>NC_136061.1:1377311386-1378598172 GCF_964261635.1 Lissotriton helveticus
AGCCTTCCACCTGTGATAGCCATACACCTAAAAGTTACATAACCAAAGTTTTCTCCACTACCAGAGGTAACATGGTTGCATACGCTGTCCACAGCACAATGTAATGTAGTACGGCCCAGAGGCAGTATCATGTATAGATAATGGATACACAGACACAGATAGATAGTGGAAGTGGGTACGGGCATGTGCGCTCAACTCCTTTTTATTACCAGCGTCACATAGCCAGTGACATCTGTGCTGGATGCATGTGGGGTGAGTGTAAAGTAGCCCTCAGGGAATTCAATATTAAAAGAATCAATAATTTGTGCTGCAGTAAAGTAGGGACAGTAGATGTGAAATAATACAGAAAAAATTCTATCGTAAAAGAACGACAACTTGTGGTATACTTAGACACAATCAATAGATCTGAAATAATACACAAAAAGATTATATCATAATCGCTCCATCAGTTCCAGTGCACTCACATAGCCACATCAAAAGCATTCAGCATGTGCACAGCCAGCGATGATGCGTGCTGCAGGTGGGCCGTACTAGGAACAATGTCTGTTGCCATCAACACTGCATCATCTGCAATAGCAACTCAATCTGAATTGTGAACACTGCTGTCTGCAGTGTAAGCCAGACAGAGCGGTCAGCAAAGGCCCACAGCCAAGTGGCAATGACTTGCGCTGCCCAGTTTGTCATATGTGAAGCACAAAAGAAGTGTGTGCAGAGCCTGCAATGATGTGTATGCGTGGTGCGGACAGAGCACACTGGAGCAATGTCTTTTCCTACGGGACTGCGTCATCTACAATAGTGACTCGATCTGAATTGTGAACACTGCTGTCTGCAGTGAAGGCCATAGAGAATGGTCAGCAAGGGCCCACAGCTACGTAAGGTGGACTTGAGCTACAGTTTGTCATACGAGAAGCAACAAAAAGCGTGTGCGGAGCCTGCGATGATGCGTATTAGTGGTGCGGACAGAGTACACAGCAGCAATGTCTTTTCCTACCGGTCTACCTCATCTACAATACCGACTCGATCTGAATTGTGAACACTGCTGTCTGCAGTGGTAATTAAAGACAGTACTCACACAGACATCCATGAATACTTTTTCTCACTTTCTCTTCACAAAATACAACAACATAAATTACTGAAAACTCTGCAATAAATAAATCAAAACAATTCGAATTCCGATTTCTGCTGTCCACATTGTCGACTATTCAGTGTTCCTTTCCACTTGTAAGATAAATGTGGTCATTGTAGTAAACCTATATGTCATCTAAAATAATGTCTTCAAGCAAGTATACTAAAAGGATAATGTGTATATTTCAATAGACATTGTAGTTACTTAACTACTGGATTCTGTGATTAAACAATCACCACTCGATCTGACTTATGAACACTTCTGTCTGCAGTGTAGGCCAGAGAGAGCAGTCAGCAAGGTCCCACAGCTAAGTAATGTGTGATTGACCTGCCCAGTTTGTCATAAGCGAAGCAAAAAAAAGCATGTGCGGAGCCTGTAATGATACGTATGCATGGTGCAGACAGAGCGCACTGGAGCAATGTCTATTCCTACAGGACTGCGTCATCTACAATAGCAACTCGATCTGATTTGTGAACACTGCTGTCTGCAGTGTTAATTGAAGGCAGTACTCACACAGACAACCATAAATACTTTTTCTCACTTCCTCTTCACAAAATACAACAACGTAAATTACAAAAAACTCTGCAATAAATAAATCAAAACAATTCGAATTGCGATTTCTGCTATCTACAGTGTAGACTATTCAGTGTTCCTTTGGACTTGCAACATTAGTTTGGTCATTGTAGTAAACCTATAAGTCATCTAAAAAAAAATCTTCAAGCAAATATACTAAAAGGATATTGTGTATAATTCAATAGACGTTCTAGTTACTTGACTACTGGATTCTGTAATTAAACAATCACCACTCGATCTAAATTGTGAGCCCTGCTGACCGCAGTGTAGGCCAGAGGACCTATTCATTAACGCCTCACAGTCACGTATCGTTGAATTCGAAAGCATGGAGTTAGTTGCACCAGATCGGAGGGGGTACACAGAAATAATCACAGACTTGAACTTCTGACATCCTCAACCATAGAATCAAGACCCCGTTTCACTGTTCGGACCTGCTGTGCCGCGGTTTAGTCCAGCGACTACAGTCAATCATGCCCAATAATCATGTGCAGCAGTAGGCTACGGAAGCACAGAGTTTGGTGCACCTCAACGGAGGGAGTTCTATGAAAACCAAGCATCAGGTAATATCGGACATCGTCCATTGTGGGATCAAAACACCGTTCCACTGTTGGGACCTAGAGTTGGTTGCACCTGGTCGAAGGGAGTACCTTCATCTCCACTCTCAGATGCAGTTCTAATATCGTCCATTGTGGGATCAAGACACCGTTCCACTGTTGGTACCTGTTGGAGTACTGTGTTAGTAGTATACAGAGCACTCCACGGTGCTGGGCCTCAGGCTGGGCGCTGTGTGCCTGTGTCGCGGTAGCAAGCGTTGATCTCAGAAACCTTCCGACCTCGCAAACCCCAGCCCAGGAGCTTCCGCCGGTACGAGGTGGGCCCTCTTTCACATAATGCGGGAGCGAAAGGTGAACTGTGGGGCATATGTGCATCGCAGAGGCCATTACAGTTTTTGAGTACCAGCAGGCTGAGAGCATCATTCACGCAGCCACCTTCGCTCACGGGGTCAACCTCATGGCGGTGTAAGATGCGCAGACCTGGCAGACACGTTCGTCATTCCTGAGCAAAACCACACCCACAGAAACGTGCCTTTTATTTATACCCCTACGCTAGCCATGCGTATGCCGAGCCAGCCCACTGCGCTAAAAATGTTGGGGGGAGGGGGCACGTACGAGCTATGTTTTCGTAATCTTCCCAACTGACTGTACAATCATGGTTGCGTCCACTGTCTACTTCGCTCAATAGACCATCAGTGTATGTTCACATGTACATGTCTGTGCTCTGCATACTCAAGTTTGTCCGGCACATCCCCTCAACACTTTGCATTGTATTCTTATATAATCAAGAATCCCTTCCCACCTTTGCACATACTTTGCTCCCATCTCCCCCTGCATTCTGCATTGTGTGGCAGAGGTGCCATGCAATGTTTGGTTTGTATACATGGCTAGCCACGGGTCCCACAGTACAGAGTGTCATTGTGTCTGGTAGGTGTACATGTTGTTTGTCATGTTTCATGTGATTATATAAGGTAGCGCATTTATTCAAGAGCAGTGGTTTCTCCCATTTACACATCGCTGTCTTAAAGAGGATACAGAACTTTTTCTCACAGGTGAAAAGTGCGACCACAATGGCACCTATTCATTTCTATCCAAGAATGTCCAACTGCACAACGCTTCTAAGCATACAGCCCCCATTCTTGCGTGCTTTCGTAAAACCACGGAAACTCCCACAATCAGCCCAACATTCACACAGATTTCTAACAGCACTTATCTGCTTCTCAATAACATGCACTCCTACGGAATATGAGCTGGCATACCGTCTGTCCTTACTGATCCAAACTGAGTAACTTCCTGTGGCAATGTCTATTCCCACCCACACAAAACAACTCCCAAACTTCAACTTGACCTTCAAAACCTACTTTGAAAACAGATTTCATTAAACTAGCTAAGCTTTTGTTCAGAACAGAAGTGTCCCTCACTTCTGCAAAAGAATTTCATCGACTGCAGATAACACGAACTTCAAGTAAAATACTGTCCCTTTTAAATACGAACCTCCCATTACACTTTGTGAATTGTTACACAATTTTCAACACATCTCACACTCAAGGTCTGGCACACTTTTTTAACACGGTCTCCTCTGGCCTTCTCACACTCTTTCAAACTGTTTTTGGTATAATACCAGACTTCATTTATTCGATTATCTATGGAATAACAGGAACAGTGCCCCTATTTCTCGCTCTCTTTGTGGCCATCCTACTACTACTTTTGCTTGTAAAAAATGGCTGCGCTCCCTGTGCTAACAACCTTGTCCGACAGAATACACCTCTACACGAATTTACATGAATACTGTCAAAAAATTGAACAACTTTTCGGCTCCCTGCCTCTATCTATTATCGGAGCCAGCTACAACATGACATTTATTGACACATATGCAATCTGCGTACAACCATCTTTTTATTGCAAAACATGCCCATTCGACTGGCGAATGGATGTATGCCTTGCCAACATCCCAACAATCGCTCCCGATATCCAGCAGATACTGCAGTATCTTGAAAACCATGAACTTGATTGTTCAGGCAGGGGAGAAATGGTGGATGCAACGCAAAAAGGTATCGTGGCGGAATGGGATTTCTGCGCAGCCGCGAAAGATCTCCTGCAACGTGCGACCTTTGACAACATCGCAGATTGCCTGCCAATTCAAATTGCCGCTCCAACATTCGAGGAACATTACTGTCCCTTCGAGGATATGAATTGGATCGCTTCGCTTTTCTCACACGATGGCAACAATGACCTCTTGGAACATTACGCATCTCAAGCCGCTGAAGAACTTCCGGACTGTGATCTCCAAGACTTGTAAGAAATTCACGTTATTCTTGGATTGATTTTTTCCTACTTCTTTGACTCTTTCCTTTAAATTTTTTTAAAACACTTAAATGGAATTTTTTTCATATAATAACTTTCTAAGTATGCTCACGCATTTGAAATCTGTTTTCATTATTGCCTCTTACGTCTCCACTCTAACCAGGGATCGGTAATGTATGGCCTATGCAAATACACTATTTACTTGCTAAATTAGCCTAAACCCGACATCCATTTTGAAACCATGTCTATTCTTTGTGCATACCTCTCTCTGCGTGCTTGTTATCCTCAAAGCCCTTTCACACAAATTTACTCTTCCTTAGCCTGTGCTCACAAGCTGGCGATCAAGATAAAAATACACGACATTGTTTAGGAACTGGTTGGCACAGTGTGGTAATCGTTTCCTACCTTTATTTTCATTATACAATTTAGTCATTCATGTCTAATAGCTATTGTTCATGTCACATGGGACTGTAACATGTAATGTGGAATTCACTGATGCAGGAGCTTTGGTTTGAATACAGCAGAAGCAGTTGGAGTTTGCCTCAGCTCGATGCCTTAGCTCTCTGCAAAAGATTTTTTTTTTTTAAAGAGCTGAAGACAATAATGTATGGTTTGACCAGAAGGGTACCAAATGTGCTTCTCAGAAGCGCAATGTTTTTATGCCTCCTCAAAGTTCCAATGTGGGGAGAACTATTAGCAATTCTAACACGCACTAGATTGAATCTGCTGTACAACAGATTGCTGACTGTTCTACTGTTGATAATTTTATGTTACAAAAAAGCAGTACCAGTGTACCTAAAAAGTGTGATGATAACATTTTGCAAAATCTTTTTTTTCCTTGTTTTCCTAAATGATACATGTGGTAATCATATCCTACCTTTATTTTCCTTATAGAATTTAGAGTCATTCATGTCTAATAGCTATTGTTCATGTCACATGGGACTGTAACATGTAATGTGGAATTCACTGATGCAGGAGCTTTGGTTTGAATACAGCAGAAGCAGTTGGAGTTTGCCTCAGCTCGATGCCTTAGCTCTCTGCAAAAGATTTTTTTTTTTTAAAGAGCTGAAGACAATAATGTATGGTTTGACCAGAAGGGTACCAAATGTGCTTCTCAGAAGCGCAATGTTTTTATGCCTCCTCAAAGTTCCAATGTGGGGAGAACTATTAGCAATTCTAACACGCACTAGATTGAATCTGCTGTACAACAGATTGCTGACTGTTCTACTGTTGATAATTTTATGTTACAAAAAAGCAGTACCAGTGTACCTAAAAAGTGTGATGATAACATTTTGCAAAATCTTTTTTTTCCTTGTTTTCCTAAATGATACATGTGGTAATCATATCCTACCTTTATTTTCCTTATAGAATTTAGAGTCATTCAAGTCTAATGGGCATTGTTTATGTCACATGGAACTGTAACATGTAATGTGGAATTCACTGATACAGGAGCTTACGCTTGAATCCAGCAGAACAGCTTAGAGTTTGCCTCAGCTGGATGCCTTAGCTATTGCACCAGTGGGTCCATTTATGACACTTAAATAAAGACACTTTTTATATAACTTTCAAACTCCATCGCTTTATTACACACACCCACTTTCTTAGACACACCTGATTTCACCATTTGTCTTCTGTGGTATTGCAACATTCTGCATTATATTTTTCACCATTATTTCTTTATCCCTGCTTTCTAAAACACTGCATTTGAGTCTTCAGACTGCTGGGGGTAAGTAGTTTGCTTCCTGCTCTGTATAGTATGAACGCATACTAACACTACTTACACAGGTATGCTACAGCAGCCAGTATCCTACAGTGCCCTTAGCACATCACTTCACAGCAATCAGCTCATGACTTAGATTCCCAGTTTCATCCCCGAGTCTTCAGAGCGGTACCAGTGAGTAGTTTGTTTCCCACTCCCGCTATTGTCTAAACGCATACTAACACTACCTGCACAGCTATGCTACAGCGGCCAGTATGCTACCGCGCCAACAGCATATCAGTTTACAGCACTCAGCTCACAGTTTAGGCGCACGCTTTCATCCCTGAGTTTACCGGCACCTCCCCTCACCACATCTCACTCTGGGCAAACACCACTTTCACACCGGTAAGGGTAAATACTTCGCTTCACCCCAATCACCGTATAGCACACCCCAATCACCATACAGAGTTCACAGCGCTCCTACCCTCCTCTTTCCTACTCTTTTTGCCCTTTTTTCCCCTTACTCACTTCAACGAAATCACAAAATGGTGACCAACAGTTCCTAGTTGCAACCGCTTGCAGCCAATAAGTAGAAGCTTGTGCTCATAACGCCTCAACAAATCAGATGGCAGAATTCCTAAATTTCGATATCTGTAAATTTCTATATTTCTCCAAAACTACTGAAAGAATTTACACTAAATAAACAAAAGCGTGCTTTCTAGACCAAGACCCTTCTCCCTGCCAAATTTGGGGTAATTTTGTTCACCCGTTCGACCTGTAGCCTTGTCTAAAGTTTCCTATGGACATGTAGAAACACGTTTTTGGACCCCCCCTTTTTTCTCAACCCCCCCTTGATGAATCATCCCCAAACTTTCAACATAGGAGCTGATATAAACAAATAATTGGTTTTGAAAATTTCATGAAGATTCATCAAACAATGCCAAAGTTATAAGCAAAACAAAAAGTGTTCTTCCTATGGAAACTTGGTCCTAACTATAACTACCTACTGGCGATATATATATATACACACACACACACACACACACTAGTAAAGATTCACACCTGGCACACTCTCATTCTCTGACAATCCACCAGAGCCAAATAACATATGTAAACTCTGAGAGTTCAGTAACCCTATAAAGTCCATAATTTTCTCACACTGCTATACTCGAATGATTAATCACACATTCGCTGTTGGTTTCAACACAAATTTTCCAGAGAGAGAAGGGAATAAGTGGTAGAGTCTAATTGCGGGGCTTCACTTTTATGGAGATGACAAAGACCTGAGAGTCAAAGGAGAATGGGATGAAAAGATGGTTTAAAAGTATGTGACATCCACAGGGACTTGGAGAGTGGGAATGGTAAGATTGTATCAGGAATGAACAGGTACAAATCCAATGGTTAATAAGAATGAATAGACTTAATGGTGGCCTGTGGAAGGGTTGGGGCAGAGGGCGAGGGCAAAAGAGAGGAAACGAAACGGACAAACGGGTCCAATGGGAGGATACGACACCACAGGGAATGGACAGTCGCAGCAAAACGAGCAAGAAATAAGCCTGGTGGTGAATCTTTCCACATACCAGCTTACTACTGAACAAGAGAGAGTACTACAAAAAGGCCTCAGATTTGTTCCTATGCCTATAACAGATAGATTCCAACAAACTGTGGAATTACAGAAGTTCTTCAGAAAAATAAGACTACATGCCTACTTCGACGGGAAACCACAGACTCCGGTCTCCATAACCCTTCCACTTTCACCCCACACAGTGGTATGGTACCCAACGAGGTCCTGACTTTTGAGCAAGCAGTACTTAAGGATGTGAGGAGCCTCACCAGCGCTTCCTCCCACAGTAACTTATCTAAGGCCGAAAGGGATATTCTGGACACACTCGCTAATGACCCTACCCTCACTATAAAACAGGCCGACAAGGGGGGAGCTATGGTAATTATGAACACCACAGATTACGACATCGAGTGTCAAAGACAACTCAATGACACCCGATATTACCTAGACATCGCACAAAACCCCACTGAACGCATCGCTAACTCCATCGCTAGCTTGGTGGAATCTGCTGAGTGTCACGGGTGGATCAGTAAGAAGGAGGCAGACTTTCTGGTCAAGAAGTATCCTAGGGTGCCCTATTTTTATACGCTCCCAAAGATTCACAAGGGACTAACTCCTGTCCCTGGACGCCCTATCGTCTCAGGCATCGACTCAGTATTGGAACCTCTATCCCAATTCTGCAACCACTTCCTTCAACCCCTAGTGAAACAAATTCCATCCTACATACAGGACACAACTGATATGTTACGTCTACTACAAGATTATGAAGATGCTACCTCAATTGACTACCTGATCACACCAGATGTAGAGGCCCTCTACACTAACATCCCCCAGAGGGCCTCTCTAGGGATCATTGAGGAAGTTCTCAATAAGGTACCATGGGTATCACCCACCCCTACCACCTTCATTATGGAGTGTGCAGAAAAGGTACTCACAGAGAACTATTTTGAGTTCAAGGGCCAGCATTACCACCAAACACAGGGCACCTGTATGGGAAGCACGGTAGCCCCTAGTGTTGCCTGTTTGTACATGGCCGATTTTGAAGAAAAGCACATATCAGCAATATCCAACCCGTACCTGAGTAATATCAAACTATGGAGACGATACATAGACGATATTCTCATATTTTGGGCGGGGAATGCAGAATCCTACAAAGAATTCTTCACATGGATCAACTTGCTGAACCCATATTTGAAATTCACCATCACTGCATCAGACAGAGAAATAGCATTCCTGGATCTAAAAATCAGTATTGGTGGGGATCCCTCAATACCACCCTGTTTACGAAAAGTACAGACCGAAACAGTCTCCTACATTTTACCAGCCATCATCCAATTGCCCTCCGTAACAACCTCCCATTTGGGCAGTTCCTAAGAATACGACGGAACTGTAGTACAATGGATAATTACAAAACTGAGGCAGCGACCCTTTCAAGAAACCTGGCAGAGAGAGGGTATCCGACAAGGGAGATACAGAAATGCAGGAAAAGGGCAAAAAACAACAAAAGACAAGGCCTCTTAGAGCCTAAAGACAGGGAACCTTTGGCTAATCAACCCATGACCTGTGTATCTACATTCACTCCAGAATCGAATGAGGTGAGGAGAATTGTAAGACGCCATTGGGCAATACTCAATACAGGGACGCTCGCAATAGACCTACCTATATTTGCGTTCAAAAGGTCAAAAAACATTAAAAATATCTTGGTCCACACTAGGCCAAAGAAGTCAATACAGACACCCCGACAGACTACCCTGTGGAATCTACCAGCCGTCAGAGGTTACTACCCTTGCGGTGGTTGCGCAGCATGTCCCTTCACAAAAGTCCACAAAACCATTACCCTGACAGACTCCTTCGTGTGGGAGATGAGGGGTCACACAAATTGTAGTAGTTCAAACTGCATTTACCTACTCATATGTCCTTGCTCCCTGTACTACGTGGGTATGACGACATGAAATATGAAAACAAGAATCTCAGAACACCGTAGCAATTTTAGGTGCAAGAAAAATAACACCAAGATGTGCAGACATTATTTGGAAATGGATCAAACCCCCGACTCACTGCAATGGTTGATACTCGAGGCCAACCAGAAGGTATCCAAACAGAGTCTTTTTTACAAAGAACAAGGATAGATAAATAGACTATCCTCTGATAGTCAAGGGTTGAATGAAGACATCCCTTGGAGTACACTTTGAACATTATACCCCTAAACATTAAAACCACCACTCCCCTACCAGCGATATTTAACAGCAGATAACTAGGGGTTCCATGAAAGTATATAATCACCCAGCAGGAGTACCTCGATAAACGAAACCCAGAATACTTTGGTCTCTCCTTTTAGACAATGGCCATTGAGTAACAAGTAATCATAAAGCCGAGTGACTTCGAGGCACATAAAACATTCCCCTCAGTTCAGGACGCTGTACACATGAGCATTAATCATCACCTATTACAAAATGGCTGGTTGACTTGTGCACATTATGACATCATCTGCGCTATTGTTGCCTAGAGTCAGCCTACAATATTACCACAAAACTAGTTCGTTAGTTGGGCATCTATTCAATTGGTAACATTTAGGAGACATTTCCTACTTACACAGCGAGCAATGCCCACTACGGCGTTTATTAGCAACCCTGCAATACTAAAAAACGGCCCCTTTTAAATTTCCATCACAGTTACGGGCTAGCTTAGAATATGATAATATGTCACGTTAATCATCCCTACCCAATTGTTATGGTACGCTTGGTCCTCCCCATCACTGTGTTCCAATATAAGAATGGGCACTACAAGATGGCCGCCTCCAAACACACGTTAATCGCGTGACCATAACCATCAGGAACGCGGATTTACCAGCGCTCCATTCCTTTAAATCATGCCCCTTCTCCACCTACCGCCTCCACCCGGATTCAGCGGCGAGGGGTAGGCACGAGAAGAGCAGCTCAGGAACTCCCAAGTAGGTTCCCCTTAGAGCGATGTCTCCCATCTTTCAAACCCCCCCACCTTTTTAACCTTTAGTGCTATCCACAGGGGACTCTTTAATATTAAAAATACAGGGGCTCCCTTTGCGAGATATCCGTTGTAAACCACTTATTTGCGGCAATCTGCGCTCCTTTTTGTTCTGTTATTGTATTTACGATTACTGTAGGAGACCCTAACTCTTTCTGTTCCTCCCACCTTAAATCTAATAATGCAGGGTTTCATAAGTGGTTAGTTGTAACCTAGCGTGCTGCACAAATAAGCCATAACAGATTTTGCCCAATGAGTGAGCAGACCATCACCTTGTTGTACCTTTTCGTTTATATACAGAAGTGTCTACACTTGTTTTTGTATCAGTGCTATTTAACCCTAGTTCGCCCTTGTACATAGCCTTGAGGTGGAAGATCTTACCTGAAGCTCTACCCGCTGGATACTGTTGCTAACTGTACATTACACTCTTTAGGTGAGTTTACAACCTGCACCACCTAAGGATTGCACGCTGCATCATATACCATTTTGGTATTTTTAATGTTTTTTATCCACAGGAGCACTCTCACTCAAGATTCCACATAGAAGAGTGCATGTACACAACTCACAGTGTGATAACACACGCTGGTGATATACTTCACTGGCTTGCTGATATGCCGTCATCCGATGTGGTTGTTTGTATTCCATCTGTGATTTGCTTCTCCTCTTTCCTCAACAGGTATTGACAGCTTAACACAGACATACACATGGAAGAAGGGTAAAATAGGGACAACATAATTGTTTCCCCCCCCCCCATATTTTTCCATCTATGAAATAATTTTAATCTCACTGGTGTGTAATTTGAATACAATAGTGATTCACTGTAGACAGTTACTCAATAGATACTTGCTAAATAGTATTCATAGGTCCTGACGAATCATCCGTTAATGAACACAAGCGAGAAACATGTTGACCAGATATTAGCACTCTCTGGAGGGTCTCTGGAAGCATAATATTCCAGACTCACCCTCTAGATTTTGATTTTAATTAGAGCAGCGGACCGCCAGAATAAATCATTCCTTGGTACCCCTAGCTTTATTTTAACCACCCCCGATACGTCTACAATCCTTACTGGCCCCACACCCGCACTTCATCCAAACGGCTGTTGGAAAAAGATCTCCGCTAAAGAGCCCCTCTTTGAGGTGTTGCCCGTTGGGTATTGCACCGCCGACCCAACGAGGAGCAAGCCCAAATGATGAAGCATGACACCTGCAAAGGTGTGTGAGGGCATTAAATCCAACAAAATGGATATCCAGGGGTAATATCCTTTTACCCTTACAACACTCTCCACATCTCCTAACGCATATCTCTCCTCTCTAGGAACAGCTCAGCAATTTTTGTAGTAATTGTATCTTTCGGGCAATAGCTGTAGCTGGACCTTCTACTTACCTTAAGTAGTAATAGCCCGGTCCTCCTCTCTTTGTACCCATATTCTCAGCACGGTTCACCACCATAGGAGCAATAATCTCTAGGTGGGTAAGATTTGTTCTGTCCCCCATCCGCTACCAAGCTTTGTTCCACACAAGCAGGTACCTCCCCCAACCCCTACTAGGGGTTTTGGTTTTACTCCTTCAACTTGTCCCCTCCGCTTCTATCCACCTCCATATCATGAACGGTCAGGGTCTAAGTTTTGGGGAGGATGATGCAGCAGCTATCCTTAGAACACCTTCTATTCTTACCCTGGAAAGTGACAACGCGACAGGCAGCAGTACAGCCGACTGGCAAAGTCTCTCTGATTTAAAAAGAGAATGGATAAGAGTCAGCCTTCATGGTGCACTAATGGCGGAATATTTCAAAGCCAAAATAGCTCCCAATGGACTAATTGTAAAAAAATTCCCGACAATATTCTGGGAAGATGGCCAATTTAAGGTTGAATGGTCACAGATTTCATGGAAATGCACACATGATTTATTAATCTTGATAGTGAACACTTCTAAATGACTCGCTGATGCTCTACTGGTACGTATCCAGGCATTAGAGTCAACACTGAAGAATGCCGTCCCCAATCCCGGCTTCAAAACGAAACTAGCCGAGATCAACAAAGACATAAGTGAGCATAAGGAATACCTTATGAAACAAAAGGTGACTAAACTACAAAAAGATATTAGTCGTTTTGACAAGGAGAAAGTATACCCATACCTGAAAGCGGATTACACCCCATCAGGCACGGGTTACCTATCCGATTCCAGTGATAATTCCACAAGGAGAGGGTCTAATAGTGGCAGCAATTCAAGTGGGGACGATTGGCAACCACGCCAACGAAGGGGAGGAAGAGGAGGAAGATGAAGACAATATACCTTCCCTCATCCTCAAATGCCATACCAGGGACCACCACTCTGGCAATATATCACATGTTCCCACAAACAATGCCCCAGTTCGGCCCGCAATACCCCCCCCCAATTTGCTCCTCAGGGTTACCGACCTTTTTTAGACAGAGGTTGGGGCAGAGGGCGAGGGCGAAAGAGAGGAAACGCAACGGACAAACGGGTCCAATGGGAGGATACGACACCACTGGGAATGGACACTCGCAGCAAAACGAGCAAGAAATAAGCCTGGTGGTGAATATTTCCACATACCAGCTTACTACTGAACAAGAGAGAGTACTACAAAAAGGCCTCGGATTTGTTCCTACGCCTATAACAGATAGATTCTAACAAACTGTGTAATTACAGAAGTTCTTCAGAAAAATAAGACTACATGCCTACTTCGACGGGAAACCACAGGAGCCAAGTGAAGACTCCGGTCTCCATAACCCTTCCACTTTCACCCCACACAGTGGTATGGTACCCAACGAGGTCCTGACTTTTGAGCAGGCAGTACTTAAGGATGTGAGGAGCCTCACCAGCGCTTCCTCCCACAGTAACTTATCGAAGGCCGAAAGGGATATTCTGGACACACTCGCTAATGACCCTACCCTCACTATAAAACAGGCCGACAAGGGGGGAGCTACGGTAATTATGAACACCACAGATTACGACATCGAGTGTCAAAGACAACTCAATGACACCCGATATTACCTAGCCATCGCACAAAACCCCACTGAACGCATCGCTATCTCCATCGCTAGCTTGGTGGAATCTGCTGAGTGTCACGGGTGGATCAGTAAGAAGGTGGCAGACTTTCTGGTCAAGAAGAATCCTAGGGTGCCGTATTTTTACACGCTCCCAAAGATTCACAAGGGACTAACTCCTGTCCCTGGACGCCCTATCGACTCAGGCATTGACTCAGTATTGGAACCTCTATCCCAATTCTGCGACCACTTCCTTCAACCCCTAGTGAAACAAATTCCATCCTACATACAGGTCACAACTGATATGTTACGTCTACTACAAGATTATGAAGATGCTACCTCAATTGACTACCTGATCGCACTAGATGTAGAGGCCCTCTACACTAACATCCCCCAGAGGGCCTCTCTAGGGGTCATTGAGGAAGTTCTCAATAAGGTACCATGGGTATCACCCACCCCTACCACCTTCATTATGGAGTGTGCAGAAAAGGTACTCACAGAGAACTATTTTGAGTTCAAGGGCGAGCATTACCACCAAACACAGGGCACCTGTATGGGAAGCACGGTAGCCCCTAGTGTTGCCTGTCTGTACATGGCCGATTTTGAAGAAAAGCACATATCAGCAATATCCAACCCGTACCTGAGTAATATAACCTATGGAGACGATACATAGACGATATTCTCATATTTTGGGTGGGGAATGCAGAATCCTACAAAGAATTCGTCACATGAATCAACTTGCTGAACCCATATTTGAAATTCACCATCACTGCATCAGACAGAGAAATAGCATTCCTGGATCTAAAAATCAGTATTGGTGGGGGATCCCTCAATACCACCCTGTTTAAGAAAAGTACAGACCGAAACAGTCTCCTACATTTTACCAGCCATCATCCAATTGCCCTACGTAACAACCTCCCATTTGGGCAGTTCCTAAGAATACGACGGAACAGTAGTACAATGGATAATTACAAAACTAAGGCAGCGATCGTTTCAAGAAACCTGGCAGAGAGAGGGTATCCGACAAGGGAGATACAGAAATGCAGGAAAAGGGCAAAAAACAACAACAGACAAGGCCTCTTAGAGCCTAAAGACAGGGTACCTTTGGCTAATCAACCCATGACCTGTGTAACTACATTCACTCCAGAATCGAATGAGGTGAGGAGAATTGTAAGACGCCATTGGGCAATACTCAATACAGGGATGCTCGCAATAGACCTACCTAGATTTGCGTTCAAAGGGTCAAAAAACATTAAAAATATCTTGGTCCACACTAGGCCAAAGAAGTCAATACAGACACCCCGACATACTACCCTGTGGAATCTACCAGCCGTCAGAGGTCACTACCCTTGCGGTGGTTGCGCAGCATGTCCCTTCACAAAAGTCCACAAAACCATTACCCTGACAGACTCCTTCGTGTGGGAGATGAGGGGTCACACAAATTGTAAAAGTTCAAACTGCATTTACCTACTCATATGTCCTTGCTTCCTGTACGACGTGGGTATGACGACACGAAATATGAAAACAAGAATCTCAGAACACCGTAGAAATTTTAGGTGCAAGAAAAATAACACCAAGATGTGCAGACATTATTTGGAAATGGATCACACCCCGACTCACTGCAATGGTTGATACTCGAGGCCAACCAGAAGGTATCCAAACAGAGTCTTTTTTACAAAGAACAACGATGGATACATAGACTATCCTCTGATAGTCAAGGGTTGAATGAAGACATCCCTTGGAGTACACTTTGAACATTATACCCATAAACATTAAAACCACCACTCCCCTACCAGCGATGTTTAACAGCAGATAACTAGGGGTTCCATGAAAGTATATAATCACCCAGCAGGAGTACCTCGATAAACGAAACCCAGAATACTTTGGTCTCTCCTTTTAGACAATGGCCATTGAGTAACAAGTAATCATAATGCCGAGTGACTTCGAGGCACATAAAACATTCCCCTCAGTTCAGGACGCTATACACATGAGCATTAATCATCACCTATTACAAAATGGCTGCTTGACTTGTGCACATTATGACATCATCTGTGCTATTGTTGCCTAGAGTCAGCCTACAACATTACCAAAAAACTAGTTTGTTAGTTGGGCATCTATTCAATTGGTAACATTTAGGAGACATTTCTTACTTACACAGCGAGCAATGCCCACTACCGCGTTTATTAGCAACCCTGCAATACTAAAATACGGCCCCTTTTAAATTTCCATCACAGTTACGGGCTAGCTTAGAATATGATAATATGTTGCGTTAATCATCCCTACCCAATTTTTAAGGTACGCTTGGTCCTCCCCGTCACTGTGTTCCAATATAAGAATGGGCACTACAAGATGGCCGCCTCCAAACACACGTTAATCGCGTGACCATAACCATCAGGAACGCGGATTTACCCACGCTCCATTCCTTTAAATCACACCCCTTCCCCACTTACCGCCTCCACCCGGATCCAGCAGCGAGGGGTAGGCACGAGAAGAGCAGCTCAGGAACTCCCAAGTAAGTTCCCAATATAGCGATGTCTCCCATCTTTCAAACCCCCCCACCTTTTTAACCTTTAGTGCTATCCACAGGGGACTCTTTAATATTAAAAATACAGGGGCTCCCTTTGCGAGATATCCGTTGTAAACCACTTATTTGCGGCAATCTGCACTCCTTTTTGTTCTGTTATTGTATTTACGATTACTGTGTCACATACAGACACAAAGATTGTCAGGGAGGAGCACGCCGACACGTACACAGGTTGAGGACCGGATCGGACATTGTCGACCGCACTAACAGTCCCTAATGACAAGGGGTTATGAGCGGGAGGGTTAGCCCGATGCAGAGATTTATTGACTAACTCTTAGGACTCTCAACCACGGGACTCAGCCACAATTTTGCCCTTAGAGTCCTTACACTCAACCCTCTAATCTTGTAGCCTAACTATGCATGGCAATGTTACCTGGGGGACCCTAACTCTTTCTGTTCCTCCCACCTTAAATCTAATAATGCAGGGTTTCATAAGTGGGTAGTTGTAACCTAGCGTGCTGCACAAATAAGCCATAACAGATTTTGCCCAATGAGTGAGCAGACCATCACCTTGTTGTACCTTTTCGTTTATATACAGAAGTGTCTACACTTGTTTTTGTATCAGTGCTATTTAACCCTAGTTTGCCCTTGTACATAGCCTTGCGGTGAAAGATCTTACCTGAAGCTTTACCCGCTGAATACTGTTGCTAACTGTACATTACACTTTTTAGGTGAGTTTACAACCTGCACCACCTAGGGGTTACACGCTGCATCATATACCATTTTGGTATTTTTAATGTTTTTTATCCACAGGAGTACTCTCACTCAAGATTCCACATAGAAGAGTGCATGTACACAACTCATAGTGTGATAACACACGCTGGTGATATACTTCACTGGCTTGCTGATATGCCGTCATCCTATGTGGTTGTTTGTATTCCATCTGTGATTTGCTTCTCCTCTTTCCTCAACAGGTATTGACAGCTTAACACAGACATACACATGGAAGAAGGGTAAAATAGGGACAACATAATTGTCTTTCCCCCCCCCATATTTTTCCATCTATGAAATAATTTTAATCTCACTGGTGTGTAATTTGAATACATTAGTGATTCACTGTAGACAGTTACTCAATAGATACTTGCTAAATAGTATTCATAGGTCCTGACGAATCGCCCGTTAATGAACACAAGCAAGAAACATGTTGACCAGATATTAGCACTCTCTGGAGGGTCTCTGGAAGCATAATATTCCAGACTCACCCTCTAGATTTTGATTTTAATTAGAGCAGCGGACCGCCAGAATAAATCATTCCTTGGTACCCCTAGCTTTATTTTAACCACCCCCGATACGTCTACAATCCTTACTGGCCCCACACCCGCACTTCATCCAAACGGCTGTTGGAAAAAGATCTCCGCTAAAGAGCCCCTCTTTGAGGTGTCGCCCGTTGGGTATTGCACCGCCGACCCAACGAGGAGCAAGCCCAAATGATGAAGCATGACACCTGCAAAGGTGTGTGAGGGCATTAAATCCAACAAAATGGATATTCAGGGGTAATATCCTTTTACCCATACAACACTCTCCACATCTCCTAACGCATATCTCTCCTCTTTAGGAACAGCTCAGCGATTTTTGTAGTAATGGTAAGATTGTATCAGGAATGAGCAGGTGCAAATCCAATGGTTAATAAGAATGAATAGACTTAATGGTGGCCTGTGGAACAAGGGTTGCGGTGCTCACTGCAGATACCATACATACCAAGTGTAGAAAAAGTGGCAACAGGCTTGGAAGTGATATCCCCGCATTATGGAGGCATATGTTGAACATAAGATGATGTGTGGGAAAAAGAGCCACTGATATTTTTGATTTACGGTTGTACTATTGTTTGATAATTTTGAAATGCAACAGATAAGCGTAGGATGTGAATTGTGTGTAATGAATGTAATATACAAAGGGCCACTGGAATTATGCTATTGTGCGGTCACGGCGATTTTCACATAATTATAAATTTGCAGCATTTCCACATAAACCATCATCTGCTGCATAATCTGTGGAAATGAATAAAAAAAATAGTTTCTAGCTTAAATGGTTCAAAAGTTACTAAAAGCACAGCAACATGTGTTGCTGTGCAGTGGAAGTCCCTTTGCAAAGGTTGACTGGTTCCCTTTCTGTAGCTTATTGCTATAGTTGGGTGTTAAACTGGTACTAATGACTTTCAACGAATGCGTAGGCTTAACATTTTTTTTAAAAAGGACAAAATAATGAACTAATACAATCACAAAATGTGCCGCATAATGCAGCATAATTTGCTTTTTCTTACCACATATTTTATTCAGACCTGTCGCATAATTTGGACCTCCCCTGCCGCATAATTCCAGTGGCCCTGAATATATTAGGACAAATGTGGTGCTATGTTTATTTTTGTTTATTGTCACCCAATTGGAGGTCTGGGCCAGTGGACCTGGTGAGTTGTATTAATATTGTTGTGAAATATCTGTATATGTGTTTTATATGGCTTTGAGGTTAGTTATATTGGTGGTTTTTTGTTACAGCCCTGATGAAATGGCAGAGACCTTGAAACATGTGTTGGCTGTAAACTTTTGAATCCTTACAAATAAAGAAGAAAATGTATATTGAAGCCAACAGCGAATGTGTCATTAATCATTTGAGAACAGCATCATGAGACCCTTATGGACTTTAAATGGTTACTGAACTCTCAGAGTTTACACATGATATATATTTTTATATATACACATACAATGTGGGTACTTCAAGGCAACTTTTTTCTAACAGTTGCCAAGCTGCTGCTAAATACAGAGAAAATGGCTGAACAAATTGCATCTAACTTGTCATATAGGCACATCTTTACTCAAGAAAGTTCCTTTACTTGGCTTGGCATAAATCCGTTCAGTGTTTTTCAAGAAGTTAGCATTTGAAAGGTGTTCGGCTCAGGGCATGAAGAGGTTACATTTTAGAGCTATTTGGGCCATTATTTCCTATATCCTCCATGGACCTGCGGATCCACAGAGGATTTATCAATCCAATAAAAAAATAATGCACATCATTGGATGATGGGCTTTTTCTCCAAACGTCAATTGGAGATTCTCAACTCCAGCATGGTTTCACAAATCTGCTCTCATGTTCTCTTTGGCTGGCCATCACAGAATTTCTCTCACAGCTACGATGAGCAAACATGATGCACTAAGCACCATGTTGGAAATTAAATTACATATTAAAAAAAATGTTATCATGGAATTTGGAAATCCTGTGCACTCTGTGAATCGTATGCCCTTCCCTTGGTCCTGAAGACCCTCCTGGGTCTCCAGATTAGAACTTTTTCATAGGATACATGGCAGTTTCAGTGCCATGATAGGCCGCAGAACAGGCCCTGCTGCCAATTCCCTCAAGGCTTGGCTGAAGGAACAAGTACAGTGTGGGTTGGCCACCCTCAGCAGGGACTACCGCCCTTGACAGATTGGATGCACAGCCTGGCCACCAACCTCAGATTGGCCAAAAAAACGGAGGTTTGGCTGTAAATAAGAGGTTAAGTGCAAAGAACAGTTGCATGTTTTTTTATGATTAAAAGGATACAGAATTATACTGCAAAAAAAACATGTTAAACTAAAGGTTTAGTTTAGTAATAAAACCTTAACGTATGTCAAAAAAAAATCTCAGAAATTCACAGATAAAAACATAGTTGCAGTTAGGTGCAGCTATGGTTACAAAACAAAACCTAAAAATCCCTGAAATTCCTCAGTTATGGTTAGGTAAACTTCCCATAGCTCACTCCCCCTGTGGTGGTTGGATTATGACTTCACATGTGACATCACTCAAGGCATGTTAAATGACATCATTGATGACTTTGCTGAAGACATCTTACATCTTAAAGACTTTCCATTGAAGATGCATTTTTTGCTTTCTTAATATAGCCTTATAGCCCCGCCGTAGTGGGCTCTACCGGCCATTAAAGCCTGCTCCAGCGTTAAAGGCCCGAGCCGAAGGCGAGTGCCTTTAACAAGGGAGCAGGACTTTAATGCCGGTGTAGCCCAGCTACGGAGGGCTATAAGGCTATTAGAACTTTCTGCCATTAGAGGGCAGAATGTTCTAACAAATAAAACAAAGGCTCCTCGTAGCCCGAGGGGGTTTAAATCCCCTCAGGCCCTGAGAGGCCTTTGTAAAACAACATTGGAATGTGGAGTAAGGCCAGGGCCTGTGCCCAACCCTCTGCTTGTGCATTCAGCTGGGACTGACCACCGACAGAATTTTGGGTACTTGGTCCGGATGGAGTCCATGCAATATGTCCTGAGGATTGGGTGCAAAGTCTGGCCAGGGCCAGGCTCTGTGGCCAAACTCCCATCTCATTGTAAATGACTTAAGACAATATATTACAGTGGTCTGGCCACCCATAAAGGTTTGAGCAGAGGGCCTGGCCAAAGACCAAGCCCTGTGCACAGTGAGTGTTAGCTGCTGACAGTGTTGACCAAAAGGCCTGACCACAGGCCAGGCCCTGTGGTAAGTCTCTGTTGAACACAGCTGAAGGATATGTGTCACAGGAGGCCAACTGCCCGGTGCACAAGGCTGAAGGTTGTGTGCAGCTGGGGCTGGTGGCCCATAGAGAGCTCGGCAAAGGGTTTGGCCAGAAGCCATACCATGCTGCAAACTTGCAACATGAATAAAGACTGGGTTGGCTGCCTTTCAAGGGCTGGTACAAGGTTTGGCAAGAGGCCATACTCTGTAGCCAACCCTACTCTGCATGGCCTTCAGTCATGCATGGTTTGGCAAAAGGAACTCTTGGATGCGGTATATGATTAAAAGATTCACTGAAGAAACAAAGGTTACACTAAGGCTGTGGTTAGTTTTGGGTATAACACCTTAACGTAGTATTACAAATATTCAGAAATTCATCTAAAACAGTTAAAGTCTTGTTACAAATAAAAATTAAAACCACAAACCACTGAAATTTGCAATTTAAGTTTCGGAGCACAGTGCATCACTCATACAACTATGGAAGCATATCATGCACACCAAATGCAACACTCATGACCTCACCCTTAATGAAACAGATGCATTTAGAAATGTTATAAATCATCTTACAGATGAGATTACAGATCATGTTACCCATACCACTTTGACAGTGAGAACTAAGGATGTAGGATCATGATTTGGGTTGTTTATGTGCTGTTTTTTCATTGCATTTTGAGTTACGTGTTGTTATTTATTGGTTTAAATATCGTGAGGTCAAAAGCATTGCATTTGGTGTGGGAG
Organism: Lissotriton helveticus; assembly: GCF_964261635.1. Classification (NCBI taxonomy): domain Eukaryota; kingdom Metazoa; phylum Chordata; class Amphibia; order Caudata; family Salamandridae; genus Lissotriton; species Lissotriton helveticus. The sequence continues at coordinate 1,377,333,006 of NC_136061.1, forward strand.
TTATGGCTGATAACAGGTCCTGCACAAGTTGAGTGCCAGGCACTCTCTGTGTATGCCTTTCAAGGCCCTACTGATTGGTCAGAGCTCTAGTGCTTGGGTTATTCTTCTTCTTGTGCTTTGTATGGGTCATGTAACCCAGGAGGCACACAGAAAAACATCATCACTCCTGTCCCAAGAGGGAGCAGGAGATAAAGAAGCAAAGGAAAGGAAAAAAATGTTCGTGCCTTATCTGACTGACTCTTAGGTCCAAGATCTCCTTTCTTCTGTCACTTCAGCCATGTAGCCTTCTCATGGATTTGGTGGTGATATTCAGTACTTTCCTAGGAATTTACAAATGTATTTTGAAGGTGGCCAGACAAATACCATTGGCACTATGTTGCAGCAGTTTTGTGTCCCTATTAGGCTGCCTGTCACAATGGGGTTAAGGATCTTCTGTTGAATGACGGGCAGGATCATAAGGCACCATAATTTCCAAAATGTTTGACAAAAAAGAATACCATTACTGAGTTGAAACGGGAGATCCCTTACTCCTTGGTGTTGGATCCCATGCTCTCTAGCCCAATTAGCCATTCCGCTTTGGTCCTGGAGGATTCAAAGGACTGATCCAATCAACATAACTATAAAACATTGAAAGATTCTTATGCCTCCCATCACATGGTCAAGGAATTTCAGGTAATATATTGTGGCTAGAAAGGATTGTGCAAACATTCTTTCAGGGACAGAGGCACAAGCCAAGTTTCTGTAAAATGTTTTTTATGTATTCTGAGTAATTTGGGATTAGCTTCTATTAACACTCTGAGCCAAATCTATCTTCAATAGAGGAAAGAGAATGGAACACAAACGTCTGGACGACTTAAGATGCATTAGTTTGTTGAGCAGCTGGAGGATCACCTACGTAGGGCTTTTAAGAACCGGATATGTTCAGGTGCTGCCAGTCAGTTAGAAGTTGAAAGAGAAGTACAATAGGTTATTCCAGCTGGTAGGTGACACTGATCTTTCAAATGTTATCTACAGTTAGTAAAGGTTTTTAGAAGGATTCACTTGTTGTTTGTTTTATATATATATATATATATATATATATATATATATATATATGCACACAACTCCTTCCAACCGAAAGAAGACAGCGACCCAGGAGGAAACGGTAGGAAACACTGGTTTAATGACACAGATGCGAATGCATTTCGGCAGCCATTCTGCCTTCCTCAGCGCCCAAAGCGTCCTACCAGTGAGATGTCACGCTGCAAGTAAGTCCCTCATTTGAACGCTTGCTAGTGCAAGCCAGCTCCACCCCTTTGGTGAATTCCCCGCACCTGTGTACAGTCCCGAGTGTAGCGCAGGACTGCAGATCCCAGAATTCAACGTAGTGGAGACTGGGAACCTCGGTGCAGGAGAATAACGTAATTGGTGACAATGTCATTGCGGGGGGCAGGGAACAGCGTGAGCCCCTTAAAATGCTGTGATGGAAATCCCGCTTTGGTGTGCCAGCTGTCCAGTGCCTCCTCCGGTCCCCCAATACCGTCACAGCCACGTTAACCAGAGAGTCCATAAAGCAAGGGATGAGCCACAGTGTGCTCTACCCAGCATGGAATTAACAATCCCAAAACTGCTCGCTTTCCTCCTTGGTTTCGATAGCGGGCTCCCAGCCTTTTCAACCAACGCTGGCAAAACAAACCGAACTGCATGAGTCCGAATCCCAGTGAAGCTGGTTGCCCAAGGCGTGACGGGGTCATCTGAGAAGCGTCCCTGGGTGGCGCTGTAATTGATGCACACAACTCCTTCCAACCGAAAGAAGACAGCGACCCAGGAGGAAACGGTAGGAAACACTGGTTTAATGACACAGATGCGAATGCATTTCGGCAGCCATTCTGCCTTCCTCCGCGCCCAAAGCGTCCTACCAGTGAGATGTCACGCTGCAAGTAAGTCCCTCATTTGAACGCTTGCTAGTGCAAGCCAGCTCCACCCCTTTGGTGAATTCCCCGCACCTGTGTACAGTCCCGAGTGTAGCGCAGGACTGCAGATCCCAGAATGCAACGTAGTGGAGACTGGGAACCTCGGTGCAGGAGAATAACGTAATTCGTGACAATGTCATTGCGGGGGCAGGGAACAGCGTGAGCCCCTTAAAATGCTGTGATGGAAATCCCGCTTTGGTGTGCCAGCTGTCCAGTGCCTCCTCCGGTCCCCCAATACCGTCACAGCCACGTTAACCAGAGAGTCCATACAGCAGGGGATGAGCCACAGTGTGCTCTACCCAGCATGGAATTAACAATCCCAAAACTGCTCGCTTTCCTCCTCGGTTTCGATGGCGGGCTCCCAGCTTTTCCAGCCAACGCTGGCAAAACAAACCGAACTGCAGGAGTCCGAATCCCAGTGAAGCCGGTTGCCCAAGGCGTGACGGGGGTCATCTGAGAAGCGTCCCTGGGGGGCGCTGCAATTGATGCACACAACTCCTTCCAACTGAAAGAAGACAGCGACCCAGGAGGAAACGGTAGGAAACACTGGTTTAATGACACAGGTGCGAATGCATTTCGGCAGCCATTCTGCCTTCCTCAGCGCCCAAAGCGTCCTACCAGTGAGATGTCACGCTGCAAGTAAGTCCCTCGTTTGAACGCTTGCTAGTGCAAGCCAGCTCCACCCCTTTGGTGAATTCCCCGCACCTGTGTACAGTCCCGAGTGTAGCGCAGGACTGCAGATCCCAGAATGCAACGTAGTGGAGACTGGGAACCTCGGTGCAGGAGAATAACGTAATTGGTGACAATGTCATTGCGGGGGGGGCAGGGAACAGCGTGTGCCCCTTAAAATGCTGTGATGGAAATCCCGCTTTGGTGTGCCAGCTGTCCAGTGCCTCCTCCGGTCCCCCAATACCGTCACAGCCACGTTAACCAGAGAGTCCATAAAGCAGGGGATGAGCCACAGTGTGCTCTACCCAGCATAGAATTAACAATCCCAAAACTGCTCGCTTTCCTCCTCGGTTTCGATGGCGGGCTCCCAGCCTTTCCAACCAACGCTGGCAAAACAAACCGAACTGCAGGAGTCCGAATCCGAGTGAAGCCGGTTGCCCAAGGCGTGACGGGGTCATCTGAGAAGCGTCCCTGGGTGGCGCTGTAATTGATGCACACAACTCCTTCCAACCGAAAGAAGACAGCGACCCAGGAGGAAACGGTAGGAAACACTGGTTTAATGACACAGATGCGAATGCATTTCGGCAGCCATTATGCCTTCCTCAGTGCCCAAAGCGTCCTACCAGTGAGATGTCACGCTGCAAGTAAGTCCCTCATTTGAACGCTTGCTAGTGCAAGCCAGCTCCACCCCTTTGGTGATTTCCCGCACCTGTGTACAGTCCCGAGTGTAGCGCAGGACTGCAGATCCCAGAATGCAACGTAGTGGAGACTGGGAAACTCGGTGCAGGAGAATAACGTAATTGGTGACAATGTCATTGCGGGGGGCAGGGAACAGCTTGAGCCCCTTAAAATGCTGTGATGGAAATCCCGCTTTGGTGTGCCAGCTGTCCAGTGCCTCCTCCGGTCCCCCAATACCATCACAGCCACGTTAACCAGAGAGTCCATAAAGCAGGGGATGAGCCACAGTGTGCTCTACCCAGCATGGAATTAACAATCCCAAAACTGCTCGCTTTCCTCCTCGGTTTCGATGGCGGGCTCCCAGCCTTTCCAACCAACGCTGGCAAAACAAACCGAACTGCAGGAGTCCGAATCCCAGTGAAGCCGGTTGCCCAAGGCGTGACGGGGTCATCTGAGAAGCGTTCCTCGGTGGCGCTGTAATTGATGCACACAACTCCTTCCAACCGAAAGAAGACAGCGACCCAGGAGGAAACGGTAGGAAACACTGGTTTAATGACACAGATGTGAATGCATTTCGGCAGCCATTCTGCCTTCCTCAGCGCCCAAAGCGTCCTACCAGTGAGATGTCACGCTGCAAGTATATATATATATATATATAAAAGCTCCAACGTTTTGCACAAGCAAAGAGCTGCACTCAAACAAAAGCGTAAGGTTAAGAGCCTTTAATGAATGGTATGAACAGCGCCCCATCTGCCGATTCCATTTGGCAGTGATTCCGTTATTCAGATTCAAATTCAAATTCAACTTTATTCGGCTTCCAAATGAAAACCATAAAAGTTACATTTACACAATTAAACATACACTTTAAAAAGTAGGCATAACAAGTCAGGTTCTGTAAATTCATGGGTAAATAAGAGTATAAAAACCGCTTTAAAACCAATCATAGTAGTGCATTATTATCCAAGTCAATTTCAGTCCAGACTTTTTCTGTATCTTATTGAACATTTTAAAAACCCTAAAATCAACGGTATGCAGTCGGGTTTTAACAGTTGCAGGTAAAACAACGCTGGGCGTGCCTGTGTAAAATTTAGTTTTTTTAAAAGAGGTTTTAAAAATAGTCTGCGGGGGGCCACCGAAAAATCACAGAAAAGGACAAACTGTAGCAGATCCTGTGGAGACAGGTTGTCGCAGCCACAGGGTGCTAACACCTGTCCTTTATGGCTCCCTTTAGGTACTGCCAGTAAGAGGTGGAAATAGTCCAATCTAAACCTTACTAGCAGGAATCTTTCGTGCATTGAGAGAGGCCATGCAAGGTACTGCTCCATTCCTAGGGAGGTTTTAAGCATTAGGTGTCTACGCACTCCAGATTTTTGGAGTTCCTGCTCCTCCCGCTTAATCTGCTGACACATTAGATAGGATCCCTTTACAAAGGCCACATCTTCCTTAGTTATGCATTCTGGGGTTAAGAAAAGATCCGGGCGTCCCAGCTCGTTGAAAGAACTCTCTAGGTATTTGGCCCAAGGTATTGCGGACATATGGTCCAGTTTCAGCAAATCCCTGTATATTTTGTGTGAGAGACCGAAATCTTTGTTCAGCCAGCTTTTTAGCCAGAAGAGCAGGGGGCGCAATTCAATAGTGTCGCTGATATGTTGAACACCAGTTTCTCCATGAATGGAGAAATGTGATGTCCCTTGTGGGACCCCCAGCAGATGTTTTAAGAAAATATTTTCAGCCACCTGTATACCTTCAACTCTGGCGTACCCACACAGCTCACTCCCGTATGTGGCTATGGCTACGCTCCTGGCTTGATACATTTTTAACATTGCTGCCACTGGCCGATTACCCATCTTACTCGCAAAATTAAGAATTGCTGCATTACTCCTGGTCACCTCCCCCCGCTTCTTCTTGATCAGAGGGGCCCAATTTTGTCTCTCGTCTAGGAGAACGCCCAAGTACGAAAAGGTGGAGGTTGTTTGCACTCTCGTTCCATTTACCATTAATGGATTCCGTTATTCATTGCCTGACTCGTTTCAAGGCTTGTCCCCTCTTCCTCAGCGGCTTCACACGGAAAAGGATGCGTGCTGTTTCCGGTCGCAGTTCCACTTATTTATGCTTATATCACCGCCCCCTGTATTAGGCTGCTTCTTTAAGTCTGTGGAGCATTGTGGGTAATGCAGTCCGCGAAACAATTCAAACCACAGATGGCCGCACTAATTCTCTGCCGGATAAAAAGATTTACCAGCCCTGGATGGGCCTCAGCGAATGGGAGCCATTCTAAATCCAGCGCTCTTGCTCCACTGCTAACCCGGTGGGAAATCCGACTGTGGCCCCGTACACTTAACAGGGTGGTGCTCGCTCGGCGGCTGGACCACCGCCAAATATGAAAGCTCCAAAGTTTTGCCCAAGCAAAGAGCTGCACGAAAACAAAAGCGTAAGGTTAAGAGCCTTTAATGAATGGTATGAACAGCGTCCCATCTGCCGATTCCATTTGGCAGCGATTCCGTTATTCATTGCCTGACGCATTTCAAGGGTTGTCCCCTCTTCCTCAGAGGCTTCACACGGAAAAGGATGTGTGCTGTTTCCGGTCGCAGTTCCACTTATTTATGCTTATATCCACGCCCCCTGTATTAGGCTGCTTCTTTAAGTCTGTGGAGCATTGTGGGTAATGCAGTCCGCAAAACTATTCAAACCACAGATGGCCGCACTAATTCTCTGCCGGATAAAAAGATTTACCAGCCCTGGATGGGCCTCAGCGAATGGAAGCCATTCTAAATCCAGCACTGTTGCTCCACTGCTAGCCCGGTGGGAAACTGGACTGTGGCCCCGTACACTTAACAGGGTGCTGCTCGCTCGGCGGCTGGACCACCGCCAATTATGAAAGCTCCGAAGTTTTGCCCAAGCAAAGAGCTGCACTCAAACAAAAGCGTAAGGTTAAGAGCCTTTAATGAATGGTATGAACAGCGTCCCATCTGCCGAATCCATTTGGCAGCGATTCCGTTATTCATTGCCTGACGCGTTTCAAATGTTGTCCCCTCTTCCTCAGAGGCTTCACACGGAAAAGGATGCATGCTGTTTCCGGTCGCAGTTCCAACTATTTATGCTTATATCCACGCCCCCTGTATTAGGCTGTTTCTTTAAGTCTGTGGAGCATTGTGAGTAATGTAGTCCGCGAAACTATTCAAACCACAGATGGCCGCACTAATTCTCTGTCGGATAAAAAGATTTACCAGCCCTGGATGGGCCTCAGCGAATGGGAGCCATTCTAAATCCAGCGCTGTTGCTCCACTGCTAGCCCGGTGGGAAACCGGACTGTGGCCCAGTACACTTAACAGGGTGTTGCTCGCTCAGCGGCTGGACCACTGCCACATATGAAAGCTCCAAAGTTTTGCCCAAGCAAAGAGCTGCACTCAAACAAAAGCGTAAGGTTAAGAGCCTTTAATGAATGGTATGAACAGCGTCCCACCTGCCGATTCCATTTGGCAGTGATTCCGTTATTCATTGCCTGACGCGTTTCAAGGGTTGTCCCCTCTTCCTCAGAGGCTTCACACGGAAAAGGATGCGTGCTGTTTCCGGTCGCAGTTCCACTTATTTATGCTTATATCCACGCCCAATGTATTAGGCTGCTTCTTTAAGTCTGTGGAGCATTGTGGGTAATGCAGTCCGCGAAACTATTCAAACCACAGATGGCCGCACTAATTCTCTGCCGGATAAAAAGATTTACCAGCCCTGGATGGGCCTCAGCGAATGGGAGCCATTCTAAATCCAGCGCTTTTGCTCCACTGCTAGCCCGGTGGGAAACCGGACTGTGGCCCCGTACACTTAACAGGGTGGTGCTCGCTCGACGGCTGGACCACCGCCAAATATGAAAGCTCCAAAGTTTTGCCCAAGCAAAGAGCTGCACTCAAACAAAAGCGTAAGGTTAAGAGCCTTTAATGAATGGTATGAACAGCATCCCATCTGCCGATTCCATTTGGCAGCGATTCCGTTATTCATTGCCTGACGCGTTTCAAGGGTTGTCCCCTCTTCCTCAGAGGCTTCACGTGGAAAAGGATGCGTGCTGTTTCCGGTCGCAGTTCCACTTATTTATGCTTATATCCACGCCCCCTGTATTAGGCTGCTTCTTAAAGTCTGTGGAGCATTGTGGGTAATGCAGTCCGCAAAACTATTCAAACCACAGATAGCCGCACTAATTCTCTGCCGGATAAAAAGATTTACCAGCCCTGGATGGGCCTCAGCGAATGGGAGCCATTCTAAATCCAGCGCTGTTGCTCCACTGCTAGCCCGGTGGGAAACCGACTGTGGCCCCGTACACTTAACAGGGTGGTACTCGCTCGACGGCTGGACCACCGCCAAATATGAAAGCTCCAAAGTTTTGCCAATCAAAGAGCTGCACTCAAACAAAAGCGTGAGGTTAAGAGCCTTTAATGAATGGTATGAACAGCGTCCCATCTGCCTATTCCATTTGGCAGCGATTCCGTTATTCATTGCCTGACGCGTTTCTAGGGTTGTCCACTCTTCCTCAGAGGCTTCACACGGAAAAGGATGCGTGCTGTTTCCGGTCGCAGTTCCACTTATTTATGCTTATATCCACACCCCCTGTATTAGGCTGCTTCTTTAAGTCTGTGGAGCATTGTGGGCAATGCAGTCCGCGAAACTATTCAAACCACAGATGGCCACACTAATTTTCTGCCGAATAAAAAGATTTACCAGCCCTGGATGGGCCTCAGCGAATGGGAGCCATTCTAAATTCAGCACTGTTGCTCCACTGCTAGCCCGGTGGGAAACCGGACTGTGGCTCCGTACACTTAACAGGGTGGTGCTCGCTCAGCGGCTGGACCACCGCCAAATATGAAAGCTCCAAAGTTTTGCCCAAGCAAAGAGCTGCACTCAAACAAAAGCGTTGGATTTAGAATGGCTCCATTCGCTGAGGCCCATCCAGGGAAAACATTTTTTTTACTTGTTGAATAGTGTCCTGGAAACGCATTCATAATGGAAGATTCAGGTTTGTCTTTTTCAAGAGAAGAGGTGGATGTCATTCTCAATGACCCTTTATTGCTTATAGACCCTCTAGTCGCTCAGACAATATCACAGACTTCTGACTGGGATAAGTTAGGTGAACAAAAAAAGAGTCGAATCAGAGCCATTTTGCACGGCACAATGATGAGAGAATAGTTAACTAATAAATCGGCTCCTAAGGGTCTTTTAGTGACTAATGCGCCACGTATCTTTCTGGAAGATAAAGTGTTCAGACAGGAATGGGCTCAAATTGCCTGGCATTGCACACATGACTGGGCGATTCTGATCATTAAGACTGCAATGCGTCTATCAGAAGCCTTGTTAATAGAAATCCAGGCAACTGAAGCCCACATAAAAACAATGATTACAGGTTTCAAAAAGAAACTAGAAGAATTCAACAAAGAGATAAATGAATATAAAGACAACTTGGCCCAACAAAAGGTTGTAAAATTCCAAAAGGCGATGGTCTTATGACAAAACCTACCCATATGCCACGTCAGATTATACTCCACCTGATCGAACCAACTATAACTCTGACACTTCAGATGACTCCAATTCTAGTGGTTCCAGTACTGGCAATAAAGGCAATAAACAACGTGGAAGAGGCTGAGGTAGGGGAGCTAAGGATCCTCAGTGGGTGCCCTATCAACAACAAGGAGGAGATGGTTTCTCTTTTAACCCGTATAACCAACCATTCTTTCCACCTAATATGGTTTGGAACCCACATTTTGTACCACCACCACCACATTTCCAACAGAATATGTACCCCCAATCTTTTTTAGATCCTGGCCGCAGGGTCAGAGGCAGGAGGAGAGGAATGAATCAAGTGCACTGGGGACCAACCGACTCCGTGGGCGACAATACACGGAGCAAGTCCCAAGAGCAGAGAGCGGGCCCCAGCAATGCCAAACCCTGATTACGAACCTCTCAAAAATCTCTTTGAATACTGAGGAAACTGCAGTTTTGGAGAAAGGTCTTGGCTTTATACCAACGCCACGCCTCGACCGCTTCAAACTGCATTGTGAACTCAGTGAGTTCTTCAGAAAACTTAGGTTAAAGTCCTTTTTCAAACACCAAGAACAAACAGAAAGTCAGGCCATAGCCAGTGATACCAATTTCAAGAATAAATCTACTTTCGTACCACCACCTCATCTAACACCTGCTGATATAATTACCTTTGAACAGGCAGTATTTCAAGAGGTTGAGTCTACGGTTGAACCCACTCCTTTTAAAAACTTGACAGCTGGGGAATTTAAAGCAATTCAATCCCTAAAAAACAACAATGAAATCGTCATTAAGAGTGCTGATAAAGGGGGAGGCATTGTTATTCAAGATGCCCCTGCTTATGATCAAGAGTGCAGACGCCTCCTAGACGATAGGAATAACTATTCTATCCTCCATCAGGATCCTTCTCCTTTCTTGAAGGACGAAATATTGGAACTAGTTATGACAGCAGAACGGGATGGTTATATTAGTAAACACGAGGCAGATTTCCTGACCACCTCGGAAGGAAAAATCCCGTATTTCTATACCCTTCCCAAAACTCATAAAAACCGTCTCCCACCTCCTGGGAGACCGATAGTTTCGGGTATTGGTTCCCTTCTGGAACCTCTTTCAAAATACTGTGATTTTTTCTTCAAACCTTTAGTGCAGGCAACCAGCACTTACATTAAGGACACTAAGAGCCTCTTAGCCTTGCTTCTGACCGTTCAATTGCCGGAGGAACCATGTTTTCTTGTCTCCTTAGACATTGAGAGCTTGTATACCTGCATTCCGCAGGATGCAACTATTAAAGTCTTAGCGGGTGTTTTGGATCAAACTACCTGGGACTACAACACTTCCCGGACCTTTATCATTGAGTGTGCTACTTTAGCCCTCAAACGTAATTTCTTCCAATATGAAGACAAGCTCTATTTACAGAAGACAGGGACGTCAATGGGCAGCACATTTGCCCCCAGTATCGCAGGCCTGTATGTGTATAATTTTGAACGGTGTCACATCTTGGCTGCCACTAATCCCTATGCTCTCAATGTTATCCTGTGGCAGAGGTACATTGATGACGTCCTTTTAATCTGGAAGGGAAATGAGGCAAGCCTCTTGGCTTTTTTTGACTGGGTGAATACTTGCGATCCCAACCTTAAATTCACCCATCAATACCATCCCAGTTCTATAGTCTTTCTAGACGTAACAATAACCAGAGTAGCTAACCGCTTAACTACTAAGACATACTACAAGCCCACCAGCAAGAACAATCTGCTACATTTTTCGAGCTTTCACCCACGGCCCCTACGTGAGAATCTACCGTTTGGTCAATTTCTGCGAATTCGCAGAAATTGTAGCTCTTTGACAGACTTTAATACACAAGCGGTAGATCTCACTAACAAACTAGTGACTAGAGGTTACCCAAAAGGAATTCTCAATAAAAGCCGCAAAAGGGCAAAAAATCAAAATAGGGAGGCCCTGTTAGAAGAATACAGTAGAGATCAGCAGGCCGGGACACCGCTGACCTGTGTAACAACTTATAACAATATTTCCAACATTGTTAGCCGGAGTATCAGTAAACATTGGCGAATTCTGACTAGCAATGGACGCAAATGGGAAAAACCCTTTTTCTCGTACAAACGAGAAAGGAGTTTAAAAGACGCATTTGTCCACACCCGCCCAAGAACAGATACCATCACTCATGGCGACAGTGTACTTAACAGTTGGGGTCTGCCCCCCGTTTGTGGCCATTATCCTTGCGGTGGATGCAGCGTGTGCCATCTGACGGTGGCAACAAAAACACTCAATCTTGAGGAAGGCAAAATCTGGCATCTTAAAGGGCACACGAACTGTAATTCGAGTCATGTCATCTATCTCGTCACATGTCCCTGCAACCTTAAATATGTCGGGATGACGACGAGAAAAATAAAGTTACGGATTGGAGAACATCGTAGCAACGTTAGGTGCCGTAAAAGTACCACAAAACTAACTGCACACTACCTGGAACAGGGTCATTGCCCTAATGACATTAGATGGACGGTAATAGAACAGGTGGATCAAAATAACGAAAATAGAATTTTCAAGAAAGAACAAAGATGGATTTACCGCCTTAGCACATATTCACAGGGATTGAATGACGCTATCCCGTGGGGTTCAGTGATGCGGAGGTAATGAGTATACTACTTTGCTCCATCTATTCTTCCACCTGTCAATTTATATGCATCGCTGTCTTTTGTAATACAAACCTTCTCTCTTCCTTGTCTGATAGAGTACAATGACTCACTGAATTAACAGCGTTTTTCTCCTTGTATTATGAGAATGCACTTTTATCTTGACAAAGTTACCATCTTGAGTGCAAATGACACCCATAAACGAGCTGGTACCAATATTAAAATTGGGTGCCTGGTATTTTGGTGCGTTTTTTATATCTCAATATGAGGACCATCATATATTCTGATATTTTTTAAGACAGCTCCTTGCCCGAATTAGATTTAGACACATATTTTGTGTTTTGTCATGTTGAAGCTCTTAATAAAGTTTTTCTACACTACGGAGCAAGCAAAACAACTATTAACCTCTGCCCCTTTAAATCTTAGATGAAAGTCCCGATCACGTGACTTTTCCGCGTTGATCATGCAAACACACAAAAAACGCCGCACTGTTGAGACGCTGTTCTTCGGGCGGTGGATGAGGACTGAATAGGTCATTTGGAGGGCAGTCGCCTGGTTGCAAGTGAGTGTACCATAGTAACATTCAAACTACTAGTCCGCTACTTGCTCCAAGCGCGACCCCTCTTTTGACCTGCTGGGTGATCGATTTAAGTTAAGAGGGCGATTACGTTATTCGTCTCTCCATTTATTTTAACAGAAGACCCTGGCGTGAAGGTTTCCCCCCTTCACCAGCCCAAGGAGTATCGTCCACAAAACTTCGTAGTAAGTACGAAAATGACCCGGAGTCTCCTATTTATGAATGCGTTCTATTTAATTTCCCAACGGACACTATTTTTTCATATTTTTTCATGTTCTAGATATCCCCTCTTGCCCACCCTTTAAATTAAAAAAGAAGTGTGTGTGCGCGAGGGTAGATATTCTTATGGGTGAAAACATCCCTTTTGACGCTCAAAAATAATAATTTTTTGAAGCTCCTCCCATCACTTTCAGTAAAACCGACTAATCACAATGACTGCACTTTTTACAAGAAGACGTGAATAAGTGTTAGGTGTATCGGATTAGACCTTTTTATATTCCAAACCACTTGAGATGTGAGCTCAGCTGCAGGTGATACTTTGCATTACTTTAAATGTGGGCTTAGCTCCATGTGTTACTGCGGATAATAGCTGCAGATGTTAAATTGAATGATGTATTAGACAATGCTGTAATGTTGTATTTTGATTCTCTTTTCTCTGTCTTCTGATTATTTGCAGATATCTCATCCCTTATAAGTTGGAGGGTATGCACGAGGAAGTTCCTGTGCTTGGTTTATTCATAAGGTTGTAATTTTGTATCCTTTCTCGCCTTAGTTGGGTCCTACGCCTTAGAGTGCGTTGCCCAAAAAGGCGTTTTTTCTTCTCTGGTCCTGATGAATGCTAAGCTGATCTGTGGCTCTGTTGTAGCAGAAACATGTTGACCCTTTTCCTTTTTTGTATAGGACTGTCCTGGTTCAAATTGACACAACCTGGTTTATGTCCGCTTCGCATCACGCTTTTAATGAAGTCAGAGCTACCTCTGTATTAAATAATGTTTTCCACTGGGGAGCAGCCAGTACTTCTTTTAAATCACTTTTTCACTAGCACTGGATACAACTTTCCTATTTCCAATAAGAGCCTAATGACGATAACTGGCGACCAATTTTTTGGTGCCTGAAGGCCCTTCTTTAGCACTGTGTTTGCATTTGTCTATCATTCTTACTTTAGTGGTAGTAACCTATCCCCTGATTTATCTATGGCCTTTAATCTGTTACTCTTCTGTTGATTTATATTATAACCATCCAGGGAATACTTACAAAAGCATATGTCAAGTTATACCGTTCAACCTCGGACTGATAGCGATCACGCTGCTCTTATATTAGAGCTGTCCATGAGCGCGAAATTTAGACAAACCCTTCATCACATAGGAACTACAAATGGAGATGAATAATATAGACTCCTCAAAAGAATCAAATGGGGACCGCTTCCGACCCATAAGTTTGCTGTATGGAAATTGTCCTGGAAAGGATGGCAGACCGACCACAATGATCAGGGAAGAATTGGAGAATGGGCCGTCCTCGCATATGACCTAGCCCATCAGGTCCGAGGGAATAACAATCAAAGAGCCTACGATAACTCCACATACAAACTGGGATTTCAGGCAGCAATAAAGAAATCCTCAAAAGTTCTCAACTCCAAACGTAGAGCTTATAGGGCAACTGGATCGATAACCGCAAAAAATGATCTAAAGGAGGTGGCCAAGGCTCACGCAAAAATTGTTTGGCAGGTGCAACGCGAAGCAACCGAGCAAAAATGGTTGATAATCTTCAAATTGCTTGCCCCTAGCAAGTCCCAAGAATTTTGGCAATACATAAACAAACTCAGCCATGGGTCTTGTAATAGAGAGAACTCAATTGATGCGAGCACTTGGGTAGCCCATGTAAAATCTCTCTACCCTAACGACCCAGAAATAAACCCAAGCAAAAGACCCTCCCTTGATGAACATCTAACCGACAAATCAATCAAACCAATGCCCCTCCTTGCTAATGTCACATCTGCTGAAAAAAAGGTTTTAAGAGCAATCTTGAAAAAAATACGCCCCAACGGGGCACCTGGACCAAATGGCCTGCCGGGCTCTCTCTTCAGAGAGGATATCGACTTTTGGACCGAGAGCCTGGGTCAGCTGTATGCGGAGTGCAGACTTTTGATGGCATCCTAGGCTCCTGGAGGGGATCCCTGCTACACCCAATCTACAAAAAAGGGGCAAGCACAGATCCTAAGAACTAACGAATGATTGCCTTACTGGATGTGGAAGGCATATGCAAGTTCCCTCCTTACGGAATTAGCACATTGGGTTACCAAGGAGAACTTGCTCCCTTTCTACCAAACAGGGTTCCGCCCGGGAGGCTCAACCATAGACAACATCATAGTCCTCTCATACATCATACAACAATCAACGGCCCAGGGCGCCCAGCCTCTTTTTGCCTGCTTGATTGACTACACAGCAGCATTTGATGGTGTTGACCGGAACATCCTATGGAGTATATTGGCGGGTTGGAACATCTGCCCGAAACTTCTACAAGCCATCAGATCACTGTACACCCAGACGTGGGTAAGAGTCAAACTTTCGAGCCAATCAGCCACGGAAAAAATTGGCACAGACCATGGGCTAAAGCAGGGGTGTGTCCTTGCCCCGCTTCTTTTCAACTTATACACAGCTGACTTGGGCAAGGCACTTAAGGGAGCAAATCTGGTGACTCCAAGGATCGGGGGAACCAGACTCCAATTAATGCAGTACGCCGACGACCTGGTCCTATTGGACCATACCAAAGTCGGTCTTCAAAAAGGTTTAACAGCATTAGCAGATTATAACGCCAAAAACAAATTGGTTGCAAACCAAGCAAAATCTAAAATACTGATCTTTGGCCGCTATCCAAAAAAGAAGCTAATAAAATGGAGACTGGGATCGCTCACTTTATCTACCACACAAGCATATAACTATCTTGGAGTATGGCTTAGCGAAACCGGCCGGCCACATGTTCATCGATTCAAGCTCACGCAGAAACCCAAAATGGTAACCTATGCAATCTGCAAACTAAACGCAACCTTGGAAAGCTCGACTACCATGGCCATCCAACGGGTTTTGAAAGCAAAACTATTACCCTCCGTCAATTATGGCATACAGGCGTTCCCAGGAAAACTGTGGCAAGACCTCGAAAAGATCATCTGTGCAGCCTATAAAAAGCTATTTTGTATTCCATCTTGCACAAGGAATACTCTAATTCGCCTAGAATTTAACCTCACCCGGCAATCCTTGGAAGAATTGGCAAGCATGGCAAAATATTACTACTTAACGACCACAGCACCAGAGAATTCGATGAAGCAAGTAATAAATAAAATATTCACAAAGTCAGGCAACCCGTGGTCAGCCAGCCTGACACTAGCCAAAGAGCATCTGGAGTTAGCAATAGAAAACTGGGACCCTAACATAATAAAATATACAAACATCAAAGCAGTCATGAAAAAGCAAGTAAGAACTTGCTCACGAAAACTGGACATTGAAGCCTTGACGGTCAGAGGCTTCCACGAATCTCAAAGCTCTCCGCACATTCTAAATGGCCCGAAACCACATCTGGTACAGTCGTTGGGCAAGCAAGCACTTCAAAGGATTCTGGCTGCAAGATTGCATGTGCTCCCCTTAAACAGCTGTACCCTTCTGTCAAAGTTGGCCCAGAGATCGCGGAATGTTGCCTCTGTCATTACAAGCGTGAAACTTTATCTCACATTTTATTATGCTGTCCTGCCCTGCTGTCAGTTCGCAGAATCCATCTAAGGCCCATTCTTCTCCAAATAGGAGTACGGACGGTAAAAGAGGCTGTTCTCCAATTATACCTGTTGGACACTGTGAAGCATATGGCTAACTTCGCCAAATTCATCTACCACGCGCGAATAGCATTAATGGACAAGATAACCACGGTTTAAACTGACTTTCAACGGGCGGAATTTTCTATGCAGCACACGCTACCCAAATATACATTATTTTATCTAAATTTTAAATAATTTTTTTTTCTTTTTACATTGATTGCTCTTTTACATACTAATTGCTCTCTTTTGCATTGATTTTTTGTATATTTTCAACTAGTAAAATTCTAGTTTTAGAATACAGAGCTTTAGCTTTTAATGGAATATGAAATTGTGCTAACTACGTGTTTTATTGTACAGATTGCTAAGATTTTAATTAATTAAGCAATAAAGATTACTACTTGCTCTATTACTTGCTCTATTACCATCCAGGGCTGGTAAATCTTTTTATCCGGCAGAGAATTAGTGCGGCCATCTGTGGTTTGAATAGTTTCGCGGACTGCATTACCCACAATGCTCCACAGACTTAAAGAAGCAGCCTAATACAGGGGGCGTGGATATAAGCATAAATAAGTGGAACTGCGACCAGAAACAGTACGCATCCTTTTCCGTGTGAAGCCTCTGAGGAAGAGGGGACAAACCTTGAAACGCGTCAGGCAATGAATAACGGAATCACTTCCAAATGGAATCGGCAGATGGGACGCTGTTCATACCATTCATTAAAGGCTCTTAACCTTACGCTTTTGTTTGAGTGCAGCTCTTTGCTTGGGCAAAACTTTGGAGCTTTTATATATATATATATATATATATATATATATATATATATATATATATATATATTCACTGAAAAAACACAGATTTCAGGGACGTTATATTTAGTTAGACATTTCACTCATACACAACCAGAGAAATTCGGTCATTATAGTTAGTTGAGCTAACTATAACTCGCGCCCCTGCAATGCCTACTAATGGTGTCACATATTATATCACTCATGACATGGTCAGTGACATCACTGATGACATCTCAAATGACATCTCTGATGAGATATATATTTATATATATATATACATATATATATATCAAAACCAACAGAGTTCCCTCCTATGGAAGAGCCAACAATCAGGTAGGTTAATTCCAATCTTTATTGTGCACGAAAGCTGCACACACAGGACAAGAAGGTGTCATCCAGAATTCGTACGCCTACGCCAGACGCGTTTCAAGTCAAAAGACCCTTTCTCAATGGCTGTCGGCATCAAGATCTCGCAACACTGGTTCTTGTGCAACCACATTAAATTAGCTCCATACGCCCCAGTGGGCGTGGCCTCACCTTAGGCCTTCTGGTCTATGTAGTTGCACTCAGTTTTCACAAGTGTGTCCATGTTGCGATACTTGTTTAAAAGTCAATAACATCACAGTGGATTGACGATCACCTGGAAATCATGATGTGGCATTCTTATTCCTTCGTGCTTGTAGACTACCAGCCTCACTGGAAATGTCGAGCGAACATCGCCATGGGAACGCTGTGCTCACAGCGGGGCTCTTCCGCGACCGAGGAGGCCGCTAAACACCAAAACCAACAGAGTTCCCTCCTATGGAAGAGCCAACAATCAGGTAGGTTAATTCCAATCTTTACTGTGCACGAAAGCTGCACACACAGGACAAGAAGGTGTCATCCAGAATTCGTACGCCTACGCCAGACGCGTTTCAAGTCAAAAGACCCTTTCTCAATGGCTGTCGGCATCAAGATCTCGCAACACTGGTTCTTGTGCAACCACATTAAATTAGCTCCATACGCCCCAGTGGGCGTGGCCTCACCTTAGGCCTTCTGGTCTATGTAGTTGCACTCAGTTTTCACAAGTGTGTCCATGTTGCGATACTTGTTTGAAAGTCAATAACATCACAGTGGATTGACGATCACCTGGAAATCATGATGTGGCATTCTTATTCCTTCGTGCTTGTAGACTACCAGCCTCACTGGAAATGTCGAGTGAACATCGCCATGGGAACGCTGTGCTCACAGCGGGGCTCTTCCGCGACCGAGGAGGCCGCTAAACACCAAAACCAACAGAGTTCCCTCCTATGGAAGAGCCAACAATCAGGTAGGTTAATTCCAATCTTTATTGTGCATGAAAGCTGCACACACAGGACAAGAAGGTGTCATCCAGAATTCGTACGCCTACGCCAGACGCGTTTCAAGTCAAAAGACCCTTTCTCAATGGCTGTCGGCATCAAGATCTCGCAACACTGGTTCTTGTGCAACCACATTAAATTAGCTCCATACGCCCCAGTGGGCGTGGCCTCAGCTTAGGCCTTCTGGTCTATGTAGTTGCACTCAGTTTTCACAAGTGTGTCCATGTTGCGATACTTGTTTAAAAGTCAATAACATCACAGTGGATTGACGATCACCTGGAAATCATGATGTGGCATTCTTATTCCTTCGTGCTTGTAGACTACCAGCCTCACTGGAAATGTCGAGTGAACATCGCCATGGGAACGCTGTGCTCACAGCGGGGCTCTTCCGCGACCGAGGAGGCCGCTAAACACCAAAACCAACAGAGTTCCCTCCTATGGAAGAGCCAACAATCAGGTAGGTTAATTCCAATCTTTATTGTGCACGAAAGCTGCACACACAGGACAAGAAGGTGTCATCCAGAATTCGTACGCCTACATATATATACACACAGAGAAAGGCAGCAGAAAATCAGGACACGAAGAGAAGTAAATAGGATTAAATTAGGCAGGAGAAAGGACTACATTGTCACAAAATCCTGCCCGGGTTAAATCTAACCCCCAAACAGAGCTTTGACTCATACATAAGCCATTCATGTAACACTGGAAACATATATGATCAGAGAAAAGGAAAGGCAAATGGAATTAGAACTGGAATGAAAAACTGTCATGTGCCTATGAGTAAGTAGTACAGTTGCCAATTTTCTCTTTTCAAAATTTTCAGGAAACACAAAACCCCTGGAAGTTGCCTCTTAAACATTATAACTGCTCTCGTGTTTCTGATAGCTTCCATAGCAGACACTGTGTTGGGATATTTAATAGCATTTTACAGCGTGTTTCAAGTTTGCTTAAGTGAATATACCAAATATACATGTTGATATTACGCACCATAAAAAAAGTCCTATTAAAAGAATATGTATATAATGATCTAATAAACCCGTACAGAAAGCAAGTGTATCAGGCATTAGTCGAGAGCAAGCTTTTGCCATTGTGCTTTCTTTAAAGTATACAATAATACACCAGAATAGGCTAGACTTCCAGCCATGACAGCCCAAAACATCACTTTTGGACACAAACCATCATTGGAGGATTTCCTTGAAATAAACAGATCATCAGGGTCTCACGTATTTGTGATCCGTTAAAATGGCTGCTATTTCATTTATGCGTTTATTTATTAGGCAAACACTAAAAATGTAATTGTCTACTTGCTAACAGATGAACCTACTTTTATGCAGCTGGTTCACGCTCTGGCACCGTATCATTATCTCGTTTTCACAGGAGGGGTCTGTGTGTTTCTTTTTTGCATTTTCAAAACATATAATTGCTAGAAAAATGTCTGAGTTAACGCAAGGGCTGCAAACAGCAAAGCTGGGAACACAGGGCAGTAATTGTCCCTTTGTGTTTCCAAGCACTGCTGTCAGCAAAACCCGCACTAGGTTCCCAAAACATGATTCCTCAGTAGCAGAAATAACATTTATTTACACAACAGAAGTGTAATTATAATCAATACACACCCACCTTTATCAAGTGTCATAGCTACAGCAACATAAGCACAAGTTCGATCAGTGTGTGTGCGTGCGTGCATGTGTGTGTGCGTGTGTGTGTGTGTGTGTGTGTGTGTGGTGGTGGTGGTGGAGGGGGTGTTATTGATGGGAAGAAGCCAGAAAAAAATCTGTCATTTTAAAATGTATCCCAAATGACCCTTAACAACTGAGCGCTTCGAACCTACCACTGATTTTGAGTGGTTGCTCCCTCTGTGGGATTTCTGAGATCAATTTATTTCCAAATGGCAAATTTTATACCTTAATTCTCAAAGGCATTACCCAAAAAGGTAGAGGCTTTCAAGGAATATATATGTAGGTTCTCATGAAACAAACTCATGAAGACTGTGGCTGACCTTCACAAGAGTTAACAAAGGTGCCACTCCTTCAAAGAAAAGCATAACCTAATGGGGCCATATTTTGCATTTTACAGGATGACTTCCAAATTAGTTGGCTAATAAAGGTTATAGTTCTACAGGCAGCTGTGAAGAGGCCGTTATGCATAGCATAAGGCTTGTCCAACTCATTGATAAGGATGTGAGATGGTCTCCCTGTAATAAAATGCCTTTTTTTGCATGTTCACCCCCACATTTGTGGACTGATGTTGCTGGTTTTTCAACTTTGAAAGTGCACTGAGGCCTGCTAACCAGACAGTGCCGGTGTTCTAACCTGTTACAAAGTGCATGTTGAATTGACCACCCCCAATTGGCAGAGATTGGCTTCCTTATAAGTACCTAGTATATGGTACTCAGGGTACCCGAGGCAATAAACCAGACTTGATGCTCAAGTCGAATTTATAGTCACTATTGAAGAAAAGCAACTTTTAGAAAGTTGCCACACTGTGACCCAGTTCATCTAGTGGCCTCACATGATCACTGGCCACCAGACAGCATTCTACCCTCCTGGAGAGTCAAATGAACAACTCCCAGGCTTAGGAACAATAGCAGCCTGCTAAAGAGCTAGCTGTCACCTCCCTTTTGGAGGAAGCCACTCAGGATATTTAGCCCAAAAGGCAAGTTTCAAAGGCAAAGCCGCCTTTGGTGGGCAATTGGCAATCACATTCTTGAGGGGGTGCCTTTGTTCAATTAGACAGGCTTGTGATGGGAACAGAAAGGGGAGACTAGCACCGAAACTGGTTCCCCATGAGTGTGCAGCCCCCACAGAGCCTCACTTCTAGGGTGGGCTACTAAGCTACTATTATCCAAGGAAGGGTCCCGACATCTGGAGAGTGGGCAGAATAGTGCATTTTGAGATTGCTAAATGCCACACATAGCCATAAAGTCATCAACAAGAGGGAGGGGACCTGTAGCCCATTGGCTAGTGACTGCCTCATCCTCCTAGGGCACTTTCTGGGATTAAATATAGCACCCCTGGCACCCTGAGTCTCAGATCATGCCAGAACTGGAACAAGGACTGAAGAAGGACTAATTTGCTGACCCCTGAACTTGGTAAAAAGAGGCTGCACTGTCTGCTGGACTGCACCTGCCGTACCTTGGGCTAGTGAAAAGAGGACTGTGCCTGTGGCTCCTGGTTTGGGTCAATCAGATGACCCCTGAAACCCCCGCCAGGGCTATCAAAGCTGAAGTTTCCCAACTTGGGAAGTCAGTAGCCACCAGCCTCCCCCAAATGATATCGCTGTGGACCACTGTGTATGGAGACCGGTAGCTCAGCCGAAGCTGGCTTTCTACTGTCTTAAAAAGGACTTCAAGGGGCATTGACCTCTGTACTCAAAGTCACCCTACCTGACCCATTGACCGAGAAATAACTGCCATGGTACCCCCTCAGCCACACAGTATCCAGAGCATCCTTATGCATCATCCATCTCCTGCATCTGCAGTATCCTGGACCACTCCTCCACTCCTTTGAAGTCTATGGCAGTTGTGCTGTAAAGTTTGGAACTGGAGTAGAAAACTCAAAGTAACTGTCCAGATACTCCTTATTGCCCCCCACCCCCCCAACCTTCTCCCTGTTGGATTTGTTCACACAAGCTTGGTCGGAGTAGTCGAACTCAACTCTTACAAACTTTTCGAAAGTTTACTGACTTTATGGTTGCCAATGCTTCTTTTCGATTGAACTGAGATTTATGTTTGCTTTAAAAATCTATATCTCTGGAACCTTCAGGTGGATTTGTTTATCTTGGACTCTAAAAATTAATTAAAATATTATACTTTTTTCATAAATTAGTGTCGGAACTCTTTCATGCCGTGTGGCTTTCTTATTTTGTTGTGTGGTACTATTAAAAGCTTCACACTAGTTCCTTTGTTTAAGTCTTGCTGTTCGAATTCAAAGTGGCCCAGAGTTGAGTTTAAGGTTTTACAAAGGATCCTGACTGGACCAAAGACAGTTTTTGTGAGTGTATTACACAGTAAGGCTGCACAACCATACCATGTAATAAACCCGAATCCTCACATCCCCTTCTTTGAATCTTTGTCTCATATGTAGGTCACTCTTCTTTCCATATGTCATTCCATCTTCCTGTATTCTTTCATGCTTTTCTTTGTTCTTTTCTTGTCATTCCTTTTTTGTTTCTTTGTGGTCTTGCTTCCATCTTTCTTTCCCTCTTTCTTCATTTCTTTCAATATTTCTTTCCTTGTTTTCATCTTTCATTTATTCACGACACAGTGTCTACCCATCTTTTTTCTTCTCATTGTTTTCATCATTCTTTTCCTTTTCAACTCTTAGCTCTTGCTCCCTCTTTCCATCTTCCTTTTCTTATTCCATACCTCTTTTGTTTCAATTATTTATCTCTGAATCGATCTAGTCTCCTTTTCCAACTTCATTTCTTCTTTATTTTCTACTTTGTGACTTATCTTCCTTGTTTCTCTTCGTTGTTTTTATACCTTTTCCATCTTTCTCTCTTTCCTTCCCTTCCTTCCTTCTTTCGTGCAGATTTTCTTCCATTGTTCCCAATATATCTCAGTTCATTTCCTTCTTTTTTTCCTTCCTTCTTTCATTCTTTTTTTATACACAATATTGTATTGGTTTTATCAAACATAGATAAAGCACCGTCCGAAAAGATCAATATAATGCCATCCTTCCCCTTCCTCGATACAGCATTAAGTGCAGAGGAAATAATAAAAAGTCTCTAGAAATCGCCATACATGCCACCCTGCCCCTGAATTTCGTCTCTTCCGAATCCTTCGCCTCCCTCGATCGATTCGTAATTGCACCTCTTCTTTGAAAGTTTCAGGCCCACACTCCTTCTATCAAAGGCTAAGGTGTAGTAATGTTTTTTCGTACAGCTCATAGCTCCATAGATTGGTTGCTCTCGGTCCATTCATTAATCTAATCCTGCCTTCCATTCTGTAAGGGATGGGGCTTCTGCAGCCTTCCAGCGTCTGACTAAATTGCGCTTTGCAACTACGAGTCCCAGGCTCCCAGCCATAGCAGAGCTCTTTTTAGGTTTCGACCTGGCGAAAAGCTGCACCGCGCAGCTTTTCGGCGCAGGTCGAAATCTTTTGAGTTACACTGTGTGCTTTAGTTCAGCCTCTCTCTTCCATTGGCTAGCTCCATAAATGGAGGCTAGCCATTGGAAGAGAGAACTGTCCGTCATTTCCCGAGGCGATTGGTGGGCGTTCCCGACGATTCTTTCCCTCTCCACCCTTTTCGCATCGTCATCGCGGCCGTGGGCGGGGCTTATTTTTTTGGGGCATCCAGGTTTGTTTTGGCCATTCGGCGGCCGACCGCCAACAGAGGAAGCCTTCCCGACCCCCCTCCCACTGTCCGTTCCCGCCCCCCCCCCCCTGTCCGTGTGCTTCATGTTTTTCCTGCGGCCTTCCCGACCCCCCTCCCGCTGTCCGTTCTCGCCCCCCCCCCCTGTCCGTGTGCTTCATGTTTTTCCTGCGGCCTTCCCGACCCCACATCGGGGACCTGCAGCGTGACCTGGCCGACGGCCTGAAGCTCATCGCGCTGCTCGAGGTGCTGAGCCAGAAGAAGATGTACCGCAAGTACCACCAGCGGCCCAACTTCCGGCAGATGAAGCCCGAGAACGTGTCCGTGGCGCTCGAGTTCCTGGACCGGGAGCACATCAAGCTGGTGTCTATAGGTGAGCCGGGAGGCTGGGGGCGCATGTACCTGGTGTCCAAAGGTGAGCCGGGGGCTGTGGAGGGCAGGCTGGGGGGACTTCTACATGGCATTCATAGGTGAGCCCCCCCTCCCCCCGCGCAGTACCCGTGTACGGATCTTTCAGCCACATCCTTTTGGGCAGACGCTAGTCACGCTACATGTACACACCACAAACAGACCACAGCCCTGTATATGCTTTTCCACAAAGCCGCTGTGCTCTCTGCTTCCCTGTGCTGCCCACAGGGGTTTATGCCGTGGAGATACGAGGCGACACATTTACATCCGTGTTCAGTGTTCACTTCTTTGTGTGTGCAGTGCTCGCCTGTTTGTGGATATATCCATGCACACAAACCTACATGCGTGTAACTGCTGCCTCACAAGTGCTGGGACGCGTCACCAATCTGCAGATCTGACCTCACGCTATTGGATGGTTGTACAACCGAGGATGAAATTCAAACTCTCCCTCTTCTCCAAGAGCCTAGAGCACCACAAGGGGGGGGGGGGTACACGTTTCTTCGCCATATGTGACTTTCATTCTCCCATGCACCCCTCACCATGTTTGCAGCCCCTTTCACACTTGTTTGTTGCCTGTACAATCCCTTGTACACCTGATGTTACACAAAGAGCTTCTCCCATTCAAACCTACCCATTATCTACACACTCCCTCTCAGACTTCTTGCTGTGTACAACCCTTTTCACACTCCTCTTTTATCTGCACAATCCCTCTCTCTCTCACTCCTACATCATCATCTCTCTCCCCAGTCTGTCACCTTTGAAGTCCTTTTTACACCTGTTGGTTACCTATGCGGTCGGTTCATCTCTAACAACAGTGTATAACTTGCACAGGGGGGCTCGCAGTGTGTGGAGGGCTCTGTGTGGGTGTGTGGAGGGCTCTGTGTGGGTGTGTGGGTGTGTGGAGGGCCCTGTGTGGGTGTGTGGAGGCGCTCGCAGTGTGTGAGGGCTCTGTGTGGGTGTGTGTGGGGGGCTCTCTGTGGGTGTGTGTGGCATTTGCGAGAGATTAAGCTATTGGCATTGTAAATGACAATGCCATTTATTTATCTGTTTTCAAAACGAACACATAAATAAAAAAATTGTAATTTACAATGCCAATAGCTCTAACTTGGCTTATTCTCTTTATCTGTTTCTCTTTGCATTTTGTACGTTTAAGATGCCCCGTGTTTACATTCTTATGCCTCCGGTACAAAAGTAAGTGCGACTTTGTTGACTCCGACAGTGATCTGCCTCGGACCTCGTCTTTATGCATCTATTTTTGAAGTGCTGAGAAGGAATTAAATCACTTGATTAATGATCCAGCTTGAAAGGCAGTGTTAAAAGGTGTGTACGTGTATAGTTTTAGTAATTTATACATTTACTTACTTCACTTGACTTGTGTTGCTAATGATTATTTTAAGCATGACTGCCACCCTTCCCTGACTCCCCCCCCCTGACCCCCCCCCTCCATCCCCACCCACCGTACGCCACATGCCTCTGAATGGTTAGTAGAGGTGGGGCGAACCCAGTCACATATTGGCAAAGAGGTCTCCAGTGAAGTGTGACCCACACAGTCCGTTCTTGGTCAGGGGGGAGAGTGGACCTTCCATTTCCGGCACTGTGTGTTCTGGCGCAGGTTGTTCGTGTATCCATCTGTCTCTTTCCCTGTACTTTTCTGTTGCCCGTGCCTGCCTGCTAGTGAGAGTCTGTGTGGTGTGCCCTTTCTGTGTTTGCTTTTCTGTCTGCGTCCGTCTGTGTGTGTGTGGTTCTGTCTGTGTGGGTGCATGTGGCTCTGTGTGTTTCTCTGTGTGGGTGCAAATGCAATAGGTCTCGCATTTGCAAGAGATTAAGCTATTGGCATTGTAAATGACAATGCCATTTATTTATCTATTTTCAAAACCAACACATAAATAAAAATTTTGTCATTTACTTTCTAATAGCTCAAACTTTTCCAAAGGCGAAACCATTACATTGTTAATGCTTGTATATCGTTTGAATTCTAGTTGGTCTGTGATGTGTAGGAGAATGAGTTTAGGATCGCGTGATAGGGGCCACCCCGGGACGCTCCAGAGACAAGTGGTGACACTGCACAATATGAGGTCAGGACCGGGCAGTTTCAGTTCATGTGTAGGAAATCCACATGGTGCATGGGACAATAAACGGAGTGGAGAGGTAATCATCACCCCTATTCGCCAGAACATGACGCAGGTGAAGTAAGCCCAGGCCTGTATAAATATTTGAATTGCATGAGTCTATATTGGGCAGCAATGGTAAAGTCTCTTTAGGGGAGCTTAGCGCTTTTTTCCTTGCTTTTTTTCTTTCTTATCTCCATCCGTCTTACATTATTGTGTTCATTCTTTTTCCTGCCTTCCTTCTCTCCAGTCTTCTCTCCACCTTTTTTCCATCTACCCATTCTTTCTTCCATCCTCTTCCTTCATTTGGTCTTTTATCTATTCATCCATTCATCCATCCATCCATGCATGCATCATCCTTGCTTCTCTCCTTCCTAATTTCTCTCTGTTCATACATTCGTTCCATCATACATACATCCCTCCATGCACTCATCCATGCCAGGGATGTAACGCAGGCTTCTGTGGCCCCTGTATCACAGGAAGCCCTGTCCTTTCGGGGGGCCGTAATACATCCTAAGACCTAATAAATTTGTAAGATACAGGGGCACCTCATAAAAATCTGCAGGGGAGCCAATCAAATCATCCATTCCACCTTTTCTATTTGTTTCTTTGCACTGCAGTTCACAGTAGCCTCTTTCAGTGGTATTTTGGAGCTTCTGCTTGGTGGCCAGCGCCAGGTCAATGTGAAAGTAGACATAAACAACAGTTTTAATATTTTATGTTCACAGACATGGCTAGTAACAATACGCCCGATGAAGCTGTTAAAGTGGGGTCTAACGATGCCCCTGCGTGAGAAACTGGTTAACATACGCGTTGTTTGTTGACTCTGTGGACAGGACTCGGTGTCCCAGTGAGCTCTGTTGCCCTGCTTGGAGGAGGAGGAGCCAAGCCAGCAACACGCTTACTAAAGCGCTGTGTTGTTCCTGTATGTATTTATTTAATGCATTTTGATATTGCGCAAACTTTACCCAAAGGTGTCAGAGCGCTTCACAATAGAACCAAGTACATTACAAGTGGAGAATGATACATATTTACAGGTTACAGAAACAAACGATAAACAAAAACATGTAAAATAAAACAGTCACACAAAAAACACAATAGGATGAATTTTGTACAGACATAGATTAAAAATTTTCAATAATGAAAGAACTTCCTTGAGGGACAAGAAAAGGGGCGAATTAAGTCTGGAAGTGTCTTTCGAAAAGTAGAGATTTGAGGTCAGTTTTGAAGGTACAGGTAGAGGTGGTGGTACGGAGTAGTGGAGGAAGCGAGTTCTAGATTCTCACTGCATTGCCAGAGAAGTATTGAGCAATCGATCTTTCCCTTTTGAAAGTGGGGGGCTCAAGCAGTAACTTTTCTGCATTGCGAGACGGTCTCGAGCCTCCAGAGATTTTCAGTTTATTCACCAGGTTTTGAGGGGAGGAAGTGTGCAAGGCTTTGTGGGTGATACAGGCAGTCCTGTAGATTTATCTAGCCTCGATGGGGAGCCATCGAAGAGAAGACAAAATCGGTGTGATGTGGTCAATTCTTTTGGCCCCAAATATAAAACGACCCGCTGAATGGAGAACGGATTTAATAGGGGAACCGTGGGATTTGGGGAACCCAGCAAGAAGAGAATTGTAATAGTCCAATCTAGAGAGAACCAGAGATTGGACCAAGGTTTTTAGGTCTTGCTCCAGAAAGAAATGTCGAATCCCCCAGAGAAGGCGCAGTTGGTATTGTACATTCTTTGCAATGGAATTGATGTGGGAGAGTAGATTGAGCCTTTTGTCAAGTATGACCCCAAGTGATTTTGTGCTGTCGACAACAATAGGTTTATTCGTAAAACATGTGGATATCAGATGCGGCAACAAGTTGGCATCTTGGGCACGAGACCGGACCTGTCGAAAAGAATTTTGACAGTTTCAACGGGGAGTAGTAAGCTCTGTGAATTGTGAAGAGATGGTTCCGACGTAGCCAAGCTGGCTTAACCAGATCCCATAGTGCCACACAGGAAGCTGACCAAAGTTCCTCGAGATCTATTTCTGGCAATACGTCGGCCCATAATGTTGCAGGGAGGCTAAATTTGCCATCTATTTCCTCCATGATCTTCTTATACCAAAGAGATATTTCCTTTTTTACAGGGGGACTATCTAGCAGGCACGTGACAAATTCGCTAGTGGCACCTATAGATAGACTGGTACTCCGGGATGCCTGTGTATTGTATGCCTGGGACCAACTTGAAATTTGTATAAATTTAAATCTGGACAAACTTGGCCCGACCTTCTTTGTTAAGTAGTCCCAGGGGAGTAGTGTTCCATCCATAAACAGGTCACCCCAGGTATTGATGCCAGCCACTCTTAATGGTTGGGTTAATGTGTCTTCTGCCCAAACAGGGGGAGATGGTAGGTCCCATATTGGAGCTCTCTCTAAATAATACCCCAGTTTAGTTGCCTGCCTCATTCTGTACCATGTGGAAGCTATCCCCTTTAAAGTCTTTAGTTTTATTTATGTTTTTTAATTTTGGGTCTCCAAATTTAAACAAAAAGCTACCCTGTCAGACTCCCTCACAGTTCAATAACATAGAGAACATGTGGCCTACCCCTGTTGCTGCTGGTATTTTTAGCAACATGCGTGCGTGCGAAAGCTGAAAAGCCCACACATAAATCTGAAGATCCGGTCCCGCTAACCCTCCCTTCTCTCTGCGGCGTCTTATTTTCTTCCAGGAAATTCTTGGACTTTTACTATTCCAAATAAAAGTTGAAATCGCACTTTGCAGTTTAGAAATTTATTTGGGATCAAAATAAAGTGGGATTGAATTAAGTAAAAAGGAAATCTTAGGCAGAATACACATTTTTACCAAATTAACCTTACCTAGGATGGTGAGTGGAAGATGTGATCAATCCCTCATATTTTTACGACACTGTGCTGCTATTATAGAAAAGTTTGAGGAAGCGATCAGGTCGATGTCTTTAACTATATTTACCCCCAAGTATCGTAATTGGGGTCTAGATGTCTCATTAAAAGTAGTTAAGTCGGTGTTCCAAGTCATTGACTCTGTTTTAGAAGCGTTAACTTCGTACCCAGAAACTTTGCCAGAATTAACAACATACTGGGATTCTATAGGAAATGATCTATCTTTAGCATTGGGCGTTCGCATTTCCATAGATCTTGCCCTCGTTATTTTTGGTTTGAAGAACAAAGTACGTAATGCAGCTTCTAATCTCGTATTCTACTCCATTTTGGCAGCTCGCAGAGAGATCTGTAGAATTTGGAAGGACGCTCAGCCTCCCTCTATTCATGAATGGCGAACCTCTGTTCTTCAGATTTCCAAACTTGACCTAGCTAGAGGTGGAAGTCCAAGTAGGAGAGCTTTTTGGACAATGTTGGCACGGTCGCATTGAGCCTGGGGTTTTTTTTTTTTTTTTCCAGGGTCCTATGATTAATGCGAGCATAGCCAACCATTGTTTTTTAATGGCGTAGAGTCATGGAACAAATGGGGCTACGGTGTCACGAGCACTATCTTCCAATGAACAGCCCTAAGCAAGAACTTCCAGGCTTGTGTGAATGTGCTGTTGGGATTTGGCTTCTTCCCTCTCCAACTAAGATCTCCCTCCCAGCTAATGCTGAGACGGTACAGAAGCACAGCCGGTTTTTTTCTTAGCTCTGAGGCATATTCCTGGTTGGATAGATTGGAGCTATGCACGCAAATGAGGATAAAAAAAATAAAAAAAACAATAGGTTTGTTGTTGAATCCATCAAAGATTGAACAGGATTGATCCAGGATTGAACAGGAGGAGAAGAGAGTGAGGTAGAGAGGAGGAGGATTTCAGTTATGGAAAGATTCAGAATAAGTTGATAAGCTAACATCCAGTTTTGAATAGAGTTGAGAGTAGAGTTGAGCATTGAGATAGATATTGTGTGCGGCAGACACCTTAAGGTAGATTTGAGTGTCATCCGCATAGAGATGGGAGAGGATCCCAGATTTACTTAGGAGATTTCCCAGTGGTTCCAAATAGAGACTGAACAAGGTGGGTGCTAGGATAGAACCTTGAGGGACGCCTTGACCTACCGCCAATGCAGAAGAAAGACTGTTCGCTATTTTGATCATTTGGGGATCATCAGAGGAATGAGGCAAACCCTATAAGTACTGTGCTTCCCAAACCCTTTGTTGAAGGGTGTTAAGGAGAGTGTTGTGATTAACTGTGTCAAAGGCTGCAGAAAGGTCTAGAAGAATCAGAAAATAAGACTCCCCTGAATCGAGTATATGCAGCGCACCATCAATCACTTGCAACAGGGCTGTTTCAGTGGTGCAGTTTTGAACGAAACCAGACTGGAAATTGTCAAGAAGATTATTATTCTTAATATGTAAGGAAAGTTGTTTTGCTACACATCTTTCTGTGATTGTTGCAAGAAAAGGGTTGCACTTGAAGCTCCAGAGACAGGCATTCAAATGTATAGAAGGAGCTGTTAGGAAAAGCCTTAAGTTGAAGGGAGTTTCTGAAAATGATTGAAACACCTCCCCCAACTTTGTCTGTTTTGTGGACGGGACTCGGTGTCCCAGTGAGTTCTGTTGCCCTGCTTGGAGGAGGAGGAGCCCAGCCAGTAACACGTTTACAAAAGTGCTGTGTTGTTCCCGAAGTGTGGAACACACTGTTTGTTGACTCTGTGGAAGGGATTCAGTGTTCCAGTGAGCTCTGTTGCCCTGCTTGGAGGAGGAGGAGCCAGCCAGCGATGCACTTACAAAAGCGATGTATTGTTCCCGCGGCACATGTTTGTGTGCAGGCCTCGCCTGGACGAAGCCCAGGCCAAGGGCTAAGAGCCCCCCCCCCTTGTAGTCTCATCATTTACTAATCTTCTTTGAGCTAGTGCAGTTACTAAGTAGGTGGGTGAGTCTGCAGTCAGCTTGAATCCTGGTCCGCCCTCCTACTGCCCCTTTGGCGCAAGGTAGGCCTGCATGGGTTTTCTTCTTTTGTTGTTGATCGTTCACAGCCCAGGGTTTTAAATGGTTCATGGCTCTCACCCCCATCAAGTGGTGAGTCAGTGTATATTGACTCGATCCTTTGTCCATCTATGTTCCAATATATTCCCAGGCTAGTCACGCCCAGCTTCTACAGTCATGGGGGTCTCTTTTTTGCTGCCACGTTGCCCTGTTAATGCCTTGTTACAACAAAAAAAAGGACCACTTGTATTAGTCCGGACTAATGGGAAAACACAAGACAGCCACTTTGGTCCTTGCAATACCGGTAATAACTACTTTGGATTGCTTTTCTACTACAGAGTGCAGCGGGTGTCCTTGACAAGAAAATCGAGCTGGTGGCCCGCTGGCTCTCTCTCTCCCTGATAATTCAATGACTCTCGCGCTCATCCAGTCCAATAAGTAGCCAGGCCTCACCAAAGTGCATCTCTGAACTAGTGGAGCTGGTAGATCTTCTTGCACAATCCTCCCCCGGTCAGGACCTAGGTCAGGGCAAGGTAGCAGATATACAGGATACCCAGGAGATCAGTATCAGGTCACAGGGTGATAACCACCAAGCTGGTAGTAACTTGTTCTGATGCCGTGGGGGGCCTCAGCAAGGGCGCTGGTTCTGGGCCTAAGCAGAAGTGCTACTTGCCGGGGGGCAAAGGGAAAGCGGCTCAGATCAGAGACCCCGATGTCTACCATCCCAGGAGTAGTGTCCCTCTTGAAAGACGAGCTGGCAGCTATGTTGGAAGCAAGTGTCCGTGCCCTCTTGGCAGCAATGGACTCAAAATTAGAACCGATCAAGCAACGTTTGGCCTTCGTCGAGAAGGATCTCTCAGACTTGACTCAGTACATCAAGGAGGATAGCAAATCAGTTAACAGTAGTCCCGTGGACTCTTTGGCATGGGGTGGATACAAGGTCCATCCTCAGCCTGGTCCCTTATTTGTAACAGGGGAGGTCATATCTTCACGCACCCCCTCACATGCGAGCTTCATACCTCCCACCCTTCCACCGCATAGGCCTGTTCCACTCTAACCCCAAAAGTAGGTTCAAAGGAGGTAGTTTCATCACTGGAATCTCCAAAGATGAAGACTCACCAATGTAGTAATACGATCATCAGGAGGGAGCCTGGGGGAGGAGGGGACTCCAGTCCTGCAAATGGTGAGCCAGGAGTGCAGTCTCAGGGCCAGGGCCAAATTATTCTCCAGTTGCCCCCGGAAGAAACGCCGTACGTTGTGGTCTTGGGAAATGTACTGGTGTTGAAGCCTGGTGTTACAGAAGACTTTTACTAGTCAAAAACTAAAGTACTGCACTGGTTGAATGCTAATACAACTCTGGGATGTAAAGTAGAGAGGCACATGAATATGGCACAGAGGGTTGCCTGGGTGGGAGAGTCTAAAAAGAGCAATGGTGAGGATTGTGTTATAATTAACTTCAATCGATCCCATCTGGCCGAGAGAATTCTTCCTGCAGCCAGCCTTCGCACCACCATGGGCATTATGGGCCCTGTCACATCTATTGTGGTCCTCGTTCTGGGCTATTTCTACAGACCTTTGTCTCAAGCTATAATTCCAAGCGTATCACGCTTATGGCATCCCAAGAGACTCCCCAGACCGGCCCCGAGGAGTCACAACAGGCTGCAACACCTTTCCAAGTTTCAAATGATTTTGCACCCCTGTGGTTCGTAGTCAACCTTGATTGACTCAAAGGGTTATTACCCGAGGCTACGGAAGTTCACTCCTTGCAACACAACCTTACTCCTCAGGTGGACCGTGGCGACTTTGGAAGCTTTTCTGTGGATGTTAACCAATGCAAACTCATCTCATGGAACACAGCCGGCCTGGCAATCATGTTTTTTACTACCCTGGGTGGTGTTGCTTTGTACGAAAGTTTGACATTATATGTTTGCAGGAGACTTGGGCCACTGATAATTTTTTTTTTTAGAGGGGTTAAAGGCAGATCTAAAGAGGGTTTGGTTGTATAAGTCTCCCTTAGGTTTAAATGGCGCATTTTTTAACTGAACACAGCTAACTCTTGCATACAGGCCTTGCTATTTTCCAGTGGGTCTAGTAGATTATTGCTTTAAAAAAATGTATAACGGTACTTCATCTCTCCCTGAGGTGTGTAACATTTCTCAGTTGGGTAGTTTTCTGACCAAATTTAACGCATGCACCTGTCACTCCGCTTATTTTGTATTAGTGGGAGACTTTATCACCCATTTATGTGGAACCCAAGAATACAGGGTATAGGGGTACATCCTGTTCCCCTTTTCCCAGGTTGCATCTAGAATGTAGCCAGGGTGCCTACTGCCATGTGTCCGTCTGGCTAAAAAATTGGTCTGGAAAGGGATCATCATTGAACAAAATGATCTTAAAGGATTATCAGGCTCTCGATTAGGCCTCCAAAGTACTGTGGTTCAAATATATTAAGGAGAGTCTTATGAGCTTTGGGAGAGGAGACCTTTTTATTAACCCAGAGCTGACCAACAAGAAGGACTTGAATTGTATTAAGGTGGCTTTTCTCAAGCAGCAGTCAATGACCAGCGAAGAGAGGGATTTTTTGAAACCCAGTGGACGTTATTTCATCATGTTAAGAACCACTCTGACGATGAAGCCGTACTTCCTGGGTTTTGTTAATTCATATGATCGATTTCTACTGACAAGGTTTTGGTTTGATCTTTTCCACCAAAACACACGGAAGGTACAGGAGATCTGAGAAATACAGAGGGAGAGAAAAGAAAATAGCAAATCTCTCTATTGGGACCTGATAGTGTCCTCTTTACATACCCAGACTACACAGTTAATCTGGAAACAACCAGGAACACAGAAACACAGAAACAAGAGAAGATACACAAAGAGAGGAAAACTAGTGCGCGACCTCTGAACAGTGGCCCCTTGCAGTAAAAATACACCAAGTGTAGGCCATCATTCTGGTGCGTTCTGTCAGCTGAACTGATTTTCAATGATGCCTTTGAGCTTACGGGCTTAAGCAGACGGGCTGACTTACATCGATAATGTCGCTGTCCGACATTATGTGAAGCCGGGCTGCCTTATTAATGATAGAGTGCTTCCCGTGGACACCGCTGATTGGCTCCGCCTATAACCAATGCGCGGGCCTGCAGCGTTGTCCACCTTAAGAGTTTTCATCAAGGTCCGCAACTGTTTGTGTACATTACAGTCCAAACATTATGCGAGGCCGGGTTGCGGCAACAACACGAGTGATTTTACGTTTGGGAACCGCTGGTTGGCTCCGCCTGCAACCAATGCGCGGGCCGGCTGCGGCGTCCTGTTTACCAGTTCTCTGCAAGGTCCGCTAGCGTTTCCCAAGTGACACAATGAATAGCTGGTTGGATGTCACTGGTGCGATACAGAATACCGCTTTCTGAGTGGTTATACTCATGGGCACCGCTGATTGGCTCTACCTTAACCAATGAGCGGGCCGACAGCGGCGTCCTAGTCCATCGAGGTCGGTAAGCGGCAATGGCGCTGTGAACAACAGCGGTTTGGCAATGCCGCCGGGCATGACTGCTGGTTTTTGGGCTCGTGTTTGGATAAAATACAGTAAATACACTATCTTACTGTTTTACGGTTTGACTATTCCGCTTATGCAAATGAGGTATGTCTCACGGTCGGCCTGCTAATGCGGCCGAGGTTTATCCGTGAAGGTCACGGTTGGCTGTCTGTGAGCCTCTTTCCTATTGGCCTACACTTGAGGAGGCCTTTAACCAATCAAATTATGGAACAAAGGAGTTTCCTTTCAGGTCCACTGCAGTGTATTTAACATCGCGTGTGACCATCAGTCATTGCCTCCCCCTCGGCTCAGTTTTCACTCCGAGGCAACGACGGAGAGGTCAGTGGCGGTGGGACAGTCAACAGCACAATTGCTTTGGTCTTTGGTTTTTGAGTACTAGGTTTAAAGCACAGGAGTAGGCGCCTCAATTTTCAGTGACTGCGGCTGGCTACCTGGGCCTTTGTACTTTATAGGTTTACAGGTTTGTGTAAGCAGTGCAGTCAGTGAGGCTTTGTGGTATACTTTCCTGATGCTAGAAGAAACGAGTCTGGCCATATTGTGTCACCATGTGTATCTCTGATTTATGTGTTTTTGAATCCAGTTTTCTTGTTTGTGTATTTTGTTTTTACTACCACTGGTTATAACTTTCAAAGTGTTCTGTTTGTTTCCAGTGCGTGGCCTCCCTTTTTTCCTGAGCAGTGGCCAGGTGAGGTGAGGTTTTCTCTCCCCACAATAAGGGTGAGTGTTTTTCAAGTGTTCACAGCCATATTATAAAGACCATAGAAACAAGAGTTTGTAGTTTTTGCACTTGTTCTGTTGACATTATATGTCCATGTCTCTGTTTCTGTCTTTTTTGTATTTTGTCTATGCAGGAGAAGATACACTCTTTTCAGTTTGGAAAGCAGATGTAGACTCCACTTTCACATCACTTAAGTAAGTGTTGCAGTAGCACCATAGGTCCTGACGAAAGCCCTTGAGGCTGAAACATGTTGACCGATTAACAACACTGGTGGGTAGCAATTCTTTACATGCTATCAGCATACTGTTTTTAACCATACCACTTTGATGGTCAGCCCCAATAAAGTGTTTTATGACATCATTGTAGGTATTTTTAGAATCACTTGGATTATTTTTCCTTTACTTCTTCTTTCTCTTTGAGCACTGCAACCTTAGCCCCTCCCGCTCATATACTGTCATCTGTTGGTGGAATGTTCTGGGTCCATCACTAGGCAGTCCTATGGATTGTTTCCAAGGCAGATCCTAGAGGACACCATTTACCAGCACATACCCAGATGACGAGATTCCACTTATGAGTGGGCTGATGGGTATTCTTTTCCTCTCTTTGTGTATCTTCTCTTGTTTCTGTGTTTCTGTGTTCCTGGTTGTTTCCAGATTAACTGTGTAGTCTGGGTATGTAAAGAGGACACTATCAGGTCCCAATAGAGAGATTTGCTATTTTCTTTTCTCTCCCTCTGTATTTCTCAGACCTCCTGTACCTTCCGTGTGTTTTAGTGTCTAGTTGGGGGACTAGGTACCAGTAGGTCTATAATAATTTCTCCCCTCGGACCCCCCCCTTAACCTTTTGTCCCTCTGTTCTGTTGTGCAGCCTTGGCTGCGGGTCCTTCATCTTGAATAAATGCACTGACCATTTGGTGCATTTCCTGGATTCTTCACATTCTTAATTGGCGATACCATGGCGGACTTTGGCGGTCTCGGTTTCGATGATGAGTTTCTCTCATCTATTTTATCTGAAAATCCTAGTATGCTAGACCAGATTCCCACCCCAGCTCCAGCTATTGTGGGAGACTGGGAAACGATATTAAATCTGAAAAAAAGTCATTCACGAACTATCATACACGGGCAAATAATGGCAGAATATTTACATGGCAAATGTTCACCCACAGGTCTCATAGTTACCAACGCGCCTAGGCTCTTCCTCACTGACAAGGTCTTTGTCAAAGACTGGTCCTTAATAGCCTGGCGCTGTACAAGAGACTGGCTGATTTTAATTATCACTACAGCCAAACGTATTGCAGATGCCATCTTGGTCGAGATTCAAATTCTAGAAGGGCAAATTAAGACCACCCTAACAACCAAAAAATTTGAAAAACAATTAGAAGACTCCAACAAAGCAAACAAGGAGTATAAAGAACCAATTTTTCTCGCCAAGATAGAAAAGTTCAAGAAAGACCTGGCTAAATTCTCACATGAGAAGGTGTATCCCTACACCAGTGATAATTACACTCCCACTGACACCAACAAACCCAAACACACTGTAGGCTCTTCATATGCCACATCATCTGAGACTGATTCTTCTGGCTCTGAGAGTGGAGACAACAGCCAACCCAGAGGCAGAGGCCGTGGGAATCGACCGAATCGTCGATATAATAATCGTGGAAACATGTACCAGACGGGGTCATGGTGGCCACCAGCCCCTTGGGGTTATCCCCAGTTTCCCCCACCAATGTCTCATTACCCCATGCAGCCTCAGTATTTTGATAACCAGGCTTTTTTGGGACAGGGCCGAGGTTGGAACAGAGGCAGGCGGAGAGGCCAAAACCAAGTTCAGTGGTCAGACAACCAGGACTCGACAATGACTCACAACAAACAAGGGCAATGAGCGACTCACAAGAGGATGAAGACTTGGTAGTGAACCTGAGTAGTCGAGTGATCACTCCTACTGAACAGGATGTTTTAAACAGAGGCCTAGGGTTTGTCCCGACTAACAGTGGGGAACCTTTTTTGATAAGAGGGGAGATCGAACGTTTTTTCAGAACCATCAGGCTGCACTATTTCTTCAAAAACAAAGAAATAGACACTCCGACTGAAGACACGAACACAGGTCTTAAAGTCAGATCCACCTTCATGCCCCTGTTGCAACAAGTACCGTCCAAAGTTGGCACTTTTGAGGCTGCAATACTACAAGACCTCAAATCTATGGACTTTTCCAAAGAGGGGAAATACCAGAATATATCAAAAAGAGACAGATCAGCCCTTGACACTCTCTCGAAAGACACGGGGATAGTGATAAAACCAGCAGACAAGGGGGGTGCCATAGTCATTCTTAACACTACTGACTACCGAGCTGAGTGCCTGAGACAACTAGGCAATGCACAGTCTTACACCCTCCTTGCTGAAAATCCCACGCCAAGACTAACTAATGAGATCAAACATCTGGTAGAGGAAGCCAGCACAGAAGGCTGGATTACTCCAAAAGAGGCAACCTTTTTAGTCACCAAGTGTCCTATCACTCCCTATTTTTACATCCTCCCAAAGATTCACAAGCCTGCGAGACCTCCTCCGGGCCGTCCGATCATTTCGGGCATTGGATCTTTGCTCGAACCATTGTCCTCCTTTGTTGACATCTTTTTAAGTCCCATTGTTAAAACAATGCCGACCTATCTTCAGGACACCAAAGATGTCCTGCGCATTCTACCTGAGGTGACCTTCGACATTAATACTGACATTCTAGCTAGTTTTGATGTCGAATCTTTGTACACTTGTATTCCTCAAATTGATACACTACAAACTGTACAAGAACTTTTAGAGGCTTTCCCTTCTACCTTGACAACTCCCACTCATTTTGTCATGGAATTAGCTCGGATTGCCATGACCGAGAACTTCTTTGCCTTTGAGGATTCCCTGTACTTACAAACCTCGGGGACATCAATGGGCAGCAAATTTGCCCCTAGCCTGGCTAATTTATATGTCCACCAGTTTGAGACCCACCACGTGTTGAGCACCAACAACCCTCATCATCATCAATTGATGATGTGGAAGCGGTACATCGACGACATTCTTGTCGTCTGGCGTGGTGATGTACCATCCCTTTTGCTGTTTCAGGAGTGGCTGAATGGTCAGAATGCTTTTCTGAGGTTTACCCTTGAGCATAGTAGAATAGAGCTCCCCTTCTTGGATCTTGTCATATTTCCAGAAGATGGCCATTTGGCGAGCTCCCTGTATCGGAAACCTATGGCTCGAAACTCCTTGTTGAGATTCGATAGCCATCACCCCCGGTCCCTCCGTGAGAACCTCCCCTTTGGACAGTTCTTGAGGGTCCGGAGGAATTGTTCAAACATTCCGGATTTCCGCCAAAAAGCGAAAGATCTCTCCATGAAGTTGAAAGTGAGACGCTATCCGAATAACCTTGTCCGGACTTCGATGAAACGCGCTGCGAATAACCATCGGGAAGCGCTGCTTGAGCCTCCAGTTATTAAACCACCATTAGACAGGTTGGTGTGTGTGACAACGTACAACACATCATCTTCTAGAATCCAAAAGATGATCAGGAAGAGGTGGCGTATCCTGAACAGCTCCGGAGAGAGCATTCCCCTTCCACTCTTTTCTTTTAAAAGAGGGAACAACTTGAGAGACTCTCTTGTGCATACACGACCTCGGCAAGAAGTATGTGAACCTCCGCCCACTCTATGGGGTCTGCCCCCGGTACGTGGACATCATCCCTGCGGGAACTGCTCAGTATGTCCGCTAACTAGCAAAACTCTTGAAGTGGACATTGGGACCTCGCGACCATGGCAATTGAAACACCACACTAATTGCAACAGTGAGAAAGTGATATACCAGATTACCTGCCCCTGTGGACTAAGGTACATCGGCATGACCGCAAGAAAAATCAAATTGCGCGTGCAGGAACATATGAGCACCATGAGACGCAGAAAACAGGCCACACGGCTCACCGCTCACTTCCTTGACAAGAGACACAGCCCAGATGAACTGAGATGGTTGGTTCTTGAACAACCCTACATACCTAGTCACGTCACGGATGTTTCACTTTTCCTGTTGAGGAAAGAACAGAAGTGGGTTTTCAAACTTCATAGCGATACAGAAGGATTGAATGATGACATTCCTTGGATGCAGCTGTGAGTGCGCAAATTGTGTTTTCCTGA
Source organism: Lissotriton helveticus (assembly GCF_964261635.1). Taxonomy (NCBI): domain Eukaryota; kingdom Metazoa; phylum Chordata; class Amphibia; order Caudata; family Salamandridae; genus Lissotriton; species Lissotriton helveticus. The sequence continues at coordinate 1,377,372,165 of NC_136061.1, forward strand.
GCATACACCTCTGTGTCCCACACCTCTGGGTCCATGGGATTTTTCTGACCTGTGGGTGATAAGAGGTTTTTCATTTTGGACCATTTAAGAAAGGCCCGGCAGTGATGCATGGGGTTTTTTCTTATTTTCCTTCTACCAAGCCACTATTAGGCATTGCTTATTTAGTACGCCCCCCTGCCTCCAGGACATCTGACAATTCTAATTTCTTTGAGTGTGCAGGGTGCGGTTTATTTATCGAGTCGGTTGACCTGAACTCAAAGTGGTTTGGAGTTCTGCTACCATGCATCAAATTGATATATCATCCTACTACACACTGACAGCACACAACTAAGAGTTATAGAGAAATAACCTTCTTATACTAGAGTCCTTTTGTTAACAGTGGTAGCTGGGCTCTGCCTTTGGCTAAGGGGTTACCTCCAGTGAGTTCATACACCTTCACTGGGTTGGGCTCTCCTTCTTATGTTGAATATATTTAGCCAGTGTCTACATCAGTCTGAGCCCATGATACCGTCTGACTGTTAGTTGGCAAACGGACGTCCCTCATGTGCCAAACTAGTGCGCGACCTCTGAACAGTGCCCCCTTGCAGTAAAAATACACCAAGTGTAGGCCATCATTCTGGTGCGTTCTGTCAGCTGAACTGATTTTCAATGATGCCTTTGAGCTTACGGGCTTAAGCAGACGGGCTGACTTACATCGATAATGTCGCTGTCTGACATTATGTGAAGCCGGGCTGCCTTATTAATGATAGAGTGCTTCCCGTGGACACCGCTGATTGGCTCCGCCTATAACCAATGCGCGGGCCTGCAGCGTTGTCCACCTTAAGAGTTTTCATCAAGGTCCGCAACTGTTTGTGTACATTACAGTCCAAACATTATGCGAGGCCGGGTTGCGGCAACAACACGAGTGATTTTACGTTTGGGAACCGCTGGTTGGCTCCGCCTGCAACCAATGCGCGGGCCGGCTGCGGCGTCCTGTTTACCAGTTCTCTGCAAGGTCCGCTAGCGTTTCCCAAGTGACACAATGAATAGCTGGTTGGATGTCACTGGTGCGATACAGAATACCGCTTTCTGAGTGGTTATACTCATGGGCACCGCTGATTGGCTCTACCTTAACCAATGAGCGGGCCGACAGCGGCGTCCTAGTCCATCGAGGTCGGTAAGCGGCAATGGCGCTGTGAACAACAGCGGTTTGGCAATGCCGCCGGGCATGACTGCTGGTTTTTGGGCTCGTGTTTGGATAAAATACAGTAAATACACTATCTTACTGTTTTACGGTTTGACTATTCCGCTTATGCAAATGAGGTATGTCTCACGGTCGGCCTGCTAATGCGGCCGAGGTTTATCCGTGAAGGTCACGGTTGGCTGTCTGTGAGCCTCTTTCCTATTGGCCTACACTTGAGGAGGCCTTTAACCAATCAAATTATGGAACAAAGGAGTTTCCTTTCAGGTCCACTGCAGTGTATTTAACATCGCGTGTGACCATCAGTCATTGCCTCCCCCTCGGCTCAGTTTTCACTCCGAGGCAACGACGGAGAGGTCAGTGGCGGTGGGACAGTCAACAGCACAATTGCTTTGGTCTTTGGTTTTTGAGTACTAGGTTTAAAGCACAGGAGTAGGCGCCTCAATTTTCAGTGACTGCGGCTGGCTACCTGGGCATTTGTACTTTATAGGTTTACAGGTTTGTGTAAGCAGTGCAGTCAGTGAGGCTTTGTGGTATACTTTCCTGATGCTAGAAGAAACGAGTCTGGCCATATTGTGTCACCATGTGTATCTCTGATTTATGTGTTTTTGAATCCAGTTTTCTTGTTTGTGTATTTTGTTTTTACTACCACTGGATATAACTTTCAAAGTGTTCTGTTTGTTTCCAGTGCGTGGCCTCCCTTTTTTCCTGAGCAGTGGCCAGGTGAGGTGAGGTTTTCTCTCCCCACAATAAGGGTGAGTGTTTTTCAAGTGTTCACAGCCATATTATAAAGACCATAGAAACAAGAGTTTGTAGTTTTTGCACTTGTTCTGTTGACATTATATGTCCATGTCTCTGTTTCTGTCTTTTTTGTATTTTGTCTATGCAGGAGAAGATACACTCTTTTCAGTTTGGAAAGCAGATGTAGACTCCACTTTCACATCACTTAAGTAAGTGTTGCAGTAGCACCATAGGTCCTGACGAAAGCCCTTGAGGCTGAAACATGTTGACCGATTAACAACACTGGTGGGTAGCAATTCTTTACATGCTATCAGCATACTGTTTTTAACCATACCACTTTGATGGTCAGCCCCAATAAAGTGTTTTATGACATCATTGTAGGTATTTTTAGAATCACTTGGATTATTTTTCCTTTACTTCTTCTTTCTCTTTGAGCACTGCAACCTTAGCCCCTCCCGCTCATATACTGTCATCTGTTGGTGGAATGTTCTGGGTCCATCACTAGGCAGTCCTATGGATTGTTTCCAAGGCAGATCCTAGAGGACACCATTTACCAGCACATACCCAGATGACGAGATTCCACTTATGAGTGGGCTGATGGGTATTCTTTTCCTCTCTTTGTGTATCTTCTCTTGTTTCTGTGTTTCTGTGTTCCTGGTTGTTTCCAGATTAACTGTGTAGTCTGGGTATGTAAAGAGGACACTATCAGGTCCCAATAGAGAGATTTGCTATTTTCTTTTCTCTCCCTCTGTATTTCTCAGACCTCCTGTACCTTCCGTGTGTTTTAGTGTCTAGTTGGGGGACTAGGTACCAGTAGGTCTATAATAATTTCTCCCCTCGGACCCCCCCCTTAACCTTTTGTCCCTCTGTTGATCTTTTCCACCTCCTTCTCGCCAACCCAAGGGGCAGTGTAAGGGCCAAAGTCTGCCACCCTGTGGTTGCAATGGAAATTCTCCACAGGACATTTTATGATGTTTTGTAGTTTTTATGACACACCCAGAAAGACCTTTTTAGTCCCAATCTTGAAGGCAAGTGCGACCTGCTTTTATTTTTTTACAAATGCTCACGGTTAGCACTGTCCTTTATGTGCTCAACTTTTTTTAATCTGCTGTCAGGCTCAGGTCTAGTTGCGATTAATTACCCTGTTTGTCATCGTTTATTGATGGTGCTAAGCACTTTGCAATGTTTTGTTTCACTTTTTGACTATGAAATATTTTTACCAGTCGTGTTTTGTTGTTGGTACCTGGAGTGCTTCTTTATTAGCTGGTACTATTTGCGACACATTGGTGTCCTCTTATTCTGCATTATCATTGAGCAGAGCCTGGTCAACGTGTGTATGTCTGAGGATCACAATTTCCCATATGGTTGAGGAATGTATTTTATGTAAGCCATAATATGGGTGTTGAAGATACATTTCGGTCCACGAAGAGGTATATTTAATTTAGAAACTACAATCTACAATGTCTAGATTAGCATGCCGTGTTTATATCTGCATGCTAGAGTTTGGGGAAGTGATGTAATCCAAAAGTAGGTGGCCCACCTGCAGAATATTTTGAGAGACCCCCGAGTCTCTCATATTTCTCAGATATTCATTGGTCTTTTGCCGAATGGGGGCCGCCTGGAGGGTTGAGGGCCCGCTGAATGTTTGGGGGGTTCCTGCGGGCAGGTGGCTGCAGAGGCCTGTGTTAAATCCCTAGTTTGGGGCATACAATTCTTCTTTGGTAAATTTAATGTCAGTGAAAACATTTAAGTAGAAAAAACAAAATTAGCGCCTCTAACTTCCTGGTCTGAGACGAAAAATTACCAAGATGGAGTAACTAATAAGCAGCCACAGAGTTGTGTTGGGAAAGATTTGTATAGTGATGCACTGTCTTTGAATGTTGGGTTTGGATACCTTCACGCTGTGGCCTTGAGGAATCCACCAATGACCAGAGTCTGTTTTCTCTTTGAGCAGGCACATGTCTTTGTGAGTGTGCACAACGTTTCTTTTAGTATTGTTTGGTGTGTGTATAGCCTGTGATCCTCATCCATGTGTGTACATGCCACCTGGAGGTATGATATGTACAGTGCTAACTTGATATGTGTGAGAGAAAACTAATACCGTGGTGGAATGTTATGGGAACATTGGGTACTATTGTAACAGTTGAATCGAAGGCTCATCAAAAGTACAAACTACCGAGATGTTTCCTATCGCTTATTTAATGGAAGTGAAATTGCATGTGTCAAAAGCTGGGTCTACTTTTTACCATTATGTCGAGTTATATTGACATCTTATTCCTATAGCACTAACTCCCAGTTGGCAAATGTATTCTTTAGAGACCACCATCCCCACTGTCAGTCCCTTCGTTGTATCCCATACATGTTGAGTGCAGAATATTGCTTTAAATCTTGGTCTCTGCAAGCACCACCACATACATTCCCTTTTTCCCTCAGTAGAACTGTGGGACTGATTCACAAAGGTAAGTTGCAATTATGAGCATGTTTACACTTTTAGTATTCACAAACTCTAAGTGTAAATTTACTAAAAATGGTAAGTTATATGTCTCCACCCATAGAGTAAAGCAATTGGCTTACTCTTGGGTAGGTGCATGACTATTCTCCCTAAACCCTTGCCTGTCCCTGACTAAGCCCCTCTTACCACACCCTAATCCTATCGCCTTTTGGACTAAGTCTTCCCCTTTCTACCACCAATCCCCTGTGTCCCACCCCACATTTACTACTAAAACGTATACTTAAGTTTGTGGAGACTCCAGGGTCGGTGAGAACTCTGCACACAAAAGTATAAGCTAAACTTACATTTTGTAGAACTAAAACATTCACTACAAACTGCAGTTTGTGAACGAGGCCCACAGTGTTTAAGCCTTATTTTCTGTTGCAGACACATTTAAACATCATTAAACACTCCCTTTACAACAGTAATGACTAGTTTTTTCTGTAGTTCTTCATTCTGCATTTCATCAATTTCTAAGCACTGCAAATCACGCATTTTCTTACACTGCAGATGGCACTCAACTTTTCGACCTCAGAAAGATGGAAGGTTGAATTACCCCAGCTGGAATTTGAACTCATGGCCCTGAGATCACAGTGAATGCTACCTACGTTTCTCTACAAGAACGGTGCGCCAGTCTTTCTTAGAAGCATGCAGCATATTTAGTATTATGTCAAGATAACCACTCTGCATAAAGGAGAGCTCGAAGTTGCAATGTGATATTTTGTAACCCATTCAAATCTTGTCATCAAAAAACTCAGGTATGTTGCGATCGGAGGATATTCTTTGTTGAATCTGCTATGTCTAGTGTTGCAACTGAGTGTTAGATTACGTGGATTCTGGAAACAATAGACCTATATGGATGATCTAAATGTGAGAGCTATAATCCATAAAATTGTGTGTTTGATCAAACTCATATATTTCGTCACAAGTGATAGCAGATGCAGAGAGGGAATGTACGGTTTGCTTGTGAATTAATTTTAATAGTGTTGTCATTGTGACTTTCAAACTGAAAGGTGTTGGTGATTTTCTTTCTCGCAACACCCTGGGGCACAAAATAAAATATTTAAAAGTAGAAAATGACATGACCAGAACATTTTGCGAACTAACGGCCACATGCATCAACCTATTTAGGAAGTGCAAACGGTGCGAATCGGTAAATTCGGCCGTTTGCGATTCCTAAATAAGTTTTTGGGATGCATCATACATTTTTGTTAAATTCGCTATTTTTAGTGATTTCTAAAAATGCGATTGCTTTTAAGGAATCGCAAATTTGCGATTCCTTAAAAGCAATGCATGATTGTTTTTCAAATTGCGAATTAGCAATTAGGGGGTGCAAATTACCACGAGGTTGTACCTCGTGGTAATTTGCGAAAAGTTATGAAAATACTCAAAAATGCATTTTTTAAACTTTCATGTTACAGACACACATGTCCTTAGGACATGTGTGTGTGAAACATGCACTTTAAAATACATTTCAGGGGTGCAGGGGGGGGTCCTTTGGACCCCCCTCTGCACCCTTGGAATGCATTAACAAATTGTGAATTGCATTTTCAAATTCGCAATTTGTAAATGCCTTCCCATTGACTCCTATGGGCCTTTTGGCCCATAGGAATCAATGGGATTTGCGAAATCGCAATTAGGAATTCACATAATATTTGCGATTCGGTAAAAATTGCGATTTTTACCGAATCACAAATATTATGCAAATAAAATCATGCATCCCATTTTGCGATTCCTTATTTGCGATTCCCTAAAATTCGCAAATAAGGAATCGCAAAACCTTACAATGATGCATGTGGCCCTAAGAGTAGTGATTATGTATAGTGTTTGCACGAATTACAGGATGTGGAGAAAAGCGTCGCTTATCCCTGTCAACCCATTTCCCCATTGGATGCCAGTGATAAACCTTGGTAAGCTGCTTGTGCTTTACATAGAGACTCAAATATGGGAGAGGGATCTGTCTGGCTCTGCTAATGAAGCATTTAAACAAGGACTGGGATCAGCTGATTACTGTTTCATGTATTTATGCTTGACATGTATTTTGGTAATGTGAATGAGAAATCCCTATCACGCTTTTGTTTACTTTGATTTATGAGCAGCTCCCTATTTAACAAGATGAGCCAACAGGTTATTGTGCGTACAAATCCAGACAACACAATGTGAACAGTTAATGCACCCTCAATGTTTTTTTCTGTGTAAATGATATTTTTGAGATGGAGGCGTTGTCCTTGAGAAGTGAGCTATTAAAATGAAGGAAATATGCAACATTTACCACATCACACTAGTTCTACAGATTATCTCTCATTCTGACTCCTGGAACTCACACTTGGACGGCAATAACCTTGGGGAAAATGTAAGGTTTAGTGTCCCTAGGTGGTATTAGAAGCCCCCCCTAAAGGTGTTTTTTTAAGCCTACAGGGTAGGGTGCCTATTATATAACACAGTAACACACTAAACATTTCAAATCGTTGTCTTTACAGTAACTGGAGTCCTAAAATCTGTTTCCACTATGTGTACTCAGCGACATTTTCCATAAAAATGGAACGGGTGTGATTAAAATATTTTACATCTTCACTTAGGAAAATGCTAGAGAAATATGTCAACGTTATTTGCACTTAGTTTCCAAAGTCTAATTAAATTGTGAAATGGTTTTCATGGGAAAATAAATGTATACATATGTCCCTGGGTTGTCTGGTCCAAAACTGTCTTTAAAAACAGTTATCCAGTTCTGCCTCTTATTACACCTCCAGCTCCCAATACACATTCGTGGCTGAAGCTGCCAAGAGGTAATGCCTTGGCCTCTGAGCCCAGGAAGGCAGAGCTGTAGTAAACAATTGCCCACTTAGCAGGATTCAATAATAAGGATGTGGTACAGGGCAGGAGGCATAATAAAGGACAGCCTTAACACTTCTTTATTTTATACTTATAGAAGTGTGGCTCAATGGTTAGAGCGGCAGACCCTGATGCAGCGGTCTAGCCCAGGACCAGGGTTCAATTCCCCGCCTCCGCGGGTCTTGGGCTAAAAAATTCCACGGACCTGATAATTCTTACCTTGGTGCCTGTTCCAATCATGGAGTCCCACTCTGCAACTCTGGGCAATAGCTTGCTTAATCTCCACAATGCTAAGGATGCCTGACCTCCACCTTGGGGGTGCCCAGGAGTGGACACCTCACAGGGAAAGCCAGGATGGGTTCCACAGCGGTATTCGTACAAGCGCCTTGAGACCCTTGCGGGTGAGTAGTGCGCTATACAAGTATCAATTTTTACATTTTTGACTTCTGATCCTGAGAAGGTCTAACAAAATCTGCTCTAATTCATTTTCATACCCTCCCGGGATCCATTGGGTCCAACCGCTGCAGAGAGGAGGAACAGTTTTCACTACAACAGGGGAATGTGACCTCAACTAGATAGGGGAGTGGCTGGTGGCTGGCTTGGTGCTCTTCCAGAGGGAAGAATGGTTCAGCCATCTTGAGTTTAGGCTTCTGTGAATATTTACAACAGAACAATGAGGAAGTACTGCAAATGAAGGTTGGCATAGGGCTAGAAAGTAGGCAAGATTGTGTAGGGGAAACTCTCCAGTCAGTGGCTAGTGCACAAGATGAGATTAACACCTGACTACCACCTCATCAGATCTTTCCTTGACCTTGGAAGACGCATGCAAGATGAGCAAGAAAAAACGGTTTGTCTCAAACTGAGATTTTTGCTGTACTGAAAAATGGTTCAGTGGGAGCTCTCAAAAAGATGTCCAGCCTCATAGAACCCTGCCTGGCAACAGGTCTCAGCTTTGCCCTGCTGGGGTATTTTGAGAATCAAAAGGTGAACCAGTCAAAAGGTAAAACCTGGAACCGGAGCAAAGCGGCAAATCAATCCCAGCAATGATGGGACCTCAGCAGCAATAAAATCCAGTTTCATCCCACTTAGAGCTTGTGGCACCAAAATCATCAATTTCAGATGGAGTTTGATGACAGCATATCTGTTTTTGAGGGACACTCACTTGGACCGTCTTGGACCTTGGCCTGCGTAAGACTGTTGACTTCCATTTCAAAGACTGATTCTGATGGTATAACCTGCGATGGGAAAAAAACGCTGATGTACGCAGTACTACCAGTCCCAGGATGCATCACGTTTTGTAGGATAAATATAATCCTCAAGGTTAACCAAATTTAATCCATTAATCCACTTATTTCAGTTCGTGTTTTCAGTATTTATTGATATGTTGGTTGATTGGTTCAAAACAAATTGATTCTAATTTTCAAGTGCATGTATAATGCCCATTCGCCTTTAATACAGCATGTTAAAATCCCTTGTTTCGAAAATACGAATGATTAACCCAATGCATTTCAAGACTTTGCGGCTCTTCGTCAGGGGTTCGTATCTGTGAAATTAAAATCAAGTGTATTGCAATTAATGCCGTGTATTTATCCCCACATTTCAACACGCATCGCTAAGCCATTATAATGATGCCCCCTTATGAACCACATTGTCCAACTCGTAAACAGCATATTCCCTCTACAGACGTATTTAAACGCCGTCAAGTTTAGCTACTGGATCAATTGGGTGAGTTATCAGCGCTCTAAATACCGGTCTATACTATCAACCCACCCGGTGACTATGGTTATTCCCATCGAATCCCAGTGTATGGACATACCTTTCTTAACTTTTCAACCTCGAACTTGTTTCTCCCAACTCCACTTCCAAAATGTTATACGATCGTTATCCCGCTCAAACCTGTGGTTTTTCAACTCCTTAACCACGCCCATCTGCACCTGTTCCCCTCCACTTGCAACTGCAGTAATTAAACCACCCTCAGTAACAAAATCATGTACCCCGCCCTCCCTCAAGTGTGTAATCACTATGCTGCCTGTACAATAGATCTTCTCTGGTACAAGTTCATATAATAAAATGAAATGTAAACAAAGTGACAAATACAACAAAATACGATATTCTTTCTTGTGATCCGTTGTTGCAATACTTCAATTTTGTGCTTGGTTATGTGCTTTAATCGTTATTTACGTCAGATAGTCACTCTCGAATGGTCCATATATTTATCGGGTGCTGAGTCAGGTAGGATGATTGTTCAACTGTGAAAAGAATTAGTTGCCTCGCACACCGCTCTTTTGCTAGTTTCTCTAAATTCATTCTCTTAAGGAGCAATCCTGGTTGACGCTTCATCATTATTGCGTCAATCAAGTCAATTAGAAAAAAACGCTGATGTACGCAGTACTACCAGTCCCAGGATGCATCACGTTTTGTAGGATATATATAATCCTCAATGTTAACCAAATTTAATCCATTAATCCACTTATTTCAGTTCGTGTTTTCAGTATTTATTGATATGTTGGTTGGTTGGTTCAAAACAAATTGATTCTAATTTTCAAGTGCATGTATAATGCCCAATCGCCTTTAATACAGCATGTTAAAATCCTTTGTTTCGAAAATACGAATGATTGACCCAATGCATTTCAAGCCTTTGCGGCTCTTTGTCAGGGATTCGTGTCTGTGAAATTAAAATCAAATGTATTGCAATTAATGACCTTCGATGGGACATACCCTGGACACACTCCAGAAGCTCTGAGATAAGTGGACACAGTATTTAGGCCCATTTGACGTTGATGATTGGACTGAGGTGAATATGCCCCCCTTTGTTCCTCGCAGTATGAATGTGCCTCAGACTGATCCAAGTCCAACACTACCATCAAGTGTATTACCATCCCACTAGACTACACAAGATGGGTGTATGGGTAGATCCACAATGTCTGCGATGTGGGGATGGCTGGGGTACTTTTTAGCACACCATTTGGTCCTGCGTTTGACACCGACTTACTGGCAATGGATGCATACTGTAATAATAGAGGTAATCACCAGGGGTATAACTCCTGACCCCAAAATTCCCTACTAGGTCTGATGGATGAGTAGGGGGGATCAAGATGTGCAAGACTTTTTTATTGCCGTAGGTTTCCTGGTAGCCAAATGAAATATTGCCCCCACACTAGAGGTCAGAAGCCGAATCCTTCATGGCTAAATGGACATGAGGCATAGACTATTGTGCCAAAGCAGAAGAACACTTGTATGCCTCTAGGGGTTCTCCGCACAAATACCACAAAATATGGAACCAATTGTGACCTTAACCAGCTGTAGATGGCATTGTCAAGTAGTAGTTTGTCTGATTAGATTGCCATTGTGTAGGAACAAATGTATACAGTTCTGTGCTGCTGCTGTGTGTATCATTTAATAAAAAGCGTCTAAAAAAAATGTTGACTGGGACAGTCTCCTCTGTGTATCCGACCGCTGCTCCCTTAAGGTAGACCTAAAATCGCACTCAAGTTTCAGTCAGCAATGAACTGTTTCTTTTTAATGGCACTTTACTTTCTCTGTTTGTCCATTAAAATAAAAAAATATATAACTCTGTTGCCCCTAACGATTTAGGTGTCTTTTTGCTCATTATATTATTCTCTTTTTTTAAAATTGGTATGGGTCCTCTAATGCGTTGTTTTCTCAAGAAAATAATTCTTCTTAAACCTCCAGTCCTGGTTCATAAAGCCCTCCACTCCACCGATGCAGGCTATCTCAAGGACAGGATTACATTTTACGTTCCCTCCAGAAACCTATGATCAGCAAATGGTCTGTTGGCTAAGGCTCCTAACATCTGCCAGCCTAGAATTGGAGTCCGTTTCTGTTCCTATCTCGGGCCAGTTGCCTGGAATAAACTGCCTTTTGAGCTTCAGGCAATGGCTGAGATCAATTTTTAAGAAAAAACTAAAAACGTGACCATTCCAACAAGAGTAATCTACAGTCAGTTCCTGCAGTTAGCCTTGGACACAGCACCAGGAGATTTCTTGGAGTAGCCATGTGCTCTACAAATATCAAATCAAATTTCGACTTTTAAATCGATGCTGCTTCTTGAACAAAACATACAATTCTCTGCGGATCGCCTTGTCCTGGTGCCATATCCTCCATGGTTCAGCAGAGATTCTCTATAAACTGTGTTTTGTCCTAGTCAGATTGTGTTTATTAAATTTATCAGGGTCACATCCTTCCAAATTAATACACTAATTTCTCCCACACACAATATGATGTAATGAGTCAGGGCTCTTCCTGTGACTGTGGTAATCCAAGCTGCAACAATGAAAACAAGCAGAAATGTAAACAGAACGGGGTTTATTTACAAGCCCCTTGCGCCACCTGTGTGTCACTTTTAATATGGGAAAACGTGACATACAAGCAGCACAAGGGGCTTGTAAATAAGCCCCAATATAGTACTAAAATGGGGCAATGACTTTCTACTTTTCCGTTTTTGTTAACAGTTCAGGGGTTCTAATGTTTGTTAAGCTCGGATTATGAAAGCAACAATCTGCAAGCAGAAAGACAAACCGGTGATGTAATTCAATACAAATGTATTACTTAGTGTTTGAAAACTAAGGGGTCTATTACGATGTCGAGCGGATCGCCACCGCCGGCATGGCAGTGGCGATCCGCCCGACATGAACTCCCGCCCGCCTCCCATTTCCCCCGCCATATTATGATGGCGGGGGTACCGTGTCGGACGTGAAGATCGTCCGCCGCTTTTCCGCCCGGTCGATGAGTCTACCGGGTGGAAGAGGGTTTAATATAGTGGCGGTGTCTGCTAGACATCATCATCCATATTAGTATGCATGCAGGATTCAGCCTTTCTGTGACGGCGTTGCAGTCATGGAAAGGCATTCGGATTTCACCTTTGGTGGCCTGTTGCGGGCCCCCAGGATGTTGGGGGTGTGGGGAGCACATGGGGAGTACCTATGGTACCCCCCTGTTTTTGCATGCACAACGTGGCAGGCACCGCGCATTGCCTGCCACGTTGTGCATGCAAATGCACAGTGTGCAGCCACAGCATTGTGGCGGGCGGTGCTGTGTGCACCGCCCACCACAATGATGTGGATGGGGGATGCCACCGTGGCGGTGGCATCCTAATTGCGAGTGCAGGACTGCCGCACCACTGGCGGCCGGTCCCAGCACCGCTAGGGTGGACTGCCATTCTTATGGGCCCCTTTATGTCCACATCACCTATTGATACATTTGACCAAAATAGACGAGTGAAAAAACATTTCCACCAAAACAGGTATCAAGTTTCTTCAAGGTGTTTAATAACCTGTGTGTTCATGAACATGAATTTAAGTTAACAAACAGCAAGTACAATAGAAGCAATCTGCAAGGCAAGGGAGCAGTATATCTGAATTAATTTGTGGCTATTTTGTGGCGGTTCACAATTCTCAGGGGTGCCAATGGCCACGCGAAGGCAAGAGTCAAGAGTTGCTGCAAAGAGGGGTGTGCTTGCCAGGCTGAGTCACTTTCACTCAAATACACTCACAGTATCTATGTCACTGGTGCAATGATGTTCACAATCATTTGTAGTTGTAGAGGATGAAAGCACTGTGCCTGCCTTGATCTAATTGTAAGGGGTACAGTGAGCTAAACACAATAGTTCACCTCAATCTTGCAGTAGAAGGTAGAACTGGGCTTGGTCTCCCTCAAGCTGTTTCAGGAGGCAGGACCCCTTGGGGAAGGCTGTGGCTTCCACGCAGGGCAACGGTAGAAGCAAGTATTATGAAAAACTTGTCACAGTAGCAAAATATTTTCAGAATGAAAATTATAAGGAAAAGCATTCACAATACCAATGTAGCTTAGTCTGCAATGAATGGAATTATACCACATAGCATTACATAAACACTGATAATGAATTTCAGCTGTCGTGGCTTGTGTAGTAGTAGTAGTCAATGTTTAGCCCCCTTAAAAGTCCTAGGCGAATCTGTCCTTAGCATTGGGTCTTCATCAGGACTGTGTGAAGGAGGAGCACCTCAGCTTTTTCACCAGCACAGGAATGTCGGCTGCGCATTCAAATAAGGTGGGCTTAGTTGAGCTCTGATGTGAGGGTAACAGTATGGCCAAGCGTGCGCGTACGGGTCATAGTGTTCCTCTTTGGGTCAGGAGATCGTATCCAGTGTCAAGATAAATCTTTATGAAGCAATCTCGCTTCTGCGACTCTCAGGAGGGGAAGCAAGGCAGGCAAGCAGTGCTTCAGAATAGCCTTGGCTTGCTATCAAATCGATTGGACTTTGGAAGCACTTAGGCTTTCTACTCTGGAGACAATTTAGCACTGACGGATCTACACAGGTCCAAGCTCAGAAGCAGCACCGTGAGGTGAAAGGCAGCCCCAGTGTTAGAACCAAGGTCCCAGGGACCACTGACTCCGACACGGTAGTTTGGCGCGAGGCAAGTAGGCACGCCCGAGGCTATGTGTGAAGTAGTTGTGCATCACACCCCCACACTGACACAGTAAAGCACACACAATAAAGAGACACCACTCCAGTTTCTTTTAGGAGAACAAGTTTCTTTATCTACTTCTTGTCAGGGTTGAATTTGCAAAGTTCTCGCCGTATGCAGCGTAAACGGTTTTTGTATCTTCGGGTCAATACAGGCAACAATTCTTATGCATATATATATTCAATTCAGGCCGCAATCCTATTGCAGATATATATTCATTAAAGGTAACAATCCTATTGCAGAGATATATTCATTAAAGGTAACAATCCTATTTTCGAGGTGTATTCATTACAGGTTCAAAGGAGACATTTCAGCAGGGGGGACATGTCCCAGACGGTTGTTACCCCGTCTGGCTAGGTTGACGAGGTTCTCAGGCCCCCTAAGCCCCTGGGGCAGTCCCTGCTGTGACTTGGACTGAGCCCCTTAAAGGTGAAGGTCTGGGGCACACAACGACAGCTTCGGAATGCAGGGAGTTAAATATGGTCCCTGCTGTTTGGCCCAAATCTCACTCTGCAATTGGGCAGTCACGGGGCTCCCACTACACTCCTGACTCAGTCCATGGTAGCCCCACTTCTAACGAGGGGAAAGTCTCCCGTCTGGGATGTTACCTGGCGTGGGGGGGGGGGCAAACTCCTCCGGTCTCTCTCTTCTGGGCAAAGGCAGCCGCCCCCGCCCTGCGGCCAACTCTGGCTCAGCATCTCCCTCAGCCTCCCAGGTCTCGGCGCTGCCCTCCACGCAGGAGGCTGATGTAAGCGGGGGCGTGCCTCAATGGAGACCCGGTTGCCAAGAGACGTTTCCCGGGAGCACCAATCCCTGCACGGCTCCCCTTACGTCACGGGGAAGCCCGTGCAGCTCTCCTCACAGCTCCCAGGCCGGCAGCGGTGATCTTGGACCCACAGTGCTCTCCTAACCAGCGCTCCTCAGGGATTTCTCACCACCGTGGCAGACGGATGACGGTGGTGAGTTTGCGGCGACTCGCACTTCTCCTCTTTCTCCACCGGGGCCGCGGCGGTGATTTTGATACAGCGGCGCTTCACTGACACAGCACGCAGCAGTTCTAGGCTCAGGCACACAGCGCAACCCAGGCACAGTGCTGATAATGGATTCCAGGGGTCAGGCAAACAGCGCAACCCAGGCACAGCACTTCACCCCCACAGCGCTACACAGCCACAGCGCCGCAGCGGGCTCCAGGTCAGTTACCTTGAGCAGATTTGTAGTGTCAGTCCATGCAGGGGGTTCAGCGTCCCATGATCAGGCAGTCAGTTAGCCTGGTTGGTGGAAACACCCTGGGGATGGTATTTATGGTTCCCCTCTCGCAGGGCAAGGTCAGCAGGCAGGCAGGGTAACTCATATAACTTGGTGCAGCAGCTCCTAGGATCAGTCAGCCTCAGTAGTGTAGAAATCCCCCTAGCTCAGCAACCTTCACTCCAGGGGAGGGTCCCCAGGTCCAGTAGTGTAACTAACTCATCAGGTTACCTCCTTTTCTTTTATACCCCTAGGTCAGCTGACCCTCCCAAAAAGGCGGCAAGTTCTGGTGGCAACATGGGGGTTGGAAGGTTCTATTGGAATCTGGGGACTCTGTGGTGTCTGTCTATGGTGAGAAGAGGCGGGACGGACAAGGTTACAGTTGCATTAAGTCCCAGCCTTATCCCAACTACTAGTGCGCAGATTGGACAGTGGCCTCACCGCAGTAGCAGGGGCTTGTGACAACCATGTTGTTAGGAGAGAGCACCTGCACCTCAACACTGTTTAGCAGCAATAAGGCGCCCAGAGTTCTATGTCCAGCAGAATGGCGGTCAATAACGGAGCAAAAGGGGAAAATAAATGTATGGGAAGACCCCCCTAGGGCTGACAGGTCTAACACCCAGTTTTTATATGCAGAGATGGCAGCTAACAAAAGAACAGTGAAAACGACACATTTATTTCTACAATTGGAATGTGTTATCTAAACAGGCCCCGTTCAGTTTCCTCTTCTCTTACAGAGTTTGGCGAACGTGATCTTTGATTTCAAGCCGGTGCTCACGGTGAAAGATTCAGGGTTTTTCCTTGTGGTAACCTATGTGTACTTCCTCAAGACTATGTGAAACAGAGCAAAAAGCAGGAAGAAGTGGAAATGGGGCTATCCACTGTGGGCTACCCCAATCCTTCATCCTGCGAACTTCATTTCAATTTGTACATTATGGCAAATGTTCACAAACATATAGAGGTAGCTCTAATTTAGATATACGGGTATTGGTTTTGATTCCCCTATAATATATTTGCACTAATGAACGTGAATGGTCACACAGTGATCTCTGCAGTTTACTTATTAAAAAATGTTTACGTGAAGATGCCTCCCTTCCTCAAGTCTTATGACTTCAGTTTACAAGGGACGGCCCACAGGCAACTTTCCTGGGACACTATGAATCAGCTGCCACTAGTCAAGGTTCTGTTAAAGGGGTGAATACCTCCTTAGGGCAAAGGGTGGTTTGACCAATGGGGTCTCAACTCCCAGGGCTTCCTCAAGAGGTGACACTGAGGCACCTAATCTGTAGTGTAGGTGTCCCTACAAATTAAAGGCGTCCCCAATGAAAATGCACAGATGAACTTAAGGGGGCAAAGGAAAACTAGGTATGGACGTCAGCTGCACAGGATTGACAGGGACTCTAATCCTTACACTCATGACCACTTACAACAGGGCAAGGTAATATATCAACAAAGGGAATGTTGTTAATACAGTATAACAATTGCTCAATACAGTAAGTCCTGCAATTTGTATTGAATCAGATATACACATTTTGAAGGTATTTCCGGATTCCTCTACATGCCTTATTTGTTATTTTATCTCGAATTTTATGCATCTGCCAGATCTTGTATCCAATGTTTCTGCAACAATAAGATCAATACCATCCGCAGTGTGTGCTGAGTGTTCATGTCAAACTAACCTAATGTGTCATTGAAAAAAATAACTTGTGGTATGTGACTACTGATGTGCTGAGGTGAATTCTCTCAACCAGTATCCTTTCATCATCTTCTGGTCTTTTTTCCCCCCGAGTTTTATATAGCACAAACATGACCCGAAGGTGTCAGGTATCAGAGCACTTTACATGAGCACCAGGTGTGTTACACAAGGACTCATTCATTGTTTTAAATGCATTTACTTATTTTTATTATGGTCAGTAGACACTAATGGTTGTCATGCTCATTTT
The DNA here is from genome assembly GCF_964261635.1 of Lissotriton helveticus. Lineage (NCBI taxonomy): Eukaryota > Metazoa > Chordata > Amphibia > Caudata > Salamandridae > Lissotriton > Lissotriton helveticus. The sequence continues at coordinate 1,377,389,062 of NC_136061.1, forward strand.
CTTAATTCCACACCTGTGTTAAAATCGAACAGACCTGATCCCTAATACTCTCAATCAAACATGCTGGTATTATTACACCTATTTGGTGGGAAAGTTGTGGTGTTGTCGCATATCACAAGAATGTGTGGATGCAGCCTGCTTGCGGAGGGTAACAATAACAGAATGTATTGCCTTGCTCTAAGGTGATCTTTTTGAGGAGTAGGAGACAAGTTCCATTGACTCCGTTCCCATCAAGCTCTAGAGCACACCCAAGTGTCTGAGCCACCTCTCTGTTCCAAGGCCATATCTCAGTAGAGTAAACAAAACTGCAGAGGAGGGTCACTTACATGATGGCTGCAGGTATTCAGTGTCATCCATAGGATTTCAGAGACCCTGATAAAAATATTATGGGGGTGCCTGTTTGGAACTTAGAAAAGTATTACCCATTTTTAGCTACTGCAAGCCTTTTGATGACTAACAATAGGGGATGATATGTTAAAAGTTAAGATACGAAAATACACCTAAGAGAACTAGAGAGAAACTTTACTTTCCCACTGAGGCCTAGAAGGTTGGGGCCCTGTGCAATTGCCCAATTTGCACATGCCTTAAAACGTCTCACAGGCCCGCAAACTAAAGGAGGCGGTCTCTCCCAACGTTAGTCTGACGGACTGACAGATTCCTATTATGGAATCTGTGCAAAGGTTACTGTTAAAAACTAGAGGTGATATGACTGTACCTACTGGGAAAAGTAATAGGCAACCTCGAGCCAGAAACTACACATCCACAACCAATGAAGTCCTCACTAGTCAAACTGTGGAGCTCTGAAAATAGGATGTCAAATTATCCGTAATAATCCGAAAATGTCAAATGTGTTGTGGGATTTCCAAGGATAATCAACTACTTATTGGTAGTAGCTGGACATTGAATGTTGCATGCACTCCCCTACAGACTGTGGAGGCAAACTGGCAGAATGTGAAGAGTGTCACCAACAAAGGAAAGGATGAATGGAAAGGGACATAGAAACGATTTCTAGACTACAAAAATATACGGATTGCTGAACAGGCTAACAGTCTGCGGATTTGAGCTGGGTGCACTGTCAAGCTTGTTAGAGATTTGTTTCCTCCAGATGGACTCTATAAGGGAGGCTCATAATATAAGAAAAGAAGTACACTTTGAGCTGGGTGACTGAATTTTTCAGCTTCTCTGCCCCTAAGACGAGAATACAAATAACGACTTATTAATTTGAAGATGTTCTAACTATGAAAATGTATGCTGCTGTGGTGGCTTAAAAGAGCTGAAATACATAAATTTTATTGCTTTGTATAAACTAAATACATGTTTTAGAACACGTTGTTTTTCATTTTTGTGATGAAGTGTATACTCTATAGAATTATTTGATGAATACACACTGTCTGCATGTTGACACTACTAATTATTTCAAAGTATTGGAAACAACTGAAAATAGTTCGCCTGGTCTCTTATCTTTTATCCAGTCTGTTTGTTTTTGTACTGAACATATGTATAATCAGATGCACCTTTTTTCATAGATGCACCAATGCCAAACCGTGCTCAGATACCTTGTGCATCTAAAGAATGAGAGCTACTAAGCTTAGCTTTAGTATCTATAGGTTTAAATGTCTACAGGGGTAATGAGAATTGTGTTTACGGCTAAGCATTGTGAGACTTTTACAGCCAGATAGCAAGGCAGCAACACCAGTGAACCCAAACTTTATTCAGGACGACCAGAGTTTTTCCCGAAACAATAATGTGATGGTTGTTCAATGTTGGCGAAGTTTTGGAATTAATTTTCTTTATTACATCCTTGAAAGTAAATTTAATGGCTTTGAAACTATGAATATGAATTAGGAGTTCTCAGGGCTAGATCTTTTAAGCTAACTTGGCCTTTTGGTGAATTGGTTTTCACAAGAGTCCTATGCTTAAGAAGAATGCCCTTAAAGACGGATTCACTTAACCCCTCGTGGCGAAACTATGTCAGCACTATGCACAATATGCATAACAATACAATCTCATCTCTCTTTATGTGGATGACATGACCCTCTATCTGAGGAACCCTAACATCAGTCTTAATGAGATACTCAAGGAGTATTTACGCTTTGGGTCGCTCTCTGGGGTTACTATCAACTGGTGTGAGTACCAGATATTCCCCTGACGACGGGTGCAGACCTTTTTCCCTGAAATTCTATTCTATTCCATTCTACTGTAAGGTTCTTGTAGAGCGCATGGCTACCCAAAGGCCTCCCAGAACTAGAATAGACATTGCAAGTCATCAAATCACCACAAAGTGGGAGATTCGTTTCAAGGCTTTGTGGAAAGAAAGTTCATGGTCCAATTGGCGTAACTCTAATGGTAAAGTGTTCCAGAGTTTGGGAGCCTAATAGGCCATTGCGCGACCTCCCCTTCGAGACCTTTTTAAAGAATATTCAGCATATGTGCTGAGGAAGACTTGGGGAGTCTCACAGGCATATATGGGGAGGCTATAGGTCTCAGCAGCAAAGGGCTTTTTTTGTGGAGTGACCTGTGCCTAATATATAAGGTCTTAAATTGCACTTGCTGCTCCACTGGGAGCCAGTGTAGTTCTGATTTTGGAAAAGGGGGGTGGTGATGGACAGAGTTTCTGAATGATGCAGAATACTCTTACCAAGTCAAGAGATCATGGTTTTAATCCATCACCGTTTTTTAGCTCAATGCACCATCCCAGCTCAGAACCTGGCTATATGCAAATTAGTCTTTTCCTGTCCCAGTGCATGATGGGAACAGGGCAAACCAAACTACCAAGCCAATTCTTATACTGGTAAGGAAACAAGCTTCCGGGGACCGGTTTCTGGCATCACAGCCTTCTTCGGCCCGGCTTGCTTGAATCCTGATGGTGCAATGAGCAAGGGACTCACGTCTGAGCATACCCTCCCACAAATAGTGTGGATAAACCGATTTTGGAAAAGGGGGGTGGGGATGGACAGAGTTTCTGAATGATGCAGAATACTCTTACCAAGTCAAGAGATCATGGTTTTAATCCATCACCGTTTTTTAGCTCAATGCACCATCCCAGCTCAGAACCTGGCTATATGCAAATTAGTCTGTTCCTGTCCCAGTGCATGACGGGAACAGGGCAAACCAAACTACCAAGCCAATTCTTATACTGGTAAGGAAACAAGCTTCCGGGGACTCTGTCCATCACCACCCCCTTTTCCAAAATCGGTTTTATCCACACTATGTGTGGGAGGGTATACTCAGACGTGAGTCCCTTGCTCATTGTACCATCAGGATTCAAGCAAGCCGGGCCGAAGAAGGCTGTGATGCCAGAAACCGGTCCCCGGAAGCTTGTTTCCTTCCCAGTATAAGAATTGGCTTGGTAGTTTGGTTTGCCCTGTTCCCATCATGCACTGGGACAGGAACAGACTAATTTGCATATAGCCAGGTTCTGAGCTGGGATGGTGCAGTGAGCTAAAAAACGGTGATGGATTAAAACCATGATCTATTGACTTGGTAAGAGTATTCTGCATCATTCAGAAACTCTGTCCATCACCATCCCCCTTTTCCAAAATCGGTTTTATCCACACTATGTGTGGGAGGGTATACTCAGACGTGAGTCCCTTGCTCATTGCACCATCAGGATTCAAGCAAGCCGGGACGAAGAAGGCTGTGATGCCAGAAACCGGTCCCCGGAAGCTTGTTTTCTTCCCAGTATAAGAATTGGCTTGGTAGTTTGGTTTGCCCTGTTCCCATCATGCACTGGGACAGGAACAGACTAATTTGCATATAGCCAGGTTCTGAGCTGGGATGGTGCAGTGAGCTAAAAAACGGTGATGGATTAAAACCATGATCTATTGACTTGGTAAGAGTATTCTGCATCATTCAGAAACTCTGTCCATCACCACCCCCCTTTTCCAAAATCAGCCAGTATAGTTCTGCCAGAGCCTTTTTTGGCAGACTGGGGTCTCTGGAAGTTCATAAGAAGCCGGACAAGAGTGTTCTGGACTACCTGTAATCTTTTCAAGTCAAGTCAATTTCCGTCTTTATTCGATCATAAGCAATCATAAAAGACCCATGAAGACAAATACAATATAATATAAAGAAGACATAACATTTCATACAAGAATATTTTGTTAAAAAAAGCATGTCATATAAAATCCTAAGACTGTTAAAACAATGATTAGGTGTAAAAGGGAGAATTCAGGGTCAAAAGCTATTAATGCATAATTGCACAGGCTTGGTTACGGTCTTCCATATTGGACTCATTAGCGTGGGGGAAACTTAAGTACACCAATGCATAAGCAGATAGATTACATAATTCCTTGCAGGTTTTTCCTTCTAAGGACCCAAGACCAGCTCAGAAACTTAGCCATAGCAACAACTATGACTTCGGAAGTGTCAGTTTTAAAAATACGCAGGGTCGTTTGACAAGATCTAGTTCCAAACTTTGTGCAAAACGGCTTGAGCCATTTCAGCCGAGGGCTCTTGTATGCAGGGCACAGAAACAGGACATGCGATAGAGTTTCGTCCTCAGTTAAGCAAGTGTCACATTTTATATCCTTGTCATCCCGCCACTTGTTAGTAAATGATTTTAGGGGGAGTGTTCCCACTCTAAATTGGTGGAAGAGTTTTCTATCACCAGGACGTGTGATGATGTCCCAATAGGCCTCCAGTTTATGCTCACACTTATATTCAAGAAAGAGGCCTGTAAGGGAACCACTGGTAACAGAGGACAAAGACTTAACATACACCTTGTCCCTATATAAGGCTTTAAGATCTCTTTTAGATGGAAAGAAATTCCCCTCTGGCCCCTCCCACAGGTGAATGAGGCCCTTTTCAGATAACAATGCCTTAATATTTTGTAGCCAGAGATTTTGTTTGATTTATCTGCTTCCCTAATGGACTTAACAGCTTTCTCGTAAGGTGCTAGCTCCGGGGTTGTCCAAGGTCTTCACCAATAGGCAAGTGGTCTAAAACCAGAAGCCTCCTCAAAGGAAATACATCCTAGATCTAAAAGTAGGGGCCTCAGAAGAGAGGATTGAGGAAGGTCGGTCAATGCCCTCAGGAACTTGTTCTGCACTAAGACTAATGGTTCTAAGTTTTTGAACCCCCAAAGTTCTGTCCCGTAAATTATTGAGGCTCTAACCTTCCCTTGGTATATAGATAGAGCCGGTCCAACTGGTTTGGGACAACCGGAATCCTTTTGGTAGGGTCCCTGCTAGTTGATTATGCCTTAAGACTAATAGATCTAACCGTGGCTTCCAGTTCAAGCGTTTGCCCAAAGTAACACCCAGGTATGCAAAGGAGTCGGTTTGTTGCAGGGGCACATTGTTTATTTCCACTCTAGCTTCCACTTTCCACTCTAGCTTTCACTACTTTGTGTTTATGCAAGACCCTGAACTTCGTCTTATCGACGTTAACTACTAAATCATGGTCGTTGCAGAACAAAGTGAATCGATCAAGGGCACGTTGCAGACCTGATTGCATCTTCGACAGAATTAAGGTGTTGTCTGCAAACATTAATAGCGGAACCCTGGATCCAGCAAGAGTAGGTGCGTCTGTGGAATATTCGGAGTAGTATATTCCACGGACGACCAGCGTTTTCCCCCAAACAATATTGTGATGGTTGTTCAATTTTCACGAAGTTTTGAAATAATTTTCTTTATTACATCCTTGAAAGTAATTTTCATGGCTTTGGAACTATGAACATCAATTAGGAGTTCTCATGGCTAGATCTTTTAAGCTAACTTGGCCTTTTGATAAATTTGTTTTCAGAAGAGTCCTATGCTTAAGAAGAAGGCCCTTAAAGACTGATTCACTTAACCCCTTGTGGCAAAACTACATCAGCACTATGCACAATATGTCATTCAATATACATAACAATACAATCTCATCTCGCTTTATGTGGATGACAAGACCCTCTATCTGAGGAACCCTAACATCAATCCTAATGAGATACTGAAGGAGTATTTACGCTTTGGGTCACTCTATGGGGTTACTATTAACTGGTGTGAGTATCAGATATTCCCCTGACGACGGGTGCAGGCCTTTTTCCCTGAAATTCTATTCTATTCCATTCTACTGTAAGGTTCTTGTAGAGCGCATGGCTACCCAAAGGCCTCCCAGAACTAGAATAGACATCACAAGTCATCAAATCACCACAAAGTGGGGGATTCGTTTCAAGGCTTTGTGGAAAGAAAGTTCATGGTCCAATTGGCGTAACTCTAATGGTAAAGTGTTCCAGAGTTTGGGAGCCAAATAGGCCATTGCGCGACCTCCCCTTCGAGACTTTTTTAAAGAATATTCAGCATATGTGCTGAGGAAGACTTGAGAAGTCTCACAGGCATATATGGGAAGGCTATATGTCTCAGCAGCAAAGGGCTTTTTTGTGGCGTGACCTGTGCCTACTATATAAGGTCTTAAATTGCACTTGCTGCTCCACTGGGAGCCAGTGTAGTTCTGCCAGAGCCTTTTGTGGCAGACTGGGGTCTCTGGAAGTTCATAAGAAGCCGGACAGCAGTGTTCTGGACTACCTGTAATCTTTTCACTCTTTTCACCACATTTGGGGTGAGCCAAGATATAGAGCATTCCCGTAATCCAGGTGCTTTATTACAAGTCCCTGAACAATCATTCTTCTGGCTGTGAAGGCTGGAAGATTGGGAACCTTCCTCAACAGTATCAGGACGCTGAAACAGTAGGCAGCATACTTTTTTGATTGATGGTCCATCGTAAGCCCAGAATCAGTCACATCCCAAGGCTCATTATCAAGCTTTTCTGGGCTGGGAAGTCTACCCAGGCATTCCAGCATGGGTTGAGCGTGATTACTAAAAATTATTGCCCAGCAGCATGACTTCCATCTTGTCTTGATTGCATTTTAATCAGCAGTTAGCCAACCACCTGGCTACTTCCTGAAGGCACAGGGCCGCCAGCTTAAATGGGTCTGAGAAGATTGGCATAACCAGCTGGGTGTAATCTGAGTAAGAAACCAATGAGAACCCACATGAATGCACAATTTCAGTCAGGAGGTACATATAAAGGTTAAAAGGGTGAGACTCAAGGAAGACCCCTGAGGTACCCCACAGCTCATATGAAGATGGGCAGAGTAACATGACTGATCTAGAACCAGAAATGTTCTGTTCTCCAAAAAGGAGGTAAGCCATATCAGTGCTCTGTCTTCGATACCCACCTTTGATATTCTCTAAATGAGTGTTGTAGGATCTACTGTATTGAAGGCCGCACTGAGATCTAAAACAATAATGGCTGCCAACCTCTTCGATCCAGAAGTCATCTTAGTTCTTCAACCAGAGCCAGCAAAGCTGTTTCTTTGCTGTGGTCTGAATCCCATTTGAGTGGGATAATGGACTTCATTGGATTCAAGGAAGGAGGAAAGGTGTTTATTAACATGTTTTTCCAAGAGCTTGGAGACTCCTGGTACCAGGGGGACTAGCTTGTAATTACTCAAACAGAGGGGGTTGAGATTTCTTTTTAAGAAGTTGTTTGACTATTGTGTGCTTCCATTGAGATGAGACCTGCCCACTAGAGAGAGAAAGATTTTACAAATTTGTCAGAACAGTGGTAATGCTTTAAGAACCCAGTCAGAGGATGTGAAGGTGTGCAGGATCAAATGCAGAGCATAATTTTACTGAACTTAAAAGGTCTTTAAGAAGACTCATTGTAAGATTAGGGAAGGCTGTAAGACTGCCGCCTTGTTGCTTGACGGAGCGCTTTCTGGATGGAGAACCATCCATATTTGACCTCTCGGGGAAGGAGGAGTAAATGTCTATTATCTTCTTTTGGAAGAAGAGTGCCAGGTTGTTGCTGTGCTCTACGGAGGCTTGCAGAGTTGAACTGCCTAATTAGGGCTCTGTGATCTCTTTGAGGATATAAAAGATCTCCTTAGGCGAATTGGTGGAATTTTCAATCTTTGTGGAGAAATAAGATGTTTGGGACGTTTTACTTCTCTATGACAGAACCTGATAGCTTTCCTGTGTTCAGGTTTGCTAGCCTCATCATAGGATGTTCTCCAGCTTCTCTCCAAATGCTTACACTCTTTTTTCAAGGTCATTAGTTGGGTGTTAAACCAGCGGGATTTGTTGCCCTACTGGGCACTCTTATGTCACTTTGCTGATAAGACTGTGTCAAATGAGTTAGTAATCCACTCATTAAACCTGCGGTTGGACAGGTTCATTTGAACAGTGGGACCAGGTCTCGCTGCCTAATGTGTAACTGGCCAGGCTTTGAAGTTCAATTTGGGCCAGCATCATTCCAACCATCTTGTTGATGGAGGTGAAGCAAAAGGGAAGGACACAGATAAGATGATAGGGAGTAGGAAGAGGTCTGACAAGGATAAAGGTAAATAGTATGACCTTTCTCCTGAGTTGGGCCATCAACCAATTGCATTAGCTGTAGGGAGGCAAGGTCAGGTAAGAGGTTCTTGGAGGTGCAAATGTTAGTGTCATCCATGCATATATTAAAGTCACCAAGCACGGTGAAGTTGGCCCTATCTATGGTCAGACCGACAACCACTTCAGTGAGAGCCTGTAAAAAGTGAGCATACGGACCCAGGGGTCTATACAAAAGAATTCCAGAGAGAGTGACAGTGGGGCTTAGTGTAAAAAAAAGCATGCTCTCATAGTTCTGAATATCAAGAGGAGAAAATGAACACTTTAACATTTCCCTATATAAAATGCCTATCCCACCACCTCCCTTGACCACCCGGTCTAACCTACTGATATGGTAGCCAGGTGGCAAGGCTTGAACAACATCAGGGATAGAATCCTCCTGAAGCCAAGTTTCAGTGAATAACAGCACATCCGGTACTAACTCCACTATGAAATAAAAGTTATTCAGCTGGTGGGCCACCAGGGAATAGCAATTAATCAAAATCAAATGCCAGACTATAGGTTTAGGGATCACGCAGGGCTGACTCAGTCTGAGCTGGGGAGACAGTCCTAAACTATTGCAAGCCAATGTGGATTTAATAAGGTCTATAGAGTGAAAACAGGAGTCAGGTAAAGTGGTTTGAAGTGCTTGAACTTGGACTGGGGAATATGTTACCTTATATTGTGGGTGAGGAGCATAATCCCTGTACCCTGTTCCCAAAAAGGAATGTTCGGGCTTTCCTTTGGTGCAACTTCGGCTGCACTGCATCCTTCATTTAAGGAAAACAGTCAGGAACAACTAGAGTGCATCCAACAATGTACAAAGTGTGCATGCTCAGTGTGATTGCACCCTTCTTAATGGCTCCCAACTAGCATATAACATAATTCAGATTCAACAATTAAAACAGTTTTTAGATGATGTTAAAAAGAACTTTTTAGATAAAATAGGGAGCGCACAGACAAGCACTAAGAAACAAGGTTACCCCCCCCCCCCGTGTCCGTTCAGGCTGCGCGTCCGCGCTGTAATCCTTCATTTAAGCAATACCGGCAAGAACAACTAGAACAACTAAAAAATGGCAGCTCAGAAAGTGCAGACAGCATACAAAGTGAACGTGCTAAGTGTGATTCCCCCTTCTCAATGGCCCCCAATTTTTTCAACAATTAAAACAGGTCTTAGAAGATTTTAATAAGATTTTTCAGAAAAAATAGTGAGCTCGTGAACAAGTGCTAAAACAAGGTTACACCCCTCCCCCTGCTGCAACAACTATTGGTGTGGTGTCTGTTCAGGCTTCGCATCTGCAATGTGATCTTTCATTTAGAATGGACCGGCTAGAACAACTAAAGCGCGTCCAAAAAAGGCGGCTATTAAAGTGAAACAGCGTACAAAGTGCGCGTGCTCATTGTGATTCTCCCTTCTAAATGGCCCTCAACTAGTATAAAGCACAATTTAGATTCAATAATTAAAACAGTTTTAGAAGATGTTAAAAAGGAGTTTTTAGATAAAATAGCAAGCGCACCAACAAGCTCTAACAAACAAGATTATACACCTTACAATGGTGGGAGGACTCCGTGAAATATCTGGGGATTTGGGTAAACTTGGATATGGACGTGGTAATAAGGGAGAACTATGGCCAGATGATCTGTAAAATGACATACCAATTATCCTTCTGGATATCAGTTCTTTTATCACTGGAGGGCATGATCAGTCTTATAAAAATGGTGCTTCTCCCCAAGGTCGTGTATTTTTTAATCACCATTCGCTCCCCGTATCCAGTGTAAGACCCTTACGCTGCCGTTCTACATGCGGGGAATGCAAAGAAATAGGCACTGTTATATGTAGGTAATCAGACACAAGGAATCAAAGGAAAGCATGAAAAGATATAAAGATACTTATAATGAATACATCAGATGATTATAACCACTGGAGTCTTGAATGCGCACATAGACACACTCACACATCACAATTCCAATAATCAGAGAAAATACATCACCGGCTGCAAAAACGTCATCTTAGCCCACAACAGACTGGGGTAGTTACAGCCGGGGTCATGAGACTCAGCAAGCTGGGAACTGCCACACTGACTAAGATGCGTCCGTCCCTTCAGGTCAAAACAGAATACCACTTTCCAAGTCAACAGACCCCAGTTTTAAAATCTCAATGCACTAGAAGTTTCCGAGAAGACCTCCCCTTCGCCAAGGAACCTTACTGGACTTGGCCGATCTCCCACAAAGCATCACAAAGGCAAAGGAGTTCTCACGTATTCTTCTGTACTCCCACATTTTCCAGCCCCTTATCTTAGTGAAGCTTGAGAAAGTAGAAAACATATCCAAAAGTACAGAAAACAATCTTGAACCTGAATAACCTAAATAACGTGAATAATCTGGGGGCCTGCTTGTGAGTGCAAAGCTCAAGCTAGCTAGAATCAAAATTCAAAATGGCATGTGGGCATGTCAAAGCCAATAGTAAAAACTTAATAAAACTGTACCACACAATGCACATTTGAGCACCACTGCTTATAACACTACACTCCGAGACAGAGAAGTACCTTCCACACCTTTCTCACTCATGCTTTCAAATGCACATCCAACATGTTCTGTTCCTGGCAAGGCTGTAAAAAGCAAACACTCCCCCTCTGAAGCTACTAGGAGACAAGAAATGAAATCACAAAGCAGAGTGCACATGCAGAAAAAATTAAGTTGTACATTCAAGCTAGAATAATTCAAACACCTAAAGTCAATTAAAACAATGGTAGTTACGTGGTCCCAATATAGAGAGTGCCTCTGGCACTACAGGCCCTTCTTGAGACAGACAACTGCGCTGATGGTGGCCTCCCGGATGCAACTTTTTCCATTTGGCATGTTCATTCAGTGCTGTTCAGATGTTTTGCAATGAGGGGCTCTCCGCGTTATCTGCCAGGACCCAACATTATGTCTCTAGGGACCCTAGGGTGGAACTACTGGGATGGATGTGAAACATCCCAGCACCTCACAGAAGATACACAGCTCTTGTGCTTTTATTGGCCAAGCGGAAGGCTGCTTGCAGTTCGCAACGTTGGAGATCTTCCAAATATAAGGCATAGCTGGATTCTTTCATTTACTGGAACGATCAGTTAGACTCTTATGCCATACTGCTGCCACCATCTTTCAGACTCAGAGATATATGGGCCCCACTCACGGCCTTTCTTCGATCCATCCCACTGGTGACCAATGTGTCATGTATACCCCGGAGGATTCCTGAGGCCTTCAACATCAAGGCCTGATGCCGCCCTAAGACATGATGCTTATTGTGGGAACTGGTGAGACGTGCTGCTGAAATGTTATGCAGAAACTGTAAACGTTGCACAGGATCATAGAATTCATTGAAATTCCCCTGTGCGCATCTCACAATTGATGCGTAATGCACTTATAATGATGCTGGTACAGTGTCTTTGTTTTTTTGCTGTTAAATGAATATGATTTCTTCTTTTTTGCTCTATAAAATTCAATAAAAAAAGACAAATTAACTTAAACTTGTTTTATATTGGCATAGGGAAGTATTGTGATACATGTGCTGAAAAGTATGCTTTAGTTCATAGGTATAAATATTCATTTACCAAACACTGGAATCAAGACGAAAAGCTTGGAGAGTGCCCCTATCAGTAACGCCAAGGCACATAACTTTCCTGCAGCATATATAGAGTAAGTTAGCCTTAAAGAACTACTTATTTACCAGCAATCTTCATCACCCCAATTAGGAGTCCTCCTCATTTTAGTCGTAAATTGGAGGCACACTATGTGAGGGAGGCACGGAATTGGACTGGGACGAGGAGTACCCTAATAAGGGTAATGACCGGTAAGGAAGTGGTTCATTACCCCTTTCAAGGAGTACTCCTCATTCCAATCTTACACAAATGAGGATCTTCCAAGTCAAGAAAGAAACTTCCACCAACCACTCATGGGGGGGAATAGTTTATTCCTTTTCAACAATTACTTCATTCCTGAAGACAGAAAACTAAAACCAAATTTTCTATGTCCCAAATTAGAAACATTCAGGTGATAGTGCTTAAATAAAGTGTGGTGGAACAACCAAGGGGCCTCTCCACACAATTCCAATAAATGCTTTCTACCAGCTTCTGCCTCTAGAGATGAAGCCTGCCTTTGCTGAGTATCCCAGGATGCCACCCGGAAAAGATTCACCTTCAGTATTGTAAGCTTCTGAAATTGTTTGGCAAATCGATCTGCTTAATGTAGCTGTAGAAACCTTTCTATCTTTTGCCACTGACTCATAAGAAATGAAAAGAAAATTTGTGATTTGAAAAGTCGTGGTACGTTCAAAATAAATAAGCAAAGAGGAAGGAATGAAGACTGTAGTGTCATCTTGTAAAACAGGTAACGTCACTGCTTGGGTTAAATGAAAAGAAGATTAAATCTTTTGGACGTAAACGTGATGCAAAAGTAAAACAACTCTATTGGGAAAAAAACTAATGATATGGATGGGATATTGTTAAGGCTCCCAACTCACTCAACTTGGGGACAGATGTTATCACAAACAAAACTAAAGTTTTGACTGAAAACCAAATAAAGTTTGCTCCCTCTAAATGTTCAAATGGTGGATTTTGTAATGCCTTAAGAACTATAGACAGATCCCAGTATGGTAAAAGATTATGAATTGCTTTATTTAGTTTAAAACTTTTGAGGAGACTTTTTGACCAATGGCGATCCACCTGACAGGTCACCTGAGAACTGCAAAAAATCTCAGATTGCAGCCCACTTAGAGTTCAACATAGATGGGGTCAAACTTTTAAGAAAACCGTCTCGTAGGAACTCCAGAACCTGAAAGGATTTATAGATATGAGATTTTTTAGACCTTTCTAGACAACAGTTAGAAATACGGACAAATGTTTTTTATATGATGCTAGGATAGAAGGTTTCCTTGAGGACTGGATCTCTAAAGCTTAGAGCAACCTAAACCCTCTGGCCTGATCTCTCAAAAACCAAGCCATCATATTTAGATGCTGGTAGTGAGGCATAATCAGTAGTGGGTATTTCAGCGGAGATGGAATGAACGGTTGGTAAAAGTATCGACTGTTAGACAGAAACTGCACTCAGGAATAAGAGAGGTTTTTCTGCCCAAAAGAGTACTTAAGATGTTCATAGATTCCAAAATGTGCACCTCGTCCTCCCCTAATGATTCAAGGAGCACCTTGCTACTTGATTGTTGGTTTGTACCATCACATTCTTCCCTTTCAGATGCTGTTTTTATATTAAAAGAGACTTCAGAACTGCGCACCGCTCCCTCCAGTTCCAGGATTGATTGCTTTCTTAGGTGGATTGTGGATTTTTTTTTCCATGATCGCCCAGAACTGCCCCCCAACCCCTGAGACTAATATCTGCAGTCAACAGGAATGGAGCTAGATAATGGAATGGGACCCCTTTCCTCAAGTTCTGTGCCTTCAACCATTATGACAGGTCTTGAACTATCTTGGGAGTCACAGGAACTTCATAATGTGTAGAACTCAGGGACCAGTGCGCAATGTGATTCACCACCGTCTTCAGGTGAAAATCCACCCAATATATCACTGCTAGCAATGCAGCCAAAAGACCTTCTGTCCTGGCTGGGCAGTAGCCACTTATTATCCTGATAGTGTCCAGAGAGAGGAAAATTGCCCCTACACAAGTGACAAATTGAGTTCCAATTAATTTCTTTCATTGTGATGGCTCCAGTTGAGATTTCTGATGATTGAACAGCAATATCAGATCTTGTAGCACCATGGAGAACGGGAGCTAATACCTTTGTAAATATCCAAGGCAAGGTCGTCTGCCGAAATGTGCGTGAAAATGGAAATGCTGCTTGTCCAGTGCAAATCGCAGAAAGGTTTCACAGTTCACATGAATTGGGACATGAAAGTAGCATTCTTAGAGATCCAATGTCACCAGGTAATTGCTCTTCAGCATCAAAGGGATGATGGATTACAGTGTAATCATTCTGAATGGTTCCACCTTCACAAATTTGTTCAGATCCTTGTACAAGGCAATATCTCCCATTCATCTTTGGCAACAGGATTAGAATTGAGTAAAATCCAGTATTTCTCTGGTTGTCCTGTACAACTGCACAGTTGTCTAGCAGATGTTGTAATCTAGGCATGAGAGCTAGGGGTCAAACGTATCAACATTGCATTTTGCAATTCTATAATAGCAAATTTTACTGATTCGCTATTATTGAATCATGAAATGCAATGCATGTAGATTTCACAAAAGAAATAGCGATTCCTACATATTCTTTATTAGTGAATCTCAAATTGCGATTCGCTATTAAGGAATGCCTTTCCATTAATTCCTATGGGCCTTTAGGCATTCGCAATTTGTGATTACCAAATAGGTAATCCCAAATTGCGAATGCGATTGCAAGGGTGCCAGGGGGCCATAAGGCACCCCTGATGCACCCCTCCAAAAAAAGGTAAGTGGGCACATGTGGCATGTGGATGCGTCACATGGCACTTAAAAAAATTCACTTTTGTGCATTTTTCTAAGGATTTGCAAATTACCACCAACTTGAAGTTGGTGGTAATTTGTGCTTCCTTGATGCAAAGTTGCATTCTGAGAATGCTTCTTGCATTGAATTTAGGGAATCGCAAATTGCGATTCCCTAACTGCATTCGCAAAATAGGTAATCGCAAAAATTTTGATTACCTAATTTGCAAATGCCTTTTTGTTTGAAACTTCCCAAAATGCTTTTAACCATTTGCAAACAGGTCAGTTCTGCTAATCGGCCCGCTTGCGAATGGCCCTAGAAGTTTTACATTGTCCTTTAGTAAAGGAGTACTTCTGAAGTGAAGGAGGGAGTTTCTTTGAATTTTATATGATACAAAATTCAGACTATCGAACAGATTCCTTAATCGGTGATCATCTGAGTCCATTGAATCTGCCTCTCTCTCTCACTTTGATACTGTAATTTTTGCTGGGTGTTGTCTTGATTAGGTGAAGTACTTGGTCAGGTTTACAACTGAACTCATACCCCGGACCAGTGGCCCATATCGAAAGTGCCGTCTTTTTAGGAAAGAAATATTTTTTGCTTAAAAAATCTTTGAAGTGTCTCAATATCTTCTTTTCGTCTGCAGGTTTTTGAACTAAGTCATCCAGTTCGGGCCCAAACAAATTTCGACCAAAAAAAGGCAATTTATAAATTCCAGGACTTGAACCATAAAGCCCTTCTATCAGCGATTGCAGCCCCTGCCACAGACATCAATACCAAAAAAGACTGTTGAATGTAGAATCTGACAGAAACAGGACTAACAGTTCCATATTGAACAACAGAGCTGTAGGGTCATTGTTAGATTGCAAACACTGTGGCAGAGAGTGGAAGTCCTTCAATAAGACCTGAGTACCATATGCAGCATAAGTATTGGCTCTGGTGCGTAGTTCGATGCTGTGCAACAGCACTTCGGTGATGCTTCTACCTTTGTATCCACTGCATATGTTAAGGTCCAAACCCCCACAGCCAAGGAGGAGGAAGAGGCCATTGATACCAATAGCATACCTTTGGAGTTTGAGGAAACATGTCATCAAAACCATTCATAACATATCTCTTTTTCAGGAATCTTGGCGTTGCAGACTTACCGACGCCTTTCCATTCCTTAAGAATCAATGCCTTAATATTATCCTACAGAAGGAGACTATTATGATCTGGAGTGCTATTTTGCGCACAGAAGTCATCCTCATGGGATTTTTGCTCAAAACTCAGCAAGACTGTAATGTTTCAGTACTTCTCATAATGAAGGCGTTTGTATGTACTATCCTCGTGGATCTTCGCCCAGGTCATTATACACATCAGGCTTTAACCTCTTGACCTGAGGCTCAGTTAGTGCAGTATCAACTGCCTTATTTATTAGAGATTGAATGTCTGATCTGGACATGTGCAGAATCACCAAAGGTGGTTTCTTCATTGGAGCGTGGGGGCATTGACCCCGCACACCTGTTGGAAGCTCCCACATGGTTTGACATTAACCGAAAGTGCCATACTGCAGAGTTGTGTTTTTCATGTGTCCAGGATTGGGCAGGACGTAGCAAATCATGCAGATAGTCAGCAGGTAATTCCTGGTGTGTATGTCGCTTTGGGCAGGTCTTATACTCTGGCCAACCTCACATGTGCACTTTAGGCTTCTTGAACCCAAGCTTCTAAAGAGACTGAGGGAAACACAGCACAGGTGCACTGGGTAAGGCTGCTCACTCCAATCCTTGCTTTGCTCTAATTCTGTTTACTTGTAAAAACAGTGTGAGAGCAATGCACAGATTCGTTCTTTTTAAAGCAATTCAGGCTGGTCTGTCTCTAATGGCGAGTACTTAGAAGGTAGTGCGGGAGGAGCATTACTACAGAACATGGCCAATATGGCTTTTTGTTTTTAAGCCTCACAATGATAAGCCATGCTTCTGTTCCTTGCCCAGTTGCGCAATTCATTTACCCACGTGAGGTTGTGCCCTACTGATTAGATTGCCAGAGGAAGAAAAACAGAAGTCACCACTGTTCTGGGAAGGAAACTGGAACATCATGTGCTTTGGTAGGCAAACCGCTTTGCCACTTGTCATCATTCTCAAGGTGAGAGTCGAGAGCTGGTTGTTTATGCTTTTTCTGGCTCTGCAACTTTGTAAATCTGTCTTGTGGTTTCCGAGGAAAAACATGAACAACGTGAACTAATTAGCGTAGGGAGCGGCCTGCATCCCTTGGACCTGTTTGTAGCAACTGGGAACCATTCTTTGTGTTTTTGGGAGGCTGTCATCCATTGAGAAGAGATCACTCTCGAAGGCTAGGACTGAATTCCAATGAGTGAGCGTAATTGTCAAAAGAGAAAACCTGTCGTTCAATGAATGCCCCTACCTTCCTATGTGCGGGACATCCTTGCAGTGAAGTAGTGCTTGCAAATTTGTGAAATTATACTAAATGTATGAGATGACTCAAATGTAGGCCACAGTGTGTGAGAGCGACTTTGTCTAATCTGCAGTGTGTGTGAGACAGTCCTCTCAGGGTAGAAGCGGTTTACACAATGTGAGGTTCTACTTTACTGGCAGGAGTTTCTTCTGCTCATACGAGTTACTTGTTCGTCTCTTATGATCATAGAATCCCTCTTCTCTGTTTTTCCCACTAACATCTCCATATGTATTTCCTCATCTATTTCATTTGTCTATTTCTGTTTCTCTCGCCTCTCACCAATATCTCGTTTTTACCACTTGTTTCTCTGCATCACCTAGACTGGTCCTCCCATCTCCTCTTGTTATCGTCTTTCCGGTTGCCCCAACGACTCCTTCACATGATTTTTCCAGAAAACAACCATTACAACGCGTTGTAACAATACAACTACCATTACATCGCAATGCCATTACATTGCATGGCATTGCAATGCATATGCTGTTACGACACATGCCTTTACAATGAATTTCATTGTAAAGGCATGAATGGTAAATGCATATGGGTTTCACTAGTATGTATAAGGTAAGTATAAGTTTTAGGGTGGGTTTGCGTTTTGGGGTGTAGGGGATAGGTTTTGGTGTGCCAAGGTAATTTTACGGTTCGTGGATTTTGGTTTTAGGGTGCCAAGGGCAATTTTAAGTTTTAGGGTGAGTACGGGTTTTGTGGTAGCGAGGGCAATTTTAAGGTTCAGAGTGGGATTGGGTTTTGGGGTACTAAGAGTAATTTTAGGGTTCAGGGTGGCTCTGGGTTTTGGGGTCACTTTTTAACAACAAGGGACCCCAATTCAGTCAGGCAGGGACCTCGGGGAACAATTTTATGGAAACAACAGTGGTCCCATGCATATGTAATAAAACACAACCAATAAATATAGACGAAATCGCTTCTATATTTTCAGAAGGACATGTCCAGCCGGACAGAGGTCTTTCAGGTTTACTTAATAAACAAGGTTCTTCAGACAATAGAAGTGAGGAATACCTTCCACAGTGCCCCTATGTGGTACACAAGCCTGTGCCCAACACTCACGGGGTGATTACAGTTGAAGAAAATAGGAAAGGTTCAAGGCAAAACAAACGTTTTTCTGTTTACATACAAATTGCACAGAAAATATCAAGCTGCACCATTACATAAAATCAATCAATCAGATTTGTATCGGGTGCATAAGCAAGTCGACGGCGTTTCGGTTCCATTAAGGAATCATGGGAACCATCATCAGGACAATTAAGTACTTTGCCTTTACACTAAACCTCAATTTTGCCTATAAGAAGAGATAAAAAGTATACTTTAGGTACAAAATACATAAGAAAAAACGTAAAGTGACTCTTTGTGCACAGTGCACATGCTCATTCGTCAGGAAGTGAGATACTAGTCATAACAATGTTGTCGCGGTAGTGACCTTAATCTCAGCTATAAAGCATGCGTCCAGAGTTGCTATAATGTGCCTAAGGGACATTAGTGGTTGCGTAAGAATTTTGAGCGCAGTGTCCGTGAACTAAAACTGTGGTAATGTGTACTTAACACTCGCCGATAAGTGGGACTAATTCAGAATAGGTGGGAGGCCCGCACTGCTTACCGAGGCAAAGCGCGTTAGGGCACAGATAGAGAAATAATTCTTGATGCCCGGACCAGTCGCCCTGAAAAACGAATATCGCATGTTAAAACACCCAGGGATTTAAGACAACCGGTGGTCGGTAGGGAAGACCAAACAAACAATCTTACCACAATGTGGCGTCAGGTTAGCCAGTTTACGCGATCGTAACCGGACGACGCCAGGGCAAGCCTAGGTGAAAATAAGGTCCATTTTAGAACCGGAACAGTGGGCTAAAAACAGGGTTACTCCTCAGTCGCGATAATAAACTTACCGATTGCTTCGGTCATGGAGTGTATCCCTGGCGTGTTCGTGTACTGAGACCAGGAAGTGAAAAGGGGTTGGGTGCGCTGTGATTGGGCAGTGCACGGGAATTGGGGGCATAAGAATAAAGGAAGGACTAAGCTCCAGGGGCCATCTTGAGGTGAAACCTTACGTGAATAACATGCAAAGTGACTTTAAAATAAAGATTCATTTCAAGGAAACATTAACAGTTAATCGCTCGTTTTTGAACAGCGTCAAGAAAAGATTAAGTCAATTCAGATTAATGATGTCCAGTCCTCTTGCAGGTTCAAGCCGGAATTCAGGCTATCCGTCTTCAGTATCCACTTTAATTCCTCTTTGTTGAGCAACCGACTCAGGTCACCACCTCTAGGTGGTACAATGATCTGTGTGATGACAGTCCAGCGGATCTCATTCTCAGTGTGTCCCTTGTCCAAAAAATGTTCAACCAAGGGAGCGTTGGGGGTTTTGCACCTAATGCGACTGCGGTGCTGGGAAATCCGTAATTTAATTTTTTGTTTTGTCTGTCCAACATAGATGCAATCGCAAGGGCATAAAATCGCATACACAAGATTACAACTGTTACAGTTAGTAAAGGTGCATAAATCATTCTTTACATCCCTGTACAAAAATTCTTTTCCCTCTATTGTAAAATCACAAACTACATTGAGCCACATTTAAAATGACCCCTTACGGGTGGTAATGACCAATGGTCATGCAGTGTAACATTCTTCCCCGGTGTAGCTGGTAGTGCTGCCCTCACTAGTTGATCCTTCAAACTTTTGTTTTTCTTGAAGGCAAAGAGAGGAACTTCCCAGTTAAGGGGGCCTGAATTCAGAATATGCCAGTTTTTCCTTATGCACTGCGTTACCCGATGAGAAATGGCAGAGAAAGTGGTTACACATACTGTTTTCACATCAGTAATTTTTGGTTTAGGTTCTAGCAAAGTGTCACGAGGACAGTACCAGGCCCTTTTCATAGAGTTCTTGATCAGGCGTTTGGGGTAACCTCTGAACCTAAGTTTCTCTGACAGGGTGTTCGCCTCTAGGAAATAGTCCTAAGGCTTAGAAGGAACTGTTATAAGAAAGAGGACTATTTCCTAGAGGCGAACACCCTGTCAGAGAAACTTAGGTTCAGAGGTTACCCCAAACGCCTGATCAAGAACTCTATGAAAAGGGCCTGGTACTGTCCTCGTGACACTTTGCTAGAACCTAAACCAAAAATTACTGATGTGAAAACAGTATGTGTAACCACTTTCTCTGCCATTTCTCATCGGGTAACGCAGTGCATAAGGAAAAACTGGCATATTCTGAATTCAGGCCCCCTTAACTGGGAAGTTCCTCTCTTTGCCTTCAAGAAAAACAAAAGTTTGAAGGATCAACTAGTGAGGGCAGCACTACCAGCTACACCGGGGAAGAATGTTACACTGCATTGCCTTTAAAGCTGGCTGTATCACCTTCAAGGCCACACAAGATAAAGGCCCTGCCTTTATTTGCAGCCTGGTTTCTAAATATACTCCCATTAGAAGCCTGAGCTCTGCTCAAAAATTTTTATTGGAGGTGCCTCGCTTCAAAAGGAAGCGACAGGGCGGCTGCTGCTTTCGCCATCTAGCAGCTTCATTTTGGAACTCCATCCCCTTGCCGATTAGGCAGAGTAAGGATTTGCTCACCTTCCGCAAGGAATTAAAAACCTGGTTATTCTCTCAAGCCTACCATTAACCTCTGTCAGCTTAGTGTTATGTTGTTCGGACTCTTCATATTTCCTATAGCGCCATGAAGCCCACGGGCGTACGAGCGCTTTACAAATTGATTTTAACATAACATAACATAACATGACCATTGGTCATTACCACCCGTAAGGGGTCATTTTAAATGTGGCTCAATGTAGTTTGTGATTTTACAATAGAGGGAAAAGAATTTTTGTACAGGGATGTAAAGAATGATTTATGCACCTTTACTAACTGTAACAGTTGTAATCTTGTGTATGCGATTTTATGCCCTTGCGATTGCATCTATGTTGGACAGACAAAACAAAAAATTAAATTACGGATTTCCCAGCACCGCAGTCGCATTAGGTGCAAAACCCCCAACGCTCCCTTGGTTGAACATTTTTTGGACAAGGGACACACTGAGAATGAGATCCGCTGGACTGTCATCACACAGATCATTGTACCACCTAGAGGTGGTGACCTGAGTCGGTTGCTCAACAAAGAGGAATTAAAGTGGATACTGAAGACGGATAGCCTGAATTCCGGCTTGAACCTGCAAGAGGACTGGACATCATTAATCTGAATTGACTTAATCTTTTCTTGACGCTGTTCAAAAACGAGCGATTAACTGTTAATGTTTCCTTGAAATGAATCTTTATTTTAAAGTCACTTTGCATGTTATTCACGTAAGGTTTCACCTCAAGATGGCCCCTGGAGCTTAGTCCTTCCTTTATTCTTATGCCCCCAATTCCCGTGCACTGCCCAATCACAGCGCACCCAACCCCTTTTCACTTCCTGGTCTCAGTACACGAACACGCCAGGGATACACTCCATGACCGAAGCAATCGGTAAGTTTATTATCGCGACTGAGGAGTAACCCTGTTTTTAGCCCACTGTTCCGGTTCTAAAATGGACCTTATTTTCACCTAGGCTTGCCCTGGCGTCGTCCGGTTACGATCGCGTAAACTGGCTAACCTGACGCCACATTGTGGTAAGATTGTTTGTTTGGTCTTCCCTACCGACCACCGGTTGTCTTAAATCCCTGGGTGTTTTAACATGCGATATTCGTTTTTCAGGGCGACTGGTCCGGGCATCAAGAATTATTTCTCTATCTGTGCCCTAACGCGCTTTGCCTCGGTAAGCAGTGCGGGCCTCCCACCTATTCTGAATTAGTCCCACTTATCGGCGAGTGTTAAGTACACATTACCACAGTTTTAGTTCACGGACACTGCGCTCAAAATTCTTACGCAACCACTAATGTCCCTTAGGCACATTATAGCAACTCTGGACGCATGCTTTATAGCTGAGATTAAGGTCACTACCGCGACAACATTGTTATGACTAGTATCTCACTTCCTGACGAATGAGCATGTGCACTGTGCACAAAGAGTCACTTTACGTTTTTTCTTATGTATTTTGTACCTAAAGTATACTTTTTATCTCTCCTTATAGGCAAAATTGAGGTTTAGTGTAAAGGCAAAGTATTTAATTGTCCTGATGATGGTTCCCATGATTCCTTAATGGAACCGAAACGCCGTCGACTTGCTTATGCACCCGATACAAATCTGATTGATTGATTTTATGTAATGGTGCAGCTTGATATTTTCTGTGCAATTTGTATGTAAACAGAAAAACGTTTGTTTTGCCTTGAACCTTTCCTATTTTCTTCAACTGTAATCACCCCGTGAGTGTTGGGCACAGGCTTGTGTACCACATAGGGGCACTGTGGAAGGTATTCCTCACTTCTATTGTCTGAAGAATCTTGTTTATTAAGTAAACCTGAAAGACCTCTGTCCGGCTGGACATGTCCTTCTGAGAATATAGAAGCGATTTCGTCTATATTTATTGGTTGTGTTTTATTACATATGCATGGGACCACTGTTGTTTCCATAAAATTGTTCCCCGAGGTCCCTGCCTGACTGAATTGGGGTCCCTTGTTGTTAAAAAGTGAATCGTGCGCAATCGACTGATTGCAAGGGTTTTCTCCCTTCCTCCCACTTCTCCTAGGTGGTCATTAGCTTTCCTACCTGTGCACGAACGGACTAGACTGTTCTACACTTTCTTTCCCAGTTTTCGTTGTGATGTCTGATACAGCTCCTCTATATTCACTGGAATACATTAACAAAATCTGTGCAGGTCCCTCCTTGTTTTCCGATCAGGAAGAAAACACCACTACAAATAGTACTAACGTTTCTGCTGAGCTAGAGAAACAAAGGAAGAAATATGTCAGGTTGGAGTTGATGACTTTGATGTTAACTCAATATCTCAAATCTAATACTATACCGCTCGGCCTCCAAGTCAGAAATATCCCAGGAGTTTTCACTGACAACCCTAAATATATATCAGGTTTTAGCAGTATAGGAACCACCTGTTCTAAGCATTGGTTGGTCTTGGGTATAGAAACTGCAGGTGAAGAACTAAAAAAGCTTGAGGTTATCATCAAAGATTTGGAGAAACAAATAGTTGATGATAAAGAAATCAAGGATACTAAGGCCTTGTTAGAGAAAATTGAGAAGACGGTCTCTGAATTCCACCGTATAGAGCAAAATAAAAAAACTAATAAAGTAAAAAAAGACATCAAACTCTTTACCCCTGAACGAGCATACCCTTATTTAAATAAAGATTTTTATACAAACCGTAATTTTCAGCACCATCAACCAACACCCAGACCCTGGGGACGTTTCAATAACAGAAATACTGTAGTTGGCTTTACTGACTCCTCAGCTGACTCATCCGATAGCTCGGATCCAGGTGAGGGGGGCAGTGGACCAACACGCAATCAGATTCCTTTTTTATCCCGGGGCAATCCAGAACCCCAGAAGAGAGGGAGAGTCAAACAGCAGAAACGATGGCACAATCCACCAGGAGAACGCCAGACCAGACAAAAGTTTTACCAGTGGTAACAGATAATGCTAATTTTAATACTGTTCCCATCTTCAACATTTCCAACCATACTCTAACCACCCCTGAACTATCCATTCTTAGTAAGGGGCTTTCCTTTGTTCCTACTACCTATCCTAACTTCTTGAACCTTCAGTCTGAATTATTTGGCTTTTTCAGAAAGTTGAGACTACGCTCATATTTTGAGCTTAACCCATCTGAAACTAAGAGTGTCACTACACCATTTCGACCTCCTTCCACTTTCTCCCCTACTGCTAACATGATCCCGAAAGAGATTGTAACTTTTGAAAAGGTCATTTTGAAGGAAATATCTAAGATAGAGAAATCCCATGTCTTTATACCGTACAATATTTCCCTTGAGGAGAGATGTGCGATCAATTCCCTCAGGAATAATGACAAACTGAATATCAAATCGGCAGATAAAGGGGGTGGAATAGTCCTCCAGGATATTGGTAACTATAGGAATGAACTTCACAGGCAGATATCCAACACTGATCATTACACTAGACTGCCTTGCAACCCCACTAGGGATATTCAAAAGCTTATTAAAACCATTACCATGGAGGGGTTGGAGAATGGTATTATAAGCAAGCATGAGTACAATTTCCTCAACATCTCTAATCCCAGAACCCCTGTCTTGTACACACTACCCAAAATCCACAAGAGGGTTGATAACCCTCCAGGGAGGCCAATACTTTCTGGATGCGGGTCGGTTCTGGAACCACTGGGCCACTATGTAAACTACTTTTTGAGGGATTTTGTGCCGACCACTGTTTGCTATGTGAGGGACAGCATGCATGTGATCAGCTTGATTGAGAACTACCCCTTTGATCCTATACACGAGACTCTATGTACATTAGATGTATAGTCTCTGTACACGAATATCCCCCAAAAAGACTCATTATTTGTAATGAAAAACATTCTGGATACCAGGGCACGTCCCCATAGGGTGACCACCTTATTCATTATACAGCTTCTGGAAATTTGTTTGACTCAAAACTTCTTTCTCTATGATTCAGAATTTTACCAGCAGGTACGGGGCTGCTCCATGGGAGCCATTTTTGCACCGACTCTGGCAATTCTTTATATGGATTGGTTGGAAACTCACATTATTCTTCCTAGCAGTAACCCATTCCATCAAGGGTTACTACTCTGGAAACGTTATATAGACGACATCTTTTTAATTTGGGGTGGGTCTATTGAAGATCTTTCAGGACTGACGCACTGGCTTAACAACAATTGCAATGGGCTGACATTTACCTTAACCTCTGATAAAAATTGTATCCCTTTTCTGGATTTGAACATTCAACATCAGGAGGGGGCTTCATACACATCCCTATTTCGTAAACCCACAGAGAGGAATACCCTGCTTAGTTATAGGAGCTGTCATCCAAGAGCTCTAAGGGATAGCCTTCCCTACTCACAGTTCCTAAGGCTTAGAAGGAACTGTTATAAGAAAGAGGACTATTTCCTAGAGGCGAACACCCTGTCAGAGAAACTTAGGTTCAGAGGTTACCCCAAACGCCTGATCAAGAACTCTATGAAAAGGGCCTGGTACTGTCCTCGTGACACTTTGCTAGAACCTAAACCAAAAATTACTGATGTGAAAACAGTATGTGTAACCACTTTCTATGCCATTTCTCATCGGGTAACGCAGTGCATAAGGAAAAACTGGCATATTCTGAATTCAGGCCCCCTTAACTGGGAAGTTCCTCTCTTTGCCTTCAAGAAAAACAAAAGTTTGAAGGATCAACTAGTGAGGGCAGCACTACCAGCTACACCGGGGAAGAATGTTACACTGCATGACCATTGGTCATTACCACCCGTAAGGGGTCATTTTAAATGTGGCTCATGTGTAGTTTGTGATTTTACAATAGAGGGAAAAGAATTTTTGTACAGGGATGTAAAGAATGATTTATGCACCTTTACTAACTGTAACAGTTGTAATCTTGTGTATGCGATTTTATGCCCTTGCGATTGCATCTATGTTGGACAGACAAAACAAAAAATTAAATTACGGATTTCCCAGCACCGCAGTCGCATTAGGTGCAAAACCCCCAACGCTCCCTTGGTTGAACATTTTTTGGACAAGGGACACACTGAGAATGAGATCCGCTGGACTGTCATCACACAGATCATTGTACCACCTAGAGGTGGTGACCTGAGTCGGTTGCTCAACAAAGAGGAATTAAAGTGGATACTGAAGACGGATAGCCTGAATTCCGGCTTGAACCTGCAAGAGGACTGGACATCATTAATCTGAATTGACTTAATCTTTTCTTGACGCTGTTCAAAAACGAGCGATTAACTGTTAATGTTTCCTTGAAATGAATCTTTATTTTAAAGTCACTTTGCATGTTATTCACGTAAGGTTTCACCTCAAGATGGCCCCTGGAGCTTAGTCCTTCCTTTATTCTTATGCCCCCAATTCCCGTGCACTGCCCAATCACAGCGCACCCAACCCCTTTTCACTTCCTGGTCTCAGTACACGAACACGCCAGGGATACACTCCATGACCGAAGCAATCGGTAAGTTTATTATCGCGACTGAGGAGTAACCCTGTTTTTAGCCCACTGTTCCGGTTCTAAAATGGACCTTATTTTCACCTAGGCTTGCCCTGGCGTCGTCCGGTTACGATCGCGTAAACTGGCTAACCTGACGCCACATTGTGGTAAGATTGTTTGTTTGGTCTTCCCTACCGACCACCGGTTGTCTTAAATCCCTGGGTGTTTTAACATGCGATATTCGTTTTTCAGGGCGACTGGTCCGGGCATCAAGAATTATTTCTCTATCTGTGCCCTAACGCGCTTTGCCTCGGTAAGCAGTGCGGGCCTCCCACCTATTCTGAATTAGTCCCACTTATCGGCGAGTGTTAAGTACACATTACCACAGTTTTAGTTCACGGACACTGCGCTCAAAATTCTTACGCAACCACTAATGTCCCTTAGGCACATTATAGCAACTCTGGACGCATGCTTTATAGCTGAGATTAAGGTCACTACCGCGACAACATTGTTATGACTAGTATCTCACTTCCTGACGAATGAGCATGTGCACTGTGCACAAAGAGTCACTTTACGTTTTTTCTTATGTATTTTGTACCTAAAGTATACTTTTTATCTCTTCTTATAGGCAAAATTGAGGTTTAGTGTAAAGGCAAAGTATTTAATTGTCCTGATGATGGTTCCCATGATTCCTTAATGGAACCGAAACGCCGTCGACTTGCTTATGCACCCGATACAAATCTGATTGATTGATTTTATGTAATGGTGCAGCTTGATATTTTCTGTGCAATTTGTATGTAAACAGAAAACGTTTGTTTTGCCTTGAACCTTTCCTATTTTCTTCAACTGTAATCACCCCGTGAGTGTTGGGCACAGGCTTGTGTACCACATAGGGGCACTGTGGAAGGTATTCCTCACTTCTATTGTCTGAAGAATCTTGTTTATTAAGTAAACCTGAAAGACCTCTGTCCGGCTGGACATGTCCTTCTGAAAATATAGAAGCGATTTCGTCTATATTTATTGGTTGTGTTTTATTACATATGTCTGGGTTTTGGGGTGCCAGGGGTCATTTTATGGTTCTTGATGTCGTTGGGTTTTGAGGTGCCAGGGGCTATTTAAGGGTTCAGGATGGGTTTGGTTTTTGGGGTGCCAAGGGTAATTTTAGGGTTTAGGGGGTATGGATACTGGGGTAGTAAGGGTAATTTTAGAAATGATGGGGGGTATGGGTATTGGGGTAGAAAAGGTAATTGAAGGGTTTGGGGGGGTCAAAATATTTATATATATATATATTCACGGAAAAAACCATAGGTTTCACACGAGTTATAGTTAGCTGGAAATTTTACTCGCATAAAACCATTGAAATTCCCACGTTATATTTAGTTGGACTCACTATTACTTGCGGGTGCAATGCACTGCTGATGACGTCACATATTACATCACTCATTACATGGTCAGTGACATCACTCATGACATCACTGATGACACCATCCAGTGAATGTGTGTCTTTCTGAAAAATAAATATGTGTTATATATGTATATGTAAAAGTTGATGGAAGAATAAATGTTTAAATAAGTGTTTACATGGATTTTTAATGGATTGGTTAACTGGCTTATTAAGTGTATCTTAGTGAATACATATATTAGTGAGTAATGTTTAAATATTTAAATATATGTATTAGTGTTTCACTTTGTGTATAAGTGGCTGCATGGGTTGGTGAGTAGCTACATGTGTATGTATATGGGTTATTAGATGTTTTTATTAGTATCAGTATGAGTGTGTGTATGGTTTGGTGGGGGTATTACCTAGCACATATATGCATGAATGACTGACTCTCTCTTTGTATGTGTTTTAAAGACAGCATATGTGCAGGACTGTATGGGTGGATGAGTGTGTATATGTGTGTGTTAGTGAGTGAATGACTGTCTCACTAGTGTCTTTATCAGTAACTACATATGTTTTAATCTAGTATATGTGAATATTGATGTATATAAGTGAGTATATGTGAGAGTAAGAGATTGTAAGAGTTCCTGTTTAAATTAGTATGTGTTTCTATAAGTGATTGTTTAAGAGAGTAAGTATGTGTAAGTTTCTTTAGAAGTAAAGTGGTAGTGTGTGTATAGCTGTATATGCAAATAAATGGATGTTTAATAGTTTATTTGCATGTGTGAGTATGTGTCAGAGTATCTTTTAGATGACTGTCGGTGTGTAACAGGATGTATAGGTGTATCACTACATATGATGAGTGAGTATATGTATGAGTGACTATATAGAACTGTTGGTGAATGAGTGGATGTGTATATAGATGGTGGAATTATTGAAATGGTTGTTGTAACTGGTATGGGTATCTCCATTTTTTTGAAAACTTTAGTTTCTATTATTGAATATGTGTTTCAAGGGTTACATTACAGTGAAAGGTGGTCTGTCACTCTGTCACAAGGTTGGTGTCATCAGTGATGTCATGAGTGATGTCACTGACCATGTCATGAGTGATGTAATATGTGACGTCATCAGCAGTGCATTGCACGCGCAAGTTATAGTGAGTCCAACTAACTATAACGTGGGCATTTCAATGGTTTTATGCTAGTAAAATTTCCAGCTAACTATAACTGGTGTGAAACCTATGGTTTTTTCAGTGAATTTAATAGGTTTTTTAAATGCTTATTCCTAACTATAACTGGTGTGAAACCTATGGTTTTTTCAGTGAATTTCATAGGTTTTTTATTAGCAAATCTCTCTAGGTATGAAGTGTAATATTTTTTATAATGAATTTTATATTGTATAATTATGTAATACTATTTTTTTTATGTTTATTTTTTTTTTTTTTGCCCCGGAGCGCTCCCGGGGCACGTACCGATGCGCTCACCGGTGAGGGCAGTGTTACGGCGCGCCCGGTGCGCGTACCGGTGAGCGTCCCGTTAGCGCTATTGCCGCGAACGAAAACATCATCGTGACGTATCGCGTAGCCGCGTGATGCGTCTTATGATGCACTGCGTAACCGCACCCGGAAGTGCCCGAACGTATACGATCGCGCAACCTAAGCGCCGCCGGGCGCCTCCTTACACGCCCCCGGGCGCGCCCCGGGGCACGTAGCGTAAGCGCGTCGGGTCATGTGACCTGAAAATAACACATTTTCATTGGTTCAGATCAGTTTTGGTTTCCAAATGATGAAGGCCCAAGTCATGTGACCTGAAAGTAACACTTTTCATTGGTTCAGGACAGTTTTGTTTTCCAAATGATGAAAGCCCCCACCTATTTTCCTCCTTCTCACTTTGTACTTTGAGTGAGGAAGACCTGTTGAAAGACCTCTTTGTACCTATTTGTCTGAAAAATGGCTACAGTAGCAGCAGATGCAGGAGCATCTGCACCACCACCACCACCACCACCACCACCACCACCACAAGGACCACCACAACACCACAGTGGTGGAGAACAAGAAGAGGAGGAGTAGGAGGAGGAGGAGGGGAGGTTCCTACCAGAAGATACTACCCCATATAAGCCAAAGGAGCACTTTATCTGGCAGTTTTTTCCATCCCAAAGGAGAAGAAGGAAGTTAATGCGCCAAAGGCGACTTGTTTAATCTGTGGCTTTCAACTTTCAAGGGGGAAACCCTAACAAAAAATACTCTTTTGGCAACAACACCATGATTCGGCACATGTAACGCCGGCACCCTAATAACTATGCTAGGGCAGAGGTCAGGGAACTGGCCAGAAACCCTGCCCAATCTTCTGCCAGCACCTCCCAAAGTAAACAACCCACCCCATCGGGTCCAGAGGCAAGGGAGATGATCCCAAGCATTCAATCCAAGTTTTCCA
The DNA here is from genome assembly GCF_964261635.1 of Lissotriton helveticus. Taxonomy (NCBI): domain Eukaryota; kingdom Metazoa; phylum Chordata; class Amphibia; order Caudata; family Salamandridae; genus Lissotriton; species Lissotriton helveticus. Next base: position 1,377,419,147 of record NC_136061.1, read on the forward strand.
ATTTTAAAATCGTTTGCATATTTTGTGGAGGGACAATATGCTATGGTGAGTAAAGGATTACACTTATCACCCATGCTTGGGATCACCACAAATGCCCGAAGAAACATAAATTTTTTCCAGTTTTTTTTTGCTCCAGTTGAGCCATTTACAATTCCCTGTTTTTTGTTTCTGCCCATAAAAAAATATATATATATAAAACTGTTCAGAAAAGCAAAAAAAAGTAAAAAAATGTTCAAAAAAACAATAAAAAAAAATATAAAACAACAAAAATAATAAAAAAAACAGTTCTTTTTAGAACTACCTCTAATTTATAAAAAAAATGCTAAATTTTTTGGAAACTCTGTAATTCTTTTTTCTCCATGGTACGCTCCCCAGTACGCTCCCCGGTGCGCGTACCGGGCGCTCCCCCCGCGAAAATCGAAAAAAAAGTTTTTAAAAATTGACCCGCAAAGCACTTTTATGGCCCCCACATCAAACCTATGGGGTCAGGGGGGTCTACCCTGCCCCCTTTTAGTCATTTCCCCCTTTGTTTTTGCCACCTCTTGTGTATCGATCCTACCGACACACAAGATGGTGGCCGCTCCGGACTGTTTAGAATGTTGACAAACACCCGAGAGCCAATCAGCTGTCCGCTCGCGAACTCGTGTTACTCGCCGGGGGGCTCCCCGGTGCGCATACCGGGGCGCGCTCATAGATATATATATATTTTTTAACCTAAATGACTCAAAATCCACTGGAGCACATATCTTGAGACATAGCAAAAGCACATCGGGCTACCAGTCCCTACAATTTTGCCAAGTTTGGTGGAAATCCATTCAGCCATTCGGGCTAAAAGTGAGTCCAACCGTCCTATGGAAATTAACATGGGGAAAACACGTTTTGGGACCCCCCTTTTATCTCGGCCCCCACTTCACGAATCCCCCCTAAATTTTCAGGGAAGGAGCGGAGCGGAGCGGGCCATCTTCTTTGACAAATTCCCGAAAATTCGTCCACCGGCGCCAAAGTTATTTCCAATAGAATATTGCGGATTTCCTATGGAAAACAATCCTAACTATAACTACCTACTGGCAACCGCCAGTAGGTAATATATATATATATATATATATATATATATATATATATATATATATATATATATATATATATATATATATATATATATATATATATATATTACCTACTGGCGGTCGCCAGTAGGTATATATAGTTAGGATTTTTTCCCTATGGGATTTTTGAAAATTCTATGTCTAATAACTTTGGCGTTTGTGGACGGAATTGGCTGAAATTTTCAGGAAAATGGAACATTTTGTTTCTGAGCAGCCCCTGAAAATTTGGGGGGGGTTTGTCAAGGGGGGGCCGAGAAAAAAGGGGGGTCCCAAAACGCGTTTTTCCCATGTTAATTTCCATAGGGCGGTTGGCCTCACTTTTAGCCCGAACGGCTGAATGGATTTGCACGAAACTTGGCAAAATTGTAGGGACTGTTAGCCCGATGTGCCTTTGCTAGGTCTCAATATATGTGCTCCAGTGGATTTTGAGAAATTAACGTTCAAAAAAAGATATATATCTGTAACAGCGCACCGGGCAGCGCTCCGCTTCGCGTACTTTTCGCGTTACGGAGCTTTGCGAAGCGAAGCTGATTGGTTCTCCCGCGTCTGTAAACATTCCAAACAGTCCGTAGCGGCCGCCATCTTGTCTCTCGGTAGGATCGAGAGACAAGAGGAGGCCAAAGCGAAGGGGCAAATGACCATAAGGGGGCATAGTAGATCCTCCCTGACCCCCTAGGTTTGATGTGGAGGTTTTAAAAGGGCCCCGCGGGGCAAAAAAAAATTAAAAATCGAACGGGTGAATGGATTTGCATGAAGCTTGGCAAAATTGTAGGGACCGGTAGCCCGATGTGCCTTTGCTGGGTCTCAATATATGTGCTGCAGTGGATTTTGAGAAAATAACGTTCAAAAAAAGATATATATCTGTGACAGTGTCCCGGGTAGCGCTCCGTTTCCCGTACTTTTCGCGTTACGGAGCTTTGCGAAGCGAAGCTGATTGGCTCTCCGGTGTCTGTAAACATTCCAAACAGTACGGAGCGGCCGCCATCTTGTCTCTCGGTAGGATCGAGAGACAAGAGGAGGCCAAAGCGAAGGGGCAAATGACCATAAGGGGGCATAGTAGATCCTTCCTGACCCCATAGGTTTGATGTGGAGGCTTTAAAAGGGCTCCGTGGGGCAAAAAAAAAAAAAAAAAAAGCGTTTTTTTTGGTGGGGTGCGCCCGGTTAGCGTAACGGGAAGCGGACTGGGGAGCGTACTACAAGGAAACAAGAATGATTGACTTTTAACTTATTGTATGTTTATAGACTTTTTTTTTCTTTTTTTTCTGCTGAGTGATGTCTCGGCCTATCTCCACGGGATGCAGTCCCTACCATCTCGGCGTTTAAGCCCAGGGGGACCGGTAGTGTGGGAGAGATAACGTCTGTTAACGTTCGATTCGAAGGAAATCAGGAAGTGTTGAAAAACATTGTCTGCGCCATCTTGCCTTTTTTCAAATGCCACACTTTTGTCGTGCACGGCAGCCATTTTAGATGCCTTGACCAGACCCACTCTCTGCACGCTGTCGATCCTTAGCATGGCTCCCCACCCTCGCAAGCATCTCCCCCAGGCACTGGTCACCCCCGCTCTCTGTCTTATGCATGGGCAATAAACCTCCCCCCATCTGCGCTGTTCTTCCCTGAGAATCACACCCTGTGCCCGCCCGACACCTCCCTTTCGCCCTATTCACTACCGCACCCTCTGACACTCCTCTTCCTCTGTGTCCGATTGTCCAGGCCGGTCCCAGGCTATCAGGTAGCCCTACAGATGTAGTTTATGGCCCCAGCTGTAAAGAATCACCCCTCTTCAAAGGAGTTATAGTAGATCAAGGCCCACACCCGATGAGATCCGTCACACCACACGCGTTCCTACTATCTGAAAACCATCCTGTATTGTGATTGGGGAGGGGACCGAGCCTGAAGCGGAAGATTCCAGGGATGCCTCTTTGTACATCAAAGTTTTTACAATTATGTGTCACATTAAAAATATATAGCACTCCAACAAAGTAGTAGGATTATAAAACTTTAATAACTTATATATATATACAACGCAACAAAAACAGTAAAAACATTTAAACATTTTTAGGAAAAAAGAAGGAACAATGGTCAGTAGCGGTCGGTTGTGCGAATAGTCCCAAGGCAGCACAACGTCCTGAGTTCTGGATGGCACCCAGGTGATGTTGCCTGCGTGCCGCACTGGTTTTGGGTATCCTACAATGCTGCTCCGAATAACGGCGTGGGGCGTCCCGGGGGGTGGGTCGTCAGTAGCGGTCTGTTGTGCGAATAGTCCCAAGGCAGCAGAACGCGCTGAGATGTGGATGGCACCCAGGTGATGTCCAGTAAGTTGCCGCACTGGTTTTGGTATCCTACAATGCTGCTCCGAATAACGGCGTGGGGCGCCCCGGGGGGGGTGAGGCGGCGTGAACGGGCCTCCCCAGGTGGAGGCTCGTCTGCTGTAGTGGGGCGCCCCTTTACCGTTTCAGTTGCCATTCCGTCCGCTTTTGGTACACTGTGTCAAAATCCGCCATTCAGCTGAGTTGCGCCCACTCTTGCGGTGCAGCGATAGGCGGCTGCCACAGGACTCTCAAAATGGCGGCAGGCTCTTTCCTTTTTGGGCCTGGTCCACTGAAATGGCCCTGGGACACCTTGGAAATCGGACGCTTGTCTGCTAGGTCTTGGACCCCATTCTCGAAAGCGTCCCCTCAGCCTTGAGGATTCAAAAAAAGTCTTGGGGGCCCCCGACTCCTGCAGGCTTCCGGTGGGGAGCGGCTGCCATGATTGCTCGCGGAATGATCACGACGGAGCCACGAGATGGTGGTGCTCTCATGCTGACGCCAGCTTCAGTCTGAAACATCCAGAAACAAGGTGGGGCTTTCATCGTTTGGGAAAAAAAAAAAGTTTTCATCCAATGAAAAGTGTTGTTTTTAGGTCATATGATCAAGCCTTCCATCATTAGGAAACCAAAAGTAAAATGAACCAATGAAAAGTTTTATAAACAAGTCACATGACTTGTTATGCGGCATAGGGTATAAAAAGCGTAGAAAATACGTTGGCACGTGAGGTGGCGTCAGTAGCGGACCGATGTGCGAATAGGCCGAAGGCAGCACAACGCGCCAAGATCCGGATGGCACCGAGGTGGTGTCTAGCAAGTTGCCGCACTGGTGTGGCCATCCTACAATGCTGAAAGTCGGCGTGGGGCGTCCCGTTGGCCTGTGAGTTCGCGTCAGTAGCGGACCGATGTGCGAATAGGCCGAAGGCAGCAGAACGCGCCAAGAACCGGATGGCACCGAGGTGGTGTCTAGCAAGTTGCCGCACTGGTGTGGCCATCCTACAATGCTGAAAGTCGGCGTGGGGCGCTCCGTTGGCCTGTGAGTTCGCGTCAGTAGCGGACCGATGTGCGAATAGGCCGAAGGCAGCACAACGCGCCAAGATCCGGATGGCACCGAGGTGATGTCTAGCAAGTTGCCGCACTGGTGTGGCCATCCTACAATGCTGAAAGTCGGCGTGGGGCGCCCCGTTGGCCTGTGAGGTGGCGTCAGTAGCGGACCGATGTGCGAATAGGGCCAAAGGCAGCGCAACGCGCCAAGATCCGGATGGCACCGAGGTGGTGTCTAGCAAGTTGCCGCACTGGTGTGGCCATCCTACAATGCTGTGCCGAAAGTCGGCGTGGGGCGCTCCGTTGGCCTGTGAGTTCGCGTCAGTCAGTGGGGGTTGTTTGAGGATCTGACTGCATTGGAAAGCAATGTGATGCTGTGCGTCGCCCCCAAGATGAAGGTTCCTCGGCTGCAGTGGGGCGCCCCTTGGTGTTTCACTCGCTATGCAGCTGAGTTGCGTGCGCACTTGCGGCGAATAGGTCGAAGGCAGCACAACAATATTTTCTGAATAGAAGACACCACAAGGCGCTGAGATTCGGTTGGCACCGAGGTGGTGTCTAGCAAGTTGCCGCACTGGTGTGGCCATCCTACAATCCTGCTCCGAATAACGGCGTGGGGTGCCCGAAGGGGGGGGGGAGGAGGCGGCGTGAACGGGCCTTCCCAGGTGGAGGCTCGTCTGCTGTAGTGGGGCGCCCCTTTACCGTTTCAGTTGCCATTCAGCTGAGTTTCGGCCGCTCTTGATGCTACAGCGACAGGCGGCTGCAACAGGACTCTCAAAATGGCGGCCTGTTCTTTGGATTTGGGCCTGGTCCACTAAAATGGCCCTGGGACACCTTAGAACTCGGACGCTCGAATTTTTTTTCCTTTCCTCTACATGCAAAAAAAGGTAAATGCCCGGTACGTTAAACGCCTCATCTGCCACGATGTACTCTCCAGAGGAACCGAAAAAAAATATAGTTATGGTAACTATACCATGCATCGTCATATGGAGAGGTGGCACCGATTAATTATAGTGCTGCATAAAAGAGAGATTTGGAGGAGAACCCCCGATCTGCCAGTACATTCACCAAAGAAGTGGCACTGACAGCATCAGAGGCAAGGGAAACGGTCCCAAATATTTAGAAGAACTTTGGAAAGATTAAAATGACATGTTTAGATTGTGGCAAATTAATTTCATGTGGACAGATGAGTGTTACTCTAATAAATACAGCATATGAACATCATCATAGTCGATGGTTGGTCGAGACATTTTGACTATATCCTGGACCTGCCCGTCCTCGCCCAAAATGGCGCCGGAATAAATGGGACTCGTAACTCCTTGTTGTGTACTGGTTGCAGAACCTTGAAATCACGAGATACGTATGCAGTTTTGAAGCACATGGCGGGCGGGGACGAGAATTGATTGAATATTTCGACATCCCTATTGATATTAAGTTCTGATGTGTTATTGATTACTGTACTATTGAAAGTTCGAATTAACGTCACCCATGGTACTTGCCCGCAAATGTATATCTAGATAATTTTATTGTAACTGGCTCTGTCGTATTTTAATTATTAAATGTACGTCCACCGATTCCGCAACTGTTAGACACATTAGTTCTTGCAACCTAATGGCCCGCCCGTTACGTTCCTCTACAGTGTAAATGTCTACTCATCATATACGATTACAGTTTGCTCCGTGGCCGGCCCACGTGGTTATAGACCCGTATTTGTATACTGACGTTTTCACAATAAAGGTTTTTAAAAGAAAACATGGTAGTAGTTTTTACATTGGTAAAGTTTTTAATAATAGTCACTGTTTTAGAATCAGTAAAAGGCAAGTGAAATAAAGCAGTCCAATTACATGAAGGGTAAAAGGTATAATATGCAGGAACGCAGTAAAGATAAATGGTCGAGGGCTGTTGTGTTTTCTACTCCTGCAACATAAAGTGATCGATAAGAATCTGATATTCAGGCGTATCGGCGACTAAGACAGCAGGCCGAGCCTCTTTTGCTCAACGGCTCCGTCATGGGACGAAGAAACGCCCTTTTTCTCGAAAAAGGAATATATTTTACTTGCAGGACAGTTGTAAATTTTCCGGGAAAGTACATTAGCCTGGAACATTATAACATATGTTTAAGAAAAAATAATGTTCGAAAGTAATAAAAAGCGTAATTTTTAGGTCATATGACCAAGCCTTTCATCATTAGAATAAGAAAAGTAAAATGAACCAATGAAAAGTTTTATTAACAAGTCACATGACCTGTTATGCTTACGTTACGCGCTGCGCGCCGCGCCCCGGATCGCTTCCGGGAAGCTGCGCTTGGCGCACCGGAGCACTTCCGGGTGCGCTAACGCGGCGCGTCATATGACGCATTACGCGACAACGCAGGTCCAGAATATAGTCAAAATGTCTCCACCAACCAGCGGTCGGAACACAACCCCTTTCAGCAGGCTAAATAGTTCTGTTAAATGACAACAGAAGGGACAGGCAACAAGAACCATCAGTCAAAGAGGGGAGGGCAAGTTCTTCTCTACCGGGTCACGTTGGGGCGCTACCGGAACTGATCGAATTGGTAGTCTAAAGTGTTTCTGGATGTTTCAGACTGAAGCTGGCGTTAGCATGAGAGCACCACCATTTCGTAGCTCCGTCGTGGCCATTCCACGAGCAATCATGCTAGGCGCTCCCCACCAGAAGCCTGCGGGAGTCGGGGGCCCCCAAGACTTTTGTAGAATCTTCAAGGCTGAGGGGACGCTTTCGAGAATGGAGCCCAAGCTCTAGCAGACAAGCGTCCGAGTTCCAAGGTGTCGCAGGCCCATTTTAGTGGACCACGCCCAAATCTGAAGAGCCGGCCGCCATTTTGAGAGTCCTGTGGCAGCCGCCTATCGCTGCACCGCAACAGCGGGAGCAACTCAAGTACATGGTGAGCGAGACGCTGTAGTCGAAAGAGCGGGCGGTAAACAGCTGAATAGCGGAAGAGGCACAGTGTAGCAAAAGCGGGCTGAATGGCAACTGAAACGGAAAAGGGGCGCCCCACTACAGCGTGTCTTTAGGTGAAACGGATTGTGGGACAAGGTGAAGAATGGAAGAGTCACCAAAAGGCAAAAAGTTCCGCTTGACCCCGGGAGCCGGCCACCTATGTCGGGGGCGATCTCAGGCCACACCAGGGCAGCACGACTTGGGGAGGGGGCCGGAGCCAAGCGCCCCCTCCGAGTCTGCGCCATGACACCGTCCCTCGGGGGCCTCCGTCAAGCGGTTCAGGGTGGCACCGCATCACATTGTTTTCAAATACAGTCACGTCCTCAAACAGCCCCCACTTACATTAAGAATAGTGAAGCTGAAGCAAGTGCAAATAGGCTTCAGACAGTGTTACAAGCACTCCTCAAAACTTTGAACCATCAGAGTGCATGAGTTTCATGCTCGATCGATTAAGCTAGCCGGATCGGGCAACAAAAAGTATAAAATAGTTATGTAAATAGTTATTTAATAAAATGTTTTACCCTGTTACTTTGCTGGTGTGTTGTATATATTTGTAATATTTGCATAGAGTTTATCGTTATTTTGGGCGGGGTGGGTGGCGGAGCCGAGCTGTCTTGCAGCCATCATGGTGTGGAGTTCAGTTCATCTCACTAGTTTCGTATTTCTCATGAGGGGTTGTTCCTAATGTTTCTATTTTAGCGAGGTCAAAAAGAGATCCCATTAGTGGCCTACTGATTTTGCTCGATTCCTTTTGTTTTTTTACACGATTTTTCGCTATCTGCAAAGACTAAACAGAGTATTGCGACTCTGTGCTTGTTTGTAAATAGAGAATGAACCAAATAGAACCAATTCTAAAACAGTAAATGCTTGGATAACAATCAATCAAATGGAGAGAGAAGCAGGCACGACGGATTACAACGGGGGCAAAGGCCTGCGTTAACTACCCTTCACTATCTGCAAAGAGAGAGTACTCCTAATAGAAATGAGGGGGGGGCAGCATTCAAAGCAGATCAGTGTGCATAAACACGGAAATGTTTTTTCTTACCACGTACTTGACATTCGACAGCTTATGATATTTGCTATTAAAAAACCATTGAAATTCACTGAAAAAACCATAGGTTATAGACCATATATAGTTAGGAATTAGCATTTACAAAACCTTGAAAATTCACTGAAAAAACCATAGGTTATAGACCATATATAGTTAGGAATTAGCATTTAAAAAACCTTTTTTTACTCACACAAAACCATTGAAATTCCATATATAGTTAGTAGTACTAACTATATATCGCGCACCCGCAATCCACTGCTGATCATGTCACATATTACATCATTCATGACATGGTCAGTGACATCACTGATGACATCACTGATGACATCTCAAATGACATCACTGATGACATCACTGATGACAACTCAAATGACATCACTGATGACATCACTGATGACATCTCAAATGACATCACTGATGACATCACTGATGACATCTCATTTGACATTACTGATCACATCACTGATGACATCATTCATGTGATAATACGATGAACCTTTCCAGACTCTAATATAACCTTAGATACACTCAGCGTAAACAGACACTCACAGACTGTCACTCATCCATGGAGTTACTTATACACCTAGTCAGTCATGCAAAGAATCAATCACACTTCCATTTCCTCAACTATACAGTTATACACACCTTACTTATTCAAACATATACTAACACATATTTACTCTCTTTTACAATCCCTGATACAAGTTCACAATCATCCATACAGCCACTCACACATTCACTGGCTCTTATGCACAGTTATTTATATATGCCAACTCTCACATGTACTGTGTTTTACATATGTACTTACTTTGACATGTAGCACTGAGATATCCATTCACTCACCAATACACTGATGCACACAGTCAACCACCCATACAGCTGTTTCCACGTGCACTTTTGAACCCATACATCTAGTGAATCAACTGCTCACACATCTATGCACAGAGTCATACACTTCCCAGCCACCCACACACACACTCAGTCTCCCATACAAATACTTGAGCAACCAATCAATAACCCATATACTTACTCATATAGCTACTGATCAACACATGCAGCAGTTTACAGTACAACAAACATAATGATGCACAAATTAACACAGTTCAGTCACTAACCCATGCACTCAGTGAGACACATTTAACCACTCACTCATACAGTCAGTCATGCACCTACTAAATCCTTCATCCAGACACTTCTACATCCACTCATTCTTCAATATGTAAGACATATTTTAACTTTACAGAAATACACAGTCACTGGATGTTGTCATCAGTGATGTCATCAGTGATGTCATTTGAGATGTCATCAGTGATGTCATCAGTGATGTCATTTGAGATGTCATCAGTGATGTCATCAGTGATGTCATTTGAGATGTCATCAGTGATCTCATCAGTGATGTCACTGACCATGTCATGAATGATGTAATATGTGACATGATCAGCAGTGGATTGCGGGTGCGCGATATATAGTTAGTACTACTAACTATATATGGAATTTCAATGGTTTTGTGTGAGTAAAAAAAGGTTTTTTAAATGCTAATTCCTAACTATATATGGTCTATAACCTATGTTTTTTTCAGTGAATTTTCAAGGTTTTGTAAATGCTAATTCCTAACTATATATGGTCTATAACCTATGGTTTTTTCAGTGAATATATATATATATATATATATATATATATATTACCTACTGGCGGTCGCCAGTAGGTATATATAGTTAGGATTTTTTCTCTATGGGTTTTTTGAAAATTCTATGTCTAATAACTTTGGCGTTTGTGGACGGAATTGGCTGAAATTTTCAGGAAAATGGCACATTTTGTTTCTGAGCAGCCCTTGAAAATTTGGGGGGGGTTCGTCAAGGGGGGGCCGAGAAAAAAGGGGGGTCCCAAAACGTGTTTTTAACATTGAGTTTTCCATAGGGCGGTTGGCCTCACTTTTAGCCCGAACGGCTGAATGGATTTGCACGAAACTTGGCAAAATTGTAGGGACTGGTAGCCCGATGTGCCTTTTGTAGGTCTCAATATATGTGCTCCAGTGGATTTTGAGAAATTAACGTTTAAAAAAAGATATATATCTGTAAGCGCGGACCAGGCAGCGCTCTGGTTCGCGGACTTTTCGCGCAACGGAGCTTTGTGAAGCGAAGCTGATTGGTTCTCCGGCGTCTGTCAACATTCCAAACAGTCCGTAGCGGCCGCCATCTTGTCTCTCGGTAGGATCGAGAGACAAGAGGAGGCCGAAGCGAAGGGGCAAATGACCATAAGGGGGCATAGTACATTGTCGCTCACCCCCTAGGTTTGATGTGGAGGTTTTAAAAGGGCCCCGCGGGGCAAAAAAATAATAATAATCGAACAGCTGAATGGATTTGCACGAAACTTGGCAAAATTGTAGGGACTGGTAGCCCGATGTGCCTTTGCTAGATCTCAATATATGTGCTCCAGTGGATTTTGAGAAATTAACGTTCAAAAAAAGGTATATATCTGTAACAGCGCACCGCTTCGCGTACTTTTCGCGTTACGGAGCTTTGCGAAGCGAAGCTGATTGGCTCTCCGGTGTCTGTAAACATTCCAAACAGTCCGTAGCGGCCTCCATCTTGTCTCTCGGTAGGATCGAACAGCTGAATGGATTTGCACGAAACTTGGCAAAATTGTAGGGACTGGTAGCCCGATGTGCCTTTGCTAGGTCTCAATATATGTGCTTCAGTGCATTTTGAGAAATTAACGTTCAGAAACAAGATATATATCTGTAACAGCGCTCCGCTTCGCGGAGATAAAATTATATGTGTATTACCTAGCTGTTGCTAACACCAGTTAGCGACGGCTAGTAGAAGATAGCGACCATCTTGGGCCCCACTTTGCATGTGAGTGATATTTATCACTAATGACATGCAAAGTGGGCATGCCAAGATGTTAGCGACTGGAAACAGTCGCTAACATCGCTATCTCCTATTATCAACTTTTGGAAATATTCGAGATAAGGGCGAATATCTCTAAAAGCTACCACCTGCCCTGAGCAGTTCTTAGCCATGTTATCCAATGGGAGGTGGATAACATGGCTAAGAGCATTAGCTCGGTAATGCATGAATATCGCTGAGTTTTCAGCGATATTAATGCATTGCGGTCGTTTTTTATCGTATTTCCGATAAACCTTGATAATAGCAAGGTTTATCTGCGATAATTTCTGACGATGCTTAGCGGTAAAAAAATCGTTGCTAAGCATCGTTAGGGATAAATATCGCTTAACTTTGGTAATATGCCCCAACGTCTGTTAACGTTCGATTCGAAGGAAATCAGGAAGTGTTGAAAAACATTGTCTGCGCCATCTTGTCTTTTTTCAAATGCCACACTTTTGTCGTGCACGGCAGCCATTTTAGATGCCTTGACCAGACCCACTCTGTGCACGCTGTCGATCCTTAGCATGGCTCCCCACCCTCGCAAACATCTCCCCCAGGCAGTGGTCACCCCCGCTCTCTGTCTTATGCATGGGTAATAAACCTCCCCCATCTGTGCTGCTGTTCCCTGAGAATCACACCCTGTGCCCGCCCGACACCTCCCTTTTGCCCTATTCACTACCGCACCCTCTGACACTCCTTTTCCTCTGTGTCCGATTGTCCAGGCTGGTCCTAGGGTATCAGCTAGCCCTGCAGATGTAGTTTATGGCCACAGCTGTAAAGAATCACCCCTCTTCAAAGGAGTTATAGTAGATCAAGGCCCACACTCGATGAGATTCGTCACAGCAGAAGCGTTGCTATTATCTGAAAACCATCCTGTATTGTGATTGGGGAGGGGACCGAGCCTGAAGCGGAAGATTCCAGGGATGACTGTTTGTACATCAAAGTTTTTACAATTATGTGTCACATTAAAAATATATAGCACTCCGACAAAGTAGTAAGATTATAAAACTTTAATAATTTATAAATATATACAAGAAAACAAAAATAGTAATAACATATAAACATTTTTAGGGAAAAACAACGAAGTAGCGGTCGGCTGTGCGAATAGTCCCAACGCAGCACAACGTCCAGATTTCCGGCGTGGGGCGTCGCGGGGGGTGGGTCATCAGTAGCAAACTGTTGTGCGAATAGTTCCAAGGCAGCAGAACGCGTTGAAATCTAGATGACACGAAAGTGATGTCTAGTAAGTTGCCACCCAGCAAATAACGGCATGGGGCGTCGCGGGGGGTGGGTCATCAGTAGCAAACTGTTGCGCGAATAGTTCCAAGGCAGCAGAACGATGGCACCAAGGTGATGTCCAGTAAGTTGCCGCACTGGTTTTGGTATCCTACAATGCTGCTCCGAATAACGGCGTGGAGCGCCCCGGGGGAGGCGGCGTGAACGGGCCTCTCCAGGTGGAGTGTCATCTGTTGTAGTGGGGCGCCCCTTTACCGTTTCAGTTGCCATTCCGTCCGTTTTTGGTCCACTGTGTCAAAAGCCGCAATTCAGCTGAGTTGCGCCCACTCTTGCGGTGCAGCGATAGGCGGCTGTCACAGGACTCTCAAAATGGCGGCAGGCTGTTTCTTTTTTGGGCCTGGTCCACTGAAATGGCCCTGGGACACCTTGGAAATCGGACGCTTGTCTGCTAGGTCTTGGACCTCATTCTCGAAAGCGTCCCCTCCGCCTTGAGAATTCATCAAAAGTTTTGGGGGCTCCGACTCCTGCAGGCTTCTGGTGGGGAGCGGCTGCCATGATTGCTCGCGGAATGACCACGACTGAGCTACGAGATGGTGGTGCTTTCATGCTGACGCCAGCTTCAGTCTGAAACATCCAGAAACAAGGTGGGGCTTTCATCGTTTGGGGAAAAAAAAAAGTTTTCATCCTATGAAAAGTGTTGTTTTTAGGTCACATGATCAAGCCTTCCATCATTAGGAAACCAAAATTAAAATGAACCAATGAAAAGTTTTATAAACAAGTCACATGACCTGTTATGCGGCATAGGGTGTAACATTAGGAGAAAATACGTTGGCACGTGAGGCGGCGTCAGTAGCGGACCGATGTGCAAATAGGCCGAAGGCAACACAACGCGCCAAGATCTGGATGGCACCGAGGTGGTGTCCAGCAAGTTGCAGCACTGGTGTGGCCATCCTACAATGCTGAAAGTCGGCGTGGGGCGCCCCGTTGGCCTGTGAGTTTGCGTCAGTAGCGGACCGATGTGCGAATAGGCCGAAGGCACCACAACGCGCCAAGATCCGGATGGCACCGAGGTGGTGTCTAGTAAGTTGTCGCACTGGTGTGGCCATCCAACAATGCTGAAAGTCGGCGTGGGGCGCCCCGTTGGCCTGTGAGTTTGCGTCAGTAGCGGACCGATGTGCGAATAGGCTGAAGGCAGCACAACGCGCCAAGATCCGGATGGCACCGAGGTGGTGTCTAGTAAGTTGTCGCACTGGTGTGGCCATCCTACAATGTTGAAAGTCGGCGTGGGGCGCCCCGTTGGCCTGTGAGATGGCGTCAGTAGCGGACCGATGTGCGAATGGGGCCAAAGGCAGCGTAACAATATTTTCTGATTTGAAGACACCACAAGGCGCTGAGATGCCAAGATCCGGATGGCACCGAGGTGGTGTCTAGCAAGTTGTGGCACTGGTGTGGCCATCGTACAATGGTAAAAGTCGGCGTGGGGCGCCCTGTTGGCCTGTGAGATGGTGTCAGTAGCGGACTGATGTGTGAATGGGGCCAAAGGCAGCGCAACAATATTTTCTACTATATTTTCGGAGTAGAAGACACCACAAGGTGCTGAGATGCCAAGATCCGGATGGCACCGAGGTGATGTGTAAGTTGCGGACGGATGTGCGAATGGGGCCAAAGGCAGCTCAACAATATTTTCTGAAGAGAATACACCACAAGGCGCTGAGATGCCAAGATCCGGATGGCACCGAGGTGATGTCTAAGTTGCGGACCGATGTGCGAATGGGGCCAAAGGTAGCGTAACAAGATTTTCTGTATGGAAGATACCACTAGGCGTTGAGATGCCAAGATTCGGATGGCACCGAGGTGATGTCTAGGAAGTTGTGCCACTGGTGTGGCCATCGTACAATGGTAAAAGTCGGCGTGGGGCGCCCTATTGGCCTGTGAGATGGTGTCAGTAGCGGACTGATGTGCGAATGGGGCCAAAGGCAGCGCAACAATATTTTCTGACTGACACCACAAGGCGCTGAGATGCCAAGATCCGGATGGCATCGAGGTGATGTCTAAGTTGCGGACTGATGTGCGAATGGGGCCAAAGGCAGCGTAACAATATTTTCTGTATGGAAGATACCACTAGGCGTTGAGATGCCAAGATTCGGATGGCACCGAGGTGATGTCTAGCAAGTTGTTGTGGTCATCCTACAATGCTGAAACTCGGCGTGGGTCACCCCATTAGCCTGTGAGATGGCGTCAGTAGCGGACCGATGTGCGAATAGGCCGAAGGCAGCACAACGCGCCAAGATCCGGATGTCACCGTGGTGGTTTCATAGTTGAGAGGCACTTCATCTGCAGTGGGGCGCCGAGATCCGGATGGCACCGAGGTGATGTCTAGCAAGTTGCTGTACTTGTGTGGTCATCCTACAATGCTGAAACTCGGCGTGGGTCGCCCCATTAGCCTGTGAGATAGCTGTTCTTTGGATTTGGGCCTGGTCCACTAAAATGGCCCTGGGACACCTAAGAACTCGAACGCTCGATTTTTTTTTCCTTTCCTGTACATGCAAAAAAAGGTAAATGCCCGGTATGTTACAAGCTTCATCTGCCACGATGAACTCTCCAGAGGAACCGAAAAAATATATAGTTGTGGTAACTATACCATGCATCGTCATATGGAGAGGTGGCACCAATTAATTATAGTGCTGCATAAAAGAGAGATTTGGAGGAGAACCCCTGACCTGCTAGTACATTCATCAAAGAAGTGGCACTGAGAGCTTCAGAGGCAAGGGAAACGGTCCCAAATATTTAGAAGAACTTTGGAAAGATTAAAATGACATGTTTAGATTGTGGTAAATTAATTTCATGTGGGCAGATGAGTGTTACTCTAATAAATACAGCATATGAACATCATCATAGTCGATGGTTGGTAGAGACATTTTGACTATATCCTGGACCTGCCCGTCCTCGCCCAAAATGACGCCGGAATAAATGGGACTCGTAACTCCTTGTTGTGTACTGGTTGCAGAACCTTGAAATCACGAGATACGTATGCAGTTTTGAAGCACATGGCGGGCGGGGACGAGAATTGATTGAATATTTCGACATCCCTATTGATATTAAGTTCTGATGTGTTATTGATTACTGTACTGTTGAAAATTCGAATTAACGTCACCCATGGTACTTGCCCGCAAATGTATATCTAGATAATTTTATTGTAACTGGCCCTGTCGTATTTTAATTATAAAATGTACGTCCACCGATTCCGTAACTGTTAGACACCTTAGTTTTTGCAACCTAATGGCCCGCCCGTTACGTTCCTGTACAGTGTAAATGTCTATTCATCATATACGATTACAGTTTGCTCCGTGGCAGGCCCACGTGGTTATAGGCTCGTATTTGTATAATGAAATTTTCACAATAAAGGTTTTTAAAAGAAAACATGGTAGTAGTGTATACATTGGTAAAGTTTTTAATAATAGTCACTGTTTTAGAATCATTAAAAGGCAAGTGAAATAAAGCAGACCAATTACATGAAGGGTAAAAGGTATAATACGAAGGAACGCAGTAAAGATAAATGGTCAAGGGCTGTTGTGTTTTCTATTCCTGCAACATAAAGTGATCGATAAGAATCTCATATTCAGGCGTATCGGCGACTAAGACAGCAGGTCGACCCTCTTTTGCTCAACTGCTCCGTCATGGGACGAAGAAACGCTCTTTTTCTCGAAAAAAGAATATATTTTACTTGCAGGACAGTTGTAAAATTTCCGGGAAAGTACATTAGCCTGGAACATTATAACATATATTTAAGAGAAAATAATGTTCGGAAGTAATTAAAAGCGTAATTTTTAGGTGATATGACCAAGGCTTTCATCATTAGAATAAGAAAAATAAAATGAACCAATGAAAAGTTTTATTAACAAGTCACATGACTTGTTATGCTTACGTTACGCGCTGCGCGCCCCGGATGACTTCTGGATGCGCTAACGCGGCGCGTCATATGACGCATTACGCGACAACGCAGGTCCAGAATATAGTCAAAATGTCTCCACCAACCAGCGGTCGAAACACAACCCCTTTCAGCAGGCTAAATAGTTCTGTTAAATGACAACAGAAAGGACAGGCAACAAGAACCATCAGTCAAAGAGGGGAGGGCTAGTTCTTCTCTACCGGGTTACATTGGGGCGCTACCGGAACTGATCGAATTGGTAGTCTACAGTGTTTCTGGATGTTTCAGACCGAAGCTGGGGTTAGCATGAGAGCAGCACCATTTCGTAGCTCCGTTGTGGCCATTCCGCAACCAATCATGGCAGCCGCTCTTTATCGTTATTTTGGGCGGGGTGGGTGGCGGAGCCGAGCTGTTTTGCAGCCATCATTGTGTGGAGTTCAGTTCATCTCACTAGTTTTGTATTTGTCATGAGGGGTTGTTCCTAATGTTTCTATTTTAGCGAGGTCAAAAAGAGATCCCATTAGTGGCCTACTGATTTTGCTCGATTCCTTTTCTTTTTTTTTACACGATTTTTCATTATCTGCAAAGACTAAACAGAGTATTGCGACTCTGCGTTTGTTTGTAAATAGAGAATGAACCAAAGAGAACTAATTCTAAAACAGTAAATACTTGGATAACAATCAATCAAATGGAGAGAGAAGCAGGCACGACGGATTACAACGGGGGCAAAGGCCTGCGTTAACTACCTTTCACTATCTGCAAAGAGAGAGTACTCCTAATAGAAATGAGGGGGGGGGGCACCATTCAAAGCAGATCAGTGTGCATAAACACGAAAATGTTTTCACTTACCACGTACTTGACATTCGACAGCTTATGATATTTGCTATTAAAAAACCATTGAAATTCACTGAAAAAACCATAGGTTATAGACCATATATAGTTAGGAATTAGCATTTACAAAACCTTGAAAATTCACTGAAAAAACCATAGGTTATACACCATATATAGTTAGGAATTAGCATTTAAAAAACCTTATTTTACTCACACAAAACCATTGAAATTCCATATATAGTTAGTTGCACTAACTATATATCGCGCACCCGCAATCCACTGCTGATCATGTCACATATTACATCATTCATGACATGGTCAGTGACATCACTGATGACATCACTGATGACATCTCAAATGACATCACTGATGACATCACTGATGACATCTCAAATGACATCACTGATGACATCACTGATGACATCTCAAATGACATCACTGATGACAACATCCAGTGACTGTATTTTTCTGTAAAGTTAAAATATGTCTTACATATTTAAGAATGAGTGGATGTATAAATGTCTGGATGAAGGATTTAGTAGGTGCATGACTGACTGTATGAGTGAGTGATTAAATGTGTCTCACTGAGTGCATGGGTTAGTGACTAAACTGTCTTAATTTGTGCATCATTATGTCTGTTGTTCTGTAAACTGCAGCATGTGTTAATCATTAGCAATATGATTAACTATATGGGTTATTGATTGGTTGCCCAAGTATTTGTATGGCAGACTGAGTGTGTGTGTGGGTGGCTGGGAGGTGTATGACTCTGTGCATAGATGTGTGAGCAGTTGATTCACTAGATGTATGGGTTCAAAAGTGCATGTGGAAACAGCTGTATGGGCGGTTGACTGTGTGCATGAGTGTATTGCTGAGTGAATGGATATCTCAGTGCTACATGTCAAAGTAAGTACATATGTAAAACACAGTACATGTGAGAGTTGACATATATAAATAACTGTGCATAAGAGCCAGTGAATGTGTGAGTGGCAGTATGGATCATTGTGAACTTGTATCAGGGATTGTATAAGAGAGTAAATATGTGTTAGTATATGTTTGAATAAGTAAGGTGTGTATAACTGTATAGTTGAGAAAATGGAGGTGTGATTGATTCTTTGCATGACTGACTAGGTGTGTGTGTAACTCTATGGATGAGTGACAGTCTGTGAGTGTCTGTTTACACTTACTGTATCTAAGGTTATATTAGAGTCTGAAGAGCTTCATCGTATTATCACATGAATGAGGTCATCAGTGATGTGATCAGTAATGTCAAATGAGATGTCATCAGTGATGTCATCAGTGATGTCATTTGAGCTGTCATCAGTGATGTCATCAGTGATGTCATTTGAGATGTCATCAGTGATGTCATCAGTGATGTCACTGACCATGTCATGAATGATGTAATATGTGACATGATCAGCAGTGGATTGCGGGTGCGCGATATATAGTTAGTGCAACTAACTATATATGGAATTTCAATGGTTTTGTGTGAGTAAAATAAGGTTTTTTAAATGCTAATTCCTAACTATATATGGTGTATAACCTATGGTTTTTTCAGTGAATATATATATATATATATATATATATATATATATATATATATATATTTTGTTGTTGTTGTTTTTTTACTTTCTGTGCGTAGTTTCTTCTTTCATCACATGTCCTACCTCTGTAGGCATAGTTAGAACCTAGCATTTAATAAACCTTTGAAATTCACTGAAAAAAACATAGGTTTCAGGCACGTTATAGTTAGAAATTAGCATTTAAAAACCTTTGAAATTCACAGAAAAAAGCGAGAGCAGAGCAGAAAGAACCAACAGAGGTGCAAAAAGAGGCAAGGGGGTACAGAAAGAGGTAGGAGAGGTGCAATTTGAAATCTGGGTCTCCACTTGACCCTTGCCCAGCTAAGCTTTTGGGTAAGATGGCGGAAGTGATCAATCCACTGGCGAACCCTCTTTTGAATCTCTCGTTGAGTCAGGGAGTGGTTCCGCCAGCCTGGAAGCAGGCAATGGTCATCCCGCTGCTTAAAAAAACGGGTCTTGACCCGAAGGTCCCAGCCAATTATAGGCCGATTTCCTTGTTGCCGGCTCTCGTAAAAATTTTGGAGAAACACGTTCAGTCGGTGCTCTCCAACTTTTTGGAGACCCTTGAGATCCTACATGACACCCAGTCCGGCTTCCGCTCAAATCGTAGCACCGAGACCGCGCTCCTTGAGGTTTCCGAAACCATCAAAGGGGTGTTGGATACCGGGGGCAAAGTCATGTTGGTGTTGTTGGACTTGTCGGCGGCTTTTGACACCGTCCCCCATGATGGCCTTCTCGCAAGACTCTATGAGATTGGCCTTCGGGGGACGGTGCTCAGCTGGTTTTCGTCCTTTCTAGCTGGCCGCCGGCAAACGGTCTGGACATCGCCTGACACCGCTGTGATGCCGCCTTTGGGAGTCGGGTCCCTCAGGGCTCTATATTGAGCCCAACCCTCTTTAACATCTTCATGACCCCTTTGGCGGCGGTGGCGGAGTCGTTTGGTGCCCGGATCGTATCTTATGCCGACGACACCCAGCTCCTCTTTTCTTGTGAGAGAGGGGCAGACTTTGACGGGGAGAGTATCCGGAATTGCCTTGGGGCTGTGTTCACATGGTTCCAACTGAACAGCCTCAAGTGCAATTCCGATAAGTCCGAGGTACTCTTCTTCGGGTGCGACACGGAGCCCAGCTGGCAGGCCTGGTGGCCCATCGATATGTTTCCTCCGTCCTGCTCTTCCCCTATGGCTAAGAACTTGGGGGTCAAGATGGACAAGGGGCTGACGATGAAAGCCCAGATCCTTGGGGTGACCGGCACCTGTTTCGGTCTATTAAAGATGCTCTTTGCCTCTTTTGTCGGAGGAGCATAGGAAGCTGACTGTGCAGGCTCTGATTGGCTCCAGGTTGGATTATGCCAACATTCTTTACCTGGGCCTACCAGAGTGCCTGTTGCAGCGGCTTCAAGTCGCGCAGAATGCGGCGGCCAGGGCCATTTTTGGTCTAAATAGACGTGCCAGCGTTTCGGGTTTATTGCTGACGCTGCACTGGCTACCCATCCGCAAGCGGATCGCCTTTAAGGCTATGACTTTGGCCTACAAGGCTCTCCACGCTGTGGGAGCAAAGCATCTCCAAAAGAGACTGGCCTTTTACCATCCGGCTCGCTCTCTGAGGTCAGAATCTCTACTCCTGGCGGTTGTCCCTCGAGTGAAGAGAGCGCGCCTGGGCGGCCGTTCCTTCAGTTTGCTGGCTCCACAGATGTGGAACTCGCTTCCGCTCCCACTTCGGGGGGCTACTAGTCTTCTTGACTTTAGGAGAGGTCTTAAAACCTGGTTGTTCACCCAGTAGGCCTCTCAGCAGTTTCTTTTTTTTACTTGTTTGCTCTGTACTCGCTTTTTACTGTGTTATGTTATTGCGAATCAGTTCTCCTTACCTAAAGCGCCGGGACACTCTTTTTGAGTAACCGTTGCGCTATACAAAAGAATAAATAACATAACATAACATAACATAACAAAGAGGCAATAGAGGTACAGAAAGAGGCAGGAGGGGTGAAAAAAGAAGGAAGAGAAGTGCTGAAATAGGCAAGAGAATTGCTGAAAGAAGCAACAAAGGTGTGGAAAAAAGCAAGAGAAGTGCAGAAAGAGGC
Organism: Lissotriton helveticus; assembly: GCF_964261635.1. NCBI lineage: Eukaryota > Metazoa > Chordata > Amphibia > Caudata > Salamandridae > Lissotriton > Lissotriton helveticus. The sequence continues at coordinate 1,377,440,153 of NC_136061.1, forward strand.
AAGTTAGGTGCAGAAAGAAGCAAGAGCATTGCAGAAAGAACCAACAGAGGTGTTAAAAGAGGTAACAGAGGTGCAGAATGAGGCACGAGAGGTGCTGAAAGAAGGAAGAGGCGTGCAGAAAGAATCACAGAGGTGCTGAAAGAGTCAGGATGGGTGCAAAAAGAAGGTAAAGAAGTGTAGAGGTTTGCACAAATAGTGAAGAGGGATGTAGAACGAGGCAGGAGGGGTGCAGAAAAAAATGACAGAGGTGCTGAAAGAGGCAAGAGAGGTGTAGAAAGAAGTGAGTAAAGTGCAGAAAGAGGCAACAGAGGTGAAGAAAGACGCATGAGAGGTGCAGAAACATGCAAGAAAAGTGCAAAAAGAAGCAATAGAATTGCTGAAAGAAGCAACAGAAGTTTAGAAAGAAGCAAGAGAAGTACAGAAACAGGCAAGTGAGGTGCAGAAAGAACCAAGAGCAGTGCAGAAAGAACCAACAGAGGTGCAAAAAGAGGCAAGAGGGGTATAGAAAGAGGTAGGAGAGGTACACAAAGAGGCAAGAGAGGTACAGAAATTGGCAGGAGGGGTGCAAAAAGAAGGAAGACAAGTACAGAAAGAGGCAAGAGAATTGCTGAAAGAAGCAACAGAAGTGTAGAAAGAAGCTAGAGGAGTGCAGAAAGAGGCAAGTGAGGTGCAGAAAGAAGCTAGAGCAGGGCAGAAAGAACCAACATTTTTGGTAATGTATGAGCCATTTGAGATAGAAACAAGGCTTTTTTCGTTCAAATCTGCAGATTAGGGTGCAGATGATGAATTATGTGGCTAATGCAGAAAATGTATAATTGTGCGAAGGTCGGTGCAGCGAAACAGTCGCATAATTCCAGTGGCCCTGCTCATACCTCTGACTAGGTCCACAAGTGCTCCTCAGTGTTGCCTTCTTTTTTTGTCTCACTGAGTTCATAGTTGAGCTTCTATGGAAACGAGGAAGACTAAACTTGAGGTTACCACTCCACAATACAGACTACCATACCACATAATTACTCTCCATAACAAATAATTCCACTCTACATAATTCCTATACATTAATTACCACATACTTTCTATCCACATAATTTCACTGTACAACATACCACATAACTCCACTACACACAATGTACATCCACTCCACTCCAAAAAACATTAGTAAAAACCTTTTACATTTACAACGTCAATGGCTCTAACTCTCGCAAATGCAAAACCTATTACATTTCAAAAACTTCTTCAACTAGTAGTAGCGTTTGCAGAGTGGTGGAGAAAGGGTGCTGGGCCTCCGACCAGCGCTCAGGAATTCCGCTATGTAGGAATTACAGGAGGTACCGGAAGGGCTTCTTGGCCCCCAAATTCCCTCATGAATAAAGTGGACTTCAGTCCCCATCCCGTAGTCTGCCAGGAGGCACTTTTGCAGAGTGGTGGAGAAAGGGGGCATGGCCTCTAAAGACGTCTTAGGAATCTTACTGTGTGGAACTCACTGGAGGTCACAAGAGGGTACTTGGCCCCAAGGACATCCTCGGGGGCCAACTACCTCTCCTATTACCTCCAGTATGTACCACACAGCAGGATTGCTAAGTTCTCATAACAGGCCACACCCCCTTTGCCCACCACTCTGCAAACACGCTCCCTGGCACATTCTAGGAAGGGGATTGAAGTCCCCTTCACTACTGGGGGTCCTTTAGGGGCCAACTAGCCTACCTCTTACCTCCAGTAAGCCCCACACAGTGGGATTGCTGAGAGGTGGACACAGGCCAGGCCCACTTTATTCACCACTCTGCAAACGTACCCCCTGATGCATTCTAAGTTGGGGGATTTTGTCCCCTTGAATACAAGGGTCTCGGTGGCCAACTAGCCCACCAGGTACCTCCAGTAAGTGCACCATTCTTCAAACGTGCCTCTAGGTGCCCTGCTGGTGGGGCAATGAGGTCCTCTTGTTTCTGAGGACCTCAGTATTCAAGGGGGTGGGCTTCTGGCAAGTTGCCGGTATCTTTTTTCTTTTACTTAAATTTGTTATTTTATGGGAGGGGGGCATGTGGCCCCCCTTCCCTGGGCCACTTTTGGTCCCGGGGACCCCATCTCCCAGGGATTGGCAGCCTTTTTTATTTTATTTAGTATTTTAGGGAGGGGGCCCACGTGACCCCTCCACAGGCCAATTATGGCCCGGGGACCCCATCCCTTGGGGCCTGGCCAGCCTTCTTTTTCAGTTTTTTTGGGAGGGGGGCCTCGTGGCCACCCTCCTCAGGCCAATTGTGGCCCGAGGACCCCATCCCCGCATCCAGCCTTTCCATATTTTTTAATTTTTAAAAAATGTTTAATTACTGGGGAGGGGGTCTGCATGGCCCCCCCCTCCCAGGCCACTTCTGGCCCCGGGGACCCTATCCCCCGGGGCCTAGCCACACCGTTGGGTACTGTGGGGGAGCCCTAATACCCCCATGGTCCCAGCAGGCTCCCTGCCTCCTGTAGGAGCCGGCATTGCTTTTGCACAAGGGGAGCGGCTGACATGCAGCACCCCTTGTGCAAAAGCAATCTGCTTTGGTTTTTGGAAGCGAGAGCAGGTTTCCTGCTCTTGCGTCCAAAAACCAAAGCAGAGTTTGCTATGACAGGGTGGGAGCCGTGCTCCTGCCCTGCCATAGCAAACAGCAATGTCCCGGGGGTGGGTACCCCAGGACATTGCTGGAGCCGGCCCGCGGGGTGGCGGTCCCCAGGGCCATCAAGGGCTCCTGGAGGGGTGCCACAAGGCCCCCTCCCATCATTTGTAAAGCCCCAGGGAGGGGGTGGTTCCTGGGGCCGGGGGTCCATAACGGACCCCCGCATTTGAATATTTAGTGCCCGAGATGGTGGTGGTCCCCAGGGAAACATGGGGGGCTCGAACCCCTCACACTAATTACTACTTATAGCCCTGGGGAGGTGGAAGTCCCCGGGGCTTGAGATGCCCTAAGGCCCCTCTCCCAATTTTAGCAAATCCCCGGGAAGGTAGGGTCCCCGGGTCTGCCGGGGGGCCGCATGCCACCATGCAGAAATTATGAAACCCCAAGGAGGTGGGGGTCCCCAGGGCTGTGGGGGCCCCCCATGGGCCTCTACACCTTAATTTAGTTTTGCCCCCGGGACCTGGCCTACCCGGGGGCTTTTTAACAAACGTAACATGGGAGACCGCGCTTTGTTTCTTTTTCTTTACAGCTGAATTTGCGCACCCAGCACAAATTTGGCCAAAATTATTTTAAAAAATGCTTTTTTGGCCTGGGGGTCAGGGTGTTTCTACCCTGCCCCCTTTTCTTGTTGTTTACCTTTTTTTAAACCTTTTTCTTGTGACTCGGTTACCAAGTCACAAGATGGCTGCCAACACTTCCTGGTTTGGAGTGTTGGCAGCCAATCAGAAGTCAGCTTGTACTCTAGAGGAGTCGCGACTCCTCCTCGGTGCTCAGATATATGAATTTTAATTTTTTACTTTCTCAGGAACTACTGAACGGATTTACACCATTTTAAAAACAGGTCACTTTCTGGACCAAGAGCTACCTTTTTGCCAAATTTGGTGTAATTCCGTTCAGCAGTTCGGGCTGTAGCCGTGTCTAAAGTTTCCTATTAACATTAACACCGGGAAAGCTTGTTTTGGGACCCCCCTTTTTTATCGGCCCCCGCTTGACGAATCACCCCAAAACTTTTAAGACAGGAGCTGACCAGAGTGCCCCATTAGTTTCGTAAATTTGGAGAAGATTTGTCAAACAGTGCCAAAGATATTGGCAAAAGAAAAAACACTTTTTTGAATAGAAACGAGGTCCTAACTATAATTACCTACTGGCGACCGGCAGTAGGTAATATATGTACATATTTACTTACCGTAACAACTTTTACCAAGAATATGTCTTTACCGTGCATGCATTGCATTGTAATGCATGCTTGGTATAGGTATATCCATGGAAAAAGTTTGCATTATAATTGCAACACGTTGTAACAACACTTCAAAGTCAAAGTCAAATTTATTCAAATGTTCGGTCTTTTAAAACCATTACACTATATAATATCATTACATTACTTAAAACATCCAATATAAAAAATAGAATCTTTGTTCATTATTCTACACTTCGTAAAAGCAAAGACCTATCCAAAAAGTGCTGCACCACAACATCATCCTCATCTTAAAAACCATCATCATAAAACTGTATAATAAATTGTTTGGTTTTCTTCTATACTTCTTCCTAACTCCTTTAGATACAAATTCATGAATGTAACCCCCCTGCAGACAAGCGGAATCGAAGACCCACCCAACCAGGTGGTTACAGCTTCCCTGCATGTTAGTGAGTTCATTTTAATGAATATTTCTTTCAAAATTATCTTTCTTATTTTAATAACTTTGGTCATGCAAGGAGAATATGGGATAGGGATTCATGTTTGTAGTTGCACAGTCTGCAGTCTCGATTTTGGTAATGGTATAGCAACACTTGATTTGTAACAACCACGTTGTAATGACATGCAATGTATTTGTATGTGATTATCATCATACATTAGATTTTATCTTTCCTTAGCCCTTTTGCCACTCCCTGCTTCCAGTCAGCTATCTTCTCATACAGCGCCTTTTCCCTGTCCTGTCATGAGTCATTTTTGACACATATTATACTCTCCCGTGTTCTACGTGTTTTCGGTTTTCTACCAACTTCTACCCGCTATTCTGTTTATATCCTGACTCTTTTCTCGCCATTCTGTCTTTTGTGCTGTTCCTGCCACCCCATACCCCCGCCTTTCTTACTGCCTCTTCCAGTTCCCTCCTATACATCTGGTTTTACATTCTCAAAACTGTTTTTAATTATATGCATATGTTGATGAGTTGTAAATGTAAATGTAAATGTATTTCGATTTATATAGCGCACGAATCACCCAGGGGTCTCAAGGCGCTTGCTTAGGGAACCCATCCTGGTATTCCCCTGTGAGATACCCCGGCAGGGTATTCACAAGGTGAAAGCCAGGCATCCCGCCGCGAGGGGCCGTAGTGGAGATTAAGCAAGCTATTGCCCAGAGTCGCAGAGTTGGCAAACAGGATGATATTTTTTGAGCGGGCATTGCTTTAATTGTGCTTTAATTGTGCCTTGTCAGAGCTACAATCCCATATATATTTCAGCAAGAGAATAACATTTGAGGTATTACAACTTGGGACAAAGTTATCACTGCTGGAACTTCTTTCAGCATATTTAATATGAGGAATGATTTTTGATTTATATTTTTGTGAAAAACCTAGAAAGAAGTTTACCTGCACTTTGTACATTCTCTTGAAACACAGCAGCAAAATGTTAACGTAGGAGACACAATTGAACATTTTGAAAGAAGTCAGTCAGATTGGATTGTTTTTTTTTATTTGATTATGCCACCCCATCAACATGTCCATTTGTAAGCCTTTCCATGTATCCATTAAGCTGTCCATTCAGTCACATATTCCTGCATCCATCTGTGTTTATGCCTGTGTGCATGTTGTTTGTGTGTTTGTATGTGTGATCTGTTTCTGTGCTTAGCATATATCTGTTCCAAAGATCTATAATAATGGGCTACATCCTGCATTGAACTTCCAGGCTCTGCATTTTTGCTGATAGATAATTTGTTTCTAAACATAGACATTAAATTGAAGATAGTGAGGGGGCAGAGATATGCGTGAGGTGATATATTTGTTTCTCTACGAATATTAAAGGCCGGAGTCCAATAATGGCTCTTTTTATACAAGAAAGAGCACAGGAAGGCTAATGTACTTAGTACAAGTAATATTTCAAACAGGCAAGTTAGCTGCAGGGATCATTTTGGGATAGAAGTTGATTGCCAGTAGGGCTTATTTTGTCAAAAAAATAAGTTATTCATTACGGGTTCTAAAGCAGTGTATGCAGTGCAGCATTTAGTTATCTGGTTATACTGAATAAGGAGCAACATAGTCATTATCAAATTATATCTCTTTATTGAAGTCCTAACCACAATTTCCCAATTACTTTAATAACCTTGCTTTCTCAAATTTGCTTGAAAATGCACCATTTGCCCACTATTTTTTCCCAGATTTTCCTTGGGGAGAACCCTTCCAAAGCCTCCATATGACAGTCGGGCTTGCTCGCTACGCTCGCTCATCACAGATCACTCATCCCAAACTTTTACACCCCACCACTTTCAAATGTCACGAGCCTCCCTTAAGAATCACCTCCTCTTGTACTGGCTCAGAAGCCTGCACATAGTGCTACTTTCTTTGTGGGCATCGTTTTTGGGAATGAAATGCACTAGATCAGCATTCATTTCCTATTCATAAAGGGTTACCTGTCAGCCAGATCTCTATTCGTGAGATATGAATGTCTAGGGAATTCTCTCTCGCCTACCTCCTTTCTGGTGCGTTCTCAATTACCCACCGGAAACTCAGAGATCTAGGCCAAACCGCACGCATGGCCTGCTCACCAGCATCAGTGTCTCCTCTCTGTCCCAGCTTAAAATATGGACCAGGAGAGAATGCCAGTGAGCTGAACAGACTTCAAAACCACCTGCTTGGCAAGGCAGTAAGTAAACAAGAGCAAATCCACTTTCAAACTAAAGCAAAATAAATCTAGTAAGAAGAAATCTTACCACAGTTTTTAAAATTGAAAGATTTGGGAGAATTCAATTAAAACATTGATCAGATAAAGATAGAAGAAAGGCGTACACTACTTACTAGCTGTTTACAAATAAAGGTTTATTCGATTAGCTTGTAAATAAACTGTCAGGGGAGCGAGGCGTTTCATTTGTTTAAGGCTGGGATGAGGAGAACTCAATGAGAGGGTAATGAACATATCATATGTGCCGGGCAGTGACCCTCCGAGGACCGGCTGCACACCTGCCTACTTGAAAAATAATCTCACAGTGTGAAGAGGGGGCAGGGCCTCCTCCCGAAAAGTACCTACGAGGCACTTTTGAATCCCACCATGCCCCAAGCCCCATCCTACCCCAAAAAAGCTTGCTGCGACTGGTGCTGATGTCCTAGGCTGTTCTCACACTCCTTCATGGATGTCGGCAGTTCAAATCCTCGCAAAACGAGCTTGAAAACCACTATTTACAGTGGTTTTCAGCTCTTTTTCCCTGCCACCATGTGATATCGACTCCTCACTGGGAGACCATTTCATGGGAGCCGATATTGTGTCACACTGTGACCAGGGATGTTTTAAGGCATGGGCAAAGTGGGCTCTGGCCAAGGACCCTAGCCCTTCAGGGGCCCCCTTATAAAGCCAGCTCATTTCTGCAGAATCATGTCCTGGTGACCATGAACAATTCTTACACAGATTGTAATACACTCTCAAACTAAATAAATGAAAGGAAAGCAGTATTTGAAACAAACATTTTGCAGAGAAATGTTGCATTTATGTTTCATTCTTTCAGATCCATGCAGGACCTCACATATTCATATGTCACAGAGATTATTTGCAGTAATATTAGTGAACTGCTCCTGTGATGCTATATCGAAAACACGCCTCACTATCCCTAAATATTAGATCTAAACACATTTAGAATATGGACCAGTCAGCCTGTGCACTGTCAGTGACCTGGCCAAAGAGGGCATGAAAGAGCTGAACATGGATCATAAATTCAAAGCTGTTCCAAGCAGAGGCCCCCAAAATATGTTTGGTCCAGGGCCCCCAAAATCTTTAAGATGTCCCTGACAGCGGCACTCTGCGAGTTGGCAGGTATGTGACTGATTTTACTCCCCTGCAGAATCACTGTACTGCACATTTGCCAGTCAACTTTGAACAGCTCCAAAAAAAAAAGAAACAAAGTTTTATGAGAGACAATCAAGTTGCGGTGTCATGCTACAAGCCAGAAGGGTAATAGCGGATAGACTATAGTGGGAATCTTTCCAGGTGCCACTGAAGACAAGAGACAGACATGAAACACAAGGGAAACAAAGGGAATATGAATTGGACTACTTTACCTTTTGTGTTCTCCTTTCTCATCACAGAGACAGACGTAAAGAGGCAGAGAATGCCAGCACTCAAACATGTGAAAGCAGTGGCTGAGGTCAGCTGACCCACTGCACTTTGCTTTATAATGTGGTCGGAAAGTGTGCCTGTCAGTTTAACAGACCAATGGATGAAAATTACAGGCGAAAAGCCCAGATGTGTAGGTATATTATATATTGTTTTTTCCTAAAAACAACATTCTGGGGAGGCAGCTAAAGCTTTCTCTAAGGCGAGACGTAAAAATGAATAAAAAATAAAGCAGGTGCTAGGAAGAGGGGGCAGGAGATGTTCGGATAAATGGGAGTGTGGAGAAAAGCAGGATAAAACAGGGAGGGGAGTTGTGGTAGCAGTGAGTGCCAGGGGGAAAGAGTGCTCCCATGGAATGTAAAAGGAATGTAAGGAGAGGCCTACAGAGAAGGGGGAGAGTGCCAAGAAAATGCTCTCCCATGAAGTGCTTGAACAAAATATAGTCCCATTAATATTGGGGAAAACAAGTCATTCAATCAAAAATCATGCAAGGAGGACATGTGCAAGGGGCAGAAAAAATAGAAGAATAGGGAAACAAGCACCAAAAAATAGCTGAGTCAAAAGCCGCCTCTTTGCATTTTATTTGAGATAATCTACATGTTTCAAAAGAGGAAAATGCATGTGTGAATGGTCTCCTTTTATTTTTTATATTTCCAGATGTTCATTTAATACATCGAATCCTGAAACTCCGAATCTTCCGTGTTAGTTTTAGGTTAATTTAGTACCTATAAACAATGCAACTACTGCACACTTCAGGGCGGATGTTGCTTATGTAGAGAACACCATTAATTACCCTGGCCAGGTGTGTTGGAAGCTCTTAGAAGCCAAGCTCACCAAACCAGCCTGTTGGAAATTAAATGTAGCCGGTTTGACTCAGCCGGGTGGTAGCTTTCTCATCTCAGGCTGTCTGGAGAACTAAGACGTTTTAATGGCTCCTGTAAATAAAACATGGGCGGGGTTGGGTGTAGTCAGTAGATTGGTGATGCTGCCGGCTTACTTCTTTATGATATGAGTCAGCATTTTAGCATAAACATTACACAAAGGGTTTGGCAGGAAAAACACTGTGGGAACTACAAAGGGGCCGGGCTCATCACTACACATAAAAACCCGCGGGCACAGGTTCAGTCCTGTCATTGTGAATGACAAAACCTTAAGTAAACCTGTTGCTCTGTACTTAACACATCCAGCAGGTGATGGATCAGCATACCATATGTTTTTGTATCAAAGTTGGCTGACAGGTTTAACCTGATAAAAAGCCCATAATTTCACAAAAGAAGATTCTGTACCAGGAACACATATGTTAGAGTGCTTCCCAATAAAAAAGAGCTACGCCCCACGGTGCAGAAATTCAGTTGGACAGAAATACTCAAACACTTTTCCTAAAGAAAACGAGTTGGGATAATATTTGGAAGCATATGACCTTAGATTTCCCTGGAAACTTTCCATGTTATAAAGTTCTTCTGAAGGAAGGTCAGAGGTTGTGTAGTTCATCTCCGTTGTGGAGTGAATACTGTCTTACATTTCTCCAAAATAATATTTGTGTGTGCATCAAGAAATATGATGTGCTCCTATGGTGGACAACATATAACTGTGGGCTTTGTCCACAGGGTCCCATTCAATGAAATTAATTGATTCACAATTCACTTAAACAAACAATTTGGATATACTAAACTCTCCACATCTTAGAAATATAGGGAGGAAGGTCTAGAATTACATTGATCCTGAATGAAACATTAGACATATTCCATTGTGTGTGTCTTTGTATCCAGAAAATGTTGGAAGTGGGGCTGCTGTTCTGGGCCATGGAGAATAATTCACTAAACAGGAAATGTAAACAGCAATGACATCACACACCCTTTAAGCATGGTTCACCCTGACCCCTTCAATAGTTCATCCTATTAGTGCTGTGCAACTAAAGGAAGAGCGCAGAGGAGAACCCGCTCCTGGCGATAAACTTCAGCACCCTGTTTTACCTCATTCTGATTCTCTGAAAATATCAATTTACAGTGGAAAAACTGTGTTTCCTATCTTTGTGCAAGAACAGAGGACAGAGTGGAAACAATAGTACTTCCTTCGACAGAGCTTCTATGGCTCTGTTATGTTTGTCCTTTCATAGAGCTTCATGACCTCTGCGACCACAGATAGCAAAGCAAGTGAGAAAAACATAAAGGTGATGGGGGTATACCTACAAAAGTTTGAACCACTAGCATGTTCTTACTCCTGAAGGCACAATCCTAAAACTATTGATTCATACTTTTGTGTCAATTCACAAAACTGTGACTGTGAAAAAGTACTGCTTGCAAAACATCTCTTGAGCCAAAGCCCTATTAAGTAGATAATAACATTCCTGAGATGATAAAATAAGCCTTTGCTTTCTAGTACATAACTCGATCTTGTTTGGTCTGCCATGCTTATCAAGAACCTTTCTTCAAATAGGGCATCCAGTGTAGAGGAAAAGTGGTTATCTTTGCTTAGTGCTGCGCTTCTATCATCAACAACAGGCATTCTAGAAAATGTGTTTGTAAAGCTTTACAAAGTATCAATCCCTTCTCTTGCAAGCCTACTTTTGAGACATGTTAGATAACCACAGTTTCAGGTCCACACTCTTCAAGTGGTCTACACCAAATCTGGCACTGCACTGGTACTGCACCCAACAATGTGAAGGAGTGTTTTCATGAGTGGATTTAAGAATTGGAACAGACTACTTCTAGCCAAGAGATGTACACAAAGCCTCCCTTTCCTCTGAAGTTGCTTCAAGACCTACATTTTTCGTGTTGTCTACCCCTCTCTCCTTAGTCCCTTACACTTATTTTCTGCTTCACTTTCCGGTAACTTTGCAATGATGGCACCTTACGTGGGTGCCAGATAAATTGATATTTTCCATTGTAGAATTACTGCCATACGTCATGGAAGGCAAGCTGTTTTGGCCACAATTTGCGTTAGAAACTTAAAAATAATGTAGATTACTCCGCTGATTTCACAAGTTCTATAGATTTAGTGCAACTGATTTTCATAATTTATTTATGTTCTCGTCATGGTAAGTCAGGATTCAACAACTCGCAGCTTCCAGCAAAACAATCACATGCCACTTTCGTCAGAAACCCTTTTAAAGATGCATTGACAACTGTCATGCCTAACAAGCAGAAGACAATAGAACAAGTCACATGTTAACGCTAGAACAAGATTGCAATTTCAGTATATATTATCAGGGTTTTGGTGAAACTACTATAAAATTGCAATGCTTCTATCTGGGCTGTTCGCCCTGTTGTATTCCCTACAACGTGCTGTTGATCTAATGACATCACTAGAGCTAGTAAAGTTTTTTGTCTCCTGCGCATTTCAGCTTTGATGTGCCCCTCCACGTACACCACCCCTGCTGGGAGATCCAATGCTGCAAACTCATCTAGGCTGAAACATCCCATGATGGCGACTTTGACAGCCCCGGGGAGAAAAGCTGAGACCTAGCTACTTCTGTATGATGCCCGGTGGAGCTACCTCGCTAGCTATGGGGGAGATTGACTTTGGGCTCCCTCCTTTGACTATTCACCTACACAGCCGGACTTCGGGCTAACGCTCCTGCGTCTCTCCTGACCTTACCATCCCCCTCTTCCTTCCCCCAACACTGCCCCCTCTCCGCTCCCACTCTTTCCAGCTTTTGTCCTCTGCCCTCACATGCCCTTGCCCTTTGTCCCCACCCTGTTTTTCTGTGAACCTCTTCGCTCGCCACCTGAGACTGAACTAATTTGTCTGATGCCCGATGGAGCTACTTGGTTTAGCTATAGGGGAGATGTGCCGTGGATTCCCTCCTTGGTCGTCACCTACCCAGTCGGTCTTTAGACAGACTTGCTTTCGTCTCTACGGTTGTCTCTTCCCTTATCCTCACTTTCCCTCCTCCCCCACCCCCTACTTTTTCGCTCCTCTCTCTCCTCCCCTAATGTATTGCTGATTGTTTGATATAATGTTTACTTGTTTGATCTTTTCCTGATATATTGTTGAACCACATTGTTGCACTTCCTTTCGTCTCTCCTGCAGTCTTCTACCGCATCCGCCCTCTATTTATGTCTATCTTTCCCTCCTCTCTTAATGTATTGAGACTGAACTATTTTGTCTGATGCCCAATGGAGCTACTTGGTTTAGCTATAGGGGAGATGGGCTGTGGATTCCCTCCTTGGTTGTCACCTACCCAGTCGGTCTTTAGACAGACTTCTTTTCTTCTCTCCTTATTGTCTCGTCCCTAGCTCCTATCCCCTCTCCCCCGAATCTCTCCCCTTGTCTGCTACTCTGCCTACCCCCCTGTCCTTTGTGCCCTTTGACTAAGCACTCCTTCTCCCCTTGTTGGGGAAAGATCCAATATTTACACTCTGGAGTTTAAGCGAACCCGCTGAGTGAGTCCACTGCGCCAAGGGAGCCACTCACACTTGAGGTTTGGTATGGCACCCCTTGCCAAAGCACTCCCTCTCCCCTTTCTGGGGAAGGATCCAGTATGTAGGCCTTGGAGTCTCAGAGACCACTCTGAGAGAGTCCACTGCGCAAAGGGAGCCTCTCGCAACAGAGTTAGGGAAGTGATACCACTTCCCCTGGGATCACAGCTTACTGGACTTTGGACGTTTGCCTTGACTCGTCTACCGGTTTGTGTCCCCGTCACCCTTCCCCTCCTCTTCCCATGCTGTGTCTCTCACCCTACCCTCCTCTTTACCGCCTTCATTATCTGTCTACTTCCCCTGCTCCAACCACCCCTCCCCTGAATCTCTCACCTTGCCTGCTTTTCCCCTTTCGTATTTGTGCTTATTGTTTATCTCGACCTTACAAGTTACTATGTGGCCATGCTGCACGAACTATGTAACCTTTGTAACGATGTAACCTGTAACTATGATCTGATGCTCATGTAAAGCGCTCTGATACCTCTGGGTCTAGCCAGTGCTATATAAAACTTTTGAAAATAAACTGCTGCAGTTTAAAACCGGCTTGGCTAGTGCGGCTAAATTTTATGAAGACAAAGTCCTTCTGTGTGTCCTGCTTAAATAAAATGTTCCAAGCCCATGATAGCCATCAAATCTTTCAGAATTTCAAAATGGCTAAAACTGTAATAAAGTGAATTAGTTGCTAAATATGGAGGTGGTATGCATTTAATAATGTGAATTTGTAAACATAGTATTGATAGATCAAATAGCACACAGCAAATATGTTATGCAAAGATGTGTACGTGTACCAACAAGGAAGAGAAATGCCGAACAAGATGGCTTTGTTCATGTGACCTGCAGCAGGGAAGTCCCCAAACACAGTTGGACCTCGTTAGCAAGACTCCTATCAGAGTGTGGGCTGAAGCAATATGAATAAGTTACAAAAAATAAATAAATGCACCAGCCTTCATATTTTGAACAAACTATCACCCATGTGAGGAAAACATCAAAATGCCTTTCACCGATGTAGGCTCTTATCCCTCATAATGACCTGCCTAAAGAAGGGGTAAAAAAACAAACCTTACCAGAAGTGTACTGATCCAAAAGTGGGGCTTTGCTGAGAGGCAGAAATAACCAAAGTCACACTATCAGGTGTTTCCACCAATCGTTACCCGCACACGGACAACGACTCGAGCAATATAAAGATGTGCTTGCTTGCTGATATTTCCCACTATCCTGGACAATGTATGAGGGCAGGTCATAGTACAGTACACCAGTGTTATCACAGTTAATTGTGTTTTTTAAATGTCCAGAAAGGATTGTGAGTTTTTGTAAAGACAAATCAATACATTGACAACTATGCCTGCCTGAATTCTTCCTAATTCAGTAGTAGTGGATACATCAAACGATTCCCAAAGTTATATAACAAATACTCATATAATTACATTGTTTTCTTATTTTGTGTGTCAGGTCGAACATTGGATTATTATTCAAGGTGTAGTACACGTGGAACATAATAAGCCAACGTAATTCTAAAAAAATACGAAATCTTTTTTTGAACCATATGGATAGAGTTTTGATACATAAAAAAGACACAATTCAAATTGAAAAATATCTTCCTCCATCTAATTAATCAAATTACTCATACTCACTCGCATACATACTCTCGTTATATCAACTCATGTATACCCTCTTCCAACAGTCTCCCACATACAATAACATCTCAAAGTTCTGATTGTAACCTCTCCCATTAATGATACATTTTCGTTATGTTGGGGCAATTTTAAATGGGCATTAAGGAAGTATTTCGGTAGGACTTTTTTCTCTACTAATGCCACCTTCTGCCAGATGATAGCGGATTTCATCAATAAAAACCAGCAAGAATACTGACATAGTGTGGATATAGAATATAAACACTAAGAATTACATGTGCAAAAACACCAATTTAATATTCTAACATACATTTTTTTTCTGTTTAATGCAACAAGCCAGTAACAATTTTACTTTCATGGTGGAAAACACAAATTAAGTAATCAGAAGACCGCTACTACCTTATCTCAAACTGTTGTATGGTAATTGTATATCATAAACGCCAATAGGCACTTGGGTTTTCAAAAACAACATTTCTGGATAGAGAAAATTCATCACAATTTACTAGACTCAAACCCAAACTCAAAAATTAGTCACAACGCTATATCTGTCCTGTTTCTCTTCATGCAGATTCCAATTTTCCTGCCACAAATATATAACAAGATACAATTGAGGGAGCGTTTAATAATAATGAGAAAATAATGCAGTATAGATTAATGTGCAAAATTAGCATATAGGCTTTGATAAAAAATTAAATGTGTTTAAATGCAAAAATTAAATGAGGCAACCATATTTACTCATACTAGGCCTCAAATGGCTGAAACATTGCCGGACAGGCTGACATGACTAGAAAATGCTTATCGCATATAAAATATGTAAATCCTTGAGCTTTCCATGAACATGTTTTTCACAATGAAAATTAGCTGCTTAAATGTTTTCATCTTATGCTGCAAATGTTTCTTCTTATAAAATGAAACAATGATCGCTGCTAACAAATAAATACGTTTTGTTATTTAGAAGATAGAGATGATAATTTCCTCATGCGAAAGTAGTTTTGAAGTAGAAAATGTTTCAGGAGTAAACCAGATGTAACTGCTTGATGATAAGAAAGAATCAACATTGAAAGCTGCTATGCAGAACCATTGTGTGTTCTGTGAGATGACAAGGAGTGATCCTGAGAGCATTGAAAGATGATTGTCTGGCTGAAGAAGAAAGAAAAGAACAAGCAGCAACATTGGAAAAATGCGTAGTCTATAACGGTGTGAGTTCCTAGAACCAACCTGTATTAGACTTTTTTAGACTTTTGTAGGACTTTCTCCATGCATTCACTATCCCCATTCCAAGCTGCTGAGAGACTCTACTGAGTTTCTTAAACCTCTCTTTATGAGAAGTTCTGTTTTGACTGATTGTTGGTTTCTTAAGAAGAAGAAGCGTGGCTCAATGGTTAGAGCGGCAGACCCTGATGCAGGGTTCTGGCCTAGGACCAGGGTTCAATTCCCGCCTCGGCGGCTCTTGGACTCAATCTCCCCGGACCTGATAATTCTCGCCTCGGTACCTAGTCTAATCATGGGTCCCACTCTGTGAGTCTGGGCAATAGCTTGCTTAATCTCCACAATGGCCCCAGCAGCGCTTGGATGCCTGGATTCACCTTCGGGGTGCCCAGGAGTGGACATTTCACATGGGAAAGCCAGGAAGGGTTCCACAGCGGTATGAGTGCAGCGCCGGGGCGCCCTGTTGCGTGGGCAGCCGTGTGCTTTACACATTTACATTAAGCTGACTTTTGATGCGAAAGTTGTATGCTTTCTCTTTCTTACTCTCACACGAACTAGAACTCATCATATGCTATGATTGACACCTTCTTCCCACACTTAGAATAGGGATTCTTTCCTTTATGAAATGCACTAAAAGTTTGGGTTAATAAAACCTTTTAACTCATACCAAACTCTCGTTAGTGACTGATTAGAGATTAGTGGTTGTTAATAAAATGTATGCGATGTACACCTCCTGATCTTCTCTAAAACAAGAGCAAAGATCTATTGCCTCAGTGACACCGGGAATCAGTCCAGATGATGATAAACCTAGATTTTAATTGAAACTGATTCCCCCGCTCCAGCAAATTTGGTAGCTGAGGGACGGTTTACGTTGTGAGAAGAGGAGCTGTAAATAATTTCCCCAAGTTAGAGTAATGCCTGAGTTCCATAGCCCAAAGCCCGCAATTTGAAGACTGATACGGTACAGTTTTGAAGGCGTTTACTGTTTTGAAGGTTTGGGTATCAATAAGGTTATGCGCCATGAGTTGTTTATTTGATGTGTTTAATTTGGGATGTAGTGGAGTATGTTTGTTTGAATGGATTGGTGATGTTTATGTGCTTATTGGGAAGAAGTTGAAGAGATTATGGGACTCCGAAGTAGTCTAAAATCCCGGTATAGATAAATAAGATTTGATTTATGGTTTTCTTGTCTGGTAAAGATTTGTGGGGTAGGTCCTGAGATACCATCTACTGCACATTGATACAGGGATTATACAAATTGTTGTGAATGTACTGATATCTGTTGGTGGTGGTAGAACCTATATTGCACAATGGGTGAATCTACATTAATTAGGGTTATTTCCCGCTGGCAGTGATTTCATTTGAGTGTGTGAAAAATCTTCTGTGTGAAAAAGTCAGAGGGCATTAAAACCTTAATATTCTGATTGGTAAATGGCTTTTGTTTTCTTTGGAGCAGACAAAGATTGTTTATTTATGTTCGCTGAGAGTTTTAAAATTGTGTGTATGAATAAAATTGTTAATGGAGCAAGGAGTGAGATCATGTCATAGTGTGCTACCCTGAGATTAGTTGGTTGGTGTACAGTTGTGCTGTTATTAGTTGATGATGACATAGAGTGCCGCGCTGGTATAGGTCAATTTTTGGGCAAGTGCTGCATTGAGATTGGTTAATGAGTCTTCAAGTATTAAAGCTAAAACAGGATTGGAGAAAAGAGATCTGACATGTATGGAATAGAATCAAAACACTTGGAGATTGTAACTACGTTGTTTGCTAAATTTTGAATGGAACTAAATCTTGAAATGTTTTAAATCCCTTAAGGGTTTTGTAAGGGGTGCTATGACTATTTTAGTAAGGAAAGGTGAAGAGGCGCTTCTCAAGGTACACTAGCACATTATATGAGAACTAATATAGGATCAAATTAATTCGAAAAGTGCTGAGCCGTTCCTAAAAATGCGTCAAGAGATGCGGAGGGTGTTTATTGGGGTAAAGAGGAATTACCCCTGGGCATCCATTTTGTTGGATCTAGTGCCCTCACACACCTTTGCAGGTGTCATGCTTCATCATTTGGGCCTGCTCTTTGTTGGGTCGGCGGTGCAATACCCAACGGGCAACACCTCAAAGAGGGGCTCTTTTGCGGAGATCTTTTTCCAACTGCCGTATAGATGAAGTGCGGGTGTGGGGCCTGGTAAGGATGTAGACGTGTCTAGGTGATTAAAATAACGCTAGAGGTACCACGGAATAATTTATTCTAGCGGTCCACTGCTTTAATTAAAAAAAGATTCTAGAGGGTGGAACTGGAGTATTTATGCTTCCAGAGACCTTCCAGAGTGTGCTATTGTCCGGTCAACATGTTTCTCGCTATTGTTTATTAACAGGCGATTCTTCAGGACCAATGGAACTATTTAGCAGGTATCTACGGAGTTCACTGTCTACAGGATAACCTTATGTATCTGTGGGCAGTAGCTGTAGCTGGACCTTCTACTTAATTCTAAGTAGTAATAGCCCGGTTCTCTTTGTTTTTGTACCTAAACGAATATAGGGTTGCATACATGTTTATGGCTTAGTCAGTGGTGTAAGATTACAGAAAATGAGGTTCCTTAGAGTTTTCCAAGATATGGTGCATTTGCATTGAAAGATTGAGAGAAAGGTTGTATGAGATGAAGCCACCACCTAGGCACACACATTAAATGTTTGAGAGAAAACAGCACATGTTACGGAGAGAGAGAAATACCGGAATAAAACTAAGAGAGCAGTGCGTTATTATGCAGATGCTTGATGGGATGAAGAACTACATAGGTGGAGAAAAGAAATAGTCAAGGGGACTAAACTGTATCCAGTCATTTCCACTGAAAACCTGAGAAATTGAAAAAGAATAAAACATTGGAAAATGAAAAAAATTGAAAGAAATCAGATTCCAATAGTAATTCAGGGGATGACATTTTGGATGCATTGTTAGCCGCGCATCCACTACCTTATGTGGCCCCTGTAGCAAATAATAAGGGTGCTTTAACATCTAATGCGACAATGGCTATGGCCCCTGTTGAAATGCAATTCAAATTGAAATAAATGAAATGAAAATGGGTTTTGGAAAGCACTTGAATACCCGAGGATCTCTTGACGCAACTCTATCACAAATCATTTAGGATGGTGGACACAATTGAGAAACTATAAATTAATTAATTTTAAGATTCTTTCTAAAAGATGACAAAGGCTTTCAGTGAAGAGGTAATGCGTCCCACCATTTGGTTGTTCCATAGATAAAACTTCTTCCACCCCAACCGACTTGTTAAATTTGTGTACTGTAAGGTTGACTGCCGAAGAGGACGGAAGTGACCTAGAAGGAGTATATCTAATGAACTTCTTGAGTACCTTGAAGTCTATTCTCTTTGCTACTGGTAACCAATGAAGATCCCCTAAGGCCTTAAGAACCGATTTGTGTCTGGGTATTCCAAGCAATAAGCAAGCTGCCGAGTTCTGCAAGATCTGTAACTTATTGAGAAGACGTTTTTGTAGGTTAATATACAGACCACTACAATTACAATACTTTTTGAGAGAGTGAGGGGGGTTACTACTAGTTTCCTTAGAACCAGTGGGATAAAAGACTGCATCTTCCTCAGAATTTTTAAAGTGGGATAGCCCTGGGACAAATTATTATCAAAGATGATGCCCACATTTTTCACTTTTGCTACTGGGATCAGACCAGAGCCACCAGTTGGGGCACCAAAAAGAGACATTGTTTCCCAACAGCAATACTTCAGTTTTGTCGGAATTCAGTTTTAGGCAATGATTTAACATCCAGTTGTTGACTTGTTGCATACAATTAAGGAAGTAGGACGCTGATTCTTGGTGATTACCAGAGACTGAAATAAATATTTGAGTATCGTCAGCATAGCTGACGATCGCAAAACCCACTTTTTTAATCAGGATGGCTAGGGGAGTGACATTTAAATTTAACAAGGAAGGGCTCAATGAAGAGCCCTGCAGAACACCCCAAGGGAGGGAGAAAGAGTTAGAAAGAAATCCATCCATGGACACAGATTGTACACTCTCAGTGAGAAAGGAGGATAGCAAGGCTAGGGCTGAACCACCGATTCCAGGGGACACGACACAGTCAATCAAAACCTTGTGACTGGCCGTGTTGAAGGCTGCCGAAAGGTATAGTAGAATGAGGGCTGATGGATTTCCATTATCCAGTGAAGCCCTTAATTCCTCTGTGGCAGTGATTAAAGCAGACCCAGTGCTATGCTGGCTACAAATTCGAAAATGGGAATAATCCACAAGATTGCTGGATTCCAGAAATAGGGTAAATTCTTTATTAATGGCCTTTTCCACAATTTTTGTGGGAAAGGGAAGTCTCGAGATTAGGTGATAGTTGCTCGCCACATGAGGATCTAATGTCTGGTTTCTTTAACAGCAGTAGGATCGATGCAACTTCCAAGTCTGATGGGCAGGAACCCTGCACAAAAGTTTCATTAAAAATTGGGGTTAATAAACTGGCTATAGTGGCAAATATCGAATGAAGCGAAGCCGGAGGCAGGAATCGGACGGAGACCCAGATTGAGTGCAAGAATTAAGTCCTGCACTTGGTCTATCGATAGCACAGAAAAAGACAAAAAGGATGAAACAAGGACTGTAGGTGGACCCTGCAAGGAGATCTGGAGGGTCTCTGGCCTAGGTGCACGGCATGCGCATTCCTGGTGAGGAATGTACATGCGCTGGTAAAGTTGCCGGCCTATTCGGGTCTCGGTGCAGTGTGGTGTAGGCCTCGAGAGTGCGGAGCGTGGCTGGCTGCCTGCCACCTTAGACCCACAGCTTCTGCCTGCATAGCTCCTTGTGGAGTGGGGGTCTCCAGAGTCATTTGGGCGCCCCACGTGTGAGTACAGCCACATTGTTTTGGGGGGTGGTCTGGTGGCGACCGGCACCCCGCTTCTTCATCCTTCTTCCTCCTTCAAGGGCTTGAACCTCCTGAGGGGGTCGGTGGTTTGGTCGAGCCACAGGGGGGTAATCAGGTGAAAGCATCACTGAGAGAGGGAAGATCCTGGGTGTTGACCAGTCCGTAGGGACCCACTGTGCTCCTTCCCCAATTCTCCTGATCTTGGAATGACAGGGGAGGTGTGTTGGGGACATCAGCAACCGAGTTGGGTCTTGGTGGGGAGCGTCGCAGGGGTCGGCGCCCTTGCTTTCTCGTTGGAGACCCGGCGCTTCCCCCCCATTTGGAACCTATTTAGGGGTAGCACCACCAGGGGTTCGGCGGCCATGTCGGGTCGCAGGGGGCTATCGTGATCCGGGGGTGCCCCAGGGGGGGTCGGCAGGGCTGGCCGGATGAAGGGCAGTTTAAGGGGCGGCCCGCCTCCATCTGGAAGGTACCCGGTGTGGGACCCCGACCTCCATCTCAACGGCTAAATACCCACCTCCCAGGGGTTTCCGTCTGGGATCGGTGGCAGTGATAGGGCCACTATGACCAGGGACAAGCCCGGCGGGGGCTCTACTAAAAAGAGTACCATTGATAAATTCATGGGCCAGGGGGCTCAGGCGGCGCTGCGTGGGGGTCTCAAAATGCTATGCCAGATAATGCAGCCCTCATGGGTGCCATTACGCAATCTAGGGACGCCTTGAATGCCAAAATCGGGGGGGTCGGCTTCGACATAATGCTCCTGTGCCAGGACCCGAGGAATGCGGTAGCCCGCATTACAAAAAGGAAGACAAGAATTTCTGGCATGGAAGATAGGGTCGCCACTCTGCAGCAGAAGGTGTCCCTCGAGACCACCCAGCGGGGACTATCCGTAAGAGTGGAAGATGTGGAGGGGGCGGTGGCAGTCGTTCCTGGCCGCCAAAGGCCCGCCTCTGTGAACTCAAGCTCCCTTACGCCCTACTTTATCCGGCCAGGCTGTGGGTAGTGTATCGATCCCGCACCCACTTCTTTGACACCCAGGACGAGGTGTTTCACTAGAAGGATGAAACCATGCGACTCCTTCCTCACTCTCCCCAGGGTAGGGAATCCAACTCTTCTTCAGGTGAGCCTGCCCTGAATCAACACAGGTCGAGGGGAAGAGGGGGCAGACTGTCCAAGTCCAGGCGCCGCTCACAATCTGCAGGTCCCGCGGCCCAGGAAGGGTCCGTGTCCCAGCCACGTGTTCCAGCGGACTGACACCAGGATGATCATGCAGTCTTTTGAACTTGAGTATTCTGTTTGAGCTGAAGGGGCGTGTATGTTGGTAAGTCTCTCCTTGGGGCTCCACAGAAGGAGAGGAGGCCACTAGACAATGGGCGGTAACTTGGATCCATTGGTGGGTGAGGGATGGGACCTCCTGTTGGGGTCAGCCTACTCTGCTTGCCGCAACAGGTACTTCACTGTTTTGGAGGTACAAGGTGGGGGGAGATATTGGGTTGTGTGTTTTGGGGGAGGGGGGTTTGTGGGGTTGCTGCACTGTCTACTTGTGTTCTGGACTCTATTTCGTTTGGTGGAGGATCCGGGTTGCTGTCATGGTATTGTATAGGATCTGCACGGGGTAGGAATGTCTGTTAGCTCGCGGGAGGCCCCTGGTCTTGTGCGGGTTCTTAGCTGGAATGTTAGAGGGGTGCTGGACAAGATCAAATGGGGCTATTTTAAAATCAGCCAAACAAGCTCGCGCTGAAGTATTATTGTTCCAGGAGACCGACCTCGTGGGGACTAAGGCAGTATGCTTCCAGCATTTCGGATATACACAGATCTTTTATTCCGAGTTTGTGAGATGTTTCAGGAGGGTTGCTATTTTAATACATCGAAGGGTTGCATACACACATGTTAAGACTTGGGGAGATCTTCAGGGCAGGTACCTGTTTGTGCAGGGCACGGTAGGGGAGAGATGTTTGTATTAGGGAGCATTTATGCCCCCCCTGCCTCTCTCCTGGGGGTTTGCCTAAAAGATTATGACCCTGTGGACGGATATACCCAAGGACCTTGCGGTGGTGGGAGGGGATTGGAATGATATGATGGATGCAGCCATTGATAGATGGAGGTCTGAGGGTCTATCGGACGCTCGCCATCCCACTAAATTGTACTCCTTAGTGATGAGTCTCGATTGGGTAGACCCCTGGCGCAGGATGCTTGGCAATGCACAGGGCTATACGTACCTTTTGGCGGTCCATGGTCCCTTCTCCCGTCTAGATTATTTGTTCATTCCCATGGGTCTTTGATGGCAGAGTGGTAGCAGCTGAAATCCTCCCACGAGGACTTTCTGACCACTCTCCAGTGGCACTTACCATATGAGCTGGAGGAGCCTGTGGGCCATTCCGATGGAGCCTCTCAGTCTGGAATCTTCAGAAGGAGGACTATAGGGAACGAATGGGAGACGCCCTTGATCAATATTTGGACACTAACTTGTGCTTGGTTTTGGGGGCTGGGACTCTTTGGGAGACCTTGAAACCCACCATTCGGATGGTGGACATCTCATTTTGCGCCGCAGCCCAAAGACAGTGTAGAGAGGCACTGGTTCGAGCGGAGGCTACTATTCTTGAGTTGGAGGTGCGCAGCAGGGAGGAGGGCGGGTGGATGGCTCGTCATCGGCTACTGCTAGCGCAGCAGGAATATTCTCATATCCTTTTAGATGAGGCTCAACAGGCCTGACTTGCTACTTGTAGTAGGATATACCAATGGGGTGACAAATCTGGTAAAATGCTTCACTGGTTGTGTCAAGGTTTGCTCCGCCCCCAGGTCCTCCCGGGTGTTGTGGGGCTGGATGGGCTCCCTGTGTCGGGCGCGTCAACTATCGCCAGTAGTTTTGCAGAGTATTATGCTCAATTATATGCCACTATGGAATGCCTCCAAGCGGAAGTCATTGATCATTTTTTGGATGATCTCCCGCAGAAGGCACTCTCGGATGCAGTTAGGGAGGAAATAGAAGGCCCGCTCACTGAAGAAGAATTGGGGGCGGCCCTGGGAGATCTTAATTCTGGCAAGGCCCCAGGCCCTAATGGCTTTCCATGTGAATTCTTTAAAAAATATTTTTTGCAGTTGGGACCACACTACCGCAGAGGGGTCCAGGAGGCCGGGGATTGGGGGCATCTGGCCAGCGACTGGCGCCATGTGGAGATAGTGGTTTTTCATAAGCACGGTAGACCACTGGAACTGCATGCCTCGTATCGCCCTATCTCCCTCCTGAATGTGGAGGCCAAGATATTGGCTAAAGCTTTGGCAAACTGCCTCAGCCCAATATAGCCTTGCTGGTACACCCGGACTAAGCTGGGTTTATACCTCAGCGTGCAACCTGCCACAATTTTAGGCGGGTGCATGTGACAGTCTCAATGATCCAAGGTCTGGGGCAGCGGGCTGCGCTACTGTAAGCGGATATGGATAGGGCGTTCGATTCCTTGAGTTAGGTCTATTTCTTCGCAGTCTTGCGGCGGCTGAATTGCAGACTGCGTTTCTTGTCCTATCTTACCCTGTTATATACCGACTTGATGGCCTCGGTGCGAGTGGCGGGCTTCATTTCTTCTGCATTCTCTCTTGTGTGGGGCACCAGACAGGGGTGTCCACTGTCCCCATATCTCTTCGCCTTAGCAATGGAACCCTTGGCTGCCTGGGTGCGGAAGGACGCTCAGGTGTCCGGATTTGAATGGGCACTGGGACTGTCCGATCGCATCGCCCTTTATACTGATGATGTTTTGTTATTTCTTACCAATCTCGAACGAACGGGCCCTTGGTTGCTGCGTATCATGCAGATCTTCGGGGAAACATCCGATTTATATATGAATCCTAAGAAGCCCACGTTGTGGTTGTTGGGAGGCCAGGACGAGCTTGGTTCTTGGCCGTCGTCTGTGCAGCTGGTACAAGGAGGCATCAAATATTTGGGGGTATATTTGTCTGATTCTCCAGCCACGGCATGGGAGCATAATCTTTCACCTGTTTGGGAGCGGGTGCGCAAGACCATTAAGACCTGGTCCCACATGTCCCTGTCCATTTATGGTCGGTCAGCCATATTTAAAATGGCGTCACTCCCACGACTATTGTGCCAACTACAAAATCACCCCATCCGGTTCCTCCGCAGTGGTTCCGGCAGGTGAATTCCGTTCTGGGTCAGTTCCTTAGGGAGGGTGGAGCGGTACGGCTGGCGGTCCGGACGTGCTTCCTTTCTACATATAGCGGGGAACTGGCAACCTCTGATATCTGGTCTCATTATGTTGCATCGCACCTCCTTGTCTTAAACGAGTGGTGGTATGGAGACAGGGCAGACCCAGCACATGCTATGGAGCGGTGCTGCATGGGAGATCACTCTCTACACATTATTCTTTACTCTGCACCAGCACCACTGAGGCGTCTTCTTCCGCCGGTCACGCGGATTGTTTTTCAGATTTCGCGGCAGGCATTGCGGAAGATGGGCTGGTGATATAAATTGACATGGGAAACTCCATTATGGCACAATGGTCATTTTCCGCAACTATGGAGTCTCGCTGGGTTTTGTGATTGGGATAACATCGGGATATCTACCCTGAGGGATGTTATTCGTGGCACGATGTTTAAATCCTTCCAAGACATCCAGGTGACTTTTCAGATGCCAATGACTCAGTTTTTTAAATATTTACAATTTCGGCATGCCATCGCTCCCAGCTTGGAGGTTCTGGACTCACTGCCGGAGTTTAGTCCGGTGGAAGCTATGGTTTTTATGGGGATCTCCTAGATCACAAGATTTCCAAAATCTATTAGACTCTGGTTACACACTGTTCCCCCTCTTTGAAGTGTCTGAGGGGGGCCTGGGAGGGAGATGTGGGTCAGTTGAAAGAAGAGGACTGGACAGAAGCTTTGGCATTTCCATGTGAGGCAACCAATTCAAATACCTCCACCGGGTTTATTTCACCAGGGTTAGGCTATGGAGGGTGGGCCTGGTGGCTTCCCTGGGGAGTCTCCACTGTGGACATGAGGAGGGGACCCTGATAAACACTACATGGCACTGTACAGTGCTAGCATGCTTCTGGAGGGGGATACTGGCTTGTCTCTCTGAGGTTCTGGGGTGGGAGCTTCCTCACTCACCAAAACTAGTTCTCTGCCATATGATGGAAGGGATCAGGGGAAACATCTATAAGCGACAGCTCATGCTCCTGGGCTTCACTTTAGCGAAGTGCGACATAGCTAGAGCCTGGAAGACCGTGGTTGCCCCCTTGGTCTCAATTTGGAAAAATGGTCTTGACTTTTTAGTATGGGCCTCGAGCTCCCCATCTTTGAGGCTAGAGGGTGCCCTAGGAAGCACTACAAGATCTGGAGGTGCTGGGCGGATTACCGTGGCTTGGAGCTGGAGTCGCCGCGGGAGGACCGGGGTCAGGGCTCATAGTAGGTGGCTGGCCTCTCCTGTCCCCTGCACTCCTTTTATGTGTGGCCCGTGATTCCCCAGTAGACAATGGTATTGTGGATCTTGGGTTCTGGTGTAGATTGTTGGCAGCTTGGGGTAGTAATATGTTGTTCTGGAATATGTAGAAAATGTGCTGGGGGGGTTGCAAGGGAGGTGGGGTAGTTGGTTGTTTGCAGGATTTGATTTTATTTGTATTGCTTTTCATATTCTCCTTGTCCTTAACTATGTAAAATGGTCAAAGTCAATCATTTGTATCTTAGCTGTCTCTAGGATTCAGAGGTCTGCATCATATGTGCTATTTTTACAAATAAAATCTTTAAAAAATAAAAAAAAGAAAGAAAGAAACTCACAGCCGATCTTGGGCATCCCAAATATTATAACGGCCCTAACACAAGAGTACAAGTGCGAGGAAAGATCTTAAAAGAAATTGCCTGCTATATTTGGAGAGTAGGAGAATCTCCACAGAAATGCTGAAACCTGTACAGGCCCATCAGCTTATATTGACCACAGACAGTATTCAGCCATATTTGAGAAACACTTTAGATGGCTATGATAGATTTGTGTTAACCCATTTTAGACTAGGCTTGGTACATAGATTAATCAGTTTCCCTGATATGAACGACGGGTCTAGAATTATGTGTAAATGCCCATGTGATGACATGTTCCTGACCATATCTCGCCCCACCTTAAAACTCTGAACTGGCTTCCTCTTGAGGCCAGAATCCAATTTAAGCTGCCTTGCATCACCCACAAGGCTCTCTATTCCAAGCCCCCTGCTTTTCTCACACAGAAACTTGTGTTATCCAGAGGAGCCAGAAACTCCCGGTCCGCCAGTGCCCTTTTGCTCCAACCTGCACGGTTCAAGAAAAAAAGAACGTACAATCGGGCTTTCTCTGGGGCCGCCTCAAGAATATGGACCTCACTCCCGCCCGCCATCAGAAGAATACCGTCTCTAGCTCACTTCAAAAAGGAGACTAAAACTTTCCTAATGGGCAAATTCCTCTCCTAACGTTCACGTTACAATCACCTCCGTAACCTGACTTTACCTATCGTTACAGCATTATCTCGTGGCCTCCTTTCCTTATGTTACCCACTCGGCACTTCCAAACAAACCTGCAGGGTGTTGAGACTGCTTTTCTAGCTTATTGTATTGTTTTGCTCCTATCCCAAAAGGTAGTCAGATATTATGATTGATTGTCTTTCTGTATACTGCATCTATTTGTTCCCTATCCCTTCGGCTCTCCTCCCCCCTTTGTCCTGTATCCCACCTGATACTACTGTAAATGCTCTAATAACCTCACGGGTTTACTACTGTAAATGCTCTAATAACCTCACGGGTCTGATTCGCGCTACATAAAACTCTAAATAAATAAATGTTCTTTTGCTGTGTACATTTTATTCTGTTCAGAGAAGGAGAAGGATCCTCCGATTTTAAAAACACTAGGCCTTAGGCAATGTCACTCTGCGTTATTGGTTATGCAACTATTACAGAATAAATACTTTACTATCTCGACAGCCATGTTTACATTTTTTTTTATAAAATGCAGAAAATCTATTTTAATATGGCTTATTTTAGTATGACTCCTCCATGAGTATGATGTGAGAATGTTATAGATATATATTCATGTCTTTATTTTGTTTTTAAATTGTATTCATACATGGTTCTTTTAAAATCTGTAACTATGGAACATGATTTTATGTGCCTTTATTATTTTCTTTTTAATGAAATCGAATGAAGCTTTATTGAATTGAATTGAATTGGTTGACTGAGTACCTGTATGGTTGCCTGGGTGTCTGTGTGGGTGGGTGGGGGGGGTGTGTGACTCCCTGCATGGATGTGGGAGTGGGCGATTCACTGAGTGTATCGGTTAATGAGTGCATCTGCGAGGGGCTGTATGGGTGAGTAAGTGTGCGAACGGCTGTGTCAGTGATTGAATGGATGTCTCAGTGGTATATAGGTGAGTAACTGCATATGTGAAAGGCAGCATATGTGAGTGTTAGAGTATATAAGTGTCTGTATGTGTTAGTGAGTGATTGTGAGAGTGGCTGTGTGGATGAGTATGTGCTTGTGTTAGTGATTGTATAAGACAGAAAGTATGTGTTAGTATCTGTATGAATAAGTGCGGTGGTGTGTGTCTATCCTTGTAAGCGGCAGTGTGATTGACTCTGGCTGAGTGACTAGGTGTGTTAGTAGCTCAATAGTTGAGTGGCGATGTGTGAGTGTCTGCATGGGTGCATGAGTGGATAAATCAGAGGCTGTATTGGTGAGTGACTGGGTGTATGAGTGGCTGTATGGGTGAGTGAATGGATGTGTGCATAGACCTATGAATTAGAGAGATGGTATGTACTTACTGGTATTGGTGTGTCTATGGTTTCAAGAATGGTAGCCTGAAATTTGGAGTGGGTGTATAAAAGGATTTATTGGGGTGTGAGTAGGTGCATCAGAGATTATGTGGATGATGTAATCAGTGATGTAATTTGAGATGTCATCAGTGATGTCACTGACCATGTCATGAGTGATATAACAGGTGATGTCATCAGTAGTGCATTGCGGGGGCGCAAGTTACAGTTAGCTCAGCTAACTATAACAACTGAATTTCAGAGGTTTTGTTCAAGTGAAATGTCAGCCTAACTATAACGTTCCTGTAACCTGTGTTTTTTTCTGTGAATGTGTAAGGTTTTTCAAATGCTTATACCTAACTATAACGTCCCTGAAACCAGTGATTTTTCAATGAAATTCTAAGGTTTTTAAACTGCTAATTCCTAACTATAACGTCCCTGTAACTTTGTTTTTTAGTGAATTTCTAAGGTTTTTTAATGAGCAGTCGCATTTGAGGAGTGGTGGAGTAAGGGGGCTGTGCTTCTGACCAGCTCTCAGGAATTCCGCTGCGTAGGGTTTACGTGATGTAGCAGGAGGGCGTCTTTACCCCCAAGGTCCCTCTGGTGCCTAGGAGACTTTATTACCCAACTAGTAGTGCGCCGGGAGGCCCATTTGCAGATTGGTGGAGAAAGGGGGCATAGCCTCTGACAACTTTGCAACAATACTGCTGTGTGGGACCTACTAGAGATAACAGGAGGGGTAGTTGGCCCCCAAGGAGTTCCTAGGGAGCCAACTACCCCTCCTGTTATCTCCAGTAAGTCTCACATGGCAGGATTGCTGAGTTCTGGTAGCAGGCCATGCTCCCTTTTTCCAACAGTCTGCAAACATGCCTCCTGGCTCGCTCTTGGTTGGGGGACGAAGTCCCCTTTACTGCTGGGGGTCCTTAGGGGCCAACTAGCCTACCAGTTACCTTCAGTAAGCCCCAACCAGTGGGATTGCTGAGAGGTGGTTGCAGGCCATGCCCCCTTTCTCCACCACTCTGCAAATGTATCTCCTAGCCCTCCTGCATTCAATCTATAAGCCCGCTGGAGGGGGCAGTCGCCGGGGCATGTGGGGGCCTGCACGGTCCCCCGCATCAATTGTTTTTAATTGCCTCAAGGACCCGGGGGCTTAAAAAAACAATGGGCAGATTCACAGATCCACTGTGAATCCCATCAGAATTTATTTTGTAATGCTTTTTGTGGCCCTGGGGGTCACTGCTGGACCCCCTGAGCAGGCCTAGGGGGTCAGGATATTTCTACCCTGACCCCTTTTCTTGTTTTTCCACCTTTTTAAGCATTTTCCTTGTGATTCGGTTCAAATGCATCACAAGATGGCTGCCAACACTTCCTGGTTTGAAGTCTTGGAAGCCAATCAGTTCTCAGAATCGAGATCAGGAGGGTTCACGGATCCTCCGCAGCCACAGTTGTATATCTGAGAAATATTTCAATTTCTCAGGAACTACTGAACGGATTTACACCATATAACAAAATGAGTGCACTCCGAACCAAGAGCTACCTTTCTGCCAAAATTGGTGTCAATCCGTTCAGCAGTTCGGGCTGTAGCTGCGTCAACAGTTTCCTATGGACATTACTATGGAGAAAAAGCATTTTGGGACCCCCTTTTTCTCGGCCCCTGCTTGAACGATAACTCAGAAATTTTCAAAACAGCAGCTAAAGTGAGTGGGCTATTAGTTTTGAAAATTTCACAAAGATTCGTCAAATGGCACCAAAGATATTGGCAAAAGAAAAAAACCTTTTTGAATAGAAACAAGGTCCTAACTATAAATACCTACTGGCAACCACCAGTAGGATCTATCTATCTATCTATCTGTCTATCTATCTATCTATCTATCTATCTATCTATCTATCTATCTATCTATCTATCTATCTATCTATATATATATATTCACTGAAAAAACCATAGGTTTTTACAGACGTTATAGTTAGGAATTAGCATTTAAAAAACCTTAGAAATTCACTGAAAAAACATAGGTTTCAGGGATGTTATAGTTAGTTGGACATTTGACTCATATAAAACCAGAAAAATTCACCAGTTATAGTTAGTTGAGCTAAGTATAACTCGCGCGCCCGCAATACACTGCTGATGATGTCACATATTACATCACTAATGACATGGTCAGTGACATCACTGATGACATCGCTTATGACATCTCAAATAACATCACTGATGACATCATCCAGTGAATGTGTGTTTCTGTAAAGTTTAAATATTTTTCATATATAGCTATGCCAATGTGTATTGAAGAATGAGTGGATTTACAAGTGCCTGAAGGGATTATTTAGTAGGCGCATGACTGACTGTATAAGTGAGTGATTGAACGTGTCTTACTGAATGCATGGGTTAGTGACTAAACTGTTTGAAAGTCTGTATTAGTCTCTCAGTTGATGTGTAAGCGGCTGCATGGGTTGGTGAGTAGCTACATAGGTGTCTATATGGGTTATTGATTTGTTGTCTGAGTATCTGTATGAGTGCCTGAGTGTCTGTGTGGGTGGGTGGGTGACTCTGTGCATAGATGTCTGAGTGGTTGATTCACTAGTTGTATGGATTCAAAGTGCATCTGTAAAGGGCGGTATGGGTGACTTAGTGTGTGTATGGGTGTGTTGGTAAATGAATGAATGTCTCAGTGGAATATGTGTAAATAACTACATATGTTTTAAGGCAGTATATGTCAGTGTTGGAGTATATAAATGAGTAAACATGAGAGTAAGCTATTTGAAGAGTGTGTGTATAAATCACTGTCTGCTTGTATCAGTAATTGTATAAGACAATAAGTATGTCTTAGTATCTGCATAAATAAGTGATGTGGTGTGTGTATACATAACTCAGTTGGTGTATATAACTGAATACATGAGTAAATGAGTATGTAATTCATTCTTTGCATGACTGACCAGGTGTGTGACTAACTCTATGGATGAGTGGTAGAGTGTGACTGTATGTATAGGTGTATCAGTACATATTATAGTACTGTATTGATGAGTAACTGTATGTGTAAGAGACCGGATGTGTGTATAGACCTAGGAAATAGTCCGTGGTATGTAGTATCTGGCATTCTTGTGTGTATGGTTTCAAAAATAATAGTCTGTATTTTAGAGTGCGTGTAACATAGTTTACATTAGGGCATCAGTATGTGCATCCGATTATCACTTGGATGATGTCCTCAGTGATGTCATCAGTGATGTCACTGACCATATCATGAGTGATGTAATATGTGACTTCATCAGCAGTGCACTGCGGGCGCGCGAGTAACTATAACTGGCAAATTTCTCTGGTTTTATGTGAGTCAAATGTCTAACTAACTATAACATCCCTGAAACCCATGGTTTTTTCAGTGAATTTCTAAGGTTTTTGAAATGCTAATTCCTAACTATAACGTCTGTAAAACCTATGGTTTTTTCAGTGAGTTTCAAAGGTTTTTTAAATGTTAATTTCATATTTTAATATTTATAAAAACCTATATTTTTTCTATTAGTTTTTTAATATTTTGCAACTCTATTATCCCTTTTTTAACTTTAAAAATGATGTAATGTTTTATATCTTCCCCCAAAAATATGCATATCAAACTTTTTGGGGGGGAGAAAACTACAGTCCTGTACCAACCTCGATCAGCACTCGAATCCTATCCACCACATTTAAATGATGCGCATTTTGTATCCGACGGGTTTGTAACACCACGTCGTGCATTACAACATGTACGTATGAGGTTGCGCCAGCTGCTACTGTGGGATGCGGTCGGTACGCACTACCAAGCGGCGCGTTATGTCATGTACAAATGGGGGGGGCAGATGCTGCGCATTCCAAATGCGACGAATGTACGCTGCCATGCCCTGTGTTACGTCATAGATAAACGACATCGCGCCGCATACCCCATTCCCTCATTTTGTTTTGTCTCAAAACTATATCTAAATAACTTTAAAGTGTATATGAGAGCAGGCGATAATTAAAAATATTTTAAACAGTTATATATTTCTAACTGTAATAAACTTATATTATAGTAAATATATTTTCTCAAAATCATATCGGGTGCAATCTCATTGCGCACAGGCAGCGAGATTGCCATTTGACCATAAAAAAAAATATTTCATTAGTTCATAACATTTTCCATTGTAACAGCTCGAAAACGCCACCCATTGTAGTCAATATCTGTACTGCATTTCATGAAACACACCTCTTCTGCTTAGAGAGCTTTGCTCTAAACTTTTTGCAAATATACACATATCTTACACTACACACAACATGCAACCATCATTTTCATCAATATTTATGCTCTGTAAAGTAGCCTTCCACCTGTAATAGCCATACACCTAAAAGTAACATTACTGACATTTTCTCCAATATCAGATGTAACATGGTTGCATACGCTGTTCGCAGCACAACTTAATATAGTACCGCCCAGAGACAGTATCATGCATAGATAATGAACACACGGACACAGATAGATAGTGGAAGTGGGTACCGGCACGTGCGCTTGACTCCTTTTTATTACCAGGGTCACATATCCAGTGACGTCTGGGCTAGATGCTTGCGGGGTTCCCCTTCAAGGAATGGTTGCTGCTAGCATCAACTACAACAGTAATCATTGCATCACACACAAAGATTCAATATTAAATGAATCAATAATTTGTGCTGCAGTAAGGTAGGGACAGTAGATGTGAAATAATACAGAAATAATTCTATCGTAAAAGCACCACAACTTGTGGTATACTGACACACAATCAATAGATCTGAAATAATACACAAAAAGATTATATAATAAACGCTCCATCAGTTCTAATGCAGTCATATAGCCACATCAAAAGCATTCAGCATGTGCACAGCCAGCAATAATGCGTGCTGTAGACAGGCAGTACTATGAGCAATATCTGTTGCCATCAACACTGCATCATCTGCAACAGCAACGCAATCTGAGTTGTGAACACTGCTGTCTGCAGTGTTGGCCTCAGAGAGCGGTCAGCAATGACCCACAGCTTTATAGGGTGGCTTGAGCTGCCCAGTGTGTCGTAAGAAAAGCAACAAAAAAGCGTGTGCAGAGCCTGCAATGATACGTATGCATGGTGCAGACAGTACGCACTAGAGCAATGTCTTTTCCTACAGGACTACCTCATCTACAATAGCAACTCGATCTCAATTGTGAACACTGCTGTCTGCAGTGTAGGCCAGAGTGGGTGGTCAGCAAGGGCCCACAGCCACGTGGCATTGACTTGAACTCTACAGTTTGCAATACGCGAAGCAAAAAAACATGTGCAGAGCCTGCAATGATGTGTATGAGTGGTGCAGACAGAGCGCACTGGAGCAATGTCTTTTTCTACAGGACTGCATCATCTAAAATACGGACTCAATGTCAAATGTGAACACTGAAGTCTGCAGTATATGCCAGAGAGAGCGTTCAGCAAGGGCCCACAGCCACGTGGCATTGACTTGAGCGCTTAAGTTTGCAATACGCGAAGCAAATAAAAACGTGTGCAGAGCCTGCAATGATGCGTATGAGTGGTGCAGTCAGTACACACTGCAGCAATGTCTTTTCCTACAGGACTAGCTCATCTACAATAGCAACTCGATCTCAATTATAAACACTGCTATCTGCAGTGTAGGCCAGAGAGAGCAGTCAGCAAGGCCCCACAGCCACATGGCATTGACTTGAGCTCTACAGTTTCCAATACGCGAAGCAAAACAAATGTGTGCAGAGTCTGTAATGATGCATGTGAGTGGTGCAGACAGTACGCAATAACGACTCGATCTCAATTGTGAACACTGCTGTCTGCAATGTAGGCCACAGAGAGCAGTCAGCAAGGGCCCACAGCCGCATGGCATTGACTTGAGCTCTACAGATTGCAATACGCAAAGCAAAAAAAAAGGGTGCAAGCCTGCAATGATGCGTATGAGTGGTGCAGACAGAGCACACTGAAGCAATTTTTTTCCTACAGGACTGCATCATCTACAATACCAACTGAATTGCAAATGTGAATACTGAATTCTGCAGTACAGGCTAGAGCGAGCGTTCAGCAAGGGCCCACAGCCACGTGGCATTGACTTGAGCTCTACAGTTTGCGATACACGAAGCAAACAAAACGTGTGCAGAGCCTGCAATGATGCATATAAGTGGCGCAGACAGAGCAAACTACAGCAAGCTCTTCCCTTACAGGACTGCATCATCTACAATAGTGACTCAATCTGAATTGGGAACACTATTGTCTGCTTTGTTAATTGAAGGTAGTACTCACACACACAACCATCAATACTTTTTCTCACTCCCTCTTTACAAAATACAACAACATAAATTACATAAAACTCTACAATAAATAAAACAAAACAATTCGAATTGGGATTTCATCTGTCCACAGGCTACACTATTCACTGTTCATTTCGACTTGAGATGAATTTGGTCATTTTACTAAACCTATAAATCATCTAAAAAAACTTCTTCAAGCAAGTATACTATAGCCTTATAGCCCACCGTAGCAGGCTATACCAACTATTAAAGGCCCTTTCCAGCATTGAAGACCCAAGCCAAAGGCGAGGGCCTTTAACAAGGGAGAGAAACTTTAATAGCCACTATAGCCCAGCTACATTGGGCTATAAGGCTATTTAAACATTCTGCCACTAGAGGAAAGAATGTTCTAATAAATAAAGCTAAGTCTTAAGATAGCACAAGGGGATTGGAATCCCTTCAGGCTCCCTGAAGCATTTTTTCACAGCCAGAGCTGTGAACAAAAAAACTTTGCAAAGTTGCAGCTCCAGGTTTATACTAGACATTATAAGAACGGAGCTACTCCATTGTTTTAAAAGGAGCTCCCAACATTCCAATGTTCTATAAAACAATATTGTGTATGTTTCAATAGACATTCTAATTGCTTAACTAGTGGATTCTGTAATTAAACAATCACCACTCAATCTAAATTGTGAACCCTGCGAACCGCAGTCTAGAGCAGATGCAGTGGTCATTAACACCTCACGGCCACATACCGTTCGGTTCAAAAGCACGGAGTTAGTTGCACCTGATCACAGAGGGTACACAGAAATCATCACAGACTTTAACTTATGACATCCTCAATCATACAATCAAGACCCGATTTCACTGTTTGCACCTGGTGTACCACAGTATACTCCATCGACTACTGTCAACCAAGCCCAATAATCATGTGCAGCAGTTAGCTATGGAAGCAAAGAGTGTGATGCACCTCAACACACGAACGTCTGAGAAAAGCAAGCAGCAGGTAATATCGGGCATCGTCCCTTGTGGGATCAAGACACTGTTCCACTGTTGGGACCTAGAGTTGGTTGCAGCTGGTCGAATGGACTACTTTCATCTCCACTCTCAGATGTAGTTCTAGCATCATCCATTGTGGGATCAAGACAACGTTCCACTGTTGGGACCTACAGCTGGTTGCACCTGGTAGAAGGGAGTACCGCCATCTTCACTCTCAGATACAGTTCTAACATTGTCCATTGTGGGATCAAAGCACCGTTTCACTGTTGGGACCTAGAGTTGGTTGCAGCTGGTCGAAGGGAGTACCTCCATCTCCACTCTCAGATACAGTTCTAACATTGTCCATTGAGGGATCAAGACACCGTTCCACTGTTGGGACCTAGAGTTGCTTACATCTCATCAGTGGAGAAGTGTGGCTCAATGGTTAGAGCAGCAGACCCTGATGCAAAGGTCTAGCCCGGGACCAGGGTTCAATTCCCCGCCTCGGCGGGTCTTGGGCTCAAAAATTCCACGGACCTGATAATTCTCGCCTCGGTGCCTATTCCAATCATGGAGTCCCACTCTGCAACTCTGGGCAATAGCTTGCTTAATCTCCACAACGGCCCCCACAACGCTTAGGATGCCTGGCCTCCACCTTGGGGGTGCCCAGGAGTGGACACCTCACAGGGAAAGCCAGGATGGGTTCCACAGCGGTATTCGTACAAGCGCCTTGAGACCCTTGCGGGTGAGTAGTGCGCTATACAAGTATCAATTTACATTTACATCAGAGGGGGCACACAGAAATCATCACAAACGTTAACTTCTGACATCCTCAATCATAGAATTAAGACCCCGTTTCACTGTTTGGACCTGCTGGACCGCGGTGTATTCCAGCGATAGCAGTCAACTAAGCCCAATAACCATGTGCAGCAGTTAACTACTGGAGCACAGAGTCTGATGCACCTCAACAAAGGGAGTTCTGTGATAAACCAGCAACAGGTATTATCAGACATCGTCCTTTGTGTGATCAACACACCGTTCCACTGTTGGGACCTAGAGCTTCTTACACCTAGTCGAGGGGAGTACCTTCATCTCCACTCTCAGATACAGTTCTAACATCGTCCACTATAGCATCAAAAACACCGTTCCACTGTTGGGACCTGTTGGACTACTGTGTTAGTAGTATACAGAGCACTCAGGCCGGACGCTGTGTGCCTGTGTCGCGGTACTCAGCATTAATCTCAGGAGCCTTACGAGCTCATAGACCTCGGTCCAGGAGCTTCCGCCAGCACGTGGTGGGCCCTCTTTCACATACGGCGGTGTCAAAAGGTGAACTGTGGAGCATATATGCGTTGCAGCGGCCATTATGCTTTCTAGATACCAGCACTCTGAAGCATTATTCATGCAGCCACCTTTGCTCAGGGCATCAGCCTCGTGGCGGTGTAAGCTATGCAGACTTGGCAGACACGTTTGCCAATCTGGAAGAGAACCACACCAAGAGAAATGTGCCTCTTCTTCAAACCCCTACGCTAGCTTTGCATACGCCGAGCCAGCCCACTACCCTAAACATTTAGGAGGGGGGGAGGAGGAGGCACGAACATGCTACCATTCCGTAATCTTCCATAATGACTGTACTATCATGGTTGAGTCCACTGTCCACTTCACTCAAAAGACCATCAGTGTATGTTGACATGTACATGTCTGTGCTTTGCATACTCAACTCTGTCCGGCACATCCCCTCAAGACTTTGCATTATATACTTTTATAATTGATACTTACCACCTTCGCACATACTTTGCTTCCATCTCTCCCCGCATTCTGCATATGAGGCAGAGGTGCCATGCCATGTTTAGTTTGTGTACATGGCTAGCCCGGTTTTACCACAGTACAGTATGTAGTGTTGTTGTGTCTGCTAGGTGCACTTGTTGTTTTTCATGTTGTATATGATTATATAAGGTAGAGCATTTATTCACAAGCAGTGGTTTCTCCCATTTACATATCACTGTCTTAAAGAGCATACCAAAGCTTTTCTCACAGGTGAAAAGTGCGACCACAATGACAGTCAGTCATTACTATCCAAGAATGTCCAACTACACAGCGCTTCTAAGCTTACAGCCCCCAACCTTGCGTCCTTTCTCAAAAGCACGCCAACCCCACAACCCGACTAACATTCACACAGCTTTCTAACTGCAGTTATCTGTTTCTCAATAACATGCACTCCTACGAATGTGAGCTGGCACACCGCATGTCCTTACTGTTTCAAACACAGTAACTTCCTGTGACAATGTCTATTCCCACCCACACAAAATAACTCCCAAACTTCAACATGGCTTTCAATTCTTAGTTTGAAAACAGATTTCAAGACACAAACCAAACTAAAAGCGCCTTTGTTCAGAACAGTAGTCTCCCTCACTTCTGCAAAAGAAATTTAACGACTGCAGATACCACAAACTTCAAGTAAAATACACTTTCTTTTTTATATACATTTCATTTAATTTTGGGCATTTGTAAAGCACCTGGATGTACGCCCACCGGCGTGTCCCCGCGCGATACGAACCGACAATTACCCTTTGTGAATTGTTACACAATTTACAACACATGTCACACTCAAGGTCTGGCACACTTTTTTAACACGGTCTCCTACAACCTCCTAACACGCTTTCAAACTGTTCTTCTTTTAATACCAGACTACATTCATTAAATCATCTCTGGAATAACAGGAACAGTGCCCATAATTCTCGCTCTCTTTGCGGCCATCCTACTACTAATTCTACTTATAGAAATGGCTACGCTCTCTGTGGTAACAACTATGTCCGACAGAATACGCCTCTACGCCAAGCTACATCAATACTGTAAAAAAACTGAAGAACTTTTCGGCTACCTGCCTCTATCTATTATCGGAGCTAGCTACAACATAACATTTATCTACAATTATGCAATATGCGTACAATATCGTTTGATTGCAAAATGTGCCCATTTGACTGGCAAATAGATGTATGCCTTGCCAACATCGCAACAATCGCACCCGATATCCAGCAGGTAATGCATTATCTTGAAAACCATCAACGTGATTTTTCTGGCAGTGGAGCAATGTCGAATGCAGCGGAATGGGATTTCTGAGCAGCCACGAAAGATTTCCTGCAACGTGCGACCTTTCAGAACATCGCATATTGCCTGCCAATTCGAATTGCCGCTCCAACATTCGAGGAACATTACTGTCCCTTGGAGGATATGAATTGGATTGCTTCGCTTTTCTCAGATGATGGCAACAATAGCCTCTTGGAACCTTACGCATCTTAAGCCGCTGAAGAACTTCTGGACTGGAATCTCCAAGACTTGTAAGAAACTCACGTTATTCTTGAACGGATTTTTTTCCATCTTTTTTTACTTTTTCCTTTAATTTTTTATAATACACTTCAATCCTACTACTTTCATACAATAACTTTCTAAGTATACTCAGACATTTGAACTCTGTCTTCATTATTGCCCCTTACGTCTCCAGTTTAACCAGGGATCGGTGATGTATGGCCTATGCAAATACGCTATTTACTTCCTAAATTAGCCTAAACCCGGCACCCATTTTGAAACCACGTCTACTCTTTGTGCACACGCCTCTCTGCCTCCCTGTTATTTAGTATGTCCTTTCACACAAATTCACTCAAAGTCAACCTCTGCTCAGAACCTCACAATAAAAATGAAAAAAGACGATTTTGTTTAGGAACTGGTTGGCACGTTGTGGTAATCGTAAACTACCTTTATTTTCATTATACAATTTATTTATCCATGTCTAAAAGCTATTGTGTAGGTCACATAGAACTGTAACATATAATGTGCACTTCACTGATGCAGGAGCTTCGATTTGACTAAAGCAGAAGCGGTTGGAGTTTGTCTCAACTCGATGCCTTAGCTCTCTACACAAGAATCTTTTTTGAAACAGCTGAAGACAATAATGTATGGTTTGACTACAAAGGTACTGAACCTGCTTCTCAAAAGCGCAATGTTTGTATTCATCCTCAAAGTTCCCGTGTGGGTAGAAGTAGTACCAATTCTGACACGCACCACATTGAATCTACTGTACAACAGATTGCTGACTTTTCTACTGTTGATAATTTTGTGTTACAAAAAATCACTGCCAAGGTACCTAAACAGCTTGATGATTACATTTTGCAATTTCTTTTTTATTTATTTCTTTTCTTGACCCCACCAGGTAGGTCGCTCCCCCTCTGCACAGCACTGCCTGTGTCTCTCTGCCCAGCTGCCACTGCTGAGGAAGTTCGAGGCCCTCCACCACCCGCAGGCTACCACCTGCGCCTCATCCCTGGTGGCCAGTGGTAGGCCCTAGGCAGGTTTGTTTATCCTCCGGTTTGTTGCTTTTATTCTATTGCCTGTATTTTCATTGTTGTGTCTGTGACTGCTGTTGTCTGTCTTCCCCCGCTGCCTGTACATGGTCCGTGCCCCTTTTTCTTCCCTATGTTCCCCTTGCTGTCCCCATGTCTCTGCCCGGTTTTCCCTTCTGTTCCCCTCGCTGCCCCCATGCCTCTCTGCCCGTTCTGCCTTCTGTTCTTAGCTGCCCCTGTATTTCTGTGCTCTGTATTTTGCCTCTGTGCTACTCATTTTTCCGGTATTTCTGTGCCCTTTTGCCTTCTGTGCCACTCATTTTTCCCTCATTTTTGTGCCCCTTTTGCCTTCTGTTCTACTCATTTTTTTGTGCCCATCCACCTTCTGTGCCATGCGTTTTTCCCTCGTTTTTGTGCCCCTTGTGCCTTCTGTTCCACTAATTTTTTGTGCCCGTCTACCTTCTGTGCCACTCGTTTTTCCCTTGTTTTTGTGCCCCTTTTGCCTTCTGTTCCACTCATTTTTTGTGCCCTTCTGCCCTCTGTTCCACTCATTTTTTTGTGCACTTCTGCCCTCTGTGCCACTCGTTTTCCCTTGTTTTTGTTCCCCTGTTGCCTTCTGTTCCACTTGTTTTTTGTGCCCTTCTGCCCTCTATTCCACTCATTTTTTGTGCCCTTCTGCCCTCTGTGCCACTCGTTTATCCCTTTTTTCTGTGCCCCTTTTGCCTTCCGTTCCACTCGTTTTTTGTGCCCTTTTGCCTTCTGTGCCACTCGTTTTCCCTCGATTTTGTGCCCCTTTTTCCTTCTGTTACCTTTGTTGTCCCTCACCGCCCTCGCTGCTTCACCCCCTGCGGCCCCGCCCCCCTGACGGCCCACTGCCCATTCGCTGCCCCGACCTCCCACCTCCCAGCTGCTCCCCCTTCCACCTCCCCATATATGCCGGCCACTGTGCCTAAGGAAAGCCGCTTGCGCCCATCCACGCCTGGACCGCGCACAGCGCCAGATCCCTTGGCCCCCCCATGATGGCCGCCACCAGTACGACGCCAGCACTCTGCACGCTCTCAACTCCGGACGGAGCAACAACTGCTTCAAGTTCACCCTAAAACGCACACACAGACCCTTCACCTGCCAGGACTGCAGCTACACCAGCCTCAGAGCCGACAAACCACACGCCAAGAAAGACCCCAACCACCTCCGATGCATACTACTGAACACCGGCTCTGCGCGCAAGCACGCCGTCGAGCTCTGGGACCTGCTCGACAAAAAATCTCTGGATGTCGCCTTCCTGACAGAGACCTGGTTTAATGACTCCTCCGCACCCGATATCACCATAGCCATCCCAGACGGCTACAAGATCACCCGCAGAGACCGCACCAACGGAGTCGGAGGAGGAATTGCCATCGTCCACAAGAACAGCATCAGGGTCTCGACTAGCACCGACGACACGCTCAGCACCGCCGAACACATGCATTTCCAGATCCACACAAACCCTAACTCCACCCTCAGAGGCACCCTTGTCTACCGACCCCCGGTCCACACCCCCAGTTCAGCGACTCATTCGCCGACTTGATCAGCGCGCACGTACTGACCTCCATCGACTACATCCTCCTCGAAGACCTGAACTTTCACCTTGAGAACAACAACGACAACAACTCCACAACCCTGATCGATAACCTCACCAACCTCGGACTGAAGCAACTCATCACAACGCCCACCCACTCCGCCGGCCACACGCTCGACCTCGTCTTCTCCTCAAGCCCGCACGTCTCCATCAGCCACACCACCGAACTCTTCTGGACCGACCACCGCTGCATCCACTTCACCTTCCAGAAGCCCACCACACACCACTGCACCCAACACATCCCCCGCCACTGCTGGAGCAAAATCACCGAAGACCAACTACTCGCAAACCTTGCTCTCAGCCCACCCACCGAATCCTCCAACACTGACGACGCTGCCCACAGCCTCAGATGCTGGATCGTTGACTGCGCCAACACCCTCGCCCCGCTGAAGAAACCCCTCCACAGAGACACCAGCAAGAGGGCCAGCTGGTTCGCCCCAGAACTCCTAGCCTCCAAGCAAGCCTGCCAGGAACTAGAGACGAAATGGCACAGTGAACAAACTCCAGACAGCCACGCAGCACACAAGGACGCCATCTGCAACCACCACCACCTCATCAGGGCAGCCGAGAGGAACTCCTTCAAAGACTGCCTCGACAACAATGCACACAAAAGCAAGGAGCTCTTCAACATCGTGAAGGAACTCTCCAACCCCAGCTCCAACACTAACGACATCCCGCCGTCGCAAGCCCTGTGCGACTCCCTCGCCACCTTCTTCCACCGCAAGATAGCAGACATCTATGACAGCTTCAACACCCAGCTAGCCCCAACAGACAGCAACACAACAGACCCTTCGTACACCATCGACCACGACCCCCTGCCTGGGCCAGCGTGAGCATCAGTACCACCATCAAGACCATGCGCACAATCCACTCTGGCTCTCCGTCAGACCCATTCCCTCACCACGTCTTCAACAGAGCAAGCAGCTCCATCGCACCCCACCTGTGCAACGTCATCAATCTCTCCCTCGAGACCGCAACCTTCCCAGAGATCTGACAACACGCCGAGATCAACGCCCTACTCAAAAAACCTATGGCAGACCCAAGAGACCTCAAGAACTTCCGGCCATCTCTCTGCTCCCCTTCCCGGCCAAGGTCATCGAGAAAACCATCAACAGACATCTAACCCGATACCTCGAAGAAAACAGATTCCTGGACCCTTTCCAGTCAGGGTTCCGCAGCAACCACAGCACCGAGACTGCCCTCATCGCCGCCATCAATGACATCGGGACCCTGCTGGACAACGGCGAGACCGCAGCACTCATCCTCCTAGACCTCTCTGCCGCCTTCAACACCGTCTGCCACCGCACACTACGTGCACGCCTCCACGCCACAGGGATCCGAGACAAGGCTCTGGATTGGACCACCTACTTCCAGAGTGTTCGCCTTCCCCATTCCGTACCCCAGGGATCCTCCCTCAGCCCAACGCTGTTCAACATTTACATGGCCCCGCTCGTACAAGTAGCCCGACAGCAAGACCTCAACATAATCTCCTACGCCGATGACACTCAGCTGATTCTCTCCCTCACCAAGGACCCCATCGCCGCCAAAGCCAAGTTCCACGAAGGAATGAAGGCCGTCGCCAACTGGATGAAGACCAGACGTCTGAAGCTGAATTCGGACAAGACGGAGGTCCTCATTCTTTGCCCCAACCCTTCAGCCTGGGACGACTCCTGGTTGCCGAGGGCACTGGGGGCAGCCCCGACACTCACTTGACCATGTACGCAACCTGGGAATCATCCCCGACTCAAAGCTCTCAATGACCAAGCAAGTTAACGCCTCTCCTCCTCCTGCTTCAACACCCTCCGCAAGCTCCGCAAGATCTACAGATGGATCCCAACAGTTACAAGAAAGACAGTCACCCAGGCCCTCGTCAGCAGCAGACTAGACTACGGAAACGCCCTCTATGCGGGAGCACCGGCCAAACTCATCAAATGACTACAACCCATCCAAAACACCTCAGCATGACTGATCCTCGACGTACCACGCCACGGCCACATCACCCACCACCTGAGAAACCTGCACTGGCTCCCCGTCAACAAGAGGATATCCTTCAAGCTCCTCACCCACGTACACAAGGCACTCCACAAGACCGGCCCAGCCTACTTCAACAGACGGCTCTCCTTCTACATCCCCAACCACAAGCTATGCTCCACTGACCTCTCACTCGCCACTGTCTCGTGCATCCAAAGAGTAACCACCGGTGGTAGATCCTTCGCCCACCTCGCCGCCAAGACATGGAACACCCTCCCACTGAGTCTACGACAGACCTAAGACCTGCTGACCTTGAGGAGGATACTCAAGACCTGGCTGTTCGATCAGTAGCCCCCCCAGCGTCTTGAGACTCTCGCGGGTATGTAGTGCGCTTTACAAGTGATTGATTGATTGATTGATTAAAGGACACATGTGGTAATCGTATCCTACCTTTATTTTCTTTATAGAATGCAGAGTCATTCAAGTGTAATAGTGATTGTTTATGTCACATGCAACTGTAACATGCAATATTCAATTCACTGATGCAGGAGCTTATGTTTGAATACAGCAGGAGTGGTTCAACTTTGCATCAGCTGGATGCCCTAGCTCTTGCACCAGTGGGTTCAATTATGGCACTTTAATAAAGACACTTTCTATATATTTTGCAAACTCCGTGCCTTTATTACACACAGCCACTTTCTTAGACACACCTCATTTCACCATTTTTCTTCTGTGGCAT
This sequence comes from Lissotriton helveticus, assembly GCF_964261635.1. Classification (NCBI taxonomy): domain Eukaryota; kingdom Metazoa; phylum Chordata; class Amphibia; order Caudata; family Salamandridae; genus Lissotriton; species Lissotriton helveticus. The sequence continues at coordinate 1,377,483,935 of NC_136061.1, forward strand.
TGCAACATTCTACATTATATTCTTCACGATTATTTCTTTATTCCTGCTTCCTAAAACACTTCATTCGAGCCTACAGACCAGTAGGGGTCAGTAGTTCACTTCCCACTCCCTGTATAGTATAAACGCACACTAACACTACTTACATCGGTATGCTACAGTGGGTAGTTTTCTACAGTACCCACAGCACATCACTTTACAGCAATAAACTCACAACTTACACTCACAGTTTCATCCCCGAGTCTTCAGACCGGTACCAGCGAGTACTTTACTTCCCACTCCCACTATACTCTAAACGCATACTAACACAACCTGCACACATATGCTACAACAGCCAGTATGCTACACCGCCCAGAGCACATCAGTTTACAGCGCTCAGCTCACAGTTTAGGCACACGGTTTCATCCCCGAGTTTAATGGTACCTCACCTCTGCACCATCCCACTCTAGACAAAACAGCACTTTCACACAGGTAATGGTAAATACTTTGGTTCTGCCAGTATGCTACAGACCACTCAGCTCACAGTTTAGGCATACACTTTCATCCCCAGGTGTACCGGCACCTCACCTCACCACCATATCACAGTAGGCAAAACAGCACTTTCACACCGGTAGGACTAAATACTTGAGTTCGGCCAGTATGCTACAGCATCCACAGCACATCAGTTTACAGCACTCAGCTCACAGTTTAAGCACACGCTTTCATCCCCGACTTTAAAGATACCTCACCTCAACACCATCTCACTCTAGGCAAAATAGCACTTTCACACCGGTTAATTACAGAATCCACTAGTTAAGCAATTAGAATGTCTATTGAAACATACACAATATTGTTTTATAGAACATTGGAATGTTGGGAGCTCCTTTTAAAACAATGGAGTAGCTCCGTTCTTATAATGTCTAGTATAAACCTGGAGCTGCAACTTTGCAAAGTTTTTTTGTTCACAGCTCTGGCTGTGAAAAAATGCTTCAGGGAGCCTGAAGGGATTCCAATCCCCTTGTGCTATCTTAAGACTTAGCTTTATTTATTAGAACATTCTTTCCTCTAGTGGCAGAATGTTTAAATAGCCTTATAGCCCAATGTAGCTGGGCTATAGTGGCTATTAAAGTTTCTCTCCCTTGTTAAAGGCCCTCGCCTTTGGCTTGGGTCTTCAATGCTGGAAAGGGCCTTTAATAGTTGGTATAGCCTGCTACGGTGGGCTATAAGGCTATAGTATACTTGCTTGAAGAAGTTTTTTTAGATGATTTATAGGTTTAGTAAAATGACCAAATTCATCTCAAGTCGAAATGAACAGTGAATAGTGTAGCCTGTGGACAGATGAAATCCCAATTCGAATTGTTTTGTTTTATTTATTGTTGGGTGTGTGACCTAGTCGGATACTATGGACCTAATATTGATGATCCATCTTACTTAGAGACAATAAGGAACCATCTGATGTCCTCCCAAGTTCCAATTATTTGGGTCGGGGATTTTAACATCGTACTTAACCCAAAATTGGACAAATCTATTAACTCTAGAGCCTACACGCCTTCCAAATCCAGACAGTCCCTTAAAGGAATAATGACACAGTTGGGCCTGGCAGACTTATGGAGAGAAAGGGCGGGTAATAAATTAGGGGTTTCCTACAGGAACCTAAAATACAGACATAAATCAAGAATCGACTTCGCGCTATTTAGTTATTGTCTTAAAAATTTCCTTTCTGGGATAGACTATCTTCCCTCTCACCTATCAGATCATTCAGCTCTTTCATTTGCTCTCAAACCGGTTGCTCAAACCAAACATCCATCTTGGTCATTCGATCGTACTATCCTATTAGAAGAAGAGGAAGTTAGGCATTTGGTGAGCGAAAAAACTTAATTTCTGGATGTAAATTTAGATTCAACAACACTTGATATGGTTTGGGAGTCTCTGAAAGCATTTCTGAGAGAATGCATAACAAGCAGAGCCTCCTATCGACATAGTATGTATCGAAGGAAGATTAATAATCTTGAGCTGGAAATGAAGAAGATGGAACAGAGGCTTGGGGCTGCATTTTGGATCACCCGACGATCAAAACAATCTGGGTGAATTGGAAAATCCATTAGAGAGCATACTACAAGAAAGAGTCTCGAAGAGATGGGAGGCGAGTAAGATCTCCCATTTTGAATTCGGTGAGGCAGCGGGCAAGATATTGGCATGGAAGGTTAAGGCAGATCAAGCCCAAAATTACATTAGGGAAATCAAGGTTGAAGGTGAGAGCGCAGCCAGGATTTCTAATCAGGAGATAGGCACTGCCTTCTGGGCGTTTTTCGAAGGGATATACAGGGAAGATACCCCGGACGATCAGTTGGTAAGGGATACATGGTTGGACCAGATCGCCCTACCGTCTCTCTCATCAATACAGAGTGAAGCTATGGAGATGGATATATCTGAGGCCGAAGTTAGGAAAGCTATCAGGCTACTTAAGCATGGAAAGGCTGCAGGTCCTGACGGGCTACCAGGTGAACTTTACCGCGCCTTGGGAGATGTCATCGCCCCCACCCTGACTGCCCTCTTCAATGGCATATTACGGAAGGGGCAAGTCCCCCCAAGATCTTGGGGTGAGGCGACCATAATATTGATTCCCAAGCCAGGAAAGGACCCCACTTTATGTGGGTCCTATCGTCCGATATCATTACTGAACAGCGATTATAAGATCTTTGCTTCCATCATGTCAGCTAGATTGGGTTCAGTAATAGGGGAAATCGTACATCAGGATCAGACCTATCTGACCTGACGTACGATTTGGTGGGGGCAATAGATATTGCTTCGACCTTTTCACTTCCATTGGCTACACTCACCCTAGACGCGACTAAAGCCTTTGATAGGGTCAACTGGCCCTATCTAGCTGCAGTTCTGAAGAAATTTAACTTCGGTGAGAATATTTGTCGGGCCGTATCCCTTATGTACAATGCCCCATCAGCAAGGTTGTTAATTAATGGTGCATTGACAGACTCCTTTAAAATTTTGAGGGGTACGAGACAGGGCTGCCCGCTCTCTCCCCTCCTCTTCAATTTGTACATCGAACCATTTGCAGAAATTTTAAGGGGAGATGAAAATATTCCATCATTCAGATTTGGGGAGTGGGAGAGGCGGGTCGCACTCTATGCAGACGACATTCTTATTTTAACATCTGACCCGGAGACATCATTCCCGGCGGTTATTAAAAGGGCTGAAGAGTTTGGTCGCATCTCGGGGTACGAGATAAATGCTAGTAAAACTGACATCATGGCATGGAATATCCCCAACTTACAGCTGGATGTGACCAACTCAATGCGATATCTGGGTATCCGGGTGGTTCAAGACGTTGGAGGCATCGCTCAAGTCAACTTAGAGAGAGTGTATAATGAGTGTAGAAAACTGTTAAAATCTTGGTCCAATCTTCCCTTAACTATATTAGGCAGAGTGAGTCTGATAAAGATGTCTATCCTTCCTAAATTTACATTTATGTTTAACACCATTCCTCTGGCCTTTGATTGTAAAACTTTGGATAAGTGCCAGAGAGAGATAAATTCCTTTATTTGGAAATATAAATTGGCGAGAGTGGCATGGAAGAAGTTGAGGAGGAGGAGGGAATAGGGGGGGCTGGCCTTGCCGGATTTGCAGTATTATGCATGGGCCTTTTAGTTGTCCCATTCCAGAATGCTTTTAAAATCACCATCTAACAAAGCTGCTGGGGCAATGTTTAAAGCCATGCTGGTCGGTGCTACATTACCAACCGACGGATTTTTGTTTAAATTTGGAGACCAAAAATACTTTTAAAAAGTCAAGTTAAAAATCCTTATGTCCCAGGCAAAAGCCTGGTTACAGATAAGGAAAAGACTAGGTCTGCCGTATTTCTCAAACTATGCACCTATCTGGGACTCTCCGGGCTTGCCGTTATGTCTGAAAGACGGACTAGCAATTCCGGTGAGGGATGGAGGAATAACAAGATGGGGAGAACTGTTGGCAGGAAAGTCCTTGAGGTCGTGGGAGGAGCTACGGGAACAGCTGGGCCCTGAGTTTTTTAGATTTAAGTTTATACAATTAGATAGTTGGGTCAAAGCTTTGGGTAGGACAGGGGTAACATTTGGGAGGAGTAGTACTATAGAACAACAGTTGGTGGAACAACAAGGGGGGTAAAGAGGTAACACAGTGGTACTGGAATTTGTTAGAGGAGGCTGATGGAGAGTTCACTCTCCCGGAGGAATTGTGGGGAGAAGAAGTGGGTACCCAAAGTATAGAAATTTGGAAAAGATCTTGTAACGTCCTATACAAAACTGTTAAACCAGCATGGCTGAGACGTAATCATTTCTTTACTATACATCGAGCCTACCTTTCACCTTTGAAACTGTCTAAATTTAGCCCAGGCAACAAATGTAATAAGTGCAACTACATCGAGGCCTCAGACGTGCATATGTTCAAGGACTGCCCTTACATAGCCCAGTTCTGGGAGGAAGTGAAAGCAACCCTAGATTCTATCTTAAACATGTCTGTGTCCATCACACTACCCCTCATTATCTTTGGATGGGATGATAGTATAACCGGCCATGCAAGGTCCCTCTTGTTTTATGCAGTTTTGCTGGCTAAGAGACAGATATGTAAAGTCTGGATAGTAAATACGGCACCATCACACGCAAATTGGCTGTCATCCATGTATGAAACATCTAAGATGGATATGACTAGATCTTGCAGTACTCGTAACGTGGCTTTTTGGGATCTTTTGGTTCAGTGGAAATAGTTGACGGGTTTTTATTTTTTTGCCCCCCGGCCCTATGATTATGCCATATCACTCCAAGGACCAGACCCCCTCCCTTGTACCATGGTTGGTCCTACAGGTTATTAACACCAAGATGGAGTAAGTGCAGGTCAGCTCCTGCTTATTCCCTATACTTCTTAAGGTCCATCTACTACCAATTTTTAGAAATCGTGTTACCGAGTAGGGTACAGTAAACACCTCGTACCTCGGAGTAAGACACGCATGGTGGTTGGCGGCTAATTAAGAGGAGGGCAAGGCAAATGAGGAAAAAAAAAAAAAAAAAAGAACACACTTACTCATTTTGGTATTCACAGAAGGCACTTACTCATTTCGGTATTCACAGAAGTTAAGAGTCCTAACTTTAGGACTCCTAAATGCCTTCTGTGAATACCGAAAGTCTTAAAGTTAGGATTTTTCTCAGTTTACGGGTAGTTACTACTCGTACAAAAACCAGAGAAATTCCCCCGTTCTAGTTAGTTCAGCTATCTATAACTCGCGTCCCTGCAATGCACTGCTGATGAGGTCACATATTACATCATTCATGACATCTTAAATGACATCACTGATGACATCACTGATTACATCATCCAGTGAATGTGTTTCTGTAAAGTTTAAATATGTTTTATATATATATGCCAAGGTGTATTGAAGAATAACTGGATGTATAAGTGTCTGGATGAAGGATTTAGTAGGTGCGTGACTGACTGCATATGTGAGTGATTAAATGTGTCTTTCTGAATGCATGGGTTAGTGACTAAACTGTCTGAATGTCTGAATCAGTATGTCTGTTTTTGTGTAAGCTGCTGCATGTGTTGGTCAGGAGCTACATGAGTGTCTATATGCGTAATTGATTGGTTGCTGACTATTTGTATGGAAGACTGAGTGTGTGTGGGGGTGGGTGGGAGGTGTGTGACTCAGTGCATAGATATGTGAGTGGTTGATTCACTGGGTGTATAAGTTTAAGAGTGCATGTGGAAACAGCGGTATGGGCGAGTGAGTGTGAGTATGGATGTGTTGGCGAAAGGTTGGATGTCTCAATGGTACATGTCCAAGTAACTACAAATGTAAAAGGCCGTGTATGTGAGAGTTTGAGTATATATACATGACTATATGTGAGAGTCAGTGATTGTGAGACTGGCTGTATGGATCAGTGTATACTAGTATTAGTGATTATGTAAGAGAGTAAGTATGCATTAGTATCTGTATGAATACATGAGGTGGTTTGTGTATTACTGTGTAGGTGAGTGAATGGAACTATGATTCATTCTTTCCATGACTGACTACGATGAGTGCATGAGTGAGTAGGATGAATGGCGGTGTGTCAGTGTCTGTAGTGTATAGCTGTACGAGTGCATATGATAGTATTGTATTGATCAGTGACTATATGTATGAATGGTTGTATGGGTGAATGAGTGCATGTGTCTGTAGACCTAGGAATTAGTGAGTGCTTTTGTAGTAACTGATTTTGGTGTCTCAATGGTTTTGAAAATGGAACTCTGTATGCTTCTCAAAAGCGCAATGTTTGTATTCATCCTCAAAGTTCCCGTGTGGGTAGAAGTAGTACCAATTCTGACACGCACCACATTGAATCTACTGTACAACAGATTGCTGACTTTTCTACTGTTGATAATTTTGTGTTACAAAAAATCACTGCCAAGGTACCTAAACAGCTTGATGATTACATTTTGCAATTTCTTTTTTATTTATTTCTTTTCTTGACCCCACCAGGTAGGTCGCTCCCCCTCTGCACAGCACTGCCTGTGTCTCTCTGCCCAGCTGCCACTGCTGAGGAAGTTCGAGGCCCTCCACCACCCGCAGGCTACCACCTGCGCCTCATCCCTGGTGGCCAGTGGTAGGCCCTAGGCAGGTTTGTTTATCCTCCGGTTTGTTGCTTTTATTCTATTGCCTGTATTTTCATTGTTGTGTCTGTGACTGCTGTTGTCTGTCTTCCCCCGCTGCCTGTACATGGTCCGTGCCCCTTTTTCTTCCCTATGTTCCCCTTGCTGTCCCCATGTCTCTGCCCGGTTTTCCCTTCTGTTCCCCTCGCTGCCCCCATGCCTCTCTGCCCGTTCTGCCTTCTGTTCTTAGCTGCCCCTGTATTTCTGTGCTCTGTATTTTGCCTCTGTGCTACTCATTTTTCCGGTATTTCTGTGCCCTTTTGCCTTCTGTGCCACTCATTTTTCCCTCATTTTTGTGCCCCTTTTGCCTTCTGTTCTACTCATTTTTTTGTGCCCATCCACCTTCTGTGCCATGCGTTTTTCCCTCGTTTTTGTGCCCCTTGTGCCTTCTGTTCCACTAATTTTTTGTGCCCGTCTACCTTCTGTGCCACTCGTTTTTCCCTTGTTTTTGTGCCCCTTTTGCCTTCTGTTCCACTCATTTTTTGTGCCCTTCTGCCCTCTGTTCCACTCATTTTTTTGTGCACTTCTGCCCTCTGTGCCACTCGTTTTCCCTTGTTTTTGTTCCCCTGTTGCCTTCTGTTCCACTTGTTTTTTGTGCCCTTCTGCCCTCTATTCCACTCATTTTTTGTGCCCTTCTGCCCTCTGTGCCACTCGTTTATCCCTTTTTTCTGTGCCCCTTTTGCCTTCCGTTCCACTCGTTTTTTGTGCCCTTTTGCCTTCTGTGCCACTCGTTTTCCCTCGATTTTGTGCCCCTTTTTCCTTCTGTTACCTTTGTTGTCCCTCACCGCCCTCGCTGCTTCACCCCCTGCGGCCCCGCCCCCCTGACGTCCCACTGCCCATTCGCTGCCCCGACCTCCCACCTCCCAGCTGCTCCCCCTTCCACCTCCCCATATATGCCGGCCACTGTGCCTAAGGAAAGCCGCTTGCGCCCATCCACGCCTGGACCGCGCACAGCGCCAGATCCCTTGGCCCCCCCATGATGGCCGCCACCAGTACGACGCCAGCACTCTGCACGCTCTCAACTCCGGACGGAGCAACAACTGCTTCAAGTTCACCCTAAAACGCACACACAGACCCTTCACCTGCCAGGACTGCAGCTACACCAGCCTCAGAGCCGACAAACCACACGCCAAGAAAGACCCCAACCACCTCCGATGCATACTACTGAACACCGGCTCTGCGCGCAAGCACGCCGTCGAGCTCTGGGACCTGCTCGACAAAAAATCTCTGGATGTCGCCTTCCTGACAGAGACCTGGTTTAATGACTCCTCCGCACCCGATATCACCATAGCCATCCCAGACGGCTACAAGATCACCCGCAGAGACCGCACCAACGGAGTCGGAGGAGGAATTGCCATCGTCCACAAGAACAGCATCAGGGTCTCGACTAGCACCGACGACACGCTCAGCACCGCCGAACACATGCATTTCCAGATCCACACAAACCCTAACTCCACCCTCAGAGGCACCCTTGTCTACCGACCCCCGGTCCACACCCCCAGTTCAGCGACTCATTCGCCGACTTGATCAGCGCGCACGTACTGACCTCCATCGACTACATCCTCCTCGAAGACCTGAACTTTCACCTTGAGAACAACAACGACAACAACTCCACAACCCTGATCGATAACCTCACCAACCTCGGACTGAAGCAACTCATCACAACGCCCACCCACTCCGCCGGCCACACGCTCGACCTCGTCTTCTCCTCAAGCCCGCACGTCTCCATCAGCCACACCACCGAACTCTTCTGGACCGACCACCGCTGCATCCACTTCACCTTCCAGAAGCCCACCACACACCACTGCACCCAACACATCCCCCGCCACTGCTGGAGCAAAATCACCGAAGACCAACTACTCGCAAACCTTGCTCTCAGCCCACCCACCGAATCCTCCAACACTGACGACGCTGCCCACAGCCTCAGATGCTGGATCGTTGACTGCGCCAACACCCTCGCCCCGCTGAAGAAACCCCTCCACAGAGACACCAGCAAGAGGGCCAGCTGGTTCGCCCCAGAACTCCTAGCCTCCAAGCAAGCCTGCCAGGAACTAGAGACGAAATGGCACAGTGAACAAACTCCAGACAGCCACGCAGCACACAAGGACGCCATCTGCAACCACCACCACCTCATCAGGGCAGCCGAGAGGAACTCCTTCAAAGACTGCCTCGACAACAATGCACACAAAAGCAAGGAGCTCTTCAACATCGTGAAGGAACTCTCCAACCCCAGCTCCAACACTAACGACATCCCGCCGTCGCAAGCCCTGTGCGACTCCCTCGCCACCTTCTTCCACCGCAAGATAGCAGACATCTATGACAGCTTCAACACCCAGCTAGCCCCAACAGACAGCAACACAACAGACCCTTCGTACACCATCGACCACGACCCCCTGCCTGGGCCAGCGTGAGCATCAGTACCACCATCAAGACCATGCGCACAATCCACTCTGGCTCTCCGTCAGACCCATTCCCTCACCACGTCTTCAACAGAGCAAGCAGCTCCATCGCACCCCACCTGTGCAACGTCATCAATCTCTCCCTCGAGACCGCAACCTTCCCAGAGATCTGACAACACGCCGAGATCAACGCCCTACTCAAAAAACCTATGGCAGACCCAAGAGACCTCAAGAACTTCCGGCCATCTCTCTGCTCCCCTTCCCGGCCAAGGTCATCGAGAAAACCATCAACAGACATCTAACCCGATACCTCGAAGAAAACAGATTCCTGGACCCTTTCCAGTCAGGGTTCCGCAGCAACCACAGCACCGAGACTGCCCTCATCGCCGCCATCAATGACATCGGGACCCTGCTGGACAACGGCGAGACCGCAGCACTCATCCTCCTAGACCTCTCTGCCGCCTTCAACACCGTCTGCCACCGCACACTACGTGCACGCCTCCACGCCACAGGGATCCGAGACAAGGCTCTGGATTGGACCACCTACTTCCAGAGTGTTCGCCTTCCCCATTCCGTACCCCAGGGATCCTCCCTCAGCCCAACGCTGTTCAACATTTACATGGCCCCGCTCGTACAAGTAGCCCGACAGCAAGACCTCAACATAATCTCCTACGCCGATGACACTCAGCTGATTCTCTCCCTCACCAAGGACCCCATCGCCGCCAAAGCCAAGTTCCATGAAGGAATGAAGGCCGTCGCCAACTGGATGAAGACCAGACGTCTGAAGCTGAATTCGGACAAGACGGAGGTCCTCATCCTTTGCCCCAACCCTTCAGCCTGGGACGACTCCTGGTTGCCGAGGGCACTGGGGGCAGCCCCGACACTCACTTGACCATGTACGCAACCTGGGAATCATCCCCGACTCAAAGCTCTCAATGACCAAGCAAGTTAACGCCTCTCCTCCTCCTGCTTCAACACCCTCCGCAAGCTCCGCAAGATCTACAGATGGATCCCAACAGTTACAAGAAAGACAGTCACCCAGGCCCTCGTCAGCAGCAGACTAGACTACGGAAACGCCCTCTATGCGGGAGCACCGGCCAAACTCATCAAATGACTACAACCCATCCAAAACACCTCAGCATGACTGATCCTCGACGTACCACGCCACGGCCACATCACCCACCACCTGAGAAACCTGCACTGGCTCCCCGTCAACAAGAGGATATCCTTCAAGCTCCTCACCCACGTACACAAGGCACTCCACAAGACCGGCCCAGCCTACTTCAACAGACGGCTCTCCTTCTACATCCCCAACCACAAGCTATGCTCCACTGACCTCTCACTCGCCACTGTCTCGTGCATCCAAAGAGTAACCACCGGTGGTAGATCCTTCGCCCACCTCGCCGCCAAGACATGGAACACCCTCCCACTGAGTCTACGACAGACCTAAGACCTGCTGACCTTGAGGAGGATACTCAAGACCTGGCTGTTCGATCAGTAGCCCCCCCAGCGTCTTGAGACTCTCGCGGGTATGTAGTGCGCTTTACAAGTGATTGATTGATTGATTGATTAAAGGACACATGTGGTAATCGTATCCTACCTTTATTTTCTTTATAGAATGCAGAGTCATTCAAGTGTAATAGTGATTGTTTATGTCACATGCAACTGTAACATGCAATATTCAATTCACTGATGCAGGAGCTTATGTTTGAATACAGCAGGAGTGGTTCAACTTTGCATCAGCTGGATGCCCTAGCTCTTGCACCAGTGGGTTCAATTATGGCACTTTAATAAAGACACTTTCTATATATTTTGCAAACTCCGTGCCTTTATTACACACAGCCACTTTCTTAGACACACCTCATTTCACCATTTTTCTTCTGTGGCATTGCAACATTCTACATTATATTCTTCACGATTATTTCTTTATTCCTGCTTCCTAAAACACTTCATTCGAGCCTACAGACCAGTAGGGGTCAGTAGTTCACTTCCCACTCCCTGTATAGTATAAACGCACACTAACACTACTTACATCGGTATGCTACAGTGGGTAGTTTTCTACAGTACCCACAGCACATCACTTTACAGCAATAAACTCACAACTTACACTCACAGTTTCATCCCCGAGTCTTCAGACCGGTACCAGCGAGTACTTTACTTCCCACTCCCACTATACTCTAAACGCATACTAACACAACCTGCACACATATGCTACAACAGCCAGTATGCTACACCGCCCAGAGCACATCAGTTTACAGCGCTCAGCTCACAGTTTAGGCACACGGTTTCATCCCCGAGTTTAATGGTACCTCACCTCTGCACCATCCCACTCTAGACAAAACAGCACTTTCACACAGGTAATGGTAAATACTTTGGTTCTGCCAGTATGCTACAGACCACTCAGCTCACAGTTTAGGCATACACTTTCATCCCCAGGTGTACCGGCACCTCACCTCACCACCATATCACAGTAGGCAAAACAGCACTTTCACACCGGTAGGAGTAAATACTTGAGTTCGGCCAGTATGCTACAGCATCCACAGCACATCAGTTTACAGCACTCAGCTCACAGTTTAAGCACACGCTTTCATCCCCGACTTTAAAGATACCTCACCTCAACACCATCTCACTCTAGGCAAAATAGCACTTTCACACCGGTAAGGGTAAATACTTCGCTGCTGCCAGGATGCTATAGAGCACTCAGCTCACAGTTTAGGCACACGCTTTCATCGCCGAGTTCGCCAGGCTCTCACCTCCGCAACATCTCAAAGTGACCAAAACAGCACTTTCACACCGGTAGGGGTAAATACTTCTGTTCGGCCAGTATGCTACTGACCACTCAGCTCACAGTTTAGGCATACACTTTCATCCCCAGGTGTACAAGCACCTCACCTCACCACCATCTCACAGTGGGTAAAACAGCACTTTCACACCGGTAGGAGTAAATACTTCACTTCGGCCAGTATGCTACAGCGTCCACAGCACATCAGTTTACAGCACTCGGGTCACAGTTTAAGCACACGCTTTCATTCCCGACTTTACGGATACCTCACCTCAACACCATCTCCTTCTAGGCAAAACAGCACTTTCACACCAGTAGGGGTAAATAATTTGCTTCGGCCAGTATGCTACAGCGCCCAGAGTACATCAGTTTATAGCAGTCAGCTCACGGTTTACACCACGCTTTTATCTCGGAGTATACCGGCACCTCACCACAGCACCATCTCACAGTGGGCAAAACAGCACTTTCACACCGGTAGGGGTAATTATTTCGCTTCACAGTCCCTCTACAGCACACCCTAACCACCCTACAGACCTTAGAAAATTCACTGAAAAAAACATAGGTTTCAGGGGCGTTATAGTCAGTTGGACATTTCACTCGTACAAAACCAGAGAAATTCCCCTGTTATAGTTAGTTCAGCTAACTATAACTCGGGCCCCCGCAATGCACTGCTGATGATGTCCCATATTACATCATTCATGACATGGTCAGTGACATCACTGATAACATCACTGATGACATCTCAAATGACATCACTGATGACATCATCCACGTGACAATCTTATGCACCTTCTAACACCCTAATATAACATTTGATACACCCTTTGTAAAATACAGAGTTCCATTTTCAAAACCATTGAGACACCAAAACCAGTTACTACAAAAGCACTCACTAATTCCTAGGTCTACAGACACATGCACTCATTCACCCATACAACCATTCATACATATAGTCACTGATCAATACAATACTATCATATGCACTCGTACAGCTATACACTACAGACACTGACACACCGCCATTCATCCTACTCACTCATGCACTCATCGTAGTCAGTCATGGAAAGAATGAATCATAGTTCCATTCACTCACCTACACAGTAATACACAAACCACCTCATGTATTCATACAGATACTAATGCATACTTACTCTCTTACATAATCACTAATACTAGTATACACTGATCCATACAGCCAGTCTCACAATCACTGACTCTCACATATAGTCATGTATATATACTCAAACTCTCACATACACGGCCTTTTACATTTGTAGTTACTTGGACATGTACCATTGAGACATCCAACCTTTCGCCAACACATCCATACTCACACTCACTCGCCCATACCGCTGTTTCCACATGCACTCTTAAACTTATACACCCAGTGAATCAACCACTCACATATCTATGCACTGAGTCACACACCTCCCACCCACCCCCACACACACTCAGTCTTCCATACAAATAGTCAGCAACCAATCAATTACGCATATAGACACTCATGTAGCTCCTGACCAACACATGCAGCAGCTTACACAAAAACAGACATACTGATTCAGACATTCAGACAGTTTAGTCACTAACCCATGCATTCAGAAAGACACATTTAATCACTCACATATGCAGTCAGTCACGCACCTACTAAATCCTTCATCCAGACACTTATACATCCAGTTATTCTTCAATACACCTTGGCATATATATATAAAACATATTTAAACTTTACAGAAACACATTCACTGGATGATGTAATCAGTGATGTCATCAGTGATGTCATTTAAGATGTCATGAATGATGTAATATGTGACCTCATCAGCAGTGCATTGCAGGGACGCGAGTTATAGATAGCTGAACTAACTAGAACGGGGGAATTTCTCTGGTTTTTGTACGAGTAGTAACTACCCGTAAACTGAGAAAAATCCTAACTTTAAGACTTTCGGTATTCACAGAAGGCATTTAGGAGTCCTAAAGTTAGGACTCTTAACTTCTGTGAATACCGAAATGAGTAAGTGCCTTCTGTGAATACCAAAATGAGTAAGTGTGTTCTTTTTTTTTTTTTTTTTTCCTCATTTGCCTTGCCCTCCTCTTAATTAGCCGCCAACCACCATGCGTGTCTTACTCCGAGGTACGAGGTGTTTACTGTACCCTACTCGGTAACACGATTTCTAAAAATTGGTAGTAGATGGACCTTAAGAAGTATAGGGAATAAGCAGGAGCTGACCTGCACTTACTCCATCTTGGTGTTAATAACCTGTAGGACCAACCATGGTACAAGGGAGGGGGTCTGGTCCTTGGAGTGATATGGCATAATCATAGGACCGGGGGGCAAAAAAATAAAAACCCGTCAACTATTTCCACTGAACCAAAAGATCCCAAAAAGCCACGTTACGAGTACTGCAAGATCTAGTCATATCCATCTTAGATGTTTCATACATGGATGACAGCCAATTTGCGTGTGATGGTGCCGTATTTACTATCCAGACTTTACATATCTGTCTCTTAGCCAGCAAAACTGCATAAAACAAGAGGGACCTTGCATGGCCGGTTATACTATCATCCCATCCAAAGATAATGAGGGGTAGTGTGATGGACACAGACATGTTTAAGATAGAATCTAGGGTTGCTTTCACTTCCTCCCAGAACTGGGCTATGTAAGGGCAGTCCTTGAACATATGCACGTCTGAGGCCTCGATGTAGTTGCACTTATTACATTTGTTGCCTGGGCTAAATTTAGACAGTTTCAAAGGTGAAAGGTAGGCTCGATGTATAGTAAAGAAATGATTACGTCTCAGCCATGCTGGTTTAACAGTTTTGTATAGGACGTTACAAGATCTTTTCCAAATTTCTATACTTTGGGTACCCACTTCTTCTCCCCACAATTCCTCCGGGAGAGTGAACTCTCCATCAGCCTCCTCTAACAAATTCCAGTACCACTGTGTTACCTCTTTACCCCCCTTGTTGTTCCACCAACTGTTGTTCTATAGTACTACTCCTCCCAAATGTTACCCCTGTCCTACCCAAAGCTTTGACCCAACTATCTAATTGTATAAACTTAAATCTAAAAAACTCAGGGCCCAGCTGTTCCCGTAGCTCCTCCCACGACCTCAAGGACTTTCCTGCCAACAGTTCTCCCCATCTTGTTATTCCTCCATCCCTCACCGGAATTGCTAGTCCGTCTTTCAGACATAACGGCAAGCCCGGAGAGTCCCAGATAGGTGCATAGTTTGAGAAATACGGCAGACCTAGTCTTTTCCTTATCTGTAACCAGGCTTTTGCCTGGGACATAAGGATTTTTAACTTGACTTTTTAAAAGTATTTTTGGTCTCCAAATTTAAACAAAAATCCGTCGGTTGGTAATGTAGCACCGACCAGCATGGCTTTAAACATTGCCCCAGCAGCTTTGTTAGATGGTGATTTTAAAAGCATTCTGGAATGGGACAACTAAAAGGCCCATGCATAATACTGCAAATCCGGCAAGGCCAGCCCCCCCTATTCCCTCCTCCTCCTCAACTTCTTCCATGCCACTCTCGCCAATTTATATTTCCAAATAAAGGAATTTATCTCTCTCTGGCACTTATCCAAAGTTTTACAATCAAAGGCCAGAGGAATGGTGTTAAACATAAATGTAAATTTAGGAAGGATAGACATCTTTATCAGACTCACTCTGCCTAATATAGTTAAGGGAAGATTGGACCAAGATTTTAACAGTTTTCTACACTCATTATACACTCTCTCTAAGTTGACTTGAGCGATGCCTCCAACGTCTTGAACCACCCGGATACCCAGATATCGCATTGAGTTGGTCACATCCAGCTGTAAGTTGGGGATATTCCATGCCATGATGTCAGTTTTACTAGCATTTATCTCGTACCCCGAGATGCGACCAAACTCTTCAGCCCTTTTAATAACCGCCGGGAATGATGTCTCCGGGTCAGATGTTAAAATAAGAATGTCGTCTGCATAGAGTGCGACCCGCCTCTCCCACTCCCCAAATCTGAATGATGGAATATTTTCATCTCCCCTTAAAATTTCTGCAAATGGTTCGATGTACAAATTGAAGAGGAGGGGAGAGAGCGGGCAGCCCTGTCTCGTACCCCTCAAAATTTTAAAGGAGTCTGTCAATGCACCATTAATTAACAACCTTGCTGATGGGGCATTGTACATAAGGGATACGGCCCGACAAATATTCTCACCGAAGTTAAATTTCTTCAGAACTGCAGCTAGATAGGGCCAGTTGACCCTATCAAAGGCTTTAGTCGCGTCTAGGGTGAGTGTAGCCAATGGAAGTGAAAAGGTCGAAGCAATATCTATTGCCCCCACCAAATCGTACGTCAGGTCAGATAGGTCTGATCCTGATGTACGATTTCCCCTATTACTGAACCCAATCTAGCTGACATGATGGAAGCAAAGATCTTATAATCGCTGTTCAGTAATGATATCGGACGATAGGACCCACATAAAGTGGGGTCCTTTCCTGGCTTGGGAATCAATATTATGGTCGCCTCACCCCAAGATCTTGGGGGGACTTGCCCCTTCCGTAATATGCCATTGAAGAGGGCAGTCAGGGTGGGGGCGATGACATCTCCCAAGGCGCGGTAAAGTTCACCTGGTAGCCCGTCAGGACCTGCAGCCTTTCCATGCTTAAGTAGCCTGATAGCTTTCCTAACTTCGGCCTCAGATATATCCATCTCCATAGCTTCACTCTGTATTGATGAGAGAGACGGTAGGGCGATCTGGTCCAACCATGTATCCCTTACCAACTGATCGTCCGGGGTATCTTCCCTGTATATCCCTTCGAAAAACGCCCAGAAGGCAGTGCCTATCTCCTGATTAGAAATCCTGGCTGCGCTCTCACCTTCAACCTTGATTTCCCTAATGTAATTTTGGGCTTGATCTGCCTTAACCTTCCATGCCAATATCTTGCCCGCTGCCTCACCGAATTCAAAATGGGAGATCTTACTCGCCTCCCATCTCTTCGAGACTCTTTCTTGTAGTATGCTCTCTAATGGATTTTCCAATTCACCCAGATTGTTTTGATCGTCGGGTGATCCAAAATGCAGCCCCAAGCCTCTGTTCCATCTTCTTCATTTCCAGCTCAAGATTATTAATCTTCCTTCGATACATACTATGTCGATAGGAGGCTCTGCTTGTTATGCATTCTCTCAGAAATGCTTTCAGAGACTCCCAAACCATATCAAGTGTTGTTGAATCTAAATTTACATCCAGAAATTAAGTTTTTTCGCTCACCAAATGCCTAACTTCCTCTTCTTCTAATAGGATAGTACGATCGAATGACCAAGATGGATGTTTGGTTTGAGCAACCGGTTTGAGAGCAAATGAAAGAGCTGAATGATCTGATAGGTGAGAGGGAAGATAGTCTATCCCAGAAAGGAAATTTTTAAGACAATAACTAAATAGCGCGAAGTCGATTCTTGATTTATGTCTGTATTTTAGGTTCCTGTAGGAAACCCCTAATTTATTACCCGCCCTTTCTCTCCATAAGTCTGCCAGGCCCAACTGTGTCATTATTCCTTTAAGGGACTGTCTGGATTTGGAAGGCGTGTAGGCTCTAGAGTTAATAGATTTGTCCAATTTTGGGTTAAGTACGATGTTAAAATCCCCGACCCAAATAATTGGAACTTGGGAGGACATCAGATGGTTCCTTATTGTCTCTAAGTAAGATGGATCATCAATATTAGGTCCATAGTATCCGACTAGGTCACACACCCAACCGTCAATGGACATATTCGCCAATAGCCATCTTCCGCTCTGATCTTCCTTATAATCTAGGATCTGGACCTTTGCTGATTTTTTGCATATTAGAAGTATCCCTCTTATATTGGCATTATGATCGGTGCTAATAAATTTGTCTATCCATCTTTGCCTTTTTAAAATAATATTGGCCTCAGCTTTTAGAAGATGTGATTCCTGGATGACAATGATCTGTGCGGAGGAATCTCGTAAATATTGTAGAATGCGCTCTCTTCTACCCCGCACTCGCAGACCATTGACATTCCATGACAGGAATTGAACAGAGGTCATCGTCTGGTATCAGTCTTCATTCCCATTCCCTTGCACCTCGGAATTATTTTATATTCCCAAAGTTGGCAGTGTACCCTACGTTGGCAGTATACCCTACTAGGGCACAAAACAAAACTTGGAAGGCCAGACTCCTGAGGATTATTTGAGTTTTTTATTCTTATCCCCTCCCCCCCACACCCTCCTCCCCACCCTTGAAGAACCCACCCATACTTACTCCGACCAGGTATAAGGCCGGATTTGCGTCTTACAACACCCTTCCCTCCTGCACCGCTAGATGCCCCTTGAACCCCTCTAGAGCAAACATATGTGATTAGCTTTTTTTTGTTTAACTACTGTTTTTGCATTTTCTCTTTCTTGTTTTTCACCCTTGAACTCTTTTCTATTTCTTTTATATGTTACCCCTATTTTTTTTTTCCATTTTTTTTAAATTTGTTTCTCCCTTTTCACTCCCTTCTCACCTACTCAACCTCTATGCTCGGCCCTAGCGTGTTCTAATCGCATTACAAATTACATTACAGGCCAGAACGTTAGATGACATGTGAAGAGGAAAATGGTAGCACCATCGACTGATTTATCTTATCTTATCTATTGGTGTGGAGTATGTGGAACAAGACCCTACCCGCTCCAATCGTCCTGTGCTAAACTCGGCCCTGAGAGTGATTACTAATGGACTCCAATAATTCATCGGTCTCCAAGGGGGATCTAACGTTATGCATTTTATTATTGTACATAACCCGCAAAAATGCGGGGAACCTCATCTGAACAGTTGCCCCGGCAGACCTGAACTTGTCCATCCTCTGACCCAGTTCCCACTGTCTATCCTGAGTGGGTTTGGAAAGGTCAGAACGTACTTCGAAAGAGAAATCAGGGCCCTTTAACGATTTTAATTTTAATGAGAGATTTAAAATCTTTTCTTTCAAAGAGTACGTAAGAAAATTAATCAAAATCTTCCTAGGCTTTGTTCTGCCAGGATTCAAGCGCAAGGGGTCGCGATAAATTTGTTGTAGTCTTTGTCTAGCTCCTCAACAGATTCCTCGAGATTAAGGGAGTCCTTCAATATTTTAATTACAAAGGCCTTGAGGTCCCCCCTTTCTTCCCCTCTGGTATCTTCAGGAGTCGCAAATTATTTCGCCGCAAATAGTTTTCCAAGGATTCGACTCTCTCTTTCATGGCCTCTCCTTCCCTCCGTAGGTTTTGGATTTTTAATTCGGCTACTTCCAGACTTGCCTTCAACACCCCTACGGAGCCCTCAAGGATTTCTGCCCTCTCACTCAACCCATCTACCTTCCTCTCCAACACCTCGCAAGATGCCCGAATGTCATGCGAACCATCGCCTTGGAAAGCAAGAAATCATTTCTAATTTCTTCTCTCATTGATGCTATTGAAGCTGCGAGGGCTTCCAAAGTGCTCTCAGTTTTGGTTAACTTTTCACTTTTGGCTCCTTTATCAGCTCCCTCCTCTAAGTTGATTGACTTTTCTTGACCTGTTGGGTCTTGCACGCTCACAACATTATCATCAGCAGTTATTGCTGGGAGAGGCGGTAACTCAGCCATACCTGGGGTCGATGTAGAAATTTTAGTCTTGGTTTTATCAGTGAAATTGCCCGAAAATGTAGGTGTACTCAGGAGGGATGTGGGTGATTGAGTACCCTTATCTGGGGTTTTGGCAGGTAGCAAGTCCAACACCTGGGGCAGAGCTTTGAAATATGAGCGTAATGAGGGGGTAATCTTACCAGTGACACTAGTAGAGCTTAAGATATTAGGTCCCTTGTTTTTTTTGCCTTTAGCCTCAGCCTTACTACGAATTGCCCTTTGGTTGAGCCTAGTGCTTTCTAAGGCTGAGGTGGAGGATTCCGCTGATTCAGCTCCCTCTGTGATAGGGGATTCTGGGACATGTAGTTTCCTTTCAGTCTTTTGTTTCGTCCCCCGCTTCCCACTCGCACTCTTGGAGTTTGCTTTCCTGTTAGAGGTTTTGTTATCGTTTATTTTAAATATCTCCGTGCCCCCACCAACTCCCTCAAACTCCCCCGTGGGATCCACTGTCACAGCAGAAGTACAATCGGACTTTTTCACCGCCTTTTTGAGTTTCCCCAAACCTCCTTCACCGCCGCTAAAGCAACCAGCCTGCCCCGAGGGAGTCCGCTGCCACTGCTGCCCCTCACCCCCACCGCAGCCCAGCTTACCTCCGAGAAGCCCTCAAGCCGAACGACTTCGGCGGAGCTCCACGGCTGCTTTCTGCCACCCGCTCCACGGAGGCAGCGGACCAAGAGGGAGGGGTCGGGGAACAGTGCCTTCTCCCCAGCACATCCACGAGTCTGCACAAACCGGCACAAGACGGCAAGACGGCAAGAAAAAGACAAAGAGGTAGCTGAAGCAGAGCGGATGACGGGAGCCGCCACTAACCGCACAACATCACAAACTGTTTACTCGGCTCAAGGGTCCATTCGGCGCTCCAGAAGGGTCGCAGCACCGCGGTGCTTCAGAGGAACGGCGTCTGACGCGGCGCCGCACTAGCCTGCAGCCGCCATGTTCTTCACCGAGCTTCTTTCCAGCGAGTAAGTGTGTTCTGTGAGTACCAAAATGGTAGTAAGTTAAGGATTTTGTCTTAAGCTAGTTCTGTGAATCGGGCCCTCTATTTTCAATGCTTCACATAAAACAAGGCTAGTGCATTTTTTTTAGCTTCTGAGATCTGGCCTTGTAACGTGTTTTCAAACTATTTTTGGTGTGATCCCTGCTTTCATTCATTCTATTTTCTCGAGTGTTTTCGGAAGGTTGCCACTTCGACTAGCTTTGGCTGCCGGAGTGTTCTTCGTCATCTGCATGTCCAGAAATGGCTGCTCCACTTGTGCTCAATCACAACCCAGCCCTACTACAGCTACTTTGCAACCGCATGCTTGACTATTATGGTACCTTGCAGGCCACTCTCAGCATGGCTTACAATTTGTCTTTCTGCTATCCCTGGTATACTTGCATCCAGGCAGTGTTCTCATGCATGTCCTAAACTCACAAACACACCATTGCCTGAACCGGATTTTCCTTTACTGATGAACCCTTTGGTGAATCTTGAGCGTGAATGTTCCGATATTTGTTTACAGGCATATGCTGCTGGACTTGGTGTACTAGCTCAGTGGGATGTATGTACGGCTACACAAGATTTTCTCCAACGGAGTTACATCGAGTTACGTGCAAGTTGCCCTGCTATGGTGCTGGAAGCACTGATATTGAATGAGCACGTTTGCTCCTTCGAATTGCTGAATTGGATGGCGTCTACTTTTGCAGACAAAAATAATAATTTCCTGTTGGAAGCTGTTGCAGCACACTGCTCTTACATTTAATTTAATTTAATATTATAAGTTTGTTGTGGGAGTTACAAGGTGCCAACGAACATTCCTAAGTTAGCATAAGTTCATACCTTGCATCACAGCCATTTTAGCTGCTATTTCCACACGAATGTAAATGCACTGCTTCTCGTAAACACTTCTGTTTCCACTGCTTTGCATGAGAACAGTCTGCCTTTCACTATTTCTGCTGTGCACTGAGTTCTCATTTCTACGCCGTATTCAAGAGCAGAAAACAACATTACTGGATTCAGCTTTGGCCCGTCCCACGCACAGGATGCAAATGATACACACTTAAAGAACAATCTTTCCTGAGAAAGAGCTGCGCTTGTCCGGAGATTTAAAACCTATCATATAAGACTTGAGGTAGGGGTTCTGCTGTCCAAGCCCAGAGGTCTTCCACTGACATAATAAACATGGCTTGTAGCACAGGGAGGGTGGTAAGAGCTATTTGGCTTAATCCAGTGACATTATAATATACTTTCCCCATTCGTACTTCATGCAATTATAACTATGCTGATTATATGGTTTACAAGCATTTCTTTGCTCACCCTAGCACGTGTACTACTATTTTACAGAGCTCATTAGTTGAAATTAACATTTTAATCTATACAAAGTCTCTAATTACTCACATTGTGAACAGGTATCAGTGTCTAAGCGAAAGACTGTCTTGTTCCCACGAATTCTGAGAGAACATCAGTCGCATTGTTCTAGGGTATCTAATCATTGATAGCTCCACTGTAGTATGGAGAACGAATCAGCCAGAGGTCTTCCACTAATATAATCAACTATGTTTGCAGTATACAGAGGGTGTTAAGCGCTATTTGCCTTAATCCACTGATATTATAATATCCCTTCCCCATTCGTACTTTATGCAATTGTAACTATGCTGATTGTATTGTTTACATGCATTTCTTTGCTCATCTTAGCACGTGTACTACATTACAGAGCTCGTTAGTTGAAATAAACATTTTAAAAGATACATAGTCTCTGCTTACTCACATTGTGAACAGGTATGAGTGTCTAACTGAAAGAGTGTCTTGTTCCCACAAATTCTGAGAGGACCTGAGTCACATTGTTCTAGGATATCTAATCATTGGAAGCTCCGCTGTAGTACGGAAAATGAATTACATACTATAGCTAGCCAGATAGGGGTTTCTGTGCACTGCGGTGTGTTTTTCGTACACCACAACATACCGAGGTCCTGGTTTCCTGTGACGTGCAGAGCAAGCCGCGAGCTGGTGATGTGGGGAGAGGGACCGTGAAAGGGGTATCTCGCACAGACTGAGCGGTGGTATATTTTGAGTGTTGCCTAACAGAGGTAGAACTACGGCCCGATGGCTTGTAGAGAGAGAGATGCCAGCTCACAGACTGAATCACAAAATGGCTAGCAACACTTCCTAGTTTCAACCGTTCACAGCCAATCAACCGCAAGCTCGTGCTCGTAACCCCTCAGCCAATCACATGTCAGAATTCTCAAATATCAATATCTGTCAAATTTGATTTTTCTCAAAAACGACTGAACGGATTTACACCATTTAAACAAAAACACACTTTCTGGGCCAATATCTTTTTCCCTGCCAAGTTTGGCGTAATTCCATTCAGCAGTTAGACCTGTAGCCTTGTCTAAAGTTTCCTATAGAAAATGCATTGAAAAAACACGTTTTGGGACCACCCTTTTTTCTCAGCCCCCCTTGACCAATCACCCCAAAACTTTCAAGATAATTTTTGGTAAATTTCGTAAAGATCCGTCAAACAACGCCAAAGTTATAAGCACATGGATGGCTCCAGGACGGGGCAGCGCAACACCCCTCCCAACATGAGTGAAGCCCCGGGGCTGCGGGGGCCCCAGCGGGCCCCCCAACCCCAGTAAGCCACCGCAATTATGTTTAAAGAAATGCCCCCGGAACCTAGCCCACCCAGAGGCCTCATTAAAATAAAAACCGAGAACTTGCGTGAACTGCCCTGATTTTTTTAAACGCTTTTTTGGGGCCTTGTGGGCCTTCTAGGACCCCCTGAGCAGGCTTAGGGGTCAGGGTGTTTCTAACCTGCCCCTTTCTCTTGTTCTATGTCTTTGTTTCTCTGTTTTCTGGTGACTCGCTTCTACAGAGTCACAAGATAGCTGCCAACACTTCCTGGTTTGGAGTGTTGGCAGCCAATCAGAGTGAAGCTCGTGCTCTGGACTTAGGCTCCACCCAGATATCAAACTTTTATTTTTCAAATTTCTCAGCAACTACTGAACCGATTTACACCATTTAGAAAAGGTCGCTTTCTGACCCAAGCACTACCTTTTTTGCCAAATTTGGGGTAATTCTGTTCAGTAGTTTCGGCTGTAGCCTTGCACAAAGTTTCCTATGGTAAATTGATTTTTTTTCACTTTTATTTTTTGTTTTTCTCAAAAACTACGGAACAGATTTACAACATTTTTTTAAAAAAAGGTCGCTTTCTGAACCAAGCTCTGCCTTTTTGCCAAATTTGGTGTAATTCCGTTCAGCACTTCGAGCTGTAGCTCGTCGCAAAATTTCCTGTGGAAATTAACATACGGGAAAACGTGTTTTGGGACCCCCCATTTTTCTCAGCCCCCGCTTTACGAATCACCCCAAAACTTTCAGGATGGGAGCTGACTTTGATAGACTTTTTTTTGGGAGGATTTCGCAAAGATTTGTCAAACGACGCCAAAGTTATTAGCAAGTCACCAAATGCCATTTAAAAACTGCTGAACTCCATTAAACGGGTGCCTCCATCCGTGCAAATGGCCACACATCAATATTTAATCCACCAACGTTTTCAAAGAGAAAGCAGAACACTCTACGGTATACCACACAATCCTTTAATCACCAGTTGGACGTGTTTTGGCTAGAACAGCCTTTTTTAACACAGGTACTTCACCAAGAGGGAGGTCGTTACATCGTGTCCCATTATGTCCCCGGCAGGGCTCTTTGTTCTGCCAACAAAAATCTCCTGACTGTCCCCCCGAGTCTTCCAGGCCAGATGGGGTGGAAGGGCCTTCCGTTCCCTCGCACCCATACTGTGGAACATGCTCCCTGACGACCTCAAGGGTCTTGCTTCTCATGCCCTTTTCCGCAAAGCACTCAAGACCTGGCTCTTCCGAGAAGCCTATCTGTGATCTGCGCACCTCTTCTTAAACAGTTGTACCACCTTTTAGCGCCTTGGTGCCTATGGGTTTAGTTGCGCTCTACAAATTTATAATTCATTCATTCATTCAAGGGTCATATAACAGATTTAAATATGAGCCTGTCACTCACATTGGATAGTTAGTTTTTCACACAGAAAAAAACTGTTTGTAACTTTATTGTCCTAAGGCTGGCATGCAATTGATGTATTTTGATAACATAAATGCGTACATTTGAACTTTAGTAGAGCCTTTTGAGTGGGTCACGTCACGCAGTACACCCACCTCACAACATGCCAGTCGTATACGTATCCTGTGTTTAAATGAGGAGTGGTCTTTATTTACAAAGTTTATTTTATCGTGCGCCCCTTGTTGCTGCAATTCGCCACCTTTGGTATGCAAGTCTGAAGATGATGATTATAGTAGCCCTCGCCCTTCCATTCGGTTATGCCCCCATTTGGGCATGAAAGTGTCCATGGCTGCAGCGGTTCTGGCACCAAATGCCATTTAAAAACTGCCAAACTCCATTATTCGGGTGCCCCCGCCGTGCAAATTGCCACACGTCAATATTTAATCCACCAACATTTCAAAGAGAAACCTGGTCACTCTACGGGCTACCACACAATCCTTTAATCACCAGTTGGACGCATTTCAGCGATAACTGCCTTTTAAAACACTGGTACTTCACCAAGGGTCATATAACAGATTTAAATATGACCCCATTCACTCCCATTGGATAGGGGGTCAAAGTTCAGATGCACGAATTTGTGTCATTGAAATACATCAATTGCATGCCTGCCGTAGGACAATAAAGTTACAAACTGTTTTTTCTGTGTGAAAAATGAACTATCTAATGGGAGTGAGTGGGGTCATACTTAAAAAAATTGGGTAGTGGGCGTGGCCCCCCTCCCGGGCCACTTATGGCCCCAGGGATCCCATCCCCCAGGGCTGGCCCTCTCCATTGTGGCGGTCCTCTGGGCTTGGGGGGGCCTATGAGGCCCCCATAACATTTTAACCCCTTCGCTGCTAGGCCTTTTCCCCTCCTGTTCTAAGCCTTTTTTTTGCGATTTGGGGTAGTGCGCGCTTAGGCCCCTGTAACTTTTTGACCGCATAAGGTATGCACGCCAAATTTGCGTCCTTTTCTTCCAACATCATGTGGATTCTAAAGGTGCCCAGGGTGTGTGGATTCCCTTGGAGGGGTCCCAGAAATTAAGCAAAATACAGTGAAATTTTAGTTTTTTTCAGAAAAATTGGAAAAACGGGCTGCAAATGAAAGCCTCTGGGTTTTTCCCTGCAAATGTTATCAAAAAAGGGTTTGTGGGGATGAAATCTCCACTTTCTCAGCTTTTAGGGAATGACAGTCTTTTGTCAGAGAACCAACATTTTTCACACAGTTTTGGCATTTTTCTGGGACATAGCCTATTTTTGCTATTTTTAGAGCTTTCAACCTCCTTCCAGTTAATGGTAGAAATGAGTTTGAAAGCAATAATGGATCCTGGAAAGCTATACATTTTCGAAAAGTAAATAAACTTCTGAATCCAGAAAGGGGTCATTTGTCTAAATCCATGAAGGTTTCTTTATAGAAACTAAAAGTTAAATATTGGAATAATTGAACATTTGTTGAAAAAGACAGCCTTTTGTCTCAACGTATTCACCTATAACTTCTTGTAATTTTGACAGCTCTTGGAAAGCAATATACCGTTACATCCGTTCAACCTTCCTGCTTGTGGGGATATATAGGACTTGTAGTTTCACCAAGAACCCGATGAGCCCAGAGCCAAAACCTGAGCAGCAACTTGCAATGGTATTTTATTATTTACTGGGTATAGAGCACTTATTCTTGGAAAATGTATACATGGAAAAATCGGTATTAAAGACACCTATGTATTTCTGAATTGGGTACAAATTATAGAGTTTAGAAACAGTATATATTTGCACATTTTCAAAATTGGGAATACTCATACTAGCATGAGAATTATTGGTCATTTTTCAAAAAGATTTTTTTTACACAATGTCTTTCATTGGGAAGGGAGAAACGCATGAAAACTCAATAGGTAATAACAGTTGATTTACAAATCTAAATTACCCTAAGTCTCCCCATAAAAACGGTACCTCACTTGTGTGGGTCGGCCTCGTGCCTGCGACAGGAAATGGCACAAAATGCAACGTGGTCATACCTCAATTTTGCAGTTAAAAATGGACTCTTTTATGGCAAAGTGCCTAGCTGTAGTTTTTGCACCCTAGCTCTGCCGGCACTTCGGGAAACCTAGCAAACCTATACATTTTTTAAAACTACACACCCAGGGGAATTCAGGATGGGGTGAATCGACTGCCTCCCACCAGGTTCTGTTACCCAGAATCCCTTGCAAAGCTAACAAATTGACAAACAAAATGCATTTTCCTGACATTTCTGTGGTGGAAAGTTCTGGAATCTGCGTGGATCAACAAATTTCTACCCACCCAGCGTTCCCCCAGGTCTCCCAAAAAAAATGGTACCTCACTTGCTTGGGTCTGCCTAGTGCCTGCGACAGGAAACAGCGCAAAACGCAACGTGGTCGCACCGCAATTTCGCAGTGAAAATGTGCCCTTTTTTGGCAAAGAGCCTACCTTTCAGTTTTGAAACCTAGCTCTGCCGGCACCTAGCAAACCTATACATTTTTGAAATGTAGACACCCTGGGGAATTCAGGATGGGGTGACTCGACTGCCTACCACCAGGTTCTGTTACCCAGAATCCCTTGCAAAGCTAAGAAATTAACAAAAAAACACATTTTCCTCACATTTCTGTGGTGGAAAGTTCTGGAATCTGTGTGGATCAACAAACTTCCACCCACCCAGCGTTCCCCCAGGTCTCTCAAAGAAATTGGTACCTCACTTGCCCGGGTCTGCCAAGTGCCTGCGACAGGAAACAGCGCGAAACGCAACGTGGTCGCACCTCAATTTCGCAGTAAAAACGTGCCCTTTTGGCAACAAGCCTACCTTTAGTTTTTTAACCCTAGCTCTGCCGGCACCTAGGGAAACTTAGCAAATCTATACATTTTTGAAAACTACACACCCAAGGGAATTCAGGATGGGGTGACTTGACTGCCTCCCACCAGGTTCTGTTACCCAGAATCCTTTGCAAAGCTAAAAAATTGACAAAAGAAAAGCATTTTCCTCACATTTCTGTGGTGGAAAGTTCTGGAATCTGCGTGGATCAACAATTTTCCACCCACCCAGCGTTTTCCCAGATCTCCCAAAAAAAATGGTACCACACTTGCCTGGTTCTGCCTAGT
The DNA here is from genome assembly GCF_964261635.1 of Lissotriton helveticus. Taxonomy (NCBI): domain Eukaryota; kingdom Metazoa; phylum Chordata; class Amphibia; order Caudata; family Salamandridae; genus Lissotriton; species Lissotriton helveticus. The sequence goes on from NC_136061.1 coordinate 1,377,511,555, forward strand.
GCCTGCGACAGGAAACAGCGCAAAACGCAACGTGGTCGCACCGCAATTTCGCAGTCAAAATGTGCCCTTTTTTAGCAAAGAGCCTACCTTTCGTTTTTGAACCATAGCTCTGCTGGCACCTAGGGAAACCTAGCAAACCTATACATTTTTTAAAACTAGACACCCAGGGAAATTCAGGATGGGGTGACTCGACTGCCTACCACCAGGTTCTGTTACCCAGAATCCCTTGCAAAGCTAACAAATTGACAAAAAAAACGCTTTTTCCTGACATTTCTGTGGTGGAAAGTTCTGGAATCTGCGTGGATCAACAAATTTCCACCCACCCAGTGTTCCCCCAGGTCTCCAGAAAAAAATGGTACCTCACTTGCCTGGGTCTGCCTAGTGCCTGCAACAGGAATCAGCTCAAAACTTAACAAGGTCGCACCTCAATTTTGCAGTGAAATCGTGCCCTTTTTTGGCAAAGAGCCTACCTTTTGTTTTTGAACCCTAGCTCTGCCGGCACCTAGGGAAACCTAGCAAACCAATACATTTTTGAAAACTAGACACCCAGGGGAATTCAGGATGGGGTGACTCGACTGCCTCCCACCAGGTTCTGTTACCCAGAATCCTTTGCAAAGCTAAAAAATTGACCCAAAAAAAGCATTTTCCTCACATTTCTGTGGTGGAAAGTTCTGGAATCTGCGTGGATCAACTAATTTCCACCCACCCAGCGTTTCCCCAGGTCTCCCGAAAAAAAATGGTACCACACTTGCCTGGTTCTGCTTAGTGCCTGCGACAGGAAACAGCGCAAAACGCAACGTGGTCGCACCTCAATTTTGCAGTGAAAACGTGCCCTTTTTTGGCAAAGAGCCTACCTTTTGTTTTTGAACCCTAGCTCTGCCAGCACCTAGGGAAACCTAGCAAACCTATACATTTTTGAAAACCAGACACCCAGGGGAATTCAGGATGGGGTGACTCGACTGCCTCCCACCAGGTTCTGTTACCCAGAGTCCCTTGCAAAGCTAAAAAATTGACAAAACAAATGCATTTTCCTCACATTTCTGTGGTGGAAAGTTCTGGAATCTGCGTGGATCAACAAATTTCCACCCACCCAGTATTTCCCCAGGTCTCCCAAATAAAATGGTACCTCACTTGCCTGGGTCTGCCTAGTGCCTGCGACAGGAAACAGCGCAAAAGGCAACGTGGTCGCAACTCAATTTCGCAGTGAAATCGTGCCCTTTTTTGGCAAAGAGCCTAACTTTTGTTTTTGAACCCTAGCTCTGCCGCCACCTAGGGAAACCTAGCAAACCTATACATTTTTGAAAACTAGACACCCTGGGGAATTCAGGATGTGGTGAGTCGACTGCCTACCACCAGGTTCTGTTACCCAGAATGCCTTGCAAAGCTAAGAAATTGACAAAAAAAATGCATTTTCCTCACATTTCTGTGGTGGAAAGTTCTGGAATCTGCGTGGATCAACAAATTCCCACCCACCCAGCGTTCCCCCGGGTCTCCTGAAAAAAATGGTACCTCACTTGCCTGGGTCTGCCTAGTGCCTGCGACAGGAAACAGCGCAAAACGCAACATGGTCGCACCGCAATTTCGCAGTCAAAATGTGCCCTTTTTTGGCAAAGAGCCTACCTTTTGTTTTTGAACCCTAGCTCTGCGGGCACCTAGGGAAACCTAGTAAACCTATACATTTTTGAAAACTAGACACCCAGGGGAATTAATGATGGGGTGACTTGACTGCCTACCACCAGGTTCTGTTACCCAGAATCCCTTGCAAATCTAAGAAATTGACAAAACAAAACGCATTTTCCTCACATTTCTGTGGTGGAAAGTTCTGGAATCTGCGTGGATCAAAAAATTTCCACCCACCCAGCATTCCCCCGGGTCTCCCGAAAAAAATGGTATCTCACTTGCCTGGGTCTGCCTAGTGCCTGCGACAGGAAACGGCGCAAAACGCAACGTGGTCGCAACTCAATTTCGCAGTGAAATCGTGCCCTTTTTTGGCAAAGAGCCTACCTTTTGTTTTTGAACCCTAGCTCTGCCGGCACCTAGGGAAACGTAGCAAACCTATACATTTTTGAAAACTAGACATTCAGGGGAATTCAGGATGGGGTGACTCGACTGCCTACCACCAGGTTCTATTACCCAGAATGCCTTGCAAAGCTAAGAAATTGACCAAAAAAATGCATTTTCCTCACATTTCTGTGGTGGAAAGTTCTGGAATCTGCGTGGATCAACAAATTTCCACCCACCCAGCGTTCCCCCGGGTCTCCCGAAAAAAATGGTACCTCACTTGCCTGGGTCTGCCTAGTGCCTGCGACAGGAAACAGCGCAAAACGCAACGTGGTCGCAACTCAATTTCGCAGTGAAATCGTGCCCTTTTTTGGCAAAGAGCCTACCTTTTTATTTATCTTTTTTTTTTTTTATGAAACAGTTTTTATTGCAAAAGGTATAGCATACACAGCTGCTTAATGCCTACAACCCTGGGGCGCAGCGTGCAGTAATCTTAACAAACAGAACCGTACACAGCCCGTCTGCCGACATCCCGAAGGCTCGGCGGCGATCATAGGTCACGGTGCAATGCTAAGGTCAAGAATACGATCGTAAGACAGTAAAAAAACTGTTTGGTGTTTTTATATAAGAACCTAAACCTGTAAAAAGCAGAGTCAAATAATAGTCACAATGGGCGTTTCAAATAGGAGTCAATATTACAATGCGGACGTCTCCCCAATCAACGCAAGAGTTGTCCCACAGGTCCCACACGTGACATAGCTAATTCAGCAGTTGGAGAGTCACACAGTTCACCCCTGTACGCATTCCAGTGGCCCCACTTCTTGTTCCACACCTTAGGGCAACCCCGTACCTTGTATACCGTCTTCTCTGCAATCATGCATCGGTCCATTTCAGCCACCCATCCCACTACCAGCGGTATGTCTCGGGAGCCCCACTTCATTGCAATGGAGCGTTTAGCCAATAGAAATCCCAGAGCTGCCCATTGTAGTTCCTAAACATTAAGGTCGTTGGCACCCCAGATATCTAGAACACATGGCTTCGGCAGTAGTAACAGCGGCTTACCCAAGGAATCGCTCATTTTCTGGAGAACACGGCCCCAAAACTGCTACACCCTCGGGCAATCCCACAGTATGTGAAAAAAGGTGCCAGGTAAATTACAGCCTCGGAGGCACATTGGATCGGGGCGCCGTCCAGTTTTCGCCAGAGTAAGAGCGGACATATAGGTCCTATGTAATATCTTTAACTGAATCAGGCGGAACCTATGGCAAATAGCGATTGTCTAGGGGACATGAGGGCTGAACGCCAATCTTCCTCGTCTAAGGGGCCCAGGTCTGCCTCCCATTTGGTTCGTAGCAACGGGAAGGAGTTAGGGAGGTTATTACATAATTTACGGTAGGTGTGGGAGATAGCCTTCTCCGGTAGCGGCTCAGACAGTAATCTGTCCTCTAGGGGGGGAAACAGGAGGGATTGAGGAGAGGTCTAGAAAGGCGGCCCGGACAGCATGTGAAATTTGTAAATATCGAAAGAATTCAGTGGATACTAGGGAGTACTTTGTCTGGAGATCGCTAAAGGACCGGATGGCACCCTTGTGAACAAGGTCTCCCACCTCTGAGATCCCTATGATGTCCCACTTGTCGAATCCCTGGGAAAAACATAGGGAGCCTAGGCGTTGCGACGACCACAATGGGGTAGCCTTAGAGAGCGTGTCCGCCCATCCCAGACTCTTGTTGGCTCTGTGCCACAGTATAACCGTGTGAGCCATGGGGCCAACGTATCTTTTTTTTGCGGGTTTGCTGTACAGGGCCCCAAGATAACCCTCCCGACCGGTTTGGATTCTATCAAGATGGAAGGCCGGGTTGAGGGACGAGCCATGCATCCAGTGGTTAACAGCCACTAACTGTGACGCCCAGTGGTAGAGGCGGAGGTTGGGCAGGGCAATGCCTCCATCGTACCAGCCTTGAAAAAGCTTAGATACAGCTATCCGAGTGGCCCCACCGTCCCACAATAGAAGACGAAGTTCACTTTCCACCATACGAAAGTAAGAGTCAGGAATCAAGAAGGGGCAGTTCTGTAGGGCATATAGAAAGCGCGGGAGAGCTAGCATTTTGAACAGAGCCGCCCTGCCTGGGAGGGATAGCGGGAGGGATCGCCAGTGGGCAACATCGCAGCGAAGCCTGCGGAGGGGGCCCAATAAGTTACGATCATGAAAAACCTTCGAGTCGGGCATAATATAGATGCCGAGATACTGGAAGCCGTCTACGGCCACCGCAATGGAGAATCCTCTGGGCAGTCGGGGAGGGGGGCCATGCAGCATATATAGTGTAGATGTAGTCCAATTGATCGAATATCCCGAGTACTTCCCAAAGTTAGTAAGGACATGAAATAAGCTATTGATGGAAGATCGGGGAGAGGATACATAAATCAGGATATCGTCGGCATAGAGAGAGATTTTATCCGTAACTTCGTCGTTCCACTGGAGACCTCTGATAGAGACATCCGTACGGACCCAATGGGCTAGGTGTTCGAGGGTAAGGGCGAAGAGCAACGGGGATAGGGGGCAGCCCTGTCTGGTGCCTCTATGGAGGCGAAACTGGAGCGAAGTGTGGTCGTTGACTCTAACCTGGGCAAAAAGGTCTGTATACAGGAGGCGTATCCAACTAATAAAGTGGGGCCCAAAGCCAAAACGAGCCAGGACCTCGAAGAGGTAGGGCCATTCGATCGAATCAAAAGCCATTGTGGCGTCAAGGGACAAAATGGCCGCATCTTGCTGGATGATGGATTGACGACTCATAACATTGTTGACCCTGCGCAGGTTTAACGCTGTATTGTGCCCTGGGAGAAAACCGGACTGGTCATCATGTATGAGGGAGGGAAGCATGAGAAGTAGACGATTAGCCAACAGCTTGGCCAAGGTCTTTGCCTCCGCGCTGATCAGGGAGATCGGCCGATAGGAGCCGCAGCTGGTGGGGGGTTTGGTCGGTTTGATGATTACTGCAATGGAAGCCACCCGCTGGGCTAGGGGGAGTATACCGTCTTCTCGACTTCATATAAACATATTCAATAAATGAGTGGCAATTTCTCTGGCCATTCCCTTGAGGAATTCGACAGGGACTCCATCTGGGCCCATAGCTTTGCCAGAGTTGACGGCGAACAGGGCCACAGTGAGCTCCTCCACCGTAATGTCAGCCTCAAGGGCTGCCCTATCAACATCAGATATGACAGGAAGACGCATCTCCGCCAGGAGTTGTCTAGATTCTTCAGGCGTATAGCAGGGACCCGCGGTATAAACACTCTCTAAGTGGTCAGCAAAGGCTTCCGCAAAATCTTGTGGGTCCACAACCGTAACTCCGTCTGGTCTAAGGATGGAGGAAACCCATCTGGAGCCCTGGTCCCGCCGCTCTAACCATGCTAACATTTTACCTGCAGTGTCACCGAATTCATAGACCCGATGGCGCGAGTGGAGCAGACGGGCCCGTGCCTTCTCCTGGGTCAGAGCTTGGTATGCCAGTTGTTGAGTACGGAGACGAGCAGCGGTGTCGTCGGTGGGGGCGGTGTTATGTGCCGTTTCGAGGTGGACAAGGTCAGATTCTGCCTGGAGGACCTGTTCGCTATGTTTACGTAGATAACCCGTTTTTAATGTCAGCGCCTCTCCCTTTACTACCGCCAAGTACGCCTCCCAAAGTGTCACCGCTGAGTCAACTGAGCCGACGTTTTCAGCGAAATAAATTCGGTGCGCTCAAGGAGAGCGTCTTTAATATCCGGGATCTGCATAAGCCAGGGGTTAATCACGATAGGGCCGCGAGTGTAGGGGAGAAGGTAGGTCAGATCTACAGTAAGGGGTGAGTGATCGGAGATGCCCCGTGGAAGGCCTTGCGGTCAGACGAAGAAGCCAAGATTGGCCGTAGGGCAGAATAGGTAATCAATGCGGGACATACTCTTGTGCGCATTTGAATAGTGAGTAAAGTACGACGTAGTCGGGTAGGAGTGGCGCCATATGTCCACAAGCCCCAGGGCCTGCGTGAAACCGGAGAGATCTGAGCGCAAACAATGAGAGCTGCGTTTAGGACTGCGGTCCAGGTCATCGCACATCGTACAGTTAAAGTCACCGCCAATCAGTAGTGTTCCGACCGGGAGACCTAACATGCGCGTGCCCAGTTCTCTAAGGGAGTCTTGTACAAGTGTCGGTGGAATATAGACAGAGATCAGATTTAGCGGGCGGCCTTCCCAAGTAGCCTCTACAAGTGCAATGCGGCCCAGGGGGTCAGCCCACGTCGTGGAGTAGGTAAGTGCTAAGGATTTCTTAATTAGGATCCCAGTACCGCGAGATCCAGTAGTGAAGCCTGCATGTACTAATAGTGGGTACCCCCCTCGTTGAAGAGCCTTACAGGTGTTACCCACCAGATGCGTTTCCTGCAGTAGGACAATGTCGGGGGAGTGGCGTCGAAGATACTGGAGGACCACGCTTCTCTTAATTTTATGCCCCAGCCCGTTAACGTTCCAAGACAGGATTGTGAGGGTTCTAACATGGGGAGGCGGCATAGTTGTGGACTAAGGGGATCAGCTGAAAGGAGAAATGGGAGTAAAGCTGGCGGAAGCACCAAGGCGGCAAGTCGGAACAACGCTGTGGAAAAAGAGGCCAACAAGGCATCAGGGGACCAGGCAACCTTTGGGGTGCATAGCCGGCCAGCGTGAGATCTGTAGTGGGCCGCGAGACAAGACCAATGTGACAAAAGAGGACTCCGCAGAAAATTAACAAAGGAAAAACAAAGAAAAGCAATGACAGTGCAACAACAACATTAGAATCCCAAACCTCCCCACCATCCCCCCTCCCTGCTTCCCTGCGCACGGACTTAAAACTATCCACATCCCAACTAGGCAGAGTGCCTGTCGCCCTCCCAACCATGGTAGGGGTACTTGGTGAGCCGGTGGCCCCCCTCGCCTGGTATTAGCAGTGAAGTGACCATTAAATTCGAGGAGAAGTAAAATGTCAAACAGTTCCCAGTGCACTTTTCACATAACAGAAAGAGTACCTGGTAAGCAGTCAGAGCGGCCTCGACTGGGGCCGAAGAGTACATCGTCAGGAATCAAAAGCAGACATGGTGTGGAGCTTCGCCACTCCGAGCCTCTCCAGCCAGTGAGTTTCTAGGAAAGAAGCAAGTCTGCCTCCTAGTAGTTGAGGTCTGCATACGATTAACTCATCCTGGCAGAGGAACATCAGTTTCCATCACCGGTGAGACCGGTAAAGAGTTCTTGGCTACCAGGCATCTGTTCAGCATATGCGTGATTGTCCTGGTCCTCATGGGCGTCGCGGTGTTTCGGAGAACCCCCTGCGCGGCGCCAGCCTTCTATCCAGTCCCACACCTCCTATGGCGACAGGAAGAACCATACCTTGCCCTCATGGTCCACCCGCAGTTTTGCTGGGAACAGCATGGAATATTTAATATGTTTATCACACAAAGCTTTCTTGACTTCCAGGAAGCTGCGGCGCCTGGCTTGTACCTTTATGGTGAAGTCCGGGAACAGCGTGATGCGGGCATTTTCCAGGAGAAGGGGCGGTCCCGCCAGGGCCGCTTGAAGGATGGCATCGCGGTCACGGAAATTGAAGACCCTCGCGATGATGGGTCAGGGGGGAGCCCCCGACTTGGGTCTGCCCCCCGGGACCCTGTGTGCCCGCTCAATGGAAAAGTAATTTGAGAGCTGCTTCGGGTGGAGGCGGGTCGCAATCAGTTTCTCCACAAAGAGGTCTGCTGCTGGCTCTTCCATTTGTTCCGGAACGCCTAGGAAACGAATATTATTGCGTTGCGTCCTTCCTTCATAATCATCCAGGAGTTCGCCCATCTGTTTCTGTTGTTTCTGGAGTTGTTCTACCTGTTGCTGGAGGGTAGAAGTGTCTTCAATAAGAGCCACAGTCTTAACTTCGACATCTTTGACCTTGGAGTCTATTTTCCTCAGGTCAGCCCGAAGTAGCGATACCTCTATATTGACTGAATCAATTCGCGTCTCCAGGGAGGATCTGACGCCAGCTATAGCCTGCATAACGTCCTCTAGGGTAGGGGCCTTCGCCCCTGGCAAGGGGGATGTAAGGCTCAAGGTCTCCGGTGAGGCCTCGGATTTATCGCCCCCTCTAGTGCCCCAGGAGTTCTTGTTAATCTGCCTCTGGTTGAGGGGTCTGGTTCCCCTGTTCGACGCCATGAGGAACACAGGTGTTAGAGGGACGGCATGCAAGGTACAGAGTGAGGCAGAGAACAGCAATAGAGATGATCGAAAAACGTAAAAGTAGGCAGCACACACTCGGCTCGTCCGGTCAGATTCTGCAGGCAGGGCGGCACCCAGAGAGCGGCAAGCAGGAAAGCACTCACCAATGGCGGCGGCACTCGGGTACAGGAGTGGCACTGTGGTACTAAGGCGACAGTGGGGTCCAGGCAGGCGTTAGAGATCAACGCAGGGTAGGAACGGCTCCAATGCACAACGTCTGCAGGTGGCATGGCAGCAGAAGGGCGGATCCGAGTTAGCAATTGCGGCAAGAGCTCCCCAGAGTCCCCAGGTGGGCCAGGCCACCATCGGGGCCGCAAGCGGAGTGAAATCGGTCAAGGCCCCTTCACGTGCAGCAGCCAATGTGGGACAGAACGTAGGCACCACCACAGCACCAGCGCAGCCCGGGAACGCAGCGGCAGTGCATCTCCTCTTCGCGTGCACAGCCGGCCAGGGGGTCGCGGCATTCAGACTTTCACCGCAGCGAGGAGCGCAAACATTCGCCAGGGCAGGTCAAATTTTAGGAGGCAGGGTGACGTTCAGGGAGCAGCAGGTGACGGAGGACAGAGCGTGTGAGGATTCCCCCAGGGCGTAGGAGCGTCTCTGGATAGCCTAGGAAGACAAATCAGGCGCAAAGACTCACCACGTGGTAGAAATGTCGGAGGGTCTCCACGTATTAGGTGAGCTTGTTGGCAGAAGGGCTGGTCCGGTGTAAGCGAGGGCAGTAGGAAGTCCAGGAGAACCAGGCCGCAGTCAGGGCTCACGGCGGAGGCCCACCGGTAATGGCCGCTTGGTAAGTGAGGCTCAGTGAAGGACGTCACGTGGGCGCTACAATGGCGCTGATGCGGCCCGGAGCTATAGTGCTGGTGCAGCCCAGGCTAGCCTCACAAGGTGAAGAGGAGGCCGGGACTGTGATGTCGGGCCTCCGTCGCAAATTGGAGCGGGCCGCGGCGGGAGTTGCTCAGGTCCGGGGCCCGGAGGCCGGGTGCGGGCTCAATGACGTGGTGTAGACTCGGCTCCACCGCCAATCCACACGGCAGCCAGTAGCAAGGTCGCGGCAGAGTGGAGAGCCGCGGCCAAGTGGAGAGGCGAGCAGGGGGAGGGTTGTGGAGCACTAAGAGCCGCAGGCCCAGAAGCCGGGGCGTCGCGTAGGCGGCACTCCGGCAGTACAGCGGCCGCAGCCCGTCCACTCAGAGCAGCGCAGCTCGGGAGGCTAGCTGGTCAAGAAGGTGTGGGCCGCCAGGAATGCCACCAGCCGGGTTCCGGGCAGGCAATACAGGATCCGCTCCGCTATCCCGGCTCTGGACAGGTCACCAGCAGCAGGGGCAATCAGTTATGGATCCGGAGCTCCGATGTAGGCGCCATCTTGGCCGCAGCGGGACCTCCACCTCCCAGGACGTTTTCTCCCCGAAGGGCAGCAGGAACCAGGGCAAAGTCAGCACCGGGGCAGGCACTGGGGTCCGCAACGGGCCCCCCCGATATTTAGGGGGTCCCAGGTCTAGAAAAATGGATGGAGTTAGGCAGATGAGCAGGCGGGGGTCGGGAGCCACTTTAGTGAGCGACCATCTCCGCCGGCTGCTAGCCACGCCCCCTCCTACCTTTAGTTTTTGAACCGTAGCTCTGCCGGCACCTAGGGATACCTAGCAAACCTATACATTTTTGAAAACTAGACACACAGGGGAATTCAGGATGGGGTGACTCGACTGCCTACCACCAGGTTCTGTTACCCAGAAACCCTTGCAAATCTAAGAAATTGACAAAAAAAGCGCATTTTCCTCACATTTCTGTGGTGGAAAGTTCTGGAATCTGCGTGGATCAACAAATTTCCACCCACCCAGCGTTCCCCCAGGTCTCCTAAAAAAAATGGTACCTCACTTGCCTGGGTCTGCCTAGTGCCTGCGACAGGAAACAGCGCAAAACGCAACATGGTCGCACCGCAATTTCGCAGTCAAAATGTGCCCTTTTTTGGCAAAGAGCCTACCTTATGTTTTTTAACCCTAGCTCTGCCGGCACCTAGGGAAACCTAGCAAACCTATACAATTTTGAAAACTAGACAGTCAGGGGAATTCAGGATGGGGTGACTCGACTACCTACCACCAGGTTCTGTTACCCAGAATCCCTTGCAAAGCTAAGAAATTGACAAAACAAAACGCATTTTCCTCACATTTCTGTGGTGGAAGGTTCTGGAATCTGCGTGGATCAACAAATTTCCACCCACCCAGCGTTCCCCCGGGTCTCCCGAAAAAAATGGTACCTCACTTGCCTGGGTCTGCCTAGTGCCTGCGACAGGAAACAGCACAAAACGCAATGTGGTCGCAACTCAATTTCGCAGTGAAATCGTGCCCTTTTTTGGCAAAGAGCCTACCTTTTGTTTTTGAGCCCTAGCTCTGCCGGCACCTAGAGAAACCTAGCAAACCTATACATTTTCGAAAACTAGACACACAGGGAAATTCAGGATGGGGTGACTCGACTGCCTACCACCAGGTCCTGTTACCCAGAAACCCTTGCAAATCTAAGAAATTGTGAAAGAAAATGCATTTTCCCCACATTTCTGTGGTGGAAAGTTCCGGAATCTGCGTGGATCAACAAATTTCCACCCACCCAGCGTTCCCCCAGGTCTCCCCAAAAAAATGGTACCTCACTTGCGTGGGTGGCTCAAGGACCCGCAACAGGCAAGGGCCCCAAACCTAATGAGGCAACATCAAAATAACCTATCAGTAACCAACCTGGTTTTGCAAGGGGGTTCCCATGAGTTTTTGGTCCGGGGCTCAGCGGCCATCTAGGGAAACCCACCAAAACCACACATTTCTACAATGTAGACACCCGGGGGCTTCCAAGGAGCTATGGCTTGAGTGAATACCCCAACGTTCTCTTACCCAGAATCCCTTGCAAACCTCATTTGTTGCTGAAAAAAATCATTATTTTCACACATTTTTGGGTGGGAATGCGTGGCACCACTGGGCTCACACAAATTTCCTCCCACCCAGTGTCCCCCCAGGTCTCCCGATAAAAATGGTACCTCACTTGCGTGGGTGGCTCAAGGACCCGCGACAGGCAAGGGCCCCAAACCTAAGAAGGCGACATCAAAATAACCTATCACTAACCAACCTGGTTTTGCATGGGGGTTCCCATGAGTTTTTGGCCCGGGGCTCGGCGGCCATCTAGGGAAACCTACCTAACCCATACATTTCTGGAAACTAGACACCCGGGGGAGTCCAGCGAGGTATGGCATGCGTGGGTCCCCCAATGTTTACCTACCCAGAATTCCCTGCAAACCTTAAAATTAGGTTAAAAAACACTGTGGGTGCCCCAAAGCAGAACAGGCTAAAAATGAATTTTTAAAAATTGTAGTGTTTGGGATTGACAAATTAAGCACCTCACCTTAGTCACAGGCCTTTGGCCCACCCACACAAGTGAGGTACCATTTTACTCGGGAGATCAAGGGGAACGCTGGGTGGTGGGACATTTGTGCCGGCACAGAGATCCCACGCAAAAATGTATGGAAAAGTGTTTTTTTAACCTACATTTAAGGTTTGCAGGGATTTCTGGGTAGGAAAACATTGAGGGACCCATGCATGCCATACCTCCCTGGACTCCCCCGGGTGTCTAGTTTTTAGAACTGTTTGGTTTGGTAGTTTCCAAAGATGGCCACCGAGCCCCGGGCCAAAAACTTATGGGAACCCCCATGCAAAACCAAATTGTTTTGAATGAATTAAGTTTTCAATTTGAGAGCGTGCGATTCTTGGGACAATATTGCATGGAAATTGTGACAGACATTTTCAAGTTTGCAGGAGATTGTGGATAAAAAAACAATAGAATTCACCAGAAAGACATGACCATATACTCCCATGGTTTAACAATAATATCTAAATTTAGTACGTTATTTAAAGCTATAATGTACACCTTAACAGAGTTACTCAAAAGTCAAACATTCAAGCACGGCTCTCTATTCCTCAAAGACACACACATACAGGTTGGATTTGGCACGAGGGCGAGTGATGGTTCATTACATAAAATTTTATTAACAAGATATTTCGAGGAAAATGAAATGCTCTGTCAATAAATAAATGCATAAAAACGGAACCAGTGACTCGCAACTCGTGAGCTGTAAAGCCACGACAAGATTATTATTATTATTATTAAAAGGCTCTTCTATAGCGCATGGCCACTCGGGAGCATCCCAGCGCTTAAGACTAACCAAGCGGAGATGAATTAAAAATAGAGAACCATTTTAACTAGTTTTTTGGAAACAGAAGAGTTTTTAACTTTTTCCGAAAGACAAGGAGGTTAGGCTCTTGGCGAAGAGGTGGAGGAAGAGCATTCCACAGCCCAGCCGCGTTGTGCGAGAACAGGCGACCTCCTGTGCGGGATCTCCTGATCCTAGGCACTGTCAGCAAGTTTTGTTGGTTCGAGCGAAGATTCCTGGTAGGGTTGTAAGGTCTGATCATATCCTCTAGAATGGGGGGGCCACTCCCATAGAGTGTTTTATGGACCGTGCAGAGGGTCTTAAAATAGATTCGCTCCTTTATGGGGAGCCAATGCAAGGTGCGGAGTGCGGGCCTGGCTGATGTACGATGGCTCGTGCCCGTGAGTAGCCGTGCTGCGGAATTCTGGACAACCTGAAGTTGCCGAATAACCGACACGGGGGCTCCAAGATAGAGCGCATTTCCATAATCCAGCCTGGATAGAACAAGGGACTGGACAATGGTTTTCTTTGCTGCCTCAGGTAACTGAGGAAGGATTTTCCGGATTGTTTTCAGCAGTCCGAAGCAGGTGGCTACTGTTTTCCTTGCCTGGGTCTTAAATGACAACTCTGCGTACCAACCGTTTTACAGCCATTCACGCACCTTTCATACCTGATACACACCAGACCATTGACACCATCCGGAAGGAAAAGCAACACATTACAACATTCACAAAAAGGGACAAGGTACACCCTACTTCAGAAAGAGAAAAAAGACAAATATTACTGCACAGCCATCTAATCCGCAAGCACACACACATACTGGTTGGATTTGGCATGAGGGTGAGTGATGATTCAGTACATACAACTGTATTCGCAAGTAATTTCACAAAAATTAAATACACTCCGTATAATTGAAAGTATGATAAACTGAACCACTGACTCACAGCTCGTGAGCTGTAAAGCCACGTCAAGGCACCAACCTCTTTACAGGCCATTCATACACCTTTCGTACGTGTGACACATACAAAACATTCACACCGTCAGCCGCGGACCCATCACATTACAACACTCACACCAGCAGACAGCGCCATTCAAGGGCCCATCACTTTCACACGCCCACATTTCTGACACTGCAACTACACAAAATGATGGACTGCGTGGAGTGTCACTCAACTAGCAGTGTGTGTAGTGACCAACAGAAAGTAACTACTCACACACCGCCAGCTGAGCGCCAGTCCACCCACACCACCATCCAAGCACCAGACATTACAATTGAACAAAAAAAGGTCTCTTACCAAACACATGCAACTACAGAAACAGCAGAACAACAGAACCACCAGTAACGGAACCGCACACTGCAACAATCTAAAGAGAAAATAAAACAGTACACATTAGAAGAAACAAAAACAACACACAATACAACAGGCTATGTCACAGGGTATGTCACAAATGGGGTGTCTGGCCCAAAGGGGGGCAGAATATAAATCTTTATAAATGTGGGCCCCCTGGAAGCAACCCTATGGAGGGCAGAGAGGCCAAATTAAGACACTAATCTGCCTAAAATATTTTTATTGCCCCCTGAAAGGTCTAAAAAAATTATTTAGCCCCCTGGAAGCGACCCTTGCCCAAGGGGTCGCTGCCTTTATAAAAAAAAACAATCCCTGGTGTCTAGTGGGCTTTTCTACCCCCCCCCCCCGGTCCATATTAGGCCCATAAAACAGCCAAACTGCCCCCAGGGGGGGGCAGAAAAGTCTAAAAAAATATGGAGGCCCCTAGGAAGCGACCCTTACCCAAGGGGTCGCTTCCTTTATAAATTAAATAAAATCCCTGGTGTCTAGTGGGCTTTTCTGTCCCCCCTGGGTGCAGATCGGCCTAAAAAACGGCCGATCTGCCCCAGGGGGGGCAGAAAAGTCTGTAATTTAATATGCCCCCCCAGGAAGCGACCCTTGCCCAAGGGGTCACTTCCTATGCCACCAAAAAAACATCCCTGGTGTCTAGTGGGGGCATTTCTGGTGCAGGATCGCGACGCTGTGCGCGATCCTGAACCAGAAATGCCCTGCATTGGGACATCAGGGGAGAGGAAACACTGTTTCCCCCCCTGATGTCAAGGCACCGAGAAACGGCCCCCCAGACCAACCGGAGCGAAAAACACTCACCTTCTTGCTGGACGCGCTGGAAAGAAATGGATTCCAGCGCGTGCAGCGCTTCCTGATGACGTCGGCGTGCGCTGTGCGCGCTGACGTCACCAGGAAGCGTGTGGGGGACAGGGGGTAGCAGCGGAAAGTCTTCTGCTGCCACCCCAGCTACAAACAACAACATCGATGCCCCAGGGGGGAGCGCCAGCGCTCCCCCCGAGGGCTGTGCTGATGACAGAGCGGTTCCGTCATCAGCACAGACCAACCAACGCTGATGACGGAACCGCTCCGTCATCAGCGTCAAAGAGGTTAAAAAGAAGCCCCGAGTGGTGGTGGGTCCCCAGGGCTGTGAGGGGGGCTGTGTGCCACCGCCAAATATTTAAAAAAAGACCCGGGTGGCGGTCCCCGGGGCTGCGGGGGTCCCACTGGGCCCCCGCAAATAGTTTTTTGCTATGCCTCCGGGACTTGGCCTACCTGGGAGCTAATTAATAACGAAGCGTGGATTTTGCTGATTTTTGGGGGGTTTTTGTAATCTTTTTTTGGCCCTCGGGGTCCTTGTGGGACCCCCTGAACAGGCCTAGGGGGGCAGGGTGTTTCTACCCTGCCCCTTTTTCTTTTCTTTTGTGTTTGTTTTCCTGATTTCTTGTACCTTGGTTCTACCGAGGCACAAGATGGCGGCCAACACTTTCTGATTTTGAGTGTTGACAGCCAATTACCATGAACCTCGTGATCGGGGAGGGTGCGCGGATCCTCCGCAGCCATAGATATCACTATTTTTTTTTCTCAGCAACTACTGAACGGATTTACACCATTTCACAAAAAGAGTTTTTTCTGAATCAAGGGCTACCTTTTTGCCAAATTTGGCGTAATTCAGTTCAGCAGTTCGGGCTGTAGCTGCGGCTAAAGTTTCTTATGGAAAATTGCATGGGGTAAACACGTTTTAGGACTCCCCTTTTTTCCTGGCCCCCCTTGCCGAATCACCCCAAAACTTTCAAGATAGGAGCAGACCGGAGCGCCCCATGAGTTTTGAAAATTTCCCGCAGATTCATCGATCAGCGCCAAAGTTACTGGGAATAGAATGTTGCGATTTTACTGTGGTAACTAGGTCCTAACTATAACTACCTACTGGTGGTCCCATCACAACCACAAACGACTGAAGTGCAAGTCATGAGTTTTAAATGACTCCTTCTTTATTGACAACACTTTAAAAACACTGAACAGATGCGTTTTTGCACAATCGCCTTGTTCAATGTCAGTGTGACATCATTTGCTCAACAATTTAAAGCAAACAAATAAAGGGTGCAGTTCATTATTTTGATCAAGAAGTGAAATCAACAAAGGGCAAATCAGCGCAAAACCATACAACTTCATGGCGGCCATCTTTAAATGGTAACTACTTTTATAAAAGAGACACATTGTTCATTTAAAAATTACTGACGTGGGGGGCGTGGCTAAGATAGCGGCCTGAGAGGACGCGTCTTGAAGAGGCTCCTCGTCCCAAACCCCCAACACACCATTAAAGCAATATATTTCAACCCCTGAAACGCTCCACCGGCGGTCGGCTTGGAGAGGGCTGCTTGCCAAGGGCCCAGACGATCCTATACGCACCGGTAGTGAAGGTGTGGGCCCTGCAGCGGCGGAGAAGGCTGTCCCCAGCCCCGGAAAGGATCAGAGCGGCCCGGCCCACCAGGCGATAGCAGCCGGTGGGGCTGTCTGCGACGGATCGACCAGCGTCGCCACAGCACAGTCGGCCCGCATCCCTGGGAGTAGGGATGGGACGAAAGGAGCAAAGGCCCGACAGCTGACCGGCCCGGGAGAGGTCCGCGGGATGTAGAGACGGCCCGGGCGGCATCAGGCACCACTCGAGGCCCCAGCTTGGGCCTTCACGCCCGGAGAAGAAGCGACCCTCGGGAAGCAGGCGGCGCTCCACGCTGAGGTGAGGAGCAGGCCAGTGACGCACCCTGGGGACAGCGCTCGGGGGGCAGGTACTCGAGCCCCCGGCGAGAAGCGATTTGAGGCCTAGGGGTTAAGGCTCCCTTATGCCAAGCCCCGCAACCGAAGGCAGCACCACGAGGCAGGTCCAGGGCCCGGCATTACTCGAGGCCCTGGCTTGGGCCTACACAGCTGGAGAAGAAAAGTCCACTTCGGGAGGCAGTCAGCACCCCCGCGCAGAGGTGAGGAGCGGGCCGGAGAGACACCCGGGACACAGAACTCGGGGGGGGTAATCAAGCCCCCGGCACGCAACCGGTCCGGACCCAGAAGTTGAGACCCATTAGCGCCAGGCCGCGCGACAGCAGGCAGCACCGAGAGGCAGGTCCGGGGTCCGGCACACACCGCACGCCCACAAGACCATACCCGGGCTAGAGGGGAGTAACATCGCAGGGCGGACACTAAGCAGGCCAGAGGGCCAAGGGCATGTGCTCGGGGGCACCCATCGAGCCCCCGGCGACCGGGGGTACACCAATCAACGGACAGGCGGCGAGCCAGTCAGACGGGTGTATCTACGGGCCCAGCACTGATAGCGGCCGGACCAGAAAGTTCCCAGATAGCCCTAATACGAATCTCAGGCCGGTGGACCGAGGGGCCCGCCGAATCACAACGAGTCCCGTATCGCTGGCACCCAGCCCCCCTCTTAGACCAGCCAAGACCCGGGATATACCGAGAGTCATAACGGACGAACGGGGCATCACCGAAACGGAACGGGAGGTATATCATGTCCTCCAATCATCGCCGAGGCGGCCGCACCATCCCAGAAATGCGGGCAAAGGGCACAACCAAGGGGGAAAAGAGCCCCGATAAGTCAACGCCAACGACTCAACTTCAAGAGAAGGGATGGGATGAAGGAGAGGCCCCAACCACAAAATCGTTCATGGAGGCCTTATTCAACTCTCTTCGAGAGGACATTCAAACCCTCCATCAAGACATGGCGGGAGGGTACAAAGAGCTGCGCCGGGACATAGATGGCCTGGGTGAACGGGTGGCAGAGGTTGAGAACACCGGGCACGCCAGAAGCGAGGAGGTGGAACTCCTGCAGCAGGAAATTATCAGGCTCCATGAACAGCAAACAGATCTGCAGGCAAAGATCTGGAGAATCGCTCAAGACGCAACAACATTCGGGTCAGGAATGTGCCATCTAAGGCGGAAGGAGAAGACATCACGACCTACCTACAGGACTTATTCCGAGGCATTTTGGGGGAAGACGAGGGCTATGTGATCCCAATCGACAGGGCCCACAGAGTGGGCATGGCAAGACGAGCGCCAGCTTCGCCCCCCTGACATTTTAGCCTTTTTACCCGATTATCCCCTTAAGGAGCGCATTCTGAAGGCGGCGCGCCAAAAGCAACCCATTAACTTTCAAAGCCACACTGTGGAATTATTTCAAGACTTGTCGGCCATCACCCTACAGAAACGACGGGCATTCAAAGTGGCTACCACCTTCCTACGAGACAATGAGATCCCGTTTTCCTGGGGGCACCCATTTTGACTTATTTTTAAATGATAAGGGGCCCTCCACCAGCTTCAGTCCCTGCGAGACACTTGCGAACGGCTGGGCATTCCCCTGGAAGAGGACACAACGAGCAACGACTCGGGGGGTCCGTCGCTCCCAATCGAAATCCCCGCCGACAATAAGAGATGGCTGGCAGAAAGTGAGGTGTGGACGCCCATCTAGAAAAGGCCTTAAACCGGACCCAGAGACCATGGCGCAAGAACATGCAGCAGCGATAGAAGAAGTTTCTAGAGACACGAACGACGGGTCATGAGAGAACATCAGCGGGGGTGTTATCATGCATGGACACAGCGATGAGTTGGGGGGGCCTGGCGGGGGGCCTTGAGGCCGCCACTGCCACATTTTCCCTTCACTCGAAACTCCACCACAGGCCTGGACTGCTGTTTCATAGGCCTGAGACAATGTTCACCAGTTGGGGATTTTCATAGTTGGGGTTGGGGAGCAGTGGGAGGGGCGGGAGGGAGCAGGTAAGGGGATGTCCTTTGAGGTATGCGATGAGGGGGTTCAGGAGAGGGAGTTGGGGACAGAGGGGGGAGGGTTCGGGTGTGTTCAGTTCGTTCAGGCAGTAGGCACAGGGGCGAGAGGTGGCATCGGACCGGGACATGGAGGGGCAGGACACACACCACTCTATGGCTGACGAGCCCATCCAGGTACTTACCCTTAACGTAAAAGGGCTCAACAATCCAGTCAAGAGGAGGGCAGTGCTCTCCTTCTTAGAAAACTCTGGGGCGGCCATATGTCTGCTCCAGGAGACACACCTACTGGCTAAAGATTGGCACCGCATGAAATCCAGAGCCTTCCCGAATCAATTTTACTCATCCACCACAGAGAAGAAAGCAGGGGTGGACCTTTTATTCGCCAGACACTTCAAAGGACGGGTGGGAGATAAGGTGGCAGAAATCAAAGACAGACTCCTGGCGCACACTATCTTTATTGGTAACCTGTCATTCACAGTGGGGTTTATCTACGCTCCCAGCACCAAACAAGAGGCCTTCCTCAAAGGGGCGCTATCGGATGTGATGGGTAACGAAGCGAGACACATCTTGATAGGGGGGGACATAAATTTGGTCATGGACAATGAGAGAGATAGATCAGGGCAGAGGTTTGGCGATTCAGGGGCTCTCTCCACTGCAGGAAAACAATGGCTGGCCGATAGGGGGTTTGTAGACGCATGGAGAGAGATTCATCACAACACCCCAGGGTACACGTTTTATTCCCATGTGCACCGCACGTACGCCAGGATAGATCACTTTATTGGCTCTGCAGAACTGGCCCCCATGGTCCGAGACATAGAAGTCACCCCAGCGGCCCTGTCGGACAATGACGCGGTGGTCCTTCACTTGATGGTCCCACGTACACAGTCGCATAGGGGTAAATGGCGCCTCAGAGAGAATTTGCTTTTCCGCAAGGGGGTCACACAGCAACTTTCCCAGAGAATCACAGATTATTTTTTTTATTATTATTTTTTTTTTTATTGTGGCATTACGTGGAGATATACAGAATACAATCACATCTGTGAAACATGCAAGCAAAGATGAGGAATAAAAGCCAGTTCAAGGTATCATACACAGCCTGTCGGTCCACAACCCTGGGGTCGGACGGCATTTCAGTTTTACAAAATAGTCTATGGAGCTTGTCAATATCCTCATCGGACACAGATAGGATAGTCACACCACTGATTTTTGTATAGAACAGAACAGTTCAAAAAACAAAGAAATCCAGCAGAGCCTATCAGGAAAGGCATTAGTCCAGCTTAAGGGTCAAGCATTAACCAGTCGTGGCGTTGCATGCCATGCCCAGCAGTAGGCCACACAATTAAAGAGAAAATCCCTTTTCGGGAAATAGACATTAGCGGGTCCCAGTAAGGACAAGTCTCAAACCCCCCATTCTATGCACTCGTCTCAGGAGCCTCACCGGGACATCGCCAGTTCCACCGTTGGAGAATCACACAATTCACCCCAGTAGGTGTTCCAGTGTCCCCATTTCTTGTCCCACACCTTGGGGCAACCCCTTGTTTTATATACAGTCTTCTCCACTATCATGCATTGGTCTACTGCGGCCACCCAGCCTATCACCAACGGTCTATCCGGGGAACCCCAACTCATCGCTATGGAGCGTTTAACCAGCAATAACCCCAGGGCCGCCTATTGTAGCTCCGGAGCAGTAAGGTCTTGGGCACCCATATGTTGAGGACACATTCTTTAGGTGACGCAGATAGGGGCTTACCCAGGGAGCGGCTCATTTTACTCAGCGCGGCTACCCAGAACCACTGTATCACAGGGCACTCCCACAGGATATGGTAGAAGGTTCCAGAGGTCCGCAACCACGGAGGCATAGGGCGTCTGGTCGCCGACCTATCCTGGCCAGTGTAAAGGCTGACATGTATGCTCTGTGTAAAATTTTTAGTTGGATCAGTCGGAACCTATGACATATAGCTGATTCCCTCGGAGACATCAGTGCCGATCTCCAATCCTCATCCTCTAGGGGACCCAGGTCTGCCTCCCACTTGGCCCTCAACGGCAGGAAGGAATCAGGAAGATTATTGCAGAGTTTACGATAAGTTAGGGAGATGGCCTTTTCAGGGAGAGGTTCAGACAAAAGCCTATCTTCCAAAGGGGAGGTATCTGGTATGGAAGCGAAGTCCGGGAATGCCTCACGCAGAGCGTGTGTGATTTGCAAGGACCAAAGGACTCCGTAGACGCCAGGGCGTATTTGGCTTGTAGGTCGGCAAAGGTCAGCAATCTACCTTTGTGTACAAGGTCTCCGACCTCGGAAATCCCGATAGCATCCCATCTATCAAAGCCCTGGGAGAAGCATAGGGAACCCAGACGCTGAGCGTACCACAGGGGCGAGGCCTTAGTAAGTTTGTCAGCCCATCCGAGCTTTCTGTTGGCAGTGTGCCAAACCCCCACTGTATGATCCATAGGTCCAATATATCTCTTTTTGTGGGTTTACTATACAGAGCTCCCAGGTACCCCTCACGACCCGTTTGTGCTCTGTCCAACAGGAAGGCGGGGTTCAGAGGTGAACCATGTATCCAGTGGTTGAGCACCACAAGCTGGGAGGCCCAATAGTAAAGACGGAGGTTAGGGAGGGCGATTCCTCCGTCCTACCAGCCCTGAAACAACTTACAGAGAGCGATCCGGGCGGCACCCCCGTCCCAGAGCAGCCCTCGGAGCTCGCTTTCCACTGACCTGAAGTTCGAATCCAGAACGGGGAAGGGGCAGTTCTGTAAGACATACAGGAAGCGTGGAAGTGCTAGCATTTTGAATAGCGCCGCCCTACCCAGGAGAGAGAGCGGGAGCGATCGCCAGTGAGCGACGTCACTACGCAACCTACGCAATGGGCCCATCAGGTTGCGGTCATAGAATTGTGTGGAGTCGGGAGTAATGAAAATACCAAGGTAGGTAAAGCCGTCAGAGGCCAACGTAATCGAAAACCCCCGAGGTAAGCGAGGCGGTGGGCCATGTAGCATGTACAGCACCGATTTGGACCAATTTATGGCATATCCAGAGTATTTACCAAAGTTAGTAAGGACATGGAACAGACTATTAATGGAGGACTGCGGGGGCGATACGTAAATCAGTATGTCGTCGGCGTATAGAGAGATTTTATCCATGTCTCCTCATTCCAACTAAGGCCCCGAATTGAGGCGTCGGTGCGGACCCAGTGAGCCAGCGGCTCCAATGTGAGGGAGAACAGCAATGGGGAGAGAGGGCAGCCCTGCCTGGTGCCCCGATGAAGAGGAAATCTTCTGGACGTGAAATTGTTGACCCGGACCTGGCCGAAGAGGTCCGTATATAAGAGGCGCACCCAAGCGATGAAGGTGGGTCCAAAGCCAAAGCGGCGAAGAACCTCGAACATATAAGACCATTCTATCGAGTCGAATGCCATGGCCGCATCGAGGGATAATATAGCAGCATCTTGAGACAGGGTGGGTTGCCGGCTCAGGACGTTCTGGACCCTACGAAGATTCAACGCTGGCTTTCAGCCCGGCAAAAAGCCGGACTGGTCATCGTGAATCAGCAAGGGGAGTACCAAAAGAAGTCTGGTCGCTAGCAGTTTAGCCAGAACCTTGGCCCCTGTGCTGATCAAGGAGATCAGCCGATAGGAGCTACAGGCGGTTGGAGGCTTGGCAGGTTTTAGGATGACCGCTATCAAAGCCAGCCTTTGATCGAGGGGGAGCACCCCAAGCTCTACACTTTCCGTGAACATGTTCAGGAGGTGGGGGATGATGTCAGGGACCATTCCTTTCAAGAACTCAACCGGGACTCCGTCTGGACCCATAGCCTTTCCGGAGTTTACTGCAAAGAGCGCCGAGGTGAGCTCATCAGCGGAGAGGTCTGCATCCAGAGCGAGCCTATCCGAGTCCGAAATGACAGGGAGACGCATCTCTTCCAGCAATTGTCTGGAGTCAGCAGAGGAATAAATATTGCTGGCGGTGTATACCCTTTCAAAATGGCCGGAAAACACCTCGGCAATTTACTGAGGATCCACTACCACTGACCCATCCGGCCTGGCTATAGACGACACCCATCTCATTCCATGATCGCGACGTTCCAACCACGCTAGCATCTTGCCTGCACTGTCTCCGAATTCATAAACCCGGTGGCGCGTATGAAGTAAACGTGCCTATGCCCGTTCCTGGGCCAATGCCCTATAAATCAGTTGTTGGGTACGGAGATGCGCGGCGGTGGAGTCTGTGGGCGCGGCATTATGGGACACCTCGAGGTTAATGAGGTCAGTTTCCGCCCGCGTGATGAGGGGGACGCATATTGACAATACCGGGTTGCGAAGGGAAGCAGGCACACGCAACTTACCTTTCCTGCTGCTGGGGCCCTGACGCTGCTCGTTCCCCCCGCCGCCGTTGTTTCCAGATCCACGGTCGCAGCTGGGGGGAACTACAGCTTCCAGCAAGCCCTGGGGTAAGATCTGGTTCCGCCCACGAGGTCCAGCGCGCCCGGAGGCGCTCAAATTCAGGAAGCTCCCTCCGCGTCGCGGACGCGAGCGGACGCCGGGCGAAGCCCGGGCAAAGGGCGGGCCCTCTGTGGCCCTCAGAGGCACGAGGAGGACGGGACGGGCTCCTCCCATTCGATATTTGCCCCCTGCACATTTTTGAGGTAACAGTGTTCAAATTAATCCATTATTGTGACTGCCATCAAACTCCCATCGGCATTTTCTACCAGTCTACCCTTTTTTTTTTTTTTTCTCTGTCGTCTGAACATTGGTGTACACGCGCTCTTTGCTTACCCCTCTGTCATATCCATATATCTCCATATAGTAATCCACACTATGACTATGACAGATAACGGGCCCCAAACGAATAACATCTATCAGGGAGGGCAACGAAAAGGGACCTTGGACAATTATTTAATTAGGACCACATCGTCCATCGAGTCTGCTATTGAAAGAGCAGAAAAGTGTGTCAATATAGAACCTACAACTAGCAACCACTCAGCTATGGAGCCACCAAACCAAACTGGAAATTCTTCATTACTGGATGAATTGAATCTGCTCTGTAAGACTGGGTATATCAACGTCGACAATGGGAATAACTTAACAAACACTCCTGTAGGTGCATTGCGAAACATCAGCCCCCTTTCTGCTACCACAGTACAACTACGCTTAAGTCATCCTGATACTCCTCTGTCACCTAAACCCACAGACTCCATACAACAACCAGCAAATGTTCAGGCACCCCGTTTAAATAGAAAGCGCAAAGGGCCTAAACAGAGGGTAAGATCAGCTAAAATACAAAGACTGCACCAAAGCCCCCTTTTAGGCAATAACAATACTCATATAACATCCGAGGTACGCCCAAATCCGAAGCTGACCACTCCATTTGAACTATTGGCCCAGATTGAGTTCCTGGTCAGGTCTTTAATTTCCCCACTGCTAAAAAGAATTGAGGTTATAGGGGAAAAGCTCTGCTCCATAGAGGAAAACACTAGGGCTAACCTAACAATTATAAAAAATATTGAAAATAAGAATCGAGTTGAGACCCTGGCGACTACTGATATTCCTTTTTTCCCTGAGAAAAGAATTATCACACGGACTCAAGCACTTGCCCCCAATACACCTAAAACAGCAGTCATATCAAACCTCCCAATACCCCTGAATCCTGTACCTAGAGATGGGCAGATTAAACTAACCACGCCGAAAAAGGGGAAGTTCAAGCTCAGTAACAATAAAACTGAAAGATCCGTAGACCTGGTAAATAAGGTGTCTTTCTGGTTAACAAACTATAGACCTCTACCACCCAATATCGATGGGACAATCCTAAATGTTAGAAGGGCAGGGTGGTTGGGACCTATCCCCAAGAACATACCGGGAGACCTGGTTTTGGTTAACTTTAGAGATCCTCGAGTCATCCAACACCTCCGAAGTTGGCACCCACAGATGGGTGATGGCTCAATCGGAACATGGGAACTGCAGGACTTTTACCCAAGGACTACTCACATGCCTCATGCAAGATCACACAAACATAATAACCTTGGGATTGGCAGTAGTGGTCATGGAGCGAGCAAGCATATACCCACCCACATTCGATTTCCCTTATTTTAAGGCATAGACCTGGTTTCCTGACTAATTAATTTATTTGACTAACTGAAATTGTTATGATTACGCTATGTATCAAAGCTGCTAGGGGTAGTATACGATGATTTGTAAAAAATGCTTTTATTGGTTTTATGGTCTGTTGTTAACTCCGTACAGATAGTAACTTTGTAATGATTATTAATGTTGTCTGTTTTTTGTATTTTTATTCTGTATGCTTTTATGAATTTTGACTGAATTCGAATAAAGCTTGTTGAATTTGAATTTGAATTTGACAGGGAGACGCATCTCTTCCAGCAATTGTCTGGAGTCAGCAGAGGAATAAACATTGCTGGCGGTGTAACCCTTTCAAAATGGCCGGAAAACACCTCGGCAATTTCCTGAGGATCCACTACCACTGACCCATCCGGCCTGGCTATAGACGACACCCATCTCATTCCATGATCGCGACGTTCCAACCACGCTAGCATCTTGCCTGCACTGTCTCCGAATTCATAAACCCGGTGGCGCGTATGAAGTAAACGCGCCTGGGCCCGTTCCTGGGCCAATGCTCTATAAATCAGTTGTTGGGTACGGAGATGCGCGGCGGTGGAGTCTGTGGGCGCGGCATTATGGGACACCTCGAGGTTAATGAGGTCAGTTTCCGCCCGCGTGATGAGGTCGGCCTGTTTACTCAAATGGCTAGTTTTTAGGGCTAGTGCTTCCCCCTTCACCACCGCAATGTAGACTTCCCAGAGTGTGACCGCTGAGTCCACCGAGCCAACGTTTTCCTAAAGTAAAGTTCAGTACCTTCTCGCAACGCCTCTCTGATATCGGGAATCTGTAAGAGCCAGGGGTTGATAACGATGGGTCCCCGCACCACCTGGCGATTATAGGTTAAGTCCACCATCAATGGGGAGTGGTCGGATATACCGCAAGGAAGGCTTCGCGGGCGAACAAAGCGGCCGATGTCGGCGTCGGGGCATAAGAAATAATCGATTCTCGACATGCTGTTGTGTGCATTAGAGTAGTGAGTGAAGGATGGTGTGTCCGGGAAATGAAAGCGCCAGATATCCGTCAGTCCCAAGGCGTGAGTGAAGTCAGCCAAGTCAGAAGTCTGACAGTGTGAACCCCTCTTGGGCCTACGGTCCAGATCGTCGCACATAGTGGTATTGAAGTCCCCTCCTATTATTAGGGTACCCGGGGAGAGGCCTAACAGTTGAGTACCCAATTCTTTAAGAGAGTCACGGACTAAGGTCGGCGGGATGTATACTGAGATGATGTTCAAGGGGCGCCCTTCCCAGGTGGCCTCCACCACTGCAAAGCGGCCAAGAGGGTCGGCCCAGCAACGTGAGTGAGTGAGTGCAAGATATTTCCGAACTAAAATCCCGGTGCCCCGGGACCCAGTAGTAAACCCTGCATGGATCAAAAGCCTGTATCCCTCCCTCTGCATTGCCTGGCATGTATTGCCAATCAGGTGGGTCTCCTGTAACAGGACTATGTCGGGGGAATGGTGTCGAAGGAACTGGAGGACCACACTCCGTTTTATTTTGTGACCCAATCCGTTGACGTTCCAGGTGAGGACTGAAAGGGAGCTAGAGAGTAGGTGAGTCATGGTTGTAAGGGTGGAGAGTCAAATTAGTGGGTCGTCTAGAGAGGGACCTCTCGTAGCGACCAGGCCTCGGGACCCTCTCAAGCTGGAGGCTAGGTAAAACATGAGTACCCCAGGGGTCGGGTGGCAGCCCAGGGGTGTAGCCCTGCGGCACAGGACCTCGGGTAAGCAAAGGAATCAGACTAAGGACCACTCTGCTGGAGGCAAAAGGAGAAGTGACCCGAGTTAGATGGCCATCGGGAGCTCTGCGGAATACAAAGGTAAACAACATAACAACAACAAAACCCAGACAATCCCCCCTACCCCCCACCCTGCTTCCCTGCCCGCGGATTCCGAGCTATCCACACCCCAACTAGGCAGAGTGCCTGTCGCCCTCCCACTCATTACTGGGGGTAGCAAGTAAGCCGGAATTGCCACTCGCCCGACTAAGAAGCAATAGAAATGTAATACACTAGTTAGAGCACATCATACGATTTACGCTACATTCACATAGTAGAAAGTTACTTGTTAGGTGGCTGGTGCAGCCCGATCCCGGCGGAAGGAGAAGTCTCAGGATACGGAGGCAGTACAGAAAGAGGAAGCTAGCCCCTCCGGGCAATCTACGAGTTCCCGGGACAACCTTGTGTTAAGAGCCAGAGCAGCGTTTATTCAGGTCCATCGTGGCATAGGCGTGTCATTCCACGTCATCCAGAGGTCCTGTGAAGAGGTCCTGACTCTCAGGCGGGCGGTCCACCCCCAAGGGGTCGTCCGGTACAGAACAGTTCCATGGAGAACCCCCGACTCTGCTCCAGCCCTCCAACCAGTCCCACACCTCCTCCGGCGAGAGAAAGAACCAGGTTTTTCCGTCACATTCAACACGTAGTTTCGCCGGGAATAGCATGAAGTATTTGACGCCCTTATCTCGCAGTGCCTTCTTGACCTCCAAAAAGCTGCGCCGCCTTGCCTGCACCTTAACCGTGAAGTCCGGAAACATGGAGATGCAAGTGTTTTCCAGGAGAAGAGGCGGTCCGGACCGGGCAGCCTGCAGCATAGCATCCCGGTCTCTGAAGTTAAAAACCCTCGCGATGATGGGGCGAGTGGGGGCTCCCGGCTTAGGTGTGCCCCCCGGGACCCTGTGCGCCCTTTCGAAAGGTTTTTCGGTTTAAGGTGAGTTGTGACCAAGGACTCCACGAACAGGTCGGCTGAGGGCACCTCCATTCTCTCCGGGACTCCGAGGATGCGGATGTTGTTCCGTCTCGCCCACCCTTCGTAGTCGTCCAGCTGTTCGCTCATCTGTTTCTGCTGTTTCTGGAGCTGTGCGACTTGCTGTTGAAGAGTAGAGGTGTCGTCAATTAGGGCAGCAGTCTTGACTTCTACATCTTTAACTTTAGTGTCTATCTTACGCAAGTCAGCGCGCAGGAGGGCACCTCGATGTTTACGGAGTCGATACAAGTTTCAAGAGAAGAGCAAACCCCGGCGATAGCCTCCATTACGTCTTCCAGGGTAAGTGGCTTTGTCTCCTGGGTAGGGGAAGCGAGCTTCGGGTCATTCGAGGGGGCCGCATCTCTGTTGTCGCTCCTGGCGCCCCAGGAATTCTTGGTGATCTGCCTCTGATTTGGGGGCTGTGACCCCTTGCCGGATGCCATCTCTCCCAGGTGGTGGGGCCTCGAGACCAGGAGGAGAAGACAAAGTCAAAGTTTAGGATGAAGGTCAGCACTCGTCTGCGGCGACGGAACAAATCAAGAGCACACCATAGAGCACCCTCGGGACAAATCAATGCTGCAGCAGTCGGGTCTGCCACGCGTGGAACAACAGTCTCAGGCTGCCCCCGTGGCAAAGGAACCAGGTACTGCCCCCGAGGCAACCCAGGAAGCCCAGCGGGGTACTGGGGCGATTCGAGTAGAGGCCAGGTTCCTCCAGGGCGCGGCGATATCGGGCGTAACTGACGGCCACGTAGTGGCCCGCTGATGGTGGACCCTGAAGGGGTGGGTCTTCCCCCAAACACCGACCACAGGTGCCAGGCGTTGAGTCGTTGGTGGGCAAAGCCGCCAGGACCTACACTGCCCCTGTAGAACAGGCCCAGGCGGTGAAATTAGGCGTGGCAGGTATGGCAGCCGAGATCAATACACCCCCGGGGCAGCAACTCACCCGCCAAGCCTCTGGGGGACTCCACAGCTTCGGAGCAGGGTCAGCAAGAGCAGAAAGCCACCAGGGCCCCTGGGGCACTCCCCCCGCAGCCTCAGGCAGGTGCCGTCAGTCTTCCGCCAGTTGAGTGGCTGCTCATCACCACAGGTCTTTACCAGGACCCCCAGAGTCAAAGAGTGGAGCGAGGCTGGGGCGTCGCCGGTAGTGTGTCCCGGTAAGCAGACGGCACCATCGGTCAGCCCCACACAGGACCACAGCAAATGCCCACGGAGTTTACATTCGCTGCCTCATCCGCAGGGCAGCGAAGGGAATGGAGCTCCGTCTGCAACAGGCCTCGAAGCCGGGGAGTCACGTAGATTCGCTCCCCGGCCGGAAAGGACCCACACCGCTTCTCCCCTCGAGGGTCGGAGGCCGCACCGGAGTCCACGCAGGGGGTCCACCACGTCCCGGAAGGCCCCGGGCAGGTCCTGTGATCGACACCAAAGCAGGACGGGTGTCTAGCGCCGGCCGGGTCCAGTAGCTCTCGGCGGGTGCAGCCTACAAAAGCGGCCGAGGCTAGGAGAGGGCCGCCATCTTGCAGGCCCACGGGGAGCACCCTTCCTCCGGCACAGACAGACTCTGATGAGCCCCGATCGGGCCAGCACTCCGCCACAACGGGCGCAATCGATATGTTGTGGGACTCCCCTCCGCAGAACAGGAAATCCCAGTCTGTGAGCGGATCGGTGCTGCGGATAGTCGGACACGGGCCGGGAGTCGCTCTAGCTAGCGACCATCCCCGCCGGCTGTCGGCCACGCCCCCCCGCATCACAGATTATTTAAGCCAAAATGACACGGGGGAGGTGGCCTTGACGGTGGTTTGGGAGGCGCTCAAGGCGGTTGTCCGAGGAGAAATACTGGCGATCGCGGCAGCAGGCAATACGACGCCAAGAGCTGGCGGATCAAGTGCTAGAGCTGGAGAGGGTTCACTGTCGGACAGGGGCCCCCAGAATATAAGTTGAAAGCGGCCAGAGTGCAACTTGCGAGCCTTGATTTAGATCAGGCAGAATATGCGGCACTGCGCCTTCGTCATATGTACTACGTGGGGGGGGGACAAGACCGGCCGCCTGCTGGCCAGTAAGCTCAAAGCAAAAATTGTCCGTTCCAAAATCCCTGTCATCCGCGCAGAAGGGGGAGGAGACATTCGAGAAGACGACCGCATTGCGGAAAGGTTTGAGGCATTTTATGCCAAGCTATACGCGGCTGACCCAGCATTGGATGAAGAGGCGGTAACAACGTATCTAGATGCCGTAGACGTCACGGCCCCCAATGAAGCGAGTGCCCTAGCTTTAGATGGCCCCATACGCGTGGAAGAGGTGATTTCGGCGATTGCCAGACTCAAACCGCTGAAGGCGCCGGGCCCAGATGGATTCTCCGCTGGCTTTTATAAAACGTTCTGTCCCCTCCTGGCGCCGATACTAACGAAATTATTCAATTCCTTCCAGGGCCCAGGCTCGATCCCACAGGAGATGCTGGAGGCAGACGTCATAGTCCTACCGAAGCCAGGCAAAGACCCGACACTGTGTGCGGCCTATAGGCCGATTTCGCTCCTCAACCTAGACTTAAAGTTATTTACAGGGATTCTGGCTGAGCGGTTGGGCCCGTGTCTTCCAGGCATAATAGAACCAGACCAAGCGGGCATTGTACCCTCCCGGCAGTGTGCAGACAACACCAAACACCTGATGCATGTAATTGACAAGGCACACTTCAATGCCTCAGACGCGGCCCTGCTATCAGTCGACGCCGAAAAAGCATTCAACAGGGCTGATTGGAAACATCTGGATAAAACGCTAGCGAGGTTTGGCATGGGGGACAGGTTCCGAGCCTGGGTGGCCAGCTGTTATGCGTCACTACATGCGAGGATCAAAGTGAATGGGATAAGCTCCAAGCCGTTCGACATTAGACGAGGCACGAGGCAGGGCTGCCCGCTCTCGCCACTACTGTTTGCCATCTACATCGAAACCTTCGCCCAACACATTCAAGACAACCGAGACATCACGGGCATTAAATTTGGAGGTGAGGAACAGACCATCAGCCTCTACGCGGAAGACATTCTTGTCGCCGTGGACAATCCTAGGGTATCGATACCAGCATTTCTGAAGGAGATGGAGATGTTCGTGAAGGTATCGGGCTTAAAAATGAACGTAGGGAAGTCTGTAATTCTTCCCCTGGGAAGCAACACCCGTCAGGCCAACAGGGGATCGCTACAGATGGGGGGGCTAGCCATACAAATGGCACTGCAGTACCTGGGGATTGCGTTGACACCCACAACAGCCCAGACAGTTGAACTGAACTACTCCACACTTCTGGCGCGCATCCAAGGGGATATTTTGAGATGGCGACAACAACCGCTCTCGTGGCTAGGACGGGTGGCTGCTGTCAAAATGTCCCTATTGCCAAGGGTGCTTTACCTTTTCCAGACCATCCCGGTCACCCCTCCTCTAGGCATGATCAAGAAGTTTGCAAGACACCATGCAACAATACATCTGGGCCAGTAAACGCCCTCGACTGAGGAGTGATTTGATCACACAGGTGACGGCGGAGGGGGGGCTAGGCGTGCCAGACCTACAGCGCTACTTCCAGGAATCGCAGATGCAATACCTTTTAGAATGGTCCCGGCCACTTTCGGAGAAACACTGGCTATTCCAAGACAGGGCCATGGCGGGCATGCCACTCTGGAGAGTCCCATTCCTGGCACGTCCAGATAGGCCGGCCTACATCAAAAAATCACCTATTACCAGGACGCTTCTCTAGGTATGGGATGCAGTGGCCTTACATCCTTTCCATCACCGATGACACCTCTACTGGATAACCCGGCATTCCCGCCTGGGACGCTCCCAGGCTCCTTCCCACAGTGGCGGCAGATAGAGTGTTGCTCAGTGGGGCACTTGTTCGATCTACAGGGCTTCATGACATTGGATACAGTAAGGGACATGTATGCGATTGACAAACCGCAACGCTTTCAGTACTTTCAGCTCAGGCACTGGCTTACGCACAAGGACATTGTACCGCACGTGAGCCGCCCCCTCACCCCGTATGAGAAATGGCTTCTTACCAAATCCACAGATTCACGGACAATCACAGAATTATATAAACTGCTGGCTCCCCCCCACCCACGATGCAGTCAGCAGGTCAGAGGCGATGGGAGCGAGAACTGTGATGCACGCTCTCGGACAAAGAATGGCAAGACATCTTCTATTGGGCGCACCACACCGCTAGAAATACAGCCAGTAGAGAATCGGTGGTAAAGGTGGCCTATTACTGGCACCTTACACCGGAGCGTCTGCACCAGAGTAACCCACGAAAAGACCCCACGTGCTGGAGGGGATGTGCACACACGGGGACCATGCTCCACATACTTTGGGATTGCGCAGAGGTACAGGAATACTGGGAGGTGGTGCTCCGGGACATAGACGCCTACTTTGAGACGGAGATCCCCCGTTTCCCGGCATACACGATACTAGGTCTCCCTAACAAACTCACGTTCCTGCTCAAATCACTTCGGGGGAAACAGATAGGACTGGCTATAGGGGCAGCAACGCAACACATCCTCTCACTCTGGGGCACCTCACAAAAGCCTACACACACAGGGTGGCTTCACTGGCTATGGTACATAATGGGGATGGAGAGGATACAAGCCTCACTCAAACAAACATCAAACACTTTTAAAGAAACATGGCTGCCATTAGTCTCCCTGCTAACCCAAGAATTTAACGAGCTTACGTGCCCAAAATACCTAAGGGTCCTCAGATTAGCGGATGAATTCCACAAAACGACGGACGATACGGGGCGCACTGTCTAAATCAGGTCCATTCAGTCACCCACCGACGACTCATCAGAACACACCGGAGGGAGGGGGGAAGAAGTAGGGAGGGCACCAGGGGTGGGAGGCAGTTGGGGTTAGGGAGGGCCACGAGGGAGGTATGGGTACAGGAATTCTAATTTGCATTGTCTTGACAGATTTCTATCTCACGAGCTCACATGGACACATGGCATCCGTCCCCAATGCTCAGATATCGAACGCATATGCAGCGACTGGGATTGGAAGTCACCCGCAACGTTATATCTGTCCAAATGCTATTATGTATTGCATTTCTGAACTCAATAAAATAAATTTGATCAAAAAAATTACTGACGTGTATCATTCATTCTAATATACATACAATAATTTCAGGGATTTGATTATATTTCATGTGCAATTTGAATATCTTAAATGTTCCTCTTTTGCTGATATTTAATTTTTATTTTATGAAATCTGTTGCGATTCATACAGTCATGCCCTGAATGGGCTTTGGAGCAAAGGGTAATCACCATTGGGAGAACATGCAACTTTACAATGGCCATCTTTTCTTTAAATGATCAACAATCACATTTAAAGTGAAAACATATTTCATTCATTGAAACTTTATTTCGGCTATTACAGCCATAAAAGAACATAAAAAAGAACACATTTTTTTACAACCTCTTAAAAAAGATCAAGAAGGTAGTCAATATGCAAGATCAAAGATAGATAGTACACAAACGAATGTGAGCTCACTTTTAGGGAACTAGGCCAATAAATATACATCACTATGAGAAATGTGATTTTCTATAAATATCTTAAAAATATAATTTAACATCTAAATATTAAAACCAGATAAAAAATGTCATATAAAAATATTGCTGAAGTCCATCATCAACTAGCAGCCATTTAGTATAATTCAGTCAATTGATCAACAAGTGCCTACACAAATAACCATAAGTCTTGCGTGATCCTTGAACAAAAAAGGTGGGTAAGCGACAGGTGTTATAAATTCTCATAGCAATTTTCAAGCAGATGCCTACGCTTAGACCACATTGCAAATAAAAATGTTGAGATCACAACAACAAAACTCGGGTCAGTGTCTGTTTTTAGAATCCTGAAGAATTCTGTATAATTTCTAATGCCCAGGTTTCTGCAAAGTTGGATCACCCACTTAGATCTGGGGCTCTGGTAGGCCGGACAGAAAAAAACCACGTGGATCACGGTTTCTTCCTCCACTAGACACCCAGGGCAAGGGCGGCCTATACTTCCTGCCCACCTATTAGTTCGGGCGTTAAGTGGGAGCGTCCCATATCTAAATTGCAGGAACAGTTTTTTAGCTAAAACAGGTTGTATGGTATCTATCACTTGCTCAAACTTATATTGGCACTTAATATCAAAAAACCCATATGTTAGACTGGAAGGGTCAACCGTCTGTACAGTGCGTGACAGGTTATATTCCTTCCTGGCACTTGCTAGAGATTTTTTTGATATTTCTGCACATGATGCTTCGTGTGCAGTCCATAGATCTCCCCTACCCATTGCTCTAAATGTGTCCCTAATGAAAGCCAGCCAGGGGATTCTACCCATCCCCAATGTGGACAGCACCACTTTTAGTTCATCCCTATAATGGGCCAATTCTGGGGTGCTCCACAGCCGTCGCCAGTACATCAGTGGACGCGAAGATATTAGATGCGCTGTAGGGCAGATGCCCAGATGGTACTAGGCGTGTGTTTTTGGGCAGACTTTAGATCTGTCTCATAAAACTATTTTCAGTTACTGTGAGGATATTCGCTGCACAGTGCCCCCACAGTTCTGCCCCATACAAGGTAGATCCCCTAGCTTGAACTTTAAACATTTCTACTGGCGGGCTTATGGCCTTTAGAGCAGAGGTTTTATGAAGTTTTAAAATCCCTCCGATGGCCTGGGTTAATTTTAAATTAGCCTTATTGACTTGTGAGCCCCACCCCATTTTATCGTTTAGGGTAAGTCCTAGGTAATCGAAGATGGAGACCCTATCTAATGGTCTACCATCCATTCTAGGGTCTGGGCAGTTGATGGAATTCGCGTTAAAGACTATATATTTTGTCTTTTTGATGTTAACCACCAGATGCCTCCTCTTGCAGAACTGACTAAATTCCTCAAGAACACGCTGCATCCCCATTGGTGATTTCGAGAGGAGCAGAGTGTCGTCCGCAAACATTAGTGCAGGAAATTTGCGGTTAGCCAGTTTTGAGGGGTTGTGTCTTTGACAGCAAGGAGGTCTTCAATTAGCCGGTTGAGAAAAAGGGAGAAAAGAGTTAGTGCAAGCACACAACCCTGTCTCACCCCCTATTCAATGGGAAAAGGAGATGTCAGTTTCCCATTCTTGCCAAACCTCACCCTTGCAAAAGTTCCCTCATCGAGGCGCCTGAACTGATGGCTTAATACGGTAGGGCCTCCATATCCAACAAGATGCCCCACAGCTGATCGCGGTCCACCATATCAAAAGCAGATTTTAAATCCACGAACGTGAGGTACAAACTTCCACCCTCCAGGACTATATGCTTCCAATATATCAGTTGTAACCTGAACAACTGATCTTTAGTCGATATTTTGCTTCTAAAACCAGCTTGGAGGGGAGTTAGAATAACATGATCCTCCATCCATTCATGAAGTCTGCCCAGTAACACTCTAGCGTAAATTTTTTGGGACACATCAATGAGGCTAATTGGCCTTTAATTTAAAGGGTCGATTGGGGACCCCTTTTTGTAGATTGAGATGATCTCTGCCCCAGCCCATGTAGGGGAAGGCGACAACCCATTAAGGATTGCATGAAAGAGCAATTGAAGGTATGGGTCCCACACTGCCTATTCACTTCTATACAAGTCCCCAGGGATTCTATCTAGCCCAGGGGCCTTGTTTGGTAGTACCTTCGCAATGGCAGCGAACACCTCAACCAAGGTACAAGGCGGCAAGTCCCCAGAAAAGGCTGAGGTTCGGGCATTACATGTGTTCCCGTTCATGCTATGATCTCCTTTTGGGCTTGAATACAAATCCTTGAAATGAAGATGCCAGGCATCCTCACTGATAATGGCTCAATGGTAGTCTTTCCCTCAATTCATCCAGTATGGATTAAATTCCAAAAGCCTCTTGTATCTTTGTGGTCTAAAGCATTTTTTATTGCCTGCCATCTCTCCATTTCCCATTTTGTTTTCGTATGTAAAATCTTTTTTTTTTAAAAGACCTACCTTCCCTAATACTTATGCTATCACCCTTTTTGAGGCATGTCAGGAGCGCTCTTTTAGCGTCTCTGCATGCCGGGTTATACCAGAGATTTTTTTTCTCTGGGGCGATTGCTCTTAATTGGTTTGTTACTATAAAAAAAGGACGCCTGGATTGCAACCAAATCCTGGTGTACTTTTCCCAACTCTACATTGTCATCCTCACAGGATCCAATGCCTGTGAGAAGGCTTACCTTTTCCAGCATAGGGATAACGCAGGAGTACATGTCCGTCGTCGTATCTGGGGATTGAGTTATTACACCCCAACGGATGTGGCGACCTCCATCTACCACTGTTAAGTTGTCGTGTTGGTTATGGTCCAAAGCTTGCCCTAGTTCTAGCACTTGTGCTTCTAATGTTAATGCTTCAACATTCTTCGCATGCTCAGAAAAACATTTCGCTGGATCCCCTCCGAAACAAGGAAAATAGTCACCCACGCTCTGGTCACGAGCCGACTGGACTACGGAAACACCCTCTACGCAGGTACCACCGCTAAACTCCAGAAGAAACTCCAACGAATCCAAAACGCCTCAGCCAGGCTCATATTAGACATCCCACGCAACGAACACATCTCTGGTCACCTTAAAGACCTCCACTGGCTACCCGTCAATAAGAGAATCACTTTCCGACTGCTTACCCACGCACACAAATCACTCTACGACATCGGACCAGATTGCCTCAACTCTCGACTGTCCTTCTACACCCCCTCCCGCCAACTACGTTCTTCCAGCCAAGCCCTCGCCACTGTACCTCGCATCAACAAGACCACCATGGGAGGCAGATCCTTTTCATACCTGGCTGCTAAAACATGGAACTCACTCCCCGCTTACCTTCGCCTCACCCAGAACCACCTAGCGTTCAGAAAGCAGCTTAAAACGTGGATATTTGACAAATAATCCTCCTCCCCTTCCTAAGCGCCTTGAAACCCTCTGGGTATGTAGTGCGCTATACAAATTTTTTGACTTGACTTGACTTAATGTAAGGACCAGAGGATTATGGTCACTTTCTACCGGGGAAGGACACAAAACTTAACTGCTTTATGCCAGATTTCAGTGTTTATTAAAATATAGTTTATTATAGATTCCTGGACAGGTTTATTAAAAGTAAAGTGCCCCGGATTATCATCTGGGAACCAGCCATTACAAGCCCTCAGCGAATGTGTGAGTGTTAGGGAGGTCAGTTGAAGGACCAAGGGGGTCCATCCCCTTATTGGGTATTCATTAGCTGCAGGAATTGATAATATTACATCCTCCTCAGAAGTAATCGGTGATGACAACCCAATGAGGGGTTCAAAATGGCAGTTAAAGTCACCTCTTATAATAGGAGATGCTTTCCCCGAAAGTGTAACAAGTAGGGCCGCCAAATCATCCAAAGTTGGGGATGTATGCCCATGTTTGACTGGCCTAGAATAGACATTGATGACAGCCAGATTGGGTAAATCTGCATTGGAGAGGAGAATGCATAAAATATCCGGTGAGTGGATATCTATTCACTTCACAGTGTACCCTAAGTGTGTACCCACCCATATGCATAGACCCCCGGATGGTCTCCCTCTTGCACCTTTAACTGCTGGCTTACTATATGCTGCGAAACCTACTCTGTGTTAGGATTTTAGGGAACAGGCTTCCTGGAAGAGACAAATCTCATGAGCGTCCACAAAGTTACCCCAGTCCAGCTGTTCTAGTTTACCCAAAAGTCCTGCTATATTACATGACATAAACTTGAGACCTTTTGGACTTACTGCGTCTCACCCTCAAGATTCACCTCCAATTCTTGCCTATCTGAGTTTACTATCTGTCCTGAGTTGTTAACAATAATCATGAAATTTTGAGAATGTGAGCCCTCCTCACCAGTTGTTGCGCTATATGGATTTAGACTCGACTACCAGATTACCCACGCCCTCACATGGACCGGGTATGCCATTTCTCTTTCACTCTTCGTGCCCCAAGACACCCCTTCGCTCTGGCTGTTGGCCCGGAAGCTCGACCCCCAAACCCAAAGTAGAATCACCCAAGTAATTAGACCAACTGGGGCGGGATATACAGTTTGGAACTAGTCAGTCAACCATGTCGAGAACACTATATCTATTTCTTAAAGGGATGCTAGAGACAAAACCAAAACCATCCAACCCGGTTCTATTGCTGAAATTTCCGGGTAGAGGTTTCCCCTCCCGAGTCCTTTCCTGATAGCCAGACAACTCCACACTTGGTGTAGTGGTGTAAAAGTAGCTAAGATCCAATGCCTGGATAGAAGTTCTCGAGTTTTGTCGTGACCCCTCACAAATGATGTGGCGCACTGCCCGTCTATCTCTAAAATTGACTACTATGCACTTGCCTGATATATCTTTCTTTCTCCAGCCTACCCAACTTACTCCACGGGCAAACAGGATTTGGCTATGTACATTTGGAGGGAGGGGTCTATTGGTTTTCAGCCAGTGGATGGTTTTGTTCTTTAATTCAATATATGATTCAGAACTACCCTCTGCTAAACCCGGGACCCCTGTCAAAACAACCACATAGGGTGCTGACTCAGGGGGCAAATCAATGTGTGACAACGTATTCGCATGGTTGTCAGATCCCTTTATACCCCCCTGTGACATTGTGGCCGGAACCACTTCCAATAATTGTGGTTGTTGTCTCCCACCCCTTGCAGAGCCTCGATTTTCCAAAGATGCTCGGCCAGTATCAGCAATGTGACTTGCTACGATGTTCCTGCGTGGTGTACCTTCCATTGGATCAGGGGCATGCATATCGGAGGTCGTGTTACGGCCACCCAAGCCTCTGCATCCATCCATTGTTATGTCCTTATCCTGTCCATTCGCTGGAAGATTCTTCTGAATACCGTCTAGGTTGGTTATAGTCAATTGTTCAAATTTCACCAGCCTATCCTCAATCGATGAAAGCCTATCAAATAGAGGTTGTAAGGAAGAGGTGATGAGACAGCCAATTTTTACCCAAAAACCCTCATCCATTGAGGACAAAGGGCCAGCAAGAGAGGTCATTGGCGGAGAGACTATGGAGGGTATATTCACGTGTGATAATCCTCGGCTTAGAGGTATAACACTGGGCAAGTCTCCATGCTTGTTCAATTTAGGCATTTTGTGTTTTTTTCCCCTCAGTGTACCCCCTCCTCGCTTCCTCTTTGGGTTTGCCCCGTAGTCTGGACAGGTTGGTTGGGCAAACCTTTCAGGGTGGCCCCCACTGGTGCGCAGATGGCTACCAGTTCATCAATAGTGGTAGCCTAAGTATTGTCACATGCAGTTCTGCTTGTCTGGTCAAACTCCCCATCAGTCAAAATGGGCACCTCCTCCTGCAACAAGGGATTACCACTCAGGCGTGAGACTTCAGGGACTGTGGCCTTGCGGTTATCCCTCTCTAGGGTTCGTGCCAAGATCAAATCACCCATGGATGAGCATTTGGCGAATCCAAGTTCCTGGGAAAGGCGACGCTCAGTTATAGCAATTTCAAGGGCCAGCACCGAGGTGGCCCTTATGGTAAACTGGTCCAGAGTCTCAGCTACGTGCCCGCCCATTGCAGCTTTCCTACCCTTTCCCTCACAACCAGGCATTACAACCAAATTGGGTGCTATGTTTAGGGTCAAAAGAGGAATAGTGGTTCGTACTAGCAGTTATATAGCAGATGACTGACTTTAGATCTGGAGGAGTTAGGGGAGGGCCCAGCCCAGCCTCCACCGGTCTCCAACGGGCTCAAACGGGCCCGCGCTAGGCCCGGGCTTCGCCCGGCACGTGACAGCGCGCGTTACTCAGAGCGGGTACCGGTATCAATTAAATACAGACAGCAGGAGGTGCTTAATGCGCCTCAGGTGATCCCGGCGCAGGGCTGTTGGGACACGTAGTCCTCACGGCAGGCAGGGAGCAAACTGTCAGTCTCCCTCGTCTCCCTCGTGTTCTCCCCGTAGTCCGACCCTCACAGCAGTCTCCCTCGAAATCCTCCACAGCGAAGCGGCATACATATATATTCTTTTTTGGGGGGGGCTGCGAATGTGTTTGCCTCGTCTGTGGAATATATATATATATATATATATATATATATATATATATATATATATATATATATATATATCAAAACCATCTCTTCATACTCTGAAGAATTGGAGTCGCACTACAAAGGGCTCCCGTGCACTTTTTATTCAATTATTTTCATCTGGCAAGTCCTTACGCGTTTCGTTGAACTTCAACTTCATCAGAGGTGTGCCATTCGATGACAGTCTGCTGCGAACCTGCAATGCTTGCCGTTTTTATTTTCAAACCTTCAGTGGGTGTCCCTCAAGTGGGTGGGTCTTTCACGGCATGCTGGACCTCGTAGTCCTCGTGTGCAGGTTAATTAGTAACCCTCTGGTGGGTCGTGCAGTTTATTAAAATTGTTTTTCCCTTGTGTTTTCGAGCCACAATGCCCTATTTCAGCCCCTTTGCCTGCTGAGTAGGAGTCATACCGGAGCCGGTCTCCGGTGGCAGCCACTTCCCAATTTCTGCTGTTCTGCGAATTCTCACCATCGGTTCTGTTGAGGGAATACCGGCGCTCTCTCTGGCTGTGCGTCACTCCCACGGCTGAACCACGCCGTACAATATCAAAACCATCCCTTCATACTCTGAAGAATTGGAGTCGCACTACAAAGGGCTCCCGTGCACTTTTTATTCAATTATGTTCATCTGGCAAGTCCTTGATCGTTTCGTTGAACTTCAACTTCATCAGAGGTGTGCCATTCGATGACAGTCTGCTGCGAACCGGCAATGCTTGCCGTTTTTATTTTCAAACCTTCAGTGGGTGTCCCTCAAGTGGGTGGGTCTTTCACGGCATGCTGGACCTCGTAGTCCTTGTGTGCAGGTTAATTAGTAACCCTCTGGTGGGTCGTGCAGTTTAATAAAATTGTTTTTCCCTTGTGTTTTCGAGCCACAATGCCCTATTTCAGCCCCTTTGCCTGCTGAGTAGGAGTCATACCGGAGCCGGTCTCCGG
The DNA here is from genome assembly GCF_964261635.1 of Lissotriton helveticus. Classification (NCBI taxonomy): domain Eukaryota; kingdom Metazoa; phylum Chordata; class Amphibia; order Caudata; family Salamandridae; genus Lissotriton; species Lissotriton helveticus. The sequence goes on from NC_136061.1 coordinate 1,377,551,961, forward strand.
TGGCAGCCACTTCCCAATTTCCGCTGTTCTGCGAATTCTCACCATCGGTTCTGTTGAGGGAATACCGGCGCTCTCTCTGGCTGTGCGTCACTCCCACGGCTGAACCACGCCGTACAATATCAAAACCATCCCTTCATACTCTGAAGAATTGGAGTCGCACTACAAAGGGCTCCCGTGCACTTTTTATTCAATTATGTTCATCTGGCAAGTCCTTGCGCGTTTCGTTGAACTTCAACTTCATCAGAGGTGTGCCATTCGATGACAGTCTGCTGCGAACCTGCAATGCTTGCCGTTTTTATTTTCAAACCTTCAGTGGGTGTCCCTCAAGTGGGTGGGTCTTTCACGGCATGCTGGACCTCGTAGTCCTCGTGTGCAGGTTAATTAGTAACCCTCTGGTGGGTCGTGCAGTTTAATAAAATTGTTTTTCCCTTGTGTTTTCAAGCCACAATGCCCTATTTCAGCCCCTTTGCCTGCTGAGTAGGAGTCATACCGGAGCCGGTCTCCGGTGGCAGCCACTTCCCAATTTCTGCTGTTCTGCGAATTCTCACCATCGGTTCCGTTGAGGGAATACCGGCGCTCTCTCTGGCTGTGCGTCACTCCCACGGCTGATCCACGCCGTACAATATCAAAAACATCCCTTCATACTCTGAAGAATTGGAGTCGCACTACAAAGGGCGACTCCAATTATAGAAACTCGGCCATTATAGTTAGTAGACCTAACTATAAATTGTGCCCCTGCAATGCACTGCTGATGACAATACATATTTCATCACTGACTACATGCTCAGTGACATCACTGATGACATATCAAATGACAGCACTGATGAAATCATCCAGTGAATATGTGTTTCTGTAAAGTATAAAAAATATGTTTTATATATATATGCTAAGGTGTATTGAAGTATGAGTGGGTGCATGAGTGTCTGAATGAATGACTTAGTACGTGTGTGACTGACTGTATTAGTGAGTGATTAAATGTGTCTTACTGAATGCATGGGTTAGTGACTAAACTGTGTGAATGTCTTTATTAGTCTGTTAGTTGGTGTGTAAGCGGCTGCATGGCTTGGTGAGTAGCTACATGAGTGTCTTTATGGGTTATTTTTTTGGTTGTCTGAGTATCTGTATGGGTACCTGAGTGTCTTTGTGGGTGGGTGGGGGTGTGAATGTGCATAGATATGTGAGTGGTTGTTTCACTGGGTGTATGGGTTCAAGAGTGCATATGGAAACAGCTATATGGGTGGGTGAGTGTGTGTATGGGTGTGTTGGTGAGTGAATGGATGTCTCAGTGGTACATATGTGAGTAACTACATATGTTTTAAAGAAGTATATGTGAGTGTTGGAGTATATAAATGACTATATGGGAGAGTGAGTGATCGCAAGAGAATCTGTATGGATGAGTGTGTGTTTCTATGAGTGATTGTTTAAGAGAGTAAGTATGTTGTAGTATCTGTATAAATAGGTGTGGTGGTGTGTGTGTGACTGTGTAAGCAAGGTAATGGGTGTGTGATAGTTTCTTTGCATGACTGACCAGGTGTATGAGTAACTCTTTGGGTGAGTGGCAGTGTGTGAGTATCTATATGGGTGTATGAGTGGATATATCAGTGGCTGTATAGATGAATGCCTGTGTGTATGAGTGACTGTATGGGTTACTGGGTGGATGTGTGTGTAGGCGTATGAATCACTGAATCACTGAGCAGGTATGTACTAACTGCTATTGGTCTGTCTATGGTTTCAATATTGGCGATCGTATTTTAGAGTGGGTATATGAAAGGTTTTTTTAGCGTATGAGGAGGTGCATCAGATGATCATGTGGATGATGTCATCAGTGATGTCATTTGAGATGTCATCAGCATGGTTTCGTACGAGTAAAATCTCCAACTAACTATAACGTCCTTGAAACCTATGTTTTTTTCAGTGAATTTCTAAGGTTTTTTACATGCTAATTTCTAACTATAACGTGCCTCAAACCTATGTTTTTTTCAGTGAATTTCAAAGGTTTTTTATGTTTTATTCAGTGAACTTCAAAGGTTTTTTAAATGTTAATTTCTAACTATAACGTCCCTGAAACCTATGGTTTTTTCAGTGAATTTCTAAGGTTTTTTAAATGCTAATGTCTAACTATGCCTACAAAGGTAGGACATATGAATAAAGAGGAAGAAAAGCGCAGAAAGAAGCAAGACAAATGCAAAAAGAGACAACAGAAGTCCAGAAAGACGAAGAAAAGTGCAGGGAGAAGAAGAGATGTGCAGAAAGAACCAACAGAGGAGCAGAAAGTCATCCTGTGCCCCCAACTTTTTGCTGATGGGTACTGGTGGTAACTGACTCTGAATACCCAGGCCTAGAGCCAGTGTAATGCTAAAAAAACACTTAGAATACAGTGAAAACACCTATATACACTAGGGAACACTATGCGTTGGGGTACCCCGGTAATTAGCATGACCTCCTCTGTATTTGCCATGAGTTAATGCCTGGGTCATTGCGTGAGTACATGAGTAGTGACTGGATGATTAGAGTGCTACAAGGAGAGTGTATGGTGATTTTATAAGTGCTTAGATTTTGGCGCAGTGATCGGCTAAGCACATAGGATTGGCTGGGTTAATGACTACATAGGTAGTACCAGGGAGATTACTGGACTGCATAGGTAGTCTTCAAGGTATTGCAGCAGTGCATGTGTTAGTGTCAGTGGGTACAGGACTATACGGGTAGGGCGTATGGGATTGTCACAGTGATCAGTTAGTGCCTGGAACATTGCATGAGTACATAGCTACTGACCAAAATATTACAATACTGCAAGGAGAGTACCTGAGTGAATTTATAAGTGCTTGGGTATTGGCAGAGTATTTGGATTAGTACATGGTAGTGGCTGGGTGACTGGAGTACTGCACAGGGAGTGACAGGGTGATTGCTGGACTGCATGGGTACTACCAGGGGAACTGAAGGGGCGAATGAAAAGTGTGTAGGTGGTTAGAGGACTGAATGGGTAGTACACAGGGATTGTAGCAGTGCATGTGTTAGTGCCTGGATCATTGCATGACTACATGGGTAGTGACTGGATGATTAGAATACTGCAAGGAGAGTGCCTGAGTGAATTTATAAGTGCTTGGGTATTGGCGGAGTGTTTGGATTAGTACATGGTAGTGGCTGGGTGACTGGAGGACTGCACGGGGAGTGACAGCATGATAGCTGGACTGCATGGGTACTACCAGGGAAATTGAGCGAATGAGAAGTGTGTAGTTGGTTAGATGACTGCATGGGTTGTACACAAGGATTGTAGCAGTGCATGTGTTAGTGTCTGGATCATTGCATGACTACATGGGTAGTGACTGGATGATTAGAGTACTGCTAGGAGAATGCATGGTGAATTTATAAGTGCTTGGGTTTTGGTGCAGTGATTGGATAAGGACATAGGACTGGCTGGGTGACTGGAGGTCTGCATAGGTAGTACCAAAGATATTACTGGACTGCATAGGTAGTCCTCAATGGATTGCAGCAGTGCATGTGTTAGTGACTGGGTCATTGCTTGAGTACATGGGTAGTGACTGGATGACTAGAGTGCTGCAAGGACAATGCATGGTGATTTTATAACTGCTTTGGTTTTGGCGGAGTACATAGTGCTGGCTGGGTGATTGGAAGAGTGCATGGGTAGTGACAGAGAGATTTCTGGAGTGCATGTGTGCTACCTGGGTAATTGGTGGAGTGAATCAGTAGTGTGTAGGTGGTTAGAGGTCATGGGAAGTGCTTCGGGATTGTAGCAGTGCATGTGTTAGTGCCTGGGCTATCTATTCTATGAGTACATGGGTACTGACTGGAATATTAGAGTACTGCAAGGAGAGAGCATGGTGAATTTATAAGTGCTTGGGTTTTGGTGGAGTGATTGGATAAGTACACAGTGCTGGCTGGGTAATTGAAGGAGTGCATGGGTACTGACAGGGCAATGACTGGACTGCATGGGTAGTGCTCAGAGTATTGTAGCAGTGCATGAGTTAGTGCTGGGTCATTGCATGAGTACATGGGTACTGACTGGATGATTAGAGTACTGCAAGGAGAGTGCATGGTGAATTTATAAGTGCTTGGGTTTTGGCGGAGTGATTGGATTAGTACATGGTAGTGGCTGGGTGACTGGAGGAGTGCACAGGGAGTGACAGTGTGATTGCGGGTCCAAGGCCACGCCCCTCTTTACACCTCTCTGCAACGCAGCTTTGTGGTGCTTACTGGAGGTACCTGGTGGGCTATTTGGACCCAAGGGACCCTCAGGATTCAAGGGGACTTTATCCCCCAACTTATAATCTGCCCGAGGGCCTGTTTGCATAGTGATGAAGGGAAGGGGTGGGGCCTGATGTGATAAGTGTGCAAGGTTTCCCTGCTCTTGCTTCCAAAATACAAAGCAGTGTTTGCTATGACAGGGCGGGAGCAAACAGCAGTGTCCCGGGGGTTGGCACCCTGGGACACTGCAGGAGCCGGCCTTGGGAGGTGGTGGTCCCCAGGGCCATCGAGGACTCCTGGAGGGAGGTCCCGCGTCCCCCCTCCCTTCATAAAAATAGCCCCGGTGAGGTGGTGGTCCCCGGGGCTCGGGGCTCCATAACAGATCCCTCATTTTACATTTTTAGTGCCGTAGGGGTGTGAAGGGGCTTGTGCCCCCCAAACAGGTTTCATAACTTATGAAAATTGAAGCCCTGGGGAGTGGCATTGTGAGCAAGGCAGCATGAGGCTGCCGAAAGGTGTAGATGTGATTGTTACGAATAAAGAAAACTGAGTGATCAATACCTCTTGGAATGCTGGATGATTATCAAGCATTGAGATAATCCCATGGAGATATTTAGAAACGAGGCGGATGTTTCATGACCGGCACCACCGACATTCTGGAAGCACGCCAGTGTAATTGCCAAACTGAATTTTGTATGAAGGAGACAGGCATGCCCCCCTGTTATGCTGTACCGCAACACTGCCAGAACTGGAGAGGAGTGCGCAGACCACAAGGAGGAACCTGTAGCCGGTGATCGGAGGATCTCAGAGACGTGGTAGAATACTTGCGCCGAACTCCAGTAAGCTGGGCAAGTGAGGGAAGCAACGGGATACGGGCTGGAGAATGGCGATATAGCTAAATGTATTAGTCGTGATTTATAAAGCTACCATTATCACAGGAGGGAAGACACCGGACTGTAATATGAGTGATGAAGAGTGTGCGGCCAGTCAATAGGAAGCCTTGAAACTCTTTGCAGAAACTAATCTACCGGTGCTGAGGGACAGAGGTGTCTCAGCCCCCACAGTGATGAATGAACAGGGAAAACAATTGCAAGAGTATGAAAAGCTAAAAAAAGAGAGATCTTATGATGGTGGGAAGCGGCATCATTATGCCAGTATCTACAAGTAGGGAGAGTCCCACGGGGGCTGCGAATTATGATCACCCCTACATATGAAAATCCACAATCGGAAATGCTGTGGGAATGGGCGGAAAACAGTGCTACTAGTTCTACAAATATGATCCTCATTTTAGTGAAATAGGCGGAACGAGAGAGACAGGAAGTGGTAATCAAGATTAAGGAATTAAATAATATCCTGGCAAAGAGTGAGGTCAAATGAAAGTGAATACATTTAGAAGTGAGATGAGAACCAGGCTGAAAAAATACGAAAGACATATCAAAGACAGAAAGACTACTAAATTTCTTTGCGACCGCCTGGATTATGAATCAGGGCGTATGTATACGTTAGCTAAAAAATGTTACTCTGTTAGGAGGCAAAAGATCCAGAGTGGTATTATCGAACAACAAGCAGTCTCACAAAGTGAAGCAAGCTTGGATACGGGCTCAGTACAAGAGCAAGAAGATCAAAGAGGGAGAGGAATGAGCGATGTCAGGCCCGTTGTTACAGATGAGTTCCGTTTTATGCAACCTGAGCAACAAACGGATCATCGCACCATGAGGGGTTGCAGAAGGGGAAAAAGCGGAGGAAGAGGAAACAGAGAAGAGGAGGAGAAGGCTATAGGAGGAACACAAGAATGGCAAACAAACAGATCCATGCTCTCAAATGCGAAGAAACCAATGAAAAAGTAATCAACAACAAAACAGTAATAAACCTGAGTACCATGGTTTTATCTAAAGAAGAACAATCGGTGTTAGAACTGAGACTTTCCTACTTTGATGAGAATGATTTTAATGATCCTAACAGTAGAATGGACCTGTATCAATTTCTTAGAAAACTTAGATTATCCAAGATTCATTTTAGTCGTAACCCTCAAAATTCCTCTATACCAGTGATACAGTTAAATACTCCAGATGAACCCAACACCTTGAGTGTGAATGACGCACCTGTCTTGGGAGATTTATTAGAACTATTTAATTACGGCAATCAAGAAATGGGAAGTACAAGCGATCCACATGAATACAATGACCCAACATAACCTCTAAACTTCAGATTAGAAAGAAATGACTATACCCCATTTCAACCACCTTCCAAATTCACACCACAGTCAGCATGAGATAATTTGGACATCTTTAGTGAGAATGTAACAAAGGATCTCAAACAACTGTATTACAAAGCTATCCAAAAGGAGAAGAAATGCAACCCAAAAAAAAGCTCTGTTACATAAGACTGTGGCTAGAATACATAAAGAAGATGGTTTACTGGTGAAACCTCCAGATGAGGGGGGAAATGTCATACTTTGGGGTAGAGAGCTCTTCAAAAAAGAATCACTTAGCCAACTAAACCACCATGAATGCTATTGCTATTGCAGGATCAGTATGAAGGAATATGAAGGGGTAAAAGAACATTTTTTCGTGAGATTAGAAGTGTGGAGACAAGAAGAACTGTTAAGCTAGGATGAGTACAAATGTATCAAACAGGAAAAATCAGTGTTACCGGTCTTCTAAATGCTCCAGAAGGTGCATAAGAGCAATAATTTCTTCATGTGGTAGCCTGTTTGAAAATGCATACAAATAAATGCATTCTTTTTTTAAACCTCATTGTAAGAACATGAACATCGTTTATTAAAGACCACGTATTTTCTTAAATGCATATATGACATACGTTGGAATGAGACAAGTATGATACTGGTGACTCTTGACATTGCCACCTTATACACTAGTATAAGACACACTGATGGTATTAAATCGACAGAATATTTTTCGAACACAAGACCCATTCGATTTTTAAAACGCAATCAAATGATTTTGGAGTTAATAAAGTGGTACTTGACAAGGAATATATTTTTATCTGGTAAGGAATTATTCCAGCAAGAGACGGCGATGGCCATCTGCTTCACCCCCAGTTATGCCAATTTACATCTTGGCTGATGGGAGAAGCAGATGCCTGGTGGACCTCTACTGGAACAGTGGTCAGAACACATAATATTGTGGGTTAGGTTCATAGATGACGTTTTCGTGCTATGGCAGGGCACGGAAACGGATATAGAACTATTCATCAGGGACTTGAACCAAAACACTCTTATTCTGAAGTTTTTAGGACCGAATAGCAGAACCTCCATAGACTTTTTAGATATTAGAATTGGACCAATGGAAGACAAACTAGAGACTACCATTTTCAGAAAACCGACAGCTGGCAATACTATTCTTCATTCGCATAGCTCCCACCCTGCACCTCTAATTAGGAGTATACCTTTTGGGGAGTTTCACAGAGTTCGGAGAGCGTATAGTGATCCGGATGAATACAGTAGAATGGAACAGGAAATGATCGGCTGGTTCGTCTAGAGGGGATACTCACCTACTGTTATAGATGGAGCAGCCACCAAAGCCAGGAAGTTAGAGAGGCAAAAAGTGTTATTTAAACCATCCAGAAACCAATTGAAGAGCTTTAAAAAGGGACTGGAAAACCACAGATTCATAGCAACTTTTAATATTGAACATAAAGAGATGAGATCCATTTTAAATAAACATTGGCATCTGGTAAAAGATGACCCAATATTGGGCCCTAAAGTGAGTAAACATCCGGATATAACATATAGGAAATCCAAATCATTGAAAGATCTGATTGTAAAGAGTGAATTTCAGGAAAGGAGGGGGGGAGACCCGACTTGACTGCAACAGAAAATGGGTTTTAAAAAATATTTTAAATGTAAATGGCTTGAATTGTACACATTTTAAGACATTTTTAACAAAACTGTCACAATCAAGGGCTTTTTAACGTGTAGATCAAGCTTTGTGGTATACTTACTGCAATGTCTATATTCACAATTCTATATAAGAAGTACTACTCTACTTGTGTATAAAAGAATCCTGCAACACCGAAGAGCAATAATCAATCAGGATAGGACTTATCTAGTTGCCAGACATTTTGAAACTCATCATCAAAGTAATCACTCAAGCTTGCAGTATAGCTGCATAGCAGAAATTCCCAGAAAAAAAGAGGAGGAAACAGGGAAAAATAACTCAGAAAGCTAGAAACATACCTCATATTAAAGTTCAATAGCAACGAACCTCATGGACTAAATATAGATGAGGATTTATATACCTGCTTAAATTGAATAGATGATGAAACTGAGAAAATGAGAGAGGGCCGGCACACAATGGAACCATTTGTTTTAATCCCACTTCCGCACAAATATTTATCCCGAGATACGTGGCGGGGTCGGTCTTACGTGAATCCTGACATATGGTAGTTTTAGTGCACACAATCCCAGTCTTGTCTGTGTTCAGGGCATACCCAGACTCTCTACCAAATTCGGAGACCAAGACTTCAATCCTTGCTATTGCCTCAATTGAGTCAGGGGTGATGACAGCTATGTCGTCAGCATGAGCTAACACCTTGGTTTTCAACCCCCTGACCATAAATGGTTTAATTATTTGGTCTTGTAATATTGCTCTTAATAATGGGTCAATGTATAGTGCGAAAAGGATAGGGGAGCAGGGGCAGCCTTGTCTTGTACCCTGAGCTTCCTAGATCCTATCTGTTTCCCTACCCATCAGTTGGATTTTTGCAAAAGATTGCACATACATAGCTCTTAGGGCTGTTATAATATGTGGTCCAAACCGTTGTTTCTAAGATTGCCCCAGAGATATGCCCATTCCACTTGATCAAAAGCTTTTTGTGCATCAAGCAGGATTAAGGACATCTGCTCCCCTGAGTCTTCCGCTATATCAAACAAAGAGATTGTCCGGCGTATGTGATCTATGGTCCCTCTCCCTGGTATGAAACCATGTTGCCACGGGCTTACCAGCGGAGTAATAATTCTATCTAATCACTGCACGATGATTTTGGAGTATAATTTCTCATCTGCGTTTATCAAGGTGATAGGTCTATATGATGACGGATCTTCTGCCTTTTTCCCTTTCTTCAAGAAAATAACAATATTGGTTTCTTGCCAGGACTGAGGAGGAATGCCTTTCTGTTGCACAGCCAGAAAAAGGTCCAGAATGAGGGGAGCTAGTTCTGTCTGCAAAACCTTATACATTTTCAACGGAATTCCATCCAGACCTGCTGCCTTACCCGAAGCCTTCCCTTGAAGAGCATCCGTAACTTCACTAATAATCATATCTGGCTCTAGTTCCTGAATTATAGGGGATTTTGATTCAGGTTCCATCCCTGCTGCCAAAGGTATATCGTGCCTGGATCTATACAATTTGCTATAAAATTCTGCAAATGTTTTAAGAATTTCTTGGGGTTCAGTCGCCACAATCCCATTTGTCCCTTTTAGCCTCGCAATACTGTATGCCGCTGTCCTTTATCTGAGACAAAGTGCCAAGTGTTTTCCAGTGGCCTCCCCATACTCATAGGTATCTCTAGCATGTGTTTGATATACTTCGGCCACTGATTTACTAAGTAGCCCATTGATTTTTATCTTTATCCTTAGCACTTCAAGCCCTATTTGGGTTTGTCACTCCTGTTTCAAAGCAATAGCTTCTGTATGTTCCAACTCACACTTGGATAATTCTTCCAGTAGTTGTTGTATTTCTAACCTCTGTTTTTTCCTGTGGTATGCTACAAAGCTTATGATCTCGACCCTTAACCCCACCTTGAAGGTATCCGACAAGATTTCCCTGGATGAGCTGTATCTATTCATGTCAAAAAATGTTGGGTCCACCCCCTGATGTGTCCTATAAACCCTTCTGTGACTAGTAGCTTCCTGTCAAAGGTCCACTTAGTCGGTACTCGGTCATATCCCTGTAACAATATTTACAAAATTAAAGGATTATGATCCGATAATACTTTAGGTAATTTCTTAATATTAGCCTCTTCTGTGAGAGTTGCGGGAATATAAAATTAATCCAATCTTACATATTTTTTATGGGGACATGAATAATATGTAAAACCTGAGTCTCCTGGTTTCCTAAAAGACCACATATCAACTAGCCCATGACTTGCCACCAAATTGGCTAAAGCCTTGAAAACCTGAGATTTCCTCCCTTGATATTTCTTCATAAAAGGACCACCAGTCTTCATATGAATATTAAAGAGACCACAGATAACCAATGGGGATGGCTAGGAAGCTAACTTTATTTCTAGTTCTTCCAACAAACCAGGGTCGTCGAGATTCGACCCATAAATCGTACAGATTGTTATACCACTCACTATTGATGCAATAGCCCATCTACCCCATTTTTCTGATAATGTACGTGTGACTTATGGCATCCGGTTTGATACATGAATTGATACACATCTAGTAGTTGTAGATTGAGATGAACATATTACCGGAGTATAACCTGGTATCATATTAAGCCCTCTCTTATGCCAAGGAATATGTGTTTCTTGTTGGCAGATGATATGTGACCCCAAGGATCGTAGAGTCTGGCTCACCTTACCTCTCTTGCCACTATCATTCAGTCTCCCTATGTTAAAAGAGCAGATAGTCAACTTACCCATCCCAAAAGATTCTTAAAACACCTCGCTTGGTTATTGTAGCATTTGCTTATAATCATTCCTGACTATTCTTGCGTAACAAATTTTTCCTGCTTTCCTGAGTTTTCTCCCCTCCCCTCCATTCACCCCCTTTCAGTTCCCCTCACCCCTGCATGAGCACACCCACCCCCTTCTAGTCCCTGTCCCCCCACCCAACACTAAGAAGCAACAGACTAACCCGATCTGTATGTTAGATGAACTGTGGTTGCCTCCTGAATGGTGACGCAATATATACAGTAGATGCATTTCATTCTCTCTTAGCCCCCAGATGACAGCTATGTTCCCTCTACCCCAACAAAAAAAATTAAGAAGAAAAATGTCCTCCTCTACACCCTCCCTCTCACTTCCTTGTTAAAGAGAACTAAACGTACTGATACCTTAGTGCGCCTCTATAAATCCTATGAACCGTATTATCAGCCAATAAAAGAGTAGACAAGATAAAGTAAAAGGGAGAAGGGAATAGAGATATAAAAAGAAAGATTCAATTCTAGCTGAGAACTAACTAATGTCGGGTCACAGACATATGCAGAATCAAAGTCACGGACTCAAACCCTTCCTGCATTTAGACATTCTTTGGCTTTGATCTCTGATGTGAAAAAATTGGTTCGCTCGCTCCAAATCACTTTCAGTCTTGCCAGATTTAGGAGGAAGGCCTGCGCCCCCTTCTCCTGAAAGGATTTAATCGATTGATGCAAGCGCCAGCGCCGCTCGACTGTAAAGTGACAAAAGTCAGGCCTTGAAAAAAATGAGAATCCTTCCACTGCAAGTTGGGTTTCTGGTCTTGCCTTTTTGAACAATATAGGACTTGAAAGCGGCTCCTATTATAGAGGAGATAGGTATAGATTTGAGAAGAATAGATAGATTACATCTCTCTATTATAGGAAGAAGTAATGTGATCAATATGACAATGTTTCCTAAAATCTTATACCTATTTCATTGTATTCTGTGGAACCGACAAAAGCTATGTTCAAGAGCTTAAATGGGATGTTCTCTCAATTTATTTGGAATTATGGGAAGATTGGGATATCTATGACCTTCTTGACATTACCACAAGATAGGTGGGGTTGACAGTCCCTAACCTTCTATATTATTATTGGGCCATAACATTGCAACAAATGGGGATATTGTTCAAACTTAAGGCAGAAATTACCCCGGGTGGACAGGATGTAATCCCTCCTACCATATTCGAGTTGGCTATTAATGGTGGTGCAGCACCTGGGATATTAATGAGGCAGTTGGAGGGAGCTATTAGAAAAAAACATGATTTTAGCCTCTGAGAGCGGCCTGGAATGTTTGGCACAAAGTGTGTAAGCACTAAGAAATCCCTAAACTTCAGAAATATCTAGCAATGTGGCGCTCACCAGTCTTCCCAGCCCCATTATCGGGGAGGTCATACCCTAGACCTGCTATTCTCCAATCAGTCATCCACTAAGATACTTAACATTCTACCACAGACTTGGTCTGACCACTATCTTATCCACTTTAGCATTAGGCTGAACAACAACAGGGATAGTGTTGGTCAGAAAAGATCTTATAGAAAGGGCAGGGAATGGGCGAAACTTGCTAAATCAGGAACTTCAATACATGATCTGGATGTTACCCACTTTGATCCTACGCTGACTGTAGAAGAAAATTACAATGTATTCACAAATCACATAGTGGATATCCTGGACCAGGTAATCCCTATAAAGGCTAAAAAAATAGAAGTAAAATGTCGGCTCCGTGGTTTATTGAGGAGCTCAAACAACTTTGTGCGCGTCGCAGGACGGCATAAACAAAATGGAGGAAAGGATATGATGAGAACGATAAGAAAGTTCTCAGGCGGATACAGCTGCAATACAAAGAGGAAATCCTCAAGGCCAAGGCAGATTTTTATGCCAGTTCTATTATACAGGCGCCGAATCATACCAAAGTACTTTTCAAAATTATTAAGGACCTTTCCTCTCCTATTTGCCTAGAAAATAAAGTAGTAGCCTCCCAAAAACTATGTGATGAAATAGATACACATTTTCAAGACAAGATTACTAAAATTGTGAGTAACCTTCATATCAACAAGGATGAACAACCTTACCCTGAACCAGAGATTGAGGCAGTCCCAAAACAGCTTCTCTATCTAGATAATTTCAAAGCTTTAACGGAAGAGGAGTTTGTCCGTTTGGGAGATACTTTATCCTCTGGAAATCTTTTAGGCGCAATACCTTTCCATGGCGGAGGCAGATTTGCAATCAGTCTTTGGAAGTAGGAATAGTTCCGGAGTGCTGGAAACTGGGAGTGGTCTCTCCACTGATAAAAAAACCTTCACTGGACCCGTCAATACCAGCAAATTTAGACCCATTTCACTTCTCCCCTACCCAGTGAAGATAATTGAGAAGGTGGTCAGTAGGTCTCTGTCGTGTTTCCTGGAGGAGAACAATCTTTTAGATATAGACCAGTTTGGTTTTCGGCCCGGACACGGGACTGAGACGGCTCTGGTCACCATGCTGGACAACCTGTGGATGCAAACCGACAACGGGAATGATACAGTTTTAGTACTTCTCGATATGTCGGCCGCATTCCACACGGTGAACCATCTCATACTGGTGGAAAGATTGAAGAGGATTGGAGTGAAAGGCCGGGGGCTGCAATGGTTTCAATCTTATCTAGAAGGCCGACAGCAGATGGTAAATCTAGCACCATTCTCCTCTAGTAGATCTCTGGTCGCCCATGGGGTGTCGCAGGGCTCTGCAATCAGCCCCATTCTGTTCAATGTCTACCCGCAACCTCTGCTTTCCATCATAAAGTCCTCCGGGGTCTGTCTAGTCAATTATGCCGATGACACACAATTAGCCTTTTCCTTGGAAGGGGACCACGCAATATCTCTGGAGGCGTTCTAGCTTTGCATGTGGCAGACGAGTTATTGGCTCAGGAGGAACTCACTACAATTTAATAGCGGAAAGACTGAGGTAGTATACTGTTCTGCAGGAAGGATGTCCAGACCTTTTCCATCGGACTTTAGACTCACACCAGAGGAGGAACCTTTAATACCGGTCAGGAAGGTTCGTAACTTGGGGGTGATGTTTGATGACGATCTCCAGATGGAATCTCAGGCAAGAAAGACTGCCAGTGTTTGCTTTGCCTTAATCCGTTTGCTACGGAAAATACTCCCTCTACTTCCTAAAGAGGCTCGCTCTCTGGTGGTAAGTAGTATTGTGGGAAGCAGGCTGGATTATTGCAACTCCCTCTTCTTGGGGGCCCCCGCTTATATTCTTCAGGGACTGCAAAGAATCCAGTCTGAAGCAGCTAAACTGGCTCTTGGCAGGCTACGGAGCTCCTCCTCTACCCTGGCTTTGAGAGAGCTACACTGGCTTCCGATCAGGGAGTGGCCGCAAGTAAATCCAACATACAGGAACCCAATTCGAAACAGGCCACAGAAGGTCACAATTAGCTGTACTTCTTTTAATACTCGGCAACTTGCTTACAAATGTTCATCTCAGGCGGACACAGCCAATTCAAAGCGCCGTACGTGTTTCAGGAAATAGCTTGATGAACTCTTGCCGCTGACGAAGGGATGCTATTTCCTGAAACGCGTTCGGCGTTTTGAATTGGCTGTGTCCGCCTGAGATGAACATTTGTAAGCAAGTTTCCGAGTATTAAAAGAAGTACAACTTATTGTGACCTCCTGTGGCCTGTTTTTCGAATTGGGTTCCTGTATGTGGGATTTACTTGCGGCTGTCCCGGTCGGGAAACAAGGCTCACGGCTGTTGCTGGTCCGTTTGGCACCAACCGGTGTTTGAACTTTGGAAGGAGGAAGGCTGTGGCTTTACAGGGAGTTGTCAGCCTGTGCTCAACTCGGCACCAACAAAGCAGCAGCAGATGTTTGCCAGGACTTCACACAGACCCACTGGGTTTTTTTTATCTTTAATTGAGCAAGAAGTGTAAGCGCACCCACTTGGGACTAAACTAAACTACACATCCCAGAAGGCCACCGCGATGGCCGCGCCCTATCGGGCAGGTGTGTGCTAGAAAAGTGAATCATCCACTAGCGCTCTCACAACTTGATGAACTCTTGCCGCTGACGAAGGGATGCTATTTCCTGAAACGCGTTCAGCGCTTTGAATTGGCTGTGTCCGCCTGAGTTGAACACTTGTAAGCAAGTTGCCGAGTATTAAAAGAAGTACAACTTATTGTGACCTCCTGTGGCCTGTTTCGAATTGGGTTCCTGTATGTGGGATTTACTTGCGGCTGTCCCGGTTGGGAAACAAGGCTCACGGCTGTTACTGGTCCGTTTGGCACCAACCGGTGTTTGAACTTTGGAAGGAGGAAGGCTGTGGCTTTACAGGGAGTTGTCAGCCTGTGCTCAACTCGGCACCAACAAAGCAGTAGCAGATGTTTGCCAGGACTTCACACCGACCCACTGTTTTTTTTTAATCTTTAATTGAGCAAGAAGTGTAAGCGCACCCACTTGGGACTAAACTAAACTACACATCCCAGAAGGCCACCGCGATGGCCACGCCCTATCGGGCAGGTGTGTGCTAAAAAAGTGAATCATCCACTAGCGCTCTCACAACTTGATGAACTCTTGCCGCTGACGAAGGGATGCTATTTCCTTTGAATTGGCTGTGTCCGCCTGAGATGAACATTTGTAAGCAAGTTGCCGCGTATTAAAAGAAGTACAACTTTTTGTGACCTCCTGTGGCCTGTTTCGAATTGGGTTCCTGTATGTTGGATATATATATACATATATACATATATATATTACCTACTGGCGGTCGCCAGTAGGTAGTTATAGTTAGGACCTAGTTTCCATAGGAAATCCGCAACATTCTATTGGGAATAACTTTGGCGCCGGTTGACGAATTTTCACAAATGTCTCCAAGAAAATTGCCTGCTCCGCTCCTTCCCTGAAAGTTTGGGGGGGATTCATCAAGTAGGGGCTGAGATAAAAGGGGGTCCCAAAACATGTTTTCCCCCATGTTATTTTCTATAGGACGATTAGACACGGCTACAGCCCGAACGGCTGAATGAAATTATATGAAATTTGGCAAAAAGGTAGAGTCCGGTTCGCAGATTACGCTTTTCTTTAAATGGTGTAAATCCCTCCAGTAGTTGCTGAGAAAATTAAAGTTGAAATCAATTATATATCTATGAGCGCGCACGGTGCACGCAAGGGTGCGCGCACCCCTGTGCGCGAGCGGAATTCTGATTTGCTGTTTGACGTCTGTCAACATTCGATTCGGAGGAAATCAGGAAGTGTTGACCGCCATTTTGTCAGTGCTAGTCAACATATTGTACAGAACAAAGGGGCAGAACATGGAAAGGGGGCAGGGTGGAGACTCCCTGACCCCCTAGGTTTTCTCAGGGGGTCCATTAAGGACCCCCAAGGCCAAAGAAAACTTTATATTTTCTAAAAAGTTGCGATGTGCGCGCACCCGGTCACGCACCTCGATTTACAAGAGGGTGAAAAACTATAGTGGAGATCGTGGAAAGGGGGCAAGGTAGAGACTCCCTGACCCCCTAGGTTTTCTCAGGGGGTCCATTAAGGACCCCCAAGGTCAAAGAAAACATCTTTTTTTTTTCTAAAAAGTTGCGAGGTGCGCGTACCCGGTCGCGCACCTCGATTTACAATACCCTGGGTGCGCGCACCGTGCGCGCACGTCGACAAACAAACACAAAAAAATAGTTAAATAACATGTTTGAGAGTTTAGAGGTTGGTTGGCTCTAAAAAGAGCTGTTGTATTTATAAAGTGTTTTTGGTACCTACAAGTAAGTACCGATGCAGAGTCATAAATTCAAAAGGAAGGCTCTATTCCCCTCATCTGTAAAATGTACTCCATCTGTCCCATATGATGCCTTGCATGTTGTAACGCAAGTTGTTGTGGTATATAGAACCCATGCCATAGTCTCTGAGGAAAGCAGAAACAGACTTATTCACATGTGTCCTTGCTTTTTCAATCTGTGGGCAATATTGGTTGGACCAGTTTCATTTTTGTCTTTGGCATATATTTGAATATACAAAGGCAGTTTGTGGAAAAAGTGACATCAATTGCCCAAAGGTGTCCTTTAAAAGCATTTCCAGACCTACCCCAGTCAAAGTGCCCAGGTCCGAATGAGGTCGCACACTGCTCGTCCCATCAGCGTGTGACCCCGGAGCATGATGGTCGATGTGGTTGGTATAAGCGGGTGCGCTTCTACCCGAGTTTAAAGTCTTGAGGGTGTTCACTGGTGTGCTTGCCATCCCTGGACACGTGTTTCGCGTTCATTAACGCTCATCAGCAGGGATTAGGCGTGTGCACGGGGTTGCTGCGTGGGCTGCCGAAAATATTCTTAGGTCCTCTTAAGGCGCGCAGGTGCGTTGTCTCGAGGTCGTCACCTCCACCGGCTCAAGGGAGCCTGTATAAATAGTAAGTCCGAATGAGGTCGCACACTGCTCATCCCATCAGCGTGTGACCCCGGAGCATGATGGTCGATGTGGTCGGTATCAGTGGGTGCGCTTCTACCCGAGTTTAAAGTCTTGAGGGTGTTCACTGGTGTGCTTGCCATCCCTGGGCACATGTTTCACGTTCATTAACGCTCATCAGCAGGGATTAGGCGTGTGCACGGGGTTGCTGCGTGGGCTGCCGAAAATATTCTTAGTTCCAGATACCTCTTAAGGCGCGCAGGTGCGTTGTCTCGAGGTCGTCACCTCCACCGGCTCAAGGCAGCCTGTATAAATAGTAAGTCCGAATGAGGTCGCACACTGCTCGTCCCATCAGCGTGTGACCCCGGAGCATGATGGTCGATGTGGTCGGTATCAGCGGGTGCGCTTCTACCCGAGTTTAAAGTCTTGAGGGTGTTCACTGGTGTGCTTGCCATCCCTGGACACGTGTTTCGCGTTCATTAACGCTCATCAGCAGGGATTAGGCGTGTGCACGGGGTTGCTGCGTGGGCTGCCGAAAATATTCTTAGGTCCAGATACCTCTTAAGGCGCTCAGGTGCGTTGTTTCGAGGTCGTCACCTCCACCGGCTCAAGGGAGCCTGTATAAATAGTAAGTCCGAATGAGGTCGCACACTGCTCGTCCCATCAGCGTGTGACCCCGGAGCATGATGGTCGATGTGGTCGGTATCAGCGGGTGCGCTTCTACCCGAGTTTAAAGTCTTGAGGGTGTTCACTGGTGTGCTTGCCATCCCTGGACACGTGTTTCGCGTTCATTAACGCTCATCAGCAGGGATTAGGCGTGTGCACGGGGTTGCTGCGTGGGCTGCCGAAAATATTCTTAGGTCCAGATACCTCTTAAGGCGCGCAGGTGCGTTGTCTCGAGGTCGTCACCTCCACCGGCTCAAGGGAGCCTGTATAAGGACCCCCAAGGTCAAAGAAAACATCTTTTTTTTCCTAAAAAGTTGCGAGGTGCGCGTACCCGGTCGCGCACCTCAATTTACAATACCATGGGTGCGCGCACCGTGCGCGCACGTCGACAAACAAACACAAAAAAAATTTGTTAAATAACATGTTTGAGAGTTTAGATGTTGGTTGGCTCTAAAAAGAGCTGTTGTATTTATAAAGTGTTTTTGGTACCTACAAGTAAGTACCGATGCAGAGTCGTAAAACCAAAAGGAAGACTCTATTCCCCTCATCTGTAAAATGTACTCCATCTGTCCCATATGATGCCTTGCATGTTGTAACGCAAGTTGTTGTGGTATATAGCACCCATGCCATAGTCTCTGAGGAAAGCAGAAACAGACTTATTCACATGTGTCCTTGCTTTTTCAATCTGTGGCCAATATTGGTTGGACCAGTTTCATTTTTGTCTTTGGCATATATTTGAATATACAAAGGCAGTTTGTGGAAAAAGTGACATCAATTGCCCAAAGGTGCCCTTTAGAAGCATTTCCAGACCTACCCCAGTCAAAGTGCCAAGGTCATTTCCACCACAGTGCACAATAATGAGGTCAGGGTGTGGCAGATGTAAAAAGGATTTTACCAATGGCATCAATTGGTGATATTTTAATCCTCTCTGGCCAATCCAAATAATATCCACATTTGGTAAATCAAGGTTGAGAAAGCATCTATTTGCTGCATACCTTTTACTCCAGTATATATAGCTGTGTCCTATAACCCACATTTTTTAGCATTTTGAAGGTAAGTGAAATGGCAGTTAGAAGCTGAGAGTTTAGAAAAAAATGTGGATGTGGATGAAAAACTAGAAATGATTGGTTGTTTTTTACAATTCAAGATTGAAAACTAGGGTGCGTGCTAATGTTTTTTTTAAAGGAAAATTGCTATTGGTTGAGAAAAAAATATCAAAACTAACAAAGCAGTGGATAAGCAGGTGTATTTGAAGGTCTGTGAGTGAAGCTTGATTTTAAATGAATCTGGGTGAATAATTTGCTTAGTTGATGTTTTCAAAAATATGGGAATACATGTATTCTTGAATTCAGTAAGGCTTTAGGATATGTACTGCTAGAGAATCTTAGGCAGCATGTCTGTCAGGCCTCTTTGTTCCCAAATAGGCTCTAAGCTGTGCAATAAAGATCCAGGGTGTGCTGCTGAAATGAAAAAGGAATGTGTTGTAATGTCGTTGCTTTGCCCTTGGGTTAGCGCTCCAGTTATTTTCACAGGTCACCCACTTTCCATGTTGCTCCTTCTTCATAGGCTGATATCAGGACACGTAACTACCCTGTCATATTACTCACCGCTTACTGTTGTCAATGTCATTCGAGCCCCAGCTGTTCTTTATGCCGGTCCTGCTTCTGTGGGCCTTTGCATTTGAATAAATCTTACTTTAATCATAATCGATTCTCGAGTATGATTTATTAATGTTACATCAAATGGCGACGAGGTTCGGGATACGAAGTTATAAGCCCCGCTGAAGCAAAAGAAGAATATTGTTGTGAAGTGATTCCGGCTTCAAACGTGTTCTAAAAGGCAAGTGATATTTATTTGTCTTTCTGGGGCAAGCTACATTGGCCAAAATGTTCTTATTTTTTCCATGTGAGGTTTCTGTAATTGTTGATGAAGGAACATTCGTTGACTGGAGACCCACGCAAGCTTCTTGTACAAATCTTCCAGGCAAGTTACTATATTCACGTTTGTTGCCTGTGATTTGATTTAGCGCTAAAAGCTTTTTCATATATTTCTTCTACATGTTCGACGGGCGACGTGGCAGCGTTATTTCAACGTTTCTGTCAGCTGAAGCACTTCGCAGTTCTCCTCAGCTGCAACTGTCAACGGTCACGTCGTTTTCAACGGTTGTCAGTAGGTCGTTCAGGCATTGAGTTCGTCAGCCGAGCGTTTCTCTCAGCTGCAACTGACATTCGATTATGTCATTTCGGCGTAATCACGCATGTCACGTTGTTGTACGTGACTCCATTTTGTGACTCGCAGATTCGCAGTGTCTTTTCTTCCTCAGGTGCTTTGTTAATGTGAGGAACTTCGTTATATTTTTTTCTGATAAACTATTTTTCAATTTCCAATGATAGTGAACTTCACACGCTACATCTTTTTGGCAAATATTAATCCTGTTATATTTTTTCTGAGAAAAAATAATTCGTTTTCTGATGATACTATAGTTCACACGATACATCTTTCTGACAAATATTAAGTCCTGTTATTTCCAAAGTGTTAATGTTTCAAAGGTCATATGTTGATTTATGGGCTATTTCTTATAACTTATTACCTTAGAAAGTAAATCATCTGTTTCTTGTTGTGAATAATTATAAACATCAAGATAGCATTTAAAGTAAAAAAAGAAGAGGAGGCGAAAGTTGTGGAAATGTCTATGAATACTAATATCACTGCTCCAGCTGCATTTTTGAACGATCCAGGTAAACCAGTCATGAAGTGGAAGAACTGGTTGAGGGCTTTCGAAAATTATTTGGTTGCGATAGATGGAAAGAAATACGATTCTGAGAGGAAATTGGCTATTTTATTTGGTTTGTTGGGCAAAACTGGTCAAGAAATTTTCGACAGTTTACCAGAGTATGAGGCTCCTCCTGGACAATTCATTCTGTTAGACGAGTACCAGGAAGCTCTAAAACGTTTAGAAAAACAGTTTGGAGAAGAACCTAACATAATGATAGGTCGTCATCATTTTGCCATGCGCAAACAGTTGGAAAACGAAACTGTTGAAGAGTATATTGGTGCTTTGCGTGTGTTGGATACAAAATGCGAATATAATGACATGGTGGACATTTATATAGGGGACCAGTTAGTCTTTTATTGTTTTGAAATGAAAATTCAGGAGAGATTGTTATCGTGTAAAAATCCATCTTTACAAGAAGCTATAGATATA
The DNA here is from genome assembly GCF_964261635.1 of Lissotriton helveticus. Lineage (NCBI taxonomy): Eukaryota > Metazoa > Chordata > Amphibia > Caudata > Salamandridae > Lissotriton > Lissotriton helveticus. The sequence continues at coordinate 1,377,573,056 of NC_136061.1, forward strand.
GCTAAGGGAATCGAGAGATCTCTTGAAAACTTCAAAAGTGTTGTCTTCTAATACTAGCTCTCGACAGGAAGTGTATGTTGTACATGATCGTAAGAAAAGCAATGTAACATATGAAAGGAGAAGTAGAGATAGCAAAGGCACAGATTCAAGTGTTTTGTTTGTTTTAGATGTGGCTCAAAGAACCATAAAGCGGACTTTCCTGGATGCCCGGCACAAGGTAGGAAATGTACTAAATGCTTGAAGATAGGTCACTTTGTAAGTGTATGCAATAATTTCAGACCACAAAAATTTCAGAAAGTTAAGGTCAGTTGTATAAATGATTTTGAAGAAGACATGTGTTCCAGTATTGTATTGGCTATTAATGACCTTTCAGATAATAATAAGGGTCTCTTAGGCATCGCACACATTGGAGATGTCGAGGTCAAATCATGGCTGATTCGGGATCACCTATCACAATCATTTCAGATGAGAAATATTCTAAATTTTGGCCTAACACTGACTTAATTGCAACTGATATAAATCCAACAGCGTATGGAGAATTCGATATTAATGCCTTAGGGTATTTTTATGATATTATAAATATAAAAGGAAGAAAATTTTCTACAAAAGTTTATGTAGCTGAGAATGGTAAAGACATAGTAGGGTGGAAGGATTTGGAAAAGTTGGGTATTATTCTCAAACCAGGTGCTGAGGACCCAATTGTTTTGGACGAAGATTTTGTTCAGACTTCATTTTCTTCTGTAAGTAATCCATCATTTATTAGTCTTGAAAAAATAATTAACAAGTATGACTCTTTGTTTGAAAATAGAATTGGATGTGTTAGAGGATTCCAACATGCTATAAAGTTGAAAAAAGAGGCTATACCAATTAAGCACAAGGTAAGGTCAATTCCTTTATCAGTTAAATCTGATTTGCAGGAACTACTTAACAAATTAGTAGAGGAAGAGGTCATTGAACCTACTAATTTGTCTGAATGGGTTTCGGCTATCGTTTTAATAAAAAAAAATGGAGAGCTCCGCCTGTGTGCAGATTTGAGGTCTTTAAATAAAAATATTGTGGTGGATTGTTTTCTGTTGCCTAAAATACAAGAAATTTTAGCAGCCACCAATGGGTCAAAATATTTTTCACTTATTGACCTCAAGTCTGCATACCATCAGGCTCTGCTGACGGAAGATTCAAAGGAGTTAACGACATTCATTACGCCCTTAGGTGCATACAGGTTTAAGAGACTACCCTTTGGGTTGGCTTCTTCAGCCAGTGTTTTTCAGAAGTTGATGGAAGTAATTTTGAAAGGTGTTCTTGGTGTGCAAAAGTTCCAAGATGACATTCTTATACATGCAAAGACAGTTAAAGTACATAATTACATTTTGGATACTGTACTTAAAAAATTGAGTGGGAGAGGGATGACTGTGGCCAAGAACAAATGTACATTTTTTACAGACTGAAGTGGATTATTTAGGCCACATTCTAAGCAGCAAGGGTATTAGACCTAAGCTCGACTTGGGAAAAGCTATTACAGATGCCCCCAAATATTGTGATAAGGACGCCCTCAGGTCATTTCTTGGGCTTAGTGAGTACTATTCAAGGTTTGTGGAGAATTATTCAGGAAAAGTTGAACCTTTACGTTTGTTGTTACGTAAAGGTGAAAAGTTCATTTGGTCTGAGGATCAAGATAATTCTTTCAAAGTTATCAAAAGTGCAATATTGAATGCGCCTACCCTGAAACCGTATGATCCAGATGGTGTTAACATCATCACAGTAGTTGCTAGTTCTGTTGGCATTGGAGCCGTTTTCACACAAAAAGTTGCCAATGAAATGCATACTATAGCCTTTATATCTAGACGATTGCAGGAGGCAGAAAAAAACTATAGCACCATAGAAAGGGAGGCCCTAGCCTGCGTGTGGGCTGTGGAGAAACTTAAAATGTATCTATGGGGCAAAAGTTTTGAATTTGTCACTGATCATAAACCCCTTACATTTTTAGAGGAAATGGTAAAGTTTCTTCAAGATTGATTTGAATACTATCCAAATTGCAAGAGTATAATTTTACAATTAAACATATTTCAAGAAAATGTAATGTCAGAGCTGATTTTCTCTCACGTCTTCCTCTGGATACTGATGATACCAAAGAATGTGATGAAACGGAATGTGTTGTTTCCTCTGTTAACAGCAGTAGTCAATTTGCTTGTGTATGCGAGGATCTGAATGGGTGTCACAACTAAATGAAGATCCAATATTCAGCAAGGTAAAGTCTTATATTTCAAGTAAATGGCCCCCAATAAGGAATTTAAGTGCAGTTCTGAAATCTTATGCACAAGTTGCTGATGAGTTAAGTGTAGAAGATGAGTTCATTTTAAGAGGTGATGTATTGGTACCCCCACCAAAGGTAAGGAGATTTCTGATCGTAAAGGCTCACAAATCTCATCTTGGTTCTACGTTGACCAAGAAAGCCCTCAAACTGTATTATTGGTGGCCAGGTTTGGATTCAGAAGTTAATTCTTTTGTTGAATCATGAACTACCTGTTTGAAATCCGATAAACATTGGAAGACCAGAGTTCAAGAATTACAGTTAGTTAACATACCTAGTGCTGCATGGAGTAAGATCGCCATAGATTTCTCTGGCCCTTTTCATGCCTTGGATTCTTCTCTCAAGTTTATCATTGTGGTTTGAGATTATTATACCAAATGGATCTATTTCAAATTTGTTCCAAACATAGAGTCCAGGAGTGTCATACAAAATTTAGAATGCCTTTTTTCTATAGAAGGTTTGCCTCAGATCCTAGTTTCAGACAATGGAAAACAACTAACGTCAGAAGTGATGGTTTCGTTTAAAAAAAAAAATCAGATAGTACAGGAAAAAACACCATTGTACTCTCCTAAGTCAAATGGTCAAGTGGAACGTGTCAACAGGTTCCTCAAGGATGGCATACAAATGGCCATTGCTAATAATTTACCTGTTGTAGAATTTACCCAGGAGAGAGTGGACATGTATAACAAAACTGTCAACAATGTTACTAATTTTTCTCCATTTTTTCTTATGAGAGGTAGACAAGCAGTCACAGACATCTCTCCCAGATTCTCTGTTTGTCAAAAGGGAGGAAGAGACTTTACTGTAGTGAATGATGATGAGCTAAACGTTAAAGACTCCATTTGTGAACGACAGTTAATGTCCAAGCAATACTATGATAAGACTCATAAGGCTGTTCATAAGGACATTTCTGAAGGAGACTGGATCATAGTGAAGCAACCCTATGTTAAACAGAAAGGAGAGTCTAAATATTATGATCCTTGTGAAGTAGTGAAAGTATCTGGGGGAGCAGTTCTATTGTCAAAATTGGGTTGGAGAAGTAAGAGTGATGTCACCAGACTTAAGCAAGGTCAGAGGGACTTGTTGTCGGAAACGGTTTGTCAGGAGTCTGATTCACCCACCGATTGTTTTTGGTTTGAAAATCCTACTGATACTAAGGAAGTTGGAAACAAGTCAAAGTCATTGGACTCCATAAATTCTAAGGAAGTTGACAATTTACCAAATGTCACAACTAAGGTACCAGTTTGTTCCAGTAATGAAGGGTTCTTAGGAAGCATTCCTGTAAGCTCTAACGAGTCTTTTATCCAGGAGTCAGATACAGTTAAACCCATCGAGTCTAGTAGTACCCAGGTTGAACAAGTTGTGTTTCTTTCTCCGAATGAGTTTGAAGCTGCATGTACAAGTTCTGGGAGGTTTTCTCAACTTCCCAGCAAGTTTAGAGATTTTATCATGTATTGAAATGTAACTGTTTTTTTCCTTTGCTTAAAAGGGGTGATGTTGTAATGTCGTTGCTTTGCCCTTGGGTTAGCGCTCCAGTTATTTTCACAGGTCACCCACTTTCCATGTTGCTCCTTCTTCATAGGCTGATATCAGGACACGTCACTACCCTGTCATATTACTCACCGCTTACTGGTGTCAATGTCATTCGAGCCCCAGCTGTTCTTTATGCCGGTCCTGCTTCTGTGTGCCTTTGCATTTGAATAAATCTTACTTTAATCATAATCGATTCCCGAGTATGATTTATTAATGTTACATCAGAATGTTATGTCTTGCTTATATATATATGGTCTGTTTTTTGCCAGTAGAGACAGTGAGATAGTATGAGCACAGACACACATAGTGCAAGCAGAGACAGACATGGTAGATTACATGTAACATCCTGGTCATGTGTCTAAGATCACACTGTGAGTCAAGCTTGATTTTAAATGAATCTGGGTGAATAATTTGCTTAGTTGATGTGTTTAAAAATATGGGAATACATGTATTGCTGAAGTCAGTTAAAGCAGGCAGCATGTCTGTCAGGCCTCTTAGTTCCCAAATAGGCTCTAAGCTGTGCAATAAAGATCCAGAGTGTTCTGTTGAAATGAAAAAGGAATGTTATGTCTTGCTTATATATATATATATGGTCTGTTTTTGCCAGTAGAGACAGTGAGATAGTATGAGCACAGACACACATAGTGCAAGCAGAGACAGACATAGTAGATTACAAGTAACATCCTGGTCATGTGTCTAAGATCACACTGTGAGTCAAGCTTGATTTTAAATTAATCTGGGTGAATAATTTGCTTAGTTGATGTGTTCAAAAATATGGGAATACATGTATTGTTGAAGTCAGTTAGGCTTTAGGATATGTACTAGTAGAGAATCTTAGGCAGCATGTCTGTCAGGCCTCTTAGTTCCCAAATAGGCTCTAAGCTGTGCAATAAAGATCCAGGGTGTTCTGTTGATATGAAAAAGGAATGTTATGTCTTGCTTATATATATATGGTCTGTTTTTTGCCAGTAGAGACAGTGAGACAGTATGAGCACAGGCACACATAGTGCAAGCAGAGACAGACATAGTAGATTACAAGTAACATCCTGGTCATGTGTCTAAGATCACACTGTAAGTCAAGCTTGATTTTAAATGAATCTGGGTGAATAATTTGCTTAGTTGATGTGTTTAAAAATATGGGAATACATGTATTCTTGAAGTCAGTAAGGCTTTAGGATATGTACTACTAGAGAATCTTAGGCAGCATGTCTGTCAGCCCTCTTAGTTCCCAAATAGGTTCTAAGCTGTGCAATAAAGATCCAGGGTGTGCTGTTAAAATGAAAAAGGAATGTAATGTCTTGCTTATATATATATGGTCTGTTTTTGCCAGTAGAGACAGTGAGATAGTATGAGCACTGACACGCATAGTGCAAGCAGAGACAGACATGGTAGATTACATGTAACATCCTGGTCATGTGTCTAAGATCACACTGTGAGTCAAGCTTGATTTTAAATGAATCTGGGTGAATAATTTGCTTAGTTGATGTGTTTAAAAATATGGAAATACATGTATTCTTGAAGTCAGTTAGGCTTTAGGATATGTACTACTAGAGAATGTTAGGCAGCATGTCTGTCAGGCCTCTTAGTTCCCAAATAGGCTCTAAGCTGTACAATAAAGATCCAGGGTGTGCTGTTGAAATGAAAAAGGAATCTTATGTCTTGCTTATATATATATATATGGTCTGTTTAATGCCAGTAGAGACAGTGAGATAGTATGAGCACTGACACACATAGTGCAAGCAGAGACAGACATGATAGATTACATGTAACATCCTGGTCATGTGTCTAAGATCACACTGTGAGTCAAGCTTGATTTTAAATGAATCTGGGTGAATAATTTGCTTAGTTTATGTGTTTAAAAATATGGGAATATATGTTTATTCTTGAAGTCAGTTAGGCTTTAGGATATGTACTACTAGAGAATCTTAGGCAGCATGTCTGTCAGGCCTCTTAGTTCCCAAATAGGCTCTAAGCTGTGCAATAAAGATCTAGGGTGTGTTGGTGAAATGAAAAGGGAATGTTATGTCTTGTCTATATATATATATATATATATATATATATATATATATATATATATATATATATATATATATATATATATATGGTCTCTTTTTTGCCAGTAGAGACAGTGGGATAGTATGAGCACAGACAGTGCCTGGGTGAAAGAAAGAATTATATTTGCACGTTTTTCTTTAATCTGTAAAGATGGTGCAGAGAGACGGTGAATGGTATGAACAGAGACACACATAGTGCAAGCACAGACAGATATGGTAGATTACATGTAACATCCTGGTCATGTGTCTAAGATCACACTGTGAGTCAAGCTTGATTTTAAATGAATCTGGGTGAATAATTTGCTTAGTTGATGTGTTTAAAAATATGGGAATACATGTATTGCTGAAGTCAGTTAAAGCAGGCAGCATGTCTGTCAGGCCTCTTAGTTCCCAAATAGGCTCTAAGCTGTGCAATAAAGATCCAGGGTGTTCTGTTGAAATGAAAAAGGAATGTTATGTCTTGCTTATATATATATATATGGTCTGTTTTTTGCCAGTAGAGACAGTGAGATAGTATGAGCACAGACACACATAGTGCAAGCAGAGACAGACATAGTAGATTACAAGTAACATCCTGGTCATGTGTCTAAGATCACACTGTGAGTCAAGCTTGATTTTAAATGAATCTGGGTGAATAATTTGCTTAGTTGATGTGTTCAAAAATATGGGAATACATGTATTGTTGAAGTCAGTTAGGCTTTAGGATATGTACTAGTAGAGAATCTTAGGCAGCATGTCTGTCAGGCCTCTTAGTTCCCAAATAGGCTCTAAGCTGTGCAATAAAGATCCAGGGTGTTCTGTTGATATGAAAAAGGAATGTTATGTCTTGCTTATATATATATGGTCTGTTTTTTGCCAGTAGAGACAGTGAGACAGTATGAGCACAGGCACACATAGTGCAAGCAGAGACAGACATAGTAGATTACAAGTAACATCCTGGTCATGTGTCTAAGATCACACTGTAAGTCAAGCTTGATTTTAAATGAATCTGGGTGAATAATTTGCTTAGTTGATGTGTTTAAAAATATGGGAATACATGTATTCTTGAAGTCAGTAAGGCTTTAGGATATGTACTACTAGAGAATCTTAGGCAGCATGTCTGTCAGCCCTCTTAGTTCCCAAATAGGTTCTAAGCTGTGCAATAAAGATCCAGGGTGTGCTGTTAAAATGAAAAAGGAATGTAATGTCTTGCTTATATATATATGGTCTGTTTTTGCCAGTAGAGACAGTGAGATAGTATGAGCACTGACACGCATAGTGCAAGCAGAGACAGACATGGTAGATTACATGTAACATCCTGGTCATGTGTCTAAGATCACACTGTGAGTCAAGCTTGATTTTAAATGAATCTGGGTGAATAATTTGCTTAGTTGATGTGTTTAAAAATATGGAAATACATGTATTCTTGAAGTCAGTTAGGTTTTAGGATATGTACTACTAGAGAATGTTAGGCAGCATGTCTGTCAGGCCTCTTAGTTCCCAAATAGGTTCTAAGCTGTGCAATAAAGATCCAGGGTGTGCTGTTAAAATGAAAAAGGAATGTAATGTCTTGCTTATATATATATGGTCTGTTTTTGCCAGTAGAGACAGTGAGATAGTATGAGCACTGACACGCATAGTGCAAGCAGAGACAGACATGGTAGATTACATGTAACATCCTGGTCATGTGTCTAAGATCACACTGTGAGTCAAGCTTGATTTTAAATGAATCTGGGTGAATAATTTGCTTAGTTGATGTGTTTAAAAATATGGAAATACATGTATTCTTGAAGTCAGTTAGGTTTTAGGATATGTACTACTAGAGAATGTTAGGCAGCATGTCTGTCAGGCCTCTTAGTTCCCAAATAGGCTCTAAGCTGTACAATAAAGATCCAGGGTGTGCTGTTGAAATGAAAAAGGAATCTTATGTCTTGCTTATATATATATATATGGTCTGTTTAATGCCAGTAGAGACAGTGAGATAGTATGAGCACTGACACACATAGTGCAAGCAGAGACAGACATGATAGATTACATGTAACATCCTGGTCATGTGTCTAAGATCACACTGTGAGTCAAGCTTGATTTTAAATGAATCTGGGTGAATAATTTGCTTAGTTTATGTGTTTAAAAATATGGGAATATATGTTTATTCTTGAAGTCAGTTAGGCTTTAGGATATGTACTACTAGAGAATCTTAGGCAGCATGTCTGTCAGGCCTCTTAGTTCCCAAATAGGCTCTAAGCTGTGCAATAAAGATCTAGGGTGTGTTGGTGAAATGAAAAGGGAATGTTATGTCTTGTTTATATATATATATATATATATATATATATATATATATGGTCTCTTTTTTGCCAGTAGAGACAGTGGGATAGTATGAGCACAGACAGTGCCTGGGTGAAAGAAAGAATTATATTTGCACGTTTTTCTTTAATCTGTAAAGATGGTGCAGAGAGACGGTGAATGGTATGAACAGAGACACACATAGTGCAAGCACAGACAGATATGGTAGATTACATGTAACATCCTGGTCATGTGTCTAAGATCACACTGTGAGTCAAGCTTGATTTTAAATGAATCTGGGTGAATAATTTGCTTAGTTGATGTGTTTCACGAGATTCGTAATTGCTGTAATGAAGTAATATACGGTCTTTAAAAGTTTTAAATAAACATTTTCTTTACTATCCCACATAATGTGTATCTTTACATTGTACAATAAATATGTAGATACAACGTTTTTAAGTTTATAAAACTTTCGGGGGTAAGCGCTCGAAGCATTTACGGTGCACGGACGGAGCTCTCACGATGCGTGCACGTGCGACGTACCCTCGGGAGATTTGTAATTACTTAAAAAAAATATATACTGTTCTTAAAAGTTTAAAAAAAACATTTTCTTCATTATAGCAGATATTGTCTACCTTTAAAATGTACATTAAATCGTAGATATTACGTTTTTGGAATAAAAAAACTTTCGGGGGTAAGCGCACAGAAAGTTAACGGTGTGCTCACGGAGCGCTCACGGTACGCAGACCTTGTAATCATATTAAAAAAAAAAAAAAGTTTGTAAATAAAAAAAAATTACAAAATTATTTTCGTACTATGTTTTATAATTATTTAACTATAAAATGTGTAATATAAAGAAGGGAAAATAATATGTAAATAGTATTTATTAAAAAAAGAAAAATTAGTATAAAAAGTTTTTTTTAATAATTAGTAATTTTTAAAATTATCTTTTACAAAACCTTTGAAATTCACTGAAAAAAACATAGGTTTCACACACGTTATACTTAGGAATTAGCATTTAAAAAACCTTGTAAATTCACTGAAAAAACCATAGGTTTCACACACGTTATAGTTAGGAATTAGCATTTAAAAAAACCTTGCAAATTCACTGAAAAAACCATAGGTTTCACACACGTTATAGTTAGGAATTAGCATTTAAAAAACCTTGCAAATTCATTGAAAAAACCCATAGGTTTCATATCAGTTATAGTTAGATGGACAATTTACTCATACAAAACCATTGAAATTCCCACGTTATAGTTAGTTGTACTATAACTGGCTCTCCCGCAATGCACTGCTGATGACGTCACATATTACATCACTCATGACATAGTCAGTGACATCACTCATGACATCACTGATGACATCTCAAATGACATCACTGATCGGTATGCAGCACTGTACATTTTAAAGCAGAGCGCAGAAAATTCCCTTGATACACCACGGCGCTGACGAGGCCAGATGAGGCCGAAATGCATATGCCAAACCCATGAAATAAAGGTGTTGTCTTTAAATCCCCTAGTGGCTTCTGCTGCTTTCAACTTTGGGAGGAGTTTTTCTTAAAATATATATATATATATATATATATATATATATATATATATATATATATATATATATATATATATACATATATATATATATATATTCACTGAAAAAACCATAGGTTATAGACCATATATAGTTAGGAATTAGCATTTACAAAACCTTGAAAATTCACTGAAAAAACCATAGGTTATAGACCATATATAGTTAGGAATTAGCATTTAAAAAACCTTATTTTACTCACACAAAACCATTGAAATTCCATATATAGTTAGTTGCACTAACTATATATCGCGCACCCGCAATCCACTGCTGATGATGTCACATATTACATCATTCATGACATGGTCAGTGACATCACTGATGACATCACTGATGACATCTCAAATGACATCACTGATGACATCACTGATGACATCTCATTTGACATCAATGACCACATCACTGATGATATCATTCATGTGACAATACAATGCATCTCCTCACACTTTAATATAACCTCTGTTACACCCAGTGTTAAATACAGAGTATAATTTTTGAAACCATTGACACACCAATACTAGTTACTACATACGCACTCAGTGATTCCTATGTTTACACACACATTCACTCATTTACCCATACAATCATTCATACATACAATCACTCATCTTTACAACACTATCATATGCACTCATACACCTATACAGACTCTCACACTCTGTCACTCATCCATGGAGTTACTCACACACCTAGTCAGTCCTGTAAAGAATCAATCACACTTCCATTTTCTAATCTATACAGTTAAACATAGAGCACCTTACATTTTGAAACATATACTAACACATAATTACTCTCTTATACAATCATTGATACAAGTACACATTGATCTGCACAGAGTCACACACCTCCCAGCCAGCCACACACACACTCAGTCTCCCATACAAATACTTGGGCAATCAATCAATAACCCATATAGTTACTCATATAGCTACTGATCAACACATGCAGCAGTTTACAGAACAACAGACATAATGATGCACAAATTAAGACAGTTTAGTCACTAACCCATGCACTCAGTGAGACACATTTAATCACTCACTCATACAGTCAGTCACGCACCTACTAAATCCTTCATCCAGACACTTCTACATCTACTCATTCTTCAATATGTAAAACATATTTAAACTTTACAGAAACACACAGTCACTGGATGATGTCATCAGTGATGTCATTTGAGATGTCATCAGTGATGTCATCAGTGATGTCACTGACCATGTCATGAATGATGTAATATGTGACATCATCAGCAGTGGATTGCGGGTGCGCGATATATAGTTAGTGCAACTAACTATATATGGAATTTCAATGGTTTTGTGTGAGTAAAATAAGGTTTTTTAAATGCTAATTCCTAACTATATATGGTCTATAACCTATGGTTTTTTCAGTGAATTTTCAAGGTTTTGTAAATGCTAATTCCTAACTATATATGGTCTATAACCTATGGTTTTTTCAGTGAATTTTTAAGGTTTTGTAAATGCTAATTCCTAACTATATATGGTCTATAACCTATGGTTTTTTCAGTGAATTTCATTGGTTTTTTAATAGCTAATATCAAAACCTTTACAATGTATTATTCTTTAAAAAGAAAAATATTTTTTACATGTTTTTTATACAATTTTTTTTTTATTTTTTTTTGTTTCGCTCCCAGTACGCGTACCGGTTAGCTTCCCGTTAGCTCAATCCGGAGGCGCGACCCGGTACGCGAACTGGTAAACGTTCCTTTAGCGCACCGCTCGCGTTACAAAACAACATCGCGACGCTTCGCGTCAGCATGACGTTTCGCGTTCTCGCGTAATACGTCATATTACGTGCTACGTTAGCGTACCCGGAAGCGCACCGGTACGCGAACCGGAAGCGATCCGCGGCGCGGCGCCGACCGCGTAATGTAAACATAGCAGGTCATGTGACTCGATAATAACACTTTTCATTGGTTCATTTCACTTTTGGTTTCCTAATGATGTAATACAAGGTCATGTGATCTAAAATGGACACTTTTCATTGGTTTAGAACTTTTGTTTTTCCCAAATGATGAAAACCCCTCCTTCTTTCATCACTCTGACTTTCATCTTGGTGAGAGAAAGACCCTTTATTGAGACTTTGTGATGGCTTCATTAGTAGCTTCAGCTGGTGCTAGCCCACCACCTCCACCAAATCCAAGAAAGAGAGGACCACCTGCAGAAGTAATTCTGCAAGAAGAGGAAGAACAGGAAGAGGAGGAAGAGGAGGAAGAGCATGAGTTTTTGCCAGAGGAGCCCAGGAGGTACAATCGACAGGAGAATTATATCTGGCAATTCTACAGAATTCCTGAGGGGCAAAAGAAAGTGAATGCTCGTTACGTGTTTTGCCGCATATGCGGTGACAGATTGTCAAGGGGCACCGATAAAAAATATAGTTATGGGAATCATACTATGCATCGGCATATGAGTAGGTGGCACCCAAATAACTATAGTGCTGCCCAGCTACGTGACCAACAACAACATCCCCTCCAAATGGCAAGAAGATCGGTGGTTCCAGAGGTGTCGGGACCAGAGGCGAGGGAGGTGATTGCAAACATCCAAATGTTGTTTGGTCACGTAAAACAAGTGTGCGTGGAATGTGGCGCTTTCATCTGCTACAGAGAAAGTAGCATCACTTTGATTTTGCGAGCAATTCAAAATCATATTAATGTTTGCACAAAACGCACCAAAAAATAAATTCTTTTTTTTTTTTTGCTCCTGTTGAGCCCTTTATAATGGATCGTTTTTGTTTCCCCCCCCCCCCAAAAAAACCAAAAAAATTTTAAAAACGTTCAGAAAATACAAAAAAAGTAAAAAAATGTTCAAAAAATACTAAAAAAAATATAAAACAACAAAAACATAAAAAAAAAAGTTCTTTTCAGAACTAACTCCCCATTATAAAAAAATTGGTAGAAAATTTGGAACTCTGCCAACCTGTATTTCTCTTAGTTCGCTCCCGGAGCGCTACCCGGTACGCGTACCGGAAGCTAACCAAAAAAATATTTTTTAAAAAAGAACAGTAACAATAAGGGAAGGAAATACACAGTTATGTTAAAAGAAAGACAGCTCTAGGGAGTAAAATAAGGATACTGTTACCTACAATCCACTGTTGATGATTTCACATATTACATCATTCATGACATGGTCAGTAACATCAACAGCAGTGGATTGTAGGTAACAGTATCGTTAGTTTACTCCCTTTAGCTGTCTTTCTTTTAACATAACTGTCTATTTCCTTCCCTTATAGTTACTGTTCTTTTTTAAAAAACATTTTTTTGATCAGTCATAAACAGTGACATTAATAGAAACAGAGAGAGTGAACAAGAGTGAAGAAATATGGTCCTCCTGAGCCACCCTCAGAAAACCAAGGGGGTCAAGATACATCTACCGTGCCCCCTTCTACCTATTCTGAACATTATTTGCCCTCCATCTTGTATCTTGATTCGAACGAAACACAAAATGGTGGACTGCCATAACGCTGCTGGTTTGCGAACCGGGCAACTTCCCAGGAAGCGGTCCCCAAAAAAAAAAAGTTGGGAAAGTAATTCACAGACACTAAGAGTAATAGAGATGGAGTGAGTGAACAAGACTGAGGAACTATGAGAACAGAGGGACTGAGAAAAAGACTGGAAGGAGTTGAGTAAATAGGTAATAGAGAAAGGAATGAGGAAAGTAGCAAAGGCAGGAAACTGAGGATTAAAGAAGTGAAGCAGTGGATCTAATAGTAGGTGAATGTGATAGAAATGTAACGAAAAGAGTACAACTATTTACCTTGTAATTGCTGTTAAATTAATCACATTTTATTTCTATACTTTCAATCTGTGAAAGAGAGAACCAACATTTAAAAAAAAATTAAAATATGTATTTAAAAATTACAAAAGACAAGGGAAAATATTGAAGGACAAATAGTTTTTCAACAACTTTGACACTGACAGAAGCTTCTGCTTCTCCAGGTCCTCTACACAATGCTAAAGATATACATTTTAAACTAACAGTATCTTGATGCAGATGAAGTGAGGACTATCTTAAAACATGGTGCATCTTTTGCATTGCTCTTGTTTCAGAAAAGTGTCGCTTCAGTATGCCAATAACATGTCTCCTATCCAGAGATTTGTTTGAGGTGAGGCCTACTCAGAGTTCAAGATGAGATTTACACTTGTTGAAGTGTACAGAGGAGATAATATCTGTGAAAGTCTACTAATGAAGTGAGTCATGTCCACTGCACTCTTCAACAAAGTAGAAACCTCCTATGTTTCCCTGGACAGACCTAAACTTGATCTGCACAATGTGATTCGTAATGATAGGAAACTCAAGTGTTGTAATTGAAATATGTGCAATTTATTTTGCTCATTTCACAATCACATCACTTGTGTTTCCTTTGCTTAGGTATCTCATTGTGCAGATGTAGTCCAGCATATGAAAGATTACGTAGAAGTGCAGCACTGCATACAATAAATTTAACACTTACAGAAAACTCACCTTCTCCATGCCTCCTACACAGTTCTACATATACATCATAAATGCAAACAGTACAGAATTAATTATACATGTTAAATGGTTTATTTTTGCTGTTCTCAGAATGTATCAAAATTCACTAAAAACAGTGACTTGAAGGTATTCATCATGTAACAGCGGGGAAAAAAAAACACAATCAAAATGATTGTGTTTAAAAAACCCATACAACATCAGAAAATAAAATTCAGAACTCCTTAAAGTTAACTTACTTTCCATGACGTCCAAGGATGTTCTATGAACAGCTTACACTCTTTTGTGCTGTTATTACTTTCAGCCCGCCACTTTCTGAAAGAAAACCTCCATCGTTTTTAAAAACACGTTACATGCAATAAATGACTTCTTGCTCTCTACCACTATTTTCCACAAGGCCAAATCTAGTCAGAGATATTTATAACTCTTGGATTTCTTGTAAGCCAATCCCATCATTTGGCATTTCCGCAACTTTCAGAATTAAAATGTTGAAGATCATTTTCACAATCCTGGAATAGTAATATCTTCCCCTTCTTGGTCAGTCATGTTCTACATTTCCTATGACACTGATACTGCTTAATATGAAGCAGACTTACACTACCTCTATGAGTACTACAATTATTTAATTCTCTACATCACTTTTAATCACAAAGCAATGTAAAACAGTAGACAGCATTGCAGACTTACATTCCCTCTACTCCATGTTTTGATTGGCTGCTTCAATTAGCTTATGAAAAGAAACAATTTTTCTGAACTCATTTAAAGTGCACATACATCTCCATGATGTCCAATCCTTTGATTAGAAGTTATGTCTCTGAACTACACTTATCCTCAAGGCCAAATTGTGTAGGAGCCATTAGAACTTCTTGAAATTCCACAGATCATATCCCGAGATTATTTTCCTAAAATTTTGGTTTTAAAAACACCAGGTAAGAGTTTTTAAGGTCATACGGCAATTTTTTTTGAAAATTAAAACAGAATCATTGCAGAATGACCAGCCATTTCTAGACTTTAAATAAGCTGTGTAATGTCCTGATGATATTGAAGGGCCGTCATGATATATAATTGCTGTAGTTACAAAAGTCCTTCCTGATATTGACAACTGCGAAGCTACAAAATTTTTTATTAAAGTTGTCAATTTTGTTCCATCAGGCCTACATCGTTGGAACATTAAAATGACGTACTGGCCATATTTTCGTATAAATAATGTGGACATCATTTCAGATTTACATTGGCTACACTCCATGCTGTGATTAGCAGCTTTTACTAGCTTATTAAAGGAGACTGATTTACTGTCTGGCAAAGTTAAATATATAAATCTTTCTGAGTCTACACTAGTAGTACTTGATACCATACAGTTCTCGCAGTCATGCTGCCATTGATAAGAAAGCCCAAACAGCTGATCTACATCTACACCTTCAGCATGTAATACATCAAGCATATACATTAAAAACTCCTGACAATCTTGCTGAATATTTTGAGAGAATTGTGTTTGCCCTGAACATCTGTCTAACAGGTTTCGAATTTCAGACACACTTTCTATTTTTGTTCTATCTGTGCTACATTTCTCTAACACAGAATTCAACAAACTGCAAAATCTTTGATCAGAATTGACCACAATCTCTTCTTTTACATTTTTTAGAGAAAACAAAACATTCATTACTACATTAGCATAGCAGTTGACACCAGAACTGTTTTCAAACTGAAAACCAACAACATCTTCAACAGAATCCTCTTTGTTTCTGCTTGTAATTTTAGGTTCATTCACTTTTTGTCTTTTTGCTACAACCTCCCCAGTATTGTTCTCATTTCTTCGTTTCCGGCCTACCAGACGTTTCTCAAACAAAGGAAACTGAGGCAAATGTGGCGCATACTCTCTTCTTAACCTATTGTATTCCTTAACACAATCTAGATCTGCACAAATGTTTCTGACATCACACTCAATCAAGTACAATCCCGATAAAGTTCTAACTCGTGACAATGCCACATATGCCATACCCTCCTTGAACACAGAACTGCCAATATTCACCAATGCAGTGTCTACACTTAAACCTTGCGATTTATGAATTGTCACCGCATATGCCAAGCAAACAGGGAACTGCTTACGGCGAACATATAAGTCTTTTACAAGCAAAAATCTAGCAGAACAACGAGCAATTAGCTGTACTTCCTCAATGCCATCAAATTTAATTTTTAAAAATTCAATTCCATCTCTATTTCTGTATTTCACAAAATCAACAACATTACCCATTGATCCATTTACCAGACCTCTTTCAACATGTAAATTCCTTCTTAAAATTATACGGCAGTTCAAGCACACATTCAGAGTCTTTTCAAAACCTGCAGTTTTAGATATAGTCTTCTCTAATGAATCCAATTTTGATTTCAGATTCTCAGACAAAATAATTGTTGATCCCATATGCTCTACTCTATCAATAGCTTCCACTTTCACAATCTCTTGCTTTTCTAAATGCAACATTTTGTTGTTAAATTTGGCACATTCTGCAAGAGTTGGCATCAAACATATTCCAGATTTCTTATCAGTAATTTTCTGAAAAATATTCTCAGGCACAACATCTTGTTCTGGATATAAATTTGACAGTAATCGTGCATGTAAAGCTTCTTTTCCATGCTCGGTCACTTTTCCAATTCTAACATCTTGTAGAATAGTCTTGTAAACTTCATCCTTTGCCTGACGCATATTTTCATGCAGTTCAGCATAATTGAAGTTTAACCATATATTGACGTTGCCAATGCTGCCTAGGCACTTCCTGGTATCTTCATGCGTGAGCATTTTGAACACAGGTTGCCCTTTCACTGGTGTCAGCTGCAGAAGATCTCCGAAAACAATGATGTGTTTGCCACCAAATAACACATCATACTCTGTTTTGAGAACTTCTTGCATCCTCAAATGCACAAAGGCAAGCATGACATTGGAAACCATGCTTACTTCGTCAATGATAAGAAGTTTCATTTTCCTCAAGATTCTTGAAACTTCAAAACAAGCATCTCCAGATAGCTTGTGATATTCTAATTTGTTGTCATGCTCCACTGGCAGCATCAGTAAACGATGTAAAGTAATCCCTTTAATATTATGTGCTGCCAGTCCAGTTGGAGCAGTGACAACACAAGACAGCGATGACTCTGTCCTTTCCTGCAAATAGCATGAAATTGCTTTAATGAGGAAACTTTTTCCAGTTCCCGCTTCTCCACTCACGTACAGTCGGACAGGCTTCAACGACGTACATGAGCACTCTTTCTTATCATGACTTAATCCATGATCAATTTGCATGGTAACTTCGTCATATATTTTCCTCTGCTCAACATTGAGTTGCCTTTCCAACTCTTCTAAGTTAACCGCATCCTCTTGAGCATGTGCCATGGCTCTTTCCACCTCATTCATAGCAGTGGCAGCTTCATTTTCAATAAGAGGTCCTCCTAGTGGATCCTGACTCAATGAAGCAGAACTCTGACTGTCCTGAGAACTGTCTCTGGCAATCTCGGCTGCAATCGTTGCTTCCTGCTCAATTTCCGCATTCAACATTTCTACATATTTGGGAAAAGCAGGACATTCTATGGTCTCCTTGGCGGCATTGAAAGAGTCTTCATAACAGAGGAAATCTCCAAGCAGTTCCTCTTCTGCACGCCAAGGCTTGAAAAGTTGCAAAAGTGCTAAATAGAAAAACTCCTTTTTTTCAGGAGATTCGCCACTCAATTTTCGATGGTTTATCAAGTGGCATTTTCTTTGCTTCACCAGACATCCCTCACTTCCTATTACAGCATACACTCCTTTCTCAGTATCTTCTTTGATGTTCCTCTTGAACATGTAATTTTGCAGAACCTCATACAGACAAACATTCTCTAGGTGACTGCTTCGATTTGGATAATATGTATCCAACATGTTTGTCTTCAAAATGTCGGTACTGTTTGGCTCCTTTTCCGCCAAATACTCAATTTCCCGCACAGGTTTGAGAACTCGATTACGCGTTGCAGCAAGACCAAGACTCGCCCAAACGATACTCCTGGACTTGGCATAGAGACTTGCTGAAGACAACCGGTCAGAACATTCGTACGCTCCGATTTCTCGATGCGACAACATCTTCAGACTGAAACTGTACAACTTCTTGCTGAGGCTCTTTTCATGGGAAATGTCCTCCCACATATCCTTCAATTCTGTCTTCTCTTTTTTGGTGATGTAAGACGTCACATACCGAGCCACAGCCATACAGTTATCAGCCACAAACTGTATATCCATGTTAGCATTCCACATGGACAAAATCACCGGGTTGTAGTCGTTGATGTACTTGGACTCTTCGTTCCTCTTCAAATTGTAAGTGTTTTTAGGTGATTTCTTCATGACATTGTGTCGCAGCGAAGACATCAAACTGTTTACTCTTCCTTTAGAAATCACCAGTCGTGGAAAGCCGAAACGACATTTAGTGTAGAACTTGTCCTTGTTTCGGAATTTACGACGGCAGTACTTTCCACATCGATGGCTTTGGAAACGCAGAACTTTTTCTCTTAGGCTTTTCTTCTCCTTTGCGTTTGGAACAGCACACGTAGAATACTGTTGGATGAAACTCATCACTGAGTCATCTGGATCCGTTCCAAATTTAGGTGCATCCTTGATCCACAGCAACATATGTATATGAGGAGCACCTCTTGCTTGGTACTCCTTTCTCCAGAAGAAATCCAACACCTCTCCAAGAGGTGGATTCTTCTTATTCATGATGAAAGACATCATAGCTTCAAATCTATGATTGAAGTACCTACATACATTGACTGGATCCAAAGAGCACAGTTCTCCGGGTGTCTTGAATTCGATGTTTTCTACGTTAGCATTTGCCTCTCGTAGAAATTCAAGTAAGTCTTCCCAGCCATACTCGGCACAGCTCAGAGTGAGGAACCATGTGGGAGTACCTAAGTTCCTCAGCATACATTTTAAATCACCATGACGACGGTACCAGTACTCATTAGTACCACGCTGACACGCCATGAGATTAATCAGGTGAGAATCCAAAATACTATCTTGGACATTCACTTTATCCATAAAATCACTTGCCGAGATGTTTTGCATGTGTATACCACTTTTCAAGATGTGGTTCACTGCATATGACAGTCCAGACAGATCGCTTTCAAACAGGAGATGAAACAAATATGGAATGCATTGTCGAAACCTAGCATCTCCTGCATACAATCGCAAAGTCCGGTATTCAGAAGCAGGAATTTGATGAGGTCGCTCATCATATCTTCCTCCCTGACCTGTTGGAAAAAGCTGTGGGAAACACCGAGCTTCCAAACTTTCCTCCCAAACACTAATGGGACTCCCTTTGGCTTGTTTCATTTGAAACAACTCAATAGCATTCCCCATGACTTCCTTTGAATGCAAAGGATGAACACTATAATGTTCATATATTTCCTCACTAGTAGAGGGTTCTACTTTCTCAATTTGACCAGCACACAAATCGCTATCCTCTTCCTCACTTACTTCCTCTTCTTCAACATATACATTCTTATAGTATTTATTATTTTTTTTCAAATACAATGTTGCCTTTTTAACTTTCCTAACATCTACTAAATCTTGCCATATTTTCTTATTCTTTGTCGGAACCCCATTAACTAAGATAACCAGAGGTTCCTCTTCCACTTTTTCTACTCCAATTGTGTTAATGTTTTGCTTCAAATCTAGAGGCAAATAAACAACTCTTCCCTTTAATCCTCTCTGTAAATCTGATGGAGGCAATTTCCCTGTCTTTGGCTCCATTCTTACAATAGCCTGAAAGGGATGGATACTTTGAATCAAAATAGATTCATAAGTATTTAAATCCTTCAATTCAGAAGGAATCTCAACCAATTCCAGATTATTATGAACTGCTCTAGCAGGCATCTGGTTTTGTTTTAATTTGTTACAACAATAAGTACACACACGTTGATCCAATCCCAAATCAAAACAATTTTCTACCATCAAGTATGTTGCAAAATCCTTCCATTCACTATTATTTTCCCTTTCACTTTTTGCATATAAATCCACTAACTTAGTCTGATTCTTATAATAAGTGCGTCGACAACACACACAAGTGAAATTAGGCCTCTCACTTGATTTCATGTCAAACGTCGCAATTTCCCTCTGGAAATTATCTGTACTGGAAACATGTACAGTATCTTCCAAATGACCCTCTATTTCTTGCTCAATTTCAACATTCTCCTCTTTACTTCCAAAGTAACAAAACTCAATTTCTTCACATATATTCCTCACATCTATTTCAGAACCATGCAGAAGAGCAGCACATAATTGTTTCAGCATAATTGCTGGACTCTTAGCATAATACAACAGTCTAACTAACTTCCTCACTTTGTTATGATGCACTGCTAGCATCCTGAAATGATGAAAAACACTCTGGCATACTCTCCTGGAAAGACAAGCCAGTGAATGACCATGCAAACCTGTCACTTCTCTCACTCTGCAAGGATCTAATTCTTGCAACAACCTCATTTTCTGCTTCAAACTTTTCTTGTTAAATGACCGTACAAAATCACAAAGCAAATTGATAGAATCCTGTCGCACACTGCAAATACTACTACACTTCCAGGTGTACACAGGACCCTTAGCACGTCTTCCTAAAACCTCATTACCTAACAACTCTTCTGCCTCTGTTGTCACAAGTTTTTCTTTTTCAACTGGACAACCATCTTTCACTTCATAAGCACGACCACTGATGTCAACTGCATGCACCAAATCATTATCCTGGAAATAACTCTCTTCATTAAAAAATGCCTCACAGCTTGAACTATGTATCCATTCTCCAGAAAAAACTTCACAAAAATTACTACGATTAACTATTCTCTTCCATCTACTATTTCTTTTGAAATCAAAAATTGCCTTGTTTAGCTTCCTAATTCTATTGATTATCAAAATAAATAACTTACGTTTAATTTCAAAAGCCTGATCAATAACTTTCTCAACTTTTTTTTTTCTCCTATAAAAAACTAATTTCTGTTGACCTTTCTTAATATTTTTTAACAAATTGCCAATTATCCTGTTACGGAACATTCGTTTACGAATCTCCGTAAACTGTTGTTTCCTTCTACTATCATGCACAGATTTATCTCTTGCTCTAGCAGTAACATTTTCATTTGTCCTTTTCTTTCCATTTGATTTACTTGTGTTGTTATGGATTGAAACATTTTCTGTACTAATATTTTTTTTATTAGAAATATTTTTTATGAAATATTTAGAGCTCTTACCCGGTGCTTTCTTCATCGCTTGAGAAATCTTTTTGTTAGAGGACTGCTGCATTTTTTTTTTCTCCTGCTGTCTTTGACGTTTTGCAGCCTTCATCTCTCTTATTTTTGTAGGCATAGTTGAATCTGAGGAAAAATATAATAAAAATGTTAATAAAAAAATATTATCAAACAGTAAATCAGTAATAGTGATCAAAAACATAACACACTACTTGACATTTTAAATAGAAGATTTTTTAGTCCTTGCAAATTTACAATACAGAAGTAGCAGAAAAGAAATGAGATTTATATTTATGTTACCTATGCTATTTTATATGTGAATCTGATCTAATTTTATGAGCATATTTTAATATTTTATTGAAGACACTACACATAACCTGTTTTTGAAGGTGTCTTTATTTTTAAATTAAACGGTTTACCTTTTTACTTTTTATTGATTATAAATTTTAAAAATAAATGTTTATAATTCCAAAGGCTCAAGCAGGTCATCTTCCCATCCTATATCATATAATTCGGACAAATCTGCATCCTCATCACGCTCTTCTTCATCCTCAGGATTTAAATCATCCAATGGATCAACATCCACTGATGTTTCAATTACAAGTTCAATGATGAGGTCAAAATCAACTGATTGCAGATTGTCGCTCATGTTGAGGTTGTCTTTATCTTTAAAGAAAGACAACAACAATGAGATGTTGCAGAGTAAGAGACAAATCTCACAGATTATAATAGTAAAATTATTTAACAAGAGTAACATTTTGCAGCTATTATTTAGCCATGTCCAGCAATGCTGAGCAGGTGAAGCCTATGTCTAATTTTTCACTGAACAGGACTCATCTGTTCTTAACCTTGGATAAGCCTCAACGACTCTGTGTCCCCTGCACATACTCAAATGTTAAAGTGCAGATTTATATTAAATGGCACATCCCCAGGCATGCACCAGTTAATGTGCACCACTGCTTTACCACCCATGGTGTGCCGCATTTACAATCAGATAGGAGAAAGCTGCTTCAAAACCCTGCACCTGCTTGAAGCTGGCATAGGTCTTGACGCAGCATTGTATAGATGGGGCACCCCTGATCCTTGCTGGAGCTGCATCGCACTTACGATACAACTCCAGCAATGCGCCACCTTTACAGCACAGATGCGTCACACATCTGTGCCTTTTTTGCCCCATGCTGCGCCGCATTGTAAATGCAGCACACCATGGGTGGCGGAACAGTGGCGCAGGATGACTGTCACATCCCTGGGGATGCGCCACTCATCATAAATCTATCCCTAAGCTTCTTATCTTGTTACAGATGAACTGCCATATGTATCATCAAAATATTTTACATGTTATAAATAGCAAATTTTAAGGAATAAATAGCGATTCTTTACTATTCCTAATTTGCAATGAGCAAATTGCTAATTGCAAATTACCCATTCATTTCCATAGGCTAGGAGGCTCATAGGAATTAATGTTGCAAGTTGTGATTAGCAATTAGCTCATCACAAAATAGGATTTTTTTCAAGCGTGCAGGGGTATCTCAAGAACAACCTGCTGCACCCCTGAAAAAGAAATTTGGGAGCACATGGCACACCTACATGCCCTAATGGCATGTATGGGCGTCATATGGGACCTTTTTTTTAAAAAAAAAAAAATTCTTTTTGAAAAGAATTCGCAAATTACCACAAACTACAAGTTGGTGGTAGTTTCCAAATCCTTAATATCATTTTTTACATATTTTTTTTTTATACATTGCATTTAAGGAATCACAATTTTTGAATTATTGACATTTTAAGTAATTTCCACATGTGCACTGTTTTCTAAATATAATTTGAAAATCGTTTTTGGGGAAAAGTAATGGTTTGCAAATTTATGACAAGGACATAATGGTGTATGCTTCTCTATAAGGCATTTCAGTATCTCTAATGTCATTTTTCCCATATTACATTATAAGACCTTTCCCCATGAAGCACATTCCTTGTAAATATGCTCCCACCAGTGCATTGCAAATTTAGATTTTGACTGTTTCAGACACATAGCCATGTTGAAAGTGACCCAAAAAAATTGCAAACGTTTAAAAAAAACACATTCATGTGTCTTAATGACATTTTAATTCATTTCCCCATGGACAATGTTTTCTAAGTGGCACAAAAGAGGTATACACCTATCATAAATCTGTCCCTAGAATTATAAATGATTAAATCAGGATGACAATAAGATGTGGCCTATCCAGAGGTTTGTTTAAGGTGAGGCCTACTCAGGATTGCAGATTAAAGTTATGCTTGATGAAGAATACAGAGGAGATAATTTATTGTAAAGGCCTACCAATGAAGTAAGTGATTTCTACTTCATTGCACCAGTCATCATAAATGTATCCATAAGCTTCTTATCTTGTTAGACATCAACCGCCATATGTATCATATAACTATTTTGCATTTCCAAAAAAGCGAATTTTAAGGAATAAATAGCGATTCTTTACCATTCCAAATTTGCGATGAGAAAATTGCTAATTGCAAATTACCCATTCATTTCCATGGGTGCAATTTGCGATTAACAATTTGCTCATCACAAATTAGGAATTTATTCCAAAAGTGCAGGGGTGTCTCAAGAGCACCCTGCTGCAACCCTGAGAAAGAAATTTGGGGGCATATGGCGAACATAAATTTTAACAACATTCCTTTACCTCAAAAACGATTTTCAAATCATAACTTCAAAACACTACACATGGGAAAATTACTTAAATTGTCCTTAAGACACATAAAAGCGTATTTTGATTGGCTTTCCTGCATGGTAGGGTCACTTTAAACATGGCTATGTAACATAAACATTCAAAATCAAAATTTTCAATGTACAGGTGGGAGCATATTTACAAGCAATTTGCGCCACAAAGAAAGGTCTGACATTAAAATGGGAAAAATAACATCAGGGACAGTCAATTGCCTTATAAAGAACCATACACCATTATGTCCTTCTCTTGAATTTAAAAACAATTCCTTTTTCCCAAAAACGATTTTCAGATCATAATTTCAAAAAACTGCACATGAGAAAATGACTTAAAATGTCATTGAAACACATGAAAGCGTTTTTTTATTGGCTTTCCTGCATGGTTGGTTCACTTTTATCATGGCTATGTAACACAAACATTGATAATTAAAATTTTCATGCACATGTAAGAGCATATTTACAAGCAATTTGCGCCACAGAGAAAGGTCTTACAATAAAATGAGAAAAATAACATCAAGGACAGTCAATTGCCTTATAAATAACCATACACCATTATTTCCTTGTCATGATTTTAAAAACAATTCCTTTTCCACAAAAACGATTTTCAAATCATAATTTCTAAACACTGCACATCAGAAAATGACTTAAAATGTCATTAAAGTACATGAAATCATTTTTTGATTGACTTTCCAGCATGGTTGAGTCACTTTTAACATGGCTATATAACAGAAACATTCAAAATCAAAAATTTCCATGCACATGTGAGAGCATATTTACTAGCAAATTGCGCCACATAAATCATAATTTTCTCCTTAAAGCACACTATTCTCTATCTAAAGTAAAGAAATATTTTCTCACCTTAGCAAATACTTTGAGTTTGAAAACAGTCTCAGAAACACACCAATTTGTCTTCAGCAGAGCAAAAGGTATGCACTCCAGAGTCTGCAGCTATCAAAAGCACAGAAATGGTGTAATTCTTCACACATATTTCTCATGTCACCCAATCAAAACTCTTCCCTCACTTTTTTTCAAATGAAAACCCTTCCCCCTCTGCCCTTTCTGCCTATTTTCCATAGCAACCACCTCTTGGAGAAACTCTGGTGTTTGCAAATTCACACAACAATGTTGCAATTGAACTCTGAACTCTCAGTGCACCTGCATATCCAGTGCTTTCTTTCATTTAATGATTTTTTATTGACCACTCAAAATACATCTTTCAAAGAACACATCTCTACACCCTAACTTTCTGTTTTCATCAATCAAAATCCACCAATCACTGTTACTACTTCATGAACACAGAAACTCCACAGTTTTTTTCATTTCAAACTCACATTTTTTCAACTGCCATTTCATTGCCACACTTCATCTGACTGCAGGAGAACCTTCTCTCACCATGTTTTCTGTCTGGATTGTTGGTCATAGTTATATTCACTGGGCTCAAAGGTACGTTGAAAGCAGGAATTTACCTAACCTCAATTTACAAGATGTGGAAATTAAGTGGTTTGGCCAGAGAGGATTAAAATGTCACCAATTGATACCATTGGTGAAAACCTTTATGCATTTGCCAAAACCTGACCTGTTAATTGTGCACTGTGGAGGTAATGACTTGGGCACTTTGACTGGTGTAGGTCTGGAAATGCTTTTAAAGGACACCTTTGAGCAATTAATGGCACTTTTTCCTCAGACTGCCTTGGTATATTCAAATATATGCCAAAGACAGAAATGGAGGTGGTCAAACCAATTTTGTCCACAAATTGAGAAGTCGAGGAAGCATGTAAACAAATCTGTTTCAGCTTACATGAGAGACCATGGAATGGGCTCCCTGTACAACAATAACTTGCGTTACTACATGCAAGATATCTACAGAGGAGATGGAGTTCACTTCTCAGATGAGGGCAACAGAGTTTTCACTCTGAATTTAAGAATGTGCATTGGTACCTACTTATAAGTACCTAAATGTACCATAAACCCAAAAGCTCTTCTCAGAGCTACCCTACATCTGATCACTCACAATTATTATTTTACTCTAACTATTTTCACTAATTTTCAACAAAATACGCTCCCTGGTGCGCTACCCGGTACGCGTACCGGGAGCTAACCTCGCGAAATTTTTAAAAAAAATGTTTCTTTTTCCGCACATATGGGCCTCCTCAGCCACCCTCACAAAACCTAGGGGGTCAAGATAAGTCTACCGTGCCCCCTTCTACCCATTCTGAACATTATTTGCCCTCCATCTTGTATCATAATTCGACCGAAACACAAAATGGTGAACTCCCGTTACGCTTAAGGTTCGCGTACCAGGGCGCTCACCGGTTCGCGTACCGGGTCGCTTCCTGGGAAGCGCACCATCAAAAAAGGTGGGAAAGTAGTTCACAGAAAAGCCACTGGAGACAATTTCACCAAATATAGAATAACTCATACTACATACCAATCCCTACCATTTTCACAAATTTGATTGGAATTCCATTTAGCCATTTAGCCTGTAGTCCTCTCTAAATACCGTGAGGTAAATTACTTCACAAAACACATCTGAAGTGTTGGAATTGACAACCAATTAAAATGTTACTTTCATTTTCTACTTTTTTTACATGATATTTGATTGGTTATGTACCCGAATATATATAAAGGAAGAGAAGGAAACACAGCCATTTTGACTACTACTTCCTGGTGTACATTTCATTTGGATTTTCATTAATAACTTCAACTTCTTTTTAAAGGTAAGTTGTTATTTTTAAAACTGAAGTATATTGTGCACTTTAAGTTAATATGGCAAACTTTTTCTGTTAGTTATATACTATCCCTCTGTAGTACTTATAAATTTAGATACACTTTTTTATATTCCTACTTCCACTCTGATACTATACACTGCCCAAAGATAAATTCTCTGATAAAAACTGCCTATCTAAAATTAATCCCAACAGTGCCCTACCTCTACTAATATATATTTTTTTTATGCAAATTTCAGGAAAAATGGAAAGTGAACAAAACATTTCATTTGAAATTGTCCTTCCAGAGTCCAACACAGAAATCATTGATCCAAATGAGATTGAATTTATGGATGAAACATGGGACCAAGAACTACTGCAATGTGTGCAAGCAGTAGATAACCTCCTTGCAAATGAGGACATTTTACAACCTCAGAGACTACAATCTATATTCCATGATTATGAAATTTCTGACAATGAAATGTTAGAAAGTTTAATAAATTATGAAACACAATAAAAAAAGTTTAAAAAAAAAAAAAAATAATCAACAAAACCAACAATCAATTAACATACAGCATATGAAAAGTCTATCATTCATTTTTTATTGTGATACGCTCCCCAGTACGCTTCCCGGTTCGCGTACCGGGCGCTAACCACGAAAAAAAACAAAAAAAATTTTTTTTTTTTTTTGCTTAGCGGGGCCCCTTTAAAGCCTCCACATCAAACCTAGGGGGTCAGGGAGTATCTACTATGCCCCCTTAAGGTCATTTGCCCCTTCGCTTTTGACCTCCTCTTGTCTCTCGATCCTACCGAGAAACAAGATGGCGGCCGCTCCGGACTGTTTAGAATGTTGACAGACACCGGAGAGCCAATCAACTTCGCTACGCGAAGTTCCGTTACGCGTCAAGTACGCGTACCGGGGCGCTGCCTGGTCCGCGCTTACAGATATATATCTTTTTTTGAACGTTATTTTCTCAAAATCCACTGCAGCACATATATTGAGACCTACAAAAGGCACATCGGGCTACCAGTCCCTACAAATTTGCCAAGTTTCGTGCAAATCCATTCAGCCGTTCGGGCTAAAAGTGAGGCTAACCGCCCTATGGAAAACTCAATGTTAAAAACACGTTTTGGGACCCCCCTTTTTTCTCGGCCCCCCCTGGACCAACTCCCCCCAAATTTCCAGTGGCTGCTCAGAAACAAAATGTTCCATTTTCCAGAAAATTTCAGCCAATTCCGTCCACAAACGCCAAAGTTATTAGACATAGAATTTTCAAAAAACCCATAGAGAAAAAATCCTAACTATATATACCTACTGGCGACCGCCAGTAGGTAATATATATATATATATATATATATATATATATATATGAGCACAGGTTCCGTAGGCAGCAACAGCTCACAGGTTCGACTCCCACCGCTACCGCCAAGAAACTGGAGACCCAAGTTGATCTGTGAGTAAATTTTTATTCTGCAACAGACAGCATAATGTTTCAGCCTACACGAGGCCTTGGTATATATACTCAGCTCAGTGAGGTTTGTATATGTAGCCTGTGCTACTGCTTTGGATATTACAGTGACGGGAATGTCGATATGTAAGATTTGAGAAAGTGTGGTTGTTGACTGGTTTCCTAATCGCTGATGGTGGTGCATAGAAAGTTCTACCACTCCTGCCGTAAAACATTGCCAACACTCTTCCCCAAGCAGAGAGAGAGCCTGCACTTAGAAACGAGAGATTGATACCTGTTTATTGTAGCAGACAGCATTCCACACAGGACTCTTTTTGGCTGTAAAACAGACTTTGTCACACTAAATGGCAACATATTTCAAAATTATATATATATATATATATATATATATATATATATATATATATATATATATATATATATATATATATATATATATATATATATATATATATATATATATACCCTATATACCCTGCACGTGAAGTTTAGCAAACACAAACAAATACTATAACTTTCTTGTTTCCAGCTTACAAATTATGATTGTCAATTGAAGCCCCAATAGGTAACTTGCAAATATTGAACATTTCGAAATTGCAACTAGAAAAGTGAGAAGTGCATAGCTTCAAAATCACATCACCAAGCTTTCGAACCAGGATATTAATGTATTTTGGTCACGTATGCCAGTAAGAAAAGGCTAGGTGTTGTTTTGTTGCAAGAGAAGGATAATAAAGAATGAGCATTTGATTTTGCTTTAAGGAATTTAAAAGGTGCAGAATTAAAGTTCTCAGTATTTGAAAAAGAAGCTTTGGCTGTCAGGTGGTTGATTGGCAAATGTAAGTTCTATTTGGGAGTTTGAAATTTGAATTAAAGACAGATCACAAGTCATTTGGGTAAATGTTAACACCCAAAGGTTTAAACAAATAACTCTGCAAGAGTGAGAGAGTGGGTGACTTCACTTCAGGAGTTTACTTCAACATCTTATTGTCTTTAAATCCAGATATGGAACGGAGGAATTCAAAGAAAATTATAATTCATTAGGTGTTTGTGCTGTTCTAGATAGAGTAATTGGAGGGGAAGAGTGATCACATGAGTGATTTGATTACTTAAATAAGAGAAGGAAAAAGTGGAGAAAAAAAGTCCACTGATACATGGAAGCCGTAAAGAGAAGTACAAAGTACTGTACACATTTATTATTATCCCTTCGAATCACTTCGGAAAATAAAATATGTGTAAACAGTCAGCCAGATTCATCATTGTCAAATTCTGCGATTCCTAAATTGCGAGAAAAAGGGAATCGCAATTAAGAAATCGCAGAATGGCATTCATGAATATTTGCGAGAAAAAAAAGCGATTCGCAATCGGCCGCAATCGCCGATTGCGAGTCCCCAAAAATCGGTAAATATTCGCATAATCGGCCGATACCCGTGTTGAAATTGCGATCTCACAATTACCGAAATCGCAAATTGCGATCTCGCTAACTGCGAGATTACAAAAACGGGAAGTCGCATCACAACCAGGAAGTAGGCAGGTTCCATCCTCATTCAGCAATGAGAGCCTGAACTGGAAGCAGCATTATCAGAGCTCCCCTCCAGTGTGCCTACAAGAGTAAACCAGGAGACACCCCCGTGGCAAGCATGTCACAGGAAGCTGCAGGTGGATCTTCTAGTGGGAGAAAGAGGAAAATAAAATTTTCAGAGCAAGAGCTCGAATTTTTGATTGAAGGAGTCAGCAAGGACCACAATCGGCTCTTCGGTAAAGACTCCAGAAGGATGCCCGAGGCCGATAAAAGGCGGATATGGCTGCGCATCCGCGCAAAAGTAAACTCTGTGGGGGTGACCCAGCGCTCTGTGGACGAGATAAAAAAATGCTGGTATGACCTGAGAGGGCGGTCAAAGGAGAAGATTGCGGAGAGGCTGGGGGAGCGTGTGGTGACAGGTGGAGGGGAGCCCACTGTCCCACCGAACACACCACTGGAGGACCGAGTGGAGGACACCATAAATCCGCAGGCATGCGTGGGTGTGACCCAGCTGGACTCCTCCCGACCCACCCAAGACACACCAGGTAAGTGCCATGCGACTGCGACCCCCTGTCCCCTAACAATGTCCATTACTCCAGAGCATCCCATATCAAACCCCAGTCATGCAGCCAAAGCACACCACTAAAGCGCTATTGTATTGTGGGACATGTAGTCTGACCACAATTACCATCTTGCCCCATTAAGCCAGACATCTTTAGTGAGAGTCAATCCTGCAGCGAGTCAGGGAATGGTAGTCTGCATGTATGTAGGAAGCCTAAATGTGTAAGAAACATGTCACTAATCAACGTCCACTTTACATCACAGGTGGCGCAGAAGTCCCCAGCACAGACAGCGATGCCCTGGTAATTGAGGACACATCACGGAGGACACAGAGGGAGACACACATCTATCCCCACAGCCCGGACCATCAGGGCAAGCTGCTGCACCAGTGGTCATTACACCACCTGCCCCTGTGGCCAGTGCCACCCCTGTGCCACCACGCGCTGCAGTACCACTGCACGTCACACAACCACCAGTGGGGCTTGCAACACCAGCAGCAGTTCGCCAACCAACCCGCCGCCCTGCGGCTGTGAGGAGCCAGTCAGGCGGACTGGTGAGGGAGCAGCGCACTAACAATTCCTGCGCTGGCAGGGGACAAAACGTACGACCAGCTGGGCTCTCCATTGAGCGCTGTATGCTACATGTGCATCAAACCCAGGCCCGTCATCTTGTGGCTATCCACCTCCAACTGAACAAGACCGTCTGAAATGTAGCACAAATGTCAGACCGCATGGAGAGGATGACAGCTGCTATGGAGGCCAACACACAGGCCATGTACAGCCAGCGGGATCTCAACCGCCGCAGACACCGCCAGCTGCTGACCCCCCTGTCAGCATACACGCGGTCCAACTATATAATTGGGAACGCAACCTCCCAGCTCTCGTGACGCTCCTTGGCCATGCAGGTCCAAATGGTCCAGTGCTGCCAGGACGTCGCGAGAGCTCTGGAGCATGTGTCAACAGCAGTGCAGGGCATGCAGGCTACCGACCATAGCCAAGCAGGGGGGGGTGACGACACTAGTGAGGCTACATCCAGCCATAGCAGCCAGTCCGTTCCACCGGTGGTAGCACCCCGCCGCAGCAGCAGGCCCTCTGCTGCCTCACGGCCTAATCAGGAGGAGGATGTAGAAAGGAGGTTGGGAGCATCTGCCCGGAGGCGGCATTGAACAATAGAACATTTACATGAGGGGCCATGCTGCTGCTACAAGCATGCCCTCCTGAAGAACAGACATATGACGCAATATGTCATTCATGTACCAGTTTGCAGAATGCCCAGTTTATTGTGCTGTAACAATTACAAATATTCTGACTAACTTAATCTGACTCATGTCATTATTAATGTTGTCATGCATGAGTTAAGTAATGGGTGTGGGGAGTGGGTGCACTAGAAATAGTTCTTGCAGATTTGGTTGCGGCGCCTGTGTCCTTCTGCAGGATTCTCACCGCGTGCGAGACGCACATGTGCAGGTGGTCGGTTGTCCCCTTCCGACTCACTGCCAGAGATGTCTACAGGTATCCTGCGCTTGGGAGCAATGTTGTGGACGATTGCACACACGGCCATGATGCGGCAGCAGACCTCTGGCTCGTATTTGATGGCCCCACCAGTCTTGTGCAGTATGCGGAATCTGCTCTTCAAAAGGCCAAATGTCCTCTCAATGCAATTTCTTGTGCGTATGTGTGCTGCATTGTAACGCCGTTGCTGTGGTGTTGGAGCGTTGAGGTATGGTGTGAGGAGGTACTCACGGAGAGCGTAGCCACTGTCACCTGAATGATAGGAGCAGAGGGTGAGTGTCTGTGCTGCGCAGCTACATTATCACAGTGTAATATTGTGGGGCATGTGTACTTACCCAGTAGGTGTCCTTCACCAAAGTCTCCCCTGGCCAGTCGTGTGTGAATGCCACTGTGCCGGAATATGAAGGAGTCATGTGTGCTGCCCGGGTACTGTGCCACTATGTCCGTGATGATTGTCTTTGCATTGCACACCATCTGGATATTGAGGGAGTGGTAGGACTTGTGGTTGCGATACATGTATTCCGTTTGTGCTGGTGGGCAGATGTGGATGTGGGTACAGTCAATGCATCCTATTATATGTGGAAATTGTGCTACATTGTAAAATTGCAGCTTGGTGTCATTTAAGTCCTGTTGGCTAGTGGGGAATGAGATGTAGTGGTGTAGCCGGGTCAGCATGGGCTCCAGGAAACTCCTTAGGCAGCGGGACATGGTGGGCTTGGAAATCCCCCCTGCGACAGCGACTATCCCCTGGAAGCTTCCGGAGGCCAGTAGGTGCAGGCTGCACAATACCTGCACATGGGTGGGAACGGCATTGGTCCTCCTTTTTGGGTGCTGCATCAGGTGGTCTAGGTCCCGGATCAGCTTGATGATCATTGCCCCATTTAGGCGGTACTTCGCGTAAATTTGCTCCCTGGTTTGACCCAGAAGGGTGACCCGCACACGGAATATCCGCTCCTGGATCCTACGTCTGTTCCGTGCTGCTCGCTGTAGCCTTCGCCGCCTGACCACCATGTAGAGTCCTGGCATTGTGAGAGTCCTCAGGCTCCAGCTGCATGTCCTTAAGTGTGTTTGGTCAGGCCTGCACCTGTTGGTAGTTTGCTAACGTTTTTTTGAAAAAAAAAAAATTCCTTACTGGTTACCACCTGGTTTGGGTTCTCCTTAAATTGCGCGTCGCAAATAGCGATTTTCGGGTTTTTCGCAATAAGCGATTTTTCATGAATGGCGATTGCGAATATTTTGCGAGTTCGCAAATGATTTCGGAGAATGCATGGTTTCCCGCTATTTCAGATTCGCAAATGGGCTTGTTCCAGGATTCTGCGATTTTATTTGCGGACTCGCAAAATTTATTTTGCGAATTCGCAATTTTGGTTTTTTCACTATCATGAATCCCTTTCTTTGAAATTGCGATCGCAATTGCTAATTCGCAGCTATTGCGATCGCAATTTGGCTTCATGAATCTAGCTGAGTATGTCCAGTCTTTATAATCGACAACAAATATTGACATTCATAGTGACCCCTTCAGCTTCCTTTCCTGTTATCATGTTGGTCTCTGATTATATACACTGTCCCTGTAGATGTATTTGTGGAAATCTAAACTATCCCGTGAGGGATTTTTTTTATCATTGTATCGTTTTGTATTTATAAATGTTGTACTGTCAGTCTTCATATACGTTGTATTATACACTATATGTTTTGTATGTTTCACAGCTCTGATGAAGTCCACAGAAGTTGGACGAAAAGCGTTGAATGTTTTTACAACACTTATGTGATGATTAAATAACTTTTTGGATTCCTCCTAATTGGATGGACAAAATCATTTTGGACCTCATATATTGTGGTGCACTTCACATTTGTGATTGACCTAGTAAGAAATTAGCTGTCTGAAAGAAATGGTTATTGTGTAGAGGATCCAGGTTGGTTGGAACGCTCAATTTAAGGAACAATGCCATTAGTGTGGCACAATTAGGTCATCTTGGCATTGTAAAAACCAGAGTCAGAATTCGAGCTAGGTTTTAGTTACCAGGTTTTAACATTCAAAGTGACAGAGCGGTAAGGAATTGTTTGGAGTTTACTAATACTGAAAAACTATTGAAACCAAGAGTTCCTCCGATGGTAATTAGGAGGCAGAAAACGGTACCTTGGCAAGAGATTGCTTTGGATTTGGTAGGGCCTCTTAGAGCGGAAACAGTGACACCTTATTCACTGGTTTTGGTAGACCTGTATTCTAAATGGCCTATTGTTCAGCCTCACAGTGTCATCACAGCCAAAAGTGTGTTAAAGATTTTAAATTGTGTTTTTGAAAGGTGTGAGCTATCCAAAACACTGTTAACTGATAATGGTGTAAAACCACTGGTTTGGAACCACTGCTTGCATGGATCATGTTTAAATGATAACATGAGTATTCATATTGGAAATTATAACGTGGCCCCAAAAATCCACTGGAGTTTCAGACTATAACTACGATTTGGTAATGTAATATTATTTTAATTTTAACCTGGAACTTTATTTTACATTTTTGGATGGGATGAAGTAAGATAGTGGTGTTTTCAGATGTTTGAGCCTGTTTTTTTTTTCTTAGAATGTTAGGATATGAACCAGCCCCAAGACTCTAATATGGAAGTTGGAGGCTGTGGCTGAGACGTTCCGAAGGATTAAACTATTATCCTAATTTATACTTACCGCCTCCTGTACCTCCCTAATCGGATTTTCACTTTTCTTCAGTTTCAATGAGAGTGCTGTAAATGCTACCTTACAAACAAGCATTTTGAAATGCAATAGATTTTGCGGTGCTCTCTTTAAAAATCCGGTCAATGGCAAGGAAGTACACGTCCTCGGTTTTGGAGAGAAGATGGGTTGAGGAAGTGCACAATATTTGCACTTAGGCTCTCATAAAGAGTGACCTGGAAACCTCCTCACTATCTTCCATTCCCGGAATTAACTCTTCTGGAGGGAAAAACAGGGACCAAATGTTTCTGGGGTACAACATGGGGGAATCTGACTTACTTGCTGATTCCCGCACATTTTCCCAGTATTCCACCCAGCTTGTTGTGTGTTTACCACTGTATAATATCTGTGCAATGAGTGATCAGCTTGCCAGACACCCAGACGTTTTAATTCAAGAGTGAACTAGACATGAAGGAATTTTCCCGAGCAGGAGATTGTCAGGTGCTTACCTGATAGAACGCATTTATCTTATCAGCGAACCATCCTAGAAAGTGGCATAAGACATTCAGTTGTTCTAACGTGCCTTCCTTCACCCCACTTGTGTCAGATTTAGACACTGCCAAACGCCGAATAGTCTGCTGCCCTTTGAAGTGATGTAATTTCCGGATACAGCCTTTTTTAGCAGAAAGGCGAGGGTTGTCTCGTGTTTCTGGGAAGAAGACATTCTATCTTCATACACTCCAGACACGTGTTTGCCCTAATTGAATCTCATCGGTGAGATGCAGGAGCCACATCTGCTCTCATGAAGATTTACTTAGAGTGAGCCACTTGTGAAACAGCCCTGCCTGTCATGACGTGTTTCTGCCCACGCATCTCATCCGATCAGCAAGCATGAAGGCAAGGCCAGGCAAAACACAGGTTGGCACCCAGGAGAACAGGCCCATCAATCACCAGTTTTTTATTTAATTTATTTTATTTTTATTTATAACGTTTTATATAGCGCTAGCTCGACCCGTGGGTATCAGAGCGCTTTACATACACAATAGAAAAGAACATTTACATTACATCGCAGGATATGAGGATGCATGAAGATATAAGCAAAGACATAATACTTATGTATACAGTGAGGGGAGAAAAACGCAGTGTGTATAACATCTGCCAAATAGTATTATACCCTGGCTTTCATTCTCATCTCTGCATCCCATAGAAACAAGGAACTGCATTGCCATATGAGAACTAAGCAATCTTGTTTTACCTGAAAACCTTCCCTTTAAATCAGCTCAAGCTGACTGACATCTTTTAGGGCTCCACATTGGCTACAAGGAAGTTCCGCCCCCAAAAGGTGGCCTGAATTCACTGTCCTCTGCCTGCCTTCTGGCAGTTGTCACAGATCCTCGTGTCCTCTTTTTCAAATGTGGAAAGGCCAGGACTGAAGCCATGAGTGGGCACGTGGTGTCCTTCTTCATGCACTAGAGGCTAATGGCTACACCTCCTATTGCGCAATCTGATTCGTTGGCGTCTGGTGTGCCACGTCAATTTCACCTCACAGCCACCAACAATCTCAGCTGGTTGATAGATAAAGACTTTGGAATGTACCCTGGGGCACTTGGCACTGAAAATGAAAAGCGCCTGATGGGTCTTCGTATGCAGTGTGTTTGCTCAGTGACTAAAGACATTATACTCCAGTCAAGCTGAAGCTGGCACATATGACAAACTAAAGTCTTTCTGATGACATACAGCTTGCCTAAGACAAATATGGTCTTCGGCCATGCAAATACCAGAAGAGACGATTTACTTTTTTGTCCCCAGGGTGAAAGAGTGTTTATAACTACAACTATGATGAAGATCAGCGCTCTCAGATAATCACTGAGTGCAAGTATGCTGCCTTTTACCAGAAGACACGCAAACATTAATACAACCTCTCCATGTCCAGCAATCTCGCAGGGCTGGATTAGAAGCTGACGCCAAGTAGAAATGTATGCTTCGCCCATAAGATAATGAACCTGTTTATCACATTAGGCAGTCTAAAAGGAATGGCCAGAACTATCACTGTGCATATCGACTCCCACACTCAAAACCGTGTCCGCAATGGAGAGCATGGCCCTGAACTTGGAAAGCCTGGACATTTTCAGACCATTTGGTGATGTCTCATACTGGTGACTCTGTGGTATGGTATACATTTTTATTTGCATAGTTAATTAAAACCGTTGCAAAAAGCCAATATATTTATAAAGCCAAATAAATACATATACTACACATTCCTTCATGGATGTTATGTTAAAGAATGTCTAAAAAATGTTATCCTGGTTAAACAGCTTTACAGTTATGAGGTCTGTTTTCCGTCCGCATGCTGCCGGCAGCATTCCAGGCCGTCAGCAGATTGCCTTACCCCTGTTTGAGGACTTTCTGACCTTGTCAGTTAAACCCTGAATTGAAGTGCCATCGGCTCCATGTGGCGTGTTCTCAACTGCTGTGCAGTCCGACCACCTCGTCCATCCGAAATGAAGTTCTTTTAAGTGGAGAGCATTTCTTCGCTGCGCCTTAGGGAGTCGCTCATATATTTGTCACCTGGTTTCCTCAGATCAGCGTTTCCTGCATTTTACTTTCACACAGTCTCTCAGGTACTTCACTAAGCAGCAGTTGAGTTATGGATCATAGGGTGCAAAGCATGCCAGCAGAGCTTGCCTTCTGGTACGAATTATAATAATGTCAAAAGCACACACTGACGCTGGAAGTAGTGTTAAACTTCTTTAATTCACGGAGCGCCGGGAGCTGCGTTCGTTGTCCCCAGCGGTCGGCGCCTACAACCTAACATGGCCGCCTTCCGCTTCCCGTCCCCACACTTCCTGTTCCGGGGACGAAAACACTAGACCGCCACCACATATCTCCCCCCTTTATGCAATAACAAACATTTAGCAATACAGTCCTTACTTCCAGTTCATGTCATAGTCCTTGAACTTCTCAGGTACCTTTACAGTCCTTCCAACTCTGGTTCTCACCACTTCAATACTTCCTTCTTCTTCCGTTTCCCTTCTGTCCAATCTTCTCCCTGTGCCTTCTCTGTCTCTGTCCATCACATCCTCACTGCGTTCTACCTTGCACTCGCTCCTCGCACCTCCACTGGTACCTTCTTCTCCTTCACTGTCTTCCACTTGCTGCGCTCCTTCCTCTACCTTCTCGTTACGCCTTCCACTACGTTCTCCTTCGCCTTCATCTCCTACATGCTCTGCTCCATCTTCTGTCGCGTCTCCCCACTTCAAGATCTTGCTGCATTTTGCCATTCTGTCCTGTGACCATACTTTTCCGTCACTGAGCAGGGCAGACCGGGCGTAAGGCTCCAGCACTTGTAAGGGGGGTGAAAATTTGCTTTCTCCTTTCTTCTTGAGGGTGGCCAGTTTCACTCTCACCCAGTCTCCCTTCTCCAGTTCTACACTTTGAACGTTGCGTCTCTTGTTAAAGTGTGTCGTGTATACTTCTTGTGCCTTTTCTAGATTTCTTCTGACCACGGCCGGTGACCATTTGCTTTGTACTACTAATTTCCTCCATGCCAGGTTGTCCTTCGTGAAGGCTTCTCTTCCCCTCAACACCTTAAATGGGCTGTATCCTGTGCTCCCCGGAGTGATCCGATAGGCCCAGATCATCTTCTCCAATTCTTTTTCCCAGTCCAGTCCATCATTAATGGCCGCTTGAATGGAGCCCATGATCACCCGATTGAAGCGCTCCACCTGACCGGGATGGTAGATGGGCGTATGTTTAACCTCTATGTTTAACCTCTATTCCGTTCCTGGCCGTGAAGGCACTCCATTTCGCCGAGGTGAACTGCGGCCCATTATCACAAGTGATGATTTTTGGGATTCCTTCTCTGACAAATGTGGCGCGTAGAAAGCTCACCACTGCCTCCGTGTCCACGCTCTCCATCACCTCTATCTCTGGCCACTTGGAATACTTGTCGATGAGAACTACGACATACTTCTGTGTTCCTGCTTTATTGAGGATGGGGCCCATGATATCCACAGAAACCATTTCCCATGGTCCATCAGGTACTGGGAATTTTCCCAGGGGTGGTCTTAACATGCTCTGTGATTTGTCAGCCTTGGCACATGACTCGCACCTCCTCACAAATCGTTCTATCTGTGCATCAATGGCTGGCCACCAGTACGCCTGCCTTGCAAGGGCTTTGGTCTTTGTGATGCCCTGGTGCCCTTCGTGCAATAAAGTCATCAGATGATCCAGTATGCCTTGTGGTGGGATCACCTTGTCCCCTCTGAGCAGGAATGTAGGGTTCTCCGCCAGCGATAGTTCATCCCTTACTTCCCAGTATTTCCTCAGTTCTTCTTTGAGGTGTCTCTTTTCCGGCCACCCATGGACCACGTATCCCTTGATGGCCTCCAAGTCGACGTCTTCCTTGTATGCTTCTTCCCACTCTTGGGCACTGATCACTTTCTCCGTATCCTGGATGGTGGCTACCACATATCCTTCCCATTTTTGTTTCTCACAGCTATCTGCCTCTTCCATAGCCGCTGCTCTGCTAAGAAAGTCCGCCACTTTGTTCTGCGGTCCCGGAATGTGTTCCACCTCGTACACAAAGTCCAAAAGTCTAAGCGTCATTTTCGCAATTCTAGGGGTCGCGTGAGCATGGCCACTAGAAGTCAGTACTCGGACCAAGGGCTTGTGGTCTGTTCTCACAAGGAATTTGGCTCCCCACAAGTACTGCCTAAATCTTTCCATTGCCCAAACCACTGCCAGCATCTCCTTCTCGATGACGCTGAACTTCTCTTCGTTGGGCGCAAGCGACCTCGAGGCAAAGCTGACCGTCGATGTTTCCCCATTCTCCGATTTCTGCATCAGGACTGCCCCTAGGCCACGGTCACTGGCGTCCGTAGTGAGGATGGACTCCGCACTTGGGTCAAATCCCTTCAGGGGAATGGCAGCACTCATCTCCTGTTTAAGGGCTTCAAATTCCGCCTGTTCTTCCTGGTTCCATAGGAATTTGTTCTTTTCCTTCAGTAATTGGCGCAGGAGATGTGTCTTTGTGGCAAAATGGGGAATGAATTTACTGTAGTACTCGGCCATTCCCAGGAACGACCGAACATCTTCTTTCTTGTTGGGGGTGGGGGCATCCAGGATTGCTTTCATGTTGGCTCTCTTCGGCCTTATCCCGTGTTCGCTCACCTCATGGCCCAGGTAAGTGACGGATTGCACTCCGAACCTGCACTTTGTCCATTCTGCCGTTAGACCGTTGTCCTGCAATGTGCATAGCACTTTGTGGAGCTTCTCGTTGTGGTCCTGTTTGGTTCTCCCCATTACCAGGATGTCGTCTTGAAAGAACTGTACGTTATCCACGTTCCTCAGTAACCTGTGCATCAGCTTCTGAAAGACTGCCGCCGATGCTAGGCCAAACGGCATTCTCACAAACTCGTAGCAGCCGAAAGGCGTGATGAAAGAAGTGAGATGGCTGCACGACGAGTGTAGTCTCACTTGGTGGTACGCCGACGACAAGTCCACTGTGGAGAACCATTTGATGTCTTTAGTCTTTGATAGCATTTCGTTTATTCGGGGCAGGGGAAATTTGTCGATTACAATGTTTTTGTTCAGTTCCCTTAAATCGACACACAGCCGTACTTTACCATTGGGCTTCTGGGCTACCACCAGAGGTGAAAGCCATTCCGCACTCTCTATGGCTCTGATCACTCCCTCCTTTTCCAGCCTGTCCAGCTCCGTTTGCACCACTTCCCTACTGCGGAACGGGATGTTCGTCACCTTGTGCACCACGGGTTTAGCTCCTTCTTTTAGCTTTATTAGGTGTTTGTATTTTGCCAGTTCTCCAATTTGTCCATTGAATATTTTCGGGTATGCTCTCTTCCATGACTCCACGTCGTCTTTCCCTTCCATGTCCATCAGCAGGATTTTTTCAATGCCCCCCGGGTTGAGTTGTATACCCAATGCTCCTTGGTCCTTCCAGCTCAGTACCGAGGGGCCTTTCTCAGCAATGTACAATTTGCAATTTGCGTGGCGGCCCCTGAACTCGAACAGGAGGGGGCAATACCCCAACATGGGAATTCTCTGTCCCGTATATGTGACCGGCCTCAAATCCATCGGGTGCAGTTCCTCCTCAATCTTGGGTGCGAACTTTTCCTCCCACACTTGTCGTTGTATGATGGAGATGGGTGCCCCGCTGTCCGCGATCATTTCCATTGGTATCCCACCGATATGCATATTCAGTCTGGGTTTGTCCGTTTCCGCTCCTTCCATTTCCAACACCTTGACATCAATATAGAGGAACTCTTCCAGGTCATCAGCGTCGTCTTGGTCGTCCACCTCATCTCTTCGCTCTTGGTCCACATATCTAACTGTCGCACTTTTTGGCTTCCGGCGGCACACCTTCTCATAGTGCCCGAATACGCTGCAATATGAGCATTTCGCCCTGAACGCAGGGCACGCTTTGTCCTTACCCAGATGTGAAGCACTGCCGCACCTGTAGCAGCTCAGCTTACCCCCTGTATTCGTCCTCTTGTCCATCTGGTAGTTGTTGTTGTTGTTGTTGGGTCTTCTACCGTCTTGATACCTTTGCGGGTCTCTCTGTCTCGGTCGTTCACCTCTCAACGGCGTCATTATCTTGCATACTGTTTGTGTCTCACCTGCCTCCTTCTTGGCCGCCTGCGCACAACGTCTTGATAATTCCGCCTTCTTGACCATCGCCCATATCTCTTTGAGTGGAGCATCTCCATTTACCCACAGTTTCTACTGGATGTGGGAGCTTGACGTGTGCATGATAATTTGGTCTCTAATTAGGTCGTCGTGTAGCGTGTCAAACTTGCACGTGAGGGCTAACTTTTGCAGGGCTACGACGTACTCGTCCACCGTCTCACCGCTCCTCTGCTTCCTTTGAAAGAAGTTGTATCTGTCTATCGCGACGCACACGACAGGCCTGTAGTGTGCGTCGAGGTCTGCAATGGCGTGACTGAAGACGTCTGTGTCCGTGGCACCCCTCTCGCCTTTGACTATGGTATCATATACTCTGATCCCTTCCGGGCCCAAGTTGTGTAATAGTATTTTTTTTCTCCTCTTGCTCGAGAACGGAGTGTCGCCTTCCTCATCCAGGGCTTTGAGATAGTTAAGGAAGTACCTTTTCCAGTCTTCGCATTTCATCTCCGGTTCTCCGCACTTAGTCAGGAAAGGTACCAATTAGAGAGGGAGGAAGACTGGGCAGCCATTTTGGGTGCACCTCTCTGGGACGCAGGAACGGGGATCGTCCGACCAGGTGGGCTCCCCGGCGTATGCTGCTCTGCTGTGTCTCCCTCACCGCGATCACTGTCGCTATCTTCTCCCTCCTCTTTCTCTGAGGGACCTGGTAACGCCCGTAGGCTGTTCCCCTTGGGTAGGTTCGTCGAGCCAGGCACCTCTTCACCTGACTGCTGCTCCGCCAGGTTGCCGGGCACGCCTTCACTGCTGCCAGGGATGGGTTTCACCACTGCGTGGCTATGTGTCCCTCACTTGTGCCCAGGACGCTGCTCAGCTCAACAGGTTCCCTTACAAATGCCTCTCTCCGCAGAATGATGCCCCAAGGCCCACTTAAGGGTTCGTTTTTGTTGTTTTTTTCGTGCAAATGTGTTGATATTCTTACTGGGAACGCTGGCGTGTGTGCGCGCCCTTTTCCTGGTGACTACTCGGCTCCTCTGCCACGCTCCGTGAGCCGGCGGCGTTTCCCCGCCATCGTCGCCGTACCGCGTCTTCGTGCGTGCGTGGGGTCTAGAGACCGACCCTCGTCGCCATTATAATAATGTCAAAAGCACACACTGACGCTGGAAGTAGTGTTAAACTTCTTTAATTCACGGAGCGCCGGGAGCTGCGTTCGTTGTCCCCAGCGGTCGGCGCCTACAACCTAACATGGCCGCCTTCCGCTTCCCGTACCCACACTTCCTGTTCCGGGGACGAAAACACTAGACCGCCACCACACGAATCCCCCGATAGTTAAAATGTTGCTTCAGCAGTTGTTTCTGTTCCTTGAGGAGTTTTTTACAGGAACACAGCAGATGCAGCATATTTTCAGGGGCTGATCCGCATAACCGGCACAAAGGACCCACTTTCTCTCTTAGCCAGGGTGAGAGGTGTTGTGTACAGGGTATCTGCCCCAGTCTGTACTTCATGAAAGCATATTTTAGTTTTTTTTGCCATAGCCCAGATTGAAGTGGGCTTGACTGGCCTGCTTTGTGTATGACTTCAGAGTCATCCAGCCGTGGGCCATTTTTGCCAAGGCAGCTTTTTCCTCCAGCAAGGAAAGATGTTTCACTGTCTTCCACACTAGTTTTTAGGTCTTGCGCCTAGCTTTGCAGTGTGCAGCACTGCTCGAGCAGCACGAGACCTCTTGTACAGGCTTCAGAAAGCTACCCACACGCTTGTGCGTGTGGTTTTGCTTTCCCCGTCTGCCATTGACTTTTAGGTGCTTTAAAAAAAAAATGCCACGCGATCGGGCAAAGGCGTTCGCATATCCGGCCTTTGCTCTGCCCATTCCCGTCCGTGTCTAGGGCGCGCATCAGCGTGCGGCACAGACAACAGGTAACAGGTTCCCTTGCCACCCGCTCCTCTGTGGGGCGCGTGCACCACTAGTTTTGATTTCCGCCCTCGCTCCTCCGTGGTGCGCGCGCACCACTGGTTTTCGACTGATACCGGCATTGTGTTTCTGTGGAAACAAAGACTTGTCATTGTCTGTAAAGAACACGATCCATAACTCTGGAGCTGTATCTTTGAATTATATTTCTGGGATTGCGTAACTGAAAGTTTGTGACCTTTTTTAGGAATGCAATTATCCTCGCAAAAAATGCAACAGGGATTTGGATCCCAGCCTGCTTTCACTCGGTGATCCTGCACACGCTGCAGTGCGCACCCTTCCCACTCCTTGTCAGTCGGTCTAAAGCCCTCCAATCCACCCGCAGACCTTCCTCCCTGCATCCACCCTCCTTTTTGGTCAGGTGGTGCCGGGTCCTCCAATGAACGTAGACGGGAACTCCCACAGTGATCTAACCTGAGAGAAAAACACACACCATAGAGAGGCACTCCTGCATGCCGCACCCTCCTCCTGCAGAAACTGCAACTAAAATAGGCAGCACAGACCATAATGAGGGGTTACGTGCGTGCAGACATTTGTGTCCTCGTACATGCACGAGAAGCGCATTCTGGTATTTGTAGTCTTACTGCACAGTAAATCTGCAAATACTATAACCCGGGCTCTGCTCACTCCCCAAACAACACTGGTTTATATCAAGGACTGTACAATTTCTCAGGTTGGTATTAAAAGAAAGCAATTTATTTAAGTATGCTGCTTGGCAGCTCGCACGCGTGTCGACTAGCACGGCATCCACAAATCTCAAAACCAAGCAGCTAATGTAGGGTGCTGACATGTCCTAAAGTCACAAATCAAGCCAGGTCAATTAAAGTCATCCTATCTCCGGTTATCGCAACTTTTTTCACATTAAATCCATCAGCGTCATCAGAAATCAAGTTATAACACTTTGCGTCCTAACTCTTTGGCTTTGCAAGTAAAACCATGCATTCTTTAGGCGCTAGAGTTGTTCAGCTGTTGGGGGGGGGCGAGCGGAGTAACCGTTCATGAAGTCAAGCTGCCATGCGTGTCCTCTGTGCCCCACCATCTGACAGGCCTGGGATGCGAGTGCCGTATTCCATGTACCCCCCCGTTAGCTGGCTTACTCTGCCGTAAGGTAAGTCTACTATATTTGACCCCCTTCTGTGACCAGGAGAGGCCCTAAGCTGCTCCTTGCGTAGACTGACTTTGCTACATGCTGACACCGTTCTGACAATTGAAGTCTTTTTTTCT
Organism: Lissotriton helveticus; assembly: GCF_964261635.1. NCBI lineage: Eukaryota > Metazoa > Chordata > Amphibia > Caudata > Salamandridae > Lissotriton > Lissotriton helveticus. Next base: position 1,377,617,497 of record NC_136061.1, read on the forward strand.
ATGCTTTCATCTCATTTTTTTTTTTTTTTTGGTGTGGGTAGGTGGGTTTCAGCTTGCCTCACCAGTCCGGCTCTCTGACCTGTCTTCTTCTCTGGCTGTCGGATTCTATCAATCTATCTACTCCATCACGTTTCCATCCTATTTTCTGTACATGGTGACAATATAAACATTTCTAGCCCACCATAACCATCCACTGTACCCCTGCGTGCAATCTTTTCTTTAGGGAACAACTGGAGACGGTCATTAGTCTTCGGCTTTACACTAGCTGCGTCAGCCTTTTCTTGGCTAGTTTTTTTAGTTCTGCTCCTTTTGTTTCCAACACTCTTAGCATATTGTATATTTTTATTCAAGTTACTACAGGTGTAGCCGTCTCTTCCTTGCCAAAACTTCATGCTAACTCACAGGCCCTCCTACCTTCTTTCCGCCAGTGACAGCTGGGCAGTGAGAGCACTTCCTTATTCCTTTACCCTCCCTCTCTCACCACACACACCCCAGCCCTCCTACCCCCTGTCCCCAGCCATCCTGTCACCTCCCTCCCTCACCACACACCCCCAGCCCTCCCCACCCTCTGGCTCCAGCCCTCCTGTCTGTCCTCCCCACCCTCAACCCTCAGCCTCCAGTCCCTCCTCTGCTCCCTGTTTATGTAGTTTCCATTAGGAGTTAGGAGGATGAGGCGCCCACGAAGCACCCCTTTCTGCTGCTAGGATTAACTCTTTTTCATCACTATAAATCCCGTTGCATTCTGGGTCTTGTAGTTTCTGCCCGCCCTGACAGAGAGTTAACTAAAGCCAAGGCCAGCTGTGGGGGCGAGTTTGTGACGTGGGACCACTTGGGCATATGCCCCTCTTCTGTCCCATTACCCTAGGACTTTAACCCCCAGTGCCCCTACATACATCACCTATGGCCCTGGCCTTACTTCAAACCATGGCTGGAAACGAGACATAGTTAAGTAAGTTGCCAAAGAGATCCACCATTTTCCCCTTGGGGAAGAGAGCCAGGGGGACTCCACCTTTCATCCGTGTGGAGGAGAGTCAGGGTGACTCCACATTTTATCTGTGTGGAGGAGAGTCAGGGTGACTCCACCTTTTTCCCTATGGAGGAGAGGGCCACAGTGACTTCACGTTTTATCCGTGTGGATGAGAGCGCCAAGGTGACTACACCTTTTATACTTATGAAGGGCAGAGTCTGGATGACTGACTGCACCTTTTATTTGCTTGCAGGAGAGTCTTGGTGACTGCACTTTTTATCCCTGTGGAGGAGAAAGTTTGAGTGTGCTCCTGCACACAACACACGCCACCCGCACACCTGGCAGTGTCATTACAGGGAATTTAAACCTTACAAAAACACACACAACAACTCCTCTCCCGTCAGATCCGGTGCGTAAAAGCGCGGCGCAGGCACCATCTCACCCCATTGTGACATCTAAAAAACCACAACACAAAACTCCCACTGCTGGCTGCTTCACAAAGGAAAAAAAACAAACAATAAAATGTTCAATGCCAATAGCAGTGAGACCTATTAGATTGTAAATGCTCGTTTGAAAATGGTGGTAGTTGTTGGTTTTTCCCAAAGCTGACATAGCCCCATCGTTTTTAAGCTGCTCTGGAGATATTCTGCGGCAGGTTAGTTGGCGTGTTGTTGTAACTCATTCCATAACTGTTCATTGAGTGTACCGTGCGGAGCTTTTTGCACTTTCTCCCACCCAATGATGAAGGCTCCTTGTCTGGCAACTGTTTGTTTTTTAATGCCAAATTAAAGCCTTAATTGCTCAGGTGAGGTGTGTTTGGGCAGCCCAAAGATGACCCTGTATACTGTTGTTAATGTGGCATCAAGTGTTTTAGCGTCTCTGCCTTTCTGGACCTCGCTCCCCTAGGTACATTTTGGCAGTAGTTTAGCCCGGGCTACCTCAATCAAGGGAAAGATCGAGGGTCCCGTCAGTTTTGGGTTTAATGTTTTTAGCGTGGTAGCCAGTATTAGGCCTTTGCGCCCAATACTATTTTTCTGTGCCAAAAAGCGCCCCCCTGTGTCCAGCTTCACTCCCAGGTATTTGTATTCCGCTGTGTCCTCCATTTTTGTTTGTCCCCAGAAACAGGCTCCGGTTTGTCTCCTTTTTTTCCTGATAATCATAGTTCTCGTTTTGTCCAGATTGATTGTTAGGTCATTTGCTTTGGAAAAGCCCCATGTTACATTTAGAAGATGTTATAGCCCTACTTTTGTCTTACTGATCAGGACTATATCGTCTGCATACAGGAGGCAAGGTATCAGTATGTCTCCTAGCTTTGGGGCATGTGAATTACAGCTGATCAAGAGTGGTACTAAGTCGGCTATGTAAAGGTTAAACAGAGTCGGTGCCAAGACGCAACCCTGTTTCAAACCTTTGTCTGTCTTGACAGGGAAGATCCATTGCCCAACTTCACCTGCAACCATGTATCTGTATGTAAGTTTGTCAGCAGGTTTAGTAAGGGCTGTGGCAGCCCCCATTTGTGCAGTTTGGTCCATAATTTAGAGCGGTTAACGTGGTCAAAGGTGGCCTTGTAGTCAATGAAGAATAGGTATAGGGGTGATCGCGAAGCCTCAGCCTTATCCATGAGCATTGCCATACTTAAGATGTTGGTTAGTGTTCCAAGTGATTTTACAAACCCAGTCTGCTGTAGGGGTAGTACAGATTTTTCATTGGCCCATGCCTGGAGGTCTTCTAGTAATGTGCCAGCGAAATATTTTGCCTCATTTTCTAGTAAAGCTACTATGCTATAGTTTTGTGGTACTGACTTTCCAACGGATTTATGGATTGGCGAAATGATTGATCCTTTCCAGGAGCTAGGTAGAATGTTTAGTATCCTTATTTCTTTAAGCAGCCCAGAATACTGCACCCTGTTTGTATAATGCTGGTGGAATTCAATATGGACCAGGAGCTCCTTCCCTTCTCCCCTTGCCTATCTGCCTTTTAATAGCTGTTACATGCAAGCTCTGGAGATTCTCCCTTGGTGAGCCGCACCTTGTTTTCTCAGAGTTGTTGGTGTTTCTTCCAGCGCCGTCTTTGATTATCAATTGGCGATCTTGTTCTTTTTGAGCTTTTAGGTCCTGTTCCCTAAGTTCTGTACTTATTTGGAAGTGGGATTTTAGGTATTTTACCCAAACTTCCTCTGCAATGTTCAAGGAGACGCCGTCATGATTGTAATGAATGAGTTCTTTTATGGTGTTCCAGAACCTGGCACTGTTGTTGTGTTTGACATCAGCAAATAATCTAGCACAGAATTCCTCCTTCATGTCTCTATTGACATTTCTTTTTAGTTTTTTCAAGTCTGCCCTTTGGCTCCGTAGTAGTTCCAATTGGGTTTTGTTGCTGGGCGTGTGCCGGAGATGTCTTAATGATTGGTAGATGTGTTTTTTGGCAAGCTTGATTTCATGCTTTGCAGTGTTTGATAATGGTTTTGTGCCACTGAATCTTTGCTGGTTTGGAGGTTTGATTTTTGATGCATAAACTTCCATTGTTGTAAAAAAACTTTAGCCATTTCTCGACTTCCCCTTCTCCTACTCTGGCAATAAAGTGCTGCTTTGCAATGTCCAGCATCTTGCTCTCAGTGGCAATCTTGAATTGTATTCTTTTTCAGTTGATGGTAAAGTCTAATTCATGTGAAGCCTAGCAGGATTCAAATGCTGGAACTATGGTTCTTAACTTTATTTCCTGCGGCCGGTGATCACTATTGCCTTTATTGCCCAAGCGAAATGAAGCGATTCGATGAAAGAGACATACGGAGACGAAGGTGTAATCCAAAATTATGCTTGTTCTGAGTGAACTGTGCGTAGTTACTGGAGTATTGTCTTCGACTGATCTGCCGTTTAAAGCCCTTAAGCTAAGGGTTCCAACTCCTCTAAGACTGATCGACCTGATTTAGTGTATTTGTCCGAGTGTGGTTCTCCTTGCAGTGGAATATTCCAGGTAATGTTTTGCTGAAGTATTTTTTCGTCCAAGGAGGAGCCCATTATATTGTAATTGAAGTCCCCAGTGAGGATGAGATCAGTGGTAGGGCCTTCTCTGTGCATGATTCCACAAAGTTGCACATTTCCTTAGCTGATTTAATTTTCCGTTTAGGTTGAATGTATACATTTATTATCGTAATGCTGCTGTTCCTTCTATTTGTTGTTGGTGAAGAGGATACTTTTACTGCTAATAATGATTGTGATCTGAAATCGAAGGAATGGGCAGTGTGAATAATTGTATTCGAAACGTAAGTGAACAAACCTCCTTGCATGCGGCCAAATCTTGCCGTCTTAAATGCTCCTTTGAAAAAGCGTGAGAATCCTTGGAGATGTTGTGGATCAGATGCCCAACTTTCTTGCAGAGCTACTATGTCGAAGGCCCTGATGTAGGTGACAAAATCCAGGTCTGCTATTTTATTGGTGAGCCCATTTACGTTCCAGGAACATAGTCGTACTACCCCATTTACATTGCCCATGTATGGGGAGCAAGGATCTCGTCAATCCGTTTTGTTGTTTATGGTTCTCGAGATCTAGCATGTGGGGTATTCCCATTCCTGCAGTGTAAGGGGGTTATGACAGGTTCTAAGACCCTCCAGCTGTTGTCCAATGTCCGTGTTGGATTGCCCTATTGCTCCTTTCAGAACTGTTGTAACTCGTCTGTTTCTTGTCCCCTCTGATCCCCTCATGAGTTGCAGGTTTAGCGGGGCAGGATAACCCGGTTTGATATACGGCGATGGTTATCCCCCAAGACTTTAGAATCTCACTTTCTTTAAGTATTTTATGTGCAATTATTGAAGAGGCCCATGTTGCTCTTGTTTTTTTCTCCTGCCATATGATCCATGTGTTTGATGAACTCTATTGACTCTAGGTTTGTCGTCCTTATCTCCGTCAGTGAAGGAATGTGGGAAAGCAACCCCAGAATACGACCACTATTTAGGACATCGTGCCTTCCTTTGAGGATGTATTCTGGAATGAACCACGGGGCATTCGAGTCTTTCCCTTCCACCTCTTTGGAGACATTGTTTTGGCCTCTTATGGGAGGTAGCCCATCCTCAGTTTCAGAGCTACCCTTTACCACTTGCGCCATAGGTCCTGTTTGCGTATGTTGGACCCTATCTGTCCCGTTTTCCTTGTTTCCTTGCAGTTTTGTTCCTGGGCGGATGTGGTTGGGCTCCTGAAGTGACCCAATGTTGGTGTCAAGTGTTTGGAGGTTAGCTGAGCTGTTGTTCAGAAGCTGCCTGTCCAGTGCCTTTGCATCTTCCCTATTGTTGAAGTGACTGTGAATGGGGTTGTTCGAGTTGCCCAGAGTAGTATTCCTCACTTCAAACATGGGTACGAGTGGAGGCCCCAGATTTCCATGAGGCCTGAGGTCCTGCTTTGTCTCAATTGATTGGGTGCTCGTTGTTGTTTTTTTTCATTTCTGTTTTTGGGTCGGTTTACTGAAATAATTCCAATGGACTTTCCATTTAAATGTGACTGGGGAGAGGCATCACCCTCTGCCTCACAGCCAAGCTCAGACCCATTGCTTTCTTGCTTCCTAATTGGAGAATTTTGGATTGTGCTAGACATGTTAGCAATGCACTTTATGTTTGTTGCTTCTAATAGTGAGTTATTTTGACCTGATGTTTCTTTTGGCACTGCCGTTGGCCGGAAAAGTCATTTAAAACCATCCATATAGAGGGTTTGTTTCTGATTCCTGCCCTTTCGCTTTTGTGCCCTTCTTTGTTTTGCGTTCAATTTCATTTCCCCCTTATCTGCCTCAGCAGGTTCCCACGTGTGAGTTTGGCTAAGTGTCACAGTTGATGGTTGCGTGCTGTTCTCATTTGTGGTTTTGATTAGTGAATTTTGGTTCATTAGAGCTGAGTGAGCCATTAGTGAGGACGCACCACGGTGGGTCGCTATATCATCAACAGTCCCCTTCAGTATGTGCCCTTCTCTAGACTGTGTTTGGACTTGATTAGATGCTTTCTTCAGTTGTGAGCAGAGGTTGGTCAGCATTGAAGGCAGGGTTGTTAATTTGTCCATAATTGGACAGAATCTGCAGGCACGATCCTCAACTGACGGGTGCTCCTAAAGGTTTTGTAGTGTAGTGTTTAGCGTTCCCAATTGGCCATCGATAGCTATCACAAAAACTGCCAAGGTGTTTAGAAGGGTTAGTTGCATGTCCATTTTGTCGGTTTGATATTGCAAAGGCTCTACTAGAAGCTGCACGGTTTTGAGCAGGCTTGCCCAGGCATCTTTACGGTCTAATTTTTGTTCATTGTCTTTGAGATTGCCCAGGTCATTACTGTCAGATGCTTTTTCTGGATCAGTTTGATGGGTTCCCATTTCATGTATTTTACAATTAGACGAGCATTTAAGATGTTCGTGTGGCCCTTCAGCTGCTTGGGGGACCTCGATTCTTATGTTTTCTGGGGATTTATACCTGCATGACTCCTCCTGGTAGGTTCCCAAGAGTGCCTCCCACTCTTCCTTTTCTAAAGATGAGTACTGCTCTCTCTTCCCGATCATCCATCATGCAGGTTTGGGTCGTCAGTCCATTCATTTGACAAGGGACAGTCCGGACTTCATATTCTGAGCTCTGATTTTCCTTGATGTATTCCGGTGCGCCCCCTGTGGTCTTCAGTTCCTCCGAGCCGGCCATTATTGCCAGTGTGTTTCCTGTAGGGTTTCCAAACTCGTGTATGCCTAATGGGTCAGTTGAAATGCAGTTGCCCCCATCATATTTGTATTGGCCTGCGGGTTTAGGCTTTAAGGCCTTAGTGGCTGTCGGGGCTGTCTTACGCTGATCCCTTGGTTTTGCTGTGAAGATTTCCCATATTTCCACTAGTTCTCGCTTAAATTCCCAGTCTTGGGATGTTTCTTTCATGGCCCCAAAGTGTCGTTCCTTGGGCTTTTTCTCTGCGGTGTCCGGTGACTGTAGAACTTGGTTAGCAGGGGCACATTGGCCATATGGAGCTGGCTTGGGGCTGTCAAATCACCCTTTTCGTCCATGCCTCCTTCGCCTTCTGTCACCGCAGTTGTCGCTGTCTTGCCACTGTCCTCTTGGCATATAGGCAGGAGTGGAGTTGGAAGACCTGTAGCCGTGGTAGGGCACGAGAGTAGGGTATCACCTGCATGCTTTAGAAAACAGAATTTTGTCTAAATTTTGGGAGGCGATGTTTGACCGTTAACCCACCCTGCAATGTGTTTCTTGATTCAGGTGTTAATGCAACTATAGTGTCCACTTCCTGAGCAGCGGGTCTACTTTTTGCCTGAGGCTCGCCCTCAAGCTCGGCGGGTGTTTTTAATAATAAATAATCCACATTTGTAAAGCGCACAATCACCCGTTAGGGTCTCTAGGCGCTGGGGGCCGTCGGGAAGATTAAGCAAGCTATTGCCCAGAGTCACATGGTGCGGGGCTAATCTGCCGCCGGTGCCAGGGATCGAACCGTGATCCCCAGCTTCCGGAGTCAGTCGCCCTGGCCGCGGCGTTGGATTCCTTTTTCGCTTAATCACACTCCTTACGCTGTTTGTGCCTCTGACAGTTTTAGTTGCCCTGGGTACCTGCCCTGACCTCATGGTTTATAGTACTAGTAGGTCCAGAGTTGTCCTTGGAGATCTTTATTTGAGGTCTTTATTTGGGGGCTCTTGGGAAAAATTCCAGCGGGTGCGAAAGGGATTGAAATAGAATGAATTGCCAATCTTTGGGGTGAAAATTAAGTGAAGTGAAGGTACTGTTTGGCCCCCGCAGTGAGCCCGATAGACCGATGGGCCGGTTGTCCAAATCAATTATCAGGGGCGATTTTCAGGCTAATGACAGTTTGCCCTGGTTAATTGATTAAATGAGTAGACAGGCAAACAGCCGAGCAGATTTAGGCAGGCAACACCCAAGCAGGGGAGACTATAGCCACACTGTTTGCCTTCCTGGTTTGCCATCCTGGTGTTACATTGATTGAGTTCATACGGCGCTTACTTTCAAGGCGTTGAAGCGTTTTACGGCTCTGCAGGAGCACGCAGTTAGGTGTTAACACCCAGACAGCCCGCAGACTTCCGCAAACCTCGCAAACCTGTGAGCCCGGCTTGCACAAGGGCTGTGGCTTAAGGCTTAAGCAGGAGTGGGAGCAGGAGCAGGAGCTGCAGGGGCTCTACCGCTCTACCTCATCTCCTCTGTTTTGGTCTCCTCAGCCTCTCCTCTGATGCTGTGTTGTGCAACTGCCAAAACCCGGACCGGCCCGGCTTGGCAAGCACTGGAAAGTCAGAAGTCCAAGCACTCAGAAGTCAGAAGGAAAGAGGTCTAGCGACCACACCCGTGGCGTTCGGGAAAGTGGCTCCTGCCGCGGTGGAGATGACTCGCAGCTTCTGCCATGTTCGGCAAATGATTTGCGGCTCCTGCCGCGTTTAGGCAAATGTTTGCATCTCCGGACACTTCAGGAAAAACATGTGGCTTCTGCTGTGTTCGTCAAACGATTTGTGGCTCCGGCCACTTCAGGAAAGACACATGGCTTCTGCTGTGTTCGGCAAATGATTTGTAGCTCCTGCCACATTGGGCAAATGTTTTGCGGCTCCTGCCGCGTTCGGCAAATAATTTGCAGCTCCTGCCGCGTTTGGGCAAATGTTTTGCAGCTCCGGCCACTTCAGGAAAGACACAGGGCTTCTGCCACGTTCGGCAAATGTTTGTGGCTTCTGCTGTGTTGGGATGTTTTTGCAGCTCTTGCCACTCACGAGAGAAACACTCGCAGCTCATGCCGCACACAGGTGAACCGGCACCAGTGTGAAATCTTAACATTGTACTTACAAGACTCATGGGTCCACGCCTTTGAGCCTTTACACAAATGTCCTTTGCAGTTCCTTTCGTGGAAGGTTGCCGTCCTCATTGCAATCACATCATTAAGGAAAGTTGGTGAGCTGCAGGCATTAACTTTAGAAGAACCCTTCTTTCAGCTTTATAAGGATAGGGTAGTTCTTCGCGCCAATCCTAAATTTCTCCCTAAAGTCGTTTCTGCTTTTCACATAAACCAAGCCGTTGAGTTACCGGTGTTCTTCCCTCAACCGTATACGTTAGCAGAAAGAACTCTTCACATACTTGATGGCAGGAGAGCGTTATTGTATAATATTGATAGGACAAAACATTTTTGTAAAACAAAACTACTTTTTGTTGCATTTGCTCCACCTCACAAAGGCAATCCTATCTCTAAATTAAGCATTTCCAGATGGATTGTTAAATGCATTCAAACCTGCTATGCTAAAGCTATAAGAACTTTATCTATACCTTCTAGAGCACTTTCCACTACCAAAATAGGGGCATCTATGGCCTTCTTTGGTATTATTCCTATTGCTGATATTTGTAAAGCAACAACATGGTCCACACCACACACCTTTACTATTTAAAAGATCTTTTCATTTGCATTTTAAACAAATCTTCACACTGGATGCAAAAAGGAAAGGAAGGAAAACAAAACAATTTATGTCATCAGTTAGTGACTACATTCACCAGTACTTGCTCCATGAATACAGTTATATTACCACAATGATATGGGCAATCGTCCAACAGCGGTCCATTGTATGCATATACCTCTTATAAACATGTTCGTATCATCCCAATAACGAAGTTGAAACCATGGAAAAAGTAAAGACTAGAAGAAAGAAATGGAAGAAAAAAAGAGGGACTTGTGCAGAGGAGTGATGTGGAAGTGTTGAATCACTGATACTCAATAGAAGTGGCAGCAAAGCCGACCCACGAGCAGGTCCTGGAGGGGCTCCCCTCCACAGCCGGCATCCGATCTGCATCCAGCTAATAATTGCTACAACGTCCTAAACCTTGCACCACCTTCCTGTGAGTCCATCCCCTGGCGCTACAGGGGATCTTAAAAGAGCGACCTGTGCCACAGCACCAGTTTGGGGTTCAAGATCTGGCATGCCCCCCTCACTACCAGAGCTCACCGGATTCTCACATTTGGCCATTGCCTCTTTCCACTGTTAAGCAATTAGGTGCTTTCTCATACTCTTGGCCTCCTCACAGGCTAGTACTCTGCCCTCTGCCCCCGCCCATGCTATAACATCCCTGTTCCAGGCTGCAAACAGTGGCTCCCTTGCAGATTTCCACTCCATCACTATCTTGCTCTTAAGGAGGCACAGCTTAAGTTCTATCAACCGATTCCCGACTTTGCGCTTAGGCGACTTAGGGAAGAGGCCCAACAAACACGCCTGAATCGTAGAGCCAACACCCTTCCTAGCACATCTTTGATCTTCCCCAACTCTGCCTCCCAGAAAGTGTGCACCCTTTGGCAGTCCCAAGTCATATGGCCAAAATCAGCATCCGAATGGGCACATCTGGGACATTGATGCACCTCTCCCCATATGTCACGTTAAGCCGATGGGGTATCCTATAGGTCATATATGTGTAGTTGAATTCGATATATTTCAAATGGGTATTCCAGGAGACCTTTTGGGGGTATTGTAAAACCTTATGCCCCTCAGTCGGTAACGACTCTGCCCCCGATCTTGTCCCAGCGTGCCCGCAATCTATCTAGGGGGCCAACGGAAGCCTCTACTTGGCATAAAGCCATTTCACAAAGTGACTCACAGTGCCAAGAGTGAATAGGGCGTGAAGGACCCGGGTGCATGTCAGGTTCTCCCCTGCCGGTACCCCATAAATGCGCAAATGTTCGTGTCAACGCCTTGTATTGTAGGAACTGACCAGGGGAACCCCACAACCATCGACCAGTTCCGCAAAAGGAATCAATTCCTTGTCTGAGTAGCAGTCTCCAACATTGTCCAGTCCAGCCTCCAACCATCTGGCCAGTTGGGCCCTGGTAAATATAGATTGGGGTGTCACCATGGGGCAGCCAGAGGAGAATACTTTGTGGGTTTTTGCCCTCTAGTGTGACATCTTCTCCATGTCTGGAAGGCTGAGCGCTGCAGTAAGGAGCAGAAAGGTGTGGGTGTAGCCGGTAGCAGTAGCTTCGCCGTCACCAGCCCGGACTGGATGCTGGGTCCGCCAGGCACGTTCCTCCTCGTTTACTTCCTCCACCCACTGTGCTAACCATTGTAACTTGGCCACCAGCATGTACAATTCGAAATTCAGCACCCCTAGGCCTCCCCCCCAACATAAAGTGCTGTACAGTTTTCAGGGACACCCTCGGGCGTCTGTCACCCCAGACCAGGTCCAGCAGAATGGTACTTGGTGGGCAAAACCAGCTTCTTAGCATCAATACCGGGAGTTTCATGAAAAAGTACAACATCAGGACCATTTTGGGCAGTATGATCCGGGCCATGATGGGCAATTGTAACGTGCTACAGAAGTGGACAAAGGAACGAAGTGAACACAGCGCCCTCCCAGGTTCCCTTCTTTCCCGCCCGCCCAGGGACAGTCCCAGCCCTCCCTCTCCAAGGCAAAACCGTTCCGCAAGCAGTTGAATGGCCAGGGCAAATAGGAGTGGGGAAAGGGGACATCGCTGTCGAGACCCCAAAAAATCATATACAACGTGGAAATAGTTTGACCCGTTATGACTCTTGCAGTAGGTGAGGCATAAAGAAGCCGTACCTCACCGTACCATATATATATATATATATATATATATATATATATATATATATATATTACCTACTGGCGGTCGCCAGTAGGTAGTTATAGTTAGGACCTAGTTTCCATAGGAAATCCGCAACATTCTATTGGGAATAACTTTGGCGTTGATGGACGGAATTGGCTGAATTTCTCCAAGAAAATGGCCAGCTCCGCTCCGCTCCTTCCCTGAAAGCTTGGGGGGCGATTCGTCAAACGGGGGCTGAGATTAAAGGGGGTCCCAAAACGTGTTTTCCCCATGTTAATTTCCATAGGGCGGTTGGACTCACTTTTAGCCCGAATGGCTGAATGGATTTCCACCAAACTTGGCAAAATTGTAGGGACTGGTAGCCCGATGTGCCGTTGCTATGTCTCAAGATATGTGCTCCAGTGGATTTTGAGTAATTTAGGTTTAAAAAAAATATATATCTATAAGCGCGCCCGGTACGTGCACCGGCGCGCTAAGCGAGTTCGCGAGCAGAAAGCTGATTGGCTCTCGGGTGTCTGTCAACATTCCAAACAGTCCGGAGCGGCCGCCATCTTGTGTCTCGGCAGGATTGAGACACAAGAGGTGGCAAAAACAAAGGGGGAAATGACGAAAAGGGGGCAGGGTAGACCCCCCTGACCCCCTAGGTTTGATGTGGGGGGCCATAAAAGGGCGTCGCGGGGCAATTATTTTTTTTTTTCTCGATTTACGCAGTGGGAGCACCCGGTACGCGCACCGGGGGAGCGTACCGGGGAGCGTACCCTGGGAAAAAAAGAATGACAGAGTTTTATAAAAATGTAGCATTTTTTTATAAATTGGAGGTAGTTCTAAAAAGAACTGTTTTTTATTCTTTTTGTTGTTTTATATTTTTTTATTGTTTTTTTGAACATTTTTTACTTTTTTTGGCTTTTATGAACAATTTTATATTTTTTTTGTAGTTTTTATGGGGACAAACAAAAAACAGGGAATTGTAAACCGCTCAACTGCAGCAAAAAAAATCAGGAAAAAATTAAGGTTTCTTTCTGCAGTTGTGGTTGTCTCCAGCACGGTTGATGAGTTTGATGCTTTGCTTCCCATAGGAAATTGTAGTCCCGCAAAATATACAAACTATTTTGTAATCTCCAAACTGGCGTTGGATATTTGGGACCATCTGCCTTGTCTCTGGACCCGATGGAATGGGTTGATTTCTTTTGGAAGTGCTTGGAGAAGATTGGGGAGGGTTTCTGGTCAGTTCTCTGACCTCTGACGCAGCATAGTTGTTTGGGTGCCTGCGTTGCATATGGCGAAGCATTGTATGGTTCCCAAATGAATATTTTTTTGCAGGGTTCCCCCTGGAAAGTACAGTCCCACAGATGAGACATGTCACTTTTGCAGCATTAACTTTCTTTTCTCCCCTTGGGATTTTAAAAAACTCCCACACAAAGTGCTCCTTAGGTTTATAGGGGGTATTATCTTCAGGCAGGAACTGCCTCTCCTCCTCCTCCTCCTCCTCCTCTTCTTCTTCTTCACCACCACTGTGGTGTTGTGGTGGTCCTTGTGGTGGTGGTGGTGGTGGTTGAGGTGCTCCTGCTGCTACTGTAGCCATTTCTCACTTACTAGAAACAGGTCTTCCTCAGTCAAACAACAAAGTGAGAATGAGGAAAAAAGGTGGGGGCTTTCATCATTTGGAAAAACAAACTGTTCTGAACCAATGAAAAGTGTTATTTTCAGGTCACATGACCCGACGCGCTTACGCTACGCGCCCCGGGGCGCGCCCGGGGGCGCTTACGTAGCGCAATTGTATGCGCTCGGGCGCTTACGCCGTGCGTCCTAAGACGCATCTCGCGGCTACGCGATACGACACGATGATGTTTTCGTTCGCGGCAATAGCGCTAACGGGATGCTCATCGGTACGCGCACCGGGGGCGCCGCAAGACTGCGCTTACCGGTGCGTTCACCGGTACGTGCACCGGGAGCGCTCCAGGGCAAAAAATTAAAAAAAATAAACATGAACAATATACATTAAAAAAAATAGTATTACATAAATATACAATATAGGATTGATTATAGAAATTATTATATTTCATAGCTATAGAAATTTGCTATTAAAAAACCTATGAAATTCACTGAAAAAACCATAGGTTTCACACCAGTTATAGTTAGGAATTAGCATTTAAAAAACCTATTAAATTCACTGAAAAAACCATAGGTTTGACACCAGTTATAGTTAGCTTGAAATTTTACTGACATAAAACCATTGAAATTCCCACGTTATAGTTAGTTGGACTCACTATAACTCGCGCGCCCGCAATGCACTGCTGATGATGTCACATATTACATCATTCATGACATGGTTAGTGACATCACTGATGACATCACTGATGACATCTCAAATGACATCCCTGATGACATCACTGATGATATCATCCTTGTGATAATACAATACACCTCCTCACACTCTAATCTAACCCATGATACACCTAGTGTTAAATACAAACTACCATCCCTGAAACCATTGACACAGTAAAACCACTTACTACATACGCACTCACTGATTTCTAGGTCTACACACACATCCACTCATTCACCCATACAATCTTTCATACATACAGTCACTCATCAATACAAGACCAACATATGCACTCATACACCTATACAGAGACTCACACACGGCCACTCATCCATGGAGTTACTCATACACCTAGTCAGTCATGTAAAGAATCAATCACACTCCCATTTCCACAACTATACAGTTATACACACAAAAACCTTGCTTATTTAATCATAGACTAACTCTTTTACAATCACTGATACAAGTACATATTGATAGATACAGTCACTTATGCAATCACAGGCTGTTATATATAGTCATTTATATATGACAACTGTCATATGCAGCAGCTTACGCAACAACAAACATAATGATGTACACATTCAGACAGTTTAGTCACTAACCCATGCATTCACTAAGACACATTTAATCACTCACTCATACAGTCAGTCACGCACCTACTAAATCCTTCATCCAGACACTCATACATACACTCATTCTTCAATATGTAAAACATATTTTAACTTTACAGAAACACACAGACACTGGATGATGTCATCAGTGATGTCATCAGTGATGTCATTTGAGATGTCATCAGTGATGTCATCAGTGATGTCATTTGAGATGTCATCAGTGATGTCACTAACCATGTCATGAATGAGGTAATATGTGACATCATCAGCAGTGCATTGCGGGCGCGCGAGTTATAGTGAGTCCATCTAACTATAACGTGGGAATTTCAATGGTTTTATGTCAGTAAAATTTCCAGCTAACTATAACTGGTGTCAAACCTATGGTTTTTCAGTGAATTTAAATGCTAATTCCTAACTATAACTGGTGTGAAACCTATGGTTTTTTCAGTGAAAAAAAATAATAATAATATATATAAATATATATATATATATATATAGATATATATATATATATATATATATTTTACCTACTGGCGGTCGCCAGTAGGTAATTATAGTTAGGACCTAGTTTCCATAGGAAATCCACAACATTCTATTTGGAATAACTTTGGCGCCGGTGGACGAATCTTCGATGAATTTCTCCAAGAAAATGGCCTGCTCGGTTCTGCTCCTTCCCTGAAAGTTTGTGGGTGATTCGTCAAGTGAGGGACGAGAAAAAAGGGGGGTCCCAAAACGTGTTTTCCCCATACAATTTTCCATAGGGACCTTTAGCCAGGGCTACAGCCCGAATGGCTGAACGGAATTACACGAAATTTGGCAGAGAGGCCGAGTTCTGGTCGCAGATTGTGCTTTTTGTTAAATGATGTAAATCCGTTCAGTAGTTTCTGAGAAAATTGCAAGTAAAATCATAGCGATATCTAGAGTCGGAGTTCAGTACGCGTACTGAAATCTGTTCAATTACGAGCGCTAGTTGCATGCTGATTGGCTGTGAACTGTCTGTGAACACTCGAAACCAGGAAGTGTTAGCGGCCATCTTGTGCCTCGCTAGAACAGAGTCACAAGAAAACAGTAAAACAAAGTTGAGAAATAAGGGAAGGGGGTAGGGTAGAGATATTCTGACCCTGTAGGCTTGCTCAGGGGGTCCTACATGGATGTTTAGGCTCTATTTTTTATTTTATTTTTTTAAAGAAAAATCGCGGCGTACGCGTATGTAAATACCTACAATTACGAGCAGGAGCTGCATGGTGATGGCTGTCAATACTCCAAACCAGGAAGTGTTGGCAGCCATGTTGTTTGTCGGGAAAACAGAGTCACAAAAAACAGTAAAACAAAGTTGAGAAATAAGAAAAAGGGGGCAAGGTAGAAACATTCTGAGCCTATAGTCTTGGTCAGGGGGTGGTACATGGATCTTTAGGGTCAATTTTTATTTTTTTTAAAATAAAAAATTGCGGGGTACTCGTGCAGTACTTGTACGCGGTGGAAAAGGTGAAAAAAAAGTAGAAGTGCGTTTTATTCATTAGGTCCCGGAGGGGTAAATTACGGGGGCAATTTTTCTGCATAATGGGAGCTTGTAAGGTGCCCGGAGCACTGGGGAACGGCACTCCTCTGGTTTTATTTTGAAGTATGCGGGGGGTATGGGGGGTTACGGTCCTACTCCCCGCAGTCTCGGGGAGCAGCACCCCTCGGGTCTTTTTTAAAAAAAAATATGTTTTGAGCTCTCTCTCTCTGTCCCTGTACACGTCGTGGGGAACGCCACCTTTCTGGGGCAGTGATATGTAAAAAGCCCTTCCAGCTCCGGGTATCTGCATTGTCTGGAGTTTTTTATTAATGTTGGGAGGGTGGGCTTGATAATACGTTCTTGTTAATTCCCATAGAAGCCTATGTTCTGATGCTAACATGGGGTTCTATGGGAAATAACAAGGCCGTATTATCAAGCTAATTATCGCCGTTTTATCGGCAGTTTCTTGCCAATAAAACAGCGATAATTTTAACACCGGTCCTTGATAATATGCACCTAAGTTTACTGGTCAAAAAAAAGAGCAATGGGCCATATTATCAACAAAAGGAGATATATTATCGTTGCTTTATTGGCAGGAAACTGCCGATAAAGCGAAGATAATGGGCTTGATAATATGTACTTGTGAATAACCATAGCAGCCTAGGTTAGGATCAGAACCTGGGCTGCTATGGGAAGTTACAAGGGCCTATTATCAAGCACATTATCAACGCTTTATCGGCAGTTTCCTATCGATAAAAGCGGCGATAATGTATCGCCTTTTGTATGTAAAGCTTTCCTTTTTTTTGGTGCAGCAGTTGTACTCTCTTCGCATGCTCAGCGTCGTTTCGAAGTTCACGTTTTTTTCTTCAAGTTCAACAAGCAAACCTTTCTTTATATCAGTTAGTAAATCTGTCGCTTTCTTTTCCCGGTTCGTGTGATTCATCCGGGGCTGTACTTTTGTACAGTATTAATAGTCATATTTTTTATATATTTATTTGAAAGGTAGTGCTGAGGCGCCAAACGTTGATTACGTACTCCGTCCACCGCCATTTTAGTAGTTTCTCACCGTTGTATTTATTATATCAGTTAGTTAGAACTCAGTAGTTTTCAATCCTAGTCCTGAATATCTTACTATAGTATTTCAACATTATTTTATTGTGGACCGTCATACCCCTCCCCCACAAAATAAAAGAAGTATGTAGTTTTTTTTAATTAACTTTTATTAAACAATAAATATAACCGAAACTCAATTATAAATATATTAGAACTGGCAAAATAACTTAAACAATGTTATAAAGAAATTGTGAAATGGATTCCAAAAGGTGTCCGATTGGTAATCTGCAAAAGAAAAAAGAAAATTAGAGTTTAGAATTATGTAGATGTGAGTAAATGAGCTGAAGCATTACAAGTTGTGTTAACTCTACAGTTTTACGTGTGCAGTGTGACTCGTATATTCCTGTTCTGTTATAGTGCCGCGTTCAAGTGGTGTCTATATGGAAGTGCCTATTGCGTTACCGACGCCCGTTATGGCGACTAATTTCTAATGCATTCCTATGAAGGATGTGTAGATCTAGGCCTCTGTGCTTACCGTTGTATAAACCTTGCGGCCAAACACTGCAGCCACTGGGATGGACAACTTCAGGTGGGCTGATTTTCTACACGTCCGAGTACACAGCAGTGTCTAAGTTTAAGAGAGATAGAGAAATGATGTCACAGAGAGTGTGAGAGAGAGAAAACATTAAAACTGTGTCGCAGAGTCTGGAGTTGAGATTTTTTGTTGAACCAGACGTAGATTTACTAGCTCCTTGCATCACTTTACCCATGTTAAAAGTGACTCAGACTGTTGTAACCTATCTGTTGTCACTGCTCGGAGGTAATTATAGATTTTACAGAGAAGCTGCTGTACACTACTCACTATGGGCCATAATATCAAGCCTGGGCGACAAAAATTATTGCCACTTATCGGCAGGAAAGTGTTGCTAAAGTGGCGATAATGGGTTTGATAATATGCTCTATGGAATTCAATCGAAGCTCATGTCAGATGTCCTTCACATCTAACATGAGCTTTGATTGGAATTCCATAGAGCATATTATCACTCCTATTATGGCCATTTTAGCGGCAGTTTGCTGCCGATAAAGTGGCGATAATTTTGTCGCCAAGGGTTGATAATATGGCCCTCTCTCGTTTCACAAATAAAGCTAACACCACAGTTTTACAAGTGCAGTGTACCTGGTACATTTTACTTGTTATAGTGCCGCGTTCAAGTGGTGTCTATATGGAAGTGCCTACTGCGTTACTGACGCCCGTTATGCTGAATTATTTCTAATGCATTCCTATGAAAGATTTGTAGATCTAGGCCTCTGTGCTTACCGTTGTGTAAACTTTGCGCCAAACACATTAGGAAGTGGAGTTGACAACTTAAGTTGAGCAGATCTTATACACGTCCAAGTAGACAGCAGTGTCTAAGTTTAAGAGAGAAAGAGAAATGATGTCACAGAGAGTGAGAGAGAGAGAAAACAACATTAAAACTGTGTCGCAGAGTCTGGAGTTGAGATTTTTTGTTGAACCAGACGCAGATTTACTAGCTCCTTGCATCACTTTACCCATGTTAAAAGTGACTCAAAAGTGGCGTAATAAGGTTGTGGATCTGTTTGTCAGACTGTTGTAACCTATCTGTTGTCACTGCTCGGAGGTAATTATAGATGTTACAGAGAAGCTGCTGTACACTATGCACTCTGGGCCATAATATCAAGCCTGGGCGACAAAAATTGAGCGCCTTGAGCGCCTCCAACAATGGGCGGAGGAGAGGGGGGTACTGTCAGACTTACAATTTGGCTTCCGGGAGGGGTTTGGGACAGTGGAGCAGGCCCTAAACCTGTCAATAATCTTAGGGAAATACATTCATGCAAAAAAAGATAAACTTTACATGGTGTATGTCGACCTCTACGCAGCCTTTGACTGCGTGTCCCATACCAAGCTATGGCGAGTCCTATTACAAATGGGTGTCGACCCCCCACTACTAGACTTCTTAAGGGAACTATATTCCAAGGCCTCAGCAAGAGTACGCTATGGTGTTGGGGGCGAGTTGACGGCACCCTTCGGAGTGGAGCGTGGAGTAAGGCAGGGTTGCGTCTTGGCCCCCTTCCTATTCTCCTTATATACAAACAGCTTGGAGATGGAACTTCTGAGGGGGGCCCAAGACCTCCCACAAGTAAAATCACGCCTTATTCCTGCTCTACTCTATGCGGATGACGCTGTCATCCTGGCCCGCACCCCACGTGAGCTGCAAAAAGCGTTAACTAGGTATGCGGATTTCATGGGCAGCCTTGACCTCCACATTAACATCAAGAAGACCTTTGTAATGGTGGCAGGCAAAGGGAAAAAAGGGTTTAGAAACATATCCCTTAACAACCAAAACCTTGAACTGACGACCCAGTACCCCTACTTAGGGATTACAATAGATAACAAACTAAATTGGAAAGCAGCAGTTGAGGCCAGAAAACACTTCCTTAAGCGGGCAATAGCTGCATTGATGGCATTTTCACAAAAATTAGGCAAACGATCGCCTGTGGAAATGCTGAATATTTATAATGCAAAATGCCGAGCAGTAGCTTTGTATGGGGCTGGGGTTTGGGGGCATGTCAATGTTAGTGCTTTACAGGTGGCAGAAAACTCCTTTCTAAGGTTTCTTTTGGTTGCACCGAGGCGTATTTCTACATACGCATCTCACATTGAACTAGGCATTCCCCACATTGAGGACCTAGCTAAAATTCAACCTCTCCTATTATGGAGGAGTATTTGGACCTCAGAAAAAATATGTTAACCAGAGGAATTATGGCGGACTCTATGGCACTAGATTATTCGGGAGACATAAAATGGCTTGCGTACATTAGAATTTTTTTTTACAGATTTAGGCCTAGAGGATTATTATACAACACCGGAAAGGATTATTGACATATCCAAGAAGGAGTTAAAAGAAATGGCCCTGAGCCACCTAGATGGATTAAGACTTGCAAGTGAAATAGGGAAACCTTCCGTTCACCATGCAATCATGGTCCATTTTGTCCCTACAATTCAGCCCTACCTAACGCTTGAAATTGGCATTTTTTATCGCTTTCTACTAACTAGATTCAGATTTAATCTTTTCCATCGGTTAGTAGCTTTCCCCACGAGAAACACCTGGGAACAAACGTTAGGCCACTGCCCTTGCGATGATATATCTGTACAGACCACCATACATACAGTATTGTTTTGCAAATATTACCATGCTCATCCCAAAATCTGGCTGGTACCACTGCTGAAATCATGGGACTTAAGACAGTGTCGCCCTGCTATGCTGCGCCTTCAACTTTTGGACACTGAAATTACTTGCTACCATATGGTTAATTTTTTTAAATGTATTTTTAGACATAGGAATAATCTGTGAGAAAAATTGTTTTAATGATAACTAATTATTATATCGGAAAAAGTTTCGGTTTTTGTAATTGAAAAATATTCTTATCATAAATATTTCTGTATCTTCGATTTTTATGCTACAATGTATATAAAATGCTTTTATGGATTTCTATTATGAAATGCAGAATAAAGAAATTTACTACTATAGATGTTACAGAGAAGCTGCTGTACACTACGCACTCTGGGCCATAATATCAAGCCTGGGAGACAAAATTATTGCCACTTTATTGGCAGGAAAGTGTCGCTAAAGTGGCGACAATGGGTTTGATAATATGCTCTATGGAATTCCAATCAAAGCTCATGTCAGATGTCCTTCACATCTAACATGAGCTTCGATTGGAATTCCATAGACCATATTATCAAACCTATTATGGCCACTTTAGCGGCAGTTTGCTGCCGATAAAGTGGCGATAATTTTGTCGCCAAGGGTTGATGATATGGCCCTCTCTCGTTTCACAAGTAAAGCTAACAGTACAGTTTTACGAGTTCAGTGTACCTGGTATATTTCAGTTGTTATAGTGCCGCGTTCAAGTGGAGTCTATATGGAAGTGCCTACTGCGTTACTGACGCCCATTATGGCGAATTATTTCTAATGCATTGCTATGAAGGCTTTGTAGATGCTGTGCTCACCTTGTATAAAGAGTGCGGCCACCGGAGTTCACCATTCGACTTGAAGTCTGCCTATACGTCAAAGTATATTCAATAAGTTGCAGAGAATTCCATTGTTCTTGCTCGATAGGCCGTGGTTGCTTCTGAACAATATTTGGTGAAGGAAACAAAAGGACATTTTGATTAGTCATCGTAAAGTGAGTTGCGTAACTACTATCAAAAGTGAATTTTAATGTGGGTTCTTAATATTACGTAGTTAAGACTGTTGCTGCTCCAGCAAACAAAGGAAGATCAATAAGTTAATAGAGGCCTGGGACGGCCTCGTGATGCAGAAAAAAAATAGTATCATGGACGCACAATTAATAATAATAGAGGCTTAAGCACGTGGCATAGTACAGAAACACGACACAGAAATGTATGCACGCACAATTTTTAAGATTAGAGGTGTATAGGACCTCGTGACTTATAAAGAAATATTTCAATTATGTAAGTACAATTTAAAACCATTGAGGGGTAGGAAAGCCATATGAAGGATAAAAAAATAGCATTATGTATATACAATTTACAGTGGAGGCTGATGTTGTGACGTCTTCTCTTACCTTTGCTTCTGTCGTCTTTTGTCGTGTCTTGAAAGGCTGCGGTTTTGCTGAGTCTGGGGTGTTTTGGACAGTCTGTCTGGCATCGCAGCATAGGCAGGCAAAAGAGAGCGTGCTCACGTCAGTGCCCGCATTATATGGGAACCGCGGGGGCTGATCACACCAAGGCCAGGGCCGTCATTGGTAGCGTTTTCGCGGTCTACAAGAATGATGGCCCTGCGTCGCATTAAAGCTTCGGTGTGACGTCATGTCCGGCATTCTGTATGTGAAAGGGGGCAATGTTTCTACTTGGTTTAAAACATGTATGTATTTAATGTAGATACTAAGGGCAGACATTTGGTATAACTATGATTTAAAAAAAAATACTTTTAATAATCCTATATTACTTTTAAAAAGAATTACACAAGTCGTGGTAGAACATCATGCGTACTCGTATTGAAAGAGCTGCGCAAGCGCATCATAAGCGTACGCAAAGCCATGTGACTTTAAAAGTAGAGATTTGATTGGTTCGTAACTTTTCCTATTGTGAGTGTTGAAAGTTCCGTCAAATTATAAATATTCGACTTTGACTTTCTAAGAAGAAGCATTTGTTGTGAGAATCTTCTCAAATAGAAGGAAGATCACCATAATAAGAGCAATGGAGTCATCTTCCAGCAGTTCTTCAGAGGAATATTTAATTCCTGAAGAAGCTCCAAAGAAAAAGTGCAGAGCTATAAGGAAGTGCTACAGAGGCTTTCCTGTGCAGAAGGGGGTGCACCAACGCCTCCTAAAAGTGACTGAGTGAAATGTATAACATTTCATGCAGTCACTTTTGAGCTTATGCTGTGTCAAAACCTTGCACATGCTTGAAGCAGGTGTAAGGATTGATACAGCTTTGTGAGCATAGGGCCCCAGAGCATTGCTGGAGTTGTGTTATACTTGCAACCGAAGTCAAGCAATAATTAATCCAAAAATTACTTTGCAATTTAGTTTTGTTATTATTTTATAATAAGAATATGAAATATAATCTAAAAAAATAAATACATATAAAAATGTATATTAAAAATATTAGAAATTAGTATATAAAGAAAGACATAATAATTAATACATTTATAACTTATCATTTACAAAACCTTTGAAATTCACAGAAAAAAACCCTAGGTTTCACAAACGTTATAGTTAGGAATTAGCATTTAAAAAACCTTGCAAATTCATTGAAAAAACCATAGGTTTCACACACGTTATAGTTAGGAATTAGCATTTAAAAAACCCATGCAAATTCATTGAAAAAACCCTAGTTTTCACACGTTATAGTTAGCTGAACATTTCCCTCATACAAAACCTTTGAAATTCCTCCGTTATAGTTGGCTCAGCTAACTATAACTTGCGCGCCCGCAATACACTGCTGATGACGTCACATATAACATCACTCATGACATGGTCAGTGACATCACTCATGACATCACTGATGACATTGCAAATTACATCACTGATGACATCACTGATGATATCATCCTTGTGAAAGAATGGCAGACCTCCTTTTGGCGTAATATAACCTTTGATATACACCTTCAGAAATAGAAAGTAAAAATAAAAAAAATGGAGATACCAATACCACTTACCTACAACCTATTCAGTAATTCCGCCATCTACATACCCATGCACTCATTCACCAACAGTTCTATATAGTCACTTATACATGTACTCACTCATCATATGTACTCATTTACTTATAAATACTGTTACACACCGGCACTCATTCATACAGTTACTCACACACATACTCACACATGCAAATAAACTATCAAACATCCATTTGTTTGCATATACAGCTATACACACACCACTACACTTACTTTTACAGAAACGTACACATACTTACTCTCTTAAACAATCAGTGATAGAAACACATACTTATTAATACAGGAAGTTTTTGAATCTGTCACTATCATATATCCTTACTTATATACATCGATACTCACACATACTTGTTTAAAACATATGTACTTAATCATAAACACACTATTGAGGCAGTCATTCCCTCACTAGCACACCCATACACACATTCATCCACCCGTGCAGTCCTGGACACTTGCTGGCTTCAAAACACATACAAACAGTGTCAGTCATTCATGCATCTGTGCCCTAAGTAATACCCGCCACCAAACCATACAGACACTCATTCTGATACTCAAAAAACCAACTAATAACCCATATAGACACTTGTGTAGCTACTCAGCAACCCATGCAGCCACTTATACACACATTGAGACACTGATACAGATATTTACATATTTAAACATCACTCGCAAATACATGTATTCACTAAGATACACTTAATAAGTCAGTTATACAATGAAATTTATAAAAACATCCATTTAGACCCTTATTTACACATTTATTCTTCCATCGACCTTTAGATATACATATATAAAAATATTTACACACATTCAGTGGATGATATCATCAGTGATGTCATTTGAGATGTCATCAGTGATGTCATTTGAGATGTCATCAGTGATGTCATGAGTGATGTCACTGACCATGTCTTGAGTGATGGTATATGTGACGTCATCAGCAGTGCATTGCGGGCATGCAAGTTATAGTTAGCTGAGCTAACTATAACGGAGGAATTTCAAAGGTTTTGTATGAGAGAAATGTTCAGCTAACTATAACGTGTGAAAACTAGGGATTTTTTCAATGAATTTGCATGGTTTTTCAAATGCTAATTCCTAACTATAACGTGTGTGAAACCTATGGTTTTTTCAATAAATATATATTTCCGAAACGCGTCGGGCCTATTTCAAACACGCAACTGCCCATACCAACTAACGCTTTGGGGAAGGCGCACGCAGGCTCGGGTGCTACCCGCTACTTGGACAACCCCATGGAGCGTAATACATTAGCGGCGGTCCTGCCGCTGGGTTGCACCACCCCGAAGAAACGGGGGCCACGAGACTCGCTATCCAAGGAGTCTCGTATGTGGAGCTGCGTGATGGATGAGGACAGGAGTGATGTTTGGGGCTCATGGTAGAGCCTTGGAACAAGCAGTAATTTGAGAGTGCATCCATCCAGGATTTATGGACTACATCTCTCACAAGCACAATATGTGTTTTCATACAGGGAGATGGTAGACGTCATGCACTTTACTGCTGGCCCCTGATGAGGAAAATAAATTTCCGAAACGCGTCGGGCCTATTTCAAACACGCAATTGCCCATACCAACTAACGCTTTGGGGAAGGCGCACGCAGGCTCGGGTGCTACCCGCTACTTGGACAACCCCATGGAGCGTAATACATTAGCGGCGGTCCTGCCGCTGGGTTGCACCACCCCGAAGAAACGGGGGCCACGAGACTCGCTATCCAAGGAGTCTCGTATGTGGAGCTGCGTGATGGATGAGGACAGGAGTGATGTTTGGGGCTCATGGTAGAGCCTTGGAACAAGCAGTAATTTGAGAGTGCATCCATCCAGGATATATGGACTACATCTCTCACAAGCACAATATGTGTTTTCATACAGGGAGATGGTAGACGTCATGCACTTTACTGCTGGCCCCTGATGAGGAAAATAAATTTCCGAAACGCGTCGGGCCTATTTCAAACACGCAACTGCCCATACCAACTAACGCTTTGGGGAAGGCGCACGCAGGCTCGGGTGCTACCCGCTACTTGGACAACCCCATGGAGCGTAATATATATATATATATATATATATATATATATATTACCTACTGGCGGTCGCCAGTAGGTATATATAGTTAGGATTTTTTCCCTATGGGATTTTTGAAAATTCTATGTCTAATAACTTTGGCGTTTGTGGACGGAATTGGCTGAAATTTTCAGGAAAATGGCACATTTTGTTTCTGAGCAGCCCTTGAAAATTTGGGGGGGTTCGTCAAGGGGGGGCCGAGAAAAAAGGGGGGTCCCAAAACGTGTTTTTAACATTGAGTTTTCCATAGGGCGGTTGGCCTCACTTTTAGCCCGAAGGGCTGAATGGATTTGCACGAAACTTGGCAAAATTGTAGGGACTGGTAGCCCGATGTGCCTTTTGTAGGTCTCAATATATGTGCTTCAGTGGATTTTGAGAAATTAACGTTCAAAAAAAGATATATATCTGTAACAGCGGACCGGGCAGCGCTCCAGTTCGCGTACTTTTCGCGCAACGGAGCTTTGTGAAGCGAAGCTGATTGGTTCTCCGGCGTCTGTAAACATTCCAAACAGTCCGTAGCGGCCGCCATCTTGTCTCTCGGTAGGATCGAGAGACAAGAGGAGGCCAAAGCGAAGGGGCAAATGACCATAAGGGGGCATAGTAGATTCTCGCTGACCCCCTAGGTTTGATGTGGAGGTTTTAAAAGGGCCCCGCGGGGCAAAAAAAAAAAATAATAATAATAATCGAACGGCTGAATGGATTTGCACGAAACTTGGCAAAATTGTAGGGACTGGTAGCCCGATGTGCCTTTGCTAGGTCTCAATATATGTGCTCCAGTGGATTTTGAGAAATTAACGTTCAAAAAAAGATATATATCTGTAACAGCGCTCCGCTTCGGAGCTTTGCGAAGCTGATTGGTTCTTCGGCGTCTGTAAACATTCCAAACAGTCCGTAGCGGCCGCCATCTTGTCTCTCGGTAGGATCGAGAGACAAGAGGAGGCCAAAGCGAAGGGGCAAATGACCATAAGGGGGCATAGTAGGTCGTCCCTGACCCCCTAGGTTTGATGTGGAGGCTTTAAAAGGGTCTCGCAGGGCAAAAAAAAAATATATCGTTTTTTTAGTTTTTTTGCGTGGAGTGCGCCCGGTTCGCGAACCGGGAAGCGTTCTGGGGAGCGTACTTTCTTGAAAATTAGTGAAAAAAGTTAGAGTAAAATAATAATTGTGAGTGATCAGATGTAGGGTAGCTCTGAGAAGAGCTTTTGGGTTTATGGTGCATTTAGGTACTTATAAGTAGGTACCAATGCACAGTCTTAAATTCAAAATGAAAACTCTGTTGCCCTCATCTGAGAAGTGAACTCCATCTCCTCTGTAGATATCTTGCATGTAGTAACGCAAGTTATTGTTGTACAGGGAGCCCATTCCATGGTCTCTCAAGTAAGCCGAAACAGATTTGTTTACATGCTTCCTCGACTTCTCAATTTGTGGACAAAATTGGTTTGACCACCTCCATTTCTGTCTTTGGCATATATTTGAATATACCAAGGCAGTCTGAGGAAAAAGTGCCATCAATTGCTCAAAGGTGTCCTTTAAAAGCATTTCCAGACCTACCCCAGTCAAAGTGCCCAAATCATTACCTCCACAGTGCACAATTAACAGGTCAGGTTTTGGCAAATGCATAAAGGTTTTCACCAATGGTATCAATTGGTGACATTTTAATCCTCTGTGGCCAAACCACTTAATTTCCACATCTTGTAAGTTGAGGTTAGGTAAATTCCTGTTCTCAGCATACCTCTGAGCCCAATAGATGTAACTATGTCCAACAATCCAGACAGAAAACATGGTGAGAGAAGGTTCTCCTGCAGTCAGATGAAGTGTGGCAATGAAATGGCAGTTGAAAAAATAAGAGTTTAAAATGAAAAAAACTGTGGAGTTTCTGTGTTAATGAAGCAGTAACAGTGATTGGTGGATTTTGATTGCTGAAAACAGAAAGTTAGGGTGCATGGATGAGTTGTTTGAAAGATGTATTTTGAGTGGTCAAGAAAAAATCATTAAATGAAAGAATGCACTGGATATGAGGTGCACTGAGAGTTCAGAGTTCAATTGCAACATTGTTGTGTGAACTTGCAAACACCAGAGGTCTTCCAAGACGTGGTTGCCATGCAGAAAAGGCATGAAATGGCAGAGGGGGGAAGGGTTTTCATTTGAAAAAAAGTGAGGGAAGAGTTTTGATTGGGTGACATGAGAGACATGTGTGAAGAATTACAGCATTTCTGTGCTTTTGATAGCTGCAGACTCTGGAGTGCATACCTTTTGCTCTGCTGAAGACAAATTGGTGTGTTTCTGAGACTGTTTTGAAACTCAAAGTATTTGCTAAGGTGAGAAAAGATTTCTTTAATTTAGATAGAAAATAGTGTGCTTTAAGGAGAAAATTATGAAGAAAGTTGTGTTTTTCAAATGTTGCTTTGTCTCAAGTGTTTTACAAATAGATTTTGTTTCTTTGAGAAATTGTAATTGGAGAAAATGTGAAGTATTAGTACTGACAGGGTTTTTATGTGCATAGGAGCTGTGGAGTGTTTTCAAATTATGACTTGTAAATCGTTTTTGAGAAAAAGCAATGGTTTTAATATTGATGACAAGGACATAATGGTGTCTGCTTCTTTATAAGGTAATTGAGAGTCTCTGATGTTATTTTTCCCATTTCAATGTAAGAAGTTTGTCTGTGGAGCAAATTGCTTGTAAATATGCTCCCACCTGTGCATGGCAAATTTAGATTTTGAATGTTTGCGTTACATAGGCATGTTAAAGGTGACTGAAACATGCTGCAAAGGCAATCAAAAAACGCTTTTATGTGTCTTAAGGACATTTTAAGTCATTTCCCCATGTGCAGTGTTTTCAAATTATGAGTTGAAAATCGTTTTTGAGGTAAAGGAATGTTTTCAAAATTTATGTGCGCCATATGCCCCCAAATTTCTTTTTCAGGGGTGCAGCAGGGTGTTCTTGAGACACCCCTGCACCCTCGGAAAAATTCGTAATTTGCGATGAGGTAATTGCTAATCGCAAATTGCACCTTCATTCCTATGGGCCTCCTGCTGCATGGAAATGAATGGGTAATTTGTAATTAGCAAATAGCTCATCGCAAACTAGGAATGGTAAAGAATCGCTATTTATTCCTTAAAGTTCGCTATTTAGGAAATGCAAAAAACTTTGATGATACATATGGCGGTTCATCTCCAACAAGATAAGAAGCATAGGGATAGATTTATGATGACTGGCGCATCACCAGGGATGTGTTAGTCATTCTGTGCCGCTGTTCCGTCACCTATGGTGTGCTGCATTTACAATGCGGCGCATCATGGGGCAAAAACAGCACAGATGCATGACGTATCTGTGCCGTAAAGGTGGCGCATTGCTGGAGTTGTATCGCAAGTGTGATGAAGCTCCAGCAAGGCTCAGGGGTGTCCCTGTCGCAGGGTTTCTGTTCTCACACAGAACTGTGGACAGAGGATTGGAACCTCGGCGAATTAGGGTGCCCCAAAACTCACCTTAGTAATCAAAAACCCCTTAGCAAGCTAGGTACAGTGTCACATTGGATATAACAAACTCTCAATGTTTAGACAATCCAGAATATGAACTTATAGTACCTCAGGATACGTGGAACTCATGAACAGTCGGTCGTTATATATTTCTTAGAAACCAGAACATGGAGTTAAGAAGAACACATGTGTATTTGAAATGTTTATTTACTAATGCCGTCTTCTCAGGCGTAGTATCTTAGATAATAGAAGTACACATATTATCAGTAGCAAAATTACCAGCATAGTTACTAGTACATAAAAAGCGAATGGTGACAGTATGTTAACATGCTGTAAATGAATAAGAGTTAGCAACACTTATAAGCAGCCGCGGGCCGTGGAGGGAGTTACGGTGGGGCAGGGAGGCGGGGAGGGGGAGGGGCAGGGTGGAGAGGGCTCCACCCTGCCCCTCCCCCTCCCCGCCGCCCTGCCTCACCGTAACTCCCTCCACGGCCCGCGGCTGCTTATATCTGACCCTCCCTAATACACATATTATATTATTTGCTAAGAAGGTCTCTTTGTGTTGGTTTAGGGCGTGCCCATACTTTAGTGTCTTAGATTTGAAGGAATCACATCAGCATACACTAGCTCTCTCTTCATGTGAACCGCATCAAGTGTTGTGTATGTGTGTTCGGCAAAGCAATATAAAACCCGCCTCATGCCCAGAATTGGCAGAAGCTGCACTTATGTTATGAGTATGAAGTCGTGGAGATCAGACCTCATAACAATTCTGTATCGTGTTGTTCTTGAAACTTCAGCAGTCGCTGTACAGATATAGTTTAACAAGCAAAGCAGATAGTAGAGCAATAACATATTATTCTCATGTAAACCACGATGAACTACTAGGTTGAAAGCTAAAGCAACAACTAAGTGTCGTGTGCAGAAGTTGCAAAAAAGGAAAAATGGCGTTTAAACCGGTAATGAGCCCATGCTAACTTAACACGGTGTAAAGATATCCAGGATCTAGATGACACCTCCCCATGATCCGGAAACGAACTGAATAAGATAATAGAAGTGGCATCTCATGAGAGCAGATTGCAACTTTATATGTGGACGGTCCGCAAGGTAAAACATTAAAAACTAGGAAAATTTAATGCTAAAGAAAAATAAAACAGCCAACTACTTTATCGAGGCTTAAGCCAATAGGCAAGCTAAATAATAAAAACTTGACAAATAAGTCAATGAATTGTCAATGAAATGCTAGTACTCAGCATATCAAACATGAAAAAGGTCTATGACATAACTGTGTATGCAAAATAAGCTGCAACAGCCTCCAATAGGAAGTCACCGTCTTCATCCGAAAAGAGTTCAGCCATCCAATTTAAAAGCGGAAAAGAACATACGTGCTCTCCCAGCACCGGATCCTCTATCACCATCAGAGGACAGCTCGGTGGGTTTTCAAGAAAGCTCTGTTCCAAGAAAGACTGTGTTGCCGCCAGTAAATTCCAGGGACCAATTAGTCCATGCATCAATGCCACAGCCATAATCCTTTCGCCAGGACAAACCAACTCGTGAGTAATGATAGGAGTCATCAGCTGATTAAAGTCGACGTCAGGAGAAACCGGTCCGCAGAGACACAAATCAATGGCCCAATCGAAATCACAGGTCAGGCAGTGAAATACAGGCTGGACACAGGTGAAGTAGGAGAATCGAAAAGATAATCCATATGCCGTGCTTAATATCGCCAACGGCATTGTGCCATAATATTCAAGCATGCGATTGCGGAACAGCGTCAGCAGCTGCAGGGCGGGAGCTTGCACAGGAGGGACATCCATATTTAAAAATGTAAAAAAGCACAAGAGCGTCCGCTGGTAATGCAAGTAAAAATGGGAATCCACCAAGCACAGTGGAAAAAATAGAATGAAAGAAAGCAGGGATGACTCCAAAGATTTTCTCAAATGAAGTCACGAGACCACTGGTAACAACTTTAAAAAAGTGCGCCAGGCCCTTTGTGGAGGACGCGTTAAAGATAGTCCGAACCATCTTGCTGAAATGGAAAGGCAAATCTGTATTTAAAAGGGTCTGCACCTCTGTACGGGTGTTCGCTATGTGAAGCACGAAAGTTTCACGGGCCGAACTCAAGGACACCTCTCTCTGAGACAAAAGAGCTCTTATTCTTGCCATGCCGTTGAAATCTGTTCCCAAGGTTGGTATTTGTGGCCAGATTGAAAACTCCCTATGTTCATGTGTGGGAGGAAATAGAACATTTCGCCAGCAAATAACCCGTTCACTTACTGTTACGATAAAAGGAATACTTTTAAATAACCCAGAACAATCTTCATTATTGAGCATCAAATAACTACCATTTTCCAACAACTTGAACGTGGGGATGATAGCAGGAACTGGCGTGCCTTGCAACACGCAAGCCATATTTGGTCGGTGTTTGTTGCATGAACCGTGTAACTGTATGTGCCTACACATTAGTGAATGATCTGGCGTCTCAGTGCATTCCTCTCCATTCAGATAAACTTCTTGATCATCTTTGAAACATCTGTATGTGTATGGAAGCGACCAGACCTCATGAAGAAAACCACTACCTAAAGGTGCATAACGACCTATTGGTATATATTTCATACAATTTGAAAACTTATATAAAGCAAAAGGCAGCGTTATTAAACCGTGGATAAGGCACGTTGCCAAAGCAGCCAACCTTTTGGATTTATACTGGAAATGTTAAAGGAAGAATTATGGAGTAGGGCCTGTAAATCTTTAATGGACAACCGAGTAAAATTACTCCAACCATCATATTCCTCTAACTCGGGGATAGTAGGGGTGTTTAATTTTTTAGAAGTAGCCAATCCAAAGCATTTGGTCTGGGAAATTGTTTCATTCACAAACAACATATGATTTGGGATGAGATATGCACGGTGCAAAGCCTCAGTGCCTTTTACCTGCCAGGTTCGTGAACCCCAAACTGATGTAGATCCTGGATATCTTTACACTGTGTTAAGTTAGCATGGGCTCATTATTGGTTTAAACGCCATTTTTCCTTTTTTGCAACTTCTGCACACGACACTTAGTTGTTGCTTTAGCTTTCAGCCTACCTGCGTCAAGATCTATGCCTGCTTCAAGCAGGCGCAGGGTTTTGATGCAGCTTTGTCCTATCTGATTGTAAATGCGGCAGACTGTGGGTGGTAGAGCAGCGGTGCACGTTAACTGGTGCATCTCTGGGGATGTGCTAGTTAATATAAATCTGCCCCTTTCCATACATACTGAGCATGTCATGAATGATGTAATATGTGACATCATCAGCAGTGGATTACGGGTAATAGTATCTCTAGTTTACTCCCCTATAGCTGTCTTTCTTTTAACATAACTGTCTGTTTCCTTCCCTTATACTTACTGTTTTTTTGGTTCGCTTCCGGTTCGTGTACCGGCGAGCGAACTGGGAAGCGAACTAAGAGAAATAGAGGTTGGCACAGTTCCAAATATTGTACCAATTTTTTAATACCGGGGAGGTAGTTCTGAAAAGAACTTTTTTTTTATTGTTTTTGTTGTTTTATATTTTTTTTATTATTTTTCTCAACATTTTTTTACTTTTTTTGAATTTTTCTGAACAGTTTTATATTTTTTTTGTTTTTTTTTGGAGGGGGCAACGAAAACGATTCATTGTAAAGGGCTCAACAGGAGCAACAAAAAAAAAAAGAATTTATTGTTTGGGGCGTTTCGGACAAACATGAGCATGATTGTCAATAGCTCTGTTGATCAGAGTGATGCTACTTTCTCCGTAGCAAATGAATCCACTGCAATGTACGCAGACTTGTTTTACTTCACGAAATCTCGTTTGTATATTTGGCACCATCTCCCTGCCCTCTGGTCCCGTTACTTCCGGTACAACAGATCTTCTGGCCATAATAGGGAGATTATCTAGGTCGTTACGAAACTGTGCAGCACTGTAGTTGTTAGGATGCCACCTAGTCATATGGCGATGCATTGTGTAGTTTCCAAAACTGTATTTTTTGTCGGTCCCTCTGGACAGTCTATCTTGACATATAAGGCAAGTTACGTATCTTGCATTTACTTTTTTCTGACCTTTGGGAATTTAAAAAAATTGCCAAATGAAGTTTTCTTTCCGGTGAGACGTCCTGGGCTCCTCAGGCAAAAAGTGCCTCTCTTCGTGCTCTTCGTCCTGTTCCTCTTCTTCCTCTTCTTGCTGAATTATAACTTCAGCAGGTGGTCCACTCTTCCTTGGATGTGGTGGAGGTGGTGGGGAAGCACCAGCTGAAGCTACTAAAGAAGCCATTGCTCACTGGTAACAAAGGGTCTTTCTCTCACAATGATGAAAGTCAGAGTGAGGAAA
The DNA here is from genome assembly GCF_964261635.1 of Lissotriton helveticus. Classification (NCBI taxonomy): domain Eukaryota; kingdom Metazoa; phylum Chordata; class Amphibia; order Caudata; family Salamandridae; genus Lissotriton; species Lissotriton helveticus. The sequence continues at coordinate 1,377,650,609 of NC_136061.1, forward strand.
GAAGGAGGGATTTTCATCATTTGGGAAAAACAATAGTTCTCAACCAATGAAAAGTGTTCATTTTAGATTATATGACCTAGTCTTACATCATTAGGAAACCAAAAGTGAAATGAACCAATGAAAAGTGTTATTACCAAGTCACATGACCTGCTGTGTTTACGTTACGCGCTTTGCAGGGCCTCCCGGTTTGCTTCCAGAAACCTGCGCTTTGCGCCTCGCTTCGCGTACCAGTTCGCTAACGTAGCACGTCATATGACGTATCACGCGACAACGCGAAACGTCATGTGGACGGGAGGCGTCACGATGTTGTTTTCTAACGCGGCAGTTGCGGTAAAGAAACGTTTACCGGCTCGCGGTCTATTTCGCGGCATCAAGGTCAGCTAACGGGAAGTTTCCCGATTCGCGAAGCGGGAACGAAGAAAAAAAAATATATAAAAAAAAAATTATTAATAAACATATAAAATATATTTTTGGATTTAAAGAAGAATACATTTTACAGCTACAGATATTAGCTGTTAAAAAACCAATGAAATTCAATGAAAAAACCATAGGTTATGGACCATATATAGTTAGGAATTAGCATTTAGAAAACCTTATTTTACTCACACAAAACCATTGAAATTCCATATATAGTTAGTTGCACTAACTATATATCGCGCACCCGCAATCCACTGCTGATGATGTCACATATTACATCATTCATGACATGGTCAGTGACATCACTGATGACATCACTGATGACATCTCAAATGACATCACTGATGACAACATCCAGTGATTATGTGTTTCTGTAAAGTTTAAATATGTTTTACATATTGAAGAATGAGTGGATGTATAAGTGTCTGAATGAAGGTTTTAGTAGGTGCGTGATTGACTGTATGAGTGAGTGATTAAATGCGTCTTACTAAATGCACGGGTTAGTGAATAAACTGTCTGAAAGTGTGCATCAGTATGTCTGTTGTTGTACAAGCTGCTGCATGTGTTGATCAGTAGCTATATAAGTAGCTATATGGGTTATTGATTGGTTGCACAAGTATTTGTATGGGAGACTGAGTGTGTGTATGGCTGGCTGGGAGGTGTGTGACTCTGTGCAGATCAATGTGTACTTGTATCAGTGATTCTATAAGAGAGTAAGTATGTGTTAGTATATGTTTGAAAATGTAAGGTACTCTATGTTTAACTGTGTAGATTAGAAAATGGAAGTGTGATTGATTCTTTACAGGACTGACTAGGTGTGTGAGTAACTCCATGGATGAGTGGCAAAGTGTGAGTGTCTGTATAGGTGTATGAGTGCATATGATAGTGTTGTAAAGATGAGTGATTGTATGTATGAATGATTGTATGGGTGAATGAGTGAATGTGTGTGTAGACGTAGGAATCAGTGAGTGCGTATGTAGTAACTAGTATTGGTGTGTCAATGGTTTCAAAAATTATACTCTGTATTTAACACTGGGTGTAACAGAGGTTATATTAAAGTGTGAGGAGATGCATTGTATTGTCACATTAATGATATCATCATTGATGTGACCATTGATGTCAAATGAGATATCATCAGTGATGTCATTTGAGATGTCATCAGTGATGTCATCAGTGATGTCATTTGAGATGTCATCAGTGATGTCATCAGTGATGTCACTGACCATGTCATGAATGATGTAATATGTGACATCATCAGCAGTGGATTGCGGGTGCGCGATATATAGTTAGTGCAACTAACTATATATGGAATTTCAATGGTTTTGTGTGAGTAAAATAAGGTTTTCTAAATGCTAATTCCTAACTATATATGGTCTATAACCTATGGTTTTTTCAGTGAATATATATATATATATACATATATATATATATTATATATATATATATATATATATGTATATATAATATGAAGCGGGACAGGACGCGTTTTGGCATCGCGCCATTTTCCACTTTATGTGTATATATATATATATATATTCACTGAAAAAACCATAGGTTATAGACCATATATAGTTAGGAATTAGCATTTAAAAAACCTTATTTTACTCACACAAAACCATTGAAATTCCATATATAGTTAGTTGCACTAACTATATATCGCGCACCCGCAATCCACTGCTGATGATGTCACATATTACATCATTCATGACATGGTCAGTGACATCACTGATGACATCACTGATGACATCTCAAATGACATCACTGATGACATCACTGATGACATCTCAAATGACATCACTGATGACATCACTGATGACATCATCCAGTGACTGTGTGTTTCTGTAAAGTTTAAATATGTTTGATTTATTGAAGAATGAGTGGATGTATAAGTGTCTGGATGAAGGATTTAGTAGGTGCGTGACTGACTGTATGAGTGAGTGAATAAATGTGTCGTACTAAATGCATGGGTTAGTGACTAAACTGTCTGAATATGTGCATCAGTATGTCTGTTGTGATGTAAACTGCTGCATGTGTTGATCATTAGCTATACGAGAGGTTATATGTGTTATTGATTGGTTGCCCAAGTATTTGTATGGGAGATTGAGTTTGTGTGGGGGTGGCTGGGAGGTGTGTGACTCTGTGCATAGATGTGTGAGCAGTTGATTCACTAGGTGTATGAGTTCAAGAGTGCATGTGGAAACAGCTACATGGGCGGTTGACTGTGTGCGTGAGTGTATTGATGAGTGAATGGATATCTCAATGCTACATGTCATAGTAAGTACATATGTAAAACACAGTACATGTGAGAGTTGGCATATATAAATAACTGTGCATGAGAGCCACTGAATGTGTGAGTGGCTGTATGGATCATTGTGAACTTGTATCAGGGATTGTATAAGAGAGTAAATATGTGTTAGTATATGTTTGAATAAGTAATGTGTATATCTGTATAGTTGAGGGAATGGAGATGAGATTGTTTCTTTGCATGACTGACTAGGTGTGTGAGTAACTCCATGGATGAGTGACAGTGTGTGAGTGTCTGTATACACTGAGTGTATCTAAGGTTATATTAGAGTCTGAAGAGGTTTATCGTATTAGCACAAGAATGATGTCAAATGAGATGTCATCAGTGATGTCATCAGTGATGTCATTTGAGATGTCATCAGTGATGTCATCAGTGATGTCACTGACCATGTCATGAATGATGTAATATGTGACATCATCAGCAGTGGATTGCGGGTGCGCGATATATAGTTAGTGCAACTAACTATATATGGAATTTCAATGGTTTTGTGTGAGTAAAATAAGGTTTTTTAAATGCTAATTCCTAACTATATATGGTCTATAACCTATGTTTTTTTCAGTGAATTTTCAAAGTTTTTTAAATGCTAATTCCTAACTATATATGGTCTCTAACCTATGGTTTTTTCAGTGAATTTCAATGGTTTTTTAATAGCAAATATCATAAGCTGTCGAATGTCAAGTACATGGTAAGTAAAAACATTTTCGTGTTTATGCACACTGATCTGCTTTGAATGCTGCCCCCCCTCCCCCTCATTTCTATTAGGAGTACTCTCTCTTTGCAGATAGTGAAGGGTAGTTAACGCCGGCCTTTGCCCCCGTTGTAATCCGTCGTGCCTGCTTCTCTCTCCATTTGATTGATTGTTATCCAAGCATTTACTGTTTTAGAATTGGTTCTCTTTGGTTCATTCTCTATTTACAAACAAGCACAGAGTCGCAATACTCTGTTTAGTCTTTGCAGATAGTGAACAATCGTGTAAAAAAACAAAAGGAATCGAGCAAAATCAGTAGGCCACTAATGGGATCTCTTTTTGACCTCGCTAAAATAGAAACATTAGGAACAACCCCTCATGAGAAATACGAAACTAGTGAGATGAACTGAGCTCCACACCATGATGGCTGCAAGACAGCTCGGCTCCGCCACCCACCCCGCCCAAAATAACGATAAACTCTATGCAAATATTACAAATATATACAACACACCAGCAAAGTAACAGGGTAAAACATTTTATTAAATAACTATTTACATAACTATTTTATACTTTTTGTTGCCCGATCCGGCTAGCTCAATCGATCGAGCATGAAACTCATGCACTCTGATAGTTCAAAGTTTTGAGGAGTGCTTGTAACACTGTCTGAAGCATATTTGCACTTGCTACAGCTTCACTATTCTCAATGTAAGTGGGGGCTGTTTGAGGACGTGACTGCATTTGAAAACAATGTGATGCGGTGCCACCCTGAACCGCTTGACGGAGGCCCCCGAGGGACGGTGTGATGGCGCGGACTCGGAGGGGGCGCTTGGCTCCGGCCCCCTCCCCAAGTCGTGTTGCCCTGGTGTGGCCTGAGATCGCCCCCGACATAGGTGGCCGGCTCCCGGGGTCAAGCGGAACTTTTTGCCTTTTGGTGACTCTTCCATTCTTGACCTTGTCCCACAATCCGTTTCACCTAAAGACACGCTGTAGTGGGGCGCCCCTTTACCGTTTCAGTTGCCATTCCGCCCGCTTTTGCTACACTGTGCCTCTTCCGCTATTCAGCTGTTTACCGCCCGCTCTTTCGACTACAGCGTCTCACTCACCATGTACTTGAGTTGCTACCGCTCTTGCGGTGCAGCGATAGGCGGCTGCCACAGGACTCTCAAAATGGCGGTCGGCTCTTCAGATTTGGGCGTGGTCCACTAAAATGGCCCTGCGACACCTTGGAACTCGGACGCTTGTCTGCTAGAGCTTGGGCTCCATTCTCGAAAGCGTCCCCTCAGCCTTGAAGATTCTACAAAAGTCTTGGGGGCCCACGACTCCCGCAGGCTTCTGGTGGGGAGCTGCTGCCATGATTGCTCGTGGAATGGCCACGACGGAGCTACGAGATGGTGGTGCTCTCATGCTGACGCCAGCTTCAGTCTGAAACATCCAGAAACACTGTAGACTACCAATTCGATCAGTTCCGGTAGCGCCCCAACGTGACCCGGTAGAGAAGAACTTGCCCTCCCCTCTTTGACTGATGGTTCTTGTTGCCTGTCCCTTCTGTTGTCATTTAACAGAACTATTTAGCCTGCTGAAAGGGGTTGTGTTCCAACCGCTGGTTGGTGGAGACATTTTGACTATATTCTGGACCTGCGTTGTCGCGTAATGCGTCATATGACGCGCCGCGTTAGCGCATCCGGAAGTGCTCCGGTGCGTGAAGCGCAGCATCCCGGAAGCGATCCGGGGCGCGGCGCGCAGCACGTAACGTAAGCATAACAGGTCATGTGACTTGTTAATAAAACTTTTCACTGGTTCATTTTACTTTTCTTATTCTAATGATGAAAGGCTTGGTCATATGACCTAAAAATTACGCTTTTTATTACTTTCGAACATTATTTTTTCTTAAACATATGTTATAATGTTCCAGGCTAATGTACTTTCCCGGAAAATTTACAACTGTCCTGCAAGTAAAATATATTCCTTTTTCGAGAAAAAGGGCGTTTCTTCGTCCCATGATGGAGCCGTTGAGCAAAAGAGGCTCGGCCTGCTGTCTTAGTCGCCGATACGCCTGAATATCAGATTCTTATCGATCACTTTATGTTGCAGGAGTAGAAAACACAACAGCCCTTGACCATTTATCTTTACTGCGTTCCTGCGTATTATACCTTTTACCCTTCATGTAATTGGACTGCTTTATTTCACTTGCCTTTTACTGATTCTAAAACAGTGACTATTATTAAAAACTTTACCAATGTAAATACTACTATCATGTTTTCTTTTAAAAACCTTTATTGTGAAAATGTCAGTATACAAATACGGGCCTATAACCACGTGGGCCGGCCACGGAGCAAACTGTAATCGTATATGATGAGTAGACATTTACACTGTAGAGGAACGTAACGGGCGGGCCATTAGGTTGCAAGAACTAAGGTGTCTAACAGTTGCGGAATCGGTGGACGTACATTTTATAATTAAAATACGACAGGGCCAGTTACAATAAAATTATCTAGATATACATTTGCGGGCAAGTACCATGGGTGACGTTAATTCGAACTTTCAATAGTACAGTAATCCATAACACATCAGAACTTAATATCAATAGGGATGTCGAAATATTCTCGTCCCCGCCCGCCATGTGCTTCAAAACTACATACGTATCTCGTGATATCAAGGTTCTGCAACCAGTACACAACAAGGAGTTACGAGTCCCATTTATTCCGGCGCCATTTTGGGCGAGGACGGGCAGGTCCAGGATATAGTCAAAATGTCTCCACCAACCATCGACTATGATGATGTTCATATGCTGTATTTATTAGAGTAACACTCATCTGTCCACATGAAATTAATTTGCCACATTCTAAACATGTCATTTTAATCTTTCCAAAGTTCTTCTAAATATTTGGGACCGTTTCCCTTGCCTCTGATGCTGTCAGTGCCACTTCTTTGGTGAATGTACTGGCAGGTCGGGGGTTCTCCTCCAAATCTCTCTTTTGTACAGCACTATAATTAATCGGTGCCACCTCTCCATATGACGATGCATGGTATAGTTACCATAACTATATTTTTTTTCGGTTCCTCTGGAGAGTACATCGTGGCAGATGAGGCAGGTAACGTACCGGGCATTTACCTTTTTTGCATGTAGAGGAAAGGAAAAAAAATTCGAGCGTCCGAGTTCTAAGGTGTCCCAGGGCCATTTTAGTGGACCAGGCCCAAATCCAAAGAACAGGCCGCCATTTTGAGAGTCCTGTTGCAGCCGCCTGTCGCTGTAGCATCAAGAGCGGCCGAAACTCAGCTGAATGGCAACTTAAACGGTAAAGGGGCGCCCCACTACAGCAGACGAGCCTCCACCTGGGGAGGCCCATTCACGCCGCCTCCCCCCCCCCTTCGGGCACCCCACGCCGTTATTCGGAGCAGCATTGTAGGATGGCCACACCAGTGCGGCAACTTGCTAGACACCACCTCGGTGCCAACCGAATCTCAGCGCCTTGTGGTGTCTTCCATTCCGAAAACATTGTTGTGCTGCCTTCGGCCTATTCGCCGCAAGTGCGCACGCAACTCAGCTGCATAGCGAGTGAAACACCAAGGGGCGCCCCACTGCAGCCGAGGAACCTTCTTTTTGGGGGCGACGCACAGCATCACATTGCTTTCCAATGCAGTCAGATCCTCAAACAACCCCCACTGACTGACGCGAACTCACAGGCCAACGGAGCGCCCCACGCCGACTTTCGGCGCAGCATTGTAGGATGGCCACACCAGTGCGGCAACTTGCTGGACCCCACCTCGGTGCCATCCGGATCTTGGCGCGTTGCGCTGCCTTTGGCCCTATTCGCACATCGGTCCGCTACTGACGCCACCTCACAGGCCAACGGGGCGCCCCACGCCGACTTTCGGCGCAGCATTGTAGGATGGCCACACCAGTGCGGCAACTTGCTGGACACCACCTCGGTGCCATCCGGATCTTGGCGCGTTCTGCTGCCTTCGGCCTATTCGCACATCGGTCCGCTACTGACGCCGCCTCACAGGCCAACGGGGCACCCCACGCCGACTTTCGGCGCAGCATTGTAGGATGGCCACACCAGTGCGGCAACTTGCTGGACCCCACCTCGGTGCCATCCGGATCTTGGCGCGTTGTGCTGCCTTCGGCCTATTCGCACATCGGTCCGCTACTGACGCGAACTCACAGGCCAACGGGGCGCCCCACGCCGACTTTCGGCGCAGCATTGTAGGATTGCCACACCAGTGCGGCAACTTGCTGGACACCACCTCGGTGCCATCCGGATCTTGGCGCGTTCTGCTGCCTTTGGCCTATTCGCACATCGGTCCGCTACTGACGCCGCCTCACAGGCCAACGGGGCACCCCACGCCGACTTTCGGCGCAGCATTGTAGGATGGCCACACCAGTGCGGCAACTTGCTGGACCCCACCTCGGTGCCATCCGGATCTTGGCGCGTTGTGCTGCCTTCGGCCTATTCGCACATCGGTCCGCTACTGACGCGAACTCACAGGCCAACGGGGCGCCCCACGCCGACTTTCGGCGCAGCATTGTAGGATGGCCACACCAGTGCGGCAACTTGCTGGACACCACCTCGGTGCCATCCGGATCTTGGCGCGTTCTGCTGCCTTCGGCCTATTCGCACATCGGTCCGCTACTGACGCGAACTCACAGGCCAACGGGGCACCCCACGCCGACTTTCGGCGCAGCATTGTAGGATGGCCACACCAGTGCGGCAACTTGGTGGACACCACCTCGGTGCCATCCGGATCTTGGCGCGTTGTGCTGCCTTCGGCCTATTCGCACATCGGTCCGCTACTGACGCCGCCTCACGTGCCAATGGATTTTCTACGCTTTATATACCCTATGCCGCATAACAGGTCATGTGACTTGTTTATAAAACTTTTCATTGGTTCATTTTACTTTTGGTTTCCTAATGATGGAAGGCTTGATCATATGACCTAAAAATAACACTTTTCATTGGATGAAAACTTTTTTTTTTCCCAAACGATGAAAGCCCCACCTTGTTTCTGGATGTTTCAGACTGAAGCTGGCGTCAGCATGAAAGCACCACCATCTCGTGGCTCCGTCGTGGTCATTCCGCGAGCAATCATGGCAGCCGCTCCCCACCGGAAGCCTGCAGGAGTCGGGGGCCCCCAAGACTTTTATAGAATCCTCAAGGCTGAGGGGACGCTTTCGAGAATGGGGTCCAAGACCTAGCAGACAAGCGTCCGATTTCCAAGGTGTCCCAGGGCCATTTCAGTGGACCAGGCCCAAAAAGGAAAGAGCCTGCCGCCATTTTGAGAGTCCTGTGGCAGCCGCCTATCGCTGCACCGCAAGAGTGGGCGCAACTCAGCTGAATGGCGGATTTTGGCACAGTGTACCAAAAGCGGGCGGAATGGCAACTGAAACGGTAAAGGGGCGCCCCACTACAGCAGACGAGCCTCCACCTGGGGAGGCCCGTTCACGCCGCCTCACCCCCCCCCCCGGGGCGCCCCACGCCGTGCCCAAAAAGGAAAGAGCCTGCCGCCATTTTGAGAGTCCTGTGGCAGCCGCCTATCGCTGCACCGCAAGAGTGGGCGCAACTCAGCTGAATGGCGGATTTTGGCACAGTGTACCAAAAGCGGGCGGAATGGCAACTGAAACGGTAAAGGGGCGCCCCACTACAGCAGACGAGCCTCCACCTGGGGAGGCCCGTTCACGCCGCCTCACCCCCCCCCCCGGGGCGCCCCACGCCGTTATTCGGAGCAGCATTGTAGGATACCAAAACCAGTGCGGCAACTTACTTGACATCACCTGGGTGCCATCCACATCTCAGCGCGTTCTGCTGCCTTGGGACTATTCGCACAACAGACCGCTACTGACGAGCCACCCCCCGGGACGCCCCACGCCGTTATTCGGAGCAGCATTGTAGGATACCCAAAACCAGTGCGGCACACAGGCAACATCACCTGGGTGCCATCCAGAACTCAGCACGTTGTGCTGCCTTGGAACTATTCGCACAAAACACAGCTACTGACCATTGTTGCTTCTTTTTTCCTAAAAATGTTTAAATGTTTTTACTGTTTTTGTTGCGTTGTATATATTTATAAGTTATTAAAGTTTTATAATCCTACTACTTTGTTGGAGTGCTATATATTTTTAATGTGACACATAATTGTAAAAACTTTGATGTACAAAGAGGCATCCCTGGAATCTTCCGCTTCAGGCTCGGTCCCCTCCCCAATCACAATACAGGATGGTTTTCAGATAGTAGGAACGCGTGTGGTGTGACGGATCTCATCGGGTGGGGGCCTTGATCTACTGTAACTCCTTTGAAGAGGGGTGATTCTTTACAGCTGGGGCCATAAACTACATCTGCAGGGCTACCTGATAGCCTGGGACCGGCCTGGACAATCGGACACAGAGGAAGAGGAGTGTCAGAGGGTGCGGTAGTGAATAGGGCGAAAGGGAGGTGTCGGGCGGGCACAGGGTGTGGTTCTCAGGGAAGAGCAGCGCAGATGGGGGGAGGTTTATTGCCCATGCATAAGACAGAGAGCGGGGTGACCAGTGCCTGGGGGAGATGCTTGCGAGGGTGGGGAGCCATGCTAAGGATCGACAGCGTGCAGAGAGTGGGTCTGGTCAAGGCATCTAAATTGGCTGCCGTGCACGACAAAAGTGTGGCATTTGAAAAAAGGCAAGATGGCGCAGACAATGTTTATCAACACTTCCTGATTTCCTTCGAATCGAATGTTAACAGACGTTATCTCTCCCACACTACCGGTCCCCCTGGGCTTAAACGCCGAGATGGTAGGGACTGCATCCCGTGGACATAGGCCGAGACGTCACTCAGCAGAAAAAAAAGAAAAAAAAAAGTCTATAAACATACAATAAGTTAAAAGTCAATCATTCTTGTTTCCTTGTAGTACGCTCCCCAGTCCGCTTCCCGTTACGCGAACCGGGCGCACCGCACCAAAAAAAATACGATTTTTTTTTTTGACCCGCGGAGCCCTTTTAAAGCCTCCACATCAAACCTAGGGGGTCAGGGAGGATCTACTATGCCCCCTTATGGTCATTTGCCCCTTCGCTTTGGCCTCCTCTTGTCTCTCGATCCTACCGAGAGACAAGATGGCGGCCGCTCCGTACTGTTTAGAATGTTTACAGACACCGGAAAGCCAATCAGCTTTGCTTCGCAAAGCTCCGTAACGCGAAAAGTACGCGAAACGGAGCGCTACCCGGGACGCTGTTACAGATATATATCTTTTTTTGAACGTTAATTTCTCAAAATCCACTGCAGCACATATATTGAGACCCAGCAAAGGCACATCGGGCTACCGGTCCCTACAATTTTACCAAGTTTCATGCAAATCCATTCAGCCGTTCGATTTCTTTTTTTTTTTTTTTTTTGCCCCGCGGGGCCCTTTTAAAACCTCCACATCAAACCTAGGGGGTCAGGGAGGATCTACTATGCCCCCTTATGGTCATTTGCCCCTTCGCTTTGGCCTCCTCTTGTCTCTCGATCCTACCGAGAGACAAGATGGCGGCCGCTACGGACTGTTTGAAATGTTTACAGTCGCCGGAGAACCAATCAGCTTCGCTTCGCAAAGCTCCGTAACGCGAAAAGTACGCGAAGCGGAGCGCTGCCCGGAGCGCTGTTACAGATATATATCTTTTTTTGAACGTTAATTTCTCAAAATCCACTGGAGCACATATATTGAGACCTAGCAAAGGCACATCGGGCTACCAGTCCCTACAATTTTGCCAAGTTTCGTGCAAATCCATTCAGCCGTTCGGGCTAAAAGTGAGGCCAACCGCCCTATGGAAATTAACATGGGAAAAACGCGTTTTGGGACCCCCCTTTTTTCTCGGCCCCCCCTTGACGAACCCCTCCAAATTTTCAGGGGTTGCTCAGAAACAAAATGTTCCATTTTCCAGAAAATTTCAGCCAATTCCGTCCACAAACGCCAAAGTTATTAGACATAGAATTTTCAAAAATCCCATAGAGAAAAAATCCTAACTATATATACCTACTGGCGACCGCCAGTAGGTAATATATATATATATATATATATATATATATATATATATATATATTCACTGAAAAAACCATAGGTTATAGACCATATATAGTTAGGAATTAGCATTTACAAAACCTTGAAAATTCACTGAAAAAACCATAGGTTATACACCATATATAGTTAGGAATTAGCATTTAAAAAACCTTATTTTACTCACACAAAACCAATGAAATTCCATATATAGTTAGTTGTACTAACTATATATCGCGCACCCGCAATCCACTGCTGATCATGTCACATATTACATCATTCATGACATGGTCAGTGACATCACTGATGATATCACTGATGACATCTCAAATGACATCACTGATGACATCTCAAATGACATCACTGATGACATCACTGATGACATCTCATTTGACATTACTGATCACATCACTGATGACATCATTCATGTGATAATACGATGAACCTCTTCAGACTCTAATATAACCTTAGATACACTCAGTGTAAACAGACACTCACAGACTGTCACTCATCCATGGAGTTACTTACACACCTAGTCAGTCATGCAAAGAATCAATCACACCTCCATGTTCACAACTATACAGTTATACACACCTTACTTATTCAAACATATACTAAAACATATTTACTCACTTATACAATCCTGGATACAAGTTCACAATGATCCATACAGCCACTCACACATTCACTGGCTCTTATGCACAGTTATTTATATATGTCAACTCTCACATGTACTGTATTTTACATATGTACTTACTTTGACATGTAGCACTGAGATATCTATTCACTCACCAATACAGTCATGCACACAGTCAACCGCCCATACAGCTGTTTCCACATGCACTTTTGAACCCATACATCTATGCACAGAGTCATACACCTCCCAGCCACCCACATACACACTCAGTCTCCCATACAAATGCTTGGGCAACCAATCAATAACCCATATAGTTACTCATATAGCTACTGATCAACACATGCAGCAGTTTACAGAACAACAGACATAATGATGCACAAATTAAGACAGTTTAGTCACTAACCCATGCACTCAGTGAGACACATTTAACCACTCACTCATACAGTCAGTCATGCACCTACTAAATCCTTCATCCAGACACTTATACATCCACTCATTCTTAAATATGTAAGACATATTTTAACTTTACAGAAAAATACAGTCACTGGATGTTGTCATCAGTGATGTCATCAGTGATGTCATTTGAGATGTCATCAGTGATGTCATCAGTGATGTCATTTGAGATGTCATCAGTGATGTCACTGACCATGTCATGAATGATGTAATATGTGACATGATCAGCAGTGGATTGCGGGTGCGCGATATATAGTTAGTACAACTAACTATATATGGAATTTCATTGGTTTTGTGTGAGTAAAATAAGGTTTTTTAAATGCTAATTCCTAACTATATATGGTGTATAACCTATGGTTTTTTCAGTGAATTTTCAAGGTTTTGTAAATGCTAATTCCTAACTATATATGGTCTATAACCTATGGTTTTTTCAGTGAATTTCATTGGTTTTTTAAAAGCTAATATCTATAGCTGTAAAATGTATTCTTCTTTAAATCCAAAAATATATTTTATATGTTTATTAATAATTTTTTTTAAATATTTTTTTTGTTTCGCTCCCGGTCCGCGAACCGGGAAGCTTTCCGTTAGCTCAAATTGATGCCGCGACCCGGTCCGCGAACCGGTAAGAAATCAACATAGTGACGGTATCGCGTTGCCGCGTAATGCGTCTTATGACGTACTGCGTTAGCGCACCCGGAAGTGCCCCGGGGCGCGGACCGAGGCGCGAAACGCAGCTCTCCGGAAGCGATCCGCGGCGCGTCGCGAAAGCGCGATGTATCGCGTTACCGCGTAATGCGTCTTGTGACGTACCGCGTTAGCGCACCCGGAAGTGTCCCGGGGCGCGGACCGAGGCGCGAAGCTCAGCGACCCGGAAGCTAACCGGGGCGCGTTCCGCAGCGCGTAACATGAGCGTGAGAGGTCATGTGACTTGTTAATAAAACTTTTCATTGGTTCATTTCACTTTTGGTTTCATAATGATGTAAGGCTAGGTCAGGTGACCTAAAAATAACACTTTTCATTGGTTGAGAAGTATTGTTTTTCCCAAATGATGAAAACCCCTCCTTCTTTCCTCACTCTGACTTTCATCATTGTGAGAGGAAGACCTTTATTACTATATCAGAAATGGCTTCAGTAGTTGCTTCAGCTGGTGGACCCCCCCCACCACCTCCACCTCCTCATGGGAAGAGAGGACCACCTCCCCAGGTGATGACCAACACTGAGGAGGAAGAGGAAGAAATGGATGAAGAGGAGGGAGAAGAACCACAGTTCTTAGAAGAAGTGCCCCGGGTTTCCCATAAGAAAGCCAGTTTCATCTGGCAGTTTTATTCGATCCCTCGTGGCCAAAAAAAAGTGAATGTGAGGTATGTCACCTGCCTCATCTGTAAAGAAAAATTATCCAGAGGGACGGATAAGAAATATAGTTATGGCAACCATACTATGCACAGGCACATGACAAGGAAGCATCCACTCAATTATAGCCGGGCGGAAATACGGGATTTGCAGGAAAATCCAAGATCAACTCCTGTGGCCAGATCAAGAATATCCATTTCATTGACACCAGCAGAGGCACGGGAAACTGTGCCAAACATACAAGAAAATTTTGGCCACATGATCCACACTTGTATGCACTGTCGTGCGTTGTTAGCATGTGGCAATATGAGCATAAATGCTATCAACCTGGCGTATGAACACAATAATTGCCCTAACCGCCCCCAGTAATTTTTTTTTTGCTCCTGTTGAGCCCTTTTCAATGCCTGTTTTTTGTTGTTTCCCCCCCCAAAAAAAAACCAAAAAAAATATAAAATCGTTCAAAAAATACAAAAAAAACAAAAAATGTTCAAAAAATAAAAAAAATATATAAAACAACAAAAATATTTAAAAAAAAGTTCTTTTCAGAACTACCTTCCCTTTCAAAAAAAATTGCTAGAATGTTTAGCACTCTGGCAAGCTCTATTTCTTTTGGTTCGCTTCCCGGTTAGCTTCCCGGTACGCGGACCGGGAGCTAACCAAAAAAATTTTTTTTTTAAAAAAGAGTAAGTATAAGGAAAGTAAACAGAGAGTGATGTTAAAAGAAAGACAGCTATAGGGAGTAAAGAAGAGATACTGTTTAATAGATCTATTTACCGAAGAAAAGACGGAAGAGGGTATAATTGTGAAAAACAAAATAGATAACGAAGTGAAAGAAAAAAAAAGAGAGTATAACATTAACAAAGAAGAGTTTCTTGGAGAATGTGAGTGAATGTTCAAAATAAGATTAAAACATGAGGAATAACAGAGAGAAAAAATAGAAAACAGAAAACAAAAAATAACAGAAAAAGATTAATTGAAATAGCAAAGAAATGTAAGTAACATAGAGCCATATCATCAACATAGGCAATAAAAGTTTTGCAGCTTTTATTGGCAGAAATGTGTCGCTAAAGCTGCTTTTGCGGCAGAAAACTGCCGCTAAAACCACTTTTGCACCAGTTTTCTGCCAATAAAAAGAGCAATAATTTTATTGGCTGTGTTCATAATATGCCCCTTAGTGTGCTTCAACTACACAGAGAAAGCATTATGAACAAATAGTGATAGAGTGATCAGTCAAAGACACTAAGAGTAATAGAGACGGAGTGAGTGAACAAGAGTGAGGAACTATGAGAAGAGAGGGACTGAGAAAAAGAGTGGAAGGAGTTGAGTAAGTAGGTAATAGAGAAAGGAATGAGGGAAGTAGCAAAGGCAGGAAACTGAGGGTTAAAGAAATGAAGCAGTGGAACTAATAGAAGTTAAATGTGATAGAAATGTAACGAAAAGAGTACAAAACATTTACCTTATAATTGTCGTTAAATTACTCACTTTTTGTTTTTATACTTTCAATCTGTGAAAGAGAGAACAAACATTTGAAAAATATTAAAACATGTATTTAAAAATTACAAAAGACAAGGGAAAAGATTGAAGGACAAACAGTTTTTCAACAACTTTGACACTTACAGAAGCTTCTGCTTCTCCAGGCCCCCTACACAGTCCTAAAGATATACATTTTAAACTAACAGTATCTTGATGCAGATGAAGTGAGGCCTATCTTAAAATATGGTGCATCTTTTGCATTGCTGTTGTCTCAGAAAAGTGTCGCAAGACACTAAAATTTTAAATAATTGCTTCAGGATGCCAATAAGATGTCTCCTATCCAGAGGTTTGTTTGAGGTGAGGCCTACTCAGGGTTGCAGATGAAATTTCGAGTTGTTGAAGAGAATAGAGGACATAATATATGTGAAGGTCTACCAATGAAGTGAGTCATGTCCACTGCACTCTTGAACAAAGTCCAAACCTCCTATGTTTCCCTGGACAGACCTAAACTTGATCTACACAATGTGCTTCGTAATGATAGGAAACACAGGTGATGTAAATGAAATACGTGCAATTTATTTTGCTCATTTCACAATCACATCACTTGTGTTTCCTTTGCTTAGGTATCTCATTGTGCAGATGTAGTCTAGCATATGAAAGAATACGCAGAAGCGCAGCACTGCATGCAACAACTTTGACACTTACAGAAGCCTCACCTTCTCCATGCCTCCTACACAGTTCTACATATACATCATAAATGCAAACAGTACAGAATTAATTATACATGTTAAATGGTTTATTTTTGCTGTTCTCAGAATGTATCAAAATTCACTAAAAACAGTGACTTGAAGGTATTCATCATATAACAGCGGGGGAAAAAAAACACAATCAAAATGATTGTGTTTAAAAAACCCATACAACATAACAAATCAGAATTCAGAACTCCTTAAAGTTAACTTACTTTCCATGACGTCAAAGGATGTCCTATGAACAGCTTACACTCTGTTGTGCTGTTATTACTTTCAGCCCGCCACTTTCTGAAAGAAAATCTCCATCGTTTTTAAAAACATGTTACATGCAATAAATGACTTCTTGCTCTCTACCACAAGTTTCCACAAGGCCAAATCTTGTCAGAGCCATTTATAACTCTTGCATTTCTTGTAAGCCAATCCCGTCATTTGGCATTTCTGCAACTTTCAGAATTAAAATGTTGAAGATCATTTTCACAATCCAGGAATAGTAATATCTTCCTCTTCTTGCTCAGTCATGTTCTACATTTCCTATGACACTGATACTGCTTACTATGAAGCAGACTTACACTAACTCTATGACTAGTACAATTATTTAATTCTCTACATCACGTTCAATCACAAAGCAATGTAAAACAGTAGACAGCATTGCAGACTTACATTCCCTCTACTCTATGTTTTGATTGGCTGCTTCAATTAGCTTATAAAAAGAAATAGTTTTTCTGAACTCATTCAAAGTGCACTTATTTCTCCATGACGTCCAGTTTTATGGTTAGAAGTTATGTCTCTGAACTACACTTATCCTCAAGGCCAAATTGTGTAGGAGACATTAGAACTTCTTGAAATTCCACAGAGCACATCCCGAGATTATTTCCCTAAAATTTTGGTTTTAAAAACACCAGGTAAGAGTTTTTAAGGTCATACGGCAATTTTTTTTTGAAAATTAAAACAGAATCGTTGCAGAATGACCAGCCATTTCTAGACTTTAAATAAGCTGTGTAATGTCCTGATGTTATTGAAGGGCCGTCATGATATATAATTGCTGCAGTTACAAAAGTCCTTCCTGATATTGACAACTGCGAAGCTACAAAATTTTTAATTAAAGTTGTCAATTTTGTTCCATCAGGCCTACATCGTTGGAACATTAAAATGACATACTGGCCATATGTTCGTATAAATAATGTGGACATCATTTCAGATTTACATTGTCTACACTCCATGTTGTGATCAGCTGCTTTTACTAGCTTATTAAAGGAGACTGATTTACTGTCTGGCAAAGTTAAATATATAAATCTTTCTGAGTCTACACTAGTAGTACTTGATACCATACAGTTCTCGCAGTCATGCTGCCATTGATAAGAAAGCCCAAACAGCTGATCTACATCTACACCTTCAGCATGCAATACATCAAGCATATACATTAAAAACTCCTGACAATCTTGCTGAATATTTTGAGAGAATTGTGTTTGGCCTGAACATCTGTCTAACAGATTTCGAATTTCAGACACACTTTCTATGTTTGTTCTATCAGTGCTACATTTCTCTAACACAGAATTTAACAAACTGCAAAATCTTTGATCAGAATTGACCACAATCTCTTCTTTTACATTTTCTAGAGAAAACAAAACATTAACCACTACATTAGCATAGCAGTTGACACCAGAACTGTTTTCAAATTGAAAACCAACAACATCTTCAACAGAATCCTTTTTGTTTCTGCTTGTAATTTTAGGTTCATCGACTTTTCGTCTTTTTGCTACAACCTCCCCAGTATTGGTCACATTTCTTCGTTTCCGGCCTACCACACGTTTCTCAAACAAAGGATACTGAGGCAAATGTGGCGCATACTCTCTTCTTAACCTATTGTATTCCTTAACACAATCTAGATCCGCACAAATGTTTGTGACATCACACTCAATCAAGTACAATCCCGATAAAGTTCTAACTCGTGACAATGCCACATATGCCATACCCTCCTTGAACACAGAACTGCCAATATTCACCAATGCACAGTCTACACTTAAACCTTGCGATTTATGGATTGTCACCGCATATGCCAAGCAAACAGGAAACTGCTTACGGCGAACATATAAGTCTTTTACAAGCAAAAATCTAGCAGAGCAACGACCAATTAGCTGTACTTCCTCAATGCCATCAAATTTAATTTTTAAAAATTCAATTCCATCTCTATTTCTGTATTTTACAAAATCAACAACATTACCCATTGATCCATTTACCAGACCTCTTTCAACATGTAAATTCCTTCTTAAAATTATACGGCAGTTCAAGCACACATTCAGAGTCTTTTCAAAACCTGCAGTTTTAGATATACTCTTCTCTAATGAATCCAATTTTGTTTTCAGATTCTCAGACAAAATAATTGTTGATCCCATATGCTCTACTCTGTCAATAGCTTCCAGTTTCACAATCTCTTGCTTTTCTAAATGCAACATTTAGTTGTTGAATTTGGCACATTCTGCAAGAGTTGGCATCAAACATATTCCAGATTTCTTATCAGTAATTTTCTGAAAAATATTCTCAGGCACAACATCTTGTTCTGGATATAAATTTGACAGTAATCGTGCATGTAAAGCTTCTTTCCCATGCTCGGTCACTTTTCCAATTCTAACATCTTGTAGAATAGTCTTGTAAACTTCATCCTTCGCCTGACGCATATTTTCATGCAGTTCAGCATAATTGAAGTTTAACCATATATTGACGTTGCCAATGCTGCCTAGGCACTTCCTGGTATCTTCATGCGTGAGCATTTTGAACACAGGTTGCCCTTTCACTGGTGTCAGCTGCAAAAGATCTCCGAAAACAATGATGTGTTTGCCACCAAATAACACATCATACTCTGTTTTGAGAACTTCTTGCATTCTCAAATGCACAAAGGCAAGCATGACATTGGAAACCATGCTTACTTCGTCAATGATAAGAAGTTTCATTTTCCTCAAGATTCTTGAAACTTCAAAACAAGCATCTCCAGATAGCTTGTGATATTGTAATTTGTTGTCATGCTCCACTGGCAGCATCAGTAAACGATGTAAAGTAATCCCTTTAATGTTATGTGCTGCCAGTCCAGTTGGAGCGGTGACAACACAAGACAGCGATGACTCTGTCCTTTCCTGCAAATAGCATGAAATTGCTTTAATGAGGAAACTTTTTCCAGTTCCCGCTTCTCCACTCACATACAGTCGGACAGGCTTCAACGACGTACATGAGCACTCTTTCTTGTCATGACTTAATCCATGATCAATTTGCATGGTAACTTCGTCATATATTTTCCTCTGCTCAACGTTGAGTTGTCTTTCCAACTCTTCTAAGTTAACCGCATCCTCCTGAGCATGTGCCATGGCTCTTTCCACTTCATTCATGGCAGTGGCAGCTTCATTTTCGATAACAGGTCCTCCTAGTGGATCCTGACTCAATGAAGCAGAACTCTGACTGTCCTGAGAACTGTCTCTGGCAATCTCGGCTGCAATCGTTGCTTCCTGCTCAATTTCCGCATTCAACATTTCTACATATTTGGGAAAAGCAGGACATTCTATGGTCTCCTTGGCGGCATTGAAAGAGTCTTCGTAACAGAGGAAATCTCCAAGCAGTTCCTCTTCTGCACGCCAAGGCTTGAAAAGTTGCAAAAGTGCTAAATAGAAAAACTCCTTTTTTTCAGGAGATTCGCCACTCAATTTTCGATGGTTTACCAAGTGGCATTTTCTTTGCTTGACCAGACATCCCTCACTTCCTATTACAGCATACACTCCTTTCTCAGTATCTTCTTTGATGTTCCTCTTGAATATGTAATTTTGAAGAACCTCATACAGACAAACATTGTCGAGGTGACTGCTTCTATTTGGATAATATGTATCCAACATGTTGGTCTTCAAAATGTCGGTACTGTTTGGCTCCTTTTCCGCCAAATACTCAATTTCCCGCACAGGTTTCAGAACTCGATTACGCGTTGCAGCAAGACCAAGACTCGCCCTAATGATACTCCTGGACTTGGCATAGAGACTTGCTGAAGACAACCGGTCAGAGCATTCGTAAGCTCCAATTTCTCGATGCGACAACATCTTCAGACTGAAACTGTACAACTTCTTGCTGAGGCTCTTTTCATGGGAAATGTCCTCCCACATATCCTTCAATTCTGTCTTCTCTTTTTTGGTGATGTAAGACGTCACATACCGAGCCACAGCCATACAGTTATCAGCCACAAACTGTATATCCATGTTAGCATTCCACATGGACAAAATCACCGGGTTGTAGTCGTTGATGTACTTGGACTCTTCGTTCCTCTTCAAATTGTATGTGTTTTTAGGTGATTTCTTCATGACATTATGTCGCAGCGAAGACATCAAACTGTTTACTCTTCCTTTAGAAATCACCGGTCGTGGAAAGCCGAAACGACATTTGGTGTAGAACTTGTCCTTGTTTCGGAATTTACGACGGCAGTACTTTCCACATCGATGGCTTTGGAAACGCAGAACTTTTTCTCTTAGGCTTTTCTTCTCCTTTGCGTTTGGAACAGCACACGTAGAATACTGTTGGATGAAACTCATCACTGAGTCTTCTGGATCCGTTCCAAATTTAGGTGCATCCTTGATCCACAGCAACATATGTATATGAGGAGCACCTCTTGCTTGGTACTCCTTTCTCCAGAAGAAATCCAACACCTCTCCAAGAGGTGGATTCTTCTTATTCATGATGAATGACATCATAGCTTCAAATCTATGATTGAAGTACCTACATACATTGACTGGATCCAAAGAGCACAGTTCTCCGGGTGTCTTGAATTCGATGTTATCTACGTTAGCATTTGCCTCTCGTAGAAATTCAAGTAAGTCTTCCCAGCCATACTCGGCACAGCTCAGAGTGAGGAACCATGTGGGAGTACCTAAGTTCCTCAGCATACATTTTAAATCACCATGACGACGGTACCAGTACTCATTAGTACCACGCTGACACGCCATGAGATTAATCAGGTGAGAATCCAAAATACTGTCTTGGACATTGACTTTATCCATAAAGTCACTTGCCGAGATGTTTTGCATGTGTATACCACTTTTCAAGATGTGGTTCACTGCATATGACAGTCCAGACAGATCGCTTTCAAACAGGAGATGAAACAAATAAGGAATGCATTGTCGAAACCTAGCATCTCCTGCATACAATCGCAAAGTCCGGTATTCAGAAGCAGGAATTTGATGAGGTCGCTCATCATATCTTCCTCCCTGACCTGTTGGAAAAAGCTGTGGGAAACACCGAGCTTCCAAACTTTCCTCCCAAACACTAATGGGACTCCCTTTGGCTTGTTTCATTTGAAACAACTCAATAGCATTCCCCATGACTTCCTTGGAATGCAAAGGATGAACACTATAATGTTCATATATTTCTTCACTAGTAGAGGGTTCTACTTTCTCAATTTGACCAGCACACAAATCGCTATCCTCTTCCTCACTTACTTCCTCTTCTGCAACATATACATTCTTATAGTATTTATTATTTTTTTTCAAATACAATGTTGCCTTTTTAACTTTCCTAACATCTACTAAATCTTGCCATATTTTCTTATTCTTTGTCGGAACCCCATTAACTAAGATAACCAGAGGTTCCTCTTCCACTTTTTCTACTCCAATTGTGTTAATGTTTTTCTTCAAATCTAGAGGCAAATAAACAACTCTTCCCTTTAATCCTCTCTGTAAATCTGATGGAGGCAATTTCCCTGTCTTTGGCTCCATTCTTACAATAGCCTGAAAGGGATGGATACTTTGAATCAAAATAGATTCATAAGTATTTAAATCCTTCAATTCAGAAGGAATCTCAACCAATTCCAGATTATTATGAACTGCTCTAGCAGGCATCTGGTTTTGATTTAATTTGCAACAACAATAAGTACACACACGTTGATCCAATCCCAAATCAAAACAATTTTCTACCATCAAGTATGTTGCAAAATCCTTCCATTCACTATTATTTTCCCTTTCACTTTTTGCATATAAATGCACTAACTTAGTCTGATTCTTATAATAAGTGCGTCGACAACACACACAAGTGAAATTTGGCCTCTCACTTGATTTGACCTGAAATGTGACAATTTCCCTCTGGAAATTATCTGTACTGGAAACCTGTACACTATCTTCCACATTGCCCGCTTCTTCTTGGTCAATTTCAACATTCTCCTCTTTACTTCCAAAGTAACAAAACTCAATTTCTTCACATATATTCTTCACATCTATTTCAGAACCATGCAAAAGAGCAGCGCATAATTGTTTAAGCATAATTGCTGGACTCTTAGCATAATACAACATTCTAACTAATTTCCTCACTTTATTATGATGCACTGCTAGCATTCTGAAATGATGAAAAACACTCTGGCATACTCTCCTGGAAAGACAAGCCAGTGAATGACCATGCAAACCTGTCACTTCTCTCACTCTGCAAGGATCTAATTCTTGCAACAACCTTATTTTCTGCTTCAAACTTTTCTTATTAAATGACCGTACAAAATCACAAAGCAAATTGATGGAATCCTGTCGCACACTACAAATACTACTACACTTCCAGGTGTACACAGGACCCTTAGCACGTCTTCCTAAAACCTCATTACCTAACACCTCTTCTGCCTCTGTTGTCACAAGTTTTTCTTTTTCAACTGGACAACCATCTTTCACTTCATAAGCATGACCACTGGTGTCAACTGCATGCACCAAATCATTATCCTGGAAATAACTCTCCTCATTAAAAAATGCCTCACAGCTTGAACTATGAATCCATTCTCCAAAAAAAACTTCACAAAAATTACTACGATTAACTATTCTCTTCCATCTACTATTTCTTTTGAAATCATAAATTGCCTTGTTTAGCTTCCTAATTCTATTGATTATCAAAATAAATAACTTACGTTTAATTTCAAATGCCTGATCAATAACTTTCTCAACTTTTTTTTTCTCTTATAAAAAACCACTTTCTGTTGACCTTTCTTAATATTTTTTAACAAATTGCCAATTATCCTGTTGCGGAACATTCGTTTACGAATGTCCCTAAACTGTTGTTTCCTCCTACTATCATGCACAGAGTTATCTGTTGCTTTAGCAGTAACATTTTTGATTGGCCTTTCCTTTCCATTTGAATTGGTTCTCTTTTTATGGACTGAAACATTTTCTGTAGTAATATTTTTTTTACTACACATATTTCTTATGAATGTTTTTGTACTCTTACCCGGTGCTTTCTTCGTGACTTGACAAATCTTTTTGTTAGAGGACTGCTGCTTCTTTTGATTCACCTGCTGTCTTTGACGTTTTGCAGCCTTTCTCTCTCTTTCTTTCGTTGGCATGGTGAAATGTTGAAATGATCTGCAGTTGAATCTGTGGTAAAATATATTAAAAAATGTTATTAACCACTATTACCAAACAGTAAATCAATAACAGTGATCAAAAACTTAACACACTACTTGACATTTTAAATAGAAGATTTTTTAGTCCTTGGCAAATTTACAATACAGAAATAGCAGAAAAGAAATGGAATTTATGTTCATGTTACCTGTGCTATTTTATATGTGAATCTGATCTAATTTTATGAGCATATTTTAATATTTTATTCAAGACACTACACATAACCTGTTTTTGAAGGTGTCTTTATTTTTAAATTAAACGGTTTACACTTTTACTTTTTATTTATTATAAATTTTAAAAATAAATGTTTATAGTTCCATAGGCTCAATCAGGTCAGCTTCCCACCCTATGTCATATAATTCGGACAAATCTGCATCCTCATCACGCTCTTCTTCATCCTCAGGATTTAAATCATCCAAGGGATCAACATCCACTGATGTTTCAATTACAAGTTCAATGATGAGGTCAAAATCAACTGATTGCAGATTGTCGCTCATGTTGATGTTGTCTTTATCTTTAAAGAAAGATAACAACAATGAGATGTTGCAGAGTAAGAGACAAATCTCAGAGATTATAATAGTAAAATTGTTTAACAAGAGTAACATTTTGCAGCTATTATTTAGCCATGTCCAGCGATGCTGAGCAGGTGAAGCCTATGTCTAATTTTTCAGTGAACATGACTCATCTCTTCTTAACCTTGGATAAGCCTCACCAACTCTGTGTCCCCTGCACATACTTAAATGTAAAGGGGCAGATTTATGTTAAATGGCACATCCCCAGGCATGCACCAGTTAACGTGCACCGCTGCTCTGCCACCCATGGTGTGCCGTATTTACAATCAGATAGGAGAAAGCTGCGTCAAAACCCTGAGCCTGCTTTAAGCAGGCATAGGTCTTGACGCAACATTGTGGAGATGGGGCACCCCTGAGCCTTGCTTGAGCTGCATCGCACTTGCGATACAACTCCAGCAATCACTACCTTTACAGCACAGATACGTCACGCATCTGTGCCATTTTTGCCCCATGATGCCCCGCATTGTAAATGCAGCACACCATGGGTGGCGGAACAGCGGCGCAGGATGACTGGCACATCCCTGGTGATGCGCCAGTCATCATAAATCTATCCCTAAGCTTCTTATCTTGTTACAGATGAACCGCCATATGTACCATCAAACTATTTTGCATTTCCTAAATAGCGAATTTTAAGGAATAAATAGCAATTCTTTACCATTCCTAATTTGCAATGAGCAAATTGCTAATTGCAAATTACCCATTCATTTCCATGGGCTAGGAAGGTCATAGAAATGAAGGTACAATTTGCGATTAGCAATTAGCTCATCGCAAATTAGGAATTTTTCCAAGGGTGCAGGGGTGTCTCAAGAACACCCTGCTGCACCCCTGAAAAAGAAATTTGGGGGCATATGGCGCACATACATGCCCTAAGGGCATGTATTGGCGTCATATGGCACCTTTTGTTTTTTGGAAAAAAAGCTTTTTGAAAAGAATTCGCAAATTACCACAAACTAGAAGTTGGTGGTAGTTTCCAAATCCTTAATGTCATTTTTTACATATTTTTTGTTTGATACATTGCATTTAAGTAATCGCAAAATTTGCAAATCCTTCAGTGCAATCGCAAAATAAGGAATAGCAAATTTTGCTATTCCTTATTTTGCATCAAACTTGTTTGATACATACCATTTGTCTAATTAGCATTCGCAAAGGCCGAAATTCGCAGAATTTTGATCTTTGCGAATGCTAATTAGCTTGATACATATGGCCCCAAGTGAGGCCTGTCTTGCAACATGGTGCATCTTTTGCATCACTGCTGCATCGGTTTCATGTGGCACGTTTTTTTTACACCATGACACATCTGCCTAAATGCATCAATTTGTAATTTTGTCGCCTCATAGCAAATCTTTTGCACCGCCGCTGCATCATAAAAGTGACGCACAGTGGCGCAAAAGAGGCATACACCTATCATAAATCTGTCCCTAGCATTTTAAATGATTAATCCAGGATGACGATAAGGTGTGGCCTATCCAGAGGTTTGTTTATGGTGAGGCCTACTCACAATTGCAGATTAAAGTTACGCTTGATAAAGAATACAGAGGAGATAATACATGTAAAGGCCTACCAATGAAGTAAGTAATGTCCACTTTATTGCGCCAGTCATCATAAATGTATCCCTAAGCTTCTTATCTTGTTACAGATGAACCGCCATATGTACCATCAAACTATTTTACATTTCCTAAATAGCGAATTTTAAGGAATAAATAGCAATTCTTTACCATTCCTAATTTGCAATGAGCAAATTGCTAATTGCAAATTACCCATTCATTTCCATGGGCTAGGAGGCTCATAGGAATGAAGGTTTAATTTGCGATTAGCAATTAGCTCATCACAAATTAGGAATTTTTCCAAGGGTGCAGGGGTGTCTCAAGAACACCCTGCTGCACCCCTGAAAAAGAAATTTGGGGGCATATGGCACACATACATGCCCTAAGGGCATGTATTGGCGTCATATGGCACCTTTTGTTTTTTGGAAAAAAAGCTTTTTGAAAAGAATTCACAAATTACCACCAACTAGAAGTTGGTGGTAGTTTCCAAATCCTTAATGTCATTTTTTACATATTTTTTGTTTGATACATTGCATTTAAGTAATCGCAAAATTTGCAAATCCTTCAGTGCAATCGCAAAATAAGGAATAGCAAATTTTGCTATTCCTTATTTTGCATCAAACTTGTTTGATACATACCATTTGTCTAATTAGCATTCGCAAAGGCCGAAATTCGCAGAATTTTGATCTTTGCGAATGCTAATTAGCTTGATACATATGGCCCCAAGTGAGGCCTGTCTTGCAACATGGTGCATCTTTTGCATCACTGCTGCATCGGTTTCATGTGGCACGTTTTTTTTACACCATGACACATCTGCCTAAATGCATCAATTTGTAATTTTGTCGCCTCATAGCAAATCTTTTGCACCGCCGCTGCATCATAAAAGTGACGCACAGTGGCGCAAAAGAGGCATACACCTATCATAAATCTGTCCCTAGCATTTTAAATGATTAATCCAGGATGACGATAAGGTGTGGCCTATCCAGAGGTTTGTTTAAGGTGAGGCCTACTCAGGATTGCAGATTAAAGTTACGCTTGATGAAGAATACAGAGGAGATAATACATGTAAAGGCCTACCAATGAAGTAAGTAATGTCCACTTTATTGCGCCAGTCATCATAAATGTATCCCTAAGCTTCTTATCTTGTTACAGATGAACCACCATATGTACCATCAAACTATTTTGCATTTCCTAAATAGCGAATTTTAAGGAATAAATAGCAATTCTTTACCATTCCTAATTTGCAATGAGCAAATTGCTAATTGCAAATTACCCATTCATTTCCATGGGCTAGGAGGCTCATAGGAATGAAGGTGCAATTTGCGATTAGCAATTAGCTCATCGCAAATTAGGAATTTTTTCAAGGGTGCAGGGGTATCTCAAGAACACCCTGCTGCACCCCTGAAAAAGAAATTTGGGGGCATATGGCGCACATACATGCCCTAAGGACATGTATTGGCGTCATATGGCACCTTTTGTTTTTTGGAAAAAAATGCTTTTTGAAAAGAATTCGCAAATTACCACAAACTAGAAGTTGGTGGTAGTTTCCAAATCCTTAATGTTATTTTTTACATATTTTTTGTTTGATACATTGCATTTAAGGAATCGCAAAATTTGCAAATCCTTCAGTGCAATCGCAAAATAAAGAATAGCAAATTTTGAATTAAGGACATTTTAAGTCATTTCCACATGTGCAGTATTTTCAAATTATGATTTGAAAATCGTTTTTGGGGAAAAGGAATGGTTTGCAAATTTATGACAAGGACATAATGGTGTATGCTTCTCTATAAGGCATTTCACTGTCTCTGATGTCATTTTTCCCATATTACATTATAAGACCTTTCCCCATGGAGCACATTCCTTGTAAATATGCTCCCACCTGTGCATGGTGAATTTAGATTTTGACTGTTTGAGTCACATAGCCATGTTAAAAGTGACCCAAAAAAATTGCAAATGCTTTAAAAAAACACATTCATGTGTCTTAAGGACATTTTAAGTCATTTCCCCGTGGACAGTGTTTTGTAAGTGGCGCAAAAGAGGCATACACCTATCATAAATCTGTCCCTAGCATTTTAAATGATTAATTCATGATGACGATAAGGTGTGGCCTATCCAGAGGTTTGTTTAAGGTGAGGCCTACTCAGGATTGCAGATTAAAGTTACGCTTGATGAAGAATACAGAGGAGATAATACATGTAAAGGCCTACCAATGAAGTAAGTGATGTGCACTTTATTGCGCCAGTCATCATAAATGTATCCCTAAGCTTCTTATCTTGTTACAGATGAACCACCATATGTACCATCAAACTATTTTACATTTCCTAAATAGCGAATTTTAAGGAATAAATAGCAATTCTTTACCATTCCTAATTTGCAATGAGCAAATTGCTAATTGCAAATTACCCATTCATTTCCATGGGCTAGGAGGCCCATAGGAATGAAGGTGCAATTTGCGATTAGCAATTAGCTCATCGCAAATTAGGAATTTTTCCAAGGGTGCAGGGGTATCTCAAGAACACCCAGCTGCACCCCTGAAAAATAAATTTGGGAGCATATGGCATACATACATGCCCTAAGGACATGTATTGGCGTCATATGGCACCTTTTGTTTTTTGGAAAAAAATGCTTTTTGAAAAGAATTCGCAAATTACCACAAACTAGAAGTTGGTGGTAGTTTCCAAATCCTTAATGTCATTTTTTACATATTTTTTGTTTGATACATTGCTTTTAAGGAATCGCTAAATTTGCAAATCCTTCAGTGCAATCGCAAAATAAGGAATAGCAAATTTTGATTTAAGGACATTTTAAGTCATTTCCACATGTGCAGTGTTTTCAAATTATGATTTGAAAATCGTTTTTGGGGAAAAGGAATGGTTTGCAAATTTATGACAAGGACATAATGGTGTATGCTTCTCTATAAGGCATTTCACTGTCTCTGATGTCATTTTTCCCATATTACATTATAAGACCTTTCCCCATGGAGCACATTCCTTGTAAATATGCTCCCACCTGTGCATGGTGAATTTAGATTTTGACTGTTTGAGTCACATAGCCATGTTAAAAGTGACCCAAAAAAATTGCAAACGCTTTAAAAAAACACATTCATGTGTCTTAAGGACATTTTAAGTCATTTCCCCGTGGACAGTGTTTTGTAAGTGGCGCAAAAGAGGCATACACCTATCATAAATGTGTCCCTAGCATTTTAAATGATTAATTCAGGATGACGATAAGGTGTGGCCTATCCAGAGGTTTGTTTAAGGTGAGGCCTACTCAGGATTGCAGATTAAAGTTACGCTTGATGAAGAATACAGAGGACATAATACATGTAAAGCTCTACCAATGAAGTAAGTAATGTCCACTTCATTGCGCCAGTCATCATAAATGTATCCCTAAGCTTCTTATCTTGTTAGACATCAACCGCCATATGTACCATCAAACTATTTTGCATTTCCTAAATAGCGAATTTTAAGGAATAAATAGCGATTCTTTACCATTCCAAATTTGCAATGAGCAAATTGCTAATTGCAAATTACCCATTCATTTCCATGGGCCAGGATGCCCATATGAATGAAGGTGCAATTTGCGATTAGCAATTAGCTCATCGCAAATTAGGAATTTTTCCAAAGGTGCAGGGTTGTCTCAAGAACACCCTGCTGCACCCCTGAAAAAGAAATTTGGGGGCATATGGCGCACATAAATTTTAACAACATTCCTTTACCTCAAAAACGATTTTCAATTCATAATTTGAAAACACTGCCCACAGGGAAATTACTTAAAATGTCCTTAAGACACATGAAAGTGTTTTTTGATTGCCTTTCCAGCATGGTTGGGTCACTTTTAACATGGCTATGTAACACAAACATTTAAAATCTAAATTTGCCATGCACTGGTGGGAGCATATTTACAAGCAATTTGCGCCACAGAGAAAGGTCTTACATTAAAATGGGAAAAATAACATCAGGGACAGTCAATTGCCTTATAAAGAAGCATACACCATTATGTCCTTGTCATAAATTTAAAAACAATTCCTTTTCCCCAAAAACGATTTTCAAATCATAATTTCAAAACACTGCACATGGGAAAATTACTTAAAATGTCCTTAAGACACATAAAAGCGTTTTTTGATTGCCTTTGCAGCATGTTTGTATCACTTTTAACATGGCTATGTAACACAAACATTCAAAATCTAAATTTTCCATGCACAGGTGGGAGCATATTTACAAGCAATTTGCGCCACATAATTCATAATTTTCTCCTTAAAGAACACTATTATCTATCTAAATTAAAGAAATATTTTCTCACCTTAGCAAATACTTTGAGTTTGAAAACAGTCTCAGAAACACACCAATTTGTCTTCAGCAGAGCAAAAGGTATGCACTCCAGAGTCTGCAGCTATCAAAAGCACAGAAATGCTGTAATTCTTCACACATATCTCTCATGTCACCCAATCAAAACTCTTCCCTCACTTTTTTTCAAATGAAAACCCTTCCCCCCTCTGCCATTTCATGCCTTTTCTGCATGGCAACCACCTCTTGGAAGACTTCTGGTGTTTGCAAGTTCACACAACAATGTTGCAATTGAACTCTGAACTCTCAGTGCACCTGCATATCCAGTGCATTCTTTCATTTAATGATTTTTTATTGACCATTCAAAATACATCTTTCAAATAACTCATCCATGCACCCTAACTTTATGTTTTCAGCAATCAAAATCCACCAATCACTGTTACTGCTTCATGAACACAGAAACTCCACAGTTTTTTTCATTTTAAACTCTCATTTTTTCAACTGCCATTTCATTGCCACACTTCATCTGACTGCAGGAGAACCTTCTCTCACCATGTTTTCTGTCTGGATTGTTGGACATAGTTATATCCACTGGGCTCACAGGTATGCTGAGAACAGAAAATTACCTAACCTCAATTTACAAGATGTGGAAATTAAGTGGTTTGGCCACAGATGATTAAAATGTCACCAATTGATACCATTGGTGAAAACCTTTATGCATTTGCCCAAACCTGACCTGTTAATTGTGCACTGTGGAGGTAATGATTTGGGCACTTTGACTGGGGTAGGTCTGGAAATGCTTTTAAAGGACACCTTTGAGCAATTAATGGCACTTTTTCCTCAGACTGCCTTGGTATATTCAAATATATGCCAAAGACAGAAATGGAGGTGGTCAAACCAATTTTGTCCACAAATTGAGAAATCGAGGAAGCATGTAAACAAATCTGTTTCAGCTTACATGAGAGACCATGGAATGGGCTCCCTGTACAACAATAACTTGCGTTACTACATGCAAGATATCTACAGAGGAGATGGAGTTCACTTCTCAGATGAGGGCAACAGAATTTTCACTCTGAATTT
Organism: Lissotriton helveticus; assembly: GCF_964261635.1. Classification (NCBI taxonomy): domain Eukaryota; kingdom Metazoa; phylum Chordata; class Amphibia; order Caudata; family Salamandridae; genus Lissotriton; species Lissotriton helveticus. The sequence continues at coordinate 1,377,681,558 of NC_136061.1, forward strand.
AAGACTGTGCATTGGTACCTACTTATAAGTACCTAAATGTACCATAAACCCAAAAGCTCTTCTCAGAGCTACCCTACATCTGATCACTCACAATTATTATTTTACTGTAACATTTTTCACTAATTTTCAACAAAGTACGCTCCCTGGGGCGCTACCCGGTACGCGAACCGGGAGCTAACCTCGCGCATTTTTTTTAAAAAATGGTTTTTTTTCGCACATATAAGCCTCCTCAGCCACCCTCACAAAACCTAGGGGGTCAAGATAAGTCTACCGTGCCCCCTTCTACCCATTCTGAACATTATTTGCCCTCCATTTTGTATCTTAATTCGACCGAAACACAAAATGGTGGACTCCCGTAACGCTTAAGGTAAGCGAACCGGGGCGCTCAACGGTTCGCGTACCGGGTCGCTCCCTGGGAAGCGCACCATCAAAAAAGGTGGGAAAGTAGTTTACAGAAAAGCCACTGGAGACAATTTCACATAATATAGATTAGCTCATACTACATACCAATCCCTACCATTTTCACAAATTTGATTGGAATTCCATTTAGCCATTTAGCCTGTAGACCTCTCTAAATACCCTGAGGTAAATTACTTCTCAAAACACATCTGAAGTGTTGGAATTGACAACCAATTAAAATGTTACTTTCATTTTCTACTTTTTTTACCTGACATTTGATTGGTTATGTACCTGAATATATATAAAAGAAGAGAATGAAACACAGCCATTTTGACTACTACTTCCTGGTGTACATTTCAATTGGATTTTCACTAATCACTTCAACTTCTTTCTAAAGGTAAGTTGTTATTTTAAAAACTGAACTATATTGTGCACTATAAGTTAATATGGTAAACTTTTTCTGATAGTTATATACTATCCCTCTGTAGTAGTTATAGATTTAGATAGACTTCTCTGTTATAGTTATGGATGGAGTTAGGCTTCTCTTTTATAATTATGAATTTACTTACGTTAAATCACATACACTTTTTTATATTCCTACTTCCACTCTGATACTATACACTGCCCAAAGATAAATTCTCTGTTAAAAAATGCCTATCTAAAATTAATCCCAACAGTGCCCTATCTCTACTAATATATATTTTTTTTATCCAAATTTCAGGCAACATGGAAGGCGAACAGAAAGTTTTATTTCAAATTGTCCTGCAAGAGAGCAGCCAAGAATTAATTGATCCAAATTATATAGAATTTATGGATGAAACTTGGGACCAAGAACTACTGCAATGTGTGCAAGCAGTGGATGACCTCCTTCAAAATGAGGACATTTTACACCCTCATAGATTACAAGCTATGTTCAATGAAAATGACGACATTTCAGACAGTGAAATGTTAGAAATGTTATTAAATTTTGAAACACAATCACAATAATAAATAATTGCTTAAAAAATAAAAAATAAAAAAAAAAATAATCAACAAAACCAACAATCAATTAACATACAGTATTTGAAAAGTCTATCATTAATTTTTCATTACAGTACGCTGCCCAGAACGCTTCCCGGTTCGCGGACCGGGCGCTACCCACGCAAAAAAAAACAAAAAAAAATTTGTTTTTTTTGCCCCGCGGGGCCCTTTTAAAACCTCCACATTAAACCTAGGGGGTCAGGGAGGATCTAGTATGCCCCCTTATGGTTATTTCCCCCTTTGTTTTGGCCTCCTCTTGTCTCTCAATCCTACCGAGAGACAAGATGGCGGCCGCTCCGGACTGTTTAGAATGTTGACAGACACCGGAGAGCCAATCAGCTTCGCTACGCGAAGTTCCGGTACGCTTAAGGTCCGCGGACCGGAGCGCTGCCCAGAGCGCGCTTACAGATATATATCTTTTTTTAAACGTTAATTTCTCAAAATCCACTGGAGCACATATATTGAGACCTACAAAAGGCACATCGGGCTACCAGTCCCTACAATTTTGCCAAGTTTCATGCAAATCCATTCAGCCGTTCGGGCTAAAAGTGAGGCCAACCGCCCTATGGAAAACTCAATGTTAAAAACACGTTTTGGGACCCCCCTTTTTTCTCGACCCCCCCTGGACGAACCCCCCCCAAATTTTCAGGGGCTGCTCAGAAACAAAATGTTCCATTTTCCAGAAAATTTCAGCCAATTCCGTCCACAAACGGCAAAGTTATTAGACATAGAATTTTCAAAAATCCCATAGAGAAAAAATCCTAACTATATATACCTACTGGCGACCGCCAGTAGGTAATATATATATTACCTACTGGCGGTCGCCAGTAGGTATATATAGTTAGGATTTTTTCTCTATGGGTTTTTTGAAAATTCTATGTCTAATAACTTTGGCGTTTGTGGACGGAATTGGCTGAAATTTTCAGGAAAATGGCACATTTTGTTTCTGAGCAGCCCTTGAAAATTTGGGGGGGGTTCGTCCAGTGGGGGCCGAGAAAAAAGGGGGGTCCCAAAACGTGTTTTTAACATTGAGTTTTCCATAGGGCGGTTGGCCTCACTTTTAGCCCGAACGGCTGAATGGATTTGCACGAAACTTGGCAAAATTGTAGGGACTGGTAGCCCGATGTGCCTTTTGTAGGTCTCAATATATGTGCTCCAGTGGATTTTGAGAAATTAACGTTTAAAAAAAGATATATATCTGTAACAGCGGACCGGTTAGCGCTCTGGTTCGCGGACTTTTCGCGCAACGGAGCTTTGTGAAGCGAAGCTGATTGGTTCTCCGGCGTCTGTCAACATTCCAAACAGTCCGTAGCGGCCGCCATCTTGTCTCTCGGTAGGATCGAGAGACAAGAGGAGGTCAAAACAAAGGGGGAAATAACTATAAGGGGGCATAGTAGATCCTCGCTGACCCCCTAGGTTTGATGTGGAGGTTTTAAAAGGGCCCCGCGGGGCAAAAAAAAATAATAAAAATAATAATTGAACGGCTGAATGGATTTGCACGAAACTTGGCAAAATATTAGGGACTGGTAGCCCGATGTGCCTTTGCTAGGTCTCAATATATGTGCTCCAGTGGATTTTGAGAAATTAACGTTCAAAAAAAGATATATATCTGTAACAGCGCTCCGCTTCGCGTAACGGAGGTTTGCGAAGCTGATTGGTCATTCTGTCACTGGGCTATAGTTGGGCTACATCTGGCTGATATTTGGGCTACATTTGTTTTTTTGTGTGTCTGGCGGCCATCTTTGGGCTACATTGGGCTACATTGGGCTTCATTGGGCTACATTCGGCTAATTAGCAAATAGCTCATCGCAAACTAGGAATGGTAAAGAATCGCTATTTATTCCTTAAAGTTCGCTATTTAGGAAATGCAAATAACTTTGATGATACATATGGCGGTTCATCTCTAACAAGATAAGAAGCATAGGGATAGATTTATGATGACTGGCGCATCACCAGGGATGTGTTAGTCATTCTGTGCCGCTGTTCCGTCACCTATGGTGTGCTGCATTTACAATGCGGCGCATCATGGGGCAAAAACAGCACAGATGCGTGATGTATCTGTGCCGTAAAGGTGGCGCATTGCTGGAGTTGTATCGCAAGTGTGATGAAGCTCCAGCAAGGGTCGGGGGTGCCCCTGTCGCAGGGTTTCTGTTCTCACACAGAACTGTGGACAGAGGATTGGAACCTCGGCGAATTAGGGTGTCCCAAAACTCACGTTAGTAATCAAAAACTATTTAGCAAGCTAGGTACAGTGTCACATTGGATATAACAAACTCTCAATGTTTAGACAATCCAGAATATGAACTTATAGTACCTCAGGATACGTGGAACTCATGAACAGTCGGTCGTTATATATTTCTTAGAAACCAGAACATGGAGTTAAGAAGAACACATGTGTATTTGAAATGTTTATTTACTAATGCCGTCTTCTCAGGCGTAGTACCTTAGATAATAAAAGTACACATATTATCAGTAGCAAAATTACCAGCATAGTTACTAGTACATAAAAAGTGAATGGTGATAGTATGTTAACATGCTGTAAATGAATAAGAGTTAGCAACACTTATAAGCAGCCGCGGGCCGTGGAGGGAGTTACGGTGAGGCAGGGAGGCGGGGAGGGGGAGAAGCAGGGTGGAGAATACAAGTACACATATTATCAGTAGCAAAATTACCAGCATAGTTACTAGTACATAAAAAGCGAATGGTGACAGTATGTTAACATGCTGTAAATGAATAAGAGTTAGCAACACTTATAAGCAGCCGCGGGCCGTGGAGGGAGTTACGGTGGGGCAGGGAGGCGGGGAGGGGGAGGGGCAAGGTAGAGAGGGCTCCACCCTGCTTCTCCCCCTCCCCGCCTCCCTGCCCCATCGTAACTCCCTCCACGGCCCGCGGCTGCTTATATCTCACCCTCCCTAATACACATATTATATTATTTGCTAAGAAGGTCTCTTTGTGTTGGTTTAGGGCGTGTCCATACTTTAGTGTCTTAGATTTGAAGGAATCACATCAGCATACACCAGCTCTCTCTTCATGTGAACCGCATCAACTGTTGTGTATGTGTGTTCGGCAAAGCAATATAAAACCCGCCTCATGCCCAGAATTGGCAGAAGTTGCACTTATGTTATGAGTATGAAGTCGTGGAGATCAGACCTCATAACAATTCTGTATCGTGTTGTTCTTGAAACTTTAGCACTCGCTGTACAGATATAGTTTAACAAGTAAAGCAGATAGTAGACCAATAACATATTATTCTCATGTAAACCACGATGAACTACTAGGTGGAAAGCTAAAGCAACAACTAAGTGTCGTGTGCAGAAGTTGCAAAAAAGGAAAAATGGCGTTTAAACCGGTAATGAGCCCATGCTAACTTAACACGGTGTAAAGATATCCAGGACCTAGATGACACCTCCTCATGATCCGGAAACGAACTGAATAAGATAATAGAAGTGCCATCTCATGAGAGCAGATTGCAAGTTTATATGTGGACGGTCCGCAAGGTAAAGCATTAAAAACTAGGAAAATTCAATGCTAAAGAAAAATAAAACAGCCAAGTACTTTATCGAGTCTTAAGCCAATAGGCAAGGTAAATAATAAAAACTTGACAAATAAGTCAATGAATTGTCAATGAAATGCTAGTACTCAGCATATCAAACATGAAAAAGGTCTATGACATAACTGTGTATGCAAAATAAGCTGCAACAGCCTCCAATAGGAAGTCACCGTCTTCATCCGAAAACAGTTCAGCCATCCAATTTAAAAGCGGAAAAGAACATACGTGCTCTCCCAGCACCGGATCCTCTATCACCATCAGAGGACAGCTCGGTGGGTTTTCAAGAAAGCTGTGTTCCAAGAAAGACTGTGCTGCCGCCAGTAAATTCCAGGGACCAAGTAGTCCATGCATCAATGCCACAGCCATAATCCTTTCGCCAGGACAAATCAACTCGTGAGTAATGATAGGAGTCATCAGCTGATTAAAGTCGACGTCAGGAGAAACCGGTCCGCAGAGACACAAATCAATGGCCCAATCGAAATCACAGGTCAGGCAGTGAAATACAGGCTGGACACAGGTGAAGTAGGAGAACCGAAAAGATAATCCATATGCCGTGCTTAATATCGCCAACGGCATTGTGCCATAATATTCTAGCATGCGATTGCGGAACAGTGTCAGCAGCTGCAGGGTCGGAGGTTGCATAGGAGGGACATCCATATTTAAAAATGTAAAAAAGCACAAGAGCGTCCGCTGGTAATGCAAGTAAAAATGCAATCCACGAACCAGAGTGGAGAAAATGGAATGAAAGGGAGCAGGGATGACTCCAAAGATTTTCTCAAATGAAGTCACGAGACCACTGGTAACAACTTTAAAAAAGTGTGCCAGGTATTTTGTGGAGGATGCGTTAAAGATAGTCGGAAACATGTTGCTGAAATTGAAAGGCAAACCTGTGTACGGGTGTTCGCTATGTGAAGTACGAAAGTTTCACGGGCCGAACTCAAGGCCACCTCTCTCTGAGACAAAAGAGCTCTTATTCTTGTCATGCCGTTGAAACGTGTCCCAAGGTTGGTATTTGTGGCCAGATTGAAAACTCCCTATGTTCATGTGTGGGAGGAAATAGAACATTTCTGCAGCAAATAACCCGTTCACTTACTGTTACGATAAAAGGAATACTTTTAATTAACTCAGAACAATCTTCATTATTGAGCATCAAATAACTACCATTTTCCAACAACTTGAACGTGGGGATGATAGCAGGAACTGGCGTGCCTTGCAACACGCAAGCCATATTTGGTCGGTGTTTGTTGCATGAATCGTGTAACTGTATGTGCCTACACATTAGTGAATGATCTGGCGTCTCAGTGCATTCCTCTCCATTCAGATAAACTTCTTGATAATCTTTGAAACATCTGTATGTGTATGGAAGCGACCAGACCTCATGAACAAAAGCACTACCTAAAGGTTCATAAAGACCTATTGGTATATATTTCATACAATTTGAAAACTTATATAAAGCAAAAGGCAGCGTTATTAAACCGTGGATAAGGCATGTTGCCAAAAAACCCGCAATCCTCTGCTGATGATGTCACTGAGCATGTCATGAATGATGTAATATGTGACATCATCAGTAGTGGATTATGGGTAATAGTATCTCTAGTTTACTCCCCTATAGCTGTCTTTCTTTTAACATAAGTGTGTGTTTCCTTCCCTTATACTTACTGTTTTTGGTTCGCTTCCAGTTCGCGTACCAGCGAGCGAACTAGGAAGCGAACTAAGAGAAATAGAGGTTGGCACAGTTCCAAATATTGTACCAATTTTTTAATAACGGGGAGGTAGTTCTGAAAAGAACTTTTTTTTTTATTTTTCTGAACATTTTTTTACTGTTTTTGAATTTTTCGGAACAGTTTTATATTTTTTTGGGTTTTTCTTGGAGGGGGCAATGAAAACAATTCATTGTAAAGGGCTCAACAGGAGCAACAAAACAAAAAAAAGAAGTATTTATTATTTTGGGCGTTTCGGACAAACTTGCATATGATAGTCAATAGCTCTGTTGATCAGAGTGATGCTTCTTTCTCCGTAGGAAATGAATCCATCGCAAAATACGCAGGTGTGTTTTACTTCACCAAATCTCATTTGTATATTTGGCACCATCTCCCTGCCCTCTGGTCCCGTTACTTCCGGTACAACAGATCTTCTGGCCATAATAGGGAGATTATCTAGGTCGTTCCGAAACTGTGCAGCACTGTAGTTGTTAGGATGCCACCTAGTCATATGGCGATGCATTGTGTAGTTTCCGAAACTGTATTTTTTGTCGGTCCCTCTGGACAGTCTATCTTTTTTTTTTTTAAACATATTTTTATTGCAGAGTTAGAAACCACAGGAGACAAACAATCAACCAGTGCCCTCGTGACACCCCACCGTCCAATAATAAATCCAAACTGTACACAGCCATTCAGCCCGCATCCCAGGGGCCGGGCGGCATGTTGTTCCAAGCAGTAGGAGAAAATCACAGTGCAAGTCCCACAGGGACCATGGTCGAAAAGTCACCGTACGTATCTGCTTTTACCCCCCCCCCCACAACAAAATCTCCGGCAGCCATCCCAAAACTAATACAGTGACATCCCGCGCTTCGGGGCCACCCCTAAGCGCCCCCGTCCCAACCCGCCTAGACGCTCCCCCAGCCCTCCCCTACTTCCACCTCACGCAGCCTCCCTAATAGAGCCTAGGCACCCAGGCGAGCCACCCCCTAATGGCTTCCGTCCCACCCCAAGTCCCATAAACCAGTCCCCCCCAAAGCCCCCCCCCCCTGGCAACTGCATGGAGTACCCCTCGCCCTGTCGAATTAGATGGATCCACCACAGCGCGGAAATTAACTCTCCCGTGTGTGCCCCGTGGTGTCCACCGGCTCAGTTCTCCCCATCCCCGTCATCCACCATCGAGTCACGCAGGGCCTGCACCACCTGCTCCCATGCACGCGCCGCGTCCAAAACCCTCTCATTCCCCAACTTAACAGCCTGTTTCATCCGGAGCACACTCTCGCAGGCAGACCACCGCAACAGTTCATTCTTCCACCTACGCAGCGAGGGCCCCCCCCTAGACTTCCAGTGCCACGATATCTCCCTCTGCGCCAGTATCAAACCCAGGTCAATAAATTTGCTCGTCACCTTGGTGCGTTTGGTGTGCGGGAACCAGAGCAACAGGCACGCCGCCATATCGAAGTCCACCTCCCTGGCAGACACTTCATTCAGGAGTTCCCCTACCTCTGCCCAGTAGGTCCCCAATTGCGGGCAACCCCAAAACAGATGATCCATGTCCGCACCCAAAGACGAACACCGTGGGCAGCGGGCATCCGGCACCCGGAAGTACCTCTGTAACTTCTCCGGGGTTAAATAGGCCCTATGAAGCACATAGAAATGTACTTGTTGAAAGCGCGCATTTCTCGTGCCCTTCCACGTACGCCGCAGGATGTGTCCCCATGCCGTATCCGGTATGGGGCGGCCCACGCTCTCCTCCCATTTAGTCTTGAGCCCTAGGAGTGGCTCCAGACCCTCATGCAGCATCCTATTATGGAGGCACGTCACAGCTTTAACCGTACCAGCTGCCATCACCACATATTGGCACGCCATAGTCGTCGTTGGTTCTACGAGCCCCCCTTTCCAGTGCTTCTGTACGGCAGCCACCACCGCCGCGTGTAGGAGGAACCCCCCGTCAGGCAGCCCAAACTGATCCCGGAGTACCTCAAACGGTGCTAACGCCCCATCCATGTACAAATCGCCAACCACCTGCAATCCCATCTCTTCCCAGGCCAGCAACGGGGACCAATCACCCCCGTGCGGCAAGGCCGTCAGCATGCCGATCGGAATCTCCGGTGCATAAGGCCGCGAAGCCCTCGCTCTCCGAAGGCTCCTCTGCCAACACAAGCGGAGCGTCCTTTCCTCCACGGTGAGGGCCCGCAACTCAAGCCTCTGCTGCATGATAATATAGGATAACACATGGCGTCGTATCCCCCGATCCCGGTCCACCTCCGGACCCCTGAACACCCTAGCCACATTCTGTGTAAGAACCTGCAGCTGTGCCGCTAGATAATACAGCTCGAAGTCAGGCACAGCCATACCTCCTTCCATCTTAGGGCGGAGGAGCGTGTTCAGGGCCACTCTGCGGCGACCATGCCCCCACAGAAAGCCAATAATCATCGACCTCAGGTCTCTGAAGATCCCCTGGGGAATCCATATGGGCAGCGTCCGGAAATAATAGAGAAAACGGGGGAGTGCTACCATCTTCAAAAGGGCAATCCTGCCCAAAACCGTCAGCGGGAGGGTCGACCAGAAAGACAAGCTGCCCCGCAGTGCCCGGATACAGCGACCAATGTTACCCTCCAATAGGTCCGCGGTAGCATGATAAATGCGAACACCCAAATAGGTGAAACAAGATGGTTCCCACACCACGGCCAAGTCGCCGTCAGGAGCAGGTGATCCCGCTCGCAGCGGGAACACGCAAGTCTTCGCCCAATTGACCTTAAGACCCGACAGCCGGCCGAACTCCGACAGCAGCTCCATAGCACCGGCCAACGCCCGGGAGGTGTCAGCCAGGTACAGGAGCAAGTCATCCGCATAAAGCGATATATAATGCCACTGCTCGCCCCCGGCTATCCCCATGTACTCGACACCCGACCTCGCATGGACCGCTAAAGGTTCCATTGCCAGAGCAAACAACAGGGGAGACAGAGAGCACCCCTGCCGTGTGCCCCTGCCCACCGGGTACGCCGCAGAGACCAGGCCGCCCAAATGTACTCTCGCCGTCGCCGATACATACAAGACCCTTGTCCATCTGCGGAACCCCTCTCCCATTCCAAACCTCTCCAAAACTCCGTCTAGGAACGGCCATTCCAAACTATCAAAGGCTTTCTCGATATCCACAGACAGGACCGCCGGGGCACCCTCCCCGTCCAAGATGGCGTCCATTATCCCCACCAGTCGGCGAACATTCAGCGCCGTGCTCCTCGTGGGTATGAACCCGGCCTGGTCCCTATGTACCAGGCCCGTCATATACGGGGCCAGCCTGGTGGCCAGTATCCGGCTCAGAATCTTATAATCCACCGTCAGCATGGACAGTGGGCGGTAAGACCGCACGTCTGCTGCATCCCGGCCAGGCTTCAGGAGCGGCACAATCAAGGCCTCCTGCATGGATCCGGGCAGTGCCCCAGCCTCGAAAGCTTCAGCATACACCGTCAGCAACCTGGGTGTCAAACTATCCGCATACAGCTGATAAAATTCAATCGGTAGGCCGTCCACCCCGGGCGTTTTGTTGCGGGCCATATGCTTTATGGCCGCCCGTATTTCCGTGAGCGTTACCGGACCGCCCAGTTCCTTCGCGTCCTCCTCAGCAAGGACCGGAATCTGCCTCTCCCCCAAGTATTCCGCAATGGCCTGGACCCCCACCTCCAGCTGACTCCGATACAGTTCCTCATAGTACCCCCTAAAGCACTCCAATATCGCCGCCTGGGTGTACACCATCTCTCCCTGCGCAGTGCGAATGCCGAGGATCGGGGAGCCCCCAAGTACCGGGTTGGCCAGTCTGGCCAAGAGGGTACCCACCTTATCCCTCTCCGCATGCGCCCTGATGATATACTGCTTGTAGTCATAGCATCGCAAACGTTCCGTCTCAGTGGCGACCACCTCCTTCGCTTCTAATAGCTGGGCTTGTAGGTCCGGTCTAGCCGGCCTGCGGCGCTCCAAGTCCCTCAACCTATCTTCCGCTGTCACAAGGTCATTCAACACAGCCGTGCGAGCATTCGAGAACCTGCCCAGACACACTCCTCTCACCACCACTTTCATCGCATCCCATTCAATGGACCTACTCGTGGCCGAGTCCGCATTCATTCCGAAGTAGCTATCAATGCCTTGCCGAACCACGTCTTGGAAGACGGGATCCTCAAGTGTCTCCGGCCGAAGCCGCCACGTTGGAATAACTGAGCGCTCCCTCTGCCACTGAATGTGCACCAATAGGGGATTATGATCTGAGATAGTCCTAGCCAAGTACTCCGCATGGGAGACCAACGGAGCTAGGGATCCACCGCAGAGCACCGAATCAATCCTGACATGCAGGTCATGAAGTGCAGAGTAAAAGGAGTAATCCCTGGCCTCCCTGTGCCGCTCCCTCCAGACATCCAGCAGCCCCCACCTATCCTGCCAGTCCTTCCTGTGCGCGGTCAGCCTGCGCACCGGGGAGTCCACCAGAGGGGGATGGGACCTATCCAGAGCCACATCCGTAATCGAGTTAAAGTCCCCCCCTAGCACTATCGGGCCCGCCAGGAAGGAGGCTAACGCCCCTGAGAGGCTATCAAGGTATCGAGCCTGATCAGTGTTTGGTGCATACACAGAGCAGAAAGCCACATCCCGTCCATATAACCTCCCCTCTACCGCCACAAACCGGCCACCCGGATCCACGACTTGATTCAGCAATTGAAAGGGTATCCCCGCCCTCACCCAGATCAGCACCCCCCTGGCATACGCTGAGTAGGTGGTGCCAAACACCTGGCCCCGCCACCGTTTCTGCAAGGCAGTACATTCCTTCTTAGTGAGATGAGTCTCCTGAAGCATAGCAATCTGAACCCCCCTGCGTACAAGATATGCGTGGACTTTATGACGTTTCACCATAGTTCGCAGCCCCCGGACATTCCACGTTAGGCATTTCAGATTAGGTAATGTCCCCATTCCAACTTCGTACAGTCCGAATCAAATAACGAATGTTTATAACCCCCCCAGTGCAGTTGCCCCTCCCCGAACACACCCAAAACAGAAAAACTTCCCAAACCCCTCTCCCCAGGACAGAGCACACGAACCCAATGTCCGCCCCCATCCAAACCTTGAAACAACTCCTCACACTCTTACCCTGTGGTCTCCACCACAGGCGGCCTTAAGGGCCCAAGGGGGGTGAGTCACCGCCGACCCCAGCGAGCGGAGCCCACGCCCCGCGCCTCCATCCCTCCTGAAGCACAGAACTCCCCCTCCCGGCATCCCGGCCCCTATCAACAGGATACCACCCCACCATGAAGTCCCGATCTAGCGTAATCCAATCCAATGTCAGCCACAAAAGATACCATCCGAGGTCTGTGGGGTCACCTCCGGCCCCTTCGAGCTGTCCGCTTCCGAGAGTTCCTCTCCCGACCTGCCGCCGTCACCTCCCGAGTCAGTCTCCGCACGTTCACTGTTCTGTTGCGACCCTGTAATGGCCGCCGTCGCTGCGAGCGCATCCCTCTTTTCCGCCGCCATTTGAGCTTCCCGCCTCTCCCGCTGGCGCCTGTTGCGGGATCGGATGCGTTGCGATTGTCTCACCCGGGGCTGCTTGGGTTCATCTCGCCTGCTTTTATGCGATCTATCCGTACCCGCCCTGTACAACTCCAGCCAGTGCCAAACCTCGTCCGGAGTCTGGAAAAAGTGCGTAGTCCCATCCAACATGATCCGCAACTTAGCCGGGTAGAGCAAGGAGTACTGAATGCTTTCCTCCCTGAGCTCCTTTTTCACTGCCAGGAACGATGCCCGGTTTTTCTGGACCGCTTGGGTGTAGTCCGGGAAGATCGTAACCCTACTATTCTCCACGTCATAGGGGCCCGACATCCTGGCCCGCTGAATGAGAAGATCCCGGTCCTTGTAATGGAGGAGTCTCACCACCATCGGGCGGGGGGGGCGACCAAGCCCCGGCGGGCGAGCAGGTACCCGGTGGGCCCTCTCCAGCGTAAAGAAAGGAGTGAGCCCCTCCGGCGCCACCACAGTGCGGAACCAGGTCTCCATATAGGCCACTGCATCCTCCCCCTCAATCCGTTCCGGAAGGCCTACGACCCGCACGTTGTTCCGCCTATTGCGGCCTTCCGCATCCTCTGCCCTCCGTTCCAACGAGTCCAACCGGGCCAACATATCAGTGATCTTATGTTCCGCGGCCACCACCGATGGTTTCAGGTCCAGCAATAGTTGGTCATGGTCCTTAACCTTGTCCGCTAGCTTCACATGATCTGCGCGCAGCAGCCCCAGGCCCACGGCCACCTGGGCGATGTCTTGGTGCAACACGTCCTTAGTCGAGGCGATCGCATCAAGAATGGCATCTAGTCGCTGGTTCAGCCGCAGGTCTCGATCGAGCTCCGGGGAGGGACTCTCGCCCAGCTGGGTGGAAATCGCCGAGTCCCCCTCAGTGCGTCCCTCGGCCATCGACCCTCTCGTCGCCGCCATTCCAGAGTGCTGCGTCACAAGTCCAAGAGCTCGGTTATCATCAGCGCCCGTGGGCAGCGCCGGTCACCGGCAATGCAATGTCTCCACCAACACTCACAGGCACAAAAGCCACGGCCTGCGACGCACACTCCACTCGGCCGCTCCCCTCGGGAGCCTGAGGGGGAGAGGAGAAGTCCCAGGGCGGTGTCCAGCTAGGGTCCCCAAGCTCCGGACGAGCCAAGGTTGCGTGCCGCGGCCGCAGAGCACAGCCCCGCCGACCCTAGCGCCCCAGTCAGCGGAATGCAGGATCTCCCGGCAGGATCCCTCGCCAGTCGGCGACAACTCGGCTCAGGGCTGAAGTCCGGGGCCTTCCAATCTCCCCGCCGCCATTTTCTTCGCACCCTCGGCAACACCTCAGCCGTTGCTTCGACACGGTCTCCTCGGGGGCGGCAGTCCCCCAGCAGTTCACCAAGTGCACCCCGCTGTCCCCTCGCACTTCAGAGGGCAGGAGGATCGTCTCCGGGTCGCCTAGGGTTCCGAAAACAGGAGAAATAGCGGGATCCAGCGCGGAGCTACGAGCTCACGCCGCCATCCCGATCGGCGTCCAAGCCACGCCCCCTGGACAGTCTATCTTGACATATAAGGCAAGTTACGTATCTTGCATTTACTTTTTTCTGACCTTTGGGAATTTTAAAAAATTGCCAAATGAAGTTTTCTTTCCGGTGAGACGTCTTGGGCTGCTCAGGCAAAAACTGCCTCTCTTCGTGCTCGTCCTCCTGTTCCTCTTCTTCTTCTTCTTGTTGAATTACAACTTGAGCAGGTGGTCCACTCTTCCTTGGATGTGGTGGAGGTGGTGGGGAAGCACCAGCTGAAGCTACTAAAGAAGCCATTGCTCAGTGATCACAAAGGGTCTTTCTCTCACAATGATGAAAGTCAGAGTGAGGAAAGAAGGAGGGATTTTCATCATTTGGGAAAAACAAGAGTTCTCAACCAATCAAAAGTGTTCATTTTAGATTATATGACCTAGTCTTACATCATTAGGAAACCAAAAGTGAAATGAACCAATGAAAAGTGTTATTACCAAGTCACATGACTTGCTGTGTTTACGTTAAGCGCTTTGCAGGGCCTCCCGGTTTGCTTCCAGAAACCTGCGCTTTGGCACTCGCTTCGCGTACCAGTTCGCTAACGTAGCACGTCATATGACGTATCACGCGACAACGTGGAACGTCATGCGGACGGGAGGCGTCACGATGTTGTTTTCTAACGCGGCACTTGCGGTAAAGAAACGTTTACCGGCTCGCGGTCTATTTCGCGGCATCAAGGTCAGCTAACGGGAAGCTTCCCGATTCGCGAAGCGGGAACGAAGAAAAAAAAATATTTAAAAAAAAAAATTATTCATAAACATATAAAATATATTTTTGGATTTAAAGAAGAATACATTTTACAGCTACAGATATTAGCTGTTAAAAAACCAATGAAATTCACAGAAAAAACCATAGGTTATAGACCATATATAGTTAGGAATTAGCATTTACAAAACCTTGAAAATTCACTGAAAAAACCATAGGTTATAGACCATATATAGTTAGGAATTAGCATTTAGAAAACCTTATTTTACTCACACAAAACCATTGAAATTCCATATATAGTTAGTTGCACTAACTATATATCGCGCACCTGCAATCCACTGCTGATGATGTCACATATTACATCATTCATGACATGGTCAGTGACATCACTGATGACATCACTGATGACATCTCAAATGACATCACTGATGACATCACTGATGACAACATCCAGTGACTGTATGCTTCTGTAAAGTTAAAATATGTCTTACATATTGAAGAATGAGTGGATGTATAAGTGTCTGGATGAAGGATTTAGTAGGTGCATGACTGACTGTATAAGTGAGTGATTAAATGTGTCTCACTGAGTGCATGGGTTAGTGACTAAACTGTTTTAAATTGTGCATCATTGTGTCTGTTGTTTTGTAATCTGATGCATGTGTTGATCATTAGCTATATGACTAACTATATGGGTTATTGATTAGTTGCCCAAGTATTTGTATGGGAGACTGAGTGTGTGTGTGGGTGTCTGGGAGGTGTATGACTCTGTGCATAGATGTGTGAGCAGTTGATTCACTAGATGTATGGGTTCAAAAGTGCATGTGGAAACATCTGTATGGGCGGTTGACTGTGTGCATGAGTGTATTGGTGAGTGAATGGATATCTCAGTGCTACATGTCAAAGTAAGTACATATGTAAAACACAGTACATGTGATAGTTGACATATATAAATAACTGTGCATAAGAGCCAGTGAATGTGTGAGTGGCTGTATGGATTATTGTGAACTTGTATCAGGGATTGTATAACAGAGTAAATATGTGTTATTATATGTTCCAATAAGTAAGGTGTGTATAACTATATAGTTGAGGAAATCGAGGTGTGATTGATTCTTTGCAAGACTGACTAGGTGTGTGAGTAACTCCATGGATGAGTGACAGTCTGTGAGTGTCTGTTTACACTGAGTGTATCTAAGGTTATATTAGAGTCTGAAGAGGTTCATTGTATCATCACATGAATGATGTCATCAGTGATGTGATCAGTAATGTCAAATGAGATGTCATCAGTGATGTCATCAGTGATGTCATTTGAGATGTCATCAGTGATGTCATCAGTGATGTCACTGACCATGTCATGAATGATGTAATATGTGACATCATCAGCAGTGGATTGCAGGTGCGCGATATATAGTTAGTGCAACTAACTATATATGGAATTTCAATGGTTTTGTGTGAGTAAAATAAGGTTTTCTAAATGCTAATTCCTAACTATATATGGTCTATAACCTATGGTTTTTTCAGTGAATTTTCAAGGTTTTGTAAATGCTAATTCCTAACTATATATGGTCTATAACCTATGGTTTTTTCTGTGAATATATATATATATATATACATATATATATATATATATATATATATATATATATATATATATATGTATATATATATATATGTATATGTATATATATATATATATATATATATATATATATATATATATATATATATATATATATATATATATATATATATATATATATATATATATATATATATATATATATATCATACAAAGAAGAGTTGCCCCCTCGGAAGAGCCACAAACAGGTAGGTTGAAAATTGCCGCTTTATTGTGGATGCTGTAGCGTGGTTGCTAGAATATCTTTACACAGAATTCTCAGCCTGACGCGTTTCGTGTAGTCTCACAATTTCTCAAAGGCATTCATGTTTCACGACGCTGAGCAGTTCAATTTAAGGTCCTGATACCCGCCCATATGGGCGTCGGCTCTCACAGAGCCTCATGGTAACTGTAGTCCGTACTTAACTTGCTCAAGTGAGTTGCTCACAGCGTGGTGCATGTTTCTCAAATCCCCAGTGGGTGTGCACAGATTCCAGTATTTTCCGCGCTGCACAATATACCTCCCAACACGACCTCCTGCCCAAAATGCAGATCATCGTTTGACACAGCATCGGTCCGCTTCTATGCGGCTGGGCTTCTCCCACGGCTGGGCCAGCCGTAACATATCACACAAAAAAGAGTTACCCCCTCGGAAGAGCCACAAACAGGTAGGTTGAAAATTGCCGCTTTATTGTGGAAGCTGTAGCGTGGTTGCCAGGATATCCTTACACAGAATTCTCAGCCTGACGCGTTTCGTGTAGTCTCACACTTTCTCAAAGGCATTCATGTTTCACGACACTGAGCAGTTCAATTTAAGGTCCTGATACCCGCCCATATGGGCGTCGGCTCTCACAGAGCCTCATGGTAACTGTAGTCCGTACTTAACTTGCTCAAGTGAGTTGCTCACAGCGTGGTGCATGTTTCTCAAATCCCCAGTGGGTGTGCACAGATTCCAGTATTTTCCGCGCTGCACATTATACCTCCCAACACGACCTCGTGCCCGAAATGCAGATCATCGTTTGACACCGCATCGGTCCGCTTCTATGCGGCTGGGCTTCTCCCACGGCTGGGCCAGCCGTAACATATCACACAAAGAAGAGTTGCCCCCTCGGAAGAGCGACAAACAGGTAGGTTGAAAATTGCCGCTTTATTGTGGAAGCTGTAGCGTGGTTGCCAGGATATCTTTACACAGAATTCTTAGCCTGACGCTTTTCGTGCAGTCTCACACTTTCTCAAAGGCATTCATGTTTCACGACGCTGAGCAGTTCAATTTAAGGTCCTGATACCCGCCCATAAGGGCGACGGCTCTCACAGAGCCTCATGGTAACTGTAGTCCGTACTTCACTTGCTCAAGTGAGTTGCTCACAGCGTGGTGCATGTTTCTCAAATCCCCAGTGGATGTGCACAGATTCCAGTATTTTCCACGCTGCACATTATACCTCCCAACACGACCTCCTGCCCGAAATGCAGATCATCGTTTGACACCGCATCGGTCCGCTTCTATGCGGCTGGCCTTCTCCCACGGCTGGGCCAGCCATAACATATCACACAAAGAAGAGTTGCCGCCTCGGAAGAGCCACAAACAGGTAGGTTGAAAATTGCCGCTTTATTGTGGAAGCTGTAGCGTGGTTGCCAGGATATCTTTACACAGAATTCTCAGCCTGACGCGTTTCGTGTTGTCTCACACTTTCTCAAAGGCATTCATGTTTCACGACGCTGAGCAGTTCAATTTAAGGTCCTGATACCCGCCCATATGGGCGTCGGCTCTCACAGAGCCTCATGGTAACTGTAGTCCGTACTTAACTTGCTCAAGTGAGTTGCTCACAGCGTGGTGCATGTTTCTCAAATCCCCAGTGGGTTTGCACAGATTCCAGTATTTTCTGCGCTGCACATTATACCTCCCAACACGACCTCCTGCCCGAAATGCAGATCATCGTTTGACACCGCATCGGTCCGCTTCTATGCGGCTGGGATTCTCCCATGGCTATGCCAGCTCAAACTGAGACCTACCCAGTGTTCTCTCCTTCTTTTTTGCATAATTTATGCGTCACTCTATGCCTGAAAGGGTTTTGTTTTGACTTAATACTGGGTGCTCCCTTGTGTCTGGACAAAGCTATACCTCTCTGAAGAGCTCTAATTAGAGTGAAACACTGTGTCAGGGGTTGCTTTTACTCATTTCAGGTTGGCTTGAGTTGGTATTTTGTGGTAAATAAATAAATAATACCCTGTTTTTGGATGAATGAATGAATAACAGATAGCTCAATAAATAAGAGTCAAGATTCGAGGTAGTAGGAGTTTCTGCAGGTTTATTACAGCATAAGGACAGGATCAGGACAACCTGCATAGGAACAGAATGGCAGGAAAAAAAGGGGCCCAGCAGCTGCTGGGGCTAGGTCTGGGATGAGCGCGCTCGCATTTAATAACAAAACATTGACTTATATACATAGCGCAAACACATAGCATTACATTGCAGTAGGCGTAACAGTAGGTGGAGTAGAAGGCGTGACGTGTAGCAGTCGCGAGAGATAACAGTAAAAGTGGGTGTAACGGGGAGTTCACTTAGACATGTGATGCAAAACGTAACAGAATATGTCATGAATGGGCGGAAACATTGGAGGGGGCTACCTAAGGAGCCGGGACCTCTAATCAAATGGTGCGCGAAAACTAGCAATGACGTGTTACTAGGAGAAGCTGGGGGCTACGAACTCTGTGCTAGGAGCAGAGACTAGAGTCTGGAGGGTCGGAGCGACATGTACCTAAACCCTATCTGGTATCTAATGTTTAGGGAACATGTTGATATAAACTAGAAGTCATGAGGGGAGAGGCTAACCTGATTCTAAGACTGGACCATGCATTATTCTACATGTAGTGCGTGAAGAATATTAAAAAGACCATTAAACACAGTATTTCTCTAACATGGAGACGAGAAGGCTAGACAATGACGGAAACTATTGATGCAGTTCAGTAGCTTAGGAATGCAGAGGAGGAGGACTGAACTGATAGCAGGAACTATAACATACTTTTGGCAGACTCAGAGGCAGAGCCGGGGTGCACCGGGCACTGCAAGGCAGGAAGTGAGTGAAGGGTCGAGGATACAGGTGGGGGCTGTATCGCTCCTTAGCGAGGCTTTCAGGAGACAGGAGCTGAATCTGTGGTCCGGGCCCTTTTTGAGGCCTGGAAACGGGGACTTTATAATTGAATAACGTGCACACTGAGAAAACGTGGCAACATTACTTACATAGGCCTGATATTCGTAGTATTCACGAGGACTAGAAACTGACATACTAGAGGTGGACACAACTGGAATTGCGTCATTAATCAGAAATGGGGAATAACATATGCATATTGGTCATGCACACATAACACATGATGGATGAGGCGTAGGGACACAGAACATGGCAAAATTTACTTTTCCACATTCCCTCCTTGTCACTACGTTTCCATCAGGAAACATCAATATTCATGATACCGTCTATCATTTCATACAGTACCATTTGCTCGTCTCGTATTGTCTTGGAACGGGATTTAGAACAGGGCTTGGGACTGGGAGTACTGAAATAGCAGGTGAGTCTGGAGTAGTATCAGACTGAACATTCAGAACCATGAAATTCGACGAATAATTTCCTAAATTATATACTTCATTTTCTAGATCTAAACCTGTTCTGTGGGGGAAACCTTGCTTGTCTGGGAAACATGTACTGTTAAGAAAAGACATATCTGTTGAGGATGACGTTAACGTGGACCATGCTCCACACGAACCATTGTGTGAGAATGGATAAGGAAAGAGTGGCAGAACTCCCTTCGGTGTCTGGAAAGGGGGGAGTCGACCACACACCCAACAATTAGTGGCATTGCTGGTCTGGTGTGAATAATGTAACATACGGATAAATGTGTTATTACGCATGGCGAGGCGGTATGCATATTCGTGAGGAGGCAGATCACTAAACGTGTGCTCTACTGTAGCATGAGCAGACATATTTACATGAGGAACTGGAAAATACAGGAAAAGTGCGTAACTAGTGCAGGAAATCATTATGCTGATGAATAATATGAAACTCAGAAAAACGATACATTTGATTGAGCTTTGACTGACTCTCTCACTATGGGGGTCTATTTTATACATGTCAGAAACAGTCTAACCGTTTCACCTAGGGGAGGACTTATACAATCAAACTGGCTGACTTATTAGACCTGAGCTTTAACTTATACTCCTGTTGCGGAGTTTTCTCTAACAAGGGAGGGGTTGTAATAAAGTCTTGTGCGGGACAGTCCTTTAAAACAATGTTCTGGCAATCCTTCGAATCCTGGGAAATGTTCTTGGAAATGTTTTTGAAAGCTGGTGTCGATCCTTTGAAAAGTTTTACGTGAGAAAGGTGAACCCACCCCTTCCTGCCTTCCAACTTGACGGCAGTTCGGGTGGTCAAGAGGACCTGACGTGGCTCCTTCCAACGTGGTTCCAGCGGACTTGATCTGTCAAAATTTCTGATCATCACCAAGGAGCCTGGAACGATCTCGTGCGGTGCCACCTCAGTATTGTCTGGAAATGCGGCGGCAACCTGTGAACGACATGAGTTGAGGGCAGACATCAAGGAAGCTAGGTAATCTGTCAGCATATTACATGAAACATCGGTAATACTTCGGGGTCTAGGAGTACCCCACATGTTAGGGGGGCGGCCGAAAACGACCTCATACGGGGACAGACCTGATCTGGAATGTGCGACCATACGCATGTAAAACAGAGCGACTGGCAAAGCTACTAACCAGTCCACACCCTTGTCTTTACAGACTTTTGCTATACGGATTTTCAGGGTCTGATTATGTCTTTCGACTAGTCCAGCTGCTTCTGGATGGCGTACACAATGGAACTTCCACTGGTACCCTAACAAAAGGGAAACATGCTTCATGAGTTCGGATGAGAATGGCTGGCCGTTATCAGAATATACGACTCTAGGGAGTCCGTATCTAGGGAAAAATTCACGAACCAACTGCTTGGCAGTGGTCGCGGCTGTGTAATCTGGGACTGGATATGCTTCTGTCCATCTGGACAAAGCGCATACAACTACAAGGACATACTTGAAACCTCGACATCGCTCCATTTGGATATAATCCATCTGGAGGACCTCAAAAGGGTGGTCAGGGGGCTGGAAACCACCTTGTTCCACTGGAACACTTTTACCTGGATTAAACTGACAACATATCATACAGGTACGGACTTTCTGCTTGGCTGCAGCTCGTAAATGCTTGTTGAACCAAATGGTCTGGATACTGTCTAACATAGCTTTTTCTCCTAAATGTGCTGGACTATGTGCGGTATTGATAATGACTTGAACCATAGAATCGGGGAGAAACCATGTGGCTCTACCCTTCGTTAACCATCCTTGATCTGTCTGGACCCCTCCTTGTACAGACCATTTCTTGATTTCATCAGGAGTAGCATGTGACTGGATATCTATGACATCTTGAGTAGGGTCCTTAACTGTCATGCATGTAATCGGATCTGGAGTATGTGTCTGTGTCTGATTAACTGGAATGTCTGGAGTCTGTGCTGTAAGCTTGGCTGTGCGGTCTGCTAAATCATTACCTTGGGAAATAATGTCAGTGACTTTCGTATGTGCCTTGCACTTCATGATAGCAATAGATGTCGGTAAATGTATGGCATCTAACAGGGCTTGAATAAGGAGACCATGCTGAATCTTGGTTCCATGAGAAGTCATAAAACCTCTCTCCTGCCAGAGCACTCCGAAGTCGTGTACAACTCCGAATGCGTAACGTGAATCTGTGTAAACATTAACTTTCAGGTTCTTGGCATGTATACAGGCTTGTGTCAGAGCGACTAGCTCTGCTGCTTGAGCGGACAGAGTATCAATACGGTGTGTTTCAATAACTTCAGTGTCAGTAGTCACTGCATACGCGGCGACTAGTTCTCCTGTACTAGTTCTCATACATGAACCATCCACATAAAGTGTCAGGTCAGGATCTGGTAACGGAATATCTGTCAGGTCTTGTCTTGGCTTTGTCGTAATGTTAACTACTTCCACACAATCATGTGTGTCTGGATTTGAACTAACGGATGGTAACAGTGTAGCAGGATTCAGGACGTTGCAGCGTCTAATTTCTATGTGTGGCTGGAACAGTGTCAATTCATAACCTGTTAAACGTGCAATTGTCAAGTGCTGAGTTTGTGTTCGGTTTAAAAGAACTTCTACTGAATGTGGGACCTGTACTGTCAGGGAATGTCCTAAAACTATGGAATCACTTTGTCTGATAGCTAGTGCTGTGGCTGCAACTGACTTGAGGCACGCAGGCAACGCCTGGGCGACTGGATCTAATGTGCTCGAAAAATAAGCACAGGGCTTGTATTGACCTGCTTGATCTTGTGTGAGGACAGATAATGCTGTACCTTCGCGTTCTGTAACGAAAAGTGTAAAAGGCTTACTGTAGTTCGGTGTAGCTAGAACTGGAGCTTGACATAGGGCTTTCTTTAACTCGTTGAAACTAAGTGTATGTTCAGATGTCCAAGGGAGGACAGTCGATACGGCTGCCTCCTGTGTCGTTAACCGTATCAGTGGCTTGGCTAGGAATGCATACTGGGGAATCCAATGTCTACAATAAAAAGTAAGGCCGATAAAAGCACGTACCTCCTTCTGGGTTCTGGGCTGGGGAAGACTCGCTATTAACTGGATACGGTCGGGTGTCAACTGCCTACCCCTCTTGGACAGCAAGTGTCCTAAGTATACCACTTGCTGGACACAGAATTGAAGCTTCGAAGGTGACACCTTGTGTCCCATCTCGGCTAGAAAATACAGGACTGTAAGTGATGCACGCTCGCAGTCACGTTCAGAACGGGCTGTGATCAGTAGATCATCGACATACTGGAGCAGGGCAGTGTCAGTTGGCATGTGAATGTTGTCTAGTTGTCTCTTGAGTGCTTGACTGTAAATGCTAGGGCTTTCTGTGAAACCTTGAGGAGCGCGTGTAAACATATAGCTCCTTCCATTTAAACAGAATCCGAAAAGAAACTGGCTGTCTGGATGAATTGGAACACTAAAAAATGCATTCTTGAGATCAATAACAGTGAAAAACATGGCTTCGGAATCAATGGCTGTTAACAGGGAAGAAATGTCTGGGACAACTGGGTACTGAGGAATAATACATTTATTAAGCTCTCGTAAATCAATCACTAATCGATATACTGGGGGTGCATTCGGATCAGTACGTTTCATGACTGGAATGATCGGAGAATTACATACATTGGAGTCAGTTTCTACAACTACTCCTTGAGCCATGAGCTCGTCAATAATTTTGGATAAGGCTGCTACAGCCTCAGGCGGCAGTCTGTACTGTCTGATTCGTGGTAACACTACACCTGGTTTGAGAGTCACACGATAGGGTGTGATTTGCATGTAACCTACATCAGTTGGACCTTGCGCCCATAAATGCTGCGGAACATTAGACAATCTGGAATCAAAATCTCGTAATACATAGTGACCCTTAAAGTCACGTAGGAACAGACGTATTCCCTCTGGGGAACAGCAAATAACTGCACCTAATTCTTTCAATGTCTTAATGCCTAATAGATTTTCTGGACATGACTTAGTAAGTAACAGATCAGTAGTACGGGACAATGGACCTACTTCTAGAGTAACTGGCTTTGAAATCTCATTAACTATGGGTTTTCCTGAAAATCCAAGGGAAACATTTCTTGAGCCTGAGAGCGGAGCCCCTGGAACTTCGGCGTGACTAATCGTGGTCCTACTTGCCCCTGTATCGATCAAAAACTTTCTGTCTTTCCCTAATACTTGACTATGAACATAGGGACCTTCTTGGTCTACAGGTATCTCGATGAGAGGCAAGCCAACCTCCCTCTCTAGGCTGTTTCATGAATATGACTGGTACTCTGGATACTCGGACTGTGCATACTGGTACATCTGCGATGTAACGTGCTGTGTTGCAGCAATAGGCTGCGGTACGGTAACTGTCTGTGGTGCATTCTGTGACTGAGAAGTCTGTGAAACTAGTTCTTGTCTTGGCGGACGTGGTCTTTCTTTAGTCTTACCAGTAGCTATGTTGTGTTTCAGAACTGCACACTCGTTTATAAAATGACCTGGCTGTTTACAATAATTGCAGTTCCCTTTAACGGGAGCCGCAGGATGACTGGCTTGATTCGGACCCCTCTTCTGACTGTCTTGAGGAATAGATTGTGCAACTAGTACTTTCATTTTCGTGTCTTTCATACGTTTTCTTTCGTGTTCTTGCTCTTCTCTGATTCTATTCTGGTGATACTGGAGCATCTGGAGCATCTGGGACGGAGTATTTGCTTGCCAGGTGCTTTCGACTTTCAAAACTCGGTTTTTAATTTGTGGACTTGAATTCTCGACTAATTTGGTAACGAAAAGATGAGGGTATGACTCACTACTTGTCTTGAGACCACTGTTAATACTGAAACATTTCTCGAATCTAGAATAAAAATCACTAATATCCTCATCTTGTTTCTGTTTACAGGCTGAGATTGCATCCCAGTCTTCTTTCCTAGTTGTCAATAATCTGGGTAAAACTTGAATCAATAATTCTGGTAATTCTTTACATTTATCTCCAAGACCGGTACCTGGTACTCGTGCCTTGTCTTCAGCTTCTAGAGCTGCCCAATCGATCTTTTTCTCTCCCACCTCCCATTCTTTTTCCTTTAACTTTTCATACACCCCTGCGGGTAGCAGGACCTTTAACATTTTAATGATATCTGGGTAAGTGTATTCTCCCATACGGAGCATGTCTTTTAATTCTCTATGGAACCCTGCTGGATCTTTGTCATGACAGGGGATTAATTTCTTCATTTCAAGGAGTTCCATCTTTGATATCGGAGTGTATACAAACACTCGTTGCATTACGCCACCCGCCCCTTGGACTGGGTGGACTTCTCGTAGCGGATTCTGTCTGTCTATGTAGAATGGTTTACTTTCTGGGGGTGAGACATGAACAAAATGCGGGTTCAGGAACGTTCTATACTTGTGGCGCTGTTCTAGAATGACACTAATTAAATCGGTACCTAGACCTCTCCATCTGTACTGGAGTAACTCGTTCAGGATATCATGTAACGGGCCTGGATCAGAATGTTGACCCTCATACAAGGTAATGAGGTGCTGGATCATATACATACCCACCAGTCGTTGCTCGGCTGGGGGCAGTTTCAGAAACATTTGTGCCACTATTTCGTCTGGAAAAGTGGTAGAATCAGTAATCCATCGGACCGCTGATCGGGCTAGTTCTTGTTCGTGCATGGTACTTAGTTCGCTATAACCGACTCGTGATTTCAGAATGTGATCGGTAGCTTGAAATACTTGTTCTAGGGAACCTCGTTCTGGTGCTGGATGATGAAAAATAGACTTAGGTTCTAGACGTGAATGGCGATCTGGAAATCTGGATTTTCCTACATACGCTATTCTGGCGGAATTCTCGTCTTCCTCTTCAGGATCAGAGACACTTTCTTTCTCGCTTACTTGTGCTGCTTTACGCTGTTCGTGTAACCTTATTATTTCTTTACGAATTTTCTTGTACATACTTTCCATGGCACTAATGGTCTTGTGCTTACCCTCGGCTATATTATCACTCCACCTTGTTAGGATTCTCATTTCGGCGGGATCTTTAGACGGGTAATCTTGTTCTCTTATTAAACAATTGATCAGGAACTTTAATATCATGAGCTGAATCTCGGCTTTCCTTTGAGACATAATCTCGCCAATACTTTCTGGATCATCCCCTGTACGGATGAAACGATAGATTCTGTCTAGATCTTCTTTCATATTTGGTAAGGTGACTAGATACTCGGTCACCCTTCTTACGCGTACGGAATATAAAACCATATTATACTCGCCTGGGACTGTGTCATAGACACATTCGGCAAGGGCTTGTCTGATTTCTGTAACAGACTTATTACTTTTAGGAGTACGCTGTGATGCTTGAGCATGTAATTCGAGTGCTGATAAACGCTTGTGTGGCGGCGGGGTTTGAGGAGGACCCCCTCCTGCGGCCCCTAGACTAGAATCGTCGACTGACATTCTTCGTGCTTGCAGGGTCGGTAATTGTAACGTGGGCTGAACTTGTATGGCAGGCTGACCCGGGGGTTCTGTAACAGGTACTCCGGTGTCTGGAGGAACTGGAAGTGCCTGATTTACAGGGACAGGCGGAGCGCGAACTGGATTTGCATATTCTGGAACTGTGTCATCCAAATAGGACGAAATAAAAATATCAGCTGCGGTCGGTTTGTGACGTAGCTTGGTCGGAACTAATGGTGGCGGGAAATTACTGGATGCCTCTGGGGTCGCTTTTGGCAAGCCTTCGGCAAGGAGAGGATACATACCCTTAATAAGGGCATGCCTCTGTCTGCCTGACTGTTCGGCTTTGACTTGTTCACCTATCTCGATTAATTCTCTTTCTTGAGCTCGTTCTTGGGATTCTCTACTTAACTCTGACTTTCTGACTTCCTTTTCCGTTCTTCTATGCGCTTCCTTACGCCATAACTCGATGGCATCTTTCTGTGACTGTCTGGCTTTCTTTTTCCATAATGCTTCTTCTACTCGCATGATACATTCGGCATCCCATGTACCCGATACGGGCCATCTATACTTTTCTTCTAACTGTTTGGTATACTCTACCCATAAATCTAGATACAATATGGCGCTTATGCCATGTTTCTGATACATAAAATGACCTGGACTGTCCCTAGGCGGAACAGGAACTGCTGCTTCCAGCAGACCCTTTCTGGTTTTTAACTGACGTAACTTGGAAAAGAGCGGCATTCTAAACTTGAATCGGAACACAATACAATACACGAAAAACAATAACAATTGGGAAAACAATTCAGGCATACCACGACATTGGAAATACATTAAACAACATTATAACATAACAGTTCGAACAGAATACTACCTGAAAAATACTGAAAACAGAAACAGAACAGAATTCTCGAGAACGGAACAGACTAGAATTACTGGATGCACTGCTGTAACAGTACGGAACATACCGGTCCCATAAAGGAACACATCAAGACCCGTATCCACCTAGGTGAACACTTCGTTCGTGAGCTTGGGTACCACCAACCCACGGACCAGGAGTCAATTTAGACTGACCCTGTCTAGATACCACCCCAGCAATGGTACTCACCGGGCAGCACGGAACGGAAGGCCTCGGACGGGACTGGACTGACGACGACGAACTTCGGACTTCGGACTTCGGTTACGGGTGGACCTCCGGATACCTCGGACCTTGGACTCTCGGCTTGGGCTCTGGTCGGGACTCGCCGCGTTCCTCCACCGTCTCGTTCGGATGCTGGACCGCCTCCTCCGTCTCCTCCGTGGGCCTGAGGGATACTTGAACAGAAATATCTGCACTTGGCCAGTATAGTTCCGTCACGACTGCAGAGGGTCAGGGGGTCGGCGTGGCTTCACCGACGCGTGGGGAAAGGGCAAGTCCCTGTTCGGGCGCCATTATGTGGTAAATAAATAAATAATACCCTGTTTTTGGATGAATGAATGAATAACAGATAGCTCAATAAATAAGAGTCAAGATTCGAGGTAGTAGGAGTTTCTGCAGGTTTATTACAGCATAAGGACAGGATCAGGACAACCTGCATAGGAACAGAATGGCAGGAAAAAAAGGGGCCCAGCAGCTGCTGGGGCTAGGTCTGGGATGAGCGCGCTCGCATTTAATAACAAAACATTGACTTATATACATAGCGCAAACACATAGCATTACATTGCAGTAGGCGTAACAGTAGGTGGAGTAGAAGGCGTGACGTGTAGCAGTCGCGAGAGATAACAGTAAAAGTGGGTGTAACGGGGAGTTCACTTAGACATGTGATGCAAAACGTAACAGAATATGTCATGAATGGGCGGAAACATTGGAGGGGGCTACCTAAGGAGCCGGGACCTCTAATCAAATGGTGCGCGAAAACTAGCAATGACGTGTTACTAGGAGAAGCTGGGGGCTACGAACTCTGTGCTAGGAGCAGAGACTAGAGTCTGGAGGGTCGGAGCGACATGTACCTAAACCCTATCTGGTATCTAATGTTTAGGGAACATGTTGATATAAACTAGAAGTCATGAGGGGAGAGGCTAACCTGATTCTAAGACTGGACCATGCATTATTCTACATGTAGTGCGTGAAGAATATTAAAAAGACCATTAAACACAGTATTTCTCTAACATGGAGACGAGAAGGCTAGACAATGACGGAAACTATTGATGCAGTTCAGTAGCTTAGGAATGCAGAGGAGGAGGACTGAACTGATAGCAGGAACTATAACATACTTTTGGCAGACTCAGAGGCAGAGCCGGGGTGCACCGGGCACTGCAAGGCAGGAAGTGAGTGAAGGGTCGAGGATACAGGTGGGGGCTGTATCGCTCCTTAGCGAGGCTTTCAGGAGACAGGAGCTGAATCTGTGGTCCGGGCCCTTTTTGAGGCCTGGAAACGGGGACTTTATAATTGAATAACGTGCACACTGAGAAAACGTGGCAACATTACTTACATAGGCCTGATATTCGTAGTATTCACGAGGACTAGAAACTGACATACTAGAGGTGGACACAACTGGAATTGCGTCATTAATCAGAAATGGGGAATAACATATGCATATTGGTCATGCACACATAACACATGATGGATGAGGCGTAGGGACACAGAACATGGCAAAATTTACTTTTCCACAATTTTACCAATATATATATATATAATATGAAGCGGGACAGGACGCGTTTTGGCACTTTATGTGTATGTATATATATATATCAAAACAAAACCCTTTCAGGCATAGAGTGACGCATAAATTATGCAAAAAAGAAGGAGAGAACTCTGGGTAGGTCTCAGTTTAGGTGGAAAGCAGCTCCAGTTAGAGCATTCTCAACACCAGCGACACTCTAGATCTGCTCACTTCAAATGTCTGTTTTTCTATCAAAGTTTTTAAGCATAGGATTAGCACAGTGCTATCCACGCCGAGATAGAAAATGACAAAGTCTTTTGCCATTTAAACAGCAAAGTCTTTAAGCATAGGACTAGTACAGTGCAGTCCTTGCCGAGCTGTAAAATAACAAAAGCCATTTATCACTCCAGGCACAATATTACAGCTTTGAATTGGTGAAATACCAACTCAAGCCAACCTGAAATGAGTAAAAGCAACCCCTGACACAGTGTTTTGCTCTAATTAGAGCTCTTCAGAGAGGTATAGCTGTGTCCAGACACAAGGGAGCACCCAGTATTAAGTCAAAACAAAACCCTTTCAGGCATAGAGTGACGCATAAATTATGCAAAAAAGAAGGAGAGAACTCTGGGTAGGTCTCAGTTTAGGTGGAAAGCAGCTCCTGTTAGAGCATTCTCAACACCAGCGACACTCTAGATCTGCTCACCTCAAATGTCTGTTTTTCTATCAAAGTTTTTAAGCATAGGATTAGCACAGTGCTATCCACGCCGAGATAGAAAATGACAAAGTCTTTTGCCATTTAAAGAGCAAAGTCTTTAAGCATAGGACTAGTACAGTGCAGTCCTTGCCGAGCTGTAAACATAACAAAAGCCATTTATCACTCCAGGCACAATATTACAGCTTTGAATTGGTGAAATACCAACTCAAGCCAACCTGAAATGAGTAAAAGCAACCCCTTACACAGTGTTTTGCTCCTGGCGCACTGCTGGTTGGGGGATAGGTCAAACTACCCCTCCAGTACGTTCCACACAGCGGGATTGCTGAGAGTTTGTTGGAGGCCATGCCCCCTATCACCACCAGTCTCCAAACGCACCTCCTGCTTGGGGAAGAAGTCCACATTAGTCCAGAGGCCCTCAGGAGGCATGGGGACATCATCCTCCCACCAGCAGCGCTCCAGGAGGCCTGTGGGGTCAGGGTGTTTCTACCCTGTCCACTGCCCCCTTTTCCTTATTATTATTTTTTTTGTGGGACTCTGTTCAACCGAGTACCAAGCTGGCTGCCAACACTTACTGGTTGATGTGTTGGCAGCCAATCAAATTTCAGTACCATTTCAGTAGGACTTTAGGCTACAACATATCTATATTTTGTAAACTTGAATCTCTCTCTCTCTTTCTCTCTCTCTCATATATATATATATATAAATAGTCTCTCATTTGAGATGTCATCAGTGATGTCACTGACCATGTCTTGAGTGATGTAATATGTGAGGTCATAAGCAGTCCATTGTGGGGTTGTAAGTTATAGTTAGCATAGCTAACTTAAATTGCTGAATTTCTCTGGTTTTTGTATGAGTGAAATGTCAGCCTAACTCTAATGGCGCCGTAACCTGGTGTATTCGAGTTTAATTCCCTAAACTTACCTTCAAAATGTATGTCAATCTTCAGAGACTCACCATGTCACTACATGTTCCTATCTTGCGGAGAAATGGAAAATATTAGTACATTACTGCCTACATAAACACATTGATCCACTGAAACCAGTGGTACAAGACATTGTTTGCTTCCTGCTTCTCTTACAACATGTGGGCCTCACCTATACCTCTATTCGTCTTCAGCTTTATTACAAAACAAGGAACATTCTTCACAGTTCAGAGTTACAGGCATTAAAGCCTTTGTGGAAAGAGTTTAAAGGGTTATCCGACCAGGGAAGTCCTAGGCCCTGTATGTAACCTCAATATTGTCCTAACTATACTAATTGGATCCCCTTTTGAGCCCTTTCTGTTGTGCCCTCAAAAATTTCTATCCCGGAAAGTTGCTTTTCAAGTTGTAATAACTTCCTCAGGCGTGTAAGTGAACTTTAAGACTTTACTCTGGTAGAACCTTTCTTTCAGGCTCACAATAACAAAGTAGTCCTCGTACTAACCCAAAGTTCCATCCCAAGGTTGTTTCTCCTTTCCGCTTTAATCAGACAATTGAGATCCTGGTGTTCTACCCACACTCAGACTTAGTACCAGAAAAGTCCTTCCACACACTACACATTAAAAGGGCACTCATATTCTCCATCAATAGGACAAAATCATTTCATAAGACAAAACGTTTTATAGCATACGCTACACCACACAAAGGTCATGCCATTTGAAATGCAGGTGTAGTCTTTCCTGTTATCCCATGTGATTCGCCACTGGCTTCTTCTTCAAAAAAGCCAAGGCTAGTAGAGTTGTCCCCACGGCCCTCGCCGACAGCACCAACGCCGGCTCTCCCAACTCCAGGTGCAATGCTGTTGTACTTTGAGTTTCTGGCGCAGCATACAGATACGGCCATGTTTCTTCTGCCTGTGCTGAACATGTTTCAGAGAGCAGTAGTCCCCACAGGTATGCCGCTCATGCCATATCTAAATGGAACTCCACTCTGCATCCCTCCTTCAGTGCTGATCACCCCCCAGGCACCATCTGTATTTCTCCTGACTTAGTGATTTCTATCCTTTGCCATGTCTCTTGATGGACCTATCCGCTCCTGATGTCTGTTCAGGTACCACAGCACTCCATGTCACCAGGACCTCCCATTCTTCCTCCTCCGGTTCCCCTCCTGCCACCAGTTAAATGGTTTAAGTGCAGATGAGCTGTTCAGCACCCTCTTTGCTGAAGAACGATAGCAGTATTGGGACACTGTTCATGACGTTTTTGGGTTGGGTTTGGACCAGCGATCACCAAACTGGCCAGGAGGTGTAGGGTTAATGATATCCGGCTACCCTTTGACACATCCGAACTGTTTGTTTCCAGAAAGGCAATGGGTCGGATACATCACTGCATATTGGCATTGATCTATCCCCTGACCCAGTACTGGTGGAGATGGTGACTTTACAGATCTGCTCACCTCAAATGTCTGCTTTTCTATCAAAGTTTTTAAGCATAGGATTAGCACAGTGCTATCCACGCCGAGATAGAAAATGACAAAGTCTCTTGCCATTTAAACAGCAAAGTCTTTAAGCATAGGACTAGTACAGTGCAGTCCTTGCCGAGCTGTAAAATAACAAAAGCCATTTATCACTCCAGGCACAATATTACAGCTTTGATAGAAAAACAGACATTTGAGGTGAGCAGATCTAGAGTGTCGCTGGTGTTGAGAATGCTCTAACAGGAGCTGCTTTCCACCTAAACTGAGACCTACCCAGAGTTCTCTCCTTCTTTTTTGCATATATATATATACTGCTGAGTGGTGTACATATTACCTACTGGCGGTCGCCAGTAGGTATATATAGTTAGGATTTTTTCTCTATGGGATTTTTGAAAATTCTATGTCTAATAACTTTGGCGTTTGTGGACGGAATTGGCTGAAATTTTCAGGAAAATGGAACATTTTGTTTCTGAGCAGCCACTGAAAATTTGGGGGGGTTTCGTCAAGGGGGGGCCGAGAAAAAAGGGGGGTCCCAAAACGCGTTTTTCCCATGTTAATTTCCATAGGGCGGTTGGCCTCACTTTTAGCCCGAACGGCTGAATGGATTTGCACGAAACTTGGCAAAATTGTAGGGACTGTTAGCCTGATGTGCCTTTGCTAGGTCTCAAGATATGTGCTCCAGTGGATTTTGAGAAATTAACTTTCAAAAAAAGATATATATCTGTAAGCGTGCTCCGGGTAGCGCTCCGGTTCGCGTACTTGACGCGTAACGGAACTTCGCGAAGCGAAGCTGATTGGCTCTCCGGTGTCTGTCAACATTCTAAACAGTCCGGAGCGGCCGCCATCTTGTCTCTCGGTAGGATCGAGAGACAAGAGGAGGCCATAACAAAGGGGGAAATGACCATAAGGGGGCATAGTAGATCCTCCCTGACCCCCTAGGTTTGATGTGGAGGCTTTAAAAGGGCCCCACGGGGCAAAAAATTTTTTTTTTTTCTTTGTTTTTGCGTGGGGAGCGCCCGGTACGCGCACCGGGAAGCGGTCCGAGGAGCGTACTATGAGGAAAAAAGAAAGACAGGGTAT
This sequence comes from Lissotriton helveticus, assembly GCF_964261635.1. Classification (NCBI taxonomy): domain Eukaryota; kingdom Metazoa; phylum Chordata; class Amphibia; order Caudata; family Salamandridae; genus Lissotriton; species Lissotriton helveticus. The sequence continues at coordinate 1,377,714,513 of NC_136061.1, forward strand.
AAAAATTTGGGCAATTTTGTTATAAATGGAAGGTAGTTCTGAAAACAACTGTTTTTTTATTCTTTTTATTTTTTTTATTTTTTTTATTAATTTTCTGAACAATTTTTTGATTTTTTTTGATTTTCGAAAACTATTTTGTGTTTTTTTAGTGTTTTTTTAGAGGAAATAACAAAAAAGCAGGGTTTGAACATGTCTCAATAGGAGCAAAAAAAAATAAAAAGGATTCATTGTTTTCTCATCTTGTTGCATTTATGATTTTCTCCAGCTCGGTTAATCAAAGTAATACTCTTCTCTCTATAACAAATAGTTCCTCCACAATATATACAAACTATTTTGTAGTGTTCAAAAGGAGCTTGAATATTGTCTGGTCCGGCGAATGAGCTTTGTCCACTGGAGGTGCTGGGGATGACATTTGGGGGATTGGCAGCAAGATCCCTTACTTGTGCTTGGGAAAGATTATTAGGGTGCCATCGCTCCATGTGGCAAATCATTGTATGATTGCCAAAGCTGTATTTCTTGTTGGGGTTGCCACGAGAAAGTATATTTTTACATATCAAACAAGACACCTGGGGTGCATTGACCTTATTTTGTCCAGGTGGAATTTTAAAAAATTGCCATATGTAGTGCTCTTTAATATGGCTCTGCCTTGGTGTTTCTGGCAGGAACTGCCTTACTTGCTCTTCCTCCTCCTCCTCCTCTTCGTCCTCATTATCTTCCTCTCTACCAAAGTCCAGTGTTGGAGGTGGTCCTTTTGGTGGTGGTGGTGGTGGTTGCTGAGAAGCACCAGCTGCAGCTATTACAGAAGCCATTGTGAAAAATAGGTCTTGCTCTCTGGAAGTAGAAAGTAAGAATGAGGTAAAAACAAGGAGGGGTTTTCATCATTTGGGAAAAAAAATAGTTCTAAACCAATGAAAAGTGTTATTTTTAGGTCACATGACCTAGCCTAACAACATTAGGAAACTAAAAGTGAAATGAACCAATGAAAAGTGTTATTAACAAGTCACATGACAAATCACATGACCTGTTATGCTTACGTTACGCGCTCCGCGCCGCGCCCCGGATCGCTTCCGGGAAGCTGCGCTTCGCTTCGCGGACCGGAGCGCTTCCGGGTGCGCTGACGCGGCGCATCATATGACGCATTACGCGACAACGCGATACTTTGCGATTACGCGATGCGTCACGATGTTGTTTTCTAACGTGGCAGTTGCGCAAACGGAACGTTTACCGGTTCGCGGACCAGGTCGCGGCAAGAAATTGAGCTAACGGGAAGCTACCCGGTTCGCGGAACGGAAGCGAAACAAAAAAATATATAAAAAAAAATACATTAAAAAATTGTATTAAAAACATAAAAAAATATATTTTTCGATTTAAAGAAGAATACATCTTAAAGCTTTTGATATTTGCTATTAAAAAACCATTGAAATTCACTTAAAAAACCATAGGTTATACACCATATATAGTTAGGAATTAGCATTTACAAAACCTTGAAAATTCACTGAAAAAACCATAGGTTATAGACCATATATAGTTAGGAATTAGCATTTACAAAACCTTATTTTACTCACACAAAACCATTGAAATTCCATATATAGTTAGTTGCACTAACTATATATCGCGCACCCGCAATCCACTGCTGATGATGTCACATATTACATCATTCATGACATGGTCAGTGACATCACTGATGACATCACTGATGACATCTCAAATGACATCACTGATGACATCACTGATGACATCTCAAATGACATCACTGATGACATCACTGGTTTGACATTACTGATCACATCACTGATGACATCATTCATGTGATAATACGATGAACTTCTTCAGACTCTAATATAACCTTAGATACACTCAGTGTAAACAGACACTCACAGACAGTCACTCATCCATGAAGTTACACACACACCTAGTCAGTCATGCAAAGAATCAATCACACCTCCATTTTCTCAACTATACAGTTATACACACCTTACTTATTCAAACACATACTAACACATATTTACTCTCTTATACAATCCCGGATACAAGTTCACAATGATCCATACAGCCACTCACACATTCACTGGCTCTTATGCACAGTTATTTATATATGTCAACTCTCACATGTACTGTGTTTTACATATGTACTTACTTTGACATGTAGCACTGAGATATCCATTCACTCACCAATACACTCATGCACACAGTCAACCCCCCATACAGCTGTTTCCACATGCACTTTTGAACCCATACATCTAGTGAATCAACTGCTCACACATCTATGCACAGAGTCATACACCTACCAGACACCCACACACACACTCAGTCTCCCATACAAATACATGGGCAACCAATCAATAACCCATATAGTTACTCATATAGCTACTGATCAACACATGCATCAGTTTACAGAACAAAAGATATAATGATGCAGAAATTAAGACAGTTTAGTCACTAACCCATGCACTCAGTGAGACACATTTAATCACTCACTCATACAGTCAGTCATGCACCTACTAAATCCTTCATCCAGACACTTATAAATCCACTCATTCTTCAATATGTAAGACATATTTTAACTTTACAGAAACATACAGTCATTGGATGTTGTCATCAGTGATGTCATCTGTGATGTCATTTGAGATGTCATCAGTGATGTCATCAGTGATGTCATTTGAGATGTCATCAGTGATGTCATCAGTGATGTCACTGACCATGTCATGAATGATGTAATATGTGACATCATCAGCAGTGGATTGCGGGTGCGCGATATATAGTTAGTGCAACTAACTATATATGGAATTTCAATGGTTTTGTGTGAGTAAAATAAGGTTTTGTAAATGCTAATTCCTAACTATATATGGTCTATAACCTATGGTTTTTTCAGTGAATATTCAAGGTTTTGTAAATGCTAATTCCTAACTATATATGGTGTATAACCTATGGTTTTTTCAGTGAATATATATATATGTACACCACTCAGCAAACACGCCTCCTGGCGCACTGCTGGTTGGGGGATAAGTCAAACTACCCCTCCAGTACGTTCCACACAGCGGGATTGCTGAGAGTTTGTTGGAGGCCATGCCCCCTATCACCACCAGTCTCCAAACGCACCTCCTGCTTGGGGAAGAAGTCCACATTAGTCCAGAGGCCCTCAGGAGGCATGGGGACATCATCCTCCCACCAGCAGCGCTCCAGGAGGCCTGTGGGGTCAGGGTGTTTCTACCCTGTCCACTGCCCCCTTTTCCTTATTATTTTTTTTTTTGTGGGACTCTGTTCAACCGAGTGCCAAGCTGGCTGCCAACACTTACTGGTTGATGTGTTGGCAGCCAATCAAATTTCAGTACCATTTCAGTAGGACTTCAGGCTACAACATATCTATATTTTGTAAACTTGAATCTCTCTCTCTCTTTCTCTCTCTCTCATATATATATATATATATATATATAAATAGTCTCTCATTTGAGATGTCATCAGTGATGTCACTGACCATGTCTTGAGTGATGTAATATGTGTGGTCATAAGCAGTCCATTGTGGGGTTGTAAGTTATAGTTAGCATAGCTAACTTAAATTGCTGAATTTCTCTGGTTTTTGTATGAGTGAAATGTCAGCCTAACTATAATGGCGCCGTAACCTGGTGTATTCGAGTTTAATTCCCTAAACTTACCTTCAAAATGTATGTCAATCTTCAGAGACTCACCATCTCACTACATGTTCCTATCTTGTGGAGAAATGGAAAATATTAGTACATTACTGCCTACATAAACACATTGATCCACTGAAACCAGTGGTACAAGACATTGTTTGCTTCCTGCTTCTCTTACAACATGTGGGCCTCACCTATACCTCTATTCGTCTTCCGCTTTATTACAAAACAAGGAACATTCTTCACAGTTCAGAGTTACAGGCATTAAAGCCTTTGTGGAAAGACTTTAAAGGGTTATCCGACCAGGGAAGTCCTAGGCCCTGTATGTAACCTCAATATTGTCCTAACTATACTAATTGGATCCCCTTTTGAGCCCTTTCTGTTGTGCCCTCAAAAATTTCTATCCTGGAAAGTTGCTTTTCTAGTTGTAATAACTTCCTCAGGCGTGTAAGTGAACTTTAAGACTTTACTCTGGTAGAACCTTTCTTTCAGGCTCACAATAACAAAGTAGTCCTCGTACTAACCCAAAGTTCCATCCCAAGGTTGTTTCTCCTTTCCGCTTTAATCAGACAATTGAGATCCTGGTGTTCTACCGACACTCAGACTTAGTACCAGAAAAGTCCTTCCACACACTAGACATTAAAAGGGCACTCATATTCTCCATCAATAGGACAAAATCATTTCATAAGACAAAACGTTTTATAGCATACGCTACACCACACAAAGGTCATGCCATTTGAAATGCAGGTGTAGTCTTTCCTGTTATCCCATGTGATTCGCCACTGGCTTCTTCTTCAAAAAAGCCAAGGCTAGTAGAGTTGTCCCCACGGCCCTCGCCGACAGCACCAACGCCGGCTCTCCCAACTCCAGGTGCAATGCTGTTGTACTTTGAGTTTCTGGCGCAGCATACAGATACAGCCATGTTTCTTCTGCCTGTGCTGAACATGTTTCAGAGAGCAGTAGACCCCACAGGTATGCCGCTCATGCCATATCTAAATGGAACTCCACTCTGCATCCCTCCTTCAGTGCTGATCACCCCCCAGGCACCATCTGTATTTCTCCTGACTTAGTGATTTCTATGCTTTGCCATGTCTCTTGATGGACCTATCCGCTCCTGATGTCTGTTCAGGTACCACAGTACTCCATGTCACCAGGACCTCCCATTCTTCCTCCTCCGGTTCCCCTCCTGCCACCAGTTAAATGGTTTAAGTGCAGATGAGCTGTTCAGCACCCTCTTTGCTGAAGAACGATAGCAGTATTGGGACACTGTTCATGACGTTTTTGGGTTGGGTTTGGACCAGCGATCACCAAATTGGCCAGGAGGTGTAGGGTTAATGATATCCGGCTACCCTTTGACACATCCGAACTGTTTGTTTCCAGAAAGGCAATGGGTCGGATACATCACTGCATATTGGCATTTATCTATCCCCTGGCCCAGTACTAAAGAGATGGTGACTTTACAGATCTGCTCACCTCAAATGTCTGTTTTTCTATCAAAGTTTTTAAGCATAGGATTAGCACAGTGCTATCCACGCCGAGATAGAAAATGACAAAGTCTCTTGCCATTTAAACAGCAAAGTCTTTAAGCATAGGACTAGTACAGTGCAGTCCTTGCCGAGCTGTAAAATAACAAAAGCCATTTATCACTCCAGGCACAATATTACAGCTTTGATAGAAAAACAGACATTTGAGGTGAGCAGATCTAGAGTGTCGCTGGTGTTGAGAATGCTCTAACAGGAGCTGCTTTCCACCTAAACTGAGACCTACCCAGAGTTCTCTCCTTCTTTTTTGCATATATATATATATACTGCTGAGTGGTGTACATATATATATATATGTACACCACTCAGCAAACACGCCTCCTGGCGCACTGCTGGTTGGGGGATAAGTCAAACTACCCCTCCAGTACGTTCCACACAGCGGGATTGCTGAGAGTTTGTTGGAGGCCATGCCCCCTATCACCACCAGTCTCCAAACGCACCTCCTGCTTGGGGAAGAAGTCCACATTAGTCCAGAGGCCCTCAGGAGGCATGGGGACATCATCCTCCCACCAGCAGCGCTCCAGGAGGCCTGTGGGGTCAGGGTGTTTCTACCCTGTCCACTGCCCCTTTTTCCTTATTATTTTTTTTTGTGGGACTCTGTTCAACCGAGTGCCAAGCTGGCTGCCAACACTTACTGGTTGATGTGTTGGCAGCCAATCAAATTTCAGTACCATTTCAGTAGGACTTTAGGCTACAACATATCTATATTTTGTAAACTTGAATCTCTCTCTCTCTTTCTCTCTCTCTCATATATATATATATATATATAAATAGTCTCTCATTTGAGATGTCATCAGTGATGTCACTGACCATGTCTTGAGTGATGTAATATGTGAGGTCATAAGCAGTCCATTGTGGGGTTGTAAGTTATAGTTAGCATAGCTAACTTAAATTGCTGAATTTCTCTGGTTTTTGTATGAGTGAAATGTCAGCCTAACTATAATGGCGCCGTAACCTGGTGTATTCGAGTTTAATTCCCTAAACTTACCTTCAAAATGTATGTCAATCTTCAGAGACTCACCATCTCACTACATGTTCCTATCTTGCGGAGAAATGGAAAATATTAGTACATTACTGCCTACATAAACACATTGATCCACTGAAACCAGTGGTACAAGACATTGTTTGCTTCCTGCTTCTCTTACAACATGTGGGCCTCACCTATACCTCTATTCGTCTTCAGCTTTATTACAAAACAAGGAACATTCTTCACAGTTCAGAGTTACAGGCATTAAAGCCTTTGTGGAAAGACTTTAAAGGGTTATCCGACCAGGGAAGTCCTAGGCCCTGTATGTAACCTCAATATTGTCCTAACTATACTAATTGGATCCCCTTTTGAGCCCTTTCTGTTGTGCCCTCAAAAATTTCTATCCTGGAAAGTTGCTTTTCTAGTTGTAATAACTTCCTCAGGCGTGTAAGTGAACTTTAAGACTTTACTCTGGTAGAACCTTTCTTTCAGGCTCACAATAACAAAGTAGTCCTCGTACTAACCCAAAGTTCCATCCCAAGGTTGTTTCTCCTTTCCGCTTTAATCAGACAATTGAGATCCTGGTGTTCTACCGACACTCAGACTTAGTACCAGAAAAGTCCTTCCACACACTAGACATTAAAAGGGCACTCATATTCTCCATCAATAGGACAAAATCATTTCATAAGACAAAACGTTTTATAGCATACGCTACACCACACAAAGGTCATGCCATTTGAAATGCAGGTGTAGTCTTTCCTGTTATCCCATGTGATTCGCCACTGGCTTCTTCTTCAAAAAAGCCAAGGCTAGTAGAGTTGTCCCCACGGCCCTCGCCGACAGCACCAACGCCGGCTCTCCCAACTCCAGGTGCAATGCTGTTGTACTTTGAGTTTCTGGCGCAGCATACAGATACAGCCATGTTTCTTCTGCCTGTGCTGAACATGTTTCAGAGAGCAGTAGACCCCACAGGTATGCCGCTCATGCCATATCTAAATGGAACTCCACTCTGCATCCCTCCTTCAGTGCTGATCACCCCCCAGGCACCATCTGTATTTCTCCTGACTTAGTGATTTCTATCCTTTGCCATGTCTCTTGATGGACCTATCCGCTCCTGATGTCTGTTCAGGTACCACAGTACTCCATGTCACCAGGACCTCCCATTCTTCCTCCTCCGGTTCCCCTCCTGCCACCAGTTAAATGGTTTAAGTGCAGATGAGCTGTTCAGCACCCTCTTTGCTGAAGAACGATAGCAGTATTGGGACACTGTTCATGACGTTTTTGGGTTGGGTTTGGACCAGCGATCACCAAATTGGCCAGGAGGTGTAGGGTTAATGATATCCGGCTACCCTTTGACACATCCGAACTGTTTGTTTCCAGAAAGGCAATGGGTCGGATACATCACTGCATATTGGCATTGATCTATCCCCTGGCCCAGTACTAAAGAGATGGTGACTTTACAGATCTGCTCACCTCAAATGTCTGTTTTTCTATCAAAGTTTTTAAGCATAGGATTAGCACAGTGCTATCCACGCCGAGATAGAAAATGACAAAGTCTCTTGCCATTTAAACAGCAAAGTCTTTAAGCATAGGACTAGTACAGTGCAGTCCTTGCCGAGCTGTAAAATAACAAAAGCCATTTATCACTCCAGGCACAATATTACCGCTTTGATAGAAAAACAGACATTTGAGGTGAGCAGATCTAGAGTGTCGCTGGTGTTGAGAATGCTCTAACAGGAGCTGCTTTCCACCTAAACTGAGACCTACCCAGAGTTCTCTCCTTCTTTTTTGCATATATATATATATACTGCTGAGTGGTGTACATATATATATATATGTACACCACTCAGCAAACTCGCCTCCTGGCGCACTGCTGGTTGGGGGATAAGTCAAACTACCCCTCCAGTACGTTCCACACAGCGGGATTGCTGAGAGTTTGTTGGAGGCCATGCCCCCTATCACCACCAGTCTCCAAACGCACCTCCTGCTTGGGGAAGAAGTCCACATTAGTCCAGAGGCCCTCAGGAGGCATGGGGACATCATCCTCCCACCAGCAGCGCTCCAGGAGGCCTGTGGGGTCAGGGTGTTTCTACCCTGTCCACTGCCCCTTTTTCCTTATTATTTTTTTTTTGTGGGACTCTGTTCAACCGAGTGCCAAGCTGGCTGCCAACACTTACTGGTTGATGTGTTGGCAGCCAATCAAATTTCAGTACCATTTCAGTAGGACTTTAGGCTACAACATATCTATATTTTGTAAACTTGAATCTCTCTCTCTCTTTCTCTCTCTCTCATATATATATATATATAAATAGTCTCTCATTTGAGATGTCATCAGTGATGTCACTGACCATGTCTTGAGTGATGTAATATGTGAGGTCATAAGCAGTCCATTGTGGGGTTGTAAGTTATAGTTAGCATAGCTAACTTAAATTGCTGAATTTCTCTGGTTTTTGTATGAGTGAAATGTCAGCCTAACTATAATGGCGCCGTAACCTGGTGTATTCGAGTTTAATTCCCTAAACTTACCTTCAAAATGTATGTCAATCTTCAGAGACTCACCATCTCACTACATGTTCCTATCTTGCGGAGAAATGGAAAATATTAGTACATTACTGCCTACATAAACACATTGATCCACTGAAACCAGTGGTACAAGACATTGTTTGCTTCCTGCTTCTCTTACAACATGTGGGCCTCACCTATACCTCTATTCGTCTTCAGCTTTATTACAAAACAAGGAACATTCTTCACAGTTCAGAGTTACAGGCATTAAAGCCTTTGTGGAAAGACTTTAAAGGGTTATCCGACCAGGGAAGTCCTAGGCCCTGTATGTAACCTCAATATTGTCCTAACTATACTAATTGGATCCCCTTTTGAGCCCTTTCTGTTGTGCCCTCAAAAATTTCTATCCTGGAAAGTTGCTTTTCTAGTTGTAATAACTTCCTCAGGCGTGTAAGTGAACTTTAAGACTTTACTCTGGTAGAACCTTTCTTTCAGGCTCACAATAACAAAGTAGTCCTCGTACTAACCCAAAGTTCCATCCCAAGGTTGTTTCTCCTTTCCGCTTTAATCAGACAATTGAGATCCTGGTGTTCTACCCACACTCAGACTTAGTACCAGAAAAGTCCTTCCACACACTAGACATTAAAAGGGCACTCATATTCTCCATCAATAGGACAAAATCATTTCATAAGACAAAACATTTTATAGCATACGCTACGCCACACAAAGGTCATGCCATTTGAAATGCAGGTGTAGTCTATGGCTAGTCAAATGCTTCCAAACTTGCTATGCCAAGGCCAAAAGACATCTCTTTCCTCTACCTAAGCTGCATTCTACACACAAGAAAGCAGACTCTGTGACTTTTCTGGTTAATACCCCAATAACTGATATCTGTAAAACAGCTACTTGGTCCAGCCCACACACATTCACCAAATACTGTTTTTTGGATGTTCTGGGACGTCAACAAGCCTATGCAGAGCATGTGTATCTACAGCTACGTATGCCACAAACTGAAGATGCTACTTACCCTGTAAACATCTGTTTGTGGCATGCAGTGCTGGAGATTCTCATGCGCCTCCCCTCCTCCCCGGAAGCCTTTGGCTGTTGCAGATTCTGTCCCTTTAATTTCCGTATCGATCTGCATGGCCATTGTCTTTCATCTCTATGCTCCATTTCTATCCTCTATGCCAGGCGGGAAAATAATTTAACAATGGAGCAGATGCCCATGCCTATTACAACTGTAGGAGGAGTCACTATACCTTGTAGCTCAAAAGCCTTCTTCGAAGAAAATAAAGTTGCACTCTTACAAACCCAACCCTAGATGTCTGAAGTATGTTAAGCTTGTGAATCTACAGCAGTACATGCCACGAACAGATGCATGCAGGGAAAGTAACATCTTCCGTTCGTGGCATATGTAGCTGCAAATACACATGCTCTGTGTACTCCTCTCTTTTAAATTGTAAGGATACTTGCAAGTGGTTTGTTTAAAGTTGTTTTAGAGTCACTGAAACTGGTGTGACTCTACTCCTTGTCCACAATGCACTAGAGCAAAGAATCCACCTCCAATTGTTTTATTTCACCATTATGTAAACTTCTGTTTGTGCCATGTAGTGCTGTAGATTCACCTGCACCCTCCTGAAAGCCACATGTTGTTGCAGATTCTTTTCTCTTTCTTCATTTTCCATTGTCATAACATTTTCCTGTACTATGTTCCATCTTCATCCTCACTCACCATGCGGGAAACAATCTAATTATGGAGCCGATGCCCATTCACCATACTGGTCATAAGAGTCACTGTACCTTGTGACTAGAAAGACTTCTTCAAAGACAAACCAGTTGCATAGTCTGTGCCCAACACTAGTTGGCAGGAGTATGAAGAGTATGTGAGTATACAGTGCTACATGCCACGAACAGATGGTTACAGGGTATAAGTAACCTATTCCTTTTACTTCAGAATTTTTAGTTGCAGTGCTAGGATCATGCCCTCGCCAAAAAAGGCATGGTTTAAGTCTTGCTGCAGGTGTGATGGACAGATGACATTCTCAGACCCACACAGTAACTTCATCTTGTGACCTCTGCCTCTGTTTGAACACTTGGACAGGATGCCAATCTCTTGTGGTCTATGTTGGAGATGACAGAAACATTGTCGAGGTCTAGGACCATGACCGAGGTTCAGGTCTACATATTATTCTTCCCAGTCTTCTAAATCCTCAAAGGAGAGGAGGCCGCATCACAAGAAGAAAGAGCAGCTTTCCTGTTATCCCATGTGATTCAAAAAACAACAAGTGTGGAGGGTCAAGGGGAACGTTTAATGACCTGTCTGTTTAATCCCCATACTCATAATACATAACACCAAAAAAACAGACCAGGTCCATGATATAGTGTGTATCTGAACAGATGACCGTGAGACATATGGATGCAAGTCTAGGCAACCAAGTCGCAGAGGTTTGTGTAAATCCCATCAGACCACCCCATTGGTGGTATTTCATCATGTGGGGTTGGTAAATACTCAAAACCTCTCCTGACCAAGTAGTGCCAGGATAACATCACAACTCTATGTGTGTTGTTCCTCAACAGAAAAAAGTGAATCAGATACAGTGCTCAAAATAATTGTGAAAAATAGATAAAATTGACTACTAAGATTGTGGAAGGATCTTACCACAAGTGAATCTAAGTGTCAAAATTTATTAAAAAACACGCTCGGTAGTTAATCTTGAATACTACCTAGTAGCGCTAGCATGGTGGTCGACATGTTTCAGCCGTCTGGGGAACTACCCCGGCTTTCTTCAGGACCTTACTAAGTGAAAATGCTACTACCAAGAGGGGGTAATAGTAGTGTGAGGAACAGAAGACAACATTTTTTTACTATACTTGGAAGACGTCACATATCTACCAGGAACATTGCGCTCCAACGTTCAATGATGGAAGAGAATCAAGACTTCTTCCTGTCAGGAGATAAAAGATAACACAGCCACGCAAGACTAAGTCACCTATATACATCCACATAAAAACACAGACTACGTCCAGAAAGAACACACAGTGCGTGAACAGTTTGCATTCCGCATTACTCAGTGAAAAGCGTAATAGCTTGATCACACAGAGGCATTTCCTCACGGTGATACTCGCCCATCTTTGTGTGGGTGACGACCTCACCTCACCCGGCAACCGCTCGGGAGAATGAGGCCCCGCTCTACAGTGTAGAAAAAAACATGATAAGTGCATAACATCCTATATGTCCAGCCAAATCGCTCTACACATAACCCATCAAACGTGTGATGGAAGTATCAGTATCAGACCACACAATTATCTACACAAGGATAGAAGTCTCTAAGTGCCTTAAAGATCAGGGTTTCAATTGTCAAAATGCTCTTGATCTGAGGTTTACAGTCTTAAAATATGTAAACTAACGATGAAATAACCTTACTACATTCAAACAGCCCATTTCACGAGAGACTCTATCAGGAGGACTCTCTATAGTTGCTCCTAGTGTAACAAGGCGTGTGCACCAAAGTTCCAGGACCGTTGCTATCAATGACAGACACACTGACAAGTTTAAACAGCAAGAGGATTCTGCTTCTTACCTCTCCGTCGGTGCCCCGCATTCTGGCCGAGCGGAGGTGGAGGTAGTGAGTACAACGCCCGCCCCAAGTTTACTGGCTTAGTTTTATCCCCCTAAGCAGCGTGTGTTTTCTACTACCCACAACACAGCGCTGAAGTTAAACTCATTGGATTTACAAATAATCCTGGGGTTTATGTTTACACGATCCCAGTGTCAATGCGCATGCGCAAGAGAACAGCGTTCTCCGACGGAAGCGCGCGCATCGTTTTGACTATCAATACTTGGAAATCAAACTCTAAATCCGGCGTATGACAATATCCTCCGCCAGTAAACTTTACCACATTGAGAAATGCCCTTTAGACGCATTTATATACAATTCCAAATGGGCTAAAAGTGTAGCGCCAGCGCTGCATTAGTCCCTGGTGACTAATCAACCTATCACTGCTCTCATATAAGGAGAGGGCGGGCGTTGTACTCACTACCTCCACCTCCGCTCGGCCAGAATGCGGGGCACCGACGGAGAGGTAAGAAGCAGAATCCTCTTGCTGTTTAAACTTGTCAGTGTGTCTGTCATTGATAGCAACGGTCCTGGAACTTTGGTGCACACGCCTTGTTACACTAGGAGCAACTATAGAGAGTCCTCCTGATAGAGTCTCTCGTGAAATGGGCTGTTTGAATGTAGTAAGGTTATTTCATCGTTAGTTTACATATTTTAAGACTGTAAACCTCAGATCAAGAGCATTTTGACAATTGAAACCCTGATCTTTAAGGCACTTAGAGACTTCTATCCTTGTGTAGATAATTGTGTGGTCTGATACTGATACTTCCATCACACGTTTGATGGGTTATGTGTAGAGCGATTTGGCTGGACATATAGGATGTTATGCACTTATCATGTCTTTTTCTACACTGTAGAGCGGGGCCTCATTCTCCCGAGCGGTTGCCGGGTGAGGTGAGGTCGTCACCCACACAAAGATGGGTGAGTATCACCGTGAGGAAATGCCTCTGTGTGATCAAGCTATTACGCTTTTCACTGAGTAATGCGGAATGCAAACTGTTCACGCACTGTGTGTTCTTTCTGGACGTAGTCTGTGTTTTTATGTGGATGTATATAGGTGACTTAGTCTTGCGTGGCTGTGTTATCTTTTATCTCCTGACAGGAAGAAGTCTTGATTCTCTTCCATCATTGAACGTTGGAGCGCAATGTTCCTGGTAGATATGTGACGTCTTCCAAGTATAGTAAAAAAAATGTGTCTTCTGTTCCTCACACTACTATTACCCCCTCTTGGTAGTAGCATTTTCACTTAGTAAGGTCCTGAAGAAAGCCGGGGTAGTTCCCCAGACGGCTGAAACATGTCGACCACCATGCTAGCGCTACTAGGTAGTATTCAAGATTAACTACCGAGCGTGTTTTTTAATAAATTTTGACACTTAGATTCACTTGTGGTAAGATCCTTCCACAATCTTATTAGTCAATTTTATCTATTTTTCACAATTATTTTGAGCACTGTATCTGATTCACTTTTTTCTGTTGAGGAACAACACACATAGAGTTGTGATGTTATCCTGGCACTACTTGGTCAGGAGAGGTTTTGAGTATTTACCAACCCCACATGATGAAATACCACCAATGGGGTGGTCTGATGGGATTTACACAAACCTCTTCGACTTGGTTGCCTAGACTTGCATCCATATGTCTCACGGTCATCTGTTCAGATACACACTATATCATGGACCTGGTCTGTTTTTTTGGTGTTATATTTTATATCCCATGTGATTCGCCACTGGCTTCTTCTTCAAAAAAGCCAAGGCTAGTAGAGTTGTCCCCACGGCCCTCGCCGACAGCACCAACGCCGGCTCTCCCAACTCCAGGTGCAATGCTGTTGTACTTTCAGTTTCTGGCGCAGCATACAGATATAGCCATGTTTCTTCTGCCTGTGCTGAACATGTTTCAGAGAGCAGTAGTCCCCACAGGTATGCCGCTCATGCCATATCTAAATGGAACTCCACTCTGCATCCCTCCTTCAGTGCTGATCACCCCCCAGGCACCATCTGTATTTCTCCTGACTTAGTGATTTCTATCCTTTGCCATGTCTCTTGATGGACCTATCCGCTCCTGATGTCTGTTCAGGTACCAGAGCCCTCCATGTCACCAGAACCTCCCATTCTTCCTCCTCCGGTTCCCCTCCTGCCACCAGTTAAATGGTTTAAGTGCAGATGAGCTGTTCAGCACCCTCTTTGCTGAAGAACGATAGCAGTATTGGGACACTGTTCATGACGTTTTTGGGTTGGGTTTGGACCAGCGATCACCAAATTGGCCAGGAGGTGTAGGGTTAATGATATCCGGCTACCCTTTGACACATCCGAACTGTTTGTTTCCAGAAAGGCAATGGGTCGGATACATCACTGCATATTGGCATTGATCTATCCCCTGGCCCAGTACTGGTGGAGATGGTGACTTTACAACTTGCACTAAAGAAAGCAGCTGAAGCTTCCTTTCATATACCGGCCTGCTTGTCTGTTGGGGTGCTACTCTCCTGCACTTTGATATATAACTGCATTGGTGGAAACCAGTTTACTAAAAACACCTCGGGTACCATTTTGCGAAGGTGGTCCATGATGGGGAGGATGTTTCACACTCTATAATGGGGCAGACCTCAACAACCCAAACTGGCTTGCAAGAGATGGGTTGTTTTATTGCTTTAAGGCAGGAGTTTTCAAACTGGGGGGGCGGGCCCCTTTAGGGGGGACCTCAAGTGATCCTGGGGGGGCGCCAGGCTCTGGCCAAAAGAAGCATTGTACTGAATACAATGCGTTGTTAAGGATGAAAAAAATGAATGGCAGCAAGCAGCCCTGTAATGGGTCATCACTAACATCTTTTACTATTTATATCCTAGCTGGGAGATTGTGTCAAAAGGGAAGCGCCTCCAAATATTCTTCAAACCCTCCACCCACACTTCTAACAGCCATACTGTGGATACTTGCATGTGTTAGTAAGGCCTGTCTGACCAGAATAGTATGTTTGGCAATCATGTATTTGATTGCATTTTTGAAACAGTAACACAACGTAACTGCAGTATTTAAAATATTATGTATAGACATAATTTAACATTGCCAATGTAATAAAATAATTGAGAAAAATTCAGAGGGGGCCCGATGATTATTTTTTTTTCCACTGGGGGTGGGGGGGCAGCATTAAAAAGATTGAAGACCACTGCTTTAAGTTGAGGCACCTGGCTGAACTAAAGTCAAAAACACATACATGTACATGGCCTTTGACGTCAAAGACCTCTTTTGTCAACAAAAAGCAGAAGCCGCACTGTAGAGATTCAAGAGGATAGAGCCACTTCTTGTTCACTATGGCTGTAGTCTTGGGCAATGGACTTGCACAATCCCAAAGCTTTTGGCAGAGGCTTGAGTTCAAATAGTGCCAGTTTACTTCAGCCGACCCGCAACTACAAAATCTCCATGTCTGCCTGTACTGGGCAGGGGTAAAGGATGCAGTGAACTGGTTCAATCTTCTCCTCCTGTACAACCAGGGAAGTTTCAGTAGTTCATTTGTGAAGGAGCGTGTTTGGCTGTTGGGATATGGGTATCCTTTTTTCTGAGGTCCTGGAAGGCCATGGCCCCAGAATTTAAACAAGGGTACTCCCAAAATGTATTTTAGGTCTAGAGGGGAAAGTAAGGGGGAACAACTGAGAAATAGAACCTCTGAACTGACCTATTGATTTTTCAAAACATAGAATAAATCTAATTTATTTCCCAACGGATGCAACATGGGTGAAAATATTCACATAAACATGTATTACTTTAGTTTTCCATTTATTTTCATTTTCATACCATAAGATCAAAAAACATTTTTTATCACATTTTTTATATTTTCTTTAAAACAAGAACTGGTAAATACAGCAGTGTAAGAAATTCATTATTGGCAATAAGAAATTTAATTAGAACCCCACAGAAAAGCAAACTATAGAGTGCTGTCAAAACATCCATCAATCATTCCACCTCATTCCTTCTAAATCTTGCATACTCACACTTGTGACAAAATACTAAGGAAACAAACAAAGGACAAAAATACATCTGAGAGCCCAATTAATTCTTTGCAGCTAAGTGTCCATTTCTTTTTTCCTTGGTTATATCCAGTTTATGAGTCATTTAATCATAAGCTTCTTCCTCCTTTTTATCCTTCTGTATAGGGGTCTCAGGTGTAAAAGGCCTTTTACACCTGAGACCCCTATACAAAAGGATAAAAAGGATTGCTGCCTTCGTTGAACTTACCGCTGTGTTTCCCCATCTGGTCACTACGCTACCTCTCGCGGCCCCCGCTCCGCGGGAGCCGCTCGCTGGGTTGGAACTTTGTTGGCCCTGATTTCCTGGAACCGGAGGACTTTGCACCTATTGCCTGCCTTATCCTCGGACAGAGGCGGGACTGCGAGGACCAGCCTGCCCAGCGCCGCTGATCGGCCGCAGCTGGTCCTCTTCTCGCCCCCTCCTGCCTAAAAGACCGTGCAGCGTCAGTGTTCAGTGGGTCCCTGCAAAGGATTGCTGCCTTTGTTGAACTTACAGCTGTGTTTCCCCATATGGTCACTACGCTACCTCTCGCGGCCCCCGCTCCACGGGAGCCGCTCGCTGTGTTGGAACTTTGTTGGCCCTGATTTCCTGGAACCGGAGGACTTTGCACCTATTGCCTGCCTTATCCTCATTTCCACTTTGATCAGACAATTGAGATCCTGGTGTTCTACCCACACTCAGACTTAGTAACAGAAAGGTCCTTCCACACACTAGGCATTAAAAGGGCACTCATATTCTCCATCAATAGGACAAAATCATTTCATAAGACAAAACTTTTTATTGCATACGCTACACCACACAAAGGTCATGCCATTTGAAATGCAGGTGTAGTCTTTGGCTAGTCAAATGCTTCCAAACTTGCTATGCCAAGGCCAAAAGACATCTCCTTCCTCTACCTAAGCTGCATTCTACACACAGGAAAGCAGCCTCCGTGACTTTTCTGGGTAATACCTCAATAACTGATATCTGTAAAACAGCTACTTGGTCCAGCCCACACACATTCACCAAATACTGATTTGTGGATGTTCTGGCACGTCAACAAGCCTACGCAGAGCATATGTATCTACAGCTACGTATGCCACGAACTGAAGATGCTACCCACCCTGTAAACATCTGTTTGTTGCATGTAGTGCTGGAGATTCGAATGCGCCGCCCCTCCTCCCCGGAAGCCTTTGTCTGTTGCAGATTCTGTCCCTTTAATTTCCGTATCGATCTGCATGGCCATTGTCTTTCATCTCTATGCTCCATTTCTATCCTCCACGCCAGGCGTGAAAATAATTGAACAATGTAGCAGATGCCCATGCCTATTACAACTGTAGGAGGAGTCACTATACCTTGTAGCTCGAAAGCCTTCTTCGAAGAAAAATAAAGTTGCACTCTTACAAACCCAACCCTAGATGTCTGAAGTATGTTAAGCTTGTGAATCTACAGCAGTACATTCCACGAACAGATGCATGCAGGGAAAGTAACATCTTCCGTTCGTGGCATATGTAGCTGCAAATACACATGCTCTGTGTACTCCTCTCTTTTAAATGGTAAGGATGCTTGCAAGTGGTTTGTTTAAAGTTGTATTAGAGTCACTGAAACTGGTGTGACTCTACTCCTTGTCCACAATGCACTAGAGCAAAGAATCCGCCTCCAATTGTTTTCTTTCACCATTCTGTAAACTTCTGTTTGTGCCATGTAGTGCTGTAGATTCACCTGCAACCTACTGAAAGCCACATGTTGTTGCAGATTCTTTCTCTTTCTTCATTTTCCATTGTCATAACATTTTCCTTTACTATGTTCCATCTTCATCCTCACTCACCAAGCGGAAAACAATCTAATTATGGAGCCGATGCCCATTCACATTACTAGTCATAAGAGTCACTGTACCTTGTGACTAGAAAGACTTCTTCAAAGACAAACCAGTTGCATAGTCTGTGCCCAACACTAGTTGGCAGGAGTATGAAGAGTATGTGAGTATACAGCGCTACATGCCACAAACAGATGGTTACAGGGTATAAGTAACCTATTCCTTTTACTTCAGAATTTTTAGTTGCAGTGCTAGGCACATGCCCTCGCCAAAGAAGGCATGGTTTAAGTCTTTCTGCAGGTGTGAGGGACAGATGACATTCTCAGACCCACACATTAATAATCTTGTGAGCTCTGCCTCTGTTTGAACACTAGGACAGGATGACAATCTCTTGTGGCCTAGGTTGGAGATGACAGAAACATTGTCGAGGTCTAGGACCATGACCGAGGTCCAAGTCTCCATATTATTCTTCCCAGTCTTCTAAATCCTCAAAGGAGAGGAGGCCGCATCACAAGAAGAAAGAGCAGCTTTCCTGTAATCCCATGTGATTCGCCACTGGCTACTTCTTCTTAAAAAACGCCAAGGCTAGTAGAGTTGTCCCCACGGCCCTCGCCGACAGCACCAATGCCGGCTCTCCCAACTCCAGGTGCAATGCTGTTGTACTTTGAGTTTCTGGCGCAGCATACAGATACAGCCATGTTTCTTCTGCCTGTGCTGAACATGTTTCCGAGAGCAGTAGTCCCCACAGGTATGCCGCTCATGCCATATCTAAATGGAAGTCCACTCTGCGTCCTTCCTTCAGTACTGATCACCCCCCTGGCACCATCTGTATTTCTCCTGACTCAGTGATTTCTATCCTTTGCCATGTCTCTTGATGGACCTATCCGCTCCTGATGTCTGTTCAGGTACCAGAGCCCTCCATGTCACCAGAACCTCCCATTCTTCCTCCTCCGGTTCCCCTCCTGCCACCAGTTAAATGGTTTAAGTGCAGATGAGCTGTTCAGCACCCTCTTTGCTGAAGAACTATAGCAGTATTGGGACACTTTTCATGACGTTTTTGGGTTGGATTTGGACCAGCGATCCACAAATTGGCCAGGAGGTGTAGGGGTAATGATACCCGGCTACCCTTTGACACATCCGAACTGTTTGCTTCCAGAAAGGCAATGGGTCAGATACATCACTGCATATTGGCATTTATCTATCCCCTGGCCCAGTACTGGTGGAGATGGTGTCTTTCCAAGTTGCACTAAAGAAAGCAGCTAAAGCTTCCTTTCATGTACTGGCCTGCTTGTCTGTTGGGGTGCTACTCTCCTGCACTTTGATATATAACTGCATTGGTGGAAACCAGTTTACTAAAACACCTCAGGGACCTTTTTGCGGAGGTGGTCCATGATGAGGAGGATGTTTCACACTATATAATGAGGGCAGACCTCAACACTGCCAACTGGATTGCAAGAGATGGGTTGTTCTATTGCTTTAAGGCAGGAGTCTTCAAACTGGGGGGGGGGCCTTAGGGGGGCCTCAAGTGATCCTGGGGGGGCGCCAGGCTCTGGCCAAAAGAAGCATTGTACTGATAACAGTGCGTTGTTTTAGGATGAAATAATGAATGGCACCAAGCAGCCCTGTAATGGGTCATCACTAACATCTTTTACTATTTATATCCTAGCTGGGAGATTGTCTCAAAAGGGAGGCGACTCCAAATATTCTTCAAACCCTCCACCCACACTTCTAACAGCCATACTGTGGATACTTGCATGTGTTAGTAAGGCCTGTCTGACCAGAATAGTATGTTTTGCAATCATGTATTTGATTGCATTTTTGAAACAGTAACACAACGTAACTGCAGTATTTAAACTATTATGTATAGACATAATTTAACATTGCCAATGTAATAAAATAATTGTGAAAAATTCAGAGGGGGCCCGATGATTATTTTTTTTTCCACTGGGGGGGGGGGCAGCATTAAAAAGATTGAAGACCACTGCTTTAAGTTGAGGCACCTGGCTGAACTAAAGTAAAAAACACATACATGTACATGGCCTTTGACGTCAAAGACCTCTTTTGTCAAAAAGCAGAAGCCGCACTGTAGAGATTCAAGAGGATAGAGCCACTGCTTGTTCACTATGGCTGTAGTCTTGGGCAATGGACTTGCACAATCCCAAAGCTTTTGGCAGAGGCTTGAGTTCAAATAGTGCCAGTTTTCTTCAGCCGACCCGCAACTACAAAATCTCCATGTCTGCCTGTACTGGGCAGGGGTAAAGGATGCAGTGAACTGGCTCAATCTTCTCCTCCTGTACAACCAGGGAAGTTTCAGTAGTTCATTTGTGAAGGAGCGTGTTTGGCTGTTGGGATATGGGTATCCTTTTTTCTGAGGTCCTGGAAGGCCATGACCCCAGAATTTAAACAAGGGTACTCCCAATAATTATTTTAGGTCTAGAGGGGGAAGTAAGGGGGAACAACTGAGAAATAGAACCTCTGAACTGACCTATTGATTTTTCAAAACATAGAATAAATCTAATTTATTTCCCAACGGATGCAACATGGGTGAAAATATTCACATAAACATGTATTATTTTAGTTTTCCATTTATTTTTATTTTCATACCATAAGATCAAAAAACATTTTTCATCACATTTATTATATTTTCTTTAAAACAAGAACTGGTAAATACAGCAGTGTAAGAAATTCATTATTGGCAATAAGAAATTTAATTAGAACCCCACAGAAAAGCAAACTATAGAGTGCTGTCAAAACATCCATCAATCATTCCACCTCATTCATTCTAAATCTTGCATACTCACACTTGTGACAAAATACTAAGGAAACAAACAAAGGACAAAAATACATCTGAGATCCCAATTAATTCTTTGCAGCTAAGTGTCCATTTCTTTTTTCCTTGGTTATATCCAGTTTATGAGTCATTTAATCATAAGCTTCTTCCTCCTTTTTATCCTTCTGTATAGGGGTCTCAGGTGTAAAAGGCCTTTTACACCTGAGACCCCTATACAAAAGGATAAAAAGGATTGCTGCCTTCGTTGAACTTACCGCTGTGTTTCCCCATCTGGTCACTACGCTACCTCTCGCGGCCCCTGCTCCGCGGGAGCCGCTCGCTGGGTTGGAACTTTGTTGCCCCTGATTTCCTGGAACCGGAGGACTTTGCACCTATTGCCTGCCTTATCCTCGGACAGAGGCGGGACTGCGAGGACCAGCCTGCCCAGCGCCGCTGATCGGCCGCAGCTGGTCCTCTTCCCGCCCCCTCCTGCCTAAAAGACTGTGCAGCGTCCGTGTTCAGTGGGTCCCTGCAAAGGATTGCTGCCTTCGTTGAACTTACCGCTGTGTTTCCCCATCTGGTCACTACGCTACCTCTCGCGGCCCCCCCTCCGCGGGAGCCGCTCGCTGGGTTGGAACTTTGTTGGCCCTGATTTCCTGGAACCGGAGGACTTTGCACCTATTGCCTGCCTTATCCTCGGACAGAGGCGGGACTGCGAGGACCAGCCTGCCCAGCGCCGCTGATCGGCCGCAGCTGGTCCTCTTCCCGCCCCCTCCTGCCTAAAAGGCCGTGCAGCGTCCGTGTTCAGTGGGTCCCTGCAAAGGATTGCTGCCTTCGTTGAACTTACCGCTATGTTTCCCCATCTGGTCACTACGCTACCTCTCGCGGCCCTTGCTCCGCGGGTGCCGCTCGCTGGGTTGGAACTTTGTTGGCCCTGATTTCCTGGAACCGGAGGACTTTGCACCTATTGCCTGCCTTATCCTCGGACAAAGGCGGGACTGCGAGGACCAGCCTGCCCAGCGCCGCTGATCGGCCGCAGCTGGTCCTCTTCCCGCCCCCTCCTGTGACTTCTTGTATAAAAGGTGTACCAGCAACGCGCACACGGGACGCGCGCGGGATCAAGCACGGGACAAGGGCGGGACCGTCTGTGGCCGTCAGGGGCTGAAGGAGGCTGGGCTGGGCCTAGTCTCGCACCTTCATACCCTGCCTACTGCTGTTTCAGGTCAGTCGGTCTCCGGGGTGCCTTACATGATAAGGACATCTTTAGTCATGTCTAATTCTCTACCTTCTTGTGTTGGGGTTTCGATCCTCGGGCCTCTTGACAAATATTTTGTGAAGGCAAATAAGGAATTTGATAAAGAACTCTTATTAGCGGAGAAACGTGCAGAGCGTCGTCGCTCTATTGAACAACTTAAAAATAAACCAATGATTTCTTCTCAAGATAAAATTATTACCCAAGATTCGGACAGTATTGGTAGGTCGGACTTATATGTCGACTTATTCAGTACCGATCATATTCCTAACATTTTTCGTGATCATAATATAACTCCTGCTCACTCTGCTATTAACAGCGATGACAACATAAACAGCCCCCCTATTGTCTCTAACAGTCTTATTGACCTAAATACTCCAGTTGCTCCGACTATAGTTCCGCAACTCCATTCAACATTCACTAATCATTCAATTGATATTGTAGCACCCACTGAGACAATTCCAAAACATACTGTTAGCAAGACCAAAATTAAGTCCATGATTCCACAAAGGGCATTTTGCTCTCCGCCAAGGAAAAAAAGGAGAAAAGGTGGGGTAAAAAGAAATGGCCAAAATCCTTTGAGTTCTTTACCCCCTTTAGTAAGCCCTAATACCAAATTAATCGATCTACCTGCGAGTGAGGTTTCACCAGGAACCCACTCCTTACCACCCCTCCACGAAGAATTACCACCTATGTCCAAAAAAGAATCAATCAAACTCTTTGACCAGCTCCTAAAATCGTATATGCTCCCGCTTATGGAGAGAGTTAGGATTTTGGGGGGAAAATGGATTGCCTTTTGGCAGCTGCCGATTTGAACACAAACTCCGACCCTGTGAACTCCAAGGACCAGCCCTGATCGAATTGTCAGCCCAGCACAAATACTTTGATCTCAAGCAGACCCCATAAAATTAATGGAAAGGCAACCTCCAATAACACAAGTGCCCCCCTAACTTCAATTAAGCCGACGACAGTACACATGACAGTACACAAGCCAGTCAAAGAGAAGACACTGTTGGCTCCGAATAAACAGCCTCCTCCTACGACCAAGCCAACTAGGTTCTCAGGGGTAACCAAAACTAAAACTATAACCCAAAGAGCAACCCCAAATCGTAGGACCACAGTTGACTTACCTCCAGAGTCGGCAAACTTTGTGATCCTATTAACTGGTGTTCCCCCGATTTCAAATGGAAATCTCGAACACAATGCAAATCTGAAAAATAAAGTTATCTTCTGGTTGAGAACTAATAGACCCCTCCCTGCCCTTTTAAACGGAGATATAATCTCGGTAAGAAGATGTAATTGGGTGGGCCTTCGCCCAAAAGATATTGATGGAGACATTGTGATCGTTAATTTTAAGGACCACAGAGTTGTTTCACATATAAGTGACTGGTTTCCAGGAAACAATGAAGGAGGTGTCTCAACTCGAAATCGAAGTTATTTTTATCCAGAGGCACTGCTTAGACCCCCTACCTATTCCAGATCTAGTAGAAACATTCACTCTCTGAATTTGGCCAATTGTACACCACTCTTTTCCCGTCCTGCCAATAATCTTAATATTCCTTTCCCCCTTCCTCCACGCCGTCATCATCCTAGTCACCTCCCCACATCAAATAATCATACCAATTACACCAATTACAACGAGTACTGGAACATCCCGTTGCAAAACCTGTATGAACCTTATTCGGGGTTGGACTTCAATGATTGACTCGTTTTTCCGCTCCCCGACCTAGAGGCCAATCAAGATTGTACGGGTACTTTTGCTACCCCAGACAAAGTTCCCTCTTACGGTGAAGTATTGAATGAAAAGCCATCTCATTGTGGGAATGGGAAGTTTGATCTTCCTGGCGGGGTTTGGGATGTGGGATTGGAAACAGATGAGGTTGAGGTTCAGGATGTATTGACTATAGAGGTTGGAAATAAGGTGATTGGCCTTTATGGAGGGATTTCAATTGCTGCAGAAGTTTCATTAGGGGAATTAGAAGGAGAGGGCCCCCCCCGGTATTAATCTGGTAGATGGCTGCGAAAATAACTTTTTACTAGAAGAGAGTAGCAGGGGGCACACCGCCTCTGCTGCAAACGAATCAGCTATTCAGGCACACTCTCTTAAGATAGCCTCCTGGAACATTGCGGGCTTGAAAGGGAAACTCGATGGGGCTGAATGGGGTGATTTCATAGAGCAATGTGATATCCTAATATTCCAAGAAAGTTGGTCAACTGAGGCAGTTTTTCGTTTAGGATATCTAAACTTTTTCAAACCAGCCCTTAAGGGGACAAAGGGACGACCGTCAGGTGGGCTAGTTGTTTGGATTAGACAATCGCTCTGCTGTAGGCCCCTCATGTTGTTTACCCCAAATGCTGACATTATGGGGCTAAAACCTAGTAGAGCAAACTATGAGGACCTGTTTATAATTAATATTTATGCAAGGGGACTACCAGGAGGAAAGGGCCCTGCAATAATAGAGGACCTAGAGATCCTAATGAATACGATTGGCAGGGACAAGTGTGTTACAGTGGCAGGGGATTTAAACTGTACATTCGAACCACTGTCCTGTTTGGATGATGGTTTCTACGGAGAGGTAGATGAGCTATGGAATATCCCCAGCCTTGCCATATCACCAGTCAAAAAGGTTACTGAGGCCGTACTGCAGTGGCTCGGTTTGTGTTTGGAGTGGGGTCTAAGGGCAGCAAACGGAAGGTCAAAATCCGATTTAGCAGGAAAAGCTACTTTTGATAATGGCTATAGTTCTAGTCGGAGTGATTAGTTTTTTTAATTAAAATGGAGTTTTGGACACTACTAGGGGATATGGAAATCATTGGGAGACCAGAAAGTGATCACAACCCCCTGGCAATTAAATTGAAAATTGATGGTGATTTGTTTAGAAAAAACGCAACAAATTGTATTACAGCCGAGACCGTCCTTACTAACGATTGTCGTAGGGTTCGCTGGTGCAGGATCCTGGATACCCCAGCCACCATTGACAAAATCTCTCAAGAGGTGTCGGAGGCGGTTATAAAAGCAAGGTCAATATTTGATGAAATGGGGTCACTGGAGCAAATCAGTATAATCCATGAGTCCCTTTTTGTTAAACTAAAATCCTTTTTCACAAAACCTGGTGTTGTAGTGAAAAAAGGTGGAAAACCTTCAGGTGCCAATTGGTATGATAAAACCTGCCGTAATGCCCATAGCGCCCTGATTGCTGCTATTAAATTTAGAGTAACTGTGGATATCCAAGAGGAAAGGATGAATTATAAGAAGGTTTTAAAGCGTGCAAAGAACTCATGGGATGATCTTCGCTGGCTGGATCTCTATGAGGCCAGCATGTCCTCAAACCAGATTAAGTTTTGGCAGGTAGTGAAGTGGGGTGGGTCGAGAGACCTGCAAACCCCAGCAAACCATGTCCCTGCTGAAGACTGGGTTGAGCATTTCTCTTCCCAGTTCTTCGGCATGGCGATGGGAAGTAATAATGCAGGGGCGCATAACATGTTACTCTGTCCGGAAGCAATTAGTGGGCCCCTAGTTTTTAATGAAATCGAGGCGGCGAATGCACTAAGGTTGGTCCAAGCTGGTAAGGCACCCGGTATGGACTGCGTCCCAGCGGATCTCTTTAAATATGATTTGGATAACTGGGTGCCCTATATAACTACTCTGACTAATGCCATCGCCAGAGGTGCTAGGGTACCCGACTCCTGGAAAAGGGCAGAAATCCTTCCCGTATTTAAAAAAGGCGATAAGACCATTCCAGGGAACTATCGCCCAATAAGCCTTATAGATGCCCTGCAGAAAGTCATAGCTAGAATGCTGTTGGGTATAATCCAGATTTGGATGAACGATGAAAACATCCTGTCCCCGTTGCAAGCTGGCTTCAGGGCATGTACAAGCACTGTCGACCAAGTGCTAAGATTTATTCTGATTTACTAGAAGAGAGTGTATTTAGGTGAGGGCACCAGATACGCAGCGTTCGTGGACCTCAAATCCGCGTTCGACTTGGTCCCAAGAGAGAAGATGTGGATGGCCTTAAGCGAATGGGAATGCCACCGGAACTCCTCGAACTAACTATTAGGCTGCATGACCAAAATTTTGCCAGAGTTAGATGGGGTAGCCAGGGCCAGGTGACTGAGTCCTTCCCAGTGTCACGTGGTGTAAGACAAGGGTGTGTCTTGGCACCGACTTTGTTTTTACTTTTTATAAATCAAGTAGTGCAGTTTCTAGCAGCTTCCCCGACCGATGCGCCTGTTCTGGGTGGGACTAAGTTTCCCCTCCTAATTTTTGCCGATGACACCTTGATTCTGGCAAAAACACAGGTGGGACTTCAGACTGCAATAAACAAATTTGTGGAGTTTTGTAATATAAATGACCTCGAAATTAACGTTTCGAAAACCAAATTTATGGTCCTGACTAAGAATAAACCATTAAGGGGTCAAGTTACGATGAACGGTACTATATTGGAGCAAGTAGAGGTGATGACTTATTTAGGGGTAGTTATAGACTACAGGCTGCGCTGGAAGGAGCAGATTGAGGCACTTTGTTTAAAATTTGCCAGTTTATCGGGATGCCTAGTTAAAGAACAGCGATGCTCCCAAACCAAAAGGGTTTTGCCAGCACTTAAAATCTATAACGCTAAAATTAGTTCAGCCATCCTCTATGGCTCGGATCTATGGGGTAGTGTAGATCTTGCCCCTTTAGATAAAATCCAAAACAAGTTCCTCCGTAGCCTGGTAGGGCTCCCACAATCAACACCGTCACTTCCCCTTATGTTAGACATGGGCTGCTATTCGATTAAAAATCAGGCTCGTTATAGGATGGTAGCCCTGTGGAGACGTATTTGGTCTACACCAGAACTCTCCATGTTTGCCAATGAGATCCTGGATGTAAGATCGATAATGGGGTCAGGTAACCTACTTTGGTTTAAGACTGTGAAGGCCACACTTTATAAAATGGGTCTTCATCCACAGTGGTCAGATACGGGAAATCAGGTATTCCCGTCGAAAAAGGAATTTAAACTACTCTTTTGGTCAACTGTAAAGGAGGACTTCGTTTTGCTCTCGCAAACATCCAGTTTGACTGGTCTCTTTCTGCTCCACAAACTGGTCCCTCATACCGAGACTTACTGGGACAATATTACCAAAAGTGCAGATAGGAAACTTTACCACCAATTTAGAGTTGGCACATTACCAGTAAGGGTATTTACAAACAAATGGCGTAATCAATCATCCATGTTCTGTCCCTGGTGTAGTGAGCTAAAAGAAACCGTTGGCCACCTCCTCTTCGCTTGTCCAGCCTACTCCGCACCCCGTCGCAAGTGGCTTCAACCCATTTGCAGAAGGATTAATCTACGCGTGTGTGAGGAAGCTTTGGTAGTGTTAAGATCTAACAGTGCAGAGTGGGTATCCATAGGTATGACGAAATTCCTTGGATGGGCTTGGATCATCAGAGCCAGACACTTACTTGGTGAAAAATGATTAATGAGTCAAATGTAGAAACCAACTGTATTAAGCCACCATGATTTATGACTGATATGTAAACTTTTTATGATCCATGAAACGTCTTTCGATACCATTTAATTGTATTTTTACTGTGTAATGAATGTATTGTATTTTTAATATTTATTATGCCGTACTCTGTATATATTTTTTGTTGTCTTTTATGAAGAAATTTTCAAAATAAAGAAGTTTGAACTGAACTGAATATGTGTGAAGTGGCCTGGGCTGAGGCAAAGGAGACATCTGGTGGGAGGAGATCTGCTGCTGCAGAGCAAAAGGCAGGAAGGGGGCTGGGTGGCCAAACTGGTCTTCAAAGGGAGAAAGACAGTGAGGACAGGAGCCAGGCCCACCACCGGCCAGATGGGAAACCCCTGTAATTGAATTAGCAGAGGGGCTTGGAGGGGAGTGTTAGTGAAAGTTAGCCACACCTGTAGGTTGGGTTAGCCAGACCTTAAGCTCCAGGAAAGATTTTCTCAATTTGGGATTTTATGAAACCGTGCTTTCCGGGACAAGAATTTGCCACACTTATGGGGAAGTGGTTATCATTTAGGGTGGCCCCCTGCACCCCATTGATCCAGGGTGCCCCTACTGCTTACCAGCACAGAAGCCAGGATAAATATGGGTGAGCTGCCCAGCAACTCAGATCCCTGCCTGGAACTAACCAGTTGCTGCATAAAGCTTTGCTCTGCGGCAACCAAGGATGCCTCCCTGTGTCCCCAATGTTCAACATCATACAAAGCGGATTCCAGCGCCTTATACTTCAAAATCTTCAGGACCAGTAAAATAGGGCTACATTGGGAGACCTTAGATGTCTTCAGTAACCCCCCAGTAGTTTGTTCTAATTTTATTCCACACCTTGCAATGTGGGTCTGCCAATTAAAGTACTCTAGCAGGACAGCACCCAAATATTCAAAAGTATGAGCTCGCTCCAGGGAGTTCCCTCTCAGCATGGGGTTTGGGCGGGAGGAATGGCAAGGATTTAAAAAACATATAATTTGTTTTTGCTAGGTTAATGTCTAGACCCCTTTCCCTACTGAAGGTATCAAACCTATCAAGGATTTTTTGCAGTCCCATAGGGGATTTTGAGAGGAGCAGTGTGTTATCGGCAAACATTAGGGCAGGACCACTAATGCTGGCTAGACTGGGTGCGTAAGATTCGCTATGGTCCACATACATTACCAGATCATTTAAAAACAATGAAAATAAAGTGGGTGCGAGGACGCAATGCTGCCTGACTCCACTATTGACTGAAAATCAGTTTGTCAATTCCCCCAGCTGCTCAGATCTGACATTGGTGAAGTGGTTATCATGGAGTCTTATGATCAGGTTCAAGAAATAGAATGGGACCCCCATATTAGCTTGAATTTTCCACAACTTAAATCGGGGACGAGGGCGAATGCTGATCGAAGATCAACAAACATCACATGAAGTCGCCCGTCCCCTAGCTGTACAATCTTCCAATACAATAACTTTAGGTGGAGGACCTGGTCAAGTGTACTGATACACTCTCTAAAACCTGCTTGCAGTGGGGCTAGTGTATCTGAGGCAATCATCCAGTCTTGCAGTCTACTGAGGATGACCCTTGTGAAGAGCTTTTGAGCACTAACAATTAGGCTGATCGGCCTATAATTGGATGGAAGATCTCGGGATCCCTTCTTATAAATGGGACAATCTCCGCTCCAGCCCAAGTGAGAGGAGTAGGAGCCCCTTTCAGTATGGCATTGAAAAGAATGGTAAACTAAGGGGTCCAAACATCAGTCTCATCCAGAAATAGGTTGAGATTCCACTCAGCAGACTAATATTTGATCTTGGGGCCCTGTGCTGCTCCCATCTACTATCCTTACTGGCACATGGTCCAGGCTTATAAAAGTAGCCCAGGGGCAGTAGGGTAGTGTTGCTGTAATCCTGCTGACTATTCATGCACCCAAAAAGCAATTGTAATACAGTCCCCTTGCCTGACCTTAGGTCCCACACCAAGCTAACCCACCCTCCTTGTCAGCAAAATGCCACTTGCCATATCCAGCAGGAATTTTCTATAGTGACCCAACCAGTTCAGTGTCTTATTGTACTAATCAGCCTAGGGCTCTCTTTGATACCGGCTCAATGGAGCTACACCAACAAGGATTGCCACATAAGGGCATGAAGCTGCAGCACAGTTTGACTGGCTGCATTGCCACTTTTGTCACTCCATCTGTCGTCATTCACATACTGGGCTTTATTAACAGCATTACCATTTATTTGTGCATAACTATTGGGCTCAAAGATGCAATGGCCCCTGCTTTGCTTGAAATTTGTGATGTTGCAAATGAGCTTTGGCGAACATGGTGGAGCTCTGGAAGTTGTAGCCGCCACTGGCCAGGTTGCCTTGCAAAGCTACTTTGATGTACTACTTCACCCCCCATCTCGCCTATGCTTGTGGTGGACAGCCTACTGGGACCCTGAGCAGAAAGTTCCCATGAGTGTTTTGGGTTTATCAGCATGGACTCTGTGGCATCCAGCTGAAGTAATAAGGGGAATATTTCTGCCCTCAGTGCAACCCTTACTTTTTCCAAGCACCCCTCAACCATTCTCCTCACTCCCAAGGTTTCAGATAGGTGAGTCGACGGTGGTGGATTAATCAAGGCTTCTATTTCCACTGGCTGTGGCTTAATAAGTCGCTTCAAGCGCTTAGCCGCTGCAGGGTGAAGCAGGCAATCGGGTGGGCAGGATGTTACAGTTAAGGAAGGTGGTCCTCTGTTATGTACGGCTAAAGGCAATAAAGTGCAACTGGGTATGCTTATGGAGGGAGCTGGTAAAGAAGAGGCAACCCCAGAAATGCCTACAAGTCTCATCCCACCAGAGTAGTCAAGAGAAAGCTTGCTTTCAGTAAGGTCATTTTCATTGCTTATACACTCACTGGATCATTTTATCTATTAAGGGTGGCTTTGGCTGGAGTTGTGGTGCTGGTTTTCTCTTAACCATGCTCGCTGCAGTATCACAAATCAAATGCCAACTAACACATATTAGCAGGCAGGGAAAAGAGAAAATAAACAAGACCCACAGAAAACAGTACTGCAGGGTGGCCTCCTCTGGGCATGAATGGGCCCGTCCTGGCCCTGGGCTGGTCCTGTGCAGTGGGATGGGGCACTTGCTGTATAGTGCTTTTGGCAGGTGCAGGTGATTAGGCAAGGGCCCACCTCCTGGGGCCATAGGCTCTCTGATCTTTGTAGTCTCAAACCACCTTGAGCCAGGCAATGATGAGAGTACACTGCACTGCTGCTGTATAGAAACCAAATTGAGGTGGAGTCCATGTCTTAGTGCATTGTGGGCTAGGAGTGAAGCCACAACTGTCCTGTGACTAAAACGAACTGTAAACTCAAATTTGCAAAGATGAACTGACAACTGAATTGTTGACGTTATTGAAATGGAGAAAGTGTATCCGCTGTTAAGTACTTTCAAATTTCCAGCCTAAAATGCATGCATGTGACTTGGGGAAGAGTTTGATACCGAAGGAAAGGCGTATATTCCATCTTCACCTTCAGAACATCAAGATGAGAAAGAGCAGTAACCTACAAGATCAAGCTTTGCTACTATAAAAATGCTGCGACTAATTTTCCCTCATTTGGGATTTCCACACAAGGTCCAAGCTATCATCTCCCTTGTTCTGTCCAAACTCGATTACGCCAATAGCCTCTACCACGGATCACCTTTAACGACCATGAAAAGACTACAACGGATTCAGAACTCGGCTGCCAGACTACTCTTGCATATCAAACCGCGAGACCACATCTCCCCTGCCTTGAAAGCCCTGCATTGGTTACCGGTTGCCAGAAGATCCACATTCAGGCTGCTTTGTATGACCTACAAAGTAATACATGGAATGGGACTACTCTTCATTAGGAATAAAATCACCAAACACATTCAACAAAGGAACCTCCGCTCTAAAGGAGCATCTCACCTCAAAATCCCACCATACAAGAAAAAACCATGGGTGGCACATCCTTCTCTGTTCAAGCAGCCAAACTATGGAACTCTTTACCCCCAAACATAAGGTCCACCGACAACCACCTTATCTTCAGAAAACTACTCAAGATTTGGCTCTTCCCCACATAGGCACCATACGCAAACAGAAATTTACAGCATATCCCTCTGTATACAAGCATTTCTTTCACTATAGATATGTACCTATCTTTGTGTATTACTTTGTATAAACATGTAAAATAATTTTGTTGAGAGAAAAAAAAAATCATCTTTGGTCTACATGTACATACTTCCATTGTGCATCTATGTACCTTCCATGTACTTGGATCTGTGTGTCTGTTACTTTTTTCCTGAAAATGCATATCCAATGCACTACCCTATTTCTCATCCTATGCCTCTATCAATATCTTTATTCTACATATACCTACCTCCTTTATGTATCTATATACTTTCAATGTAATTATGGATCTATATATTTATCACTTTCTTCTAATTTAGCATTTCCAATGCACTACCCTATTTCTCAACCTTTACTTCGCTCAATATATCTTCTAGCCCAACCTTCTGACTCATCTCAAACTTCTTCTACTACTCCTTCCAATGCACTACCCTATCTCTCATCCTATACATCTATCAATATATCCTCTACATCCACTCTCTCATTTATCCCAAACCGCATACCACTACTATGATTTCCTTTCTAGTCTCTCACCTACTCTACCCCCCTTGCATCATCTGACACCTCTTTTACTATACCGATCCCCTAAAACAAACCTTTCTAAACTCTTCCATCTGAGTCCTCCCCTCCAAAACTCTTTTACTGATCCAAAAGCCTCCTCCTACTGCTAAGACCTAAAAAAAATCTTCACTCTTTTACCCCTCCACTATCCTTTTCAATCGAAATTAACAGACTAACATGTTCACTCCTCTAATTCCATATTAAACTATAATATACTACCCAAATAACTGAATAACATATCCACTACTCAAATTACTTCATATTTTTTTACTATACTAATTTTCAACAGTAATCCTTTATGGGTTCTGGAGTGGTGTGCTACTCGCCAGAAGAGCACTTCAACACCCATCAGGGGTAACAAGTGCTATATGAATGCAAATCTTTCTTCCCCTTTTATCCCTCCGCTATCCTTCTCACTCCAAGTAGCAGACTAATATCCACCACTGAAATTACTTCATACTTCACCATATTAATTCACCACTAATCTTTTGTAGGCTTCCTGAATAGCGTGCGTCAATAAGCGCTATATAGATACAAACCTTTGTCCTCCTCTAGCCTTCTGCTATCATTCCAAATCCATAGACAATGAGAACAACTTTAGAAAACTCCTCAAGACATGGGTCTATAAATTACCAGACTCCTCTGTCCTGGCGGCTATTTAGTTCTCTCTCACTTTTACTCCACTTTCTCAGGTATTTCTCTGTAGCTCGCCTAGCGCCATGATGCTCCCCTGGGAGCGAACGTTAGCGCTTTACAAATGCTCATAAATATCAAATATCAAATATCAAATTAACTGACTAACCTATCCACCACTTAAAATGTACTTGCATGTTTCACTATACTAATTCAACACTAATCCTCTATAGCTCCAGGAGTAGCGTGCTATTCGCCGAAAAAACGCTTCAACGCCTCGTATGGGGTAGTAAGCGCTATATAAATGCAATTACTATACAATACACAACCCCTTCACCAACACGTTTCCGTCACAGGAAAACTACTTTTCCCATAATGCCATACTGCTGTCTGCCGCTAGCAACAACCTTTCTCACCAACACATTGTCGAACAAGGTGCCCAGGCAAGGGCAGGCAAGCAGCGGGATCACACGAGCAAGTCAGAGAAACTGGCAGCAGATCCACTCATCCTCATTTTTACTTTCATCCCAACATGAACAGTCCAATATGGCCAACAGGTTCTCCATTCCAGGCTTGGTGTTGTCAGATTTTCTTTATTTTTAAACGATGAAGAGATTGATGACAAAGTATTTTACTGTAGAGAGAGGAATTGGTGGGTCCAACAGGGGTTGATGCACTGCTTGATTGTCTTGAACAGCTTTTTGGTGCTGATGATGGCTCCTTGTAAGAGACTAGGTTGGATGTATAAACGATGAGGCTGGGTTTCCTTAGCAATGGTGTATTTTATTTCAGTCTTGATGTAGAGCAAACAAAATATTTGGATATTGCTTCTCCAGCGGATGATTATGGTTAATATTCTTGTCTTTCACTTCTTTACGTTGTCTGATAGTGGTGTGGAACCCGGGTTCTCGGAGAAAGAAAAACAGTGGTAAGTGTGTATACAAGATAATGGCAACCTGTCACACCATACCATGTCGTGCTCAAGATGGGGATAGGGATGTGCGAAGAGAAACAAAAAAAAGAACAAGCAGGACAGATAACCTCTTTGCCTCTTCCCACACACTATAATTCTCCTTGATTCCTGTCTTCAACAGGTATAGCTGTGTTGTCTTCTTCCCGCTGTATCAAAAACCACACATCCCAGGTCATTAACCTGAGAGTGATTTCATGAGATCCAGTCTCTCTTTATTCCTGTGACACAGTGACTTCTGGGATTTGTAGTGCCAAGCCAAATCCCACCTGTGAAGTGAATATCGTGAACACTATTGAATTAAACAAACCACTTAAATATCCATGTAAATTTCCCTCTCCCTCTACCTGACAGCAATCCCTTACTCTGGTGCCCCCAGCTCTCCTGAGCTTTCCAGCAGCCTTCAGGGCAGGCCACCAGTCCTCACACCAGGTCTCAGTTCTCTCCTCCTCTCACTTGCATTTCAGAGTGGGTCGGCTACCACTTCTCTGTCCAGTGCCTTCTCCATGAGGACACTGTCCTTCCACCGCGTCCGGCTCTGCCGATGCCTTCCATGGCTCCAGCACGTCCGGACTGGAACTTCTCCCCACAAGGCCCGATCTACTCTCTCCGCCTTCGGTCTTCTCTTTCGTCCTGCTTGCTCTCTCTTCCAGAATGGAAACCTCTTTTTCGTCCTACCGGTTTCCCTGTGATTTGTTCCTCTGTGCGGTGCCCTGTCTGCCTGTTTAAAGAAACAGATTTTCTTTTATGTCCTCGCTGATGCTAGCTTCAATGATTTAACTCTGTCCTTCTTCTTTTGGCAGGGGTTTAAACATCGATGGGACTCACAACGGGGTCGGCTTGGCAGACTGTAGGTAAGCGGAGAGGCCTAACATCTCACACTCCATTAATTGTGTTGGTAAGTTCTTTACTTAGGTTGATGGAATGAACTGTCTGCATGTTGCACAGAGGGGTGTCCCTATCAAGAGGTCCTGTGAAGTTCTGTTTATTCCCCATTTTCTTTCCTGTCTGCAGATGGATCATTTATTGTCAGTAACGTCTTTAGAGTACCAGGGTGCTGAAGGCTTTGGCTCACACTTGCATTTTATAATTAGGGTGTGGTTGTTCACAAAGCTTTCCAAAAAATTGTTGAAGTTTAGAAAGAAGTTGCATCATAGTTGAGTTGGTAGAGTGAAAGACGAATTAAAGCATTTTGTTCTACATGGAAAAGTCTTCCAATGGCCTGAAGGTTTGGTCTTCTCTTTTATGTTTCCCTTGGTTTGTTGGTGGGACACTGAGCAGGGAGATCCAGTCCAGGGTTATGGGACATTTGCATTGGATTGTTGTTGAAAAGTCAAGGTGGAAGATGTCGGCTTTAAAGTGTGTTCAATGTGGCATGTTGTGCAACGTTGAGTGTATAAATGAGGTTGAAGAGTGTGTCCCTTGTTGGTTTCAGCATGTACTGCCTAGGAGGTTGCACCTACCCAAGAGTGCGGCGTGGGCATGCCCGATGGACAGGGTGGTGAGAAGATCTGAGAGTTCATAAATGAAGTCTGTGAGCAGCCTAGGATGCCTCTTGATGATATGGAAGGTGGTGAGCTGATTTAGAAAGAGAGGGAAATCAGATGCCAGCAGCTTCATGGAGTTGTGTGTTACTTGCTTTTCTAGGTTTCATGACCAGGTAAATTTATGGATAACAGGGAGGCCTCCTCCCTTCTTATGTGACCAATCTACATGATGAATACCGTAGCCTGTGGGAAGAAGGACATCTAGAATGTGCGAATATGTGGGAGTGAACCATGTTTCAATGATGAAGAGGGCATCCAGCTTGTAATAGATGATGAGGTCTGCGATGGTTAGTGTGTGAAGTACTGCAGAGTGAGCATTAATGAGCATGAGTTGGAATGTGTATTCTGTGGTTTGCGGGTGTGTGGCAGTAAATGGGATGTGTAAGAGTTTGGGTATGTGTGTTGTGCAAATGCTATTGGAATGTCTGGGTTGTCTACATTTGTATAGGACCATGGGTATTTGCAGTATTGGGTCCTGGGTGAGGCACATGATTTGTCTTACCTTGTAAGTTTCAGTGGAATGGGGATTTTGGCCCACAGACCTTCCTGAGCCTAACAGCCTCAAACAGGCAATGCCCTGGTCTGTTTCTGCCATTTGATGGGAACACCTGGACAATGGGATGCCCTGAAGAGCTAATTGAACGAGGAAGATAGCAGGAAGCGATCTGAACACCTGGGCAATGCGATGCCCTGAAGAGCTTTTTGAACTAGGAAGATGGCAGGAAGTGGTGTCACTTCCTGTGCTGAGGAATGATGGGAATTGCATTGACATCACTTCCTGTGCAAATGGATGATGGGAAATCCAGTGATGTCACTTCCTGTGCAGATGGATGATTGAAAAAGTACTCTTGCTTGGGTTATTTTTTGAAAGACGGTTGTGGTGGGAAACCAGTGATATTATAGCATGTAGATAAGGTCAATGAGTCAACACACTTAAGCCATTGGAGAACATCACCTTAAGTGACTGTGTTTTACTTAACACATACATACGCACACCTTTAAGAAAAAGCTCACCAGTGTCAGACTTTTTTTTAAAGCACTTGTAGTTACCAGTGACAGCTAGCACCAATTTATAGTAGAGTTTCATAATTTACTTTAATAAAAATTAGGAAATGTAGTGTAATCTACACTATTGACTCGTTATCATTATATTTGGCATATTGATTTAACCTGTGGAAAACAAGGACAAATCATTAAAATTGCAAAACTGTGCATGCAATTGTATACAATGAAGCTACACACGCTCAGCTTTTTAGAACATCGTTTGATACCCCTGCACCTTACTTGAGAGGGACACATAGGGGTCCATTACGACCGCCCACCATCGTAGGGGAGCCAGGGACCGACCGTTGGAGTCGCAGCAGTCCGACCATGTAAATTAGGATGCTGGTCCCTTTACATTGCAGGTGGGTCTGCTGGCTTCAGACCCACTCGTACTGCATGGCAATGAGCGGGGTACCATGGGTACCCCCCATGTGCACCCCACACCCCCAACACCATGGGGGCCCACTACGGGCCCCCAACAGCAAAGTCTGCGAGCCTTTCCATGGCGGCAATGCTGCCATGGAAAGGCTCATTACCGCACTCATCATAATATGGATGGCGGTGTCTCACAGACACCGCCCAACTAAATTAACAAAGGAAGGAGGTAGAGTAGTAGAAGCAGGATTCTTACTCCACAGAATCATATGTATAAACAAAAGGAATCCTACCAGAGGAGAGGTGCTAACCATAAGTGGTATGGGAGCAACCAGTGTGTTGTAAAATACCCCTCACACACCAAAAGGCCCCTTGGTGTGATGCTTCATCATCGGGGTCTTCGCACCCCTCTATCGGGATGCGGCGTGCTGCGACCTACGACTACGCGGGAGCACTTATCAATTGACTATGTGTGGTGTGTGTGGTGCAAGTGAATGGAAATGTGAGTGGTGGTGAGTAGTGAAGGGTTAAAAAGTGCCTGGCTTGTAGGTGAAAAAATTTTTTTATTCCGGACCTCGAGCTGGCACTATTAAAAGAAGTGGATAGCGAGGTAAGTCTGTCGTGATAATGAACAGTACCTCATGTGTGCGTCGACATGTTTCGGAGCTGGCGCTCCTTCTTCAGGACGGGAGCACAACTTCCCCACCTTACTCACGTTTTACTGTTTGTATTTCACCAAAAAATTTGTTGTTTAATTAAATAAAAGTGAAAAAAATATATACAAGTGATATATAGGCTATAATGTGCCTACAGCGGATTTGGCTCAGGATACATGCAGTTGCATGACCTGAAAAAAGAAAAACAAAAGAAAGGTCACCCATGGTATGGGTAGTTCTACAGGTGCAGTCACCTATATATCACTTGTATATATTTTTTTCACTTTTATTTAATTAAACAACATTTTTTTGTGTGAAATACAAACAGTAAAACGTGAGTAAGGTGGGGAAGTTGTGCTCCCGTCCTGAAGAAGGAGCGCCAGCTCCGAAACATGTCGACGCACACATGAGGTACTGTTCATTATCACGACAGACTTACCGCGCTATCCACTTCTTTTAATAGTGCCAGCTCGAGGTCCGGAATAAAAAAAAAATTTCACCTACAAGCCAGGCACGTTTTAACCCTTCACTACTCACCACCACTCACATTTCCATTCACTTGCACCACACACACCACACATAGTCAATTGATAAGTGCTCCCGCGTAGTCGTAGGTCGCAGCACGCCGCATCCCGATAGAGGGGTGCGAAGACCCCGATGATGAAGCATGACACCAAGGGGCCTTTTGGTGTGTGAGGGGTATTTTACAACACACTGGTTGCTCTCACAGACACCGCCACCATATTGTGATCTTTTTCCACAAAGTCGAGCGGCAGAAAACCGGCGGACGGTCTTTCCGTTCGCACGGGGTCCCCCCGGCCATACTAATATGGCGGGGGGAATGGGTGGCGGGCGGAGGAAAATGTCGGGCGGTACCCCACCCCATGCGGGTGGTGGAGATCCGCCCTACATCGTAATCAGGCCCTTAGTAACTACTTGATATACTGCAGCTTCATGAAAGATATTTATGCTTATTTGGCATGTGACTAGAGAGTGACCTCTGGTAATGACTTGAGATACTGCAGGTTGGTGAGACTTTAGTTAGAGCTGACTCGAGATGAACACCTAACAGTGACTTAAAACACTGCAGCTCTGTGAAAGAATTTTGAGAATTTTCCATTTGACTCCAGAGGAATGTCTAGTAATAACTTGAGGTAATGGAAGTTTGTGAATGCTTTGCCAGCCTCAAGAAAAATGTTGTGTATATAAATTTGATCAAATATCTTTAATGCTTTACTTTACTAACATTGAAATTTAGTTTCTTCCTACCAAATCACAGAGGCTGTGTCCATAATATAAGCAATTGCAATAGTGACATACATGTACAACACCAGTCAACAACAAATTTGCCTAAAATAAAGTGTGGCCCCTCACAGTAAGGATATGGGAGAAGCTGTAAATATAGACATGCAATCTATATATATATTGCATTGTCCAGTCAGACAAGGATACTTTTAATATTTGTGAATTTAGACTAGAAAAACTAAGTGGAAACACAAACTCTGCGACAATAAAAACAAGAAAAAGAGATGTCTGGAATTAGTCTGAACACCAATCCCACAGTCTATGTTGTGTAAACTTGCAGATCCTACATAGGTTTATGGGAACTACACGACATGGCGTCACCAACGTTGGTTTGGTACTTATTTAACTGTCAAATCTCAGTGGTTCAGTCGTGCTGTTCTCAGAGACCTTAATTCACATTTCCCCAATGATGTCTGGAGTCGGAAGGGAACTATCCGCCACAGCTGAGTAGGCATATCCTATGTATTGTCTGTAGGTTTATCAAGCTTGAAGGACAAATAATTCCTATTGTGCATAAAACCTTATCTCAGTTTCCTTGAAACTTTTTCCTTCTTCAAAATAATGGCTTATGAAGACATCAATTTGCCAGCACAACATGCTGCAGCTAGGGAGGAAGAACAGGAAGGGGAAATCAACATTTCAGAAATGTTAAAAGTGCCCTTACTTTAAAACTATATAACAGTTAAGGGTATGGCTCACAATCAGTAAGGCTGAGCACTTTAAACCAGGCAACCAAGAAAATGCCAATACTGATCAACAATTTAGATCATTTGAAAAAAGGTGCAAGAACCATCAAGCAATACAACCTTACGCTTATTAGTAGCTTTTATTTCAATAGCACAAATTATTTAAGGGAACACTCTAATATATGTGATGGACCTAAGTAAATTGTGGATAATAAAGATTCAACAAAAAAAAGGGGGGGGAATCACTTCAGCTTGCATACAAACCCATTCACTCTCCACAGACACCATACATACTACTCGTCCTAGGGGGCAAGATATAAAACACTTAAAAAACCTCACTTGCACCCCAAATGCCAAACACAACTATGGCTGACCTCCAAATTTATATATGCACCCTATACAGTATTCAGAACAGTTTACATTAAATTAAATATTTTCCAAACGAAAACTCCTGCTCTAAGTTCTTAAGCAATTGCCAATTCTGATTGATCACTTTTTTGAGGTTGTTGGAATTTGGACAGAAAGTGGTAACACATACTTGACGTTGCATTGATGTTTTTTCTCATCTCTCCAGAAGTGTCTCTCTAGGAGTCCACCAGGCGCGTTTCATCGCTGTTTTAACTAATTTCTTGGGATAGCCGTGTTCCCTTTGAGATATAAAAATTCCAAAATAATTTGTGCTATTGAAATAAAAGCTACTAATGAGCTTAAGGTTGTATTGCTTGATTCAAGGTTCAAAAGGCTTTATTTCGATAGATCAAATCATAAAAGCATCATAGCAATACAGAAGAAGAACATTTCATGCAAAGATAAAATTGACCGTTATTTTAACATTATTTCCAAAACATCATTAGAAGATATATCATAAAAACATTGGGTATCAAAAAGATAGAAAGAGGATTAAAAGTTTAAAATTTAAAATTAGTCCTTCAGTTAAAAAGCAATTAAACATTGGATGCTAGCCTTTTGACTCTAATGGACCACGTCCAAGATAAAAATTTCGAAAGACCACAGACATACAATGGTCGGGTGTCCGAAGCTAAAATACGGAGTGGCTCACTTGAATGCCTAGTGCCCATGGCCCGGCATATGGGTTTAAGCCATGTTCTCCGTGGACGCACATAGGCCGGACAAACAAATAGAATGTGGGATACAGACTCTACACTTGTTTCACAGTATTGCTTGATGGTTCTTGCACCTTTTTTCAAATGATCTAAATTGTTGATCAGTATTGGCTTACTTTAAAACTAGCATACTATGGAATCACAGCTAGGGGTGGGACAGTCACATTCGTGATTGAGGCATACGAATCATACCGAACATAGGCATTCTATTCATGGGTTTATTTCCCACAAGCAGATGCACAATCAAATACATTTCATTCTTACAGTGAAGGTGAAACACCAAACGAATACTGTCCGTATGAGGATATTGAAGTTCGACTCACCTACCAGGAACACATAAACTGGTTTAAAGGCGGCCTCCCTCACACAAAAGAAAAAGTGAGACTCGGTACTCTCGGAAGAGATGGAGTGACTTGGCCAGTACTAGCGGCCTACACACTACAACCAGACATTGACACAATGCCTTTACCAGACTTATGTCCACTTCATAAAGAAATATTAAAATTTTACAGAAACCTGACACAGTTCTTGATGAGAACACTCACACTTCAGCCAGCAAGGGCTACACAAGCAGGACAAATTAAGGGATCTACAACTAAAATAACACCACAAACACTACACGCTGGTTATGGATAAAATGCCTACTAGACGTGAGCAAATGCCATTCTAGATACCTCAAAAAATAACATAGCTAGAGGCAGTATTTCCACAAACAAGCCCTCAAGAAGAACACAGAATCCTAACAATCTGCATGCCAATTGAGATAGCTTCTCAGATAGAGGATTGTACCTCTTGGGGTACAGTTCTCACTGCTATATATACCAGAACACATAGTATCCCTTCATTAACAGTAATGCCAGATGCATTAAGACAAATGCAGAAGGAGTATGCAGCAGAACCAGCTCTGAACTTAGGGATGAAATTGTTTGGAAATTGTGCCCAGGTATCTGCTATTATATTAGCTAACATAAAAGGGGAGGCAGCAGCAGTGGCTATATACCAGTACCTGAGGGATTCCACTCCTTTACAACAGGAATGTTAATTACCTAAAATTATTGAAGAAACCTATGCTGAGTTAGGTAGATATAGTTTGGGAGTTAAAGCAACAAAACCTCAACTCATGGGTGGTCCTGAAAAGGATAACACCAAGCAAGCACCTGATTCTTCCAAGAAGACATGGGATAATAACAACAAAAAACTAAAGAATAGATCACAATCTAGGGGTGGGTTTTCTCAACAGGAGCCCTATGAAAGGAGGTAAAACCTTAGGAATCATGATAACATTAAAAAACCTGACAGGTATCACAATACTGATACACGTTCCTCTTGTTCCTTTCAGGGTTCATCAAAAAACTCA
The DNA here is from genome assembly GCF_964261635.1 of Lissotriton helveticus. Classification (NCBI taxonomy): domain Eukaryota; kingdom Metazoa; phylum Chordata; class Amphibia; order Caudata; family Salamandridae; genus Lissotriton; species Lissotriton helveticus. The sequence goes on from NC_136061.1 coordinate 1,377,756,482, forward strand.
GAGAGGGAAGGATGGTTAGAACCCAGGCAAGAAGAGCGTTCAAAGTCCAGAGACATGCAACATGCTTCAGACTATACTTCCAAAAAAAAAGAAAAAAACAAAATCAAAACCTCAATTTAAGAAAAAAAATGTAGTAGGACTTAAAGTGAGACATGCCCAGAATTTTGAGGACTCAACTTCTGAACGGGAAATGGGCTTGGATAATGCTAGACAGCGCAGCAGAAGTAACAATAGCTCGCCAGAGTTGTATGAGCATATAACAGTGGAAACACCTAATACAAGGGTAAGTGTCCCGCATAAGTTACATGAAATAATACTCCAAATGGAGAGGACAAACCCAGAAAAATTAAAAATCTCTTTCGGGAGAACCTGACTTATGGCTATGACATCCTTTTAGCTGGAAAAGATTGGACGCCTTAAATTGTTATGGATTGCCCAAAGGGAGAAACAGTAATTTTACCGGCTTTTTCTGACCTCGTTCCTATATACTTAAAACATACATACGCATAGGGGTGTGCGGTAGCACTTGCACCAGCATTATGCGCAACCATGTTGGGTGGGATGCTGAGTCACCTCACCATACAATCCCAAGAAAAACGACTCCAACTCTGCAGAGACAGTACCCAATAAAACAACTCCCCCAAGGATATAAGAATAGCCCTGGATTGTTCTCCACTGGGGTAACAGAGCTACTTCAGAATTTGGATGAAGAGGGAAGCAAAATATATAAGCTGAGTATTGAAAAACTGGACCAATTGCCTTTTATTGTGGCAGAGTCACCATCCACAGAATGGTTAATCAATGGCCATATAACATTATCGGTCACAAGTTTCCAGTTTCTTTATTGTCTAGAACAACAGCAGGCAGATATGAAGCAATGGGTAGGGAATTCATCAAGGGATCTTGGGAATTGCCACACATATTTTGATGCAGGAGTGGGGACATGGAAGTGTTTCTAAGTGGAAGAGGTGTGGCGCCGCGGCCAGGGCGACTGACGCTGGAATCTGGGGACCACGGTTCGATCCCCGGCTCCGGCGGCAGGTTAGCCCAGCACCATGTGACTCTGGGCAATAGCTCGCTTAATCTTCCCGACGGCCCCCCAGCGCCTAGAGACCCTTACGGGTGATTGTGCGCTTTACAAATGTGGACTTTACTTTACTTTAAGCGGCACAAACTGCAAGAAATCTTTAAGGGAATCTCCCATATGACAGGATATCATGCTTCACAGGACCTGTAACAGTTTAGTTGCCAACTTATCCTGTCATTTGAAAGGGTCCCCAGCTGCTGTGATTAATCCAGTTTTCAAGTTGCTCTCAAATGGAAGTTACTTGATGCTGAATGATCAGGGTTGTTGTAAGATGCTTCAGGGCATTGGATATCATGTCACTGTAAACTCCAGGGTTACTTATTGTATGCAAGTGTTGTTTCCACCCACCCACACAGTCAGGGAGGCGCCATTGTTGCCTTCGTTGAATGTTCTCTTTATACGATTTGATACACTGAGTCGAATGAAAGCCATGCTTTTACAGAAAACCGTGCACTTAACCTCCGCCCAAGAAACTTTTGATCTCCAGGTTGCAAGGTCCTCAGCCGAGATACTGGCACTACTACGAACAAACTGCCCATACCATTTCACAGAAATGGACAACGTATCTTTAACATGTCTGATACAATGGGTATAATACACCTATTTAAGACCATAGGTTCTGGACTGTTAAGCACCTTTCAGACAATCTTCAGAGTTATTTCCAACATTGTACGCTCCGAGTTTGGAAGCATTTTTGGAGGACTTCAGCTGATCGTGTTCCTAATAGCAGGTATCCTGATTGTCATTTTTCTGCCACGTAATGGAAGTCCCAGTCACCAAGGAGATGGAAAAAATGCTCCTGGAGCGCCAATACCATGATCACATGGTACTCCATCTGGACACACCTCGCCTTCGCGAACTAAGTGAGTCTCGGTTCCTATCATTTAGACCAGTCTGGATCGAGTATATTCTGCTTGTCCACCGATGCCTGTTCTGTGGACAAGAATGCGTGTTGGATCTCTGCCTAACACTTCCATCGGTTGTGCCACCTGACGTTGATGCTTTACTGGACCCGATAACGGCCCATGTACTGCTGTGTCCTCAGCGTATTCCAATGTTTATATCTGCATTCTTAGAGCCACCACAGGATGCATCAGCTTCTGTTGGAATGGATACCGTCTCCTCAACAAATACTCAGGCCCTGCATGTCATACAGCCTTCCCCAGCATCGGCTGTAGATAGTGCAGAAGAACTGTAGTGTAGTTCCTATATTCCCAATAGGCTCTGCGCATTGGAATAGTGTATCCTGCAGTTTAGACGTAGGACTGAAGTCAACTAGGTCTCTACCGAATATACTAAACTTAATTGTGTGTGTGCCAGCTAGCTCAGAGGTCACTAGAAACTTTCTCGAATAAACAAGAAGGGATTAGTTTCTGACAACCGCTTAAAACATGACAACTTTGTTCCCCAAGAATAAGAAATATATCTCTAGAGTCGCGGAAACAATAGATAATTATTTCCCTCAGTCAATCGTGCATGCTTCGTTTCACCAGAGGTGCAGAGAAATAGAGAGACGGGCGTTTTCAATAAAAGGGTATTTATTGAACAGTCTTCTTTCTCAAGCATAAGAAATGAACTGCTGCAATCGTAATACTTGCTGTAAATTGATACTAGTATAGCGCACTACTCACCCGCAAGGGTCTCAAAGCGCTTGTACGAATACCGCTGTGGAACCCATCCTGGATTTCCCTGTGAGGTGTCCACTCCTGGGCACCCCCAAGGTGGAGGCCAGGCATCCTTAGCGTTGTGGGGTCCGTTGTGGAGATGAAGCAAGCTATTGCCTAGAGTTGCAGAGTGGGACTCCATGATTGTAATAGGCACCGAGGCGAGAATTGTCAGGTCCGTGGAATTTTTGAGCCCAAGACCCGCCGAGGCGGGGAATTGAACCCTGTCCCGGGCTAGACCTCTGCATCAGGGTCTGCCGCTCTAACCATTGAGCCACACTTCTCCAAGTACGGAGCATATAATACGAAGAGTATTATAAAATAATACTGTAAAACATGATATGGTTTCTAAGCCATAAGATACCTAAAATGCATAAAATACATACAGTGATAAATAATGACTAAAAGTACTCAACTGGTGCTTCTAAAATACGCCAACCCCGGTGTACCTAACCTACGACTAGTACAAGGGAAGAAGTAAGTAAGGTGTAGCCTAGTTTTAGTATTATTTGCCAAGAATCTATTCCAAGAATTCTCTTAGGGTCTAATCAGCTCTGTACCTTGGTTTTAGAATGTAGGAGGTCTGGTATCTCTCTCTCAGGACTCGATTTCCCAGCAACCTGCAAGGGTAGCCTGGAAACACTGGAGCTGGATTTCTCGGCAGGAGAAAGTACAGCGTCTCTCTCAGTGCATCTGCTGGAGGGTCGGCTTCCTTCGGCACTTGCTGCAGCAGGGTACGTCAGGCAAGTAGATAGTCAAACTGCTCCAAACCACTGTGTATTTGTTTGGACAAGTGTGGGCATATTTATACCTTGAAGGTGCCGAGTTTGACATAAGATTGGACATAATAATGTCATCAGAGACTTAATTCTCTGAAAACTCCATGATTTCTTGGATAACTTAATATTCATGCAGGGGGAAGTCCCTTACTGCTGAAGGTGGGTTTTTCCAAGAAATCGTTGTAGATTTTCGGAACTGGTGGAAGTAGCCAAGCCGTATTAGGACTACTTGAGCTATGTCTTAATATGGTTATGATTTCTATGCCTATATAAGGATACGGTATTTCATACCTATATAAGGGCATGAATCGGGAAAATTACACTAGGGTCCTAAAACGCTATACAACACCCACTCCACGTATTATGTCTAATATTACTAAATCTATAAGCATAAGAAACATAACTAAAGCATGTGTTCATAATCCCACCCAAAATACATGAAATGCATTAAACATGGTTTATACACATACATGAGTATTTGTCTTGTACGCATTTTACAAGCAATAGCTGTCATTTAAAAAAAATGCTATCTAAATGAGACATGAAATGACAGTTATGAAATGGCTCTAAATTTACAGAAGAAAAAGGTCGAGACCATTCCATAGCATAATATATAAACAATTAACGTCTTCATGAGATAATGCCAAATATTTGTCTATAGGAAGTATCAAATGAATCTCTTATTCTCTAAGACTAGTTCTACTTTAAGCAGATTACTTTGTGCCAATTGAAAAGGGTCTATTCTGGGATGAAGAGAAAAAGTTTTCAAATGTAGATTGTAGAAACATAGAGTTCCCAAGTTAGAGGGTTTGTTTTCCAAAACCGAAGGCCGAATTTCAGAGTTCATGGAACGCTGTGTGCACTTCCAAAAATTATTCTCGGTGTCGGGAGAAAACATCAAATCATCTAAGCCGGCAAAGAAACCGTCTACCACAGTTGGTGAAAGTGGAACTACTTCATCAAGTAGATCAAATGTGCATAGATGTGAAACATCGCCGTCAGCGTCAGTCGCATTAGCAATGTTCGATGTAGATGGTACCTGTGTGCCTGTTGTTCCACGTACCTCGCCAAGAGCTGGATTTGCTGGTGAGAGCTCAATGAATGCCGTCATCAGGATTGGCAGCCGTTGGGGGCAACACGATGCATGAGTCGTTACGGGACCTAGCAAGGCGCCAACTTCCGTTGGCAGTGCTGATGATAGTGTAAGACAGATGTCTAACACGCATTCTTCTCCGCAAAGCAGGCATCGTACAACAGGTAAGATGCAATCTTGCCAGATTTGTCTGAATGAAAGGAACCAAGTGGTATTCAGGTATCTTAAACGAGCCAAGCCAAGAATCTGTGTAATTCTGTCACGATACCGTATAGCTAGGAGAGCTTGTTCCATGTTAGTCTGGGTATCGTTGGTGACTGGACTTGCCATATCGGAGCAGGAGAAATAAAAATAGAATTCCTGCTACGAGTGCCAAAATGAGAGGCAGACCGCCAAACACAAAGTGCACGGAATTTGGAAAAATGCCGAGGACTGCTTCGAATGGTGTTAACAGTCCCGAAAAGATCGTCCTAAATACATGTGCGATGCCACTGGTATCAGACATGTATAAGATTTGACCTAACATTTCTGCGAAATGTACTGGGCAGTTTGTTGATAATAATGCATGAATCTCTGCAGAAGTCCTTACAACTTGCATATCATACATTTCTCTAGACAAGGTCAGTGGCACAGTTTTTTGCAAAAGAATGGCTTTCATTCTTCTTAAAGAATCAATTCGTATAGAAGAGATATTTAGTGAAGGCCATAACGCCATCTCCCTGTCTGTAGTACTCTTTGGATACAATACTTGCATACAACAAGTGACCCTGGCTGACACACTAACCAGATAGGCTCTTCCTGGCAACATGCCACAACAGCTGTAATCGTTGAGCATAACGTAGCTCCCATTTTAAAGCTGCCTAAAAATTGGTTCTGTCACGGCCGCTGGAGTACCGTGCATGTGGCAAGAAAGGTTATTTAAAGAACCTTCGCAGGCTCCATGTAAATTAATACCTTCACATAAAAGTGTACCGCTTAGTGAGTTTTTACAGTTCTTTGTACTAAGAAATACCTCCTTTCCCATACTCCAACATTTGTGTGTGTAGGGTAAATTCCAGGTTGACTTAATGTATCCTTTACCCAACCTTTCATACAGGCCTGTTTGTGCTGTAGACAATACTGAAATTGGAAAATCGTCACTGGTATTGAGATGGTGCCATGTATTATCCATTCAACGACAGGTTTATCAGAAACTGTCAATGGTAATCTTTCCAGTTTTTGTGCCAAAGAGATTTGTTTGTCAGTAAGGTTAAAGACAGTAAACAATGACGTGGTATTGATTAGACGCCATGGCACATAGCCTGAACGGAGATTTTGCAACATCCAGCCTAGTAGCATTATAGAACGCAATTGAGACTGCCCATGTTGTAACATTAACAAATCCTATTCTATTATGTCAATGGCAGATGATACAATGCTGTCCAAAGAATAAATTCTGGAGGACAGAGTCGTTAACCCATTGTCCACTACAGAGAGTTCTTTCTCTAAATTAATACGATCAATTTCTCGTATTTTTTCTGCAGTTTCCATTTGCGTTATTTTCCAAGCTTCGTTGTACGCAGCGTATATACGGGCGTATATGAAACGTTTTTCTCGTTGTTTGCGAGGCCCGAGTAAGAAGTCTCGCAAGTCAACGCCTTCTTTAAGTAAAGTCAAGTGTTGTTTAATTTCTGGAAGTGTGGATTTCTGTAGCCAATCAAGGCATAGTTTTCCTACACTGTATGTGGTGACTATCCCTGGATGTTGTCTCTGGGAGTACCTTGGATCTGGCCTATTCATATTGAACCCTTCTGTTTTGTTCATGAATCTTTCTTGACAGTTATTCGTGTCTATGGGCCAGATTAACCATTGTTTCCAATCAGGAATGGTTCAGTTGTGTTTCAAAATTTGTTTCACGTCTACCTCCTCATCTGCAGTGCCATTACTGTCAGGTGTGGCCTTAGGTATGGACAGTTTTATCTTAGGTAAGCCAAGACATGATGTTTGTTGAACGGTGTCGTTCAAAAATATGATTTGTTCTGGTATAATGCAGGCTCTGAACAAAGCTTCTAAACCCTGCACCTGCCAGTCTTTTGTACCCCAGACAGTTTTTGTCTCAATGTTGTCTTTCCAAAAGTTAAAACTTAATGTAGACAGCTGAGCATAAAAGTTTGCAAAATAAATGTGTTCAGTATTGGTCAACATGGTTTTCATTCCTGTCTTATTTATGTTTTTAAAATAAAACGTTTCTGCATTAAAACCTGTAAAGTATGGACATTTCTAATAAAATGTTTTAGAGCTACCTTGTGGTGGCGTTGGACAATGTTCCCATTGATTGTAAGTAAAAACATTTCTAGGATTTACAGATTTGTGCAAATAATGGTGACCAAAATGTTTGTAACAATACAGTTCTTCATAACTTGTTGAACCTTCTAAGTGTTCATGTTTTTGAAATTTTGCTGACATTTCTAAGTCTGACATCATATTATTAACAGTTTCAAAGTCCCAATCATCTGGAAAGGTGCTTGATGAAACAAAATCACTTAAAGAAACCTTGAACTGGTGTAGAATTTTCAACAGTTCCACCGGGCCCAAAATCTCATAGTCAGTTGAGTCCCATGCTATACCACCAGGTATAGGAACGGCTGTGATGTTCACTGATGATAGGTCTCTTCACGCACACTGAGATGATTTGTAAGGTTGCAGGAGTAAATTGATGTTCTTACTTGCTGTGTCCATTGTACTGTATTTTCCATCTATCATTCGTCCCAAACTTAAAAACAGAATGAGCCATAATAGTAAAAAAAAGTACACCCAATCCTATCCAAAATTCAACCCATGGTGAAACCAGATATGTTTTCTCAAGTTGATGAAAGAGTTTTGTTATTTTTTCTTTGAAAGTCTTATTAACTGGCGTTGTTTCATGTTCACTGGGATCCTCAGAAAAGTTATCGAAGTTGATAAAATAGCCAGAGGTAGTTCTGTCAATAGTTGGTATCGCATCCGGATTCTTTGAAATCACTGGAGTTGCTTCTTCCTTTGACATGTTTGTATAGTCAGATGCTATATCATTGTACACAGGAGTTTTTTGACGAACTGATATTTGGGTATCAAGAGAGACGAGTTCCATAGCTTTGTTGCTTAGTCCTTCTTTTCTCACTGCAGGTTTATCAAAGGTGATAGGTCTTTCAGTTTGAACCTCTTGAATAGTTGCCAGATTCGGTCGTCTGCTACTTCTTGGGAGTCCACTGGGCCTACTACTAATTATTGGCCACATGATGTGGTTTTACCAGGTCAATTGATACTGTTCTGTTCTCCCTTTTACCAGCAAGCGGCGGTAGTAGCACTGATCTTGTTCCAAGAATTGCTAAGACAGGTACTGCTTTTCTAAAAGAAGGCCCAAATTCCTTCTTCACCGCGATCTTTTCCCTGACTAGATCCCCAATCTTTGGAATCCAGACAGGTCTTGATGGGACAGGTGGTTTTTCTTCAGTGGTCGTCGGCTTACGTGTTGTGTTACTCAGACTTCTTCTTGTTTCATTTATGTCCTGTAAAACAGCCAAACGGTCTTTGATATCAAAGGGTTTCTGTTCCACCACTGAAGTTTAACAATCAAGGACCAGGATAAGCATTCTAGTACCAAATAATAATTCATATGGAGTGATTTCCCCCTGAGAATTTCTTGGCAGATTAATAAGACTTCTTTGGACACTATTTAGATGTTTGACCCACCCGTCACCCGAACCTAATACCCTAGCTGTTATAGATTGCTTTATGTCACGGTTTTTTCTTTCCACTACCGCATTTCCCTCAGGATGGAAGGGACTCGAAAACCGCAATGCAACGCCCAAGCTGGCCATAGCCTCCTTGTAAGCTCGAGAGCTAAACGCAGGACCCTGGTCAGAATGTAGCGTGCCGATTGCATATGTGCCGATTAAGATTCGCAAATCTTTTATAACAGTTCTGGTGTCAGCCGAGCGCTGGGGCCACATCCAAATGAATCTTGTGCAGGAATCCACTGCGACCAGAATATATTTATAGTTACCATCCCTCTGTAAAGGACCACAGTGGTCCAGGTACACATATGCAATTTATCTGAAATTAGAAGGGGCGTCTGCGCAGGTCGTTTCACTGTAGAAACTTTCATTTTTTGGCATATTTCACATTCTAGCACATAGTCTCTAGTTTGTTTCCTCATGCCTGGCCACCAATATCTCTGTTTTAACATTGATACTGTGGGGGAGATTCCTGCATGTGCAGAGGCGAGCCCTTCATGTGCTGCTAAGATTAGTCCTAACCAATCTTCCATGTTTGGGATTGCCCTATCCCCCACTCCAGGGATTCGAGCAAAAGGAACATTGTTTGCATCAGTTATATATGAGTACTTTACTGGAAAGCCTTTCAGGAGTGTCTTACCACTGTCTTTTACTGAAGCAGTGACAGCTTGCATTATTTTGCTGTCTATTTTAGTTTTTGAACGAGTGATTGCAGCTACGGAAGCCGTTTGCACAGCTGCCTTTGCTCCCTCAACAGCCAATGAATTCCCTTCAACGTGAACGCCATCACGCTGATGACTCAGTGTATGAATCACGTGAGTCTTTTGTAGTTCTTTTTGCAAAATAACTACTTGTTCCCATAGCAGTTTATGCTTAATTGTGCCACCTTTAGCGTCTTTGAAGCCGTTCTGAACCCAGTTCTGCAAGTATTCATTGTAAGATTGGACGCAGTAATACGAATCGCACACTATGAGTGTGGGGAATTCGCGATCGGTATTTTCAAGCGACATCTTGAAAGCCTGTAGTTCAGCTCGCTAAGCTGTACAGTCCCCGAGTGATTGAGTTTTAGTGACCATAGGTCTAAATTTACCTTCGCGCCAGCAACCTTTAACAATCACGTACGCAGCACTGTAAGCTTGTTTACCCCCAATCGCGGGTTGTGCTGAGCCGTCTGTATATATTATACAGCCGTAATGTTCAAGTGGCAGAATTTCAGTTGGCAGAGGACATTCTAATTCGTATTGTAGGAATTCTTGTGTTTTTAAATACGGGTCAAAAACATATTCGACGTCTGTTGCAGAAAGAGAATTAACCCATTGTATCCATCTCGGATGTAGAGCTTTAGCATTTGGAATGCTTGCTTTTGTTACTGCCTCTAAGGCAGGTACAGGTGTAACGATTTTAATGCGTTTACCCTGTGCGAGGGCTCTCTCTTTTGCTACAGCAGTCTGAACCACTGTCAGTATCTTTTCTGTTGAAGTGAATTTCATTTCATCTTGTGTGTACAAGTGTGACTTGTATGCTATTGGTATCGTCTCACCTTCGTTAAAGGTTAGGTATGTGAATCCGCATCTCCCTGGGATGATTCGGATCACTAGGTTACGCACGTTGTCGCTTGTTTGTAACTGTGTTTTTGCTAACATGTCTGTTTGCACTGAATGCAAGATTTCTGTGTGTTTTTGTGTCCAATTAGTAGGTTTGAAATCAGGTTTGATTAGTTCGTAGAGAGGTTTAACCCTTTCTGCGTAATTTAGAACATAAGTTCTTCCAAAATTCAGGAAACCTAGAATTGACTGTAAGAGGTTGGAGCAGCACACGTATCTCCAAAAAGTTTGCTGCCAGGCTTTTGCCTTCACTTGATAACTCATATCCCTAAAAAAGGACACTGAGGTGGGCAATTCGTGATTTCTTAAAGTTGAATTTATACCCTTCAGAAGCGAACCCCAGTATGATGGTGTTCACTCTCTTCAAGTGTACGTCCAAATCATCATCTGTAAGATAGATGTCATCGACATATGACAATGCCTCATCATCGTACGTTTGTAGTAACTCTGTTACTCTTGCTGAAAATAATCCTGGACTATTCTGGAATCCCTGGGGGAGACGGCAAAATTGTCCCTGTGCCCCCATTATGGAGAAAGCGGTCAAATACCTGCGTTCAGGTGCAATGTGTTGACAAAAGAAACCATTTGAGATATCTAATGTAGTTTTATATTTTTTGCGCACAATTCATCAGTGCTGCACTATGTGCGTTTTGCATTGCAAAAGTTTTGCAACAGGAATTTAGATGTCTGTAATCCAAAACTAGACGATATGAATTGTCTGGTTTGGAGACAGGAAACAAAGGATTGTTCATTGATGAGGTGCATGTTTCAATCACCCCTTGGTATTTAAGTTGTTTTAAAATCTCCCTGGCCTGTTTTTTAGCTTTGTGTTTTACAGGATATTGCCTTAGCATTGTTGGTTGAGTTTTCAACTGGATTTTATGGTGAGGGGAATCCTCATCATATCCTACATGGTTTTTGTATAGTGCTGGGGCCTGGGCTACAGCCCATTTCCTAGCATATGTGTATTTATTATGAATTGGAATGTGATTTGATAAGGCTGGCATAATTATATCTTCGCCATGTGGGCACTCCCTGACGAATTCAGGTGGCCAGTCTTGTTCAGCTAGTAGGATGTCATAACCCTTAGATAGCTTCTCCCAAAAGAGTGCTCTAATTTTCCTTGGTTTGTCTCCCTCCATCCGGAGTGTTACTTCATATAACTTATGTGGTACACTAACCCTGGTATCTGCAGTTTCAACTTGGATGCTTTCATTCAAGTCCACTGTTTCCAGATGATGCTTTAGGATCTTGCGAGCTATGGTTACCTATGCTGCACTGTCTAGCATTGTCTGGGGGCACTCCCCATTCTTGAGTTGTGTCCTCAAGATCCTCGGCATGTCTGATCTGTAGACTTGCTACCTTCTTTTTGGGAAATTGGCTTTTCTTATTTTTTGGGACGTGCTGTTCGTCTTTGGACTTTACTCGTTCTTCTTTTTGTTCTGAATGTCCTCTTCTTTCGGATTTCTGCGAGGAAGTCTGAAAGGCACGAGAGGAACGTGTATCATTCTCTTGATATCTATCAGGTTTTCTCAAATTATCCCTATTTCTAAGGTTGTACCTTTTTTCGGAGAGCTCCTGCTGAGGAAAACTTCCTCTGGACTGGGAACGCTTCTCTGTAGGAAGTGTCTGTTTAGTGCTTTCCCACTTCTTTTTAGGAGTAGTGAGAATATTTTTAATAAAAACTTTTTCAGGATTTTCAGTTAGTTGGGGTTTTACTGGTTTCACACCCAAACTATCTCTACCTAGTTCTTCATAGGATTTTTCAAGAATTCTGGCAAGCTCATACGGTTGCTCAGTAATATCTGTTTCTTTTAGTTTTTGGCGGATCGCCACTGATGCTGCTTCACCTTTTATGTTGGCTAATAGTATATAATACGAAGAGTATTATAAAATAATACTGTAAAAGCATGATATGGTTTCTAAGCCATAAGATACCTAAAATGCATAAAATACATACAGTGATAAATAATGACTAAAAGTACTCAACTGGTGCTTCTAAAATACGCCTACCCCGGTGTACCTAACCTAGGTCTAGTACAAGGGAAGAAGTAAGTAAGGTGTAGCCTAGTTTTAGTATTATTTGCCAAGAATCTATTCCAAGAATTCTCTTAGGGTCTAATCTGCTCCGTACCTTGGTTTTAGAATGTAGGAGGTCTGGTATCTCTCATTTAGGACTCGATTTCCCAGCAACCCGCAAGGGTAGCCTGAAAACACTGGAGCTGGATTTCGTGGCAGGAGAAAGTACAGCGTCTCTCTCAGTGCGTCTGCTGGAGGGTCGGCTTCCTTCGGCACTTGCTGCAGCAGGGTGCGTCGGGCAACTAGATAGTCCAACTGCTCCAACCCACCGTGTGTTTGTTTGGACAAGTGTGGGCATATTTATACCTTGAAGGTGCCGAGTTTGACGTAAGATTGGACATAATAATGTCATCAGAGACTTAATTGTCTGAAAACTCCATGATTTCTTGGATAACTTAATATTTATGCAGGGGGAAGTCCCTGACTGCTGAAGGCGGGTTTTTCCAAAAAATCGTTGTAGATTTTCGGAACTGGTGGAAGTAGCCAAGCCGTATTAGGACTACTTGAGCTATCTCTTAATATGGTTATGATTTCTATGCCTGTATAAGGATACGGTATTTCATACCTATATAAGGGCATGAATCGAGAAAATTACACTAGGGTCCTAAAACGCTATACAACCGAACATCTGTGCTTGATTGACCTGGTCTGTGAGGTGTTACAGGAATTATCGTCTGCGATGGCAAGCAACAGTGATGTTGCGTCTCCCAGCTAGGACACATAAACATTTGGCTCATCGTGGGCTGGGAAAAATGTATCCTTTTTCAAAACAACTAAATTTGGAACTTTTAAACAACAGACACTTTTCATGCTGAGCTGCATGGCTTTCAGGCACTCATAGTTGTTCGAGCTATATATACAAACATATTTTAGTGAGAGTTCTACCACTTAAAATAAGATTTTAGATATTTTTTAACACACTAATGGTTTGGACTAATTAGTTGTTTGCGTTCAAATGCCTAGAAGTACCTTAAAATTATAGTATATCGGCCAGTCGGATGAGGAGTGGGTGTTATGTTTCATATAGGTACCCCAATATAGGCTCAGGGAACCACCTAACCTTTCTTCTTTATTCTCCTCTACCATTACACTACATAGCGGTTCTTGGGAATGACCTTTCGCCTAGTTATGGTACTGCTCACAGGACATGGGGTTTTCTCTGAAAACTATCTTCATCCATTATGTGTGAGGATTCTTGAAAACGCAGCAGGACTACCATCTCCTGCATAATAACTATGTATATTGCTCATTCCTTCCATCATCCTAAGTCCGACATGACACAGCAAAGTAGAACCCCTGAGGGTTCCACTTCGCATATATATACACCATATCTCTGCTGAGGCAGAGAGAGGAGAAAAAGGGCTTCCATGCTGATATACTGACGAGAGACGCTGAGGTTCCTGCGCACAGACACTCCAGGATGCAGTGGTCTGACATCCCTTCCGGGGTGTCCATTTTGAGGCCAGGACGGGGTCCCACAGTCTCTCACTTCAGGTAATGGGGTTGACTCTATCCTAGAGAGATTATTGGCTCTACACCTAAATACATGCTAGGTACACTTAGTTAGGGCTGCATCATAGGAGTATGCATTTTACAACCGCGGCCGGTAGTGGTAGTACCGGCCGGACGGTGACGTGGGGAGGGGGAGGGGCAGGGTGGGGGGGGTAGTAATGTATGGAATCCAGACCTTAACAGGTAAGTAAACATAAAAATAAATAAAACAAATTTCGTTGCGCGCACTGCATCACCAAATGTGATGCAGTGCACGCAACAAAATTAGTTTTATTTATTTTTATGTTTACTTACCTGTTAAGGTCCGGATTCCATACATTATTACCCCCCTTCCTGCCCCTGCCCCTCCCCCTCCCCACGTCACCGCCCGGCCGGTACTCCTACTACCGGCCGCGGCTGGCATTTTATTGTCATGTATTTTTTATACCTGCCCGTATTAATTGTTTTAGCATTATCATACAAATCTACTATCCTTTTACTCTGAAGGTGCTTATAATCGTTTATATCTGTTTCTGTCTAATGGTCTCTAAGACAAAGTGAGCACGAGTAGCTGAGCAAAATGTATCGCACTGTTTCCTTGATCCCTGATGGGACAGAGTTGTCATGTACGATAGTTGCCAAGAACTATTTTCTTCTTGGTAAGAGGTGTTTCTTGTGGCACTGTGAGCTAGCTGTTATACAGGCGAACATAATCAGTGGGGGTGTCTGGAATCAGTCTGAACACAGTCTATGTTGTCTAAACACGTATATCCTATACAGGTTTATAGGGACTACACGACAGGTTGTCCCCACAAGTATTCCATAGTCACAAAGATATTTACTGAAAGTTGCAATATTGACTAGCCATCATAAACCAGCGCTGGCATATTTAGTACCCCTATAGAAAACAAGCACAATTCATAAGAGTAGCAAAAGTATTCATGCAAATTATTAAGTTAAAGCTACACCCCCTTGGTCAAGGACATTTGAAGCAATTGTATCTATCTCAAGCGGGACAACTAGTAACAACATGAGGAACTACACATGTGTGATAGCCTTGTTAAGCGGTTGCTACTGACTCAAGAAGGACATTTAGTGAAGTCTTTATGGACTACTGCCTTGTTAAAGACCAAACCATTGCACCTGGCTCGAGAGGGTCATCTAGTAATGACTTGAGGTATGGCAGATATGTAAAAGACCCGATCCATTAGCTTTGCCAATGCTTGTTCAACAAGAAACACAACACCTGAAAAAGGAAATAGGAGGAACAGTGTTGCTCTATCTTAAGTTTCCTGGCTCTAGATTTCACTTGGCAACACTGCACCTTCAAACATAGGGAAATTCTGCTTAAATGTATTTGTTTTATAGAAGAAAAATATTTTCCCAATATGTGTGTTAATGGTACAGCAAAACATGGAGACACAGATTTGCTAATGCTTTTCATAGGGTTTGTATTACTTTTTTAAAGCCAACCTGGTGCAACATGTTCAGCTGGGATTTACTATCCAGCACAAACCTGGATATGCGTGGAATACTATACCAGAGTGGTGTGCAGACAAAATACGGAGTTTAAAATATTGAGTTGCACAATATTGAGTCAGAAATATTGAAGTTCAGAAATATGGACAGCAATAATATTGTGGTCAAGAATATCGACTAAAAGGTAAGTAGTATTGATTTTAAAAATATCGACGTGTTTATTGTTTGCAAAAATATAGTTGTTAAAAATATCTATTTTTTTAATTAATGTTATGTATTTTAGTATATGATTAAATGTATATATTTGTTTTTTTGTAAAAGAAGTGTTTGTATTTTAGATATATGTATTACATTTTTAGTAGTTATTAAAAAAAAAACATTTGAATTTTGCGTTTTTAGTTCCGTAATTTAATTATAATAAATGAAGTGATGATTTTTTATTTATTAATATTTGTTTTAATTGAAATGTTATAGTGTTAAATGTGTAATTTATTATTAATTCATTAATTATGGTAATTGTAGGTGTGTGCATTGGTGCTTATAGGTGTAAAGGGTGGGAAGTAATTTATTTTAATTGATGAAGTAATAGTTGGTTGTTAACTAATTATATGTAATTAATTGGTAATTAATTATCGTAATTAATTGTTGTTAATAGTAATAGTTTTTAATTTGCAAATACGTTTTAATTGTGTTTCTATGATTTTATAGTTTAATTTAGGTGTGTATTGTGGACATTATAGTGTTAAATTGTATGTAGTTAATTAATGTTTATTAGGTTTGTTTAAAATAATATTTTAGAATTTATTATTAATTATGTTAATTATGGATGGAAATTTAATTTAAAACGTTGACTTGTGTTGTTATTGGTGTGCTGTTATAGCGTAGGGAACAAAATAAATACATTTATGTATTAATTAATGTTTTTGTTTGTAAATATTTTCTAGTTTAAAATAAAAAAAATTATTATTTATATAATATTTGTAGGTATTTGTTATATGTAATTAATATTATAATATGTTTTCTTTGAATTTATTAAATCATTTTTTTCCAGTTTTTAAAATCTTATTTTTTATTTTACAATTTTTCTTAATGTTGAATAAATATATTTTTTAACTGTTGTTGTGTGTATAGTAATTTTTACCTCTCCACTATCCAACACTTTCCCTACTGTTGCTATCACTGGAGTGGGAACAGTAAATGTTACCCCTCCGGTATCCAACACTTTCCCTACTGTTGCCCTCACTTGAGTAGGAATAGTACATTCTACCCCTCCACTATCCAACTCTTTCCCTACTATTGCACTCACTGGATTTGGAATAGTAATTTTTACCACTCCGCTCTCCAACACTTTCCCTACTGTTGCACTCACTGGAGTGGGAATAGTAATTTTTACCACTACGCTATCCAACACTTTCCCTACTGTTGCTCTCACTGGAGTCGGAATAGTAATTTTTACCCCTCTGCTATCCAACACTGTCCCTACTGTTGCACTGACTGTATTGTGAAATGTAAGTTGAAATGTTTTTTGAGTTTAATGTTTTAATTTATTATAGATTTTTGTTTTTGTTTGTATATTTTAAATCATTGATATATATTTTTATTTTTTATATAATTTAAAACTTTTTACCTAAATTAAAAATAATAGTTTATTAATTGTTTAAAGTAAATATAAATGTATACATAATTATGGTTGTGTGCTTATCTTTTTTATTAAGTTTATTTGTTATATTTTATTGAAATGTATATTACATTTATTTTCTTTTGTTAAAATTAAATTTAATATATATTATTTTATTTTATATTTATATAAAAGTCAATATTTTATACATCTATATTTTTAACATCAATATTTTTTAGTCAATATTTTTGTAGTTACCTGTTCAAGTATAGGAGTCGATATTTTTTTTGTCTATATTTTTTACTACCTATTTTTTACATCAATATTTATTACATCAATGTTGTGTCAGTGAACCACCACGGTAACCCAAAGATGTGCAATGTGCTGCCTTGCTTTACTTTGCTTTAAGGGGGGTTCCATGGAGGGTGCATGACTGTTTCCATGCAAACACCCATAGGTTTTGATGAAAATCCCTACCTACAAAAAGTCGTAGATAGAGATTTGCACCAAAATCTAATGCTCCCTTATGGCAGACCCAATGTGGAGAGATACTTTTATTGCTTCACGTTTTTCCTACTTTGAATGTGTGCCACAGTGTACAGCACACATGCAAATTGGAAAATCTTCAAATATAGATTTGTACTGAAGAGAACCCTTCCATCACAAAAACTATGCTTTAGAGATTGCAGACACCTTATGGCGCAAGGATGTCTGCGTTGACATGTAGCTCCTAAAAGTGAGCTGGCTCAGGGACAGAGGTTAACAGCTACACATCTTAGAAGATATGCCACTGTTCTACTCTCTTTTTTTAACGCAATGGAGCACAGCAACTTTAGCTCTGTCCTAGTAAATCTGGTCCAAGGTATCCAAGGGCTTATAAACATGAATGGTCGCCCAATCATGTAGCAGGAATCTGCCATTAACTCATTCCTTTTTGTTGTGATGGGCAAACTTTTACGCTGAAATGCACTATTCTTACCCAGTATAAAACAGTGATGTAACAGAGCATTTGTGAGCAGTATGTGTGTTTGGAAACATGGTATTGCTAATGTTATTCTATTTAAGGGTATAAGGTTGCCATTCTGTGGTAGAAAATAGAACACTTGCCCAGACAGCATACTGCTGCAACCTATAAAGGTTCTCCAGCCGTGAATCTCGTCATTATTAATCCTTTTATAGTGCTCTTAGCATACCGTACACCGCACCAACAACAAACATGTCATTAATTTCAAGAGTACAAAGTAGCTTCTATCGATTTTTTACTAAGAAGATACAAGGTAATTTTGAATGGTCTTCACAAGGAGAGAATATTTTGTCATTGTGGTAAATGATGCAATATTTGTATATATTCATGGACAGACAGCAAGGAATCCGCCTCAAGTTTCCTGTTATATCGTGTTGTAATACTACACTCAGTATATACAATGCTTAATTTGAGGCGGCGGTTCCGAAGGCGCCGGTTTCCGGTGCTCGGCACCAGCACTTAATTGTCGGCACTGGCACTTATGAAGGCTGACACATGGTGGCATTGTTTGTATAATTTAGAGATGAGTAAAACAGCAATTCTTTATTAAATCATATGCATTAAAAACAACTAATACCTGCCACCCAAGCTATTTTTATAGCTTTGGGGGCCTGGAATAGTTTGAATGATCAGGTTTGTATCAGTGTGCTGGTTAGTAGTTGTGAAGGTACTGTCAACGCTGGCAGTGGCAATGGGTGGTACAAGCCGCAGTGGCCTCCTGACTAGAGCTCTGGCACTTACTTTTTTTTACAAATTAAGCACTGGAACCAATATAATGGTTTGCAGCATTCATTGGGTGCAGTGGTACATCATCATTTTGATTTTCCCACAAGGGATGGTGATAACACATTCATTTTGCAAACTCAGAATGTGTTGCTTTTGGCTGAACAAATTTTCCCGGGTTCGCTTATATCAACATCCTGATTGTGGTAGTTTTCACTTGCAGTTATCTTCCAAAGATTGATGTTATGTTACTAGATGTATGAATTTGCATATTACAAATGTCCCCTTCTTGCACCCTTGCAATGTCTACTAAATGTCAAAGTTTGTGGTTCGTCTAGTAGCATCCTAAAATGTTTGCTTTATTGAGCGCACTTACTTAGCGCCCACTGTTGCAGGGATTCTGTGCAAATACAGAACTATGCGTAGGATTATGGGACCTTAGTAGGTAGGGACTGAGTCATTCCACCAACTTAGCACCCATGAGCCCTGGACCGACTAGCTATAGTGCCTCTTTTTCCAATCCTACTCACTCACAGAGGCACAAGTAATTAGACACCCCAGAACACAACACTCTCGACTCTCACAGGAATCACGGTTGCGAGACACTCCCTTTAGCTCCCACTCTTGTCCTCATCCATAACAAGGTCTGACAGAGACACAAGCAAGTTTAAAATATTTATTTTAACTATCGTGCTCTTTCATGCAGTACACGTGCTACAATAAGTAGAAAAATGCATAACACAAATACGGTCAGCATAGCAAGTAGTCCATAAATCATAAAATGTGCTGTCATTATATATGCATTCCCCGTCTATAGATGGTAAATCTACATCACAGGTGCTGTCATGCTCCTCTCCCTGGAAAGGTCCCTCTCACAGGTGTTAGCTACCTATCCCAGTATTCCAATAAACCCAAAGTACGTATTCCCAAAGAACAGCTACATCTGTTTTGTCTAGGTGCTAGAGCCTGACCAGAACAGAATAACAAGGGGCATTGTTGTTCGACCTAGCACACAATGTTCAGACTAAGGCCCCCATTAGGATGGAGGGCGGACTTTGCCCGCCTGCCATCCTCACGGTACAAGGGACCGCCCGCCATAAGAGCGGGGTCCCGTGGGGGCTATTAGGATGCGCCCACCACAGTGGCGGGTGCATCCTAATAGCCCCCATCCTGTATTTTTAACATTGTGGCGGGCGGTTCTGAAGCACCGCCCGCCACAATGCTAAGAATACATCTTGTACTAATAAACACCACTGGGTACGGGCTCCCAAGCAGCAATGCCAAGCCACAGCCTTATGTACTATAAACTAAAGAGATGCCAATGCTGCCTATCTCGATTTGATATTAATTTTTCATCTCACCCTTGAATCAAACATAAAGTGAGGAGACCTCAGTTTCTTGAATTAATCTTTTTGTTTGTTTTAATTCACTTCATTAGAAATATTCAATCTTATTTTGTCATCTTGCCAAAAGTGCATAAAAATCAAAGCAACCCCCCTGGACGTCCTATAGTTTCAGGGTGCGAGTCACTAATGGAACCAATATCCAAGTTTGTGGACTTTTTCTTGAAACCTTCCTTGCCCACTGTAAAGTCGTACATCATAGATACGACAGACTTTATTAACAAATTGAGTGACATCGAATTTGATAGAAACAACCACTGGATGGTAACAATGGATATAACATCTTTGTACACCCAGATACCACAGGATGAGGGTATACAAGTTCTAAGAGAGCTATTGGACACAAGAGAAAGACCACAAAAGGTGCCAACCGAGTTCATTGTCTCACTCGCAGAGTTTGCCCTGAAACGCAATTATTTCAACTTTGACGGAGATTTTTATTTCCAGGTCGGGGGAGTAGCAATGGGCTGTCCATTTGCCCCTGAATTGGCAGTGTTATTTATGTCAAAATATGAGGACAAATTCATTTATGACAATAACCCCTATGGACTTTGGATCAAAAATTGGAATCGATATATAGACAATGTCTTTTTTGTGTGGACAGGCCCAGAAGACGAATTAAACAATTTCCATGGATGGCTGAATAATAGAACACATGAGATTAAATTCAGCCTCAATCACTCCAGGAGCAGCATACCTTTTCTCGATGTTGAGATTTATCCATCGGAAGAAGGAGGTTTGATAACAACTCTTTTTAAGAAAGAAACAGATCGAAACAGAGCACTGCACTTTTCCAGTAATCATCCTCGGAGCCTGAATGAAAACCTTCCATATGGGCAATACCTACGGATCCGTAGGAATTGCCAACAAAAAATAGAATACATGAAACACTCTGAGAAGCTGACTGCAAACTTGATTGACCGGGGGTACCCGAAGAAATTACTCAGAAGATGTATGAAACGTGCATGGTGGACACCGCGAGAGTGTCTCCTGGAAAAAAAGAAAAAACAAAAAATGGAGAGAATGGTCCTGGTAACGACATATTGCCCCAACTCAAACCTGTTAAAAAAGGTAGTCAATAGCAATTGGCATTTGATAAAAAATCTAAATGAAGAATTCTTAAAACCACCTCTATTTGCCTTTCGAAAAGAATCAAGTATAGCCAATAAACTAGTGAGGGCGGCAATGCCCGCCAGAGAACAAGTAACTTTAAGAAGCATGATTGGACTACCACCGATCCAAGGTCACCATAAATGCGGTGTCTGCAATTGTTGTGCGACCACTGAGGAAGGTGCTGTGTTTAAACATAAGGAAATCATTTGGAAGCACGAAACCTTCACTAACTGTAAATCACGGTACAATGCCCGTGTGATTTATTGTATATTGGGAAGACCAATCAGGAAATCAAAACAAGAATCCAGCAACATAAATCTAGAATAAAACGGAAGGTTCCAAATGCCCCCTTGGTACATCATTGGCAGCAAGAAGAACATACTGAGAATGATTTGCGATGGACGGTGATCGCCAAAATCGAACAGGATGTACGAGGCGGAGATCTGGAGGCAAAATTGGCAAGAGATGAGGCAATGATGATAGTCAAATTTAATACAGCGACAGAAGGATTGAATGAACTGTCTGAAATGTATAGATTATCATAAATGAGACTCCATGACAAGAAACCTCATTTATGACAAACAGTAGTTCCAGCAAACAAGAGGCGTGTATGATGTTCAGCCCCATCAGTACACCAAGCACTCAGCGAAGGACACATTGCTATTTGCACATTACAAGATGGCGCTTATAAACGTGATTAAGTCATAACCACCAAGCCAGGCGAATATCATTAGAACTAAGCAGTGGTCATTAAATATTTAGAAATGACCCACCACCTTTAATATATAAGTCAGCCCTTGTAATTAGATCTCAATCTGACGATTTTTAGCCATTCAAAGATGGCGCGACCGGGAAGTTCAGCCCGGGATCTAGATATATCGTAACTCGGCGAGCCGAAGCCTCATCGAGAAGCCGCGTCCCTATCGAATGACAGAGGAACTCTGAAGACTGCCCGAAACTCGGGTAAGCATCAAAATCGGGAATCTTTCCACTCGCGAGCATTAGGTGAGAGAATAGATAAAGATTTATATTACCAATCGGTGACACAAATTCTGCCTTGTGTTTTGCAGGGGCGACAATTTAACAAACTCACCCCTTCTACCCAAAATGACCAAAACAACAAGCTTGTCGGTAAGAAAGACATCACGTCCAATAGACGATAAAAAGCGTTTTTCAAATAGAGTCCTCCCCAATGACAATGCCCTTATTCCATTACAGGGTAGAGTGCATGAGCACCACGCAATAACCGTGAGTAGTGTGTAGCCTTATTCATGCTGTGTTGAATAAAATGAATTGGTACAGCTTGGCTGAGCTTTATATTTCATTTCATTTAGGTGGTTCCGCGCCGTGTTTTCCGGAGAAAAGTACAATTCATTTGTTTATGAACTTGGAGGTAAGATGTGCAGAGGTGGTTGTTGAGCTAACTAGCAGTTTCAGATATGGATATGAGCATACACCTAATACAGGTCTCCCCTCTCCATTCACAGTGTGTGGTCCTGATGAGAACTCCACAATAAGAAGAGTTTGAAACGCGTAGACCTTGTGTGTTTCAAAGCCATAAGAAATCAAACAAAAAATCGGAATTTTTGGGATTATTGACTTATGTTTACATTGTAATCTATGGCTATGTAAAAATTAGCTTTTTGAGAAATTCGTTTATTCCTTGTAAATAAGAATGGTATGATTGTGAGGTTGTTTGGGAATGTTTGACAGTGATTTGGTATGACATTGAGTGTGAATGATAGGAGGGTGAGTTTTTTTGTCTATTGTACAGAATGTTTTGCATAAATTGTGTGTTATAAGTGTTTTTGAAATGTAAAAAAAATGTTTGACAAAATAAGATTGAATATTTCTAATGAAGTGAATTAAAACAAACAAAAAGATTAATTCAAGAAACTGAGGTCTCCTCACTTTATGTTTGATTCAAGGGTGAGATGAAAAATTAATATCAAATCGAGATTAGCAGCATTGGCATCTCTTTAGTTTATAGTAAGAATACATCTTGTGCATTTCAAAGCACAAAGTGACAGGCCCAGCGCGGTGCCTGCCATGTTGTTCTTTGAAAGGCAGGGGGTGCCATAGGTACCCCCATGTGCACCCCCCACCCCCCCAGGACTCCTTGCAGGCACCGCCACCATATTCCTGAGCTTTTCTGCCCAGTAGGCAATCGGGCGGATTGCCTACTGGCGGGAAACCGGCGAATGGTCTTCCCGTCAACCGGGGTCCCCCCGCCATCGTAATGTGGCTGGGGGAAAAGTCATGCGGGCGGTGGATTTTGGCGGGCGGTTTGCCACCGCCATACGGGCGGTGGCGATCTGCCCGCTATCATAATGACCCCCTTATTCTTACCAGTAACCATGGGCTTAAGAAGTGTGGGGGACGAGGTGGATATATCTGTCCCAGAGTTTGGAGTGTGGGGGTCATGGGGGACAAGAGTGTGGGGGACGAGGGGACAAAGGAAATTCCCCTCTCCCTTCTGTGATTAACAGGGCCATTAGCGCGCGAAAGCGCTATGCATAATGACCCTGCACTTGCCCTGTGACTTGCCTCCAATACCTGTGATCAGGCTGCATGCTTGACGGGGCTAAAAGTAATTTAACACTCCTGCCCCTCCGATCCCTCCTCCCTCCTGTGTCTGAGCCCGGGCTGCTGCTGCAGCTTGAGCTGCTGTTTCTGGCATCTTATCTCCGACACACACACGTTTTTCACAGGTCTTCAAAAGAGCATTTACATTCCTTTGGAACTGGTTAAGGATGTTTTGTTGTTTTGTTGACTGATTCCAGTATCCCAAGTTTCCCCGCTCTGTCTATTAGCTATTTCTTACTTTTTATTTTATTTTTACTGCCCCAGTGGGGGAATGCATGTAGTGAAAATGCATCTCACAAGTGGGGACTACACATTTCCCCATTTGTTTATGTTTACAGAATCTGCAAGAGAACATTTTGTTATGGATATATTTCATTTTTGTTGTAATATAGTCGTTAATGTTGGTTTCCCAGAACTATGACATACTGCTTTGTTTGGAATATTTTAAACCTGTACAACTATTTTCCTTTGGGGGCATTAACTTTTAAGCGTTTAATGCAATTTTAAATGTTTTACAGATGTACAAGCTTTTGTTGCACTTCCATACTGTGAACATAATTGCGTATCCTCAAAATCAGTGCTCAGGTGTTAAAGCACCTGTTCTTCCACATGCAAACTGCTTACATTTAATGCCGGTGTTCAGTGCCTTATAGACAATCCTGTTTAAGGATGGTGGGGCATACTATCATGACATTTCTGTATACTCACCCTTACCTGTGCGGGCCTCCCTTGACCTGCAATTCGCTGGCCCGTAGCATTTCACCGTTGTCGCTGGGCCTTCCCGAACACTGGTTGGTACCTTGGGATTGGCATTTGGGTCATGTGAGCTATGGGGGGACTGAGGTGGGATTGGCTGATGTCGTGTCTACCTTACTGACATAGCTGGGGAGATATGCCCGGGTGATTCTCTCAGAATCATTGGGTCTTTCGGGGAGCTGGGAGGGTGGGTGGGTGGGGTTGTTTTGCTGTGTGTGAGTGTGTGTGGAGTGTGTTGTATGGGGTGGCTGTGCACGTCCTGGCACTGGCGGGGGAAGGGCGGGGTGGCGGTTTTGGTTGTTGCTATCCTATTGCTCGTGGGTGGTGGGGAGGAGGGTGTTCTTGCAAAAGTTTCGTGTTTTGGGGTTGTTGAGGGGTGGGATTGGGATTGTGATGAAGATGACACTGGCATTATGTGCACATTGGTTCCGATTTGTGGGGAGCTTGTCCTCAGAGCTGCATCCCTAGATTTATATGTAGCAGGGGCCACTTGGAGGCGGTCCGAGTTGCGCCTATACTATGGCCCGCCTGGGCGTAATCATTGGCCATGGGATTTAAGTTTTTAACGTGGAATGTGCGTGGCTTGGGCACGTGTACCAAAAGACATAAGGTCCTCACCTTCCTTAAACGCCATGGGATTTCAATTGCTTGTTTACAGGAGACCCACTTAGATGAGGAAGACGCACAACGCCTGGCTAAGAAGTGGAGAGGCCAGATTTTCCATTCCTCCTATTCCACATATGCTAGGGGGGTTCTCATTTGGGTGGCCCCTGGGATTCTCTGTGCTGTTCAATATATTGACGCAGATGTGGAAGGTAGATATATATTGGCGAGACTCAGACTAGATGACAAGAACCTCCTACTTCTGAACACGTATGCCCCGAACATTGATGACCCGGCCTTCTTCTCCCAGATACAGGATATTGTGGCTCCAAGTTTAGATGCGCCCCTCCTCTGGGTCGGAGATTTTAATTGCGTATTGCACCATGAGTTGGACCGTCACCCGTCCAGAGAGGGCACCAAGCCCCGTATGACGGCGCGCTTACAAGAAGTGATGCATAATCTTGGGGCAGTGGATGTGTGGCGTGCCTGCCACCCCACACAGAAGCTTTACACATGTTATACCCCGACACATGGTACGCATAGTCGGCTGGACCGGGTTCTCGCGGCTAACCTTCCCTCTTCTCTTATATTGACGGTTACACACCAGGCCCGGTATCTGTCGGATCATGCCCCGGTCACGTGCGTGGCGCAGTGGCCTGATCGCGTGTCGCGTCCGCGCACGTGGCGACTGCCGACTGATCTGCTTCAAGATCAGGTAGCTAGAGATCATGTAGCAACGTCTCTTTCCGACTACTTGGAACTCAACTGGGTGGGGAATGACCTGTCCTACTCCACCCGGTGGGAGGCACTTAAGGCAGTCGTACGTGGAGCGTGTATGGGCCTGTCGTACGGGGTCAGAAAACAATTGCTCTCTGACTTACAGACTGCGGAGGATGCGCTCATGCGCACCCAATCCCAGCCCGATCCGGACGTGTCGGACCAACGGGCGGAGGGTCTTGCCCTGGTATCCATACACGACATACTAACACGGCTTGATAAATTTACGCTGGGCCAGTACAGGCAGCGTCTCCACCGTGAAGGGGATAAGTCGGCCGCTTGTTGGCCTGGATACTTCGTCGTGAGTTCACGCCCGAGCGGATCGTGGCCCTACGGAACCCCCGTGGCGTCATGGTCCACTCGGAGGCTGATGTTCTTGCAGTCCTTCGGAGCCATCTGCAAACTGTTTATGAAGCTGACTCGTCCATATCAGAGAACGCCTACCACTCATATCTTGAAGACCTCCGCCTACCGACCCTGCCAGAAGCTGTGGCGAAGGAACTTGATGTCAAACTGACGCTGGGTGAGATTACTGCGGCGATAACCGCCCTACCCCGGGCCAAGACTCCTGGTGGAGATGGATATCCGGCTGAGTTTTATCAGGCTTTTGGGCATGTCCTGGCCCCCCCCCTCTTACAGGTTTATAACGAGGCTTTGCGTACTGGCACCCTTCCACCCACCATGAATCAGGGTGAGGTGTGTATGATCTTGAAGCCGGGCGGTGACAAGACAGACCCCGCAGCTTATCGACCTATCACATTGATAAACTCAGATGCAAAAATCCTTACTAAACTGCTAGCCAATCGCCTGGCCCCGCACATGCCCCATCTCGTCCATCCCGACCAGTGCGGCTTTATCCCGGGTCGTAATACGGCGATGAATTTGCGTCGCCTGAATCACATATTACATGAGGTGCGGTGACGAGAGGGTCCTCACGTGTTGGTCTCCGTTGACCTGGCTAAAGCCTTTGATATGGTGCACTGGGGTTATCTAATGCATGTGCTCCTGAAAATGGGATTCGGTCTGGATTTTGCGATTGGATCCGGGTGCTCTACAAGGCGCCCCGAGCCAGGGTGCGACTGGGATCGGCCCGCTCTGACGAATGGTCATTGGGGAGAGGCACCCGACAGGGCTGCCCTCTCTCCCCTCTCTTATTCGCTCTTGCCATTGAGCCCCTCGCCGTTTCTGCCCGCAGGGAATTACATGACTGGGGCATAGTAGTGGGGGATACTACCAATGTTATCTCCCTCTACGCTGATGATGCGCTCTTCTACTTGACTTCCCCGGTGGAGGCCCTCCCCGCCTTGATGCGCCTTTTGGACCGCTTTGGCGCGGCCTCTGGACTGCGTATGAATGTCAACAAATCTCTGGTGTTTCCACTGACGGATGCTGTCCCTGTCCCGGACGCGGATCTCCAACATTTGGGCCTCAGGTATGAACGGCTGGCGTTTCGGTACTTGGGTATTCAGGTGGCAGCCTCCGACGAAACCCTCCTAGCTTGCAATATAGACAAAATCCTCGCGGCCTTCGGTAAATCTATTGCCTTTTGGAACACACTTCCCCTTTCTCTCATGGGGCGACTGGCAGTTGCCAAAATGGTGATGCTCCCTTGAGTCCTTTATGTGTTGCAAAATACTCTATGTCCGTTGCCGCCCCGCGTGTTCTGAACCCTGAACTCACTCCTCACCTCCCTGCTTTGGGCGGGTGGGCGCAGCAGGGTCGCGCTGCATACGGTAACGAGGTGCTGGGATGAAGGCGGCCTCGAGGCCCCGAGGTTTGACCTGTACTACTATGCAGCGCAGCTTCTCCCAGCCGCCAGGTGGTTTGCTGACAACGAGAACTGGGAGCTGGCATTGTTGGCTGGCGCGACTGATGTTAAGGGCCTACAGGAGGCCTTGATGCAGGGTCGAGGCGCTGACGATACTCTGCCCTATGCGGTGAGGCATGTGGCCAGCATTTGGCAGCGCTTTGTGGAGAAGGTTCTACGGCGCGCGCCGTTCCATAGGAAACTCCCACTTTGGATATTAGCCCCGATACTCACGCTGGAGGCGAATATGTCCTTTAGGGAGTGGCGTTTGAGCGGTTGCGAGACCCTTGCGGACCTCTACCCAGACGACTCCTTTGTGTCCTTTGAAAAGGCCATGGACTCTTTTGCCCTCGAGGAGGGCCAATACCTACACTATGGAAGTCTCAGGGAGGTGGCCAGGACGACGTGGCCCCAATTCCCAGAGGCGCCCCAGCTCACTCATACTCTGGACATTATTTTATCCTGTGGGAGGGGTAGGCGCCTGATTTCCCTCCTTTACTCCGCCATGCGCAGAGACTCGACTCCCCCGTTGGCGCCGGCCTGGGTGGCATGGGAGGCAGACCTGGGGATAGAGTTGGACCTGGCCCAGAGGAAGCGGATTGGCCTGTTGACTCGTAAAGTATCCTGCAATGCACGTTTTAAGCTAATACACTTTAATTTTGTTCACCGTACCTACATGACACCTGTCTCCCTTCATCGTATATCGTCAGATAGACGTCACAATTGCCCTAGATGTGGGATCGAAAGGGCGGGGTTCCTACACCTAGCGTGGGAATGTCCATTAGTACAGGATTTTTGGCGCAGGGTGGTGGTATTCATTGCCCGTGCCACGCATCTTAGGTTGCAACTGGACCCACTTCCCTGTCTGCTAGCATTAGTGCCTAAGCCGAAGAAGAAAGGTCTGTCTTATAAATTGTTGCAACTTCTACTGGTGCTGGCGAGGAGACGGGTGGCTATTACCTGGATGGGTCAGAGGGCACCTGAAATTTCTCATTGGTTACGGGATGTCAAGGAATGGACCTTGGCGGAGGAGACACACATGCAGCGCACTCGCAGGGACGAGAAGCTCCAGGATGACTTACTCGCCTGGAGAACTATGTGTATGGAAGGGATGAGAGAGGATGACTCAGACGCCACCAGCGCTGAGTTGTTTTCCTCTGCGTCCTCAGAGTCTGGAGATGGGGAGGGGGGGGTCTGGGGCGGGGTGTTTGGGGCGGTGCAGCAGCCCCCGGTAGTCACGCCGCTGTTCCTTGACAGCCATATTTGTATTTAGCTGTGATTCCCATTAGGCCACGCTACATTGTGATGACTGCGTCCTAGCTGGCCCTTGCATGCTTCTCCTCCTATATTCGGATCAGCACTAGAATGTCATTCATGGGGTATTTAGTTATTGTTAAGCTGTTATATAGTGTAGACATGCAACATAAGAAAACTGGCGTGGGCATTGATAATGTTTTATTGTTACTTGGAGCACAATTGCACTTTTCCCTACTCGTGTGTATGTTTACTCCTACGCCGCCCTGCCTCCGGGATGTGGGCCACACACGGCTGTGTATTGACTCTGGGACTTTTTGTTCCTACTGTTTACATATCGACTGGGTTGATGATAGTGTATCTTGTGCCTTTTTACTATCTTCGCCACAATAAAAATACTTTAAAAAAAAAAAGGATGGTGGGGCATTGAAACGAGTTTGATTACTTTGTTATGTGCAGCACGTTTTATGTAGCTGATATCTGTTGTCAGCAAGGCTTGCATTTTGTAAATTCAAAGTAGAAAACTTTATAGACCAAAGATTTTCCTAGGCTGCAGATGGGCAGTTATGAACCTGAGTCCATGTTTTTGTAGTTTACCACAGTGGTGACCATCTTGCAATTGATGCTTGAACTCCTCTTCAGCTTTGCAGCTGTCTAGTGCAGGGGCTTCAGCGTCTGGAGCTGGCACACTCACACCATTCTTCCTCCTCTTACCCAGCGCTCACACGAGCACATCGCTCACCTTGAACTCACAGCCACCACAATGCACTCGTCCATCGTCATGAATTCACGCTGTTCTCCCTCTACTTACCCTTTAGCCACATCAGCACACTGCTCACCCTGCACTCAGTGATCACACGGCACTCACACCACTCATCATGTATTCACGCTTTTCACCCTGCACATACACAAGCTCACCACTCACCCTGCACTCATGTGCCACTTTACTCACCTGTCACTCTCACTGCTCACTTTGCAATTTCACTCAAGCAAGCACATTTCTCACCGTGCATTAATTTCTCTCATTCTGTACTTTCGCCCGCACCCAAACTCATAAGTCACATCACTCACCCTACAGTCACTCCTCTCACCCTACTCTCCCACTGTCACATCGCTCACTGTGCATTCACATTGGCATTTCTGTTACTCACACAGCTCACACTTGACTCACATCTTCACACACATCTTCACTCACATGGTCACAACACTCACCCTGCACTCATATCACACAAACAAGCACATCACTCACCCTGGAGTCACACCATTTACTCTTCACTTCTTCCTTTCACCTTGCACTCACACGGACAAACTCGTCAGCCTGCATTCATACAGACACCCTGTTCATCCTGCCTGCACACAGGGACAACAGTCTGTCGGAACTCATAGGAACACACCACTAACTCCTCTCACCAGTCACGCTGAGGTACTGGGTTTTTAAGAACCGGCACAGACACCGGTAACCCAGCGGTGCCAGGGAATACACACCCAGAGACCTCGGGTTCTTCCTGATCCAGACCACAGAAACTCAGAGTCTTCTAGGTGAAGTCAAAGATTAGTTTATTGGCTGCAACCAAGGTAACAAGTGTCCTAGAAGTACATTACGGGTATGTTCTCAGGAGACTGCACGCCTTTGCAAAATCAGGCGTCTCTTCTTATACACAATTTTGGGCTTCAGGCAAAACATTCTTGGTTGTAAAGTAAATCGTTAACATATTTTTAGTACAAAGAAAAAGCAGAGTCATGATGACATGTCCATATTTCACTTCGTGCTGCCTACAACAAATCATTTGGCAAGGCCCAACATTTCATCAGATATCACTGGACCCCTAATAAAAACGGGCACCTCCCCACCATAAAGTAAGTGAAGAAAAAGAGTGGAGCTAGATGTGAGCGAGATATGGCAGGTGTGCGCGCTGAAATGGTTTTATGGTTTGTTGAGCCTTGATGCTATCTTGCTCGGCCACTGGGAGGGGAACTGACCTAACAAGTTCGGCCTGGGGCAATGGTTCCAACTTGTACAGGTCATGGAAAAGTCGATTAAGGAGTATGTGTCCTTGTGGAATCGAATTCAGCTGGATTAAGGCCTATGTAAAGGGCAACACATAAATGGAAGCCAAGGGTTCAGAACGCAAATGACGATTTCGGGGTGAAATCGTCACTCGAATAGGCTGAAAATACATGTACATGATGTACTCGTCATTCTCGGTCTTTTGATACCAAATTCGTCATGTTTCGACGAAGTTTTAATTCTCGAGTCCAGAACTATTATATGAATCCAGATTTTCAAAACCACAAACCCTCCTTTTGCCCTTACATAGGCAATTAATCTATCCTCATGTTAGTCTGAGTCCAGATCTATATTCCTAAAGTCATTGAGATGTTGCTGTAACATCATTCTAGTACTTAGTTCATCTCTTGACACAGGCTTCCTTACACATGATGTAACACAGAGGCCACATATTGCAGGAGCACACTGTATGCACAGACAGAACAGGAAAAGAATGGCTAAGACCATCCCAATGACCATCAGAATTTTCCATCCCCAGGCAGATATCAGTTCCCAGAACCATCCCATTAACGACCAATCTCCTTTATCCACATGAATAGATTCGGAAATCTTATGTAGTTTGGAAATGGCCCTGTACACTGTTGGAGCATTATCTGGGATGAAAATGCAACAACTAGACTGGATCAATTTGCATACTCCACCTCGGTCTGCAAGTATAACATCCAAAGCGACCCGGTTCTGAAGGGTCATAAGTCGATCCGACTGGAGCTCAGCAGTCAAGTTACTAAGGGCACCGGCAGTTTCAGTCACGGTGGATTCAACTACCCTTGTTAATTGCCTTATGTTTCTGCTGTTGGCCATGGATCCCCAGAACGGCAGAAAACCCTTTGCAAAGTCCCCAAATTCTTGACCTGCAGTGACTTCTTTACTCAAAACACCTCTAACTACCCTTGTCCGGTGGTAATCCGCCGCTGCTGTGTAGGTGGGAGGCAACAGGAATGAAACAAAACATGAGCCCGAGAAGTCAGGGGGCAACCATGTGTAGGCTCTATCATGGCAGATGAAATAAGTACCCTTAGCGGCTAAAAACGCAGGGGAAGTCTGAGATCCAACAACATACGTTTCTGTACAGATACTCTTCCCTAGCTGAGCTCTGGGATTCTTGCCAATACCTTGCAGACACAGGTGACCCTGATGGAGTACGATCCAGATAGGGGAGGATCTTCTGGCTTGCTGTTTCTCACTTAAAGTAGTGCCATATCCGGTCACGTTCCAACCTACATATGCAAGTATCTCATCATCCGGAGTATCTTCATAAGAAGTTACTTCCTTGATCATGTCAACTATACCTTTGACTAGGGCGCTAGTCTTGAGGTTGTCTTTTACAGAACGTAGGGGTTGGATTTCTCGTGCATATATGAACATTGTCCTATATGCCCATACTGAACCATTGTGACTAAATGGCAGGACCAAATAGGGGATACCATTATCCGTTGTGTGAGGCATGAGACCGCACACCCAACAGTTAGTTGTGTTCATTACAAGTTGGTGTTGGTGTAATAACTGAACAAAGGAGTTATTAACGAACTCTAATCTCCTATTTGATTCGTGGTCAGGCAGAGGGTGGAAAGAATGAGAGGAAACAGTAGGAGGAGGTATGGGTGATGCAGTGGGCGCAAAGGTTACATGGAAAGAGAATAAAACATAACTTATCAAAAAGATCATTACGCTGGATAGCATAAAAATACACAATATTATAAAACTTTTCTTTGTCATCGTGTTACACAGTCTCTGCTTAAAGTTCATTTGTTTGGCAGGTCTCTCCACATCAGGAAACTCCATCCTCTCTAAAGTGCTGCCCGCGGTGGGAGGTTGCCTCTGCTAAAGGATGCTTCCGTCAGTCTAGGGCAACTCCCTTGGACCAACCAGAACTACCGACCTAACGTTGTCAGCTGCACCCAAAAGACTTTAATCAACCGCGGCCCTAGCAGCGGAACCCGGATGGCGGTTCGAAAAACAAAAATAAGCAAGTTTCCTAAATGGGAGAGCTGTACTTTCAAAAAGAGTACTTGGGAGGAAAAAAGGATATTTTTATTTGTCCATAGGTCTTGGTCTCAAATCATAAAAAGGAATCACTTTTGTAAGTTCGCTTTTCTCGGTCGCAAATTATAGCGTCTTTTTCCTGGTACTGTCTGGTCCTGAAACAGGAGCTCAGGCTCCAAAAAGTTCAATTGTTCTGATGGTGGCACAGTCTCTTGTAAAATGTCCTCGCTTTCACATTCAGGGTTAGTTTCTTTTACACGGTCATTGCTGAAAGGTATGACACATGGCACAGTTGTAAGCTCTGAGTCAGTGACACCCTTCTGGACCCACTGGTCATGTGGTGGAGGTGAAGGGATTCTCTTGCAGTGGACCCCGTGGATCCAGTTGGCCTTCCCCTCCACTCGAACGGCTGACCTTGTGGAAAGAAGGACGAGATGCGGCCCGGTCCACCTGGGCTGGTCGTTCTTTGTCCTCTGAAAGTTTTTCATGAGAATCCAGGAGCCAGGGACAATGGAGTGACCTGGAGTCCCAGAGACCGGAGGCAGGGTGTTGTGGACCTGTTGATGCAAAACACGCAATTTAGCCGTCAATTCATACAAGTAATCAAGCAAAATAGGGTGTTCTAGCTCGCTGAACTTCGTGGGTCTAGGCACTCCCCATATGTTGGCTGGCCGGCCAAAGACAATTTCATAAGGGCTGAGTTTCACTCGCGAATGCACAGTCATTCTGGTGGATAGGAGTGCTAAGGGTAGAGCGTCAGGCCATTTAAGACCTGTGCTCGCTTGGATTTTGGCCAATTTAAGTTTTAAAGTGCCATTGTAACATTCTACTAATCCAGCTGATTGGGGGTGATTTGCAGCGTGGAACTTCTGCCTAATGCCTAGCCCTTCACACACTCTTTTCATCACACGACCCACAAATTCACTTCCGTTGTCAGACCAGACCATTCTAGGCATTCCAAACCTGGGAAGTACTCTTTCACAAGGGCTTTTGCTGTGGACAAGGCAGTATTGTCTTTTAGGGGATAGGCTTCTACCCATCTTGAGAAGGCACAAACAACAACGAGCACGTATTTTAAGTTGTTGCACCTCTCCATGTGTATGAAATCTAGCTGCAAAACCTCGAACGGATACGTAGGAGGTGCAAAATGACCAGCTGGAGTTGGGGTTCCCCTACCAGGATTGTGCTTCAGACATACCATGCAATTCTTGACAACATTCTCTGCACACTTGGGAATCCCTGAATTCTTCCATACTGGGGCCAACGACTCGCAAATCCCTTTCACGCTGATATGAGCCATTCCATGAGCCATTGTAACCACTGCAAGCACATATGCATCGGGTAACAACCATCTCTGATGCTCTGTCAATTCAATCCAACAACCATTTGCATCCATTCTACCTGTACTCTCTCTCCACGTGCTCAACTCTTTCTCTGTGGCCTCAGCTTGGATGGATTTCACACTCTCTATTGTGTCCTCACATATTCCAACATCACCATTCCATCTTCCAGGGCCTGCAACATACATTCGGCTCATCACATTCTTTGCCGTTTCTTTAGCGATCTCATCAGCAAATGCGTTCCCACGACCAACATCATCAGTCACCTTCTTGTGAGCACTACACTTCACAATCGCCATTTGCAGAGGCAAGGTCAGTGATTCAAGCAGCTCATTCACCAACTGACCATGCTGAATCTTAGCTCCATGCGAAGTCAGGAACCCACGTTCTCTCCACAATCGTCCAAAACTGTGAGCCACGCCGAAAGCATACTGACTATCAGTGTAGACAGTCACTTTAATTCCTTTAGACAATACACATGCTCTCGTTAGTGCAACTAATTCTGCGGCTTGGGCTGAACCATGTGGTATTCGTGCAGTTTCAACAACTGTGTGCAAAGTCGTGACAGCATATGCTGCAGTCACGTTCCCATTTGGGAGCTTAAAGCATGAACCATCCACCCATAACGTACCATCACATTCAGCAAGAGGAGTGTCAAATAAATCCACTCTCCCTTTTGTCTCTTCCTCTGTTGTGAGGAAACAATCATGCTGTTCTAAAGCATCTGATTCCTCTGCAATTGGTAACAACGTGGCTAGATTTAAGGTACTGCACCTTTTTATGTGCACATGACTCGCTAGCAGCGTCAATTCGTAACTGGACAGTCGAGCACTAGTTAAGTGCTGTGTCTTGGTCCTATTTAACAATGAGTCCACTGCATGCGGGACCATCACGATTAGTGTATTATTCATTACTAGACCAGCAGACTGTCGAATAGAAACAGCTGCTGCTGCTGTGGCTCTTAAACAACTTGGCAATGCTTTAGCTACTAGATCCAAAGTTGACGAAAAGTAGGCGCATGGGCGCTGTCTACCTCCAAATAACTGAGTCAATACAGACAATGCACAGCCCTCCTTCTCGTGGACATACAATGTGAAAGGCTTACTGTAGTTGGGGGTACCTAACACAGGAGCCAAACATAATGCTGTGCGTAATTCGAGAAAACTTTTCTGACACTCTTCAGACCAGGGAATGGGATTGGGTGTATTTTTACACGTTAATGCCACCAAGGGTTTGGCCAATAACGAAAAATTTGGAATCCACTGTCTACAGTACGATGTAATGCCCAAGAAAGCACGCACTTCTCTCTGTGTTCTTGGCACATTCAATTTCGCTATTGCCTGAATTCTTTCTGGGGTCAGTTTCCTTCCCTCCTTCGATAAGAGGTGACCTAAGTAGGTCACTTCTTGTCGGCAATATTGAAGCTTGGAAAGTGACACCTTGTGATGTAAATCACACAGATGACGCAATAATGTCAATGTGGCCTTTTTACAAATTTTCTCAGTGTCTGCAGCAATGAGCAGATCATCCACATATTGTACAAGAGTAGCACCTTTTGGTAAAACAATCGTGTCAAGCTGTGCTTTCAAAGCTTGACTGTATATTGAGGGGCTTTCACAGTAGCCTTGAGGAGCGCGTTTAAAGCGGAAGCTTCGACCTCCTAAACTGAAGGAAAAGATATCCCTGCTCTCCTCAGCAATTGGGATGCTGAAGAAAGCATTCTTTAGGTCAATCACCGAAAACCATGAAGCAGAAGCTGGAATCATAGTCAATAATGTGGTAATGTCGGGGACAACTGGGAATTGTGGCACAACTATCTTATTTACTTCTCGAAGATCAATCACGAATCTGTACACAGGTGGCTGAGAAGGGTCAGTTCGTTTTAAAACAAGCAGAACAGGACTATTGCAAACGTTGCCTCGTGTTTCTTCAATCACATCCTTTTCAATCAATTTGTAAACAATCGCTAGCAAAGCTTTTTCACCCTCATTAGATATTTTGTATTGGGGAATTCGTGGCATTTTGACATTGGACTTCAATGTTACAACATATGGTGGAATTTCTAAAAGACCTACATCATTAGGACCAGTGGCCCAAAGAATATCTGGGAGAAGTGACAATTCTGCTGGAAGTGCATCTCTCGACAAATACATGGGAGAAACCACTTTCTTACCTAAAGTAAGTTGTACTCCTGAAGGAGAACAGTACAAAGTCGCATACAATCTTTTTAGCAAATCTAATCCTAGCAAATTTTCACCACAACCTGTCGTCAGAATAAGGGGTGCTTCGAATTCACGAGGACCAACAGAAAGAGATAAAGGGTCAGAAATCGGATTTCTAACTGGGGCGCCGGAAAAACCTACAGAAACTTTCATTTCGCCAGACGAAGGTGCGCCAGGGAGTTTGGAGTGCATAATAGAACTCTTTGTAGCACCAGCATCCAACAGAAAAGGTTCTGACACACCTGATGTAATCACCTCAACGTAAGGTCCATTCTGATCTACTGGAACTGAAACAACTCCCTCTCTTTGTCTATGGCTGTCCTAGCAATCATTATCTTCCCACTGCTCATCTTCTGTGTAATAATCAACGTAGTATTGAGCTGTCCTATCAGATGCGTTAATTTGCTGATCAAACCTGTTCATAGAGTTTTGTGGTGGAAGGGGACGTGTGTTCTGAGGGGCGTTTCCACGCCCTCTACCTCTAGGTGCTTGCTGACTGCCACGACCTCTAACACCAGAAACTCCATTTGCACGTTGTAATAGAATAGGACAATTATACTTGAAATGACCCTCTTGTTTGCAATATAAACACTGGTTGGGGCCTACAGGTACACGGGGTTGAGTATACTCGAATATTTGCGAGTTCCTCTGATACTGTTGAGGCTGCTGAAAGGTATTTTGGTAGTGATTCTGACCATTATTATTTTGATTACCACCACCACGTGGCGGATAGGCTTGCTGTAGCAAAACCTCCGTTTTTAGTTCTCTAGTTTTCTTTTCTACTCTATCTTTCTCATCTTTGTCTCTATTCTCGTAATATTGTGCAGTAGCCAATATCTGGGCTGAAGATGAGACTGCCCAAGAACTTTCTGAATCTTTGAATTTTTTACACAATTCTGGAAGCAGATTGTGCACGAATTTATCGACAAATAATCTCTGACCACCTTCTGTGGTCATATCTTGACCGCTGTGGTCAACGAATGTTTCTTCAAATCGGGTGAAGAAGTCTGAGACTGTTTCTTCTTTCTTCTGCTTGCATGCAGACAACTTATCCCAATTTACGCGTATTGCAGGCATTATCGTTTTCATGTAATCTACTATTTTACCAGGGAGTTCTGCTATCAAAGGCTCAGGCTTGGCACCACCAACTTGTCGGGCATCTGCAGCAGTAATATTAGCCCATGTGTCACCTAATTCCTGGTCATGATCTATATGACGAATTTTACCCCATAAAGGCTGTGGAACAACATTCCCAAATAACATATCGATATCGGCTAAATTCATTATACATGACCCAGCAGTTTGCGACAACTCTTTATTGTACCCTGCAGGATTTTTACGCGGATCTGGTAATGTTTGTTTGAGTGCTAAAACTTCAGCTCGCTTCCATGGGACATGTACCCATACACGCTGAAAGTGTGGCAGAATAGGTGGGACAGCAGTCGTGTCACCCTCTCTCCATTGTGGGGGAACTTCTCTCATAGGGTATTCTCGCGCCTTTTTCCTACTGGATGTATTATGCTCAGATTGTGACTCAGAACTGTTCCCCTTACTCCGATATGATAACAACATTTCAACTGCTTTCTCCACATCTGGACCTACAATCATACCTTCTCCGAACTTAAACCGTACACGACACATCTCTCGTGGGATGCATTCCTGATCATTGTCTTATAAATCCTCGCAAAGGAAAACACACATCTGTTCGAAAACATATCTCTGTGTCGCTGCTTCCCATTGATGGAAGACTTCCATGACAGACTGTACATCATATTTTACAGTGTCCATGACCCATTTCCGTGCTAAACTATTCAGTGAATCTCTCTCTTGATAATCAGGTAGTTGACTTCGCAACTGTCTTCTTCCCATGTTAGGGGTCGTGGTAGGCGACC
This sequence comes from Lissotriton helveticus, assembly GCF_964261635.1. Taxonomy (NCBI): domain Eukaryota; kingdom Metazoa; phylum Chordata; class Amphibia; order Caudata; family Salamandridae; genus Lissotriton; species Lissotriton helveticus. The sequence goes on from NC_136061.1 coordinate 1,377,794,682, forward strand.
CGAAAAGAGGTAAAAGAAGGTTAGTAACAGTGCTGGCCATTTTCTGCCGAATGGAAGGTGAAACTGAAGGACAAACAGATGGGAAAACGGGGTGAGATAAGGCAGGGGTAGAGATAGCAGAAGAGGTATCAGGGGAAATAGAGGGGGCACTAGGCAAAATCGTAGAGGGAGCATTAGGCGACGTGAAAAATACAGTAGGCAAAATCGTAGAAAACACAGGTGAAACAGAAGTGTCGGTGGGCCTGAAGGAGGCTGCACCGAAGAAGTAGGAGCCAGCTGAAGAACAGCTGGTGGGTGCTGTGGAGGAGCAGGAGGTGTAGTTTGCGCAACTAAAGGTTGCGGGGGTGCTGTGGCATTCTGCGCATAGGGGGGTGGTGAATTTAATAAATGCGACATTAATGGGTCTTTTTCATGCTCTTTTGCTGCCTCTTTCTGAAGAGACGGCAAAACTGGATAACACTTATCTATTGCCATTTTACGTTGCCTGTGCAACTGCTCATTCATCTGCTCTTCTTCATTATCTTTAAACTGCACAGCAGCTTGCATTACTGAAAGTCCCCCTTCTCTCTTATTTTTCTTAGCTAATTTAATTTCTTTTTGTTTGGCTTCTTTACGCCATAAGCGGAAAGAGTCAAACATCGCCGGCCGGGCTTTCTTTTTAAAGAGTTTAACTTCAAGGTTGTCTAAGATTTCAGAATCAAAGCTACCATATTGGGGCCATTTTAAAACACCATCTTTTCTGGTGTATTTAATCCATACTTCGTTGTAGGTGATGGGGCCTACCCCATGTTTCACATATAGTTCGTAAGTCGGAGTTCCAACTGGAGGAACCGGACATGAGTCCTCCAATCGGGAGTCCCTATTATTACCACCAAGACAAAACAAATTTCCAAGTCTAAGACCAGGCATCTTCGCTCTCTAGTCTAGTTCCAAACTTCAAAGGATTATCGATTACGATATTTCTCGTGAATACACGAGTCCTTCGGTTTTGGTGCTTGCAAGTACCAACACAAAACTTTGTATCCCAAAGATACCAAAACTAAGTCCAACTAAGGACTGGGAGACGCTCCACTTATACTTAACTGAAATATCGATGACGTCACCAGAAGACTCGTCTTAGTGTTTCGCTCTACCAAACTTCAAGGGTCCAAATCAGGGCGATAGCCAGGGCAGCAGTCCTTGTAGCCATCGGGAAGCGGGGAACCTTGCAGCAAAGACCTTCGGACCACGTCGATATGCAGGGGTCGATGAGGTGGTTGGCCGTCCTCCGGAATTTCCACACGAAGCTCCTCACGATCTTCAGGCTGACTGGTACCACTGGAATCGCCCCAAACGTTGGGCGCCAGCTGAGGTACTGGGTTTTTAAGAACCGGCACAGACACCGGTAACCCAGCGGTGCCAGGGAATACACACCCAGAGACCTCGGGTTCTTCCTGATCCAGACCACAGAAACTCAGAGTCTTCAAGGTGAAGTCAAAGATTAGTTTATTGGCTGCAACCAAGGCAACAAGTGTCCTAGAAGTACAATACGGGTATGTTCTCAGGAGATTGCACGCCTTTGCAAAATCAGGCGTCTCTTCTTATACACAATTTTGGGCTTCAGGCAAAACATTCTTGGTTGTAAAGTAAATCGTTAACATATTTTTAGTACAAAGAAAAAGCAGAGTCATGATGACATGTCCATATTTCACTTCGTGCTGCCTACAACAAATCATTTGGCAAGGCCCAACATTTCATCAGATATCACTGGACCCCTAATAAAAACGGGCACCTCCCCACCATAAAGTAAGTGAAGAAAAAGAGTGGAGGTAGATGTGAGCGAGATATGGCAGGTGTGCGCGCTGAAATGGTTTTATGGTTTGTTGAGCCTAGATGCTATCTTGCTCGGCCACTGGGAGGGGAACTGACCTAACGAGTTCGGCCTGGGGCAATGGTTCCAACTTGTACAGGTCATGGAAAAGTCGATTAAGGAGTATGTGTCCTTGTGGAATCGAATTCAGCTGGATTAAGGCCTATGTAAAGGGCAACACATAAATGGAAGCCAAGGGTTCAGAACGCAAATGACGATTTCGGGGTGAAATCGTCACTCGAATAGGCTGAAAATACATGTACATGATGTACTCGTCATTCTCGGTCTTTTGATAGCAAATTCGTCATGTTTCGACGAAGTTTTAATTCTCGAGTCCAGAACTATTATATGAATCCAGATTTTCAGAACCACAAAGCTAACAGATCACCTTTCATTCTTGCCATTCACCCTGCACCACACACAGGCACACCACTCATCCTGCATTTACACAGCTCACACCACATTGCACTTGTTCCTCTCACGTTGCATTCATGCAGCTCACCCGACACTCACATTAGCACATTTTACACCCTACAATCCCATCACTAATGCTGCATTCCCTCACACTATTCACCATCATCCAGCACTTACATGAGCACACCTCTTACTGTGCACATATAAAAATTGCTCAACTCTCATGAATCTACACATTTCTACAAAGGCACCCATAAAAATACCTGTTCTTTCCATGGTAATAGAATCACACTTAATTCCATCTGCAACAATGGGGCTGGTGCAAGAAGGGAGAGTGGACTGAGAATGTGGGATGGCGTGAGGAGGGAGACTAGGGCGGAGGCTTTGGGGTATGGTGGTGGATTGAAGAACGTGTGTCAGATGCAGCCTTTCCTGGCTTTCCATTCACCACAGTGCTTCATCGCAAGACATTTCTTTTACATTGCAAGTCGACTCTCAAAAACCTCCAAAATGTTATGTGTTACTGGATGAAATCCATGGTTTCCGAAGAAGTCAAGCATTTCATCGGGTCAGTTGGATGCTGTGATGCTACATGTTAGAATGTGTATTAGTTCATTTCCAATAATTGCTTGATCCACACATGAACCCAAATATAAGCCCCACACAGCTATTTTAAGGAAGTGCATTTTTCATTCACATCATACTTGTAACAAACATTGACAAGGCAATATATTATTATTTTGAAAAACATATAGAGAATCTGTTTTTATTAAGTTTCACTAAAATTCAACGCAGGTAAAGCAGCAGGGCAAGCTTTTCTGACACAATAATAGCAAATTTCCTAATGGAAGTGTGAGTGTCAGTGCGTGTGTGTGTGTGTGTGTGAGACAGAGTACAAAGGTATGAAAGATTGCAAGAGACATAGTGAAAATGCGTGTGCATGCTTGTTATGCATGCAAGTGTGGTGCTGGTCTGGCATACAGGAGGTTAATCTTGCCTTATGGACAAGGGCACTAACAGCTTATGGATGGGGGTGTTACCTATGCAGTCTGCAAGCCCTGATATGTTTATATCAAGACTCCATCATTGGCTGTGGGGTCTTGAACAGTCTAACTGAGAAAGCCACCAACCCAGTCATATCCAGCGGCAGGGATACAGAACATGCGTCATCACGGCTGGCCGCAGGCCCTGACATGATGCACGTAATTCTTAGCATATGGGGTGGATCCATAGCAAAATGTTGGAACTGATATTTGAGGTCACTTTTGTCATAAGATTTCCTGTAATCATCTCATCGGGGATGTCAATGGCAAAATTCTAACCCTTGTATAAGAAGTCTACTCTCCCTTAAATCATCTGCAACAAATCTGTTAACTTGTTTTGCGTGCTGGAGTTTGAGGTAAGTATCACACCCCATCAATTACATAGATCTTTTTCCTCATATAATGGCTATGATGTTTGCTCTGACCCTATTTTTGAAAATGCTTGTCCTGCCCCATTGCTGGGAGCAGGACTGGCTTTAGGGCGGTGCAACCGGTGCAGCAGCACCTGACGTTGACTTTGGAAGGGGGCACTGTCATTAAAAATAATTTTTGGTTTAAAAGCGCATGAACTTCCTTGTGAATCAGACAGTTTTCAGGCAACCATGAGAATGTGAAGATAACTCTGGTGAATAATGTTCCTACTAGTGAGAGTTCGAAATTTTCTCTAGTGGAAGTTTTGGCTCATCATAAAGTAGCCGGTGGGGGTTGATGTGCCTGCTGCAAAGAACGTGTACCATGCAGATCACAGAACTGAGTCACCTATGAGTAGCACTATAAAAGTATACATGATTTTTCCACATTTGTTCTAATTACTTTGTGAATGCAACTAACAATAATGCATACTTGCAAACTGTGACTACATGCCTGCCTTTCTCAATATTTCACTTCAAAACTATCCGAGTGCATCCGTTAAACGGGCGTACGGTCTCATGTAATGGGAAATTTCTATAGGGTCACTGGAAAGTCCACAAGGATGTCCCTGTCCCCCCCCCCTGCCCCTGACCCCCCCCCCCTGAGTTTTTGTGTCTCCTACGCCCCTGCCAGTAACTGATTGTCACTTTGTGTTGAAGGTTATCATCAATGCTTTCCATAATACTCAAGACATTTATTAGAAGTTGCAATGTTGACTCATCACTGTCAATCAGCTTTGATATATTTATCCTTTAGAAAAACGAGAACAGGGTATTAGAGAAACAAGAGAGTATATGAAATGTCTTGCTTGAAGCCACAGCCCATTAACTTTGTGACTGACATTTCAAGCAACTGTATCTGACTTAAGATCTCCCTTTAGTAATGACTTGAAGAACTTCAGCAGTTTGCAGCCCTTGCACTTCTTTCTGATACATTCATCTTGCTGTTATATGTATTTATTGTGTGCAAAATTCTGGGATGTGTGAGTCATCTTGGAATAGATGTGCAATCCGTCCAGGGCAAATGTGATCTTGCAGAAGTTATTATAGTTGTTTATTCCAGCTGTTTGAAGAAAACTTGTACCTGGGTCCAAAGCTGTGTTGTATGTATTTTCTTGATATGTCAATGTTATGTGCCTTTTGCATAGATCGCTGTTGAAAAGTGTAAGTATTCACCCAGGAAGGAATATAGGGCCTTTGTACTCTTCTCTGCAACCTCTGTTGGAAGCAGAGAGCAACACGTTTTCCATCTCCACTGGAGTCTTCTGTGAGGACTTATGTTGTTTGTATTGTGCAACTGAAGCTTTCCATATCTATTACACTCTTCTGGGAGGATGTCCATTGGTAGTAAAGTGCAACTGCATCTTTCCATCTCTTTCTCCATTGTACTCTTCGGTGAAGACCTTTTCTGGCAGTAGGGTTCAACAAGTTTTCAGTCTGCATTGTACTCTTCTGTGCGACTTCTGTTGGTAGTAGAGAGCAACACATTTTTCATCTCTCCACTGGAGTCTTCTCAACTGGAGTTTGTATTGTGCAACTGCAGCTTTCCATCTCTATAACACTCTTCCAGGAGGATGTGTGATGGTAGTATAGTGCAACTGCATCTTGCCATCTCTATCTCCATTGTACTCTTTGGTGGTAGGGTTCAACAAGTTTTCCATCCACATTGTACTAATCTGTGAGGACCTCTGTTAGTGGTATAGCACACTTGTAGCTTTCCATATCCATTGTACTATGCCCTCTGTTGGTAGAATAGCACAACAGGACATCCTAGCACAACAGCAGCTTTCCATCTCACTGCACTGTTCTTTGAGGACCTCTCTTTGTAGAATAGCACAACTCCAGTTTTCTATCACCATTGTACTAATCAATGAGGGCGTCTGTTAGTAGTAGAGTTCAACACATTTCCATCCACATTGCACACTACTGTGAAGGCCTCTGTTAGTAATATAATAGTACTGGTAGTGCAACTGGTCTTCCCATCTTTATGCACTCTTCTGGGAGGACCTCTCTTGGAAGAAAAGCACAACTACAGCTGTCCATCTCCATTGCACACTTCTGGTATGACCTTTGTTGGTGGTATAGTCAAATTCAGCTTTCCATCTTAACATCACTTTTCTGTTAGGACCTCTGTTGGTAGTAGAGTGCAACTTCAGCTTTCACGCACCATTGTATTCTCATCTGATGACAACATGTTTGAAGTACAGTTCAAGAATATTTCCACATCTATTGCTCTCTCCTCTGAGGGCATCCGTAGGCTGCATAGTGACACTTTCGATTTCCAACACTTGTCTGATGCTGTAGAAACCTTGGACCTAGAGGCAGGGAAGTATTTTAAACATTTTCCCAAGATGCCAACTTTGTCAGTGCACATTCTTGTCTTAGATTTGTATGAATAAAGTATGGTTTAGCATTTACATAAAATGAAAATAAAAATGGAGGTTGCATAACTCAATCTCAAATGTCTATGCTTGAATAGTGTAAGAAGACCTGATTTATTTTCTGTTTAGTGTGTTAATGCTATTGCTGTGTTGTTATTAATAAAATATCTGAAATACCAGAACACTGGGAAATAAATGAACTGGATGAACTGCTCAATATAGCTCCAGTAGTCTCTCGCCACTGCATTACAATTTTATCTGATTATACAGGTCTTCCCTCTAGTATAACAGCAGGCCTCCATCTTCTGTAACAACATCTATTGGTAGTATAGAGCAACTGCAGATTTCAATCTCCATGGTATTCTTCTGCGAAGACATTTTTTGGCTATATAGTTCAACATTAACTTCCAAGCAATTTTATTATCATTTGAGGACATCTGTCAACTGTATAGTAAAACTGTTGCTTTCCTGCTCCTAGTTTTGTTGTTAATGGCAACATCATGATGCTCAGGTGTAGGGAGAACCAGCATAATTACATGTTTGTGTGGTACAGAGTGTCATGTCTCCTAGTCCACAGATGGCAAAAGTAAATACAAAGTTCCTTCTACAGTGCAAAATAAAATAAGTTGCTTTGTACACACAATCCATGAATGAGCTAAAGATTTAAATGTATCATGAGAGAATCTGCTTTTCATATCTAAAATATTTCCTCATGCATTCCACAAATAAAAAGGCACGTCTTAGCTGACAGAAAGCCCCGAGAATAAATTGTTACTTTGGGATGATCCAAGATGAGTTTAACAGCATCTCAAGACATCAGCAGAAGACTGACCTCAAGCACCTTTGTATTTGCGTGGAGTATGTATTGAATACAACATGTTGGGCAATATGGTGCAGGCACCATTGCACTTTAAACCAAATACTGATTCAAGCACCATTACACATGAAACCTAAAACCATATATAAATTCTCATTCTTTTATTATATTTACAATGATTCAATATTACCATATTGAAAAAGACGGTCATGGACAAACGTATTGGATTTGCCAATGCTTGTTTTTAAATATAGTTAAACCATACTTGGTGTTCTGCAACCTTCACATGTCTACCTCAGAATCCCTTAACTAGCGTCATGCCAACTTGTTATACTTATCACCGGATTTCTTCCTGCCCCCATTCAAACTTATATAGAATGCACCTTACCTCCAGACACTGTCCCACATCTCTCTTAGCAGAATAGGAATATCCACATTCCAGCCAATAGCTCTGTCACTCACAGAGTGGCTCCTGAATGTGGACGCTTATTTTCGTCTTCACATGTGGTCACCAATGGCTCGAGGAGGACGAGAATTATGGTGGGAGATGCCTATACAGCATTCACCCCGCCCTTTTACCTCTTACCCAGACCTGTAGAGACAATGCAAAGATGGGGGCGACTGTGGAACTGGTGGTGCAGATCTCTGTCAAGTAATTGTCCAGCATAGGCATTTACCCCATTTCTTTGTGTTTTGCAAATTGGAGAGAGGCTATTGACTGCAAAAAGAGGTGGAGACCCAACATCTATAACACTAATGCTTACACTGAGTAAATGGGGACGTAGAAAAAGATGGGAAGGGGTGGTGTTCAACAGCCTATATTGCACATATCATTGTAAATCACACATCGGCTCACATGGTGACTTTCTAGTGAAACATAAGAAGCCTTCACACAATAGACGCATGACTCATCAATGCATCATTTCAGTTTGCAGCTGGATATCCTTAGTTTTGGATTTTCCTTTGTGATGTGTCCATACATTCAGAAATAATGCACTAAACATACATTAAAACAAATACATCATTGATCAATCTTAGCAAGCCTCTTCAGAACACTTCTGCTTAGGCACCTACTATTTGCTTGTTCCCCACATCTCTAAATATCATTAAACAGGCCCCTTTATTTAAACTTGAATTTTTCATTTAATGGAGATATGTTTTTGGATCATGTGAGTGTATGATGTGCCTGGTGATGGTCATGTACCCCCTACCCTGAATGCTCCAGCTGCAATGATAACTGGACCCCTGGTGATGATCTTTCATTGTCATGGGCGAACACGGATCATACGTGTGTGCCATGACATTAACCTGTTTCGCAGATTGAGGACTTGCTGGGCCTGGAGAGGCTCCCAAAGCGCTACTCTCATAGTGGTGTGCCAGGAGTTAAGTAGCACAACTTCGGTGGTAGCAGCATACTGAGTAGAGATCAGTAGACGTGAACATGCCCTTTTTACCTGTGTCACTGGAGTGAGGCCTACCGACTCCCCCGTGTAAATTTCCATAGCTGTCTGTTTAACTCACTCTGGGTTACATTTTGCAAGAACCAGGGCTGACTGGGAGAGCATGGGGTGGAAGAGGAACACCCCAGGCAAATTTGTGGATTGCTGCATTCCTGTGAGATGGGTGGGACACACACACTGGAGGGGGAGACCCCAGTTCTTCAGTAAACTTCAAAGGTTGCTCTTTAAATTCAGAGAGCACTCACTGGAAAGGGGTCTATTCACGTCTCAGGAAGAAGGTAGGGCTAATAAGAGAAGGGCAAAAGCCCTGGGGTAACCTTTCGATACACATATCACTGTGGCTGACATCTAGCTGTGAACTTCTAGTCAGACCTATGGCCTGTGCTGTGGGTCTCAGATTTGTAATCATTCCTGCTGTGACAGACTGCTTTCTGAAGAAGGGGCAGGACAGAGGAAAGGGCATGTCAAAGAGTGAGCTTATGGCCCCCAAGTTTGTTAACTGTCAAGCAGCCAGTTGGGCTGTGCACGGAGGGGAAGCTCTGCTAGACTGCTACCTGTGACCAGGACTGGAAGCTAAAGCCTGCCAGTCTCCCAGCTGGGTGAGGGTAAATCACACAGGGACATCCAAGAATTCCTGCTCCTGGAGCACCAGTGTCTGCCTGCTTCCCCAGACCAGTGAGATGTGTGAAGAAGAAGACAGAGCAAGGTCCAGTGGGGGATCCTTGGGAGTGCATTCCTGTAGCAAGGTGTGAGGAGACAGCTGCTGCACCAATCTGAGTGTTTTCGGTGTGCAGGTTAAAGTTGATGATCCAGTATGCCAGAGAGAGTGCCATAAAGTAGGCGTGGTCAGCATCTCAGCCTTGCTGATCGGGCTGTCGCTCATTTGCAGTTTGTGAGTCAGCAACCTTGTATGCCAGAGGGGGCTGTTGTGAAGGTAGAGGTGTTGATCGGGCCATCAACCATTTGCAGTGTGTAAGTCGGTAACCTTGTATGCCAGAGGGAGCCAGTGTGAAATTTGCTGTGACAATCGGACCTTTGCCCGATTGCACAGCAGGTTTAGTGACCCTGTAGGATAGAGAGGGCCACCAGACAAGACAAGGATCGTAGATGGTTGATGCCATCACCACAATGAGAGGCCACAATGGTGGCCAGTGTAGTCCCATGCCCCCACCCAGGCACTGGAACCAGAAGCCAACGGATCACCCCCACCTGTGGAAAGGACCAGTTGCATCATTGAACAACCATGCACACCCATCCACAGCCCCTGCAGAGCTACATATGTCATACTCACCAGAGGCAGCCACTGCAGCCACCGTGCCCACAAAAGAGACACTCTCATAGACTCTGGTCATACAATCCCTGCTGGTGCCGGTAAGACTCATCAAAAGGCCAGAAGGTCCCTGGAGAACTTGCCTACCAGACAGAGCTTCAGCACTGAGAACCTTTTTACTTTTTTAACAGAGTTGGACTCCTGAGACTCAGACTGCCACTGGGACCTAACCTGAAAATCGCCTAGAGTGAATAGGGAATAAAAACTACCAATAGAGAGAGGGAAGTGGGACTGGATCCCTGAATTCAGGAGTCTGTTTGTATTGTTTGAGTATGCTGTATTTCACGTTGGTTTTGTTTGTAAATACTACTACTGTCATAAAAGACAGTATTTGGCTGGACAATCATTTAATGCTGCTACTGAATGCATTTTGAGGTGTGAGCTTGGGTTCACCCCCCTGTTTACCGCCTCCCTGAGAAGCCTTGAACTGTGCGACCCACACTACCAGTGAGAGTCAAGTGCTGAAGGAGTACTTGACCCAGTAGCTCAGGATCAATAATAGCTCGGCCCTGGGACATCAGGAGTAAACAACTTCAACCCCCTCAGTTGCACCCACTAGCTCCTGCTTATCCCATAGCCCTCTGAATAGAGTTCTAACAGCCTGTGAGAGGGTGTGTTTGTGTGTGTATGATAAAGAGATAGACACACATAGATGCAGACAGAGAATGAGAGCATACCTTTCTCCGGGAGGCAGCAAATCGTGTTTGTCTGGTGTGCAGGATTATGTTTATGAGAGAGAAAGAGAGACAAGGGGAGTATTTCTATAAAAAAAAGCTCGAACTGTTTTTTCTTAGCTAAACAGGAACACCCATTTGTCATAATTCTTTCTATACATTTGATGAATGCTGAAATGTCATTTGTTATGTTATTGTTCTACAGTGCATGCAGGTAGGGCTGTGGTGTGGCCTTGGTTAAAACACTTAACACGCATTCCTTCTCCTTCAGGTAAATTAATTATACAATAGCATTGGTCAGTAACTCCCAGCCTCATATTCGATATACTGTAGGCGAAAGGGCAGCCTGCCACTCGACCCAGGATTGAGAATTCTCTCCTGGAACGTGGCAGGAATTGCGAACAAGGAGGGCTCTCCTGACTGGGACTCCCTGGTAGGTGGATCTGATATCCTTCTTCTTCAAGAGACCTGGGCGAGGGCCGCTCATGTCAAGAGAGGGTTTGAAGTATTTGAAATCCCTGCTAAATGGGCTGGGAGGGGGAGGCCATCTGGTGGTCTGGCAATCTGGATCGCGAGTCACATTGGGTGCCAGGCGGAGCAAGTATGTACGGGTTCGCAGGACATCCAGTGTGTGAGGCTCACTTGGCCTGGCAAAACTCCGTGGGCCATTGTCAACGTTTACTCGCGCCCGGTTGCCCCGCCGAGTGAATCACCCACCTTAAATGATCTGGCTTCCTTCCTGGGCCAACTTCCGGGTGACTACAAGGTGGTACTTGGAGGAGACTTCAATTGCCACTTCGAGCCCCTGGAAGGCCTACTTGATGGTGCTCTTACGGCTGAGGACGACCATTGGGGGGTTCCACCCTCTTCTTCTCCTCACCCTAAAGCCTGGTCCCCTCTAGCCCTGCAACTCCTGTCCCTTACCTTGAATAGCGCGCTGAGGGCGTGTAATGGTCGTACTCCTTCCGACACCCCCTCGGTGTGCACTTTCAACAGGAGGGGCCATGAGTCGAGGCTGGATTACATTATGGTGGACATTTCACTTTGGCCTAAAGTGTTGGATTTTAGGGTTATTAAGAGGTCAGACAGCGACCACAACGCCCTTTGCTTAAATATTGTGTGCCCATCGCCCCTGACGGACCCATCCCCAGCTGGTCAAGGGGCTGAAACAGGGGACTTACTTCTGACCACAAACAGGCGCCGAGTCAAGTGGGGAAAGCTTGTGAGGTCGGAAGAGTCCATTAAGAAACTATATGAGCTGGCGCTACCAAGCCTTATGGAGGTGGAGGCTCTCCTGAACGAACCAAGAACTGCTGATTATTGTGAGAAACTGGGAAACGTCCACCAGGTCTTAGTGAGGGACTTGGCTGAGATATTTCATCCGGAGGTCCCAATTCGAAAGAAAAGGACCCCCCTCCCCACCTGGTACACCCCAGACTGCAGGGCAGCAAAATCTGACCTTATTGCAGCCATAAAGGAGGGGTTAGACAAGGCCAAAGTGCGTGACCTAAGGAACCACCATAAATCAGTGCTGGCGGCTGCAAGGGCCGAGTGGGACTGGAAGCACTGGCATGACCTCCACGATGCCCTTAAATCCAGGGACCCCCGGCTATTCTGGGCCCTTGTTAACAATGGGTCAGGGGAACTATCCAAAGCAATTGAGCCCAATATAGCCCCTGAAGTATGGGAGTCCCACTTTGGGGCTCTCTACCTAGACGCCAGTTCTTGTTCGGCCGCGGAGCTGCATCTGCCTTTGGGTACCAGGGAGCTCGGAATGGAACTTTCCCTGGGGGAAGTGGAGCTTGCTATAGAACGTCTAGCAGTGGGGAAGGCGCCAGGCCTGGACAGGTTACCCGGGGATCTATTTAGGCACCATCCGGACATCTGGGGCCCATACCTTCTTGTTTTATTTAATGCCATCCTTGGAGGTATGGCGATCCCTGGGTCGTGGTTGGGGGCAGAGATTGTGCCCATCCACAAGAAGGGCTCCACTCTGCTCCCTTCCAATTACAGGCCTATAAGCCTCATAGATGTGCCCCAAAAGATCTTTGCGCGCCTCATTCTGGATCATCTCCTAGATTGGGTCGAGGCCAATAACATCCTGAGCCCTTTACAGGCTGGCTTCAGAAAGAACACGTCGACCATGGACCAAATCTTTCGCCTCCTTCTTCTGTACTGGAAGACGGTAACGCTAGAGGGAGGTCGATTGTACATGGTCTTCGTGGACCTGAGGTCAGCCTTTGACCTCGTCCCGAGGGGGAAGTTATGGGAGGTATTGCAGAAGCTGGGAGTTCCCCCCCATCTCCTTGGTATCATCATCAGACTGCATGAGAACAACTTTGCGGTAGTGAGGTGTGGGAGGAATGGCAGGCCCTCGGGGAAATTCCCGGTCCGCCGAGGTGTCAGACAGGGCTGTGTTTTGGCTCCGACACTTTTCTGTCTGTACATCAACAGCGTCATTGAACATCTTGACGCTGTCGGGGACAACGATGCCCCGGTTTTGGCAGGAAGGAGGGTTCCGGCAATTATGTTTGCCGATGACACCCTCCTTCTTTCCAAATCTCCTATGGGGATCCAGAGGATAGTGGATGGTTTTGGCCACTTCTGTAGACAGCATGGGTTGGAGGTGAACACGGAGAAAACTAAGTTCATGATCTTCAACCCACCGGCCAGGACCAGACCCAATCCAAAACTGGGGGGAACCAGCCTGGAAAGGGTTTCTACCTTTACATACCTGGGGGTCTCACTCCAAGAAAATCTGACTTGGGATTCCCAGGTGGCAAGATCTAGGCTGAAACTCTCTCAGATATCGGGTGCACTCCTGAGGGTATCCAACAAGTCCACCTTTAAGCCTGTTAGCCCGGCTCTGGAAATGTACAGGACCCAGGCAAAGGCAGCTGCCTTGTATGGCAGTGAGCTGTGGGGCCACAAAGCTGGGAAGGCCATGGCAGGGGTGGAAAATTGTTTCCTTCGACGTCTTCTTGCTCTCCCGCAAGGCACACCACTCCTCCCCCTCAGACTTGACCTGGGCCTCCCGTCAATCGTAGAGGATCTACGGTCGAAGCCGGTGAAGTACTGGCACCGGTTATGGTCAACTGAGGAGCTGCACCACTACAGACAGGACCTCATACATGTCCTGAGGCTGGATGTTAACGGCAAGATCCCTTGGCTGGCGCTCATCAAATCGGAGTGTTCCAGCCTGAACTTGCCAGACCTTTGGGATGACCCTGCTCAGGCCTGTAGAAGGATCCCACGCAAAACCCTGGCACAGCTCTACAAGAATAAAACCCTTGCTGACATGGACAGCGCACATGATAGTGGCACCCTGACGGATCGTTTTATTGCATCCAAAAATTCCTATCTTTTCGAACTTTTTATGGATTTTATTCATCCCCTTCTGGCGAGGAAACTCTTCCTGCAATGGAGGTTTGGCACGCTCCCTACTAAAGTCTTTACTCACAAGTGGTCGCTAGGGGGCGACAAGCTTTGCCCATGCTGTAAAGTTAGGGAAGAAGATGACTTGCACATAATGTTTTGTTGCCAAGCTTACTGGAGCCCGAGGAGGCGTTGGCTAGCCCCTTTATGTCGAAACTTGGGCTTCAACAACTACCCACAAGCCTACAGGGTGCTGAAAACTAATACCCAGGGCCACATTGTGTTTGCGGTCTCCAAATTCTTAATGGCAGCATGGATAATAAGAAAGAAAATGTCTGGCTAAATTTCCTCTACCACGCTTCCCAAAAAGACTGCAGGTTCAGTTGGGTTTTTATTGTACATATTGCCTTTTATCTGTATTGTATTTTATTGCTTCTTTTATGGCCCATGTGGCCGAAATAAAGAATTTTTGGATTGGATTGGATTGAAAGGAGAAGAGATTATGCCTAGCAGCCTCAGCTGTTGGGTTTTGAAATAAGGGACCAGGCTAAAATCCTGATTTGTGTTCAGCAGTTTGTTCTATGGGCAAACCTGGTACTCTCACATGCCGAAAACTGTGTAATTATTTACTTTCACTTGAAAAGTGTCCTAATGCTCTCTGCTTAGTTCGCTCTAAATAAAACTGAAATAAAAATGTTTGTCAAACTGCTGGGGCACTCTCTCTTTAAGGCTCAGCAGAGTATGAGGCGGTACATAAGACCTAAAGCTTAACGACTAGGTTGATTTCGCTGCTGCTCCCACAGTCACTGAGTGTCACAGTATGTAAAACAGAACCGACCTTAATGAAAGAAAATTTAGAGCCCCTTGGTATCTGTAGTGTCCTTCCCAGCCTGGTAGCAAGCAAATAACCATGCCACACACGGAGCTCTGTAGTGCATGTCTTTTTTCTTTACTGTACGCATTGCATCATCATTAACCACACCCAGACACAATCAAACGATTACGTCATTCTTCCATGGGGTCCATCAGGGACCAGAAGTGTCCGGCTATACATATTTACAACACAATGGTCCATAGACTATTCTATTTAAATATTGCAATGCATCCACAATTAATAATTGAAGCTTATGAATACGCACATTGTACTCTGGATCACTTAATGTATCAGTATCATAAAGAGCAACAGCCAAATATCAAGTGATGGCAAATTATTATTTATTGCCAAACACAATTGCGAATAATAAAACATTACACGTGGGTCATACTGGTTGCCCCAAGGGGAGCGTGCAAAATAGAGAAAAATAATCAAAAAAGATTGAAACTAGAGAAGAGATAAAAGATAAGTGACATAAAACACACAACACTTATTTTATATATTTACAGTAAGGATCAAAAATCATCCATTTGATTGGACTGGCCTCAAAACATTCAACACATGATTTCGTACATTTCTTAAAACATAAAAATTTAATCAAATAATCATGCACAAGAAAAAATGGGGTATCTAGGTCTAAGTCCAAAGGGGAGGGAGTTTTTGTGTCGACGTTTCGACTCGACTTGGGGTCTATTGGTAGTTTTAGCCTTGACCATGCGAGTCTTCTTCAGGACTATAAAAACAACAACGGGCAACCTTAATTTTGTGGATGACCCTATAAAACAAAAAAGGATAGGTCTAAGTACGCTGTTGCTATAAATTACTTGAATGAAGCATTCCACTTTACCATTGCCACTGAGATGATAAATTGATGTAACTTTATGCTCAATCCCATTACGATTCAAGGGCTGTTCCATACACAGACTCCTCTTTGGAACAACTCATCCAAAAATAGAATCATACTTTCAGAGTCAGCCCGTTCCACAAACTTAACCTCAGGCCATTTAGAGAAGTAGTCAAACGCAACTTGGATGAACCAACTATGCTGTTGTTCAATGATGGGACCCATCATATCCAGACCCAAGGTTTTTCACGCCATCTCAGGACACTGAACTGGAGAAAGGGGAGGATTAACAGGTATCTGAGGCTTGTCAGAGTTTAAATACAAGTTACACTGTCTCAACGCTCTTTCTACCTCAACATCAAAACCTGGCCACCAATACTTTTCCTTCACTCTCCTCTCGCTCTTGACAATGCCAAGATGGCCCTCATGATACACGTTTACCAGCTTCGCTCTCAAAACTTTCATAGAAACAACTTTACCTCCCCTTAAAACATTGTCTCCCTCCAAGAATAGTTCGTCCTGCACCTCCCAAAATTGTTTAATTCTTCACATAAAGTATTTTTCCCTGGCCACACCTGGCCCACATACGTTTTGACACTAGACAGCATTTCATCCTTGGCATACGCATCTTTCCATTCACTAACACCTAAATCTCATTATTTAAAGTAATGTCCGTCTAAGCTATACTCAGCTCATCCCATGTATCCGGTATTGCCTTTAAAGGCAGCGGTAATCTGCTGAGACAATCAGCTACGTGAATCTTGAATCCAAGTATGTAACTCACACAGTACCTGTAATCAAGTAATCTTGCAGACATTCTCGCAATCCTTGGTGTAGCTTTAAGCAACTCTTCGGAATATAAAACTTTGACCAAGGGTATATGATCACATCTTACTTCGACATGCAATCCCTAAATAAAAATTCTGAAATGCTCCAACACCCACAACACAGCAAGGGTTCTTTTTTGATAACAGAATAGCGTTCTTCTGCTGGAGATAATGCTCTTGAGGCATAGGCAACTGTGTCTTCCTTCCCTTAACCCTTTTTTGCATTAACACAGCTCCTAAACCCCTGTTGCTTGCATCAGTGGTGACTAAAATGCAAGCGTGGGATCAAACTCAAACAACTTTTTAGCTACACACAATTTGTTTTTTACCTTGTCGAACTCAGTTTGCATTTCCTCTGACCACACAAGAGCAGATTTATTCTTTAATAATAATAATAATCCATATTTGTAAAGCGTGAACAATCACCCATAAGGGTCTCCAGGTGCTGGGGACCGTTGGAAAGATTAAGCAAGCTATTGCCTAGAGTCACATGGTGCTGGGTTAATCTGCCACCGGCGCCGGGAATCGAACCGTGATCACCAGATTCCTGCATCAGTCGCCCTGGCCGCGGCGCCACACCTCTCCCCCTTTAAAAGTTGCTGTAGACTGTATGTCTTCTCTGAAAAATTATGAATAAATGCCATAGAACTCTATTAGTCCCAAAAATGACAGCAATTCCAATTTGTTTTGGGGAGGGGGTATTCTTTAACGCACTGAGCAATTTTTTTTCGATCTTATCCCTTCAGAGGAGATTTCATATCCTAGATAATCTAGGGAATGAACAGCAAATTTGCACTTTGAAATCTCAGCAGTATATCCATTATCGCACAACTTCTCAAGAATGTCACACACTCTGTTGTCGTAAATGTCTTCTGACTCTGCCATGACTAGGATGTCCACCCGAAAAAAGATTACCCCAGGCATACCCACAAACAGCCTATGCATGAGTTTTTTAAAGACAGCAGTTGCCGACACGTGCCCAAAAGGCCAAAAGCAATAGCACCTTGAGGAGTCAAAAAGGTTGTTAAGCTCTTGCTTTCATCATGTAGTTTTACTTGATGATATACCGAAGACAGATCTATTACCGAAAACCATTTCATATCCCTATTGAGTGACATTAGCTCATTTATTTTTGGAAGAGGGAATTTCTCTGCCACAATGTTCTCTTTAGGCTTCTTAAATCAATGCATAGACGGATCTTACCATTCGCCTTATGCGCTATAACCATGGGTGCGATCCATTCTGAGGCATCCACCTCTTCTACTATACCAACCTTCAACAAGGACTCCAACTCCTTCTCCACCTCCTTTCTCAAAACCCATGGTATATCCCTTGATCTATGAACTTTGGGTTTGGCATTCTTCTTTAGGACAATTCAATCTACATATCTCTTCATATTTCCAACCTTCCCAGAAAACACCTCTGGAAACTCCTCCTTAAATTTGTGATTATAATGATCTCCGTTATTCAACATCAGCACCTGCTCTGGGCTATTAGGGTCCAGGATGATGTTTAAATTCCTCTGGTCTATCCATCCCAGCACCGAAGGTCCCTCAAGAACCACGTAGAGTTTCCCCAAGGCCGATCTACCTTTGAACTCAGATATAAGCTCCCTGTACCTTACAACACAGATTTTCTCACCATTATGGCTTTCCGATGCAACGCCAGGAGGTGAAAGAGACGCTCCTAATGCTCCTACAAACTTCTTTTCCGACTGATCTTTGTCAATAATAGTATACAGGGAACCAAAGTCTGCGACAATAAGTATCTCAATACAACCAAAACGCATGGCGCATACAGGTTTGTTTCTACTTCGTGCATTCAAAAGTTATCTGGAATTCACAAAAACACACTCAGCTATCTTGGACGAATCCTCTCCATTGGAAGTATCTGACCGTGAATCACAAGATTCACAAGCAACCAAGGACACCTTCTTGCTATTACCTTTACCTTGCCTGCAAACTTTAGCAAAGTGGCCAATAAGGCCACAATGACCACACTTTTGTTTTTTGGCTGGACACTGCTTACTGTATGCAAGGTGGTCTTCACTACCACATCATTAACATTTTAAATATTTATTTTTGTGCTCCTTCCCCTTGTACTCTTTTAGAGTTTTACCTTTATTCTTGACTTTGGCACTCGCTTTGCCAACAACATCCATCACATCCTCCTTAGGAGCACTAGCAGCAGCTTTGGCACATTTTTTTTAAATCTCCGCCTTTTTTGCTAATGCTACCACTTCAGATAATTGCGCTTCCCCATACACCCACAGCTGTTCTTGTACATCTTCATTGTTCACATACACAATTATTTGCTCACACAGGAATTCATCATGCAGAGAACCAAACCTACATGTAATGGCAAATTTTTTTTTTTTTTATTAGAAAAAATGTCTTCTATATTCTCCTGTTTTCCTTGTTTCCTGCAAAAAAAATTGTGGCGATCAATGGCTACCCAAACTGAGCGGGAATAATAGAAATACAAATCCTCTAATGTGTGAAGAAACACATCTGAGTCTGTAGCTGGGTGAATTTTCTTCTCCAATGAGTTATACACCTTAGGGCCTTGAGACCCCAAGGAGTTTAGAAGAATGTTTTTCCTCACCAGAGGTAATTCCTCACCTCCCTATTCATTTGTATCTAAATATTTTAAGAAATATGCTCTCCATTCTTGCCACTTTAAATGAGGATCACCAGTAGTAGCCAGAAAAGGTTGTGGAGGTGTTAGACAAAATGTTTGAGAAGCACACATAGAGAAAGTAAAGGCATATACACAAAATATGAAAAAAACATGTGACAAACTCTTACTGGAGTAGGTAATGTGTTGAGACAATTTTTGCTGGAGTGGATGAGCTTGTCACCATTGAATACAATAGAGCTGGTGTGCTCATCACTGCAAGTTGCAAGGTTGAAGCGCACTGAAGGTAAGGGGTGTGCCTATCACCCTTGCAAGGCACTAATGAAGAAAAAGGCGTGCCTGTCACAGTAGGAACCAACAGGCTGAAGCAAAATACAGTTATGGTGTGCCTATCACCCTTGCAAACGCATTAAGGAAGTCAAAAGGTGTGCCTGTAACCATAGAAACAACATGCAAAAACTCACTACTGTGGTGTGCAGTAAACCCACAGGATGGTGTGCCTGGCACCGGATTTCACAATAGGAATTGTGTGCCTGTCAGCGTGGATACAGACAGGCTGACACAAAAGAAATTTACAAAGTGTGCCAGTAGTTGCAATATGTGTGAATAAATGCCACCATGCGGCGCAGAGGTTTATAAAAACTGGGACCTACTAGGATTAAGTGGAAACACAGAAACGGTCTCTGTCAGGTACGGCAGATGGTCAATGAACAAACCAAGATGGAGTCATGTACAGTACGCCGTGACGTTATCAACGTGCGGCCAGAACACAGCGTGCACTTGGACATAGATGGATACTTACATTCCAGAACTAAGAACAACACAACATGGTCACCAGTTGTCCTTTGCTCTTCTCAAACCTCAGGGGTTCAGCATCATACGAACCATCACACTTGTGGTTCCATTTTTGCTTGACCAGGATCCGGTCTCCTTCCTTGAAAACTGTGTCCAGAGCACATCAGCATTTGCCAGCATAGGTCTTCTTTCTGGAATTGTGAAAAGAATCTGTCATATGGATCTCATTGGCTCTATCGACCTATAATTGGTCTATTGCGGCAATTTGGTTCCGATGGCTCTCCCAAACATCAAGGTGGAAGGGCTTTCATCTGTAGTGGAATGGAAAGTTGATCGGTGTGCACGAAGGGTTGCACATAGGGCCAATTTGAGATCACTCCTTTCTAGAGCGGCATACTGAACTACTCTCTACAGGGTTCAACAATGCCATTGATCTGTGGCCATAGAGGACTACCTTTCTCATGTTTGACAGTCATGTTAGTGAGAAACTCTTTAAACTCTCAGCTATTGAATGGTGAGCCATTGTCAAACTGATGAATAGAGGGGACACCACAGGTTGAAAAAATTGAATTTATTCTCCCAATTACTTTGTCATGTGTGGTTGACGGCAGGTCTTCCACCAGGGGAAATCATGAGAACTTGTCAACAATTACCATTAGATAATGCCCATTGTTAAGGGATCCAAAGAAATCAACAGCAATCCTCTCCCACAGCTGCTTCAGTAGATCAGCCATAATTAATGGATGCTGCGATGTTTTGGGAAACAAGCAGTTGCACAAATGACAGGCCTTTAAGTCTCATTCAACTCTTTCGTCAAGGCTAGGAAACTACACCCAGTCTCGAAGAGCTCACTTTGTGGCGACAATGCCATGATGACACTCATGGGCTAGTTCAGTAAATTGATGGCTCAAGTTTGTCTAGAATGACAATTCTAGAGCCTCATAATATAATACCTTCTAGTATGACATGGAGTTTCTCATTCACATTTTAAACAGTTTGGTATTCAAAGGCATCCGTAAGAGGTTATGTGTGTTACTTCTAGAATTACCGGGCAATAATGTTTTTGAGAGAACACAGATATCGATCTGTATTTGTGCTAGCAAGACGTTACTTCACTGAAAGAGCTGCAGGTATGCTTGACTTGACTATGAAGTGAACATAAGCCACAGCCACTTTAGAAGGTGTACTATAACACTGTACTGGCACTCGTGAAAAGTAGTCAGTGGGATTTTTTTCTTTCCCAGCCTAGGAATAGTAGTGTAATCATACTTATGCTATCGCAACCCTCGCCTCTCAATGTGAGGGGGTATCTTGGCTTTTGGATTCCCAAACATTTTAAGTAAACCTTAGTGGTCAGTGACAAGGGTAAAATGTTTTCTGTATATAAACACATGGAAGTGTTCCCAAGCGCACGCCAGAGCTAGACTTTCTTTCTCAGGTTTGGAATAAGAACACTCGTTCTACAACAGAATCCGGCTCACATAAGGCACAATGTGCCTTTGAGCATTGTCAAGTCCACTGTGCTGGACAAGGATCGCACCCAACTCCACTAGGCTGGCATTTACTACAATCTAAGTATGAAGTTTCGGATCAAAATATGCCATTTCTGTAGCGAACTCAATTTCATGCTTGATTTTCTTGAAGCTTCGGTCACATTCAGGTGACCACTTGAACACAGAATTCTTTTTTGTCAAGTCTCTCAATGGGGCAATGACTGTGGCAAAATCACGAATACACCTGGAATGGTAACTGGGCATGCCAAGGAAAGATCACATCTTCGTCATATTTTGGGGTGAAGTAGCGGTCGATAAGGCTTGTACTTTAGCCGATTCTGGTGACACCCACTTTTAAGAGAAAATATGCCCAAATAATTTGAGTTTCATTTTGTGAAACACACTTTTCTGCTTTCCATGTGAGACAGGAATCAGCCTGCAAGCGGCATACTTGTGCAAGGGCATTGTCATGGTCTTTTTGAGTGTCCCTAAATACTAGTACACCATCACAATAATTAAAAGCATGTGTGACAGGCTGTATTATGTGGCAAATGACATTCTGAAAAAGTTCTGCACCTGACGACACCCCAAATCGTAGTCTTTTATAACTGAACAAGCCAATATGTGTCAAAAAAAGATGGTAATGTACCTGCAGTTTTCCTCCAGTTCAAGTTCATGATACCCCTTTTTCAGATTGAGACGAGAAAAGACGTTGGCACCATTCTACTGTGTAATCATATCTGCAATGTATATGCCAGAATGTTGCTCTCTCTCAATTGCCTTGCTAGCTCGGCACATGTCAACGCAGATGCACACAGCACCTCCACTGGCCTTTTTGGGCACTACCACTATGAGTGAAACCCATGGTGTTGGACCAGTAAAGTGTTCAATGATATCATATTTTAACAGAGTTTTCAGTTCTTTCTCAACAGCTTCCTGCAATTGAAAAGCAATTAGACAATGGGTTCGAGCAACAGGACAAATTTACTCATTGATGTGAAGTTGCACTTTCGTGGTCTTAAGCTTTCCTAGCCCACGTAACAATGATGGGAACTGACCTACTATGTCTGCATGCCCATTTATGTTATAGTTGATGGAAATAGGACCCATGTCTGCACCAGTACTGAAACTGAGCAGACATGCACTTGACGCAGTACTTTAAGAACATGAATTGGTGCTTGGACCTTCGTCTTCTAGTGTCACATGGCTGCAAGAAATGATCCTTGACTTTACAATGGGGTGGAGGCAGCCCCGTGTATACCTTTACTTTTGAAGGTGTGAGATGTGGCATCAACGATGGTTCATTGTACTCCTCTACCGGCATGATGTTTATCGATGCACCACTATTGATGATAAAAGAGATGGCACAACCATGCACCTTTAATGTGATCTTCGGGCAATTTCCAAATGAACGTGCTTGTTTCAGGTAGCAAGCTGTCTTAGACTTGGTCTTTTCTCAGCATCACGCCAAACCAATGTGCTCACGTCGCTCACCAGTCGACATCATCATCGCATAGTCATCTTCTTCACTGTTGCTCGACAATGACATTGAGGAACTTTTGGAAGATGATTTTTATGATGATCAACTTCGTTTGGTTTCCACTTGCCTCAATTGGTGTTTCCGCTTGGTCTTTTGGGCGTAGCTAGAGATTTTCTGGATTTTTCAGGGATCCATTTTCTGTTCTCAAAGTCACTTTCTCTCTTGCTTTGCAAACCGTTACAAAATGGTTTTATTTCCTGCATGTTTACCCAAATGCGGGACATTTACCTTCATCGAGAAAGGAAAATCCAAATCGGAAACAATTTCTTTTTTCTCAGAGATGTCAATTTATAGGTCTCTGCTTACTTTTCATGTTTAATACTGATTTAGTCTGGGCTACTCCGGCTTCCATATCTCACACAGCATACGCCATCTGAGTTGGAAATCAACCATTGATGGCTCTGAGACTGATGGCTTCTTCATCATTGAATTCGTGAACTTGCAATGTTTGATGAGGGTCTCAAGTCGGGGAAAGTGGCTGGACATGTTATTTTAGAACGTCTGCAGCAATGGGCGATCGATAATAAAGTTCTTTCTGACCTGCAATTTGGGTTTCGTGCGGGCCTGGGAACAACAGAACAAGCACTTAACTTGTCTCTCCTAATAGGCAAGTATGTAAATGCGAAGGGGGGGGCTTTATACATGGCGTACGTCGACCTCTCGGCAGCCTTCGACTGCGTTAGTCACACCAAGCTGTGGTCTATATTAGCGGAAATGGGAGTGGAGGAGCCCCTCGTAACCTTCCTACATGAGTTATACTCAGACGCCATAGCTAGAGTGAGGTATGGCGCGGGGGGGAGCTAACAAAGTCATTCAGAGTAGAGAGGGGAGTAAGGCAGGGCTGTGTCCTGGCCCCGTTCCTATTTAATCTTTACACAAATGGCCTGGAACAAGCCATGGTAACAGGGTGCCAGGACCTCCCCATTATTAACAACCGCCTAATACCAGTGTTGCTATTTGCGGATGACGCTGTGATCCTCCCCATGGAGTTACAGCGTGCTCTCGAGAGATATTGCACCTTTATGGCCAACCTGGACCTGAAGATTAATATTAAAAAAACGTTTGTTATGTCCGCTGGTTCCAGGATTAAGAACATGAAGGCCATCTATATTGCCAAGCAAAAACTTGAGAACACAATTACTTACCCGTATTTGGGAATTGTTTTTGATCATAAGTGCTCCTGGAAGTACGCTATTGAGTCTAGGAAATTGCTTTTCATGAGGGCGACAGTTGCCTTGGTTAACTTTGCAAACAAACTGGGTAGACGGCCCACGGCCGAACTCACAGAGATCTATAAAGCAAAATGTTTAGCCACTGCAACATATGGGGCCGGTGTGTGGGGTTATGGGAAGGTCGAAGCGGTGCAAAGGGTAGAAAATAGCTTTTCAAGATTTTTACTTGCAGTCCCACGGGGAACATCGACCTATGCATGCCACTTGGAATTGGGCCTGTCTTATTCAACAGACTCAATCAAAATCCAGCACCTTCTTTTATGGCACCGCATCTGGTCTTCCACTGACACTACACTTTGCCAAAGCTTTATACAGGACTGTATTTCCTTAGACAATGCTCATAAGATTGGATGGATTGCCTATGTTAGGAAATTCTTCAATGATTTGGGCATGTTACAATATTATTATTCCCCCCCTTCAATTGCTGTTCTCCCGAGAAAACAATTTAAAAAAGTTTGTCTGGGCCATTTAGAATCTTTGAGGCTGTCTAGCGAGGTCAGTAAAGCCACAGTGCAACACTCGCTTTTAACACAAACGACCATGACGGTCCAGCCGTACTTAACTTTTAATCTTTCAGGTTATGAAAAATTTCTATTAACAAGATTCAGATTAGATATTTTTCATCGTCTGGTTACATTCCCAATAACTAATGACTGGGGAAAATCCCTACAGCCCTGTACTTGCGATGACATTTCCCCCCAATCCACGATCCACACATTATTGTTTTGCAAATTTTATTATGAACCAAGGAGACGCTGGATCATACCAATATTAAAAATGATGGGCCTACGAAAGTGTCGCCCAGCTTTCCTCGCCCTGCAATTCTTGGACGCAGAATGCTTTGCTAAATCGACAGCGAAATTCTTGAGTTTTGCTGTCAGGCACTGGTGAAATCTTGAGTAACATGGGGTATTTATTCTTGTAACAAATTGTTTTTAAACTTCCAAAAACCTGATTTGATTGCTCCAGTATTTTAATTTGTTGCCGCGAACAATTTGCTGTTTTTTAACTGCCATCAACTTATCTTAAAATGTTAGCATAACTTTTTTTCAACATACCAAGTATGTTATGCTTGCCTTCTTGAAGTTTTCCCCATCGGAGTGTCAACTTAAAGATTGCTATACATTGTTATCAAAGTGGTTGGTTATCTGTATGATGTTGTAATGAACTTGCTATTTTGATGATATTTTATTAAGATGGTTATCATTTTTAAATGTATTTTTATGTATTTTGAATTGTTTGTTATGCTTTTATGGCTGTTTGCTGCAACCGAATAAAGCTAAATATTGATTGATTGATTGATTGATTGGGTCTCAAGTCTATTAGCAAACTCAGTGATCATTCTCCAGCTTGTTATCTGTCTTGGTTAAAGATGTGCCTTTCATAGTGGGAGTTTGGCATTGGACTGAAATGTTATCCTCAATGCCAACTTCATCTGACAGTAAGATATTTAATCAGCTTGTGGTATTTTCTTTATCTCTTCTTTCACACCATCATCTGCAAGGTTCGTTAAGTATTAAATGATTTTTTGTTGGCATTTGTTTCTTCTAGTGTGTCAATGAGATCATCACATTTTTTGATCCTGGCAGTCCATCTGGAGCCAATATTCAATTTTTTGCGGTATCGAATGGAAGCAGTGGTCTCAAAAACATGGCACATCATAACCACCTGTGGGAATTTTTGCTCTCAAGAGCAGGGCTTGCTCTCTCGCTGCCGGCTGCCCGTTTGGACCTGTCCATTCATGCAATCTCTAAGCTGCAGCAGCGTGCTTGCACCAGTGTCATCATCAATCAATCAATCAGGTGTTTATATAGCGCACTACTCACCCGTGAGGGTCTCAAGGCGCTGGCCAATCTGATGTCGTATGGCCCCTTTTTCCTCTTTGGCGGTGTGTAACTGTTTTGTCTCCTGTACATGGTCATCATCATTCTCAACCTTCTGCATCGTACCTGGTCTTCATTGCCTTTAGCGTATTGTTGTGCCTCGATGATTCTGCTATTAGCATGCTTTTCTACGCCTGGCTCTCACGCCCCTCTGTGTTTCTCTGTACCTGGTTGTCACTGCCTTTAGCGCTATCGCACTGTACGTATGGTGGCTCTGTGTTATTTTGCGGCACAGTACCTCTTCTTTTGGCCTTACCAGCAGGCTCCAGGCTGACTGTGACTGAACTTTTCGTAGGTCATTCCATGCTTTGAAAGCCTTGCACTGGCTGGAGTGGCACTTTGAATACACATACGCCTAACGTAGATTGCTTCACTTTGACTGAGGTATGAGTATAACACACAAGTCATTTGCTGGACCTCTGCAAACTCTCAAGGAGAGCACTCTCATCACTTCGGGTTGCAGATCCCCTAATTCGTTTCCAGTTGTAGCGTCCTCCCCAGCCCGGTAGCATGCAAATGAGCATGCCACACATAGAGCTCTGTAGTGCACATCTTAATTCTTCAGACTGCAACCGTTAACTAACTGTACCCATTGAGCCACAAACGTTATTAACCACACCCAAATGATTACATCATTCTTCTATGGAGTCTATCAGGAACCAGAAGCAACCACTATACATATTTACAAGACACTACAGTATCCACCTGGATGTCATCCATTCTCCTCTCAATGGACTCAAAATCTGTGAACAGAATGCCCATGAAAGAAACCGATTTCACTTTATACACACATTGAATAATCGTACAAACTATTTTACACTCATTTGACCAAATGTACCCCTCCAGTTGTGTATCTACTGCAAGTAACATAAAGGCAGCTTTTGACTTTTGAACAAGAGAGTCTGACCTAAATCTTATAGGGCTAGATCTATGACAAATGTTCAAGGTCTTAATGTAGCAAAATTACATACACAGAGTTTAAATGGAACTCGTGTAATAATAATCCTTATCTAGTATTTCAATTTGCCTATTGCACTTACACCAAACAACTTTTGACTTTTCAATTTAACTTAAATAACAGCATATAAAATGCAAGGTAGAGCACACCATGCAAGCAGAACCACGAGAAAGGTTCACATGAGTATTGTACTCATGCTTGATGTGGTACAGTTGAAACTTCAACAAGACCTACTGCTCCAGCATCTAGAGAATGCCGACGAGGCCTAAAAGGAGTTGGTATTCCATAGGCACAGGAGACGGCTGCCACTGGAGATGCACTTAATATCAATATAAGTTTAAGGGATGCTAATCTCTACCCCTTTGTGAAACCCATAACTTTGCTGCACTTACTGCCCAAAAATGGTTTGGGGTATGACTAGGTTGCCTGCATGCCATGGCGCATCCTCCATTTGTTGTAGTGGGTAATGTCTGCCTTGCTTAGATGCACCATCCACATATACTGTCGGCTCAACAGAAGCACAGGCAGTGAATTTTGTCAAAGCCAAGGTCAAAGCCACAATAAATTTCGCCATTGCTACATTTGCACTGCACACGTGGCATTTGACCCTCACAGGGCCAATGAGCATATTATCTGCAAAAATAAATGCAACACAGCCCTCACGAAGCATAGAGTGTGTGATGTTGAGCTACATATTACCCATTTTGGTGCATTATTCCCTGGTTCCACACATGACTCAATGAAACTCAGCAACACCAGGCTGCATACAATGGAGATGCACTATCCGGAGTAGAAATACTACTAGGTGAGTATTACCCCTCCCAGACGTGCCAGAGACTGCCAGTTCCCCCTGGCCTTCGTCATGCAACCTTTTTATTTCTTCTTAGTAAACAGAAGTTGAATCGCTGTTGCTGCATAACAGCAGCAGTTTATTCACAAACATGGAACATAAACATCGCAATTTAATGGTCAATCGTATGCTCCATGATTTTAATACTTCATCACATCTGTCACCTTTATCAAGCAGTCTGATTAATTGGTTCACAATAACTATGATATCACTTTCTGCATAGCTCCCTGATTGATGGCCCTATAGCAGGTGTTCAGCGGTGTCAGCCTCTAGGCTTCCCTTTCTACCGAGATCTAAGTGGGTGGCCTTCAGGCCTTGCTTGGGCTGCAAGTGCAGTGTCCACCTGCTGCTGTCCCTCTGCTGACCATTCACCTGCTCTCTGTGTCCCTGCTGTAAGGCATCCCAAGGACACTGTTTCAGCGGCTCCTCTTCCTAGACTATTGTGCATTCTTTGCTGTCTAATTGTACTGTCTCCGCCACACTGCCTGTGGTTCCCAGACTGCAGGCACCTCCCCTCTTTTCACGCTCTCTTAAGAGAAGCTTAACTGTTCCAGTGCCCCAAATAAGTTAAGTAAGAACATGACCATACCCTGTAGTATGCCAGCAGTCTGCAGTTGATCAGCCTCACGACCCCCCCCCCTTACCCCTGCATATTTTTGCCATGGATGTGTTCATAAAAAAAAAAATTCTAGCGCTCTCCAGCACGATTCTATGTTGTTTTTGACCACCATGGTGGGAAAATTGTCAGGTGTTCCTGCTTGGTTTAAATTCAGTGACAGAATGCTGTTTGAAATATTAATTGCATTAAAAGAATGATAAATTTCCAGGTCAAAGCCATGCTTAATTTGTTGGGTTTCTATATTTGTCTTATCAAATAGGTTCTGGAGATGGTTTTCCCACTTGACTTCTGATATTACAGTTTTTAGTGATGTAGGATTTGTCTCATATACTCTCTTTACAAACCTCCAGAACTGTTTTTGGTCACCTGAATCCATTGTCTCGTTCCTTTTTTGCTATTTCAGTTCAAAGAAACAATTTTTTTTATCTCTTATCAATGTTTATATTATCTCTGGGTTGATTTTAATTTCCTTTCTATATCCCGAGAACTAAGCCCTTTAGGTTTTTTATTTTATGTATTTTGTTTTCTAAGCAAGTCAAGTCAAACTAGTTTCATCTTTCAAGCATTTGTCTTTTGAATACATCTCACTTTTTCTGGTTGATAATCGATAAGCACTGAATGACTTCCCCTACTATGGAACTTTATCTTTTTTTTTTTTAAACGTAGTTTATTAGTTTTCTGCACAAAACATACATAGGCTGTTACATAACATTTGCTGTCTCATCCTCATAGAGTCGGTCAAGAAAAAAAAAACATCCATTATGCAATACGTGTCATGGTAATATATCAGCCCTTGCAAGCAGTGTACCAATTTAAACAAGGTTTCTAAAACAGCCCCTCTACTTACTTCTAACAAAACCCTGCTCTCCCTCCCTCCTCCCCAATCCCCCATCACCGACGCGCACCTTTGTGTCTAAATGTCCTAATATATGCACACAAGAGTGACTGTGTATTGCTCTGTGTGATGCACCTGTCATGCCTAGGGCCGCACCCCAATCAGCTATCTCACCCTACTCTGTCGTCTTGTGTCTCATATTCATGTAGAGCATGCACTAAGGTTTCCCATGCCGTCGCTGACTCTAGCGCTTGTCATTGTGTTGCCTACGCGCCATCTGATAACGTAACGCGCTTTCGCTGCTGGCCCACTTGAGGAGCTCACTCCTCCACCTATTGCTGTTGGGACCCACCGTTGCCTTCCAGTGCTTCGTGATTTCTCGCTTTGCCAGTATAAGCTCCATGTCCACAAATTTACTCGTAATCTTATTCTTGGAAGTGTGAGGGAACAAGTGTAGAACTCTAATGGCCATATCGAACTCTAGTCCTCGTTCTGTTATCGCATTCAGGGTGTCTCCCACCTCCTTCCAAAAGAGACCTATCGCTGGGCAGGACCATAACATATGTTCCAATTCCACCCCAGCTCTCGTGCATCTGGGGCACGCTGCGTCTTCTACTTTAAAGTATTTCTTGATTTTCCCTGGCGTCAAATAAGCTCTATGAAGGACATAGAAGTGCACTAGCTGGAACCTCGTGTTCCTCGTGCTTTTCCAGGCTCTTCACACTATCTGCACCCATGCCGCCTCAGGGATGTCTGTTCCTAAATCTATCTCCCACTTTTCCTTCAAACTGTCTAAAGGCGCCAACCTCTCATTGAGCATTCTGTAGTATAGACACGTGACCGCCTTGAAGGTCCCCGCCGCCTTCATAGTATATTGGCAGCCCATCGTTGTCTTAGGTGCCATCAGCCCTTCCCGGCAGTGCGCTTGTATCGCTCTTGTTAATGCTGCGTGTAACAGGAAACCCCCTCTCGGCAGATCAAACCTTTCTTGGAGTGTCTGGTAGGGTAACATCGCCCCATCCTCGTACAGGTCTCCCAACATTTGGACTCCTGCTTCCTCCCAAATCTGCAATTGCGACCAGTCGCCGCCGTGCGGCAGCGCCGTCATTATCCCAAGCGGAATTTTGGGTGCATACGTGTGTAGTACACCCGCCTTGCGTTGTGAGCGGTTCCAGCACAGTCTGAGCGTATTCTCTTCCAGTGTTAACTCTCTGAGGTGTAATTTCTGCTGCAATGCTATGAATGAGAGGACGTGCCGAGGCAAACCCCTGCCCCTCTTATTTTCTGGACCTCTAAATTCTCGCGCTATTTCCTGCGTAAAGATCTGCAGTTGGGCTGCTAAGTAATACAACTCGAAGTCTGGGACCGCCAGCCCTCCCTCAGCCTTAGGTCTTATGAGCGTCGTCTGTGCCACCCTGCGCCTTCTCGTGCCCCAGAGGAAAGACACTATGAGCGATTTCAACAAGTTAAAAATAGAGCTAGGTATCCACACATTGGTAACGTTCTAAATTAATATAAGAATCGAGGAAGCGCTATCATTTTTAATAGTGTTATGCGGCCCGTCACTGACAGCGGGAGGGTGGCCCAAAAGGCCATGCTGCCCTTCAAGGCCCTCACACCACGGCCTACATTCCCCTCAAGCAGGTCCGCCGCCGCATGATAAATGTTCACTCCTAGGTATTTCAGACAGGTGGGTTCCCACCGCACCGCTCGTGCCATGCTGGGTCTGGCCTCCCCCCGTCGTGCCAGGAACAAACATGTCTTGGACCAGTTGACTCTCAGGCCTGAGATTTCCCCAAAGTCTGAGAGCACGCTTTCAGCCCCTGCCATTGCACTGTCTGCGTCTTCAAGGAAGAGCAGCAGGTCGTCCGCGTATAACGATATATATTGTTGACCGTCTCTGCTCCTCAATCCCCCGTAGTGGTCTCCTGTCCGGATCGTGACCGCGAGGGATTCCACCACCAAGACAAAGAGCAATGAGGATAGCGAGCACCCCTGTCTCGTCCCTCTTTCCACCAGATATTGCGATGATACCAGCGAGCCCACTCTCACTCTAGCCACCGCCGACGTGTATAACACCTTCATCCATTGTAAATAATCCTCTCCTAAGCCAAAACGTCCTGGGCCTTTGTATGAATACTCCCATTCTAAGCTATCGAAAGCTTTCTCAATGTCTACAGAAAGAATCATTGGTTGTTGTGCCTTCGGGTGGTCTTCCTCCAGCAGGCGCACCAATCGCCGGATGTTCGCGGTCGTGTTTCGCGTTGGTATAAAACCAGCTTGATCATCAGGACTAGCGTGGTCATGTGTGGCAACAATCGGGTCGCCAAGATGCTGCTCAGTATTTTGTAGTCGGTGGTTAACATCGACAGCGGTCTATAAGAGACTGTGTCCCTGCTCTCTCTCCCTGGTTTCATCAGTGGAATTACTAGCTCCTCCCTCATAGATTGTGGCAACTGTCCTAATTCTCTCGCCTCTTTGTAGACTTCTTGGAGTCTTGGCGCTAAGAGGTCAACATATTTCCCGTAGGATTCTATGGGTAGCCCATCTAATCCCGGGGTTTGTTGCGGGCCATACGTTTGATGGCACCTCGGATTTCTCCGAGCTCTATATCTTTTCCCAAGTCTTCCGCCTGGTCCTGGTCTAGCTCTGGTAAATGCAGGTCATCCAGGAAGACCTCTATGGCCGGGTCCCCGGCCACTAGCCTGCTTTTATAAAGAGCCTCATAGTAGCGCGTGAAGCACTGCAGAATCTCGTTTTGGGTGTGAACCTCCTCTCCCTCCGCTGTGTCTAAGGCTACAATGGGGGAACTTCTTTTTGTAGGGTTGGCCAGCCAAGCCAGCAGGGTCCCCGCTCTGTCACCCTCTGCATGGGCCCTCATCGTGTAAGCTTTATGGTCGAAACTACGTAAGCGTTCCACTTCTGCTGCCACCGCTTCCTTCGGCGCACTAACCTCTTCTTGCAGTTCAGGATGGCCGGGCCTCGACAACTCTATCTCACGTAGCGCCGTGTCAGCTTTGTCCAAATCGCTTAAGAGTACTTTCCGTACTCCCGCGTGTTTCCCTATGCAGAGCCCCCTAACAACTACCTTGAAGGCGTCCCATTCAGTCGCCCTCATCGCGGTCATACCAGCATTCTCTGCAAAGTACTGAGTAATCCCCTACTCTAGCGCGGCATGAAAAAGTGGGTCGTCTAACGTTTCGGGGTGCAATTTCCAGATAGGGACGCACGAGATTCCAGGCATCCACTGCATGGTGACCAGTAGAGGGTTATGATCTGATATCGTTCTGGTTAGATACTCAGTCCGCGCAATAGCCGGCATCATTACTGGGGAGCACAGCACCGCGTCTAGTCTTACGTGTAGCTCATGCTTGACCAAAAAGTAGGAGTAGTCCCGGTCCCGCGGGTGCTGTGCACACCACGCGTCCCCCAGCCCCCATCGGGACTGCCATTCTAGCCTACCTTTGGTTAAGCGGTGTATCGGTGAATCAGCTAGTGGGGGATGTGACCTATCAAGGGATATATCCGTTACGGAATTAAAGTCGCCACCCATCACCAGTGGACCAGCAAGTTAGTGCGCCAGAGACACAGACAGTCTGGCCAGAAACCTCAACTGGTCAATATTCGGTGCATATACACTGCAGAAGGCAGCGTCTCTACCTCTTAGTTTCCCTTCAATAGCCACAAACCTGCCCTCAGGGTCTATCGTCTGCCTAGTCACCTGAAAAGGGACCCCCGCTCTAATCCAAATCAGTGCATCTCAAGCAAACGCAGAGTACGCGGAGTTGTACACTTGGCCTCTCCATCTAAGCTGTAGCACCACCCCTTCAGCCTTTGTTAAGTGTATTTCCTGTAGTAGTGCAATATGTACCCCTCTTCGAACCAGGTAGGCGTGGATCTTATGCCGTTGTGTCATAGTATGGAGTCCCCTCACATTCCAGGTTATACATCGCAAGTTAGCAGAATCACCCATTCTCCCACAGTTTCCCATGCATCTCTCCCCGACTCCTCCCTGAACTACCTGATCGTGGAAGTGTGCCTACATCAGTGATTAACCCACCCCCTTGTCCCACTAAACTTCCCCAGCCCTCCTCCCCCCAAGAACAGGACCTAGTAACGACCATCTAGTTCCCATCCAAACCATGTTAAACACTAGCACTCAACTAGCCCAACAGCAGACACTGTGGGTACGCCTTAAGAACGATGAGGGGGAACTGTGTGCCAACGGGCTGCCGCCCTACTTCTGCACTCCTCACAGTCCAACCGAGCCCCAATGAAATAGGCGCCCCAAATACCACCCATCTCCCAACAACAATCAACCACCCAGAACCTGCAGCCTGCAGTCCGCCGTAGCCTCCAGTTTTCGACCCATATGGCTCTCGAGGCATGTCTATCCTTCATCTATCATCACCTCTGCTGTCGCCGGTGTGACCTTCGGCAAGTGGACACTGTCCGTCTCCGAGTGGTCTGTGTCTGATCGATTGTTGTCCTTTTCTGAGTCCACATCATTCCGCAGCAGAGAGTCTTGCGTTCCCGACAGTGCAGATACCACTTCCAAGACATCTCGTCGTTCCACTGCCGTCTGTGACGAGGAGGGTCTCCTCAGTCCTCGCTGTCTGTTGCGGATCCTTCGCGATTTCCGTGGAGGTAATCCTTCTGTGGAGATTCGTGCCCTCTGTTCGCTGCCCTCTTACCCAGCCTTGTACAACTCCAGCCAAGCACAGGCTTCATCTGGGGTGTCAAAAAACCATGTTTTATCATCGACAATGACCCGTAGTTTAGCCGGGAAAAGGAGGGAATATTGAAGTCCCTCGATTCGTAGTTCTCTCTTGACGGCCAGGAAGGAGGTTCGCCGGCGTTGGGTTTCATACGTATAGTCCAGAAATATAGTGACCTTGCTATTCCCCACTTGGTAGGGGCCATCCGCGCGTGCTTTCTGGAGGAGTAGGTCTCTGTCCCGGTAGTGTAACAATCGGGCCACCACTGGTCGTGGAGGTCGTCCCTGCTGTGGTGGTCTAGCTGGTACTCTATGTGCGCGCTCCAAAGTATAGAAGGTGGAGAGACCTTCAGGTGCCACCACTGTTTGGAGCCAATTCTCAAGGTATTGTACCATGTCCGGCCCTTCTGTTTTCTCCAGCAAACCCACTATGCGGATGTTGTTCCGGCGATTGCGTCCTTCGGCATCTTCCGCTCTTCTTTCTAATGCATCAATGCGCTCCAATACATTAGTCATGGTGGCTTTGAGGTCTCTCTGCGATGGTTCAAGGGATTGGAGTGTACCCTCCAGTGTTGTGACTCTATCAGCCAATTTGCCATGAACGGCCCTCAATAGGCCCAGTCCTGTGGCCACTTGCGCTATGTCTCGCTGCAGCACCGTGCGGGAATCCGCTATTGCAGTCAGGATTTTGTCTAGCTGAAGCCGCAGTTGGGGGTCCCACAGTTGTTCGGGATCTGATTGCTCCCCCCTATCAGGCAGTCGCTATCTGACACTGGTTAAGCACCGCTCTTGGCCCCTTTTAGCTTTCCCATGTTTGGGAAACTGTGTTTGTCTTGCTCCCGCAGGCAGGTCGTTATAATCGAACACTGGGGGCCTCCGTACTTCCCCACCCCCCCGGCGTCGCGGTTTCACAACTCGATCAAGCTGCCACCTGAAGTGTCCGGCCTCAGGATCGAGACAATAGTGGCGGGGGGACAGAGCCCCGGGCGGCGTCCACCAAGGCGGTGAATGTGCAGGCACCAGCACCAATAGCTATGGTGAGTTTAGCTAATGTCCGCGCTGCAAGCCCATCAATAGTTCCCAGGACAGTTTTTGCACATATTGGTGATGGTCAGCAGCTGCCACTGTGGATGCGCAAGTTGGGCTGTCCGCAGCATGGGCTCCCGTCAGGCCTCAGTATGCGTTGCACGGTGCGCGGCGTAGCGCCGGTCACCCGCGGAGCTATCCATCATCCCTGTCCCGGGTGTTATCAGGCCCGCCTCTCCCAGGTCTTCACCAGTGGTGCTCTCCGTATAATTAGTGCTCGGGTCCGGTCCACGGCCCGATAATGAAGGGGGGGTGCACCATGCACTTCAGTGGGTATTCACCGGTCCATCGGCGGCCTTCCAGCAGCTCCCTCCGACCGCCAAGCCCGCGGTTGGGTGTCTCTCCGCCCCAGCACTGGCGGACTCACTCTCTCGTCTTCCTGGGTCAGGGTGCGTCGCAGTCTTAGGGTCCCCGCCGTCTGCAGCCCTCACCTGCAGTGATCAACAGCACCTGGGTCAATGCACTCACATCTTCCTTCAGTCACTGGGCCAGTTCTGAGAGTGTCGTCGCATCTCCTCAAAGGTCCCCTCCATTCCGCTGCCGCCTGTCCACACAGCCCCCTCTCTTGTCCGCCTCCTAGCCAACTCTCAACTGCTTCTCAGGCGTCACCGCCGAACTCTGCCGCGGCAATCGGGGACCCCAGACGCTCGCATTCTCACCTGCAGTCGCAGCCTCTCGGAGCCTCAGCGCTCCTCCGAAGCTGCCATCTTAAGTTTCGTTTCTTGCGGCGCACTGGCCATTATGTCATCGATCTTCCCCGGGTCTTCGGAGCAGGTTTTACCTCCAACTCTGGCTCCCAAGGCAGGCGTCTCCTTCCCCTGCCTTTTAGTGGGGGTCGGGGGCCTCGAGTGTCGGTTTATCAGGATCTTTGGGGGCTCGGACGTTAAGCTTAAGCGGCCATCACCATCGGCACCAAGCCACGCCCCCACTATGGAACTTTATCAGGCCATCTTATTTGGGGATTTATTTACT
This sequence comes from Lissotriton helveticus, assembly GCF_964261635.1. Taxonomy (NCBI): domain Eukaryota; kingdom Metazoa; phylum Chordata; class Amphibia; order Caudata; family Salamandridae; genus Lissotriton; species Lissotriton helveticus. The sequence continues at coordinate 1,377,830,597 of NC_136061.1, forward strand.
TCCATTTCTGCACACATTTTCAACTGTTAATTGTAAAGTTATTGAACATGAGTGGGATCTAAACACATGGTCAGTTATTTAGGATATACAATTTCTACAGGAAGAATCTGTCAGAGTTACTCTTACTCTCACATGAAGTCATAGAGAGACATACCTCCATTAACAATGGTCATTTTACTCTTTGTCCAAAATCTTATAATTTATAAATTAATAAAATTGTCATATATAGGCAAAGAAATAGTCAATGGGACATAGCCACTTGGGAGAATAGAATTTTGCCGTATGCCCATTTAGGTAGATAAATTCCTTTTTTGACAGAAGTCTGCCTATATTTTCCTCTATTTTTGAGCAATTGCAAAGGTGGAAGTCAGCCTATGGGATTTTATGTAACTTTTAATATATCGCCTTTAATGTTGTCCATCATCGTCGGAGTCAAATTCACATTGAGATCCGCTGCTATTTCAGTAATTCCTTCAGGGTAATCTACCCCTAATTGCTCGATTACCAAGACTTACGGGGTCATTAGGTTAGGTGGCGGATCGCCACTGCCCGGATGGCGCTGGCGATCCGCCGCTAAAACCCCCCGTCCGCCGGTTTTCTGCCCGGTTGCAGAGTCCACCGGGCGGAAAAGCGGCTAACTCTGCAACTCTGGGCAATAGCTTGCTTAATCTCCACACCGGCCCTAACAACGCTAGGATGCCTGGCTTCACCTTGGGGGTGCCCAGGAGTGAACACCTCACAGGAACAGGCCAGGAAGGGCTCCACAGCGGTATTCGTACAGCGCTTAGAGACCCCTGGGTGATAGGCGCTATACAAGTGCAAATTACATTTACATTTACATGGTGGCGGTGACTGGGAGATACCGCCATCCATATTAGCATTAGTGTGGCGTTGTGCATGCGGTGTTTGCCATTGGGGGCCCGTAACAGGCCCCCAGGGATTCTGGGGGGGTGCACATGGGGGTACCTATGGTACCCCCTGCAGTTCCATGCACAACATGGCAGGCACCGCGCGGTGCCTGCCATGTTGTTTATGGAAGTGCACGACATGCCTTCCTGGCGTTGTGGTAGCCGGTGCTGAGTGCACCGCCCGCCACAATGTCAGGAATGCAGGATATGCCCTCCACTGTGGGGGCGCATCCTAATGGCCCCCACGGAACCCCTGCCCTTATGGCGGGCGGTCTCATTTCGCAATAGGATGGCGGGCGGACATAGCCCGCCCACCATCCTAATGACCCCCTAAGCCTTCCCTTTTAATTGAAGTGGGGGGAATCTGACTTTTGTATGTGTAAATATTAACCAAGAAAAATGTTTCATTTATTAACTCATTGCCATGCATTAATAATATCTGAACACATTTTAAGTTTACTTAGGTTTTTTTTTTTTTAAATCTTCAGTATTTTTGGTGGAAACCAGTGTAAGTTAATCACCTGACAATTTTGCCTCACCAATATGACAACAATTCACACAAAATGCTGAATAACCTTCGACCATGGGCTCTTGCTGCAACCATGTTTATTGGAAGCTGTATTGGGTTTTCACACAGAATGCTGTAACAGGACACAAAGGGTAATTTACGGCTGAACTCCAATCCCTGAAACATGGATTTATCAAGTAGTGATGTACACTTTGCTTGTGTAGAAGGAGCTGGCTTCCTACAACTCCAGGAGTCAAACCTCCAGACTCCCCCTGGTTAGTTAAGATGCCTATGTTTGCACACTTCTTGTGATACAATTTATATAGGGTAGCAATACAACCATCCAGCTAGAGTTCACTAAACATGTGCTGGCACCCTATGCATGCACCATTACTGCTATGTGCCATTGGCTTTCCACTGGGCCCCCACATGAGTGTGGTGGGAAGAACAACGATCAGACATTAACAACTCGTCGTTGTCAGAACATGGCCATAGATCAATATTTAATGTGAAATCTCAGAACTCCCCTGCCTGGATACCCACGAATGACTACACCACATATGGAGCTTAGTATTACACGTCTTTATTCTGCTGCATGTAACTTCGAACCCAACATTCTAAAACAAGCTTTCAAGGCATTGAGCTCTGATACCTACGTCACAGTTCTACAAAGTTTGTTAGGAGACAAAAGGGCTCCGGCATAAAATATCATAAGACACTAACGACATCTCCCCATCTGTTAAATAATAGTTTTTTTAACAATTCAGCATATATATATATATATATATATATTACCTACTGGTGGTCGCCAGTAGGTAGTTATAGTTAGGATCGTTTTCCATAGGAAATCTGCAACATTCTATTGGGAATAACTTTGGCGCCGAATGAGGGATCTGCCTGTAATTTTCCTTAACTTTGCCTCGCTGCGCTCCGCTCCTTCCCTGAAAGTTTCGGGGGGATCCGTCAAGCGGGGGCCGAGATAAAAGGGGGGTCCCAAAACGTGTTTTCCCCATGTTAATTTCCATAGGGCGGTTGGACTCACTTTTAGCCCGAACGGCTGAATGGATTTCCACCAAACTTGGCAAAATTGTAGGGACTGGTACCCTGATGTGCCTTTGCTATGTCTCAAGATATATGCACCAGTGGTTTTTACGAAAATTAGCTTTGAAAAAATATATATTGGGCTTCATTGGGCTATATATATGTTAGAGCCCAAATGTAGCCGAATGTAGCCGAATGTAGCCCAAAGATGGCCACCAGAGACAAAAAAAAAAATGTATCCCAAATATCAACCAGATGTAGCCCAACTATAGCCCAATGACACAATGTCCCAGAGTGTTCTAAAGAACAACTAGAGCGCTAACAGTCTTACTTATGACAAAAGTATGGCACACCTGAAGTCATCTTGATTGGAATAAAGTGTTAACACTTAAAACATTCAATTTGCAAAGGAACAAAATGAGGGGGTTCATTTTGCCATAGAAATTATGATTAGTGCTGAAGAAAGAAAAATGAGGGCACATTTTGAGTGACTTCTCAAATCCTCTTATATTTTATTAAAAAAATTCTGATATGCAGTCTCCCAAGATGGCCACCAGAGACAAAAGAGCCCAAATGTAGCCCAAATATCAGCCAGATGTAGCCCAACTATAGCCCAATGACAGAATGTCCCAGAGTGTTATAAAGAACAACTAGAACGCTAACAGTCTTACTTATGACAAAAGTATGGCACACCTGAAGTCATCTTGATTGGAATAAAGTGGTAACACTTAAAACAAAAAAATTGCAAAGGAACAAAATAAGGGGGTTCATTTTGCCATAGAAATTTATATATATATATATAAGTTATAGTGAGTCCAACTAACTATAACGTGGGAATTTCAATGGTTTTATGCGAGTAAAATTTCCACCTAACTATAACTGGTGTGAAACCTATGGTTTTTTCAGTTAATTTAATAGGTTTTTTAAATGCTAATTCCTAACTATAACTGGTGTGAAACCTATGGTTTTTTCATATATATATATATATTACCTACTGGCGGTCGCCAGTAGGTATATATAGTTAGGATTTTTTCTCTATGGGTTTTTTGAAAATTCTATGTCTAATAACTTTGGCGTTTGTGGACGGAATTGGCTGAAATTTTCAGGAAAATGGCACATTTTGTTTCTGAGCAGCCCTTGAAAATTTGGGGGGGGTTCGTCAAGGGGGGGCCGAGAAAAAAGGGGGGTCCCAAAACGTGTTTTTAACATTGAGTTTTCCATAGGGCGGTTGGCCTCACTTTTAGCCCGAACGGCTGAATGGATTTGCACGAAACTTGGCAAAATTGTAGGGACTGGTAGCCCGATGTGCCTTTTGTAGGTCTCAATATATGTGCTCCAGTGGATTTTGAGAAATTAACGTTTAAAAAAAGATATATATCTGTAACAGCGGACCGGGCAGCGCTCTGGTTCGCGGACTTTTCGCGCAACGGAGCTTTGTGAAGCGAAGCTGATTGGTTCTCCGGCGTCTGTCAACATTCCAAACAGTCCGTAGCGGCCGCCATCTTGTCTCTCGGTAGGATCGAGAGACAAGAGGAGGTCAAAACAAAGGGGGAAATAACTATAAGGGGGCATAGTAGATCCTCGCTGACCCCCTAGGTTTGATGTGGAGGTTTTAAAAGGGCCCCGCGGGGCAAAAAAAAATAATAATAATAATAATCGAACGGCTGAATGGATTTGCACGAAACTTGGCAAAATTGTAGGGACTGGTAGCCCGATGTGCCTTTGCTAGGTCTCAATATATGTGCTTCAGTGGATTTTGAGAAATTAACGTTCAAAAAAAGATATATATCTGTAACAGCGCACCGCTTCGCGTACTTTTCGCGTTACGGAGCTTTGCGAAGCGAAGCTGATTGGCTCTCCGGTGTCTGTAAACATTCCAAACAGTACGTAGCGGCCGCCATCTTGTCTCTCGGTAGGATCGAGAGACAAGAGGAGGCCAAAGCGAAGGGGCAAATGACCATAAGGGGGCATAGTAGATCCTCGCTGACCCCCTAGGTTTGATGTGGAGGTTTTAAAAGGGCCCCGCGGGGCAAAAAAAAAAAATAATAATAATAATCGAACGGCTGAATGGATTTGCACGAAACTTGGTAAAATATTAGGGACTGGTAGCCCGATGTGCCTTTGCTATGTCTCAATATATGTGCTTCAGTGCATTTTGAGAAATTAACGTTCAAAAACAAGATATATATCTGTAACAGCGCTCCGCTTCGCGGAGATAAAATTATATCTGTATTACCTAGCTGTTGCTAACACCAGTTAGCGACGGCTAGTAGGAGATAGCGACCATCTTGGGTCCCACTTTGCATGTGAGTGATATTTATCACTAATGACATGCAAAGTGGGCATGCCAAGATGTTAGCGACTGGAAACAGTCGCTAACATCGCTATCTCCTATTATCAACTTTTGGAAATATTCGAGATAAGCGCGAATATCTCCAAAAAGTAACAGCTGCCCTGAGCAGTTCTTAGCCATGTTATCCAATGGGAGGTGGATAACATGGCTAAGAGCATTAGCTCGGTAATGCATGAATATCGTGGAGTTTTCAGCGATATTAATGCATTGCGCTCGTTTTTTATCGTATTTGCGATAAACCTTGATAATAGCAAGGTTTATCTGCGATAATTTCTGACGGTAAAAAAATCTTTGCAATGCATCGTTAGGGATAAATATCGCTTAACTTTGGTAATATGCCCCAACGTCTGTTAACGTTCGATTCGAAGGAAATCAGGAATTGTTGAAAAACATTGTGTGCGCCATCTTGTCTTTTTTCAAATGCCACACTTTTGTCGTGCACGGCAGCCATTTTAGATGCCTTGACCAGACCCACTCTGTGCACGCTGTCGATCCTTAGCATGGCTCCCCACCCTCGCAAGCATCTCACCCAGGCAGTGGTCACCCCCGCTCTCTGTCTTATGCATGGGTAATAAACCTCCCCCCATCTGCGCTGCTCTTCCCTGAGAATCACACCCTGTGCCCGCCCGACACCTCCCTTTCGCCCTATTCACTACCGCACCCTCTGACACTCCTTTTCCTCTGTGTCCGATTGTCCAGGCCGGTCCTAGGCTATCAGCTAGCCCTGCAGATGTAGTTTATGGCCACAGCTGTAAAGAATCACCCCTCTTCAAAGGAGTTATAGTAGATCAAGGCCCACACTCGATGAGATCCGTCACAGCAGAAGCGTTGCTATTATCTGAAAACCATCCTGTATTGTGATTGGGGAGGGGACCGAGCGTGAAGCGGAAGATTCCAGGGATGACTCTTTGTACATCAAAGTTTTTACAATTATGTGTCACATTAAAAATATATAGCACTCCGACAAAGTAGTAAGATTATAAAACTTTAATAATTTATAAATATATACAAGAAAACAAAAATAGTAATAACATATAAACATTTTTAGAGAAAAACAACGAAGTAGCGGTCGGCTGTGCGAATAGTCCCAACGCAGCACAACGTCCAGATTTCCGGCGTGGGGCGTCGCGGGGGGTGGGTCATCAGTAGCAAACTGTTGTGCGAATAGTTCCAAGGCAGCAGAACGCGCCGAAATCTAGATGACACGAAAGTGATGTCTAGTAAGTTGCCACCCAGCAAATAACGGCGTGGGGCGTCGCGGGGGGTGGGTCATCAGTAGCAAACTGTTGTGCGAATAGTTCCAAGGCAGCAGAACGATGGCACCAAGGTGATGTCCAGTAAGTTGCCGCACTGGTTTTGGTATCCTACAATGCTGCTCCGAATAACGGCGTGGAGCGCCCCGGGGGAGGCGGCGTGAACGGGCCTCTCCAGGTGGAGTCTCATCTGTTTTAGTGGGGCGCCCCTTTACCGTTTCAGTTGCCATTCCGTCCGCTTTTGGTCCACTGTGTCAAAATCCGCCATTCAGCTGAGTTGCACCCACTCTTGCGGTGCAGCGATAGGCGGCTGCCACAGGACTCTCAAAATGGCGGCAGGCTCTTTCCTTTTTGGGCGTGGTCATCTGAAATGGCCCTGGGACACCTTGGAAATCGGACGCTTGTCTGCTAGGTCTTGGACCCCATTCTCGAAAGCGTCCCCTCCGCCTTGAGAATTCATCAAAAGTTTTGGGGGCCCCGACTCCTGCAGGCTTCTGGTGGGGAGCGGCTGCCATGATTGCTCGCGGAATGACCACGACGGAGCTACGAGATGGTGGTGCTCTCATGCTGACGCCAGTTTAGTCTGAAACATCCAGAAACAAGGTGGGGCTTTCATCGTTTGGGGGAAAAAAAAAGTTTTCATCCAATGAAAAGTGTTGTTTTTAGGTCATATGATCAAGCCTTCCATCATTCGGAAACCAAAAGTAAAATGAACCAATGAAAAGTTTTATAAACAAGTCACATGACCTGTTATGCGGCATAGGGTATAAAATGCGGAGAAAATACGTTGGCACGTGAGGCGGCGTCAGTAGCGGACCGATGTGCGAATAGGCCGAAGGCAATACAACGCGCCAAGATCCGGATGGCACCGAGGTGGTGTCATAGTTGAGAGTTCTGAGCAGCGGTTGTAACACTGTCTGAAGCTTATTTGCAGCTGCTGCAGCTTCACTACGCGCCAAGATCCGGATGGCACCGAGGTGGTGTGTAGCAAGTTGCCGCACTGGTGTGGCCATCCTACAATGCTGAAAGTCGGCGTGGGGCGCCCCGTTGGCCTGTGAGTTTGCGTCAGTAGCGGACCGATGTGCGAATAGGCCGAAGGCAGCACAACGCGCCAAGATCCGGATGGCACCGAGGTGGTGTCTAGTAAGTTGTCGCACTTCTGTGGCCATCCTACAATGTTGAAAGTCGGCGTGGGGCGCCCCGTTGGCCTGTAAGATGGCGTCAGTAGCGGACCGATGTGCGAATAGGCCGAAGGCAGCACAACAATATTTTCTGACTGACACCACAAGGCGCTGAGATGCCAAGATCCGGATGGCACCGAGGTGATGTCTAAGTTGCGGACTGATGTGCGAATGGGGCCAAAGGCAGCGTAACAATATTTTTTGTATGGAAGATACCACTAGGCGTTGAGATGCCAAGATTCGGATGGCACTGAGGTGATGTCTAGCAAGTTGGTGTGGTCATCCTACAATGCTGAAACTCGGCGTGGGTCGCCCCATTAGCCTGTGAGATGGCGTCAGTAGCGGACCGATGTGCGAATAGGCCGAAGGCAGCACAACGCGCCAAGATCCGGATGTCACCGTGGTGGTTTCATAGTTGAGAGGCACTTCATCTGCAGTGGGGCGCCGAGATCCGGATGGCACCGAGGTGATGTCTAGCAAGTTGCTGTACTGGTGTGGTCATTCTACAATGCTGAAACTCGGCGTGGGTCGCCCCATTAGCCTGTGAGATGGCGTCAGTAGCGGACCGATGTGCGAATAGGCCGAAGGCAGCACAACGCGCCAAGATCCGGATGTCACCGTGGTGGTTTCATAGTTGAGAGGCACTTCATCTGCAGTGGGGCGCCGAGATCCGGATGGCACCGAGGTGATGTCTAGCAAGTTGCTGTACTGGTGTGGTCATCCTACAATGCTGAAACTCGGCGTGGGTCGCCCCATTAGCCTGTGAGATGGCGTCAGTAGCGGACCGATGTGCGAATAGGCCGAAGGCAGCACAACGCGCCAAGATCCGGATGTCACCGTGGTGGTTTCATAGTTGAGAGGCACTTCATCTGCAGTGGGGCGCCGAGATCCGGATGGCACCGAGGTGATGTCTAGCAAGTTGCTGTACTTGTGTGGTCATCCTACAATGCTGAAACTCGGCGTGGGTCGCCCCATTAGCCTGTGAGATGGCTGTTCTTTGGATTTGGGCCTGGTCCACCAAAATGGCCCTGGGACACCTTAGAACTCGGACGCTCGATTTTTTTTTCCTTTCCTGTACATGCAAAAAAAGGTAAATGCCCGGTACGTTACACGCTTCATCTGCCACGATGAACTCTCCAGAGGAACCGAAAAAAAATATAGTTGTGGTAACTATACCATGCATCGTCATATGGAGAGGTGGCACCAATTAATTATAGTGCTGCATAAAAGAGAGATTTGGAGGAGAACCCCTGACCTGCTAGTACATTCATCAAAGAAGTGGCACTGAGAGCTTCAGAGGCAAGGGAAACGGTCCCAAATATTTAGAAGAACTTTGGAAAGATTAAAATGACATGTTTAGATTGTGGCAAATTAATTTCATGTGGACAGATGAGTGTTACTCTAATAAATACAGCATATGAACATCATCATAGTCGATGGTTGGTAGAGACATTTTGACTATATCCTGGACCTGCCCGTCCTCGCCCAAAATGGCGCCGGAATAAATGGGACTCGTAACTCCTTGTTGTGTACTGGTTGCAGAACCTTGAAATCACGAGATACGTATGCAGTTTTGAAGCACATGGCGGGCGGGGACGAGAATTGATTGAATATTTCGACATCCCTATTGATATTAAGTTCTGATGTGTTATTGATTACTGTACTGTTGAAAGTTCGAATTAACGTCACCCATGGTACTTGCCCGCAAATGTATATCTAGATAATTTTATTGTAACTGGCCCTGTCGTATTTTAATTATAAAATGTACGTCCACCGATTCCGTAACTGTTAGACACCTTAGTTCTTGCAACCTAATGGCCCGCCCGTTACGTTCCTCTACAGTGTAAATGTCTATTCATCATATACGATTACAGTTTGCTCTGTGGCAGGCCCACGTGGTTATAGGCTCGTATTTGTATAATGACATTTTCACAATAAAGGTTTTTAAAAGAAAACATGGTAGTAGTATATACATTGGTAAAGTTTTTAATAATAGTGACTGTTTTAGAATCATTAAAAGGCAAGTGAAATAAAGCAGACCAATTACATGAAGGGTAAAAGGTATAATACGAAGGAACGCAGTAAAGATAAATGGTCAAGGGCTGTTGTGTTTTCTATTCCTGCAACATAAAGTGATCGATAAGAATCTCATATTCAGGCGTATCGGCGACTAAGACAGCAGGTCGACCCTCTTTTGCTCAACGGCTCCGTCATGGGACGAAGAAACGCTCTTTTTCTCGAAAAAAGAATATATTTTACTTGCAGGACAGTTGTAAAATTTCCGGGAAAGTACATTAGCCTGGAACATTATAACATATATTTAAGAAAAAATAATGTTCGGAAGTAAAGAAAAGCGTAATTTTTAGGTCATATGACCAAGCCTTTCATCATTACAATAAGAAAAGTAAAATGAACCAATGAAAAGTTTTATTAACAAGTCACATGACTTGTTATGCTTACGTTACGCGCTGCGCGCCCCGGATGACTTCCGGATGCGCTAACGCGGCGCGTCATATGACGCATTACGCGACAACGCAGGTACAGAATATAGTCAAAATGTCTCCACCAACCAGCGGTCGGAACACAACCCCTTTCAGCAGGCTAAATAGTTCTGTTAAATGACAACAGAAGGGACAGGCAACAAGAACCATCAGTCAAAGAGGGGAGAGCTAGTTCTTCTCTACCGGGTTACATTGGGGCGCTACCGGAACTGATCGAATTGGTAGTCTACAGTGTTTCTGGATGTTTCAGACTGAAGCTGGGGTTAGCATGAGAGCAGCACCATTTCGTAGCTCCGTCGTGGTCATTCCGCAACCAATCATGGCAGCCGTTCTTTATCGTTATTTTGGGCGGGGTGGGTGGCGGAGCCGAGCTGTTTTGCAGCCATCATTGTGTGGAGTTCAGTTCATCTCACTAGTTTTGTATTTGTCATGAGGGGTTGTTCCTAATGTTTCTATTTTAGCGAGGTCAAAAAGAGATCCCATTAGTGGCCTACTGATTTTGCTCGATTCCTTTTCTTTTTTTTTTACACGATTTTTCGTTATCTGCAAAGACTAAACAGAGTATTGCGACTCTGTGTTTGTTTGTAAATAGAGAATGAACCAAAGAGAACTAATTCTAAAACAGTAAATACTTGGATAACAATCAATCAAATGGAGAGAGAAGCAGGCACGACGGATTACAATGGGGGCAAAGACCTGCGTTAACTACCTTTCACTATCTGCAAAGAGAGAGTACTCCTAATAGAAATGAGGGGGGGGGGGGCACCATTCAAAGCAGATCAGTGTGCATAAACACGAAAATGTTTTCACTTACCACGTACTTGACATTCGACAGCTTATGATATTTGCTATTAAAAAACCATTGAAATTCACTGAAAAAACCATAGGTTATAGACCATATATAGTTAGGAATTAGCATTTACAAAACCTTGAAAATTCACTGAAAAAACCATAGGTTATAGACCATATATAGTTAGGAATTAGCATTTAAAAAACCTTATTTTACTCACACAAAACCATTGAAATTCCATATATAGTTAGTTGCACTAACTATATATCGCGCACCTGCAATCCACTGCTGATCATGTCACATATTACATCATTCATGACATGGTCAGTGACATCACTGATGACATCACTGATGACATCTCAAATGACATCACTGATGACATCACTGATGACATCTCAAATGACATCACTGATGAGATCACTGATGACATCTCATTTGACATCAATGACCACATCACTGATGATATCATTCATGTGACAATACAATGCATCTCCTCACATTTTAATATAACCTCTGTTTCACCCAGTGTTAAATACAGAGTATAATTTTTGAAACCATTGACACACCAATACTAGTTACTACATACGTACTCACTGATTCCTACGTCTACACACACATTCACTCATTCACCCATACAATCATTCATACATACAATCACTCATCTTTACAACACTATCATATGCACTCATACACCTATACAGACACTCACACTCTGCCACTCATCCATGGAGTTACTCACACACCTAGTCAGTCCTGTAAAGAATCAATCACACTTCCATTTTTTTTGTCTATACAGTTAAACATAGAGCACCTTACATTTTCAAACATATACTAACACATACTTACTTTCTTATACAATCATTGATACAAGTACACATTGATCTGCACAGAGTCACACACCTCCCAGCCAGCCACACACACACTCAGTCTCCCATACAAATACTTAGACAATCAATCAATAACCCATATAGTTAATCATATAGCTACTGATCAACACATGCAGCAGTTTACAGAACAACAGACATAATGATGCACAAATTAAGACAGTTTAGTCACTAACCCATGCACTCAGTGAGACACATTTAATCACTCACTCATACATTCAGTCATGCACCTACTAAATCCTTCGTCCAGACACTTATACATCTACTCATTCTTCAATATGTAAAACATATTTAAACTTTACAGAAACACACAGTCACTGGATGATGTCATCAGTGATCTCATCAGTGATGTCATTTGAGATGTCATCAGTGATGTCATCAGTGATGTCATTTGAGATGTCATCAGTGATGTCATCAGTGATGTCACTGACCATGTCATGAATGATGTAATATGTGACATGATCAGCAGTGGATTGCAGGTGCGCGATATATAGTTAGTGCAACTAACTATATATGGAATTTCAATGGTTTTGTGTGAGTAAAATAAGGTTTTTTAAATGCTAATTCCTAACTATATATGGTCTATAACCTATGGTTTTTTCAGTGAATATATATATATATATATAACATTTCTATGGCAAAATGAAACCCCTCATTTTGTTCCTTTTCAAGTTAAATGTATATTCCAATCAAGATGACTTTCAGGTGTGCCATACTATATATATATATATATATATATATATATATTTATATATATATATATATATATATATTCACTGAAAAAACCATAGGTTTCACACCAGTTATAGTTAGGAATTAGCATTTAAAAAAACCTATTAAATTAACTGAAAAAACCATAGTTTTCACACCAGTTATAGTTAGGTGGAAATTTTACTCGCATAAAACCATTGAAATTCCCACGTTATAGTTAGTTGGACTCACTATAACTTGCGCGTGCAATGCACTGCTGATAACGTCACATATTACATCACTCATGACATGGTCAGTGACATCACTCATGACATCACTGATGACATCTCAAATGGTGTGAAACCTATGGTTTTTTCAGTGAATACATATATATATATATATTCATTCCAAGTTATCCCACACACCCATTGCACTCAGGACCGGTGCATCCATGCTCGAGGTGGGAATATGCATGCCATATAGCAAAACATAAAACAGGATCTGGAGCACTCGCGTGGGGTCTCAAATTATTTGTTAGCAGCTATTGTTCCGGCATGACGTATTTCGGCCTTTTGCCTTCTTCAAATGCCATGAACTGCTTTCAACAATACGTGCGAGTGCTCTGTATATATATAATTACATTTCTTCAATCAATCTTCCTGGCGCTTTAATTATTCAACCTGATCTGGTTGCTGGTAGCCTGAAGCTATCATCTTCACTGTCAGAAATATTTAAAGATGGTGAAGAAGTAACAGCAGTCACTGAATTTTCAGGTTCCGTCTTTTTTTCACATCTTGATCAGAAGACTGATTAATCGAATGGCAAAATTGAGAAAAGACTCTGGTAACAGACTTTTCAGGATGCTGGGCAGTCACCATATGTCCCATGAGGGACACAACATGGAAAGGTGCAGCATCATATGGAGCATCAGATTTCCTCCTATGCATTTGTCGGGTTATCACTATCTCCTGTTTTAAACTCAAAGGGGCATTTGCATCAACATCTGAATTTGCGATTTACCAAATAGCGATTTTTCAGAAATCGCTATTTGGTAATCGCAAAAATGCAATGCATCAAAACAGGCTGCAAATAGCGATTCTATAATTGCGATTCCTTAAAAATTGCAAATGCAATTAGGGAATCGCCCTTTGCTATTGCAACTCCATTCTTTCCTCTGGGCCTCAAGGCCCATTAGTGGGAATGGTCTTGCATTGCCTAAATTGAGATTACCTCATTGGTAATCACAAACTAGGTGATGCAAAGGCAAGGGCGCCTGGGGGCCTAAGAACCCACTGAGGTGCCCCTAACAAAAAAAGGGGCACATTTAAGACACACACATGCCCTAGTGCATGTATGTGCCACATGGCACTTTGGAAAATGCAGTTTTGTGCATGTTGCCATCAACTTGAAGTTGTTGTTAATTAGCGTTTCCTAAATGCACAGTTCGCCTTTAGGAAAGGCTTCTTGAATATGCATTAGGGAATCGCAATTTGCATTGGCAACTTAGGTAATCGCAAGAAATTGTGATTACCTAAATTGCGAATCCCAAAAACGTACATGCATTGCAAACGCCCATTTTGCGATCGCGAATGGTCGATTTTTGCGAATCTCACTTTTTGCAATCGCAAAAAACCTTGATTCATGTGTCCTAATGTTCTTTGCATGTCGCCTCTTGTCGGCATAGGCTTTCATTTTTTTATTGTTAATAAAATTTTTCGTCTGAATTGTATTCTCACTTCCAATGAAGTAACTTGGTTGTCATTGCTATCCCAAACATTGAAATTGCAGGACTTTCACCTGTGGTCAAGTGAGGTGTTGAACAATAGGCTTTTAAACTAAGCCTCTCAAGTGTTGCACCCCTCTTTCTTACTCATAAAACCCTCAACGAATCCATTGGCCTGCAGCCAAAAAGGAATGGAATGGAAAGCGTGAGTATTCATCCACAATTACCATCAGATGTTCATTATCAAGTGAACCTAAGAAACCAATGGCTACTCTCTCCCATACATGCCTAGGGAATTTTAACAAGTTAAGAATATGTTGAGTAATGTTTGTAGAAAGGCAGTTACATAGATGACAGGCCGTGTGTTCCTTTTCAATCCTCTCATTTAAGTTTGGAAACCAAACTCGATCTCTGAGAGCTCGTTTGATGGCAACAATACCACAACATGCTTCATGAGTCACTTCTGTTATTTTCTGTCTGAAACTCTCCGGAATTAGGATTCTGAACCCTCAGAGTATAACTCCTTTCTGAGTTACAGGCAGTTCATTTTTAACGTTTTTGTACTTTTGGTATTCAACAACAATGATAAAACGTCAAGTGTGTTGATTTCAGCACTGATGTGAAATTATATCTTTCAACTTCAGCATGTCAGTATCATGGCTCGTGGCAGTTATGATCTGGGCTAATGATACGGCAGCTGGAGTATTGATCAGTTACTAGTGTTAAAAAGCTTTCCATACAGGAATGCATGGAAATGTTCACAAGCCCATACCACGGCCAAACTTTCTTTCTCAGGTCATAAGCACATTCTTTCTAGAACAAACTCTACTGGCATATGCCACAATATGCCTTTGAGCATGGGGGTATCTCCGAGTGCGGAAACCCTTTGTGAATCCGGACCGTAAAATGTATTAGTGAGTGTCACAGAATACCAAATACTGATCTTTAGTCATAGAGCTCGTAGACCTGGCGAATGACATGTAAGGGAATTATGACAGAGCACACAGCAATCATGCTCACAGCATGCATCTGCTTGTGGTTGAATTTATACATGCTTTTCTTGTCTCTTATGAAGGAATTTTTTGCACTGTACCATAAAACCTGCAGCACTCCAACTGCAACAATCAAAGACCTAAGTTGGATCACAGTTATGTGAGAGGACTATTGTAGTGAGCAAAAATTGATCCTCCTTCCTGACCTAGGTTTCAAGGGACTAGAAATTATCTTACAAAGATTCAGTTCAGAATGATGTCCCGCAAAATGGAGTTTGACAGATTTGTGAGCAAAGCATTCAAAGTACGCTCAGGGTAATAACCAATAAAGAAAACATCAAGGTTGCCAGAATGAACACTGGCTAAAGCAATGAAATATAAATATTATGTGTCTCCAGACCTACCTATCCCAATAGCTGAGGTTAGACAGACACGGGCTTCCTCTGTAGACTATGGTCTACTTCTAAAGAGAACTTAACACATACTGTTTGCATTTGCCTCGTCTTTGTCTCTGATTGAAATTCTGATTGAAACCCTTCAATGGTCTACACAAATGCAGGAAGGGTGTCTTATCTCATAGTGTACAGATTTTGCAGATGTCTGCTCAACATGTTTAATGTATGGAAGAAGCTCTAAAAAGGATGGATGGCTTACAGCAAGATGCCAATGATTAGATGTATTCGTTTTGTGGGTACAAACATAAAAGATCATCCTTTCACTGCCACTGAAACTCAGTTTAACAGAACTAACATTGTTGATGGGTGAGATTTGAATTGTGCTCATTGTTGTTGAACTCTGTCAGTTACACTGTGGAAATCGAAAATAATTTCTGTTAGCAAAAGCTGAAGCCATCTTGTTTGTGGCATCCATTTTGTCAGCTTTCTTCACTGTTGCTTGCCCTTCTATTCTGCTTGAGTCATCAGCTTTAGTTAACTGCTTCTGTACTGGTCAATCCAGAAGCCAGTCTGACAAAACAAATAATAATGGACTGCCTGGAGAGGGAGAAGGGAATGACCATCCCATGGCTCAAGTACGTTAAGGGTGGTTTGGAAAGCATTGGTTGTGAGGATCTTTTTCTGACGCCATCCTACATAATAGCACGGGATCAGGTCAGAGTAAAGGAGATGCTTCTCAAACACAAAGCCATAGCACGAGAAGTTAAGAATAAAAATAAACAGTTAAGGCACAAGCTCTAGTGAGGTCCTGTGGAGGATTGGAGCCTTACCTCGCCCTTATACACAATGTCCAGGACAGATTTTTATTAACACGTTTTAGGCTCAACCTTTTACATCACTTACTAGCCGAGCCGGCAGGTTTTACAAATTCAGTTGAGTCAATGGGTCCCTGCGGCTGCGATCAACGATCTCCGCGGGACACCCTTAATTTTGTATTATTATGCCTTTTTTATCTAATGCCCAGGCGCCATTGTTTAATAAGCTTGTTTAAGAAGGCCAATTTTAGACATGCAAAGAAAGCTATCTTACACTTACAAATGGCCCAAGATCCCCTGACTTTATTCTCTGTGATAAACTTTTTAAGATCATCAGTCAAATTGAGAGATACCAGAGGAAATTGTTGAACAAATATTATGATAATTTTGATAGAAAGGTGGAGGGGGGAATATTTGTCTCTCATACGAACTGTGTAACCAATAGTACTGTATCTCTCCTGATGTTTTTCTTTTTTCTTTTAAATTGTATATGTTCTTATTTTTATACTATACTTTTATGGTGTTAAATGAAAAATGCTGAATAAAGAACTTTGATGGTGATGATGATGCTTCTGTACTGGGCCAAAGCAATGTATGTGTTGAGCAAAGGCCTGTAGCTGCTGAAATGCACCTAGTTAAAGATTTAACTGTCGACTTTTTCTGGCTGCTGTAAGTGATCTCCCATCTGCCGATGAATGTCGGTAACTATTCCTGTGTGGGCCTCTAACTTCTATTTGTATCTACATGCTTACTCTGCAACAAAGTGTGTATATAAGCACCACGGTCTGTGTATTCAATGTACTACCTCCTGGAACACTTGAGGGTGTTGTATGGACGTGGCCCCACTCATAAGTGATTAATAAACTTGTTATTTGAATTCCAGCTATAGTGACAATCTCTATTTTGTTATTCTATGGACCCATTGACAGAGAACGGTGACCCCTGCACCGGTGTGCTCGTTAAAAGACACATTTACACAGTTTGACGCCCGACTAGTGGGGCCTCATCGGAGACGCGGCCGTCCAAAGGAGTGGTCTTGGCGGAAGAATGGAATTTTGCTGATGAGATGTCCTGCATGAGGAGACTCTTGTCTTTGCCGCCAAAGTGATTTTTCGGGTTTTCTCGATTTGACCCTCCAGGTGGTGGCCGGTCCCGACTGAGGTATCCTTTTGCGTTATTTTTGCAGTGACCAGTAGGTTGACTAAGAGATTGGCAGTTGGAAGTTGGAGACTCTTATTTGGTAAGGTCGCTGAAGCGGCACTCTTTTTTTTTTCTGGACATGAGTAATTCAATTCTTTATTGTTTAAGTTAATTAAAACCATAACATTATCACACTACAAGTAAAGTATCAATATAAAATAATTAAAAATATATATAAAGGAAGAGACCAAAAGAGAAAAGACATGTTGATTATTTAGTCCTGAAAACCGGAAGTGGTGTCATCATTATGAGACCAGCCAAAATATATTCACAATTCTGTAGCGTCATCTTGCCGTCGAGTCACGGTTCCAGCAAATAACAACATTAAAAACATTTTAAACATGTTTTTAAAAATTGCAATAAGAAACCCTAAACATTACTGTATTGGCCGTGCCATGTAGTTTTTCTCATAAAATAATAAGAATTTCACCATTTTACAGGTCAGCTGAGGGTCTGTTGTACCAAGTCCTCTTATGACGGCAGATCTACAAGTTCGAATACCTCTGTCATTAAAAGCCTTTTTTAGTAGCGAGACGTGTTTTGATTTTAGGCTGGGGCAGACACATATGAGGTGGATAAAATCTTGCCATGCTACACCACATAGGCTACAAGATTTAACGCCTGTATACTTCCAAGCTGGTTGATCTGCCAGACTTGGTAAAACCCCAAATCTAGTGGCCATTAGCTTACGTTTCATATGAGGCGAGTATGTTGTGCCGAGATATTTCGCCGGTTGGAGTGATGTGTAGGATTGGAGAACCATCCAGCCTTGAGATCTTTGTGCTAAGGTACATTTGTCTTCCAATAATGATTGTAGCTTCGCCGCTTTGTTTGTTATGCTACGGAAGTGTGGAAGGAAGGGTTCTGCGCCCAAAGTTTCTTTATCCCAGTATCATTCAACGCCTGAAGCGGCACTCATGATTTGCTTGGCCAAGATATTGGTTTTGTTTGTTTGATTTATTTTTTGCAAAAGATAAAGGTAGGTAATGTGTAGATTATTCTCTACTTTTGAACATTTTGGAAAAGTGATATTTTACAAAAACTTGGTAGCATGCCTGTTTCCAGCACACTCAGTAGGCTGTGTTGCTGTCTTGGAGGTACCAAAATGGATTTAGACAGAAGTCAGCCGGCTCCCCCAGAGGGGACACCTAATAGGCATATGTACAATAAATACAGTATTTCTTCCATAATTTATAGAACACTGTGGAACAAATATACGAAAAAGGATCCTGATCTCCAATGGCCAGTAAATGGGTCATTGGACTTTAAAAAGATTCAATATGTAGAACAGTGTTTGTGTAAAAGTAAAAGTCGACAAGAGATGTTTGATTGTGTGTGAATGTGGGAGAAAGAAGTGCATGAGAGAGTGAGGGAAGAAGAAGCTATAGCAGAAAAAGAACAGCGTAAAACAATATATCAAAAAGCGTTGGAATTAAAAAATAAAGAGATGAAGGTAATAAAAGAAAAAGAGGAAAGGGAGCGGTGTTTAGCGGTAACTGGCCAGGACCCTATGAGGCGCCCAATTTATCCCATATTTAATAAACCTCAGGATGATTCCATCTTGTTAGATCGACCTCCGCCTCCATATAAGTTTCACTCTGCCCCTAAGAATGATCTTTCCGATGAAGAACATCTTTCTACAGACGATAAAGACATAGATAAGCAAGATGGGCGGCAGACTCGCTCTACTTTGACTGTTGACAAAAAAGAAATATCAGATCCACTGCTCGTAAAGAAGCTTGTGGGACTACTTCTGCTCCAGATCTTGTAGCAATGGTTCAGCAGTGGAAGGATTTAGAGCAGTTATATTTTGCAGAGAAGTTTACCTGGGAGGTAATACTTGGGTTTAGAAACGTTTCCAAAACCGTGGAGCCAAATGATAATAATTCTGATTATAAACAATCAAGTGATGGAACTTTCCAAATATATCTGATCTAATTAGGCGAGTAGTTAAATTAAGACATGATTCACAACGTTTAAAAGTGGAGCAAAAATCAGCTGGTAAATTTAAAATTGCACAACCAGTTCAGACCCCAGTGCAAAAAGAACAAGTTTTGGGGACAGATAATGACCCTAGTGATAGTGTAATTGCTGTGAGACGATGTGTGAAGCTGCGCCTTTGAATGTTCCTCTGAAGGGTGCGTGAACAAGTGCTGATAAAGATTCAGATGATGCAAAAGGATATTTTATCTATAATTGGGTCTATGCTCCTTGGAGTAGAGCAGACGTTATGGCACTTAAAGCCGCTTTGCCCGATTCATGGAAAAATCCTGAAGCTTCCTATGACGAAGTGGAAGGAGCCATAATCTCCTGCACTATGACCCTGCCAGGTATTGATATGTTTTTTGGACTTATTTTGCCCTACGATATGTGGAGAACAATTCGGAAAATAGATGATAATGTAGCATATGGTCATACTTGGGTGCATTTAGAAGAAATAGATGCGGCCGAGGAACCTGCTCAGAAACCACAACAGGAGATATTAGATCTTCCCAAAGCTATCGTGGCTAAGTGAAAAACTCTCATTCCCCCTAAGAAAATAGATTGGACAACGTTAGCGTCTTGTAAACAGAAAGCGGAAGAGTCAGTTTCTGATTACTTTACATGATTTGAAGAGACATTCCATGATTTTAGTGGGCAGTCATTGACAGATGACACGGGTAAGCATTTGTTTGTCGACACCTTTGTCGCTAACATGTTGACAGAAATAGCTAGTCACCTCAAGGCCAGCAACAGTTTGTGGACTACGTCTTACCCAGTCTCCCTTTTGACTATGGGCCAGTATTATGAGCGTCAGGAATTGGAAGCGAATGGCGAGAAGAGGATAAGAACGTTAAGGATTTAAAGACGAAAGTTACGTTGGCTCAAGTATATAGTCCACCATTCAGAGGTAGTGGTAGAGGCGGATGTGCAGTATACACCCCTGGTATACCCCCTTTCTCTCAAGCAACTTTGTCTTCTGATCAGTGTGCTTATTACAAAGAGATTGGACATTGGCGTTCTGAGTGCCCCCTTTTGCGAGGTCAGCAGTATCAACGGGGTAGGGGAAGCATGAGAGGATGTCAAGGGAATTCAGGACAAAGGGGAGGAATAGGAAATCATCCAGGTTTGAGGCAGTTGAACATGGACCAAATTATTCTAATACCTTTGAGAGACAAAATCAATATCAAAAGGCTGATTAATCGACTGCTGGTCTTGCAGATTCTGATTATGCGTAAGAATTCCTAGGATGGGGTAAGGAATCAGTTGAGGTCCCAGTAGATCAGAAAGGTCCTTATGTTGATGCAAACGTCATGGGTTCTACTGATCGGTTTCTGGTTGATACGCAGACGACACTCAGGTGTTGATTACCTGCAGTTTGGACTTTCTTGATACCCGTTCCAGATTCCAGAAATGTATGATTGCCATTAAGGACTGGATGAGTACCAACAAACTCCAACTGAATTGCAGCAAGACTGAAATAATGCTGTTTGGTAAGGCCAAGCAGATATGGACACAAGATTGGTGGCCGCAAGAAATGGGATCTTGCCCTGAGCCTAAAGAAGTGGTTCGTGACCTGGGAATCATGATTGAACCCGCTCTCTCCATGAAGTCCCATGTCAATCTGGTGTCTCGTACCTGCTATGGCATCTTGCGCAGGCTGCGTAAAATATTTAAATGGCTCCCCCTTGAATCTAGGAAACCCTTGATTCAGGGGCTCATCATTAGTCGTTTAGATTACGGCAATGCCCTGTTTGCTTCTATAAAAGAATGTCTGTTGACCAAGTTACAAACGGTCCAGAATGCCGCAGCGCGCTTGGCACTTTGCCTGCCCCTAGATCATCAGCCCTGCCTAGTCTCAAGGAATTACACTGGCTCCCGGTGCGCCAAAGAAGCCACTTCAAGATACTTAGTATTGTCCACAAGCTTCTAATGGGAACTGGTCCTTCCTACCTAGCAAAGAAACTGGTTCTATATAATCCTTCCATAGTCTTAACCTCCTGGTTCAACCTAGGGCCAGAACCACGAGAAATGGCTGTCGGGCCTTTTCTTATATAGCCCCCTTACTCTGGAATAGACTGCCCCTTCATTTGTCATCCATCTCTAACCACTTGGCCTTCCGTAAGGGTCTGAAAACATGGCTCTTCCCTAATTAACCAGTGTCACTTTCCTTAACTCTGGGTCGTTGTCTCTTTCTGCTAAGCGCTTTGAGACCTTTTTGGTGATTCGTGCGCTATATAAGAACCTATGACTTATGACTTAGGATACAGGAGCTACTCGTAGTGCTCTGTCTAAAACATTGGTTCATGGGGCTCCCCTGTCTGGTACAATGATAACATCAATAGGATTCGGTGGGACACCTACATCTTGCCCACTGTCACTGCCACTTGCATTTAGTCTTGATAAATTCACTGCAGAATGTCCATTTTTGCTTTCCCCTAACACGCCGGATAATATTGTGGGTATCTATATGCTCAAATATTTTCATGCTACAGTATTATCTTAAATGATAACTATCCAATGGTTAAGAGGTCTTGTCTCATTAAAGAAGATATTGCTCTGGCATCTTTACCTAGTACTTTATGGGCTACAGCAGATACCCATGTGGGACAAATGGGTATCCCACCAGTACATATTTAAGTGAAGGAAGGTTCTTCATTGCCTCGACTGCCCCAATATAAAATATCTCGGGAAGGCGAAGAAGCATTGCCGCACATTGTTCAGGATTTGATCAATGTGGGGCTTGTGGAAGAGGTCTCTTATAATACCTGTAATAGCCCTATCCTTCCTATTTTGACAAGAGACACTGATACTAAAATGTACAGATTCATTATTGATTTACGAGAGGTTAACAAAATTGTGGTGCCCCCAATATCCGGTAGTCTCCGACATCACAACACTTCTTACTATGGTTCCCCCTACTGCCACTACATTTAGAGTCATTGATTTAAAAAATACATTTTTTTCAATACCTATTCATCCTGATAGCCGTTATTTGTTCGGCTTCACTTTGAATAATAGATCATACAGATTCTATAGAGCTCCACAAGGGTATACAGAGAGTCCTAGCATTTATAGTCAAGCATTGAAAAGGTAGATTGATTCTTTTCCTGTGCCGAAAAGGTGGCTCTTATTCAATGTGTCAACAACATCTTGTTGGCTGCCGATACCCCTGAACAGTGTGAAGAAGGAATACGGTTTTTGCTATCATTCCTTACCTCTCATCATCAAGAAGTCTATTGGAAGAAATTGTAATTTTGTAGACAGCAGTTTACCTGTCTAAGTAGGGATGTGCACCCACACCAGATCGCATTTAGACCATTTTAGACACTTCTGTGCCCCGTACTCAGAAGGACTTCCGTGCATTGATTGGCCTTACTTCCTTTTTTAGGCAGTGGATCCCTAGCTTTTCGTACATTATTAAACCCTTGTCGGCCCTTTTGACTAAAGACACTCCCATGCCTCTCCCATGGACTACTGAATGCCAGAAAGCCTTTCAACAGCTACGTCAAGCTCTTGTTCTGCACCAGTATTAGGAACTCCAGACTACACTAAGACTTTCACACTCTATGTACACAAGAAGGAAGGTTGTGTCCTCTCGGTTTTAACACAGACATACGGTGATAAACAACGTCCTTGTGCATATTTCTCAGCTGTCCTTGATTCAGTTGCCCGCACGCTGCCTGGTTGTTTTCGAGCAGTGGCGGCAGCAGCTGTGTCTATACGTCAGAGTGAGGGAATAGTCTTGTCACATAGATTGTTTGTGTTAGTACCTCATTCAGTCGATGCCTTGCTAAATCAAACAAAAACACAGCATCTGACTAGTACCCATTGGACAGGATATGAATTGACACTTTTGGCTGCTCATATCATGTTGAAAATATGTTTAACTCTGAATCCTGCTACATTATTGGCACTTCCAGCTACTCAGTTTCAGTCACAAGAGTTACATGACTGTATATCCCTTACTGAAGAACAAACAAAGAGTCCTGTTGACCTACAAGATACACCTCTTTCTAGTGTTGATGGGGAATTGTGGGTTGATGGGTCCTGCCTGAAGTTGCCTGATGGTACTACATCTGCTGCTTATGCAATTACAACACTTCAGACAGTAGTTGAGACAGCTCATATCCCACAGAAGTCAACTCAAGCAGCCGAGTTGATAGCACTGACAAGAGCATGTGAGCTTAGTACAGATTTGCTTGTTAACATTAACACTGATAGCCAATATGCCTTTGGTGTGGTATATAGCTTTTGGGCAGCTTTGGAAAGAAAGAGGCTTTCTCACTTCACATGGGACACAAATAGTGCATGGGGAATTAGAACATAATCTCCTTACTGCCTTGACCTATCCTAAGAAAGTGGCAATTGTTAAATGTAGCGCACACAAGAAAGTGACCGATAAAATAGGAGCAGGCAAAGCCTTTGCGGATTGCACAGCTCGGGAGACCGCAATGCAGCGAAGTACCACATGTATGCAGTCAAATCACAGTCTGAATGCTGGCATGATGCTAGGCAAGAAGTGCTGGACATGTAACAATCTGCCTATGTCGATGAATTAGACCAATGGTCCAAGGAGGAAGAGCATTGGATGATGAGGGCTGTTGGAGGAATAAAGAAATGACAACATGGATGTTACCCACATCCTATTAACACCATATGATTCATATGGCACATGGGCGGCACATGTTTGAGCATCCTCAATAGCAAAGCAACTTATACTAGTTTGGGATCATCCAGAGATTGTAAGTACGGCTAAGAAAATTGTCCAGTCCTGTCTGATTTGTCTCCAGTATAATCCTGGATAGGGAACACGAACTCCAACAGGAGGGTTTGCAATACCTACTGTACCTTTTGAGGTCCTTCAAATGGACTAGATACAGCTTGAGTGTTGTAACAATCTAAAGTATGCTCTGGTAGTGGTTTGTGCCTTTAGTAAATGGGTGGAGGCATACGCTACAAAAGATAATACAGCTCTTACTACAGAAAAAGTGCTCCTAAAGGAGTCTTTCCCCAATTTGGCATTTGTTGAGTTTTGTGGAGTGACAACGGATCCCATTTTATTGGGCAAGTTGTTGAGTATCTCATGAAAGGGTTGGGAATTAAGCAGAAGTTTTATGCTGCTTTTCACCCACAAACAGCAGGACTAGTGGAACGTTACAAATCTACTCTCAAATTGACATTGGCTAAGATACAGGCTTCCACATCTTTGAAATGGCCTGATGCACTGCCTTTAGCATTGCTATCCATTAGATCGATACCACATACACGATCTGGCCTCACACCGTATGAGATGATTTTTTGAAGGCCAATGAATATTTGGGGATTTCCTAAGCCACGCCCTATACATGATGTACCCTATGTATTGATGAATGATTATTTGTCCCAGCTGCGTTGGCAGATCACCGTGAAAGGACATGCTGTGGATCTGAGGAAGTTTTCCCACACCACACGATTCCTGGCACATCCCAATATCAGCTGCGACCCAGGAAGAAAGACACTTCATCATTGAAAAATACTGTTTGAGCTACTGTCCTGGGTGGTTAAAGCCTGACTACAAAGTGGGGTAGCCTTTTAGTGACTGCTCGTCTCAACCTCATTGAAGAAATCAACGTCTGCCCAGGAGTTTAGGGCACTATCTGTTTTGTTGTTGTCGACAAAATGAATATGCCTAAGGAGAAGAAACCAATTGCTGCAGGAGTTTGTAGCAAAAGAACAATGATTGTTACTGGACTAATTTTGACTGTTGTTATTGTTGCTGCAATAACATGGATTGTAGAGGAAGTAGCCCCTGTCCGAAATCTACTAACTGCTACTACTCCTGTCCCCAATGAACATCATTACTTCACTCTTCCTTATCATGAGCAGAAGCACAGAATGTCCTAACTCAATAACACTTTCATTTAGATGTTGCACCATACACACAATGCTACAAATGTTACCAACTGCTGGGTATGTGGAATAATGCCAGCTCATCAGAAATAGGGAGGAATGCCTTTTATTCCCTTGCCGTTTTCACATAATGGTTGCATTGTTGTGGGCTTCTGAAGTTGCTAACATTATTTATGCTGAATAATTAAATTAAATAAGGTAACCAGTCACAAACAATGGGCACTCTGCACAATCAGGGCAAGTAATACTGTCAAGTCTCCAGTGGTGCTCCAAGGGGAAAAGAGGTTGGTTACCATACAACCCCACCACAATCCACAAATGTTGAAAACAATAAAAACACAAGCTTTCCACGAGCACTCAGATATCAGTAATGTAATGTCCATATAAGATCCTTCTTCATGAAAGGTATGAATTCACTTGGTACAGTTAGGTACGTATTTTCTTCCAAAATTATTTTATTTCAATTTTCCAATTTTCAATCCAAAGAAAAGCAGCCAACACGTGTTCCGTCGTGCATAAATCTGGCAAACTTGACTTCTTCAGGGCTGCAACCCAAAATAACATTGCATAAGAATTACACTAATGTTTTGAATTCCACATTTTTATAAATTCTGTTTACAAATTAAGACCAAATATAAAGTAAACCACCACAAGCCAATACCCGGTGTCTCAAGAAAAGAAGGACAGAACCAAGTTCCTAACAAGGTTTCACCCAAAGAAAGTGCCACTCAATAGTTAGTTTTAGAGCCTATGCAAACTCTGGTAACAGTATTCAACTAACCTCTTGTAATATTTGGTCACTTGGCATATATTTTCTCCTCACAAAGTCAACTCAACACAGGTAAAACTAAACTCCTTGTATGCAAAAATATCCCTGAGGAAAAACATAAAAACACATATTCATTGTTTCTCCTTAAGTAATCTATCATACAGAAACCACAGCTATAGTTTAAATACCCATCCAGCCTTATTTATGCTGATGAAGAGAGACTAAACTCTCATTTGAATAGGGTGTGTTACCCTGATGAGGAAGGAGAACCACAAGCTAATGGAACTGTATGGGAAATGGAGGAGTATCGTCGAGGAAATTCCTCTGCGCGCTATGTTTTCCCTAACACTCAAAAAACCAAGGGAAATGGGCCTCCTGTTATTGCTGTCACTAGAGCTCGAGCGGATCTCTGTGTGAGCAGGATTGGCAGTATGCCTGTGGGAAAAAAATGACTGTACTTTAGTGTTGAATATTACTGGAATGAACACTAGCAGCTTTTTG
Source organism: Lissotriton helveticus (assembly GCF_964261635.1). Taxonomy (NCBI): domain Eukaryota; kingdom Metazoa; phylum Chordata; class Amphibia; order Caudata; family Salamandridae; genus Lissotriton; species Lissotriton helveticus. Next base: position 1,377,856,973 of record NC_136061.1, read on the forward strand.
TCCTCACATAATACCTATTTCATTTGCGGAAGTAAAGGTTATTATTACCTACCTATTGGGTGGTCAGGTAGCTGCTATTTGTCTTTTTTGCTTCAACCTGTGTTTTTGGCACCTGCATCCTACCATAAAGACTATAAACTGTATAATGGCATTTCTAAGAGTCAATTCAAGAGGACAATAAATAATAATGAGGTAGTTCAAACTGATACTGCACTACAGCAGTATATTGACTTTAACTTGGGACTATTCTTCTTTGTTGGTACGACCTTAAACAGCAGAAAAATCAGACGTTTGACACGTGTTGTAGAGGCTGTAACCAATCATACAGCAATGGCGCTTGGAAATATCACAGAACTACAAATTGCGAGAATTGTGATGCTCCAAAATAGAATGGTCCTCGATGTCATCCTGGCTGACCGTAGTGGAGCATGTCGCATCATCGGGAGTAGCTGTTGTATTTACATCTCTGACCATACCCCTTCTGTTTTTGATGCAATTTCCAAGATGCACAAATAGCCACTGAAATCCACCAGGATTCAGGGACATGGACTTTGACTTGATGGCTATGGAACATGTTTACTGTATGGGGCTGGAAATTGCTGTCAGCTCTATGGATATTTGTTGCTATTTTTTTCACTTATTGCCTATATATCCAATGCGGCCCGATGCTTTTTTCGCTTTGTGTTTCTACTTGCACCTTGTGTATACCGACTAAACAAAATGCTAAGAATGTAAATGCCTGATTAGCAAGTGATCAAGAAATCAATTAAATGAAATGATGCAGATTGACAGAAATGATATTTTTCGTATTACTTAGAAAGTATAAGAATATGTCTTTCAACATATGCTAAAAGGTCGTCTGTGGAAATCGAAAATTATTTCGGTTAGCATAAGCTGAAGCCATCTTGTTTGTGGCATCCATTTTGTCAGCTATGTAATTCTTCTTTCTTCACTGTTGCTTGCCCTTCTATTCTGTTTGAGTCATCAGCTTTAGTTAACTCCTTCTGTACTGGGCCAAAGCAATGTATGTGCTGAGCAAAGGCCTGTAGCTGCTGAAATTCACCTGGTTAAAGCTGTAACTGTTGACTATTTCTGGCAACTGTAAGCAGTTCTGTTCCCCCTCCCACTTTGCTTACTAAGTGATCTCCCATCTGCCCATGTATGTCGGTAACTATTCCTGTGTAGGCCTGTACCTTCTATTTGTATCTACATGCTTAGTCTGCAACAAAGTGTGTATATAAGCACCATGGTCTGTGTATTCAATGTCCTACCTCCTGGAACACTTGAGGGGGTTGTATGGCCATGGTCCCACTCATGAGTGATTAATAAACTTGTTATTCGAATTCCAGCTTCAGTGCCATTCTCTATGTTGTTGGTCCACGGACCCATTGACAGGGAAGGGTGACCCATGCACCGGTGTGCTCATTAAAAGGCACATTTCCACATCACAGTTTTTGAGGGCTCAGTTGGTCAGCAGTTCTGATGAAGAGTTAGGGACATGCAGCCTATTAAGTATGATTTAAACTGAGAGGTTTTACGTTTCTTTAAAGCATTGAATATGGGATGCATTGTTGCTTTCTTAATTGCAATGGTTTTAGTTAATCATTAATAATCGACTTTGCATTACTGCTATTGGATTCAGAGGACGCCTTTAGGTACAGACGCTAGTTACCAACCATCAATCAATCAATCAATCAATCAATCAAGGGTTTATAAAGCGCACTACTCACCCATGGAGGTCTCAAGGCACTAGGAGAGGGGGCAGCTCCGGATCAGTCATAGCTATTGGTCAGTTGAAGAGCCAGGTCCTTCCTGAAGATTTGCAGGGTTGGGGAGCGTCTGATGTTCACGGGGAGCTCGTTCCAAGTCTTGGCTGCGATGTAGGAGAAGGCTCTCCCACCTGTTCTGCTTCTACAGATGCGGGGGACCTCTGCCAGGGCAAGGTCGGCGGAGCGGAGGTTTTTCTTGGGTACGCGGAAGGATACTCTCTCATTGAGGTATTTGGTTCCGATGTTGAGGAATTTGTAGGTGTGGGTGAGGAGCTTGAAGGTGACCCTTTTCTCAACTGGGAGCCAGTGGAGGCCTCGAAGGTGTTGGGCCATGTGTTTGTGTCACGGAGTCCCGAGGACAAGTCTGGTAGCGTTGTTCTGGATGGTCTGCAGTCTGCATTGTAGGGTTCTGTTGATTCCGACATACAGGGCGATGCCATAGTCTAATCTGCTGGTTATGAGTGCGTGGGTGACGGTTTCCCTGCAGTCGGGGGGGATCTATTTGAAGGTCTTGCGGAGGATGAGCAGGCAGTTGAAGCTGGTGAAAGCGACGGCGTTGATCTGACGGTTCATGGAGAAGGAGGAGTCAAAGACGATGCCGAGGTTTCGGACGTGGTCCGTGGGAGTGGGTGGACTTCTGAGGGCGGGGGGCCACCAGGTGTTGTCCCAAGTGGAGGTGCAGGGGCCGAGGATGAGGACCTCGGTCTTCTTCGAGTTGAGCTTCAAGCAGCTATCTTTCATCCAGTCTGCCATGTTCCTCATTCCATCCTGGAAGCAGAGTCTGGTGTCTTCGGGATTCTTCGTGAGCGAGAGGATGAGCTGGGTGTCATCGGCGTAGGACACAATGCTGAGCCCATGCTGTCTTACGATGGCCACGAGGGGGCCATGTAAATGTTAAAGAGTGTGGGGCTGAGTGACAACCCCAGGGGTGCTCCGCAGTTGATGTCGGAGGGTTTGGAGATGAAGGGAGGGAGTCTGATCCTCTGGGTTCTGCCGGCGAGAAAGGATCGGATTCAGTCGAGGGGGGTTCCCTGTATCCCCGCATCACAAAGTCTGGCTGCAAGAGTGCAGTGAGACATGGTGTTGAAGGCTGCGGAGAGGTCTGGAAGGATGAGGGTCGTGGTGTGACCCTGGTCAAGTAGCTTACGGATGTCGTCAGTGGCGGCAAGGAGAGCGGTCTCGGTGCTGTGGTTGCTGCAGAATCCAGACTGGGATGTGTCTAGGCTCGAGTGCTCTTCGATGAAGGTGGTCAGCTGGGCGTTCACTCGTCTCTCGTGACTTTTGCCGTGAAAGGGAGGAGAGAGATGGGCCGGTAGTTTTTCAGGTCCGTTGGGTCGGCCGTGTGTTTCTTGAGTAGGGGTTTAACCTCCGCCCGCTTCCAGTCATCAGGGAAGATGCCGGACGACATGAAGGAGGCGTTGATGGTCAGACCAAGTGCGGGTGTGATGGTGGCGGCGGCCCTGTGGAATATGTGTGGTGGGCAGTGGTCCGTTGGGGCTCCCGAGTGGGTTTTCTTCATGGTAGCAGTGATGTGTTCGACGGTGGCGGGATTCCAGGTCATAATGGTTGGCGTAGGGGGGAGGTGGAGTTCCTGTGAATGTGTGATGTTCTTGGCTTCGCTGGGGGTTTGGTGAACTGCTGTATGACGTTGAACAGCTCCTTGGTGTTGGTCGCGTTGGTCTGGACTTTGTCTTTTATGAAGGTCCGTTTGGTTTCTCTTTTGCTCTGGTGGTATTACTACAGGACGCTCCTCTGGTTGTTCCGTGCTTCCGTGGTTTTCTGGTTTTGCCAGGTTTTCTCTAGGCATCTGCAAGAGCGTCTGGCTTCATGTAGTTCTGTGGTGAACCAGGTGGCCTTCAGAGGGACACTGTTTGGCGGGGTGGCGGAGTGGTGCGAGTTTGTCGGCGCAGCGGGAGATCCAGCTGTGAATATCCTTGGCTGAGGAGTTGGTGTTGGTCGTGGCGCTGGGGGGTCTTGGAGGAGGGGGGTGATGAGGAGTTCTTCTGTGACCTTGCTCCAGCTCCTTCGTGGCGGTCGCTGGGCGGGCTTGGGTGCGGTGGTGGTGTTGAAGCTGAAGTGGACACAGAGGTGCTCCGTCCAGAGGGGCAGAGTGGTGTGGCTGAAACAGATGTTTGTCCCACCCGCGAAGATTGGGTTGAGTGTGTGTCCGGTCTAGTGGGTGGGCGTGTTGACCAGCTGCTTCAGTCCCAGGTTGGCGAGGAGAGTGATGGAGTCGGGGTCATTGCCATCGTCGAAGTGGAAATTCAGGTCCCTGAGCAGGATGTAGTCCATGGAGGTGATGGGGTACGGCGAGCTCGGTGATGGTGGTTGCAGCCTGGGTGCGAGGTCCCGGAGGTCTGTAGATGAGGGTGCCTCATAGCATGGTCCTGGGGCTGGTCTGGATCTGGAAGTTGAGGTGTTGTGTGTTGGAGTGGGGGTCGCTTGTACTGGATTTGGAGAGTCGGAGGGTGGTCTTGTGTGCGATGGCGTTGGGGGTGGTCCTTTCTGTGGATCTTGTAGCCATCTGGGATGGCAGTGGTGATGTCGGGCCGGAGGTGGCGTTGGTCCAGGTTTTTGTGAAGAAGGCGACATTGGGCGAGAAGGTGTCGATCAGGTCCCAGATCTCTATGGCGTGTCAGTGCAGGGAGCGCACGTTGAGGAGGATGCATGTCAGGGGATTAGTGGTGTGTGCGTCAGGCGGGCCTTCGGCGGTTATGCGGGTGTTGTCGATTGTGAAGGATCTGCAGCAGGTTCTGCAAGAGAACTGTCCATGGGTGGTGTTCGGTGCGGATCTTACGCAGTCGGTGTGTCTTCCGGGATTGAGTGCGTGGAGGCTAGTGGGGTCTCGGAGGGCCAGGGTTCCTGGCGCTGGTTGCTATTGGGTCGCAGATGGGCGCATACTGGCTTGCCTTAGGGTCCCAGAGTAACTGTGAAACATAGAATCCCTGAACTCAGAATACACATAAAACATTCTGGATTCCTATGACAAGAAGTCATGATGTCAGCTCGCGACCGAGATGGCCGCGCTTTAGCTCGGCTCCGTTCGCCCGCCTGTATTTTCACATTTATCCTGCTGTTATCCTGCCCCGGGAAGCCCTCTTTGCTGTGTGGTAGTGCTACGACGCCCTGCAGGCACTTACCTCTTGTTCCGGTTGTCCTGGCTGCTGTGGATCCGGAGCGGTGCCCCCCGATCGTTTTGTGGCGTCGGAGGCGGACTGGCCTGGATCTTCTTGCTGGCTCCCGGGCCGGACGGAGCCTGCGGTGCTGCCCTTCGGGGCGCGGTGGAGGTGGTCGGAAGGCCGTTGTTCGTGTGGGCCGGAGGTCCTTCCTGGCTGATTCCCGTGGGGAGGAGGCCTTTGGTGGAGGCGCTGCCTTCCATTGCCGGAGCTCCTCGTGTATCCGGCTTGCTCCCCCTTTGTTCTCCGGCCCGGCCATTTTGATTTTGCCGCCCGGACTCGGAGAACGGAACCGGCGGCGTTGGGTGGCCGGTGAGGTCCCTTTCTTCTGGTGGCCCCCCTTCCTGCCCGGGGTGCTCTGCCGCTGGTCGGCGCGACTATACTTGCCTTTCCGTCGCCCCGGCGGAGGTTGGCGGCCGCGCGGCCTTGTTGGGCTCTCAAATGGCGACCGACCCCAATTGTCTCGGCCGGGCCTGGACGAGCGCTGGAGGCCCGCCGCATGGCCCGGGTGCCGAATACTGTAAAGGTTTTCCTACACTTAGGGAGGTCCTGGATGCCCTGCTCTCCTGGCGACTCGTGGTGGCCGCGCCTGTCATTACTTCGGAGATGGTTCCTCGCTACGGGCCTCCCGGGCCCCCACGACCGGATGTGGCTTTGCCGTTGCGGGGTACGGCTGGAATTATCCTGGCAGAATTGGCCCCGGCTACGACCGCGTCCGTGGGTGTGCGGAACTTGATGATGCCTCCTCCTCCGGCTCTGCCTCCTTTGCCTCTGGCCCGGGAGCTGGATTTTGCTCGGCCTGACTTTCATGACTCTCCTGGTTCCTTTTTGCCGCCGCTGCCCGGCGATCTCTCCTGTGCTGGCCCAGATGGGTCGGTTTCTTTGGACATATCCTTGGACCTGTGCCTGCATCGTTTGCTACACTTCGTGACTTTCCTGGATCTTCCGTGTTGTACTTCACGTGTATTTTCTGGACTGCCGTTGTATTTTCCTGCTGTCTGCCTTCTGTTCTTCGTGGCCTGGTCCTCGCTGGACCGGACTGTTCTCACTTTGGACAAACAGGGACAGGGCTGATGTGCACTGGCATCTGCGTGCGGTAGTCTTGTACTGATTTGGATGGTCAATGTGTCCTGGTATGGTTATGTGTGATTGTTTGGTGCTCTTGGACTTTAACCTGATAATCTTTGGCTTCCCGGGGTCTTGGACCTTCGACTCAGGCGGGTGGCCGGGTGCGTTTCCTCCTGTTTCCCGGCCCTCCCCCGTGTATGTGTATGTATGTGTCTCCCATCCCGTGTTCCCTTCCCCTGCCCTTCCCGTTTTTGTCTTCTGTTTCCGACTTAACTTTACTCCGCTATATTTCGGGTTCTAATTAGGGCGACAGGCACGCTGCGGGGGGGTAGGCCGTAGCCTTCTGCAGGGGTGCAGGGTGGGCTTAGGGGTGGATGGGTGGGGTCTGTCTCTATTGGGGGGTCTTTTTCCCCCCTCATTTCTTCCTTTTTTTGTTCTATGGCTCTTGTGTATTCACCTTTTCGGGACTCTGTCTCCTCATGTGTCCCCCTGGGGAGTTTCTGTGGCGTTCGTATTCCGGTGTGTGTCTGATTGTGGCCCGCTGGTTCTTTTGGTGTCGACTTTTTGGTATATCACTTGCCGGGTCATGTTGTTCTGTCTTGTCTCCTGGGGGTGCGTGATTTGGTGGGAGTCCCTTCTTTTGTCCCCTTTTTCCCTCTTCCCCTTCCTCCTTTATGGGGGTCTCTTTATTTCCGTTGGGGTGCGTATCGTATTGTATTTTGCAATGGGGGCCTTTTTGGTTCTGTCTCTATAATTTGGGTGGGGGCGGTGAAGGGTGAGCGCGGTTTGACTGATGCCATTGTAGCTTCTTTGTACTCCGATTATGCGTATATTCTTTGGTAGCTATGTTTGTATGGCTTTTTTGTTTCATCCTGTGTTCATAAAATGGCGGCTTGCCGCGGCCCCTCCCCTGTTGTTCCTTCCACGGCCCGTTATTCTTCTGTTCCCCCGCCCCGTATTAGAAAATTAACCTTTTGTTATCCTGTTTTTGCTGATTGCTCGATGGCCTTTGTTGTTTCTCCTGTGCTCCTGGTGTCATATCCTGTGAAGAACTTATTCTCCTTTGCTACGTTTTTTACCGTGTGGTGGCCAGCCCGTGGGGTTGTAGGCCCGTATTTGTGAGCTTTCTTTGTACAATAAAGGTTTTGAAAAAAAAAAAAAAAAAAAGTCATGATGTAATGAAACCAGATCACCACACACGCCTTAAGCACCTCAGCGGCATGACCGCACAGCGGCCGCCATTAAGTAGGGCAGGGTGGTGGGACTGCAGGTAGGGAGGCGTGAGCGGGGGCTGTGATGGTGGGAGGGGCCGCGGGCCGCATCGGCAGGAACAAAGACACACAAAATGCTAAATCGCAATGGAAAACAGTAAAAAACACAACACAGGGAATACTGCAGAAATCAGCAATTAAAGAGACTGGAAAAATGATGAGGAGGTTACGAGGGCACAGTGAAAGAATACCGGTGCAGCAAGAGCAGGGACTCCTGGCGCGAACCCTGAAGGCAGAGAGGAGGGCTCAGGAGCAGCGTTTACACGCGGAGTTGCAGGGGACAGGCCGGCCGGGACCGAGGTCTTTTGTTGGTAGGCTATGACTGAATTACATATTAGCTCATCACGCGGCTCCAGAGACATCTTAAGGCTTGGGCAAAGTGGGCTCTGGGCCATGGCCCCAGCCTTTTAGGGTCCCCCTGATAGAGCCAGCTCTGTTCTTGCCCTGATGTTCCTGAATAACTCTTGAACTGTATGTTGTAAATAGCATTTCCTTTAATTTATTTTTTATGTGGGTGGTGTGTGGGAGTCTATTACAGACATTTTGCAGACAAATGTGTTCATGTTTCTGCAACATCCATAACAAAAGATTCTTTTAGATCAATACAGGACCTTACCAATGAGACAGGGGAGGGGGTCACAGAGATTATTTGCAATAACATTAGCGAGCTGCTGCTATGTTACAATACTGAAAACCCATCCCTATCCCTGAATATTAGATGTAAACACATTTAGAATGTGGACGAGTGTTCCTGTGCACTGTCAGTGACCTGGCCAAGGAGGTCATGAAAGAGCTGAAACTGGATCATAAAATCAAATTGTTCTGAACAGGGGCAAACCAAAATACGTTTGGCCCAGGGCCCCCACAATCCCTAAAACGTCCCTGAGCGGCTCTATATACAAATTGAAAAGATGGGGCCAGGATGGAGCTGGGGACGAGAGGGAGGAGGGTTTCCTAGATGATCATTTGGCGGGAGCAGCCATAAGCAGAGAACCAGTTGAATCTTAGCCCGTCAATGCCTTGGTGATTCTATGGGCCCTCTAAAGGTTTTCATTGTCTACCATACTAAAAGTCATACATAAATAAAGGCGTACAAAAAGGCATTGTTCTCCTTTATTTATGATGTTAAATACATTGTCACCCTCAGCATGGCAGCCTCAGCACTCCTTGTATGCCTGAGAGCTTCTAGCTTTAAGTAAGCGATGGGGATGATTACTGAATTGACAAGTGTTTTAAATTTTGGTTTGTCTGAAACCACAAACAAGTATTTGTCATTGCCCCTAGATGATGACCAGTTATACAAAAACATGCCAGAAACATCAGTAGGAGGAAGGGGCCAGGATCAGTTTATTTTATTATCTTTTTCTGCTCTTGTATGTTGACTATGTATTTTTTGCCTGACGATGTAATTGAAAGGAACCTTAAACACAGTTGAATGATTCTCCTTTTCACATGCTGGCTTTCTTATCCTAGGCCTGGGCACATGTCCTTATACAGAAAAGGATCAGTCCCTTTGGTCTTTTGTGTGATTTGCCTTCTCTCGTTTCTCCCTTGCCGTTCACTCCTACCATATTATTTACAAAATTTTCTAGCCGTATGATGTGTAATCTAAATGCCTTCATTCATTTTTTACCCTCACCTGTCTCAACTTTTTAGCCCGTACCTCTTCCTGCCAATCTATTCTGGACACCTTTAAAATGTGTTTAGTTTCTGTCTTTCTTAGCAACTTGTCGTATATAGATTCTGGCTGCCACACTTCAGTATTTACTGCTTTATAGGTTCCTTGTCAAATAACATGTAGGATTGGCATTGTTACAGTCATCCAGTAAAACGTGGGACCAAACCGTCCTTGAAAGATTCTCTTTTCTTGACTTCATAGAGTGATGTTTTCGGCTCACTCCACATCAGACGTTTGGAGCTTCTGTGAATATGTACATTTTGCCACTGTGCTGTCATTTTCAGTGTTGATCTTCTGATTAGCAGGTAAATGTATTTGCCTCTATGATGTTATTGGAATTGCCTAGCCGGTTCCTCCACTTCAACCTCAAAATGCTTCCTGGAACCATTAAAATAAATCTAGTCCCTACAGGTATGTAGTGAGGTTCATCTTCACTTTGAATTAGTTGTTATTTTTTCCTGTGCACCACAGACTAAAATTGTGCAACTGCACATTCTGTCATAATTTATTTTATAGCCTTTGTGTGTTGTTCATCAAATTGTTTCAGTGAGTACACTGTACTTCTCACTCTTACTCATGGTAGCTAGTCAAGCTTTTTAATAGTTTATTATCGGTTACTTTGCTACCATTCTATTTTATCATTAGTTAAGTGTTACATCAATTGTCCCTTCATTATTTTCTATTTTACATATGGTCACACTACTTCATTCATCTTTGTCAATTTGCCACAATCCTTGTTTTTCTTTTGTTTCTCTTTATTGTTTACTTATATAAACAATCAATAACACATTCAGATGATAACAATTCATAACAAATCCTGCACAAACCCCAAATTCCTCGAGGTACAGTTTGAAATGCATAGTATAATATACACACATCAGAGTACATTTACAGAAAATTAGGAGTGTTTATGGCAGTCCACATTTTAAGTAGAAAAACATAGTGGGTAGATAAATGATAACCAACTTCTTATAAGCTTGTTACATCTCGTAGAAAAAGAGGCAAATTTAGTACCAACCTGCATGAATACTAAAGGCCAAGGGGGAAACGCAAAGAAAACCAAGCCTATCTCCTTCAGCCTGTGTTCACCTCAGAGTCTTTCATGCTCCAGAAGACATTGTACAAGTGGCAGCTCCTCCGCAATGGAAGAGGAGCGTCGCCCCACTGGCTCGGCCAGCAGCTGAAAAATTAAACGATATCTTACTATCGTTTTATTTTTTGGTTGCTGGCTTTGAGCCAGCGTTTGCATGGAGGCGCAGGCCAGGGCATGGGAGTGGGGAGAAGGACTAGTTTTTGCACTTCTAAGTGTGCATGTGTGTTTGGCCCCTCCATCTTAGGCTGGCCAAACACACATGTGCACTTAGGTTTCTCCCATCCGGCTGTATTGAACAGCCGGGTTGGACAAACAGTACACACTCCCCGTCCTGAGCGGAGCGTCAAACCAGCCCACTCAGGCCATTACCCGTGCTGCTCTCATGCTTGAGAGTAGAGTGGGATTGGAAGAGAGTCATGAAGCTGTCCCAAGGAACTCCTGGGACAGGAAATGCAGGAAAAGAATGCAAGGCGGCCGGCAGCACCAGGTAAGTGGTTTCTTTTTAAAAAACTATCATTAACCTTCCCCCGCCGCACGCACCTCTGCGTGCTTCCCCCGGACCTCCACTTCCCCCACCTGCCCCACTGGTATTTTTCTGTGTCACCCACCACTGCATTGTACAGGTTTGCCTCCCTTCCAGGGCCCCAAAACATTGTCTTTCTTCTCATATGGGATCCTTGGCTTGGCAGGCTGCAGCAAACCTGCTTTCACACCTTGGCCTTAAAACGTTTTTTAATTGAATCCAGAGTTTCTGTGGCAAGGTGAGAAGCTACAAAAAGAAGGTTCCTTTTGTTCCAGAAAAAAAGAGTGGATAAGTTCCTTAAACCTCAGGTGTTTCACCCAGAACACTAGTCCTGATCTCATTTCCTCTGCACCAGGGAGCGTCTGTGCACTTGTCCAAAAAATGTTTAAATCAACATAGATGTGATCATACTATGTCTGTAGCCAAGACTTCCATTATGCAGTTATCAATGAAAGGGACCAAACCCACCCTCCTTAGGAGGCCATAGACTCTTTTATTTTTATTTTTTTGGGTTATAGTGCATCTATTCTGGAAGCAAGGGGCCTGATGAAGTCATGCAGTTAAAGGGCAGTGTTCTGCACTTTAGTCCTTTCTCATGTTCCTAGTTCACTCTCATTGTATCCACAGGCATGTTGGGCCTAGAGTACTAGTATCTCATCAGAGCAGGTCCTACTGAGAAGCCTGGGGTTAGACCCAAGTGCAGCTACTAGATCAGGTCATCCTGAGATGTGAAAGTGCAAATTATTTGAAGCGCAATCCTCAAGGTTTGAGGGGCGTCTCCAACTTGCACTCAATAGTGACTGTAAAATCAATTATTCCATTCTTAATACGTTCTTTTCAAATTTCTTCATTGAGTTATATCGAGTCTATTACCAATAGACTCGCATGTAGCACCATTCTACTACAATGCACTTACTTTATATTCACTCCCTCTTTTTCAAATAATATACTGCATGTAGAGGAGAAATACTCCATAACTCTCACACCAAGCTTGGCATGTTTGCCATTCATAGTACTGAGCTCGGGTTTTTTCTATCTTTCAGAAAAAGTTCCTGATGAAGGGCACCAGCCCGAAATGCATTGGGCACATGAGCATATGTAAAATATTAACATATGTAAGAAAAGTATTGTCATGAATAATTAATGAACGAAAATAATGAAGAAAAAAGTGATAACTCAATAAGGAAATTTGAAAAGAACTTATTAAGAATGGATTAATTGATTTTACAGTCACTATTGAGTGCAAGTTGGAGACGCCCCTCAAGCATTGAGGACTGTGCTTCAAATACATATTTCCATCCTCACACTCAGGAGGATCAACCAATTTGCACCACCGACCTTTCTTAGAACGATTTACAATATACAACAGAGAGTGCACCTATCTATCCATTTACAAGTGCCAATGCTGCTACTCAAATTGGGCTTCTTAGTCATCCCTTGGAGTCCATGACCTTCCACAAGCCTCCAGATCATCCATCACACTGCTAAGCGCTGCATCCTATAACATAAATGCACCTCAGTGGTGCTCACGCACAACATAGAAACAATTTTAAAAAAGGTTAAAAAAAAAGACAACACACTTCCAACCAAACACCCTACACGGCGTAGCGAGCTACCCATATAGGCAAATACTTCAGTGCCCCACGAAGGGGTAGTAAGAACTATGTAAATGTTGAAATACAATACCTTACAGAATCAGACTGAGTTATGTCAGCCTGCAGTCAATGACTGTTGCCCTGTGCCCTCTCCTAGTCTCTTGAGACTGTCAGGAACGACCCTGTCAGTGAGAGGCTGAGAATACCAGACCAGTAAGTGACCACCAGTCCCCTGCACCAGCCACCATCAATCAGCTCATGGCATCCCGTTGTGTCGCTCAGGCTAGCCAGGCGAGGTGCTGAACCATGCTTGGCCTCAAATGCACAGCTCTGTAAGTCAGCACTGCAGGACCCGGAGCGGGTGATGGGATTATTATGTCTGACCCTAGTGACTCACGAGAAGTGCAGTTCTCTCATATGTGTTGGTGACTTCATCAACACATATTAAAGCGCCATGAAATGATGTACAAACAAGGATTCATTTTTGCACAGCACACATCATGACCTTACCTTTTTCAAGGGGCTCTCACATGGGTTAATGACCTCAACAAGCCACTAGTTGGGATTGGGGTGTGGGACAGATCACTTGTTTGGGACTAGCAAGTAAAGGAATAGCAGGTTGTGTCAGAAATGATGCAGCACTGTGGGTGAGATAACGGGCAGGGTAAAGGATTGGAATGCACCAAACAGATTATTGAGTTGCCTTGGCAGAGCTGTGTGTACGGAGTATTGAGGCAGTAGATGTAGTTGCAGGGCAGAATTGCGGTGCATTGGTCGAGCTGTGCTTTGTTCTGTCGTGGAATATGAGGCAGTGGCAGCAGATGAGGACAGTAGTGCATTGATAGAGTAGCATGGTTGCCACTGCTGGAATAGCAGGTGGTGCTGCAAAGAAGAATTGTGGTAAACTACCAAAGCTGCACTAAGGTCTTAGAGGGGTTCTGCAGACATGGATGGAGGGGCAGAGTTGTGCATACCACTCCGCGCTGGAATAGATGGGCTTTAGAAAGCACTCATTAAAGTACATTGCCAGAACTGCGTGTGGTTCTCAGCTTTGGAATAGCAGAGTTGAAGATGAACCGGCTTGAGGCTCACTGACACAGTTTTGTGTGATTCTCAATTGTGAAAAATGAAGCAGTGATTCAGGATGTCACTGCCGTGCTCAACCATAGCTCTAGGTAAGTATTGCTACCTGTCTGATTGAGGTGCACTTCCACAGCAGTAGTTGGCATTCAGTAGTGTGGCTTATGTGCCACATGGCAGTAGTCTGGAGAACATTGCCAGGATTGTGTGTGAAGCTCACTCATGGAATTGGAAGTAATGCGAAATGTATTAGGCTAGAAATATCCTTAAACATCTGCAATATCATGAAGTGCTTACAAATGCATAACTGTCAAAGTTCATGTATAAAGTGCATGACATACCTAAGGCTGTAGCATACTTTTGTGATCCATTTGCATAGTTTATGAGGGATGGTTTCCATGGCACTTTATCACTATAATCCAAATAAATGAAACTACTTAGATACCAAATCTTGTCATTTCTTTGAATTACGGTAACTATAGATATGATGTGTGCGGAAGTGTTTTATGGAATACCTTGTTTCAAATTTGTTGTCAATTTGTGTCAGCTTTGACAAACCTCTTACCTGTCATTTTAGATTTTCACTATCAGTATGAAAGGTGATGGGAAGAAGGAATGAGGAGCTGAGAAAGAATGTGAAGAAACAAGAAAATGAAAAAGAAAGAAGCAAGTTTATGTCCAAAAACGATTTAGTTTCCTTTGAAGTCAACAGCGCTTCCACAAGTGCCAGTACTGAAACTGCTGAACAAACTACTGAAGTTGAAAGGACTAGAATAGGCAGTGGTACAACTGTAAAGGATGCAGCCTCGAGCTCTTTAGAAGGTTGCATTGAATAAAGTGATGAAGATCTTGAAGAGAAGTTTCAAGAAGACCATGTAGTGGAGGCAGCAACGTCGCTGATGTGACTTGGACTTGTGCAGCTTTTAGGAAGAGGAAATCACATAACAAAAGAAGGGCTCAAAAAGAATGTGAAAAAAGAAAATAAATGAAAGAGAAAGAAGCAAGCTAATACCAAAAAATGTGTGATATGTTAATGACTATAAAAGATTTGGGGATAGATGTATGAAGCTGATTTGCAGTTGCAAACAACCCAAAAGTCTTTGTCTTATGTATCAAACCTGACTTGCGATTTGGTAACACATTACAGAATCACAATTTGGGTTTGCGAGCTAATAACAATTTGGTATTTAGAAGGGGCAGGTTTAGGGTGTTCCTTCTAAATACCAAATTGTAGTGGTATGTATTGATGTTTTGGGACCAAAATGCGGGCGTAAAACATTCATATTTTACCAACAGCTCAAAGTTGGTGGTAAGCCATTCACAAATGGGAAGGGGTCCCCTTGGGAGCCCATCCCCTTTCAAAATGTATTAAAAAAATATTTTTAAGAGCAGGGTCCCACTGACCAATGTTTATTTTTAAAAATTAAAATGAACTATTTTATTTTTTATTTTTACACACATCCCATCTTCCTTCAAGGAAAATGGGCCGCATTTTAAAAAAATGATTGCTTTATTTAAAATGAATCACAGACATGGCGTTCTACTGAACCCAGCAATCCACCATCCCAGTGATGGCAGCAAATACCAATACGAATCGCTAATTTGGAAATAAGGGCCAAGAAAATGTTCGTACATTAGTACTAGTGATTACCAAATAGCGATTCACAAAAGACAATATTTGGTAATCGCTATTACTAATGACCCTTAGGTTCTCTTGAAGGCAGCAGCACTTCCACAAACTTCAATACTGAAACTGCTAAAGATAAAAGGGCTGAAATAAGTGGAGAAGCGTGGCTCAGTGGTTAGAGGAGGCAGACCCGGAAGCTGAGATCAACCGTGGACCAGGGTTCGATTCCCCACCTCGGCGGGTCTCGGGCTCAAAAATTCCACGGACTCGACAATTCTCGCTCTGGTGCCTACTCAACTCACGGGGTCACACTCTGCGACTCTGGGCAATAGCTTGCTTAATCTCCACTACGGCCCCTCGCGGCGGGATGCCTGGCTTTCACCTTGTGGACACCCTGCCGGGGTTTCTCACAGGGGAATACCAGGACGGGTTCCCTAAGCAAGCGCCGGGACGCTTACGGGCAGCCGTGCGCTTTACAAGTCCAATACATTTACATTTACATTACATAAGCAGTGATGCAACTGTAAAGGAGGCAGATCCCGAGCTTTAGAAGATTGCATTAAATTAGTAAGTGTTGAAGAACTTGAAGAGAAGTTTCAAGAAGACCCCATAATTGAAGAAGGAATGCCACACAACTATCCCAATATTGCATACCCTGTACAGCTGTAATTCTCAAGCAATCACAGGTTTTGACTACGTCTCGTGATCCAGACCCTCAGCCAGTCAAACTATACCAGCTAACGATACACGTTGCACCTGCTGGTGACACTCTGATTAGATTGTCGTGACCTCCTAAAGCTGAAGGAAACAGTTCTGTGTTTTTGTCTATACAGATTAGGCATTCAGGCACCCAGTGACACCTTCACTAGTGCAGGATAACTATCACCTCAGTAGGCAAAAGAATGTGACACTGGAAGCTGCCGCACTTGGAAAAAATGTTCCTCTCAGGTGGAGATGCAAGTTGCAGTTGTTCCAGATAGCCAGCCATGCCTGCACACAAGGCACAATGAGAATCCTTGGGTCCAGTCACGATGGTCTCAACAACAGAGTAACTTGTGCCCTGGCTCCGGGGGGAGGGAGCCGGGGACCTCGGATGGAGGTCGCAATGTCAGGCACAGTTCCCAACTCAGGTCCCGCAGTTTGCCAAACGTCCCCCAAAACCCTTTGGTCACCACATGCTATGGAGAGCAAACTAGCACAGGTCTTCGGTTGTGAGCACGGACCCCCGGACTTGACAAACTCCCCCCAAACTCCTCTTGTTCTGGCATCCCGGGTGGACTGCTAATTTTTACAAGCACACTCCTCTGCACAATTGTGATTACTGCACACGTAAGGACAATCCTTGTCCCAACCGACGATCACTTCTACCTGTTTCCGCCACATCCTGCGTGGTCCTTGCGATCTGGTGGAAATGGGGAAATCCTTTCTGTCCCTAGGATTTCATGTACAGGAGGCCAGCCAACAGGCCCTTGGAGAGTGCTTAGGGACCCAGGCCATGACATTTTGCAAAATCTACCAAGTGATAGTCCCCTTCCTGGACACAAAACACAAAAAGCGCCAGACCACGACAAGTCTGCAAATAATCCAGTTGCAGTCTCTCCTGCGCCAATAGTTCCTCTTGTTGTCCCAACTTTAAACCAGCATAGTATGGTTCCAATGCCAAAAGTGTATCTAACCTATGAGGGCAGAGCCCCAGTATTTGTACCCACAATGTCCTTTGATGATGAGATCAGTTCAAAAGAGACCATCTTTGAAATGCACAGACCCTCTCTAAATGTTGTCCTGTTTGCCATCCTACCCTGGGAGGCTTGATCAATACTATTAGTGGGGACAAGACCCTGCAGCTTGGAATGCAGGTGCCGAATCCACCCCTCTTATCTGTCCCAGGAAGGCCCCTCAGAGTCAGAGGTCTGCAGTTTCACAAGAGCCCCTAGTTTATGGCTAGGCTGTCCTGTTTTCAGTTTCTATTTTTGGTCAATTCTGGTGGGGTTTTTTCAGTGTTTTCAATATCTTAAAAAACAGTTGTTATCAGTGGTTACACATTTTTACGCCACTAAAAACAACAAAAAAAGTGTTTTTCTGGTGTATATGGAATGTTTTGCTTTTATCATTGCTTGCTTTCTGCACTGAAAGAACATGGTATATAGACAGTGTACGTATAGTGTATATGAAGTCCAAAGAGATTTTTGCAAATGAATCTTATTGTAGTACACCATACAATAATTCTTCAGTGAGTCTTTGGTCATGTGCGCTCGCGCTTTCCTTTCCATGTAAACTTCTGTGAAAAGGCCCTCTCAGCATTCATAGCCCCTTGGGCTGAGAACCGTCAGCTAAGGGGCACAGTTGGGATGACTCTTTCTTTGATGCCACATAAAGCACGAAATGATAAATATTTGCGTTTTAGTTCCTGGGCATAAGAAAACAGTGCACCAGAATGGACTAAAAAGTCAATAGCACCCCTCATTAACGCTGAAGATTGTAAAGATGCTTTCCTGCATGCCATCTAACAAGTGGCAAGGATCTCTTACAGGGAATCACTTCAGCTCTGGTATCAATTTTGACAGGTCATCACACACATTTTTTATATACGTAGCTGAATCACTGCAAATACAAACAATATCACTCCAATCTTTGTTGAACTTGGAAAGAACCTTTTTTGAAGAGCATGAGTGACACTGCGTTCCATGTTTTCCAAAAGTCGGGGGGCACGTTTTCACCACTATCCCGGATGCTTGGTGATATATATACTTGTCCCTATACCTTGCATTTAATGTTTAAAGCCTGAGGTGTTGGCAATTCACCTACTGTTAATACTGGCCCACTAGAAACTATGGTCTGATGTATTAAGGGTTTTTACCCATTCTCTGTGGGTAAATGTGATGACACATATTAGGAAAGATTTTTATGAAACTAGCCATTTTACCTATCAGTGAAAGAATTAAATGCAGCCAAAATATCAAATGTGAGTTTGATATATCCTGATTCTCTACAGTTTATAAAATAATTAAACTAACCCTAAAACGTGAAACTAAACCCTGCATCTTTAGACCAAAGGCCATACAACTGAAAAAATTAAAAGGAAGAAGAAACAATATTTTAGTGGCATCCCTAAAGAACAAAACTCAAGCAGAATAATGTTAGTCAGGCTTTCTTACTGCTAGCTTGTATAACAAAGTTACGTTTTATTGACCCCTTCAGTAACAACAAAATGACTCTTTCACTTTATTTTTCCTTTCTTTGAATGGCATTTAGTTTGTGGTTGTGCAGGTGTTTTTTCAGTGTTTATATGTTTTCACTGGTGAGGGCTATTTTTCTTTCAGTGGGGTTTTGTCAGTTATTATAGGTTTAAACCTAAAACCCCACAGCCTATTTATGGTCCTCAATCAGGAATGTACAGATGAAGCTGTCCCCCAGCACCCTGATGCGGATTGTAGAGTGGCTGACTGGCACACAGAGACATGAGCGTGAAAATGCCCACTTTTCCAAAGTGGCATTTCCACATTAGTAATGTCCAATCCACTCCCAGTCCCAGAGAGGATCTGTCATTACTAACTCATTGATATCAAACACTATACTGCTATTCTTCTGCACATAGGTAGGAAATACTACTCAATAGCCTTCCCACTGGTACCTCATGTTAACCAATGAGAGAAGTAGGCCCACCGTACCGAACACACCATCTGCTGCCATTCAGTACCAGTGCATGTAGTGCACCCACGCCCATGCCCTGCTTCTTCCCAACACCACACCCTACCCACAGGGAGTACTACGATGTAGTGAGAAACATGCAGAACCCTAGCAAGTAGCTTTTTAAATGCCAAGTCAAGTACTGTATTTCTCAGGGATTCATATTTTTGTATGAACATGTGCCAAGACAACTGCATTGAAGGACGGTTTCTGTTCATCTCAACAACTGGAGTAACAAGATAGTTGGCAAAGGTGTATACAATGATCCATGCCATGTACATTTATAAACTTCAAACAATGGATGAGATAGCCACATCAGACAACTTCAATGATGAGATCAGATACAGTAATTCAATTTCTAAATCCACTAGTTACATTTATTACTATTTTATCTGACGGGCAAGGTACACAAATAGAGAGGTGATGTTTACATAAAAAAACACTGAGAAGACAAATCAACTTATATGCATCACTCGCCACTCGGAAATGAATCACAAAATTCGACAAGCCATCAATTCGAGTTGGCATATCCTGAACTTGGAGAAAGACAGGACCCACTTGAGCAGACCCATATTTGCCTTCAGAAAGAACCCTAATTTGAAAAATCACCTGGTAAGAGGCAAGCTGCCGGAAATATCTGAAAACAGCCAAACTACCATAACTGGATTGGAACCCATATATGGCAACCACAAATGGGGGACATGCCATGTTTGCCCACAAGCCATTGTGGGTGAAAATGTCAGTACCAACACTCGCACGGTGTCCGTGCGGCGTAATGCCACCATGACCAACTGCCGTACTAGTAACATCATATATCTGATACTGTGTCCTTGCAACCTCCCCTATGTTAGGGAAACAGGCAGAGAATGTCGAGTGCGAATAGGTGAACACAAGTCAAACATCAGGAACAAGAAAATCGCAGCCCCCATTGTAGCACATTGGCTTGAAAAAGAACATAATGAACAAGAACTACGCTGGTTCATTCTGGAGAAAATAAAGGCCGGACCAGGAAGTGATCCTGTGGGCCTCCGGAAAAAACGAGAGGTCTTTTGGATTTTTTTCTTGAACGCTGTAACTAAAGGACTGAACGAAGAATGCCCTTGGCATCAGGCATTCTTGTAAAACGACTTTGAGTGACAGGATCCGTGAATCCCAAAATAAACAGGGGGAAAAAATCTTATTAATTGGTAGAACTCATATATTGGACTCATCTCCAATAATACGTTGGTGGACACGGAGTGGACTAACATAAAATGCTGGCTCTCCATGTTTTTGATGAGACCCTATCATACACCCTATATATGATTGGACATCCGGCTGTCCCGATTTTTGCCGATCTTTTCTACCCTGGGCATTCGTACCAATAATTACACATAAAACCTTTGGGACTGCCATGTTACGCAAACTTCTCACAGGAGAAAATAAAACTATGGCATATTTTGTTGCCCTTTTAAGAAATGTCATGCAACCATTGATATGACTATTTATTTTAAAACATGACTTCACCAGATAGCGAACTGAAATAACTCATTTCTGTTCATGAAACAAGGATTCATCTTTCTAAGATGGCCACCACCCGTCGATTGTAGAATATGGGTCTGTCATCTATGTCTACAGCCCCAGTACAGCTGATCCCTATCAGTGGGCGTGCGGTTGACTGCCTATTTAAACGTGAACAGGCTCAGACAAGGTGAGGTGCCTGTGTCCCGTTGCGGTTGGTCGGCCGGTTTGAGCCGACGGAATCCCACTGAAGGACGAACTACTAGAACTTAAAGGTAAGAGTATACCCCGTTATATCTAAGCTTTAGCCCTTAGAGGTAGCTCACGTGGCTAGTAAAATCATGTATATAACTAGCTTCCCTGTCTTACGTTAGGAACCCCTGCCGACAGTAACGATCACGGCGTATGGAACCGTAATTGCTGCACATCGCTTCGGGAGAGTAGTCTGAAACCTTGCCCGGTAAGCAGCCAGTTACACAGCGGGTGGTTTCCACAGATCTGGGCAGCGGAACCCCAGTTTAAACTCCTCAACATCTAGGATAAATGGCGCTGCTAGTAAAATTATGACTATAACTAGCTTTCCCCTTACCTGTTAGGAATCCCTGCCGGCAGTAACGAACACGGCCTTTGGAAACCTGAAAGCCACAAATCATTTCCGGAGAGCAGTCTGAAATCTCTCCAGGTAAGCTGTTAACTGCGCTGTGTAATTTTTCTGCAGGACAGGGCCACGGGACCAGAGTTCGATTCCGACCACACCCAGAATAAGATAATGGAGCCCATACTTAAGATTCCATCCAAAGGCAAAAACGAAGGGTCGAACCGAATTTAGTGGAGACCCCTTCGCGCCCCCTTGCTCTAAATGCAGAAGTAATGTCCTAACCAACATTAGCAATTCAGTAATTTAATTATTGCACTTCATTGTGATTACAGGATTGCATTATCCCGCGTAAGTGGAATCAGAAAGTGTCACCCCCTCTGTCCATGGATTACCTGGCTACAATTATCTGTCCACCAAATACTAGGATTCCAATATAGGTAATATATCGCATGATCATTTCCCTCTTGCTAGCTACATCTTGTAATGTTGAAGGATAGCATGTGATGTTTTTGATATATTGTGTTTCCTTCTTTCTTGTAGTCCATCCTTGTAAAGTGTGAAATTCTTTACTCATAACCATGCCAGTAATCCCTATGTTCTGACATACATTATGTAAGTACAACGCAAGTATGAAAACAATGTTTTCTAAATAGATTAAACTACCATAGACATTGGGCAGGGTTAGCAAATTGATGTCATCCTGGGCCTCTAAAATTGAACTCCTTGACCGCCATAACAATAGATAAAATTAAATGTATTTTAGTTCCAATTTTGGAAATTCAGTCAATGCGCTCCAGAATGAATGTGTGTATATATGAGGGAAGTTTAATCAGTTTGAATATGAGACATGCTATGAAATGTACCCAATGGTTCGCCAAGACAAGGTTATCTAGTTGCCTTCAGCAGACCTCACCGAACGGGAAGTCTTCTCCAGGGAATGTTAATAGGTAGTCTAGTTCTGCACAATCACAAGAAGTTAACTATACAGCAATCCAACTATGAAATAATGTTTGGTTAAAAACATAAAAAACAAAGAGGATATTAATAATGTTATCGAAATTTTAAATAAGCAGAAAATGTATATTTGTATGATTTGAATCTGTATTTTGAATGAAGATCTAAGACACTGTTTTTATTTTCAGATTTTATGCCTGTCCCCCTCCCAGTTAACAACCCCCAGCCCTGACGAAGGTGTGGCCCCACCGGCCAACCACCGAAACGCGCGTCGGCTTGCGTTTCCAGGAAAACGGCATACTGACCCATATTCATCAGGACTTCTCTATACGTCGTCTGCCCCCTGGAATAATATTCTGACCTATGCAACAAACTTAACATCTTCATGTTGCAAGCACCAGGACTATATGAGTGAATGAAAGCTGAATTAAAGAACACTAGATTGATTGAAATGGAATGAATGAGTTTGAGAGCATGAATGCAGTGTGGTATGTTACTGGGTAGGCTATGCTATAGGTTTAGGATTACTCCTTTCTTTTTTATCTTTCCCCCCATCATGTGTTTTTGATGTTATAAATATAATGTGGATTCAAACAATGTAATCAACTTTTGCACCTTTTGATACATAAAACCAAAGAAAAATATTAAATAATATATATATAAAAAAATATATCTTCTCTGAGTATATCTGGATTGATTTGCCTCTTGTTATGTGCAGTGCTGGCTCCTAGATAAATCACCCCTTTAATACTGATTGGATCCTCTCCGGGACCACAATATCTTGGGGAAGGGTTGCTCTTTTGTGTTCTATTCATAGTTACTATTTTATCTGTACAGATGTATTTATTTATTTTTCAAAATACCACTCTGTTGTAACTTATCCCTTGGTTCCTCCCACTCCTTAGTGTTTCCCCCCCTGCCTCCTCCCCTCTTGGTATGTCCCGTGCTGTCACCTGAAGGCAGCAGTAGAATGTTGACAATGATTATCCTGCCAAGCAGGGGGCACCTATGTTGAATTGAACCTAATAAACGTTCTGGAAACTTACAACGTGTGGACATCTTTACTACATTTTTGGCGACGGAGGAAGCGGAGCTGAGCCAGGGTCACTGTGGTGCCTCTTCCCTGGAATGATTTTGAGCTTGGACGAGGAAAACAAAAATAAAGAGAAGGTGATTGATGACTTACCCGCTTGAAGAGCCGGTCATTTCCTGAGTTGAAAGGAGGCTGGTCGCATTTTGAACAGTGTGTAGAACGGCACACCGGTGAACTACCCGCGGGTGGAATTGTTGAAATGAAGTGCCAAGGAGTATGACAGCTGTGGCAAGAGTGAGTTCAACGTACTTCTTGGACTTTTGAATTGAGGTGCAGTGAATCCCAACTAAGTAATGAAATGAGAAGGAGCTGGTAATTATCATTACTTGGACTGAGAAAGGATCAAAGGAGAAAGTAAAGTTATATTTTTCCTTTGGCGCTCCTTTGAAATTGTTATGGTGCAGGAAAGCAAGACTCCGGTCGGAGAACAAGGGGATCTGCGCAAGTGAATGAGGGGAGCCTTTTAAGCTGTCTGAAGAGAAATGAACTGAGCAGGGATTTATTACTAACCTCTGACATCGCATTGGAAACTGACTCGAGGCTGTGCGGCAAGCGATTGAAGCATGGTTGAGTGACGGCATTGGGAAGTTAGTGTTTTAAACACAAAGTATTATCGGATGGCAATTAAAGAACAACCTCTGTGAATTCGGGCATGTTCGTATATGAGATTGAGATGAAAATTTCCCGAAGGCTGGACCCAAGTTGGATAACACAGAATTGGGGCAAGTGCATGTGAGGAGCCTTTGAAACCGGGCGAGGAGACGGGAGCAGGACAGGGTGTGCTGTAAACCCCTGCTTCCGAAACTGATCTTAGGCGGCGTGCTTGAGCTGCGTGAGGAGATGTGAGAAGAACAGGGTGTGCAGTAAACCCCTGGTGCAGTGTCTGAAATTGATCTGAGGCAGCGCGTCGACAGTGTGATGCGTATCTACTTAGTACTTTAACTGAAGGTTGAGAAGGATTTTTATTATCCTAGCGTCATGAAGGGTTTGATAGCCATTTTCCAGTGAAATTAAGGAAAAGCGTGTGTTAAATCGAACTGCGAAAATTAATAAGAAGACCCGTAGTCAGCTCACACGGGTATCTGCACTAAGCATTTTTGAGTAACTCTGCAAGCCGATAGAGGAAGCTGGAGGTGGAGCAGGAAACAAAGGCTTCTCCTCAGAACATCGCCGTCCTGAAGGAACAAACGTGTTTACGTAGAATGTAAAGGGGGGCCATTTTGAGTGTGAAAGACACGTTATGGAAAAACCCTGTGACAGGATCAAAACGTAAAGAAATATATTATCTTGGAGTGGCAGAAAAAGGAGGGTTAGAAGAAAAAAAAAATAATAATAATAACTGTCATTCATCGGAACTTGTACCACGAGATATAGTAAGAAAGGCGCTTCTAAATGAGTTGAAAATTTGTACTCGGTGCATGAGGTAGCTCGGAACGTCCCTACTGGGCACTTCACGCACAGCTAGGCACGCGACAATAATCTTCGGAGCATTAAATGCAGGCAGAGCACAAAGACTGTATCCTTTAAGTTAAATTCTGGGGAGAGTGTTAACTGTGGTGTGTGAGGAACACATATAAACAGAAATAAGTAATTGGTGTTCGTGAATATAAGGAGAAATTTTTAAGAAATCTACATTAGCAAAAGCAAAATGTGTAATTTACCGCCACCTGATCAATTATTGAAAGAAGAGGGAACAAGTTTCGCTGATTGGGAAGAGAGGAAGGAGTGTTATAAAATACGTTTAAACATTTTTGAAGAGAAGGAAGAACCACACAAACTAAAAAAAAAAACGGAAATATTATTACACAGTTCGGGAGATGGTGGATGGAAAGTGTATAATAACAGAGAAAAGAGGAACATAAAAGGAACAGACAGAAATGTATGGGAAAATGTTTTGCAAGTATCAAATGAACACTATAAGCAAGTAGGGAGTGCCAATCTACTAGTGAACAAAATACACAGAGAAGAGGGAGATAACGAAACGGTGATGAACAAAAGTGAAGCTAAGAAGAGGTATGCCATCATTATAGGTGGAGCATTTAAGAGATCTATGGCCGTCTCAGGGTCACATAGTACTGTGGTAGACAAAAACATTTGGAAGAGTGAATTGTCAATAACACAAGGAAATGTTTTAGAAGAAGAAGAAATGGGTGAATACATTATCTTGAGTGGAAGAGGAGAGATGGAATGGTGTCACATGAAGGGAAGTACTAAGATTTATAATTCGGAAGAAGAGTTTTCTGTACAGGAAGGGGAGGAACAAAGGAAATTAAGAACTTTGCAAAATAACAAAAGTTCCGAGCCCAGGAGAGGGTTGGCGGTAAACTACAGTAGTCTATTTACCAGTCTGGGGATTTTGAGAGTGAAAACACCTCCTTCTATGGACTATGAAGCAGGGGCAAAAAGGGATTGGAGGTATAAGGGAATAAAAGAAGCAGCTATTGTCAAATGTAAAAAATATCAGATTACGTCATTGGGAAAGTTTGTTGAAGACAATATAAGAAAAAATGTAAGGAAGATAATCAGTGAACATTATATTCTGGAAGTACAAGATTTTGTCAATGAGGAAACGTGTGTGGATACTCAATCCGCGATGGTAAAGGAGGAGCTTTGCAAGCCTATCCGATTAAAAGATGAGGAAGCTTGGAGCTTAACGGCACTTGTCGAATCCAAGTCTAGGTCAAGTGGAAAATATGTTAATGACATGTACCTGGAAGGAGTAGTTGGTCAGAGTATGATCAAGTCCAAGAATAACAAGCAAGGAGAGTACTGGGACTGGTCATATAGCGTAGAGTCGGAGAAGGAAAGTGAAGATTCACTCAGAGACTTACCAGGTCAGTACTCTAAAGGTCCGAAAGGAAGGTACAGGATGCTCAAAGAAGGCTGGAAAGAATATGGGTTAGAAAACATAGGGGACACAGCCACTTTCTCAAGTGGAAACCGTTTGACGAAGTCAGGGGAAAGTCTAGTACCTGAAGAGGCATGTACAGAAGGAGGTACGGGTGCCTCAGGCGCAGAGTGCCACAAGAGAAATTATGCAGGACCCAATACTTATGAGGACGACGAGAAGGAAACTGGTCGCAGGAGCAGGGTTAAAAGCGATGTAACATGGTCCAGGAAATTTCCGAAGAAAAAGGATCCTAAGGCGGTGGTCACTCTCCAGGATGGAGATGAGGTACGAGAGATGGAGGTCTAGAGCTCGACTGCCGAGAAATTGTTTGGGCTGTATGTTAATGGTAGAGCACAAATAAACACCCGTACCCACACTTAACCTCACCATTAAGTGAAGAAGGAGGTAGTGGTCATAGCCACACGGACGTGGTATAGCTAAACGCAGAAAATGACTCTGAGGATTGTAACCTTTGCTGTGACATCTGGGCCATTTCTTGAACAAACTTAAGTCACATATGGGAAGTGATCTCCTACCCTTGTCTTCATGATTTCCGGGAGGTCAGACACTTGTATTTCTAGGAGCTTGTGGTCTAACAGTTACTTGGTTATAAATTAGGGGATTGTCGGGATAGTCGGGAAGTTGGGGTGTCCAGTCTTGACATTACCTTTTCGCATTTGATATAATCAGGAGGGGGAAGGGGTTTCAGAGTCACTTTATGGTTGGTAGTAAAGGGGGGGCAGAAAAGAGAGAGTCCCAGGAACCCACCTCTCGCCCCCGGACTTCCCCTCCCCGCCCTGGCGTAGACAGTTTAACATGTATTAAGGGGCTTCTTGCCAGCTTTGGGCAGAGGCCAAGGGCTTATCCCACCAGGTCGTACCAGGCGCTTAGCCTGGGATAGGGTCTTCTGTGCAGGACTCATGTTTGTGCATCTTTGCGCATAGGTTGTTAATTTTTCCCCCCCTGTGTTCACCTGTCTTCTTCTCTCCTACCTTATCCCCCTCTCTTCCCTGTTCTTGCTCTTCCCCCACCCCGCTCCCACCTGGTTGTCTCCTGCCTTCTGCCCCATCCCTCCGTGGTCTCCCTAGGGAGGATGATGTGTTGTAACTTATCCCTTGGTTCCTCCCACTCCTTAGTGTTTCCCCCCCTGCCTCCTCCCCTCTTGGTATGTCCCGTGCTGTCACCTGAAGGCAGCAGTAGAATGTTGACAATGATTTTCCTGCCAAGCAGGGGGCACCTATGTTGAATTGAACCTAATAAACGTTCTGGAAACTTACAACGTGTGGACATCTTTACTACACACTCCTTTTCTCTGCACTTGCTAAAGCAAGGTATGGATGTACTGCATGTATATTAAATGGAACCTAAAACCATCAACTCCCTACAGTAACAATTGGGATATCAGCTGCATAATGTATGCGACAAACAAATATATCCACTGGGCAAAAGAAAAACTAAATCAATGTGATAACGAATTTGTGATTCAAGGCCACTCCCCAGGGGTTCAAGAATGCAGGAAGAAAATGGTCCCAGGCAAAACTGCGGCTGATAAACCTATTAGGCCAGCTACTAATAAATTCAGGATAGAAGATTAGAATATTGCAATGGAAAAGATTGTTACATGTCCGCAGAGTCGATTCACAACTCATAATCAGTTGTTTTCAAATCTGGCATGCCTGGTAGCGGCAGCTCCTCTGTTAAGGTGGAGGAGCATCGCCCCACTGCTCTCTCAGTAGTGCAAACAGGTAAAATAAAAATAATAAATAAAGGATGTTATCATTTTATTTTTCAGCACAGAGGCAGTCTAGGCATGACGTGGCTGGGCTAAGCTATTCTGACGGAGCAGGGAGGAGGAGTGGTGGGCACCATAAGTGCGCATGTCGGTTTGGCTGGCCATCGTAGGACGGCCAAACCGACATGCGCACTTAGCATTTCTCCAACCTGTGCTGTGTTGCATAACCGGGTGGAGAAAAGACCCAGATTCTCGGGCCCTGTCTGAGTGCCAAACCAATCCTGGTGCTTCTTTCATACTGTTACTAGTATTCCTAGCATGACAGCAGTGTCATGATTGGCTTAGAGGATTCTGGGAGCTTGTGTAGTGCTGGGAGTCGGGTTACCGCACCAGCAATGGAGGCCTCTGTGTAACACAGTTACGGTTCAAATTTCTACAGTGCTCACCAGTGACGGCTCCTCCGCTAAGACAGAGGAGCGTAGCCCCACTGCTTTTCAGTAGTGTAAGAAAAAATGAAATAATAATAACTCAATGTTATTATCATTTTATTTTTCCTGTTGCGGGCGCAGCAGCTTTGCGAGGCGGGCCAGGGCTGCTCTGCTGACAGAGAGGTTTTCTGTACCTAAGTGCGCATGAAGGTTTGGCCGGCCGTCTCCGGATGGCCAAACTTTCATGCGCACTTGGCATGTTCTCCACCTAGGCTGCATTACAGCCTGGGTAGAGAATATGCCCAGGCCCCCCAGTCTCCATATGAGCGCTGAACTAGGGTGCTCAGAACAATCACAATGGTGCATTGCTGCGTTGTGACTGGCACAAGGGATCATGGGTTCTTTCTGTCCCGACCAGAGGGAAGAGGAAGAGAGATGTGACGAGGAGGACGCGGCAAGTAGGATGCAAAGAAGAGGTAAGTTTAATTTCCTTTTTTATTTACCCCTTCCTTTCCCTCTTCACCCCGCCACTCCCGATCCATGCCAGCTGCCACTGGTGCTCACAGACTCTCTTTCTTCATAAGCCAATGACAACGGTATGGGCAGGGCTCAATATTGGGCCAGATAACTAAATAGCTTAACACGCTTGCTATGGAGAGAGATGTGTAAGCAGCAATCAGGCAATGAGGTTACATTTCCAGCAAGGCTGACTTGGACGTTCATCCTTCCAAATTCTTTACATCAGTTCTTTGTGAGAAGACTGATACCGCATATCTATGTAAATTACGGTTTCTATCAGGGCTTGACTATGTATGGGAATGGACACAGGGCGGATGATGAGGGGAAATCGTTTATTTTCGTTTAGGCAACGTTGTGTGTGTCTGTGTGGTGGTGGGGCACCTCATACAGTAACACGCAGCTGGCTGGGCACTTCCATACAACTGTTGTTCAAGGCTGTGATTTCGAGTTTAGTTTTAGATTTGCGCTCAGGGCTGCCTGTGGACATGTCGTTTATTGTCACCATTTGGCAAAATTCCCTAAGCACAGTTGAGGCTCTTTTTGTCCTCATATACACAAACTTGGTGTTGCTACAATAAAGCAAAACTGCCCTGTGCACAGGCCACAAACATAAATTAAAAATTTCATAAACAACAAAGTAAAGTGCATTTTGGCACGCACTTTTTTACAAAAATAAAAGAATAACTGAAATAATGTCATCTACCACTAAGCAATACAGCAACAAAACCCTCCAAATGCAAAAGTAAACAACCAAAGTTCACTAAAGTTATCAATCTTTTGGAATAAAGATAGGTAATTTACAAATGTGGCGGTTGGCAGGCAAGTAATCTTTTCTTTTTT
Source organism: Lissotriton helveticus (assembly GCF_964261635.1). NCBI lineage: Eukaryota > Metazoa > Chordata > Amphibia > Caudata > Salamandridae > Lissotriton > Lissotriton helveticus. The sequence goes on from NC_136061.1 coordinate 1,377,886,094, forward strand.
TCTCCCGTGCGCTGCCTCACCACTTCTGTTCCGCAGCAGTCCCTACTGATGCGTGGACACTGGAAACTTGAAGACATCCTCCAGAGCCTTCCCTAAAAGGCCTGTAACAATTAAGTGTCTTGCTAACTAGATTTTATCTAGAAAAACATTAACTGAAAAACTACATTATGAGTTGCTTGATTTTGCATCCAAGTGGAACAGACTAAAACTGAATCTTGAGGAAGAGTACAATGCCATGAATGAATTTCAAGATGAGGAAGCCACATAATATATCAATTTTGAGGGTGAGATGGTACTACACGCTAATGTTGGCAAAACAAAAACGTTTAAGTGCTTGGCCAGCAATGACTGTTTAGCATGCTGTTATAGTTTATTATTGCATTATAACATGTACAGTAAAGCCTACTCTTCACTCTTTAATTGCCTACACAGTAACATTGACTCTTTCCTCCACTCAGATGGCTTGCAAAAGATCTTTTTCAAAACTCAATTACATCTTGAACAGGCTGTGCAATTCTCTCTCTGAGTCACGTTAGAAGTCTTTATGCTCATGTCTGTGAAAAGATGCCTTGATGAGACTATGAAAGACACAATCATTGATCGTTTTACCTCTAAATGCAAATTTCTGCAAGGGATGTAAATACTTTAAAATGTGAACTCAAGTTGCCACATTTCTTAGGATAAGCACTTGCTAAAAAAATGTTTTATTATGGGGCCTCCAGGTAAAACTTGGGACATGAAAACCGTTTGACTTTTGCGCATTGTTTTGAACATTTTGGGACAGATTAACAACCATGTCACACAATGCAGTACAGTAACTAAAGTTGTTCCCCCTTCATTGTCGCTCTTTAAGCCTGCTTTGCACCACACACACCCTTGCAAGACAGTGCAAGGTTGTGGGTGTTATGTCTGGCATAGGTTTTGTACTGGAGTTATACATCCACTACAAAATCCTATGCTTAGACTAATGTTAAAATGTTTCTCACGTTGGATTTGTGCTGCACAGTAGAGCATGCATGCATTCTTGGAAAAGTTAGGAGAAATATAACAAATTCTCCATGTGAATGCCTGTGCCAAAGAGGCATATTTCCTTGGTGCAACCCCCAGACTACCTTTATTAGTAGATAGATATTTGCATCAAAACCCATGGGTGGTTACTTGAAAACTCCTATGTACCACTCAAGGAACGCCCCTTAACACAATGTAATACAAAATAGAGTGAAGTACTATTTGCATTACATTTTGACAACTTTCCAGTGCAAAACAAATTTTGCCTTAGAAAATAAATACTTTATCAAGACTTTGTGCTGGTCTGTATACTTTTTTGTGACTTTGCATAGGCACAAAGTCTTGATAAATTGACCCCAATGTCCTATAAATCTAACACTTGTTTGAGATTAAGTAAGCTTTAGAAGATGTTATATACAGTATTTTATCAAATAAAAACTATTGTAAGGGATGTTAACTGTCTTAAATGTGAAAATGTCCTCAGTCATAATGTTGTACACTTCTGCACATGCTTTATTTAAGCACTGTTAACAAAACTCAGGATATGTAAGCAGCACACCCCGAATTTCGGCCACAATGATGTGATGAACCAACCAGGACTGGGGCCGAATGGTGCAGGCAACTGCACTGCAGTCCACCAGCCATAATGACGTGGCGAGAGTCATTGAGTCCTAAACCTGCACCGTCTCTCTCGAGTTTTAACTCCAGGCGTATATTATTGCCGTGAATTACAATTATGTCTGATAATGAAGAGCCCCCAAGTAAAGGCGGATATTTGAAGGCATCAAATGTGTCTGGGTATAAAAATGAAGTTGTTGTCACCAGCGTAATTACTTTTGAAGCAGGTGCCGCACGCCTCTGCCCCACCCACAGCTTGAGAGCAGTCAGCCAGTCAGACTGTCACAGAGGAGCTACAGGCTCAGACCTTAGGCTCAGCTGTACCTTTATTTAGGCTGGCTCATGATGATGGCAGCCATGCTGGAAGTAAATAGCGGAAGGTACTAGTGACACTTACTTGTAGAAGCAGCACCATGAGCGGTACAGACTCTCCCCTACATGGGTAGTGGCGGCAGTAGGCTGCAGGCCCCACTGTTCCATCAGGGTTAGCACCTGAGAGGCTGTAGGAAGCTGGCTCAATAGCCTGTGGCAACACAGCCGAGCCGGGTGCATACAGAGAACCTGCATTGGCTCCTCAGGAACATAGGCTGCAGTCGACGAGATGCAGGCAAGTGGGGGTGGAGAGTCACACGAGAGCATGGGGTGCGCAGAGATTCCTCCGGCTATGAACCCTGCCCTGTTGGGGAAAGCAAGCCGAGGAAGCAGGGCCGGGGCCCTCGGGGGCTTGAGGCTCACATAGACAGTGCCTATGAGGCCCCCTCTGGGGGAGATACACACTGAAGAAGTAAAGTAGGGGTTCCTGGGGAGGAGGGGAGAGCGGCAGACTACGCTGTCTTTAAACAATATAATGTGTATTAGTAAAGCGCACGTTCACCCAGGGGTGCGGAAAAACAGATGTTGAGTGTTACCTTAGTCAACAGTAATCATTTCATCGACCACAGAAGGATGAAACGCTAAGTGGACCCAGAGGGATTGGAACCTGTGACCATGAGATCAAACACAGGTCCCTACAGTGGACGTATTAGTCCTCTGAGCCACCAGACCCAGCTATGGCTGATGGCAGATGTAGTAAAAGTGATTTGCAGAAGGTACTAGTGACACTTACTAGTAGAAGCAGTGCCATGAGTGGTATAGACTTCCCCCTAAGTAAGTAAGAAGGCATTTATAAAGCGCAACGAATGCCAATGCGTCTTGGCGCTGGATGTAGCATGTGCAACATCTATAAAGGAGAGGAAGGAAGTGCTGTTTACTTGGGCGGAAAAGCCAAGTCTTAGGCACCTTCCTAAATGAGGACCTATTTTACTGTAGGCTTAATGCAACTGGCAGCATGTTCCAGAGTTTCGCTGCCCGATACAAAAGACTTTTCCCACCCCACCTTGCCCTAAGGATCCTTGGAACATGTATCAGCCCGGCATTTGCTGATCTTACGACCCGTCGCGGAACATACCAGGAAAAAAGTTTCTGTAAATCACGAGGTCCTCCCCCGAACAGTGTTTTATGCACCAAACATAGTGATTTAAACTTAATCTATTGCTGGACAGAAAGCCAGTGGAGGTCCCTAATGCTGTTGGAAATGAGCTGAAATGTATGAATATTTAGCAGTACCCGTGAAGCGGCATTCTGTAAAGACTAAAGTTTTAGTTGCAGACGTTTGTCGATGCCCAAAAAAAGGGCATTGCAATAGTCTATTCTGGAAAGGATCAATGAGACAATCAGAGTTTTTTTCAGTTCTTGTGGAATGAAAGGAAGGATCTTACACAGAATTTTTAGGAAAAATAAACAGGAAGATGTAACATGATTAATCTGCTCCGAGAAACTCATCTAATCGTCAAACATAACTCCTAGATTTTTGGCTTTTGGTAGTCAGAACCGGACATAGACCAGCCTCCGCTGGCCACCAGAGATTATTCCAAAGTGGAGGTCCCTTTCCGAACTCCACCACCTCTGTTTTATCCGTGTTTAGCTTAAGGAAGTTTTGGTGCATCCACCTAATGATGTGCATCAGACAATTGTGAAATTGAGCAGCCACCAAATCTATGCATGAAGATACCGATATGACTATCTGTGTGTCATCTGCATAAGATACTATCGAAAAGCCATGATCTTGAACCAACTTATCTAAAGGGGCAAAGTAGATATTGAGAGCGTAGTACACAATGCCGAACGCTGAGGGACTCCGCAGGAGAGAGAGAAAACTTTCAATGTAGAGTTGCCCCAGCACAGTCTTTGTTCCCTTGACTAAAGGAAGAAAGTAAGCAGGGTTAAGGCTGTCCCTTTTATCCCCACTGTCTTCAGCCTCTGCATAAGCACCCGAGGATTAACGGTATTGAACGCGGCTGAGAGATCAAGTAGGATCAGAATGGCCTGCCCCCACTATCTAGCTGTTTGTGGATTTCCTCAGTGTGCATAACTAAGGCTGATTCAGTTGAGTGATTAGCCCTGAATCCATGTTGGGTGGTGTCAATGTGATCATTAAACTCCAGATAGCACACCGGATCTTCATTCATGGATCTTACCAGAATTTTAGCCGGGAGTGGTAGGCAAGATATTGGCCTGTAGTTTTGAACCTCTGTTGTGTTTAAAGAGGGTTTTTTAGTATTGGACGGATGCATGCTTTCTTCCAGGATGTACGGAAGATCCCGGTCCCTAGAATATTGTTTAAGAGGGGGCCAAGTGTGAGCTGACCATGTCAGATACCATATGCAACACCGAGGGGGGACATGGATCAGTTGGGGAACCTGACTTGATAGATAGTAGTAGTTCATTCACTCTTTTTGGAGATAAAGAGGAGAAGTTTGACAACTCAGTAGTAGTTACATTGCCCAAGGCATTCTGCGCCCCTAAGACATCTGTCATCAAGGCCGAGGTGTGCCGTGAGAGCTCCTCATAAACCGTTTGCACTTTAGCCTGAAAAAAGTTAGTGACTTTGCCGCAGAAAGTTTGGTCAGGTGAAAATTAATTCCTGTGATGAAGCTTAGACAGGGTTGTAACAGTTTTAAAAAGCGCTCTGGTTGAGTTTTTTTCTGCCCCTATTTTCACTGATAAGTAACTGATCTTAGCTGCTTCAATGGCCGCTTTGTATTCTTCTAGGGCTAACCTTTAGTTATGTTTGACCTGTTCACTGTACTCTTGCCTCCAGGTACGTTCTAGACATCTACACTTAGACTTTATCCATCTAAGTTCAGGAGAATACCATGGGGCTGAGGGTTTTTTCCTATGATGTTTTACAATTTTTTCTGGGGCCAAGAGATTGATTGCCGAATTGACCCAGCGAAGAAAATTATCTGTGGTATTATTATTGTCTGGATGTAATAGAGGGGGATATCTGTGTAGGGCCTCTTCTAGCTCAGCTTTATTGATATTATGCCTCACCCAGGTCTTAAAGGAGGGCGATCTATTATAAGAGGGCACTTCTGCCCCTGGAAGCAAGAGTTTAAAAATGATAGCACTGTGATCAGTCCACGTAAGCGGGACTATTTTTTTCAGCGTAATATTGGTATTGGTAAAAATCCCGTATTACGCGTGGCCGACCTTATGTGTGGGTTCTGTGACAATCTGTTTCAGTCCGACGCAGTCCAGGTTATACACCAGATGACTGGTGTCAGCATTATTCATGCAATCGAGATGAAAATTGAAGTCTCCTAAAAGTGTAAAAGTCTGCATGGGTAGCGGCCGGTGTAGGCTGCAGGCGCTACTGTTCCATCAGGATTAGCACCTGAGAGGCAGTGAGAAGCTAGCCCAATGTCCTGTGATAACACAGACGAGCTGGAGTGCATGCAGAGAACCTGTATTACACTCATAAGGAACAGAGGCTGAGGCCAACAAAATGCAAGCAAGAGGGTGAGAGTCACATGGAGATCGCGGGTTGAGCAGAGATAAGGCCAGCTCTGAGCCCTGCCCTGGGGCGAAAGCACTTTCCTCCCTGGCTGGATGGCTAGTGAAGGGGCACATCAAGGTGGTGAAATTTTTCCCTTCTACAACTCTGTTCTGCATTCAGGCTGCGCCCAGAAGGCTAGCCACGCCCCTAGAATGGGCTACCTAGTCTATACATCCAAAAAAGGTTTCTGCCATTTTTAAAAGCGGCAGAATAGGGGGTCACCTTAGAGATGGATTTGCTGCTGTGGTTAGTAGCCCATTGGCTACTTGCACCCACACCTCTAAAACCCCCATAAGCTATGATTTAAGGGGCACCCCTGGCACCAGAACCTCAGTTCTGATTCGAATTGCAACAGAGAACAAATAAGAGACACAAGTCTGTGACTACAGGACCTGCACAAAACAAAAGCGTGATGCTCTGCCTCTGTGTCAACCATCCTGATACTGCATGACTGGGACTCGTCCAGGACCAAAGACCAATTGCCCCAGACAGAGGGACCCATTTGAGAGCCAAAGGCAACTCCAGACTTCCTTGGACTAGTGGCACTTGTCCTCTGCAGTCTGCAGGTAAAAACAACATCCCGTAACCAAAGAATCGCTGGCCCTCAGACCCTCTGAGAGATCCCCTATTGTTAGATGGTCCAGTGCTTTGTGGGAAACGTAGTCCTAACTGCCAGCAAGTTGCAGTAAGCTACCATTTTCACCCATATCTCCAGACTGCTCACCAACTTCTCGCTGACCTGACCGCTGCCAAGCCTTGTCGGTGGCCAATCCAGCTACCACTACCTTTACTCGATGCTGCAACACAGGGAACTCTGCAGCCTCTTCAACCGACCACCTCACTTTTCTCTTTTTATAACTGCTAGGAAATGCACCGTGGCATGTAAAATGCTCATGTCACATTTCCCTAGCAAACAAAAAACGAATGCCTAAACACTCATGAGCTTTGAGCACCCTAGAAAAGGTGAAACTGCTGCTCCCAGCTCACGGTAAGATACAGTGCTTAAGACAGAGCTTACCACACATTTTTACAATATTAGAGTCCAATTGGCAGGACCACGTAGAAGCCCACGCCTGCCTGTGCAGGACCTCCATTATTAACAGTATTGATCCACTAAAGCAGGATCTATAATGAACTGATGAGTCAGCTGTTTCAGGACATCGTTAAACAGCCGTTTGAATCCACTTAGCAGGCCTTCAACCTAAAACATTGGGCATATGTTAAATAAATAACATAAAGCTTACCTAACTGTTGGAAGACACTGCTCGGCACAGAAAGAAGAAAAAACAGTAAATACATGGGGCTGAATCCCTTTTGTTAGGAAGAGGATGTCGGCCAGCTTGGAGGGATGGAAACAAGTATGTAGGTTCATTTTTGACTTTAGAATATTCTGTCCAGAGGAGCCAAGCTCACAAGTAATGACTGTGGCAAGGAAAACTGATTTGATGTTTAAGTACACTCGTTGGTTCGCATGCCATCCTCGTCGCCAAAATGAAGTAACAACACACTCCAAGGAAGTAAAGAGGTAGGATTAAATGTTGCAGCAGTCCCCAGCAGTGGAGAAATGATAATGAACAAAACGGCAAAAAAACAACTGCCAAATAGTACATTCCTACACATCAACAAAATGCTGTAGGTGTCTTTGCCTTGATTGCCATGGGTTAAATGCCAATCTCAGCTTCAGTCAGGCCAACTGATCTGGCTTGATTTTTCAGTTGCCATTATGTCACAACAGGAAGGACGCTGAAGGCCACGTGGGTATGTTTCAGAAGTGCTGCTGTGGCTCTCAGGATCTCAGGGATTGGTCTGTAAAATTAATCATGCCAATCATTGAGTCTCTGGAGGATGGATCCTTGTACCGGGGCCAACTGGCTCTAGATACCCTTCCAATAGCTTCTCCTGCAGGGTGGAATCATTCCTGCCCCTTTGCTCAGGCAGGACTCCTTGAGTTTCTTGCACTACTCAGGCAGTTGTTATTTCAGATCGGACTCCAGGTGGTGTCCCCTCACCTCTGGGCTGTCAGGCAGATACAAGTTATGGTTGTGTAGCAGTCCCCTGGGTACTATGTGGAGCAGCCCCTGCTTGCTCAGTGAGAACCTGAAATGGCAACAAAAAAGTGGATCAGCAGCTTCCACCTTTACGCAGAGGTAGCTGACAGGGGATGTGGATTCTCTGTGTGCCTCTGAAAAACTAGTTTGAGGCAGTCTCCTCCTTCTCAGACTGTCATCCAGCCTCAGTCTTTCTCTTGGGTGACGCTCTTCACACCAGGGTCATCTCCAGGTTGGAACATCCACATCAGAAGCACAAAGAGGTATGTGCAGTCTGTATTTGACAATCCACAGCCACACTTGGAAGAGAGGCAAAGGGCTTCTCCCCTTCTAAAGGAACTTTCCACCCTGACACAGAAACTATATTCCCACTTCTCTCTCCTGACATCCACCAAATGGTAATCTAAGAAAAACTAAACAGCAGCTCTCTATATCAGGAATTGAATTTCTAAGGTGAAGCTTCTTTCCCTACTTGGGTGTTTGGGTTCCTTCCCTACATCAAAGGAATATCAGCAATACACTTCCACTGCCTAGGCGAAAGCAACCACACCTTAATCCTGTGTAGATGAACAAGCCAGGGACTTCAAAAATGGAAACCACAGGCCTGAGCAACGCTGGCTCACGCAGATACACATGCACTGTTTACCAAACTCTGCTAGCATACCTGCTCACTTCCACATGCACTGCATCTCAGTGCTAGGCTTCCGGGTTCACTGTCAGCAGTGGAACTTTAGGCGAAAGGGCCAATAGGCTCCCATTCCCACAGCAAAGGTAAATTGGCCTATTCATGCTATAATCGATATAAAACACAGTATGCTGCTACCACTGCACTGCGCATGTGAACCTGTAACAGGGACAGTAGTGATCTTCCCACCACAGAGGATCTGCTGAGAAATACTGAAAATAAAAAGGAGCGAGAGGGAAATAGAAAGGACATCAGGATAGAAAACATAAAAAAATCAAAGTAAGGAGAAAAGAAAGTGAACATACACTACTCAATAACTAAAGGTGTTGACACTTCAAACAGAGTCTAGTAGCTCTGTTATTAAATATGTGTAGTAACATACACAAGGTGTTAAACGTCTTTAAGAAGGCCCATAGACTGTTTTAAGCATGCATGTTGCATTGAATTAGAACTTGTTTATTTTGGAGATGTCTGTCTTCATCAACTTATAATTATTGGGTGATCTTTATAGGAACAATCAACAGGTAGAGAATTAGAATCAGTGCTTAGTGCTACAGACAGATCGCAATATTGTGTCAGCTGTGGATAGCGACGTTTGTAGATGTACTAGTCAGTTTAGTCATTTATTTTCTAATTGGGTGTGTGATTTTCAAAACTCCCACTAAATGGTAAAAGAAAGAGGCTGAAATCGATGAGGACAAATTGGAACCTCTTCCATCTCTCTCTACTCCCATTCTCCTTTTCCCTGACTAGTGCTTTAAATGCCTAACCTTCCTGTGCTTTTGAGGTGAGGCCAAACAGCAAGTCTCCTGCTGAAACTGGATATTAGGTTAGGCCACCGAAAAACTGTCTTGAGGCCGCAGTGGAGTGGGTCAGCAGGTGAAAGGAATCCGCCTATCTTCATAAGGGTAATCAGCAGGGCCGGAATGGTGACCCTAATCAGCCCAGGCAAATTTTGTAAGACCAGACCCTTTACTGTCAGTAGTGAGCGAGTACAGCAAGAGAGCCTGGCCACTGCAAGGGGGGCCTGGGAGGGTTCTCCCCAACAACATTTGGAAACAAATGGCAAACACTGTGCATTCTACAAATTGTCATTATATATTCAATTGAATTAACTTTTAAAGCATAGCAAAGGATGAACCCGCAGTGCACAAGGACACCCAGTCATATCCACGGGCATTCTTATATAAAATACCACAAAAAAAGAGAGTACAGAACACAAAAAATAAGATAGACCAGTCCCCATAAATTGCCCATAGCAAACAAGCTCAGTGAGTGAGCCTGACCACTCCTATGGGGTGGGAGGGATGGGTTGATAAGGGGTCATGGGGGGGTGTTAGAAATGGGGGTCTCTAGTTGGCAGAGGTAGGTACCTATGTCCAAGTAGGGACCCTTCTTCCTAGTCAGGATAAGGGAGTTACACTCCTAAAATAACCCCTGCTCACCCCCTTGGTAGCTTGACAGAGCAGTCCGGCTTATTCTAGAGGCAGTGTGTAAAGCATTAACACATAACCAACAGTAATACAGTGAAAACACTACAAACGGACACCACACAAGTTTTAGAAAAATATCCAATATTTTATATACTTAAACAAGACCAAAAACGATAAAAATCCACCATATAGTCCGTAGAAATCTACAGTAATTCAAATAGACTTGAAATACAGTTCCTTGAAGTCGATAGCTCCCTCTCGGGCTATCACGGCATCGTGAACAACAAATCCAAACAGTTCAGGCTGACCGTGGCGTCGCGGGCCAGCTACGGTGTCGGGTAGACCCAAAAAACAGTACCTTTGGAAATGAGGGGCGTCGGCGACCTCTCGATGAGCCCCGAAGGACCGGCGTCCGTAGGCGTCAGTTCCAGAGGTCGGTGCAGGAGTCGTCAGGCCCTTGAAGTCACAAGCGTTGCAGATCAAACTCCTCGTGGTTGAAGGTCTGGAGCACATGCATGGGCAGGCGTTGGGTGCTGAGGTGTGAAGTGCAGCGATGCAGCGTGCAGTGCCCTCAGGTCGCGGTGCAGCAGCGGCTCAGTGACGGTTGTCCAGCAGCGTCTGTGAGGCCAGGGCTGAGGTGCTAAGTGATGCGGTGCTTGTCGCGATGCTGGCAGGTCACGGTGCAAGCAGCAGCGTCGTCGTTGCTGAAGTGCTGTTGTTGGCAGACGAACTTGAGTAAATGGCACCGGGCTTCGGTAGGCCAAGGCTGCAGTGCGGGATGAGGGTGTTGCATCGTGTAACTTACAAGTGGTGCCCTGGAACCACGGTGCAAACAGCACCATCGAGGTTGGCGTGAAGCGGCTGCAATAAGTGAAATGGTGCGAAGTGCGTTGCCCACAGGTCGCGGTGTAAGCAGCGGCTCAGTGGCGGCATCAGGTGGTGTCATCGGTGAGACCAGGGTTGCAGTGCAAAGTGCGGCGGTGCCGTCTGCGGTGCCTTCAGGACACAGAGTCTGCAGCAGTGTCGTAGACGGCGTCGGATTGCTTTTTCTTCTGTTGCAGCCCAAAACCACAGTCCCCTGTGCTGAGGGTAGAAGAACTTGAAGTCTTTACTGTTCCTGAGACTTCTTGAACAGGGGCCAAGCTCTAGCTCTAGCCCTTGGAGAAACTCACTAAAAGGAAATTGCAGAAAGTTCAGTCTAGTCCATTCACTGCCCAAGACAGAAGCAGCCACTGCAGGTCAACACAGCAAGGCACACAGCAAAGTGGTAGTCTCTCCTTACAGCTTCTCCAGCTCTTCTTCTCGGCGGTCTTCTTGGTTCCAAAAGAGTTCTAAAGTTCTGGGATCTGGGCCCCAGTGGGAAACTACCTTTACAACGCAGTCATTACATCGCACTACATTTACAACGCAGTCATTACATCGCAACATCCTTTACAACGCATGTCACCACAACGTAGCCATTACATTGCATGTCACTACAATGCATGACACTACAACGCATGTCACTACAACGCAAGTATTACATTGTATGTCATTACAACGCATACCATTACAACGCATAGTACACCTACACTATCCAACACTTACTCTACTGGTGCACCCCTTGTAGTTAGAATAGTAATTTTTACCCCTACACTATCCAACACTTACCCTACTGTTGTACCCCCTGGAGTTATAATAGTAATTTTTACCCCTACACAATCCAATACTTATCCTACAGTTGCACCACCTGGAGTTAGAATAGTAATTTTTACCCCTACACTATCCAACACTTACCTTAAATGCAATGTAATGGTATGCATTGTAAAGGTATAATCTGATGTAATGGAATGCGTTGTAAATGTAGTTTTTAAAAATGTGTTGTAATGGCATGCAATGTAAATTTATGTTTTGTAAAGGATGTTGCGATGTAAAACTGTGTTGTAAAGGCATGCATTGTAAATGTATGTGTTGTAATGTCATACATTAATTCCCAGTACTTATACCCAAAATTCCTTTTTTCTCTCAGGCAGAAAGTGTCTGTGCTTAGTCCAAACCAGTTCTTTCCTCTCTGGCCCAGCTTCCCACAGGGTGTGGAGACAGCATTGTGCAAAGCAGAACAGGCCCATTTAGATGCAAGGAAATCTCCTCCCACTACTCTGAATGCAGCCCAGGTCTTATCAGCCCAGCCCTGACCCATCAGAATCTCTGGGGCCACTGCTCCTCCACAGCCCCTGTCATCCCAAAGCCAGGCAGTCAATCCACAAACCCAGCAGAGGCACACAGCAAGAAAATACCTACTTTCTAAAAGTGGTATTTTCAAACACAGAATGTAAAAATCATCTTCACTAAAAGATGCATTTTAACATTCTGAATCCAGGCATAGTAAACTTTATTTTCCTACCAGGTTCCCAGGAGTAGTTATGCGTATAGGGTGTTGTAAGCAAACTCCCCATTCTGTCCTATGGGAACAGGCAGCTTTGCAATACTGAAAAATGAAATTGGCAGTGTTTCACTATTAGGAAATGCCACACACACCAGGGCATTTCCTACCTTCCCCATACACTGCACCTTGCCCACAGGGGTGCCTTAGGCTTACCTTAAGGGTGACTAACATGTAGGAAAAGGGAAGGTTAGGGCCTGGCAAGTAGGTGCACTTGCCAGGTCGACACAGCAGTTACAAACTGCACAGTGGCAGGCCTTCAGTGGCAGGTCTGAGTTACCTTTACATGGCTACTTCCGTGGGTGGCACAATAAGTACTGCAAGCCCGCCAGTAGCATTTGATTAACAGGCCCTGGCACTCTCAGTGCACTCAACAAGGGACTCGCCAGTAAATCAAATATGCCAATCATGGAAACACCAATCCATAACACAAATAACATAGAGAGCATATGAACTTTAGCACTGAATAGCAGTGGTAAAGTGCCCAGAGTCCTAAAACCAACAACAGCAGGTCAGGGAAAAACAGGAGGAAGAAGCAAAAGGTTTGGGGATAACCCTGCAAAAAGGGCCATTTCCAATAGGGTGTTCACCCAAGACAATTTAGAAAAATTGCAAAAATGCTGTATTTTACAACACATTTTTCTTTATTTATATTCAACTGTATTAACTTTTAAGCATAGTAAATTATGACCCTATAGTTCACAAGAATACCCAGTCATACCAGCCGTGTCAAGTACCATGCATAAGTTGCTAGACTAATGCATTTCAGTGTGGTGGTCTGCATCACCGCACTGAAATGAAAAATCACACATAATAGCGCCTCCTCAGCTGTCAAGCAGGAGCACTATTAGCACCAGTGACAGAAAGCTGTCTGGCTCTGTCCTGCTTGCCAGCAGATTTGGGGGCCAGCTCAGTTCGTTCTGGGCTGGCTTAGGCAGTGCACAAACAAAGAAACATTCTCACCTGGGCATCAGATTCACTGATGTTAGTCACAACTCGAGTCGGTGATGCTTTCCCACTGGCCATAAGCTGCCTGAGTGGCAGACGGCATAAAGTTATGTTAGCAGCGCACCCTGTGTCCCGGTCATAATGAAGTTACGGCTGACCCAGACCGCGGCCGAATGGCGCAGGCAGCTGCACTGCAGTCCAGCATCCATGATGACAATACACAGGTCATTGAATCCTGGACCCGAAGCTTCTCTCTTGTGTTAATTCCAGGGTTATAGTATGTTGTTTAAAGAGAGTGTAGTCTTCCACACTCCCCTCCTCCCCAGGAACCCCTACCCTGTTTTATCAGTGCCAGATTCCTGTCTTGGCTGCAGCAGCTGCAGGCTGTCAGCCAGAGCACAGGAATGGCTGGGGCAACTAGGTGGGCAACATCTAAGGTAGCCACTTCGGTGCATGCCACATAGGCTTTGACACAGGAATCATGTCAGGGGTGATGAGGGAAGTCATGTGATATCAAATATGACATATTTCAGCTGTACCATAATGGAGCTGGCAGCCTCGGGTGCCAAGGTGTCAGCCCATGTTATCCTATGGTCCGCTGATCACTTATAGTAGCCCTTAATGGAAAAAGGCTTCTATAGGGACATATAAGCTTGCACTTATATGTCCACATCTTTAATATAATGAACCCTGCCTCCTGGGCTCAGGAGGCCTTCCTTAGGGGTGAGTAGCGTATATTAAAAATGGTGCTTCTGCTGAGCTGTACAAGGGCCTGGTGGGGAAGCCCGCCCTGCACATGCTCAACATGGGGGCACAAGATGAGGGCCAATTCCCAGAAGACGTGAGTATGGCAACTATAGTGGTCATCCTGAAAAAGGGCAAACCCCATGATCAATGCAGCTCCTATAGAACCATCTCCCTCTTGAATTTTGAGGCCAAAGTTTTAGCAAAGGTTCTTGCAAATCGCTTGAGCCCAATCATCCAATCCCTGATACACCCAGACCAGTCCGGCTTTATGCAACACAAGAGCACTAGGCTCATCTCCGCAGCCTTTATGGCGTAATGCACATGACTAAAAAGCACCCAGACGTACCGGAGGCTATCCTGTCTCTTGATGTGCGAATGGCGTTGAACAGTATCAAATGGACATATTAATTTGCTGTGCTGAACAAGATAGGACTTGGCCCAAGATTAGGGAATTGGATATGACTGTTGTATACTGCCCCTCTGGCCCGCGTAAGAGATAACAGAAATATCTCCAGAGCCTTTCCACTTCATAGTGGCACTCGACAGGGGTGTCTGCTGTCGCCAATGTTGTTTGCGCTCGAGCTTAAGCTGCTGGCCACCTGGATACAGGGTGACCCACTGGTAAGAGGCATTGAACTGGGAGGGGAAGAGTGCATATCCCTGTATGCAGACTACGTCTTGCTTTATGCCCACAGACCTCGACAGACATTCCATATGCTCATTCATATAACACGGGCCTTCTGTACATATTCGGGATACTGCATACATTGGGATAAATCCCTAGTGTTTTCCCTGACGGGAGAGCTGCCAGCCCTAACATCAGCATGCCAAGAGATGGTGCAAAAAGAGACATTCAAATATCTGGGCATATGGATCACTAAGTCAGAGGAGGAGTTTATACAATTAAATGTACAGGCACAGTTAGACTGACTGAAGGAGTTCGTGTCACATTGGATGCGATTACCGGTCTCCCTTATGGGCAGAGCAGTCTTATTTAAAATGATGGCCCTGCCACGTCTACTATATGTGGTACAGAACATTCCTTATCGGATATCGGAGACCTTTTTTTGAGCTGTTGAGTCCGAGCAGTGAGCGCTGCTGTGGGGGAGGAGGGGCAACTCTCAGGATCACACTCAAGAAACTTCAGAAAGGAGTATACGGAGGGGGGTTGGCAGTGCTGGATATGACAAAATATTATTGGGCCCCGCAAACTGGTTAATATCAATGGCTAGGAATTCGCACCACTCGAGGAACGGGAGTATAGGGTGGACAGATGGGCATGCCTGCATCAGTTAACATGTAAAAAATAGAGATTGAGCAGGGTAAGCCCACAAGGATAGATACTTTAAAAACATAGAACGTACACTGGTGTGGCTTTGTAACACACAGAGTGTCATGATCTGTCAAACGCCGCCTACCTGACTACAACTCCCAGAATGCCAACATAGTGGGAGGAGTTCTGGACATATACCCAGCGCAACACCAGGGCGCACTGTATGTGATTACCTTTTCCGAACCTTGTTTGTTTTGTGTGCGTTCCTGATGGAGGAACGGGTGTTTGGACTAGTGAGTTAAGGATCGCGTTTGAGAAGGCAAGCGTTCCGGATTTTCCAAGGGTTTCTTCTTGCAACTTCCAGGAGGAAAAAGACCTTCGTTTCAGTCCTTCCCGCTTGCGGCTGCAGCGGGGAAGGACTCACGCGTTCTCGGCTGAGACGCGGTCACTCGGAGCTCTGTGACGGCGGAAAGAGCTCTGCTACGTTTCCTCAGCATTGGTTTCCTTCCTGCTTGCGGCTGCAGCGGGGAAGGTTTTGGGCATTACCGAGTCTCGGCTGAGACGTAGCTGTTTTGATCCCGGCAACGACGAAAGGATTCCAACTGTTGTTTCCGCATTTGCTTCCTTCCCGCTTGCAGCTGCAGTGGGGAAGGATTTTGTTGGGATTCAGCGCAACTATAAACATCGGACAAAGCATCCGGCCTGAAAGGTTTGCGCAAGTCTCATTTGTTTGGATGCTACACACCTGTAAGCCTCGGAGGAGGTTGGAACTTGTACCTTGTTTATTGTCCCTATTTTGTGAGTGTTCCGTTTAGTTGGGCCCAGCTAGGAATACTTGTTGTTCTCTTTTTGTTCATATCTCGGATGGCCTGTTTGCAGTGACTGGGATTCACAGAAACATTGTTCGCCAGCATACTGCAGTAACTTCATTCCTTCCAGTGAGATTTCGGCCTCTGGGTTACTGGAGAGAGTTCTTTATTGTTTATGGGGAAGCGAGAAAAAGGGTATGTTTGTTTAGGTGTTACTGTTTTTTCATTTCTGAGTATCTGTGAACTGGAACTAATTCTGGGCTTGTTTTTCAGGTAGCTACCACAAAGTAGAGAAGTATCTACTAAACTAGAGAGGAAGGGCTAACCTCCTGATTGACGGGGTAGGTGGAGGTTATTAGCGAGAATATATGAGAGTAGTTAGGATTGAATGCTATAACCCTTTTTCTCTTTTGTCGTTTCAGCTATCCCTTCCGTTGCTGCCCCTTCCCTTACCTTACCCTCGCTTGATTACCTCTACGCTCTGTGTTAGTACAATAGTCAGAGTGTGGGGAAATCAGGAGGTGGACCCCTTTCGGCATCACCCTGATCCAGAGGAGAAGACAACTGTAACACAGAGAGCCATAAAGGTAGCTGGAGATTATGTGTGGTGCTTTGATTGAGAAGTATTTTGAGGTGTCTTGGCTTTTTAGTCCCAGGAACTTTGCTCTAGTGTGTGCCTTTGGTATGGTACTTTGCTTCAGCGCCGTCTCTCTAGCATCATTCTCTGCAAGGCAGCTCTGTATCACAGAGGTTTCTCTTGTCTTTGACTCTCCTACACTATTCTGTTCCTGATAGGTCTCTTTGATGTCTGTCTCTGCTTTATTTCTCCGAGTCAGACAAGTAGATATAAAGTCTGTTGTTATAACACTGTGACCCAGAGCTTTTTCTATATGATCTGTCTATTGTCTGATACTGTTTTCTATTATGGGCTTTGTATGGCCTGTCTCCACTATAATATAATGTCAGATTTGCCTTTAATATCTGTATGTGCTCCGACGTTTTCTTCCAGAGATGCCTCTATAATATCAATCTATGTTATTGTATTCTACTCTACAGACATCGGCCTCTGCTGAATTATCTTGTCTCGGAGAGGTCTGTATAGACTAGTATGTGATATTCTGCAGTCCGCTGGAGTGGTCTCTTCAGTGCAATTTGACGATATGTCACTCTAGCCCAAAAACATTCCTGTAATAATTTTTTGCAGTCGCTATACCTTTAAATGGAGCAGCCAGGATTTGACACGCTGCAGGTTGCTGACCGTTGTGATAATTTTATAGGCCCCCTGTAATAATTAAATCATCCATTTGGAGTTAATTGAGTAAATATTGTTAGAAGCTGTTTCAATGGAAAACATTGTTGATTGAGAAGGCACAGGACTAGACTAGCGTTAATATGGAAATCAATGCATTCATTGCTAAAAATAAAATCTCATCCTTATTAATACAATTGTTCATTCTGAGCTTCACATAAACCTCGACTCACAAATATATAGTCAAGCAGGCCCTGAGACATAGGCCCGGGATTACTTATTAATAGGTCACAGGGGAGGAGGGTGTGCGTAATTGGCAGGAAACTTTGGGCATGAAACTCTTGATCAATCCCACAGATAGGTGCAGCAAAATTAAATTGGTCAAGGGCGATTGCCCCAATAAAGCACACATGGCAGGAAGGGTTGGGTGCACTCCTAAAACACCGTAAATTCAGATGTCGCATGAGTTAGGAACACATAGCCAATAAGGACCTAGCACATGTAGTGATCACGCGCTCCCCATGCCGGAAATCTGGACATAGTATCCACTGGCAACACTGTGTCCACGCGAGGTCGAGACCCACCTGTAGTCACCATTTGACCATTAATTTATTACTCCAAAGGCGCAACCAACATTCCTCACCATATATGGTATGCTGGAAACTGTTATGACATGTTTGTATTTGTATATAAAAGGACATCCACTGAATGTAAATTGAGACAGTCCCCAGAACTAGTGCCTGTAACTGCCCTCCCAGCCCTAATGTTTAATTAAACAAGCTGTTCCTGTTTTGCCAAACGCCTCTTGTCTTGTGTTTTTTCTAAGGGGTTGCAATTCAAGCAACATTAGACGGAAACCAGGGCAGTGAGATTTTTTTTTTTGCAGTTTTATATAGCACGAAATCGACCCAAACGTATTGCAGCTCTTTACGTGAACACTATTTACTTTACACAAGGTTACATTCATTTTTTAGGCATGGGACAAATAAGGGATGTGCCTGGAATCACAGGATGTAGAGTCCATGCCGAGACTTGATCCTTGTTCCTCAGTTTTGAAGTTGGCAACTATGGTCCTAATGAAGAAACACAAGGAGATGATGGACAAAACTTTTCAGACACTCACTCCCAGTCACAGATCTGGGTTGAATCCACCAGCTATATGCAAATCAGTCTTGACACAGTGCCTCATGGGAACAATCCAGCCCGAGCTGCGAAGTAAACAAGTGTACATTTGTGCGTCAGTGGGGGGAGTACCTAGGTCACAATACATTGTATGAAGGGATCAAACCCAAGCACAAACTAATGGAGGCTATTGAGAAAGCACCATGCCTAATGGATAAGGACCAATTAAAGTTGTTTTTAGGCCTAGCAGAATATTATGCCACATTTGTCAGAGGGTCTGCAGATATTGCACAGCCGTTGTGTGTGTTGATGAGAAAAGGACAAAAATATGAGTGGACAAAGGAATGCCAGTTGGCATTTGATTATGTTAAGAAAGGTATTGTAAATGCGGTTGAGTAAAAAACCTTTTGATTTCTGTGACTACACCATTGTATCCACAGATGCCGGCAGGCATGGATTGGGGGCAGTACTGATGCAAGTAGGAAATGGTAAGGAGAGAGTGGTATTTGCGCCAAGAACGTTAAAAGGTGCTGAAATAAGTTATTCTACGATTGAAAAGGAAGCATTTGCCTGTGGGTGGAGAGTCCAACATTTCAGAAATTTTGTGTGGGGAAGAATGTTCAAATTGCAGACCGATCATAAACCACTGGTTGATGTGTTTACAATGAAAGGGGCGACTGGAGCTTCTCCATGAATAGCAAAGTGGATATATAGATCACAGGACTACACGTTTGCGGTGAAGTCTGTCCCTGGAATTGTAAATGTAAATGCCAACTGCTTATTGAGATTACCAGTACAGAAAGATAATGAAGAGGAAGAATGGATGGTTGCCAACATTATCGACATTAAGGTCAAAGCTGTGTCAGAGAGGGAATGGAAAGAGGTGATGGCAAGGGATACAGAAATGCAGGTTCTTGCTAAAAGTTTACCCAAGGAGTGGTCTAAATAAGAGATATGAAGGTGTTGATTAATTATAATGACGTATGATCTGAGTTGTCATACTAGGAGAGTATCATAAGAAGAGGCGACAAGTTTGAGTTGCCATTGGAGTTGAGAGAAAGATTGTTGGGGGCCCTGCAAGAAGGTCAGGAAGGTATGTCTTGGATGAAAAGGAAGGCTGGGGCGGCTGGTGAATTTAGAAAGTGGTGAGCCGGAAAATAGTATCGTAGTATAACGAGCGAGCGAGCGAAGCGAGGGAGCCCGAACTGCAAAAGGAGGGTGCGGGGGTTTTCCGCCCGCCAGAAAATTTTTCACTAAATTGATTCAAATGGTGGCTTTTACATAACATATTTACTGCAAATTGTCACAAACATGGGGTCCAAATATAGCATTTTAAAGCACAAGTGAGAAGTAAACATTAGAAACATATAAAAAATGTGCCCAATCCTTTAACTGGTCTGCTTGCAAAATGACCCCCAAGCACACAGGACCTTGGAACTCCGGACTAAAACCGGCCACCTCTGATTATTCACAGTGTTTTTGTTTTCTTTTGTGTGTTTGACAGTGCCTCTATTGCTGCAAACAAGGGTAAATTCACACTTTCTCTGGAAGGTTTTTTTTGTGTAGCTTACATTTCCATAATTATTATCTCAGTGAAACACTTTTGTTTGCTATTATGTACCACACACATTTCATAGTAGTCTACAGGGTTGCTCCTATTCTCTTATAAACTTAGTTAAGATAGTCCTACACTGTATGTGTGAATTTAGTCCAAGCAACCAGCTTAGGTTTTGCATACATACTGCAGATGTGGGCAGAGAGTACATTAAGCTGTTGATGCATGCAAGAGAGCAGTTTAAAGGCAGAGATTTTATTTTATTATCAGAAGTGGTGTCAAATGATATTGACCCTGGAATTAGCAAGGCCACCTAGGTCTCTGCCTTGTCCATTTCCTAGCTGAGCCTGACAGATTGTCAGATTATAGCTCCAAATGGGGGTAGCAGGTCTTGGATATCCATATCAGGAGTGGTCATTTGGCATGTGTTCTACTCTTCCCTTTCCTAACCTCAACGTTTCCTACAAACCCTGCAGACAAATCTGGGTGCTGATGCTAGTGTTGCTCTTAGTCTGAACTCAGAAGGTCTTCGAATCCAGGGCCTCACTTTTAAGAACTGTCTCATTTATACAATGGGTGAGCTCGGGCTATTTGCAAATCCCTGCTTAGTCACACATTAGAAGAGGGTAGCTCTTATTTCACATTCACCCTTCTAAAAATCAAATTGCCTCTTTAGAATTCAAACAAACTCCCAAGATTCCTCATACAATACCCAGGTCCTCAGCTTCAAAAGGAAATAAACATGAGGTGTCAACATTTATATTGGGATGAACACGACTACAAGTACCAGGGTGCATAGAGAAAAAATGGATGACCTACACACACAATGACACAGGAAACCAGCGAGCTCCACAGATTTTCAGTATCCTACTAAAATAGTTTATCTTATCTCCAGTACTTTAATAGGATCGTCCAACTTCTGCTCAATAGAGTCAGCAGGGCGACATTTAGGCAGCACTCTCAAATTTCCATGGTCCATAGTGAGGAACGCACATGGGAATTCTGACACTTACATTCCTATGCATCCTAGTATATAGTTAGCCTTCCAAGCTCCAGAATGGAAACTAAACTTGACGAGATGAGCTACTCAGGAAAGCACCAGGGAAGCTTGAGAGCTCCTGTTGGGTGAGCTGCCCGAGTTCAGTTGACTGACAGAACCAGAGCGCGGGCTACCTAGCACTCCACTTACCTCTGCTTCCGTCGCACGAGCAGCAGCGACGGGGCAAGCAGGAGGAGAATAGGATCGGGAGGCAGTCGGCGCACAGGAGGTATTTTTTTCTTGGAAAACACGCACCCCCTCCGATTTTCTCCTCAGTTCTCAGAACCATAAAGGTATCCAGGAAGCTGCTTAGGGCTGTGTTAACAACACCTCAAGTTCAGGAACCCTAAGCACGCTGTATCTAAGGTCTTGTGTCAGATTCGGACACTGCATCGTCAGTCACTATGATTGCAAAAACAAAGGCGCAGCCAGTGCTTAATTTGTAAAAATATAGGTGCCAGGGCCCTCGTCAGGTGGACACTGTAGCTTGGACTATCCAATGTCCCTGCTAGTGCTGCCAGTGACAGTATCAGCACGACTACTAACCATCATGCTCTTACAAGTGTGACAATTCATACTAT
Source organism: Lissotriton helveticus (assembly GCF_964261635.1). Classification (NCBI taxonomy): domain Eukaryota; kingdom Metazoa; phylum Chordata; class Amphibia; order Caudata; family Salamandridae; genus Lissotriton; species Lissotriton helveticus. Next base: position 1,377,907,508 of record NC_136061.1, read on the forward strand.
TCCAGGCCCCCAAAGCTTTAAGAGTGGCTTGGGTGGCAGGACAGTCAGCTATTAATCATTGGTAATGTATATTGAATGAATAAACAGTTTTTGTTTTGCTCTTCCTAAATTTGGCAGACAATGCCAACATGTGGCAGACTAAGATAAGCACTGGTGCAGACAATTAAGTGTTGGTGCCAAGCACCGGAAATTACTGGCTCAAATTAAGCTGAGTAGCAAGATCATGCTGGGCCCAGGATGGTCAGGCCTCAGTCAAGTTCAAGTTCAAGAAGTCTTTATTCGATTAGTTCATCATAAAAGACATAAAATACATTTATACATATAAAACAATTAAAACAAGTATTAAAGCATTGTCAAACTAATCAGCTTCTTGCATATATTTACAAAATTTACAGAGACGCACAAATGCAACCATAATTAAACAGAATACAGGTCTCCATGTAAAAAGTCACATCATTTAAGACCCCGTTAGATTGCTTTTAATGAGCCTACTTCTAAGCAACCAGGCCCACCCCAAAAATTTAGCAACACCCACGACAATCAGAGGGTCCAGATTGGTCTTTAACATTCTACTTGCTTCCCCAGCCGATCTTGTGCCTAAATTTCTGCATACCGGCCTAAGCCATTTGGCTCTTGGGGCAGAGTATAGTGGACACACATATAAAAAATGATTCAAATTTTCCACAATACCTTGACACTTGGGACAAAACCCCGTCCTTTCTGCACCCCACTTTTTGGTAAAATCCCCAAGGGGAAGTGAACCGCATCTAAATTGAAAGAATAATTTGCGGTCCGCGGGTTTTGTTATTATATCCCAATATCTTTCCAGCTTGGGCGCATCCTTAAATACAATGAACAGACCTGTGAGGCTACTCGAGTTCGTTTTAGAGTACCTATTGTGTAACACCCATTCCCAGTAACAATGTTTAAGATCCTTTTTTGAGGGGAATTTGGCTGTTTCCGGTGTGAGCCACAGGTCACCATACCCCAGAGCTATTAGGGTAGCCTTAAGGTCTCTGAACCAGCCAATGTTTGTGGCACCGGAGCTGTTTCTTACCTCCAAGCAAGCTTTTGCATAATGTTGGAGTTCCGGCGTAGTCCAAAGACGATGCCAGAATGTTAAGGGGCGAAGTCTTGCTAGGTCCTCTACCGGTTGGCACCCCAAGTCATAAAGAAGGGGAATTAATGGTGTTGACTGAGGCAGACCCGTTGCCATTCTTAAGAATTTATTTTGGGCTTGTCTTAGCGGGTCCAAATTGCTACCACCCCACAGTTCCGCTCCATATAGGACTGCTGATAAAATCTTGCCACCATAGATCTTAAGGAGCGGGGACATTGGCCTTGTAAATGACCCTTTATGTTCCTTAATCAAAGCCCCACCCAACTGCTGATGCTTCAAGGTCATGAGCTCGATCTGATGTGTCCAACTCATAGTCTCACTAAAGGTGACTCCCAGGTATGTGAAATGTTTTGTCTGCTCCAGGGGGATACCCCCCATGGAGACCCTGGCATTTATTTGTTTGTGCCCTCTTAAAACCATAAATTTGGTTTTGGACACGTTCACCTCCAGCTCATGTTCGCTGCAGAAACTCTCGAACCTTGACAGTGCTTTCTGCAAACCCTGCCTGGTTCGTGAAATCAGGAGAGTATCGTCAGCGAACATGAGCAGGGGGATTTTCGCTCCAGCCAAACTTGGGGCGTCCGTGGAAAAGTTGTCATAATACTTGGTAACCCTATTAATATAGAGAGAAAACAAAGTGGGTGCCAAAACACAACCTTGCCTGACACCTTTAGCCACTGGAAAGTTCTCCGTCACCTCACCCGGTTTTCCCCATCGCACAAATGCAAAAGTCTGTGCATGAAGGTTCACAATGAGACGTACCAAGGTGGGGGGCATACCCATATCTAGTAGGGATTTCCATAACCCAGCCCTCGGGACCAAGTCAAACGCTGACCTTAGGTCCACGAAGGCCGCGTATAGGTTGCCTTTGCCCAGGGTAACCGTCTTCCAATGCAAAAGCATGAAACGGAATGCCTGATCCAAGGTGCTCACATGGGGTCTAAACCCGGCTTGTAGAGGAGTAAGGATGTCATGCTCCTCTATCCATGCCTGTATCCTAGTAAGGACAAGACGGGTTATGATCTTCTGTACCGCGTCTATTAGACTGATCGGCCGGTAGTTGGATGGAACCGACCGATCACCCTTCTTAAAAATAGTCAATATTTCGGCACCAGCCCAGGAATCGGGTACCCTAGCGTCCGTGGCCAGTGCATTTACCAAACGCACTATGTATGGTACCCATAGGTCATGGTCCTGTTGGAATATATCCGCTGGGATACAGTCAGGACCAGGCGCTTTTCCCCTAGAGATGGCTTTCAGGACTGCTTCGACTTCATTAGCCGAGAACACAAGTGTGTCATATGATAATGGCCAACTAATAGAAACTTAATCGGGGATAAGTCAAGTTGTGGTATCCCCCAGGTCAGATCCTCTGCTTCAGTTAGTAAACCATCATCTTTACTTAATGGTTCAAAGCAGGTATTAAGGTCACCCATCACAACCACATGACCAATATTTATGGTAGAACTTAAGAAATCATCCAAACAAGTATGGGTGGGTGAAACTCTGCCACCCGTGATTCCTCTAGCATATACATTGATCAGCAGTATATCCAACCCACTGCATGTTCTAATACTAACTATCAATATATCAGGACAGTCAATAAAGATTTCTTTGACAGTTACACCTGCAGCTTGGCGAACCCATGTTGTGAGGCTACCCATAGCGCGACCTCTTAGACCTTTGGTCGCTGGTTTATTAAAATTCAAGAAACCTTGGAGATACATTGGTGAGGTTGCCCAAGTCTCCTGAAAGGACCAAACATCTCCTTGACTGATGAACTCAACCCAGTCAGGAATGCATATACGAGATTCAATACCTGCGATGTTCCAACATCCCATAGTAGTACCCTTTTTGCACACTCGATCACACAGTTTAATTATCTCAAGAGGGTGGGATTCGTTAGACTGGGGTGGGGGTACTTCAGGCACAGGGGCAGCTATGATCGTACCTGCCATTGGCGAGCACACTGACCCGGCCTGATGACTTGGCTCTGGGTTTACGCCCACTGTGGTGACGTCCATTGTAGACGATGAGGTGGATACTTTATCTAATATGTCAATCTCCACTGGGTAAACCATGCCCCCTTCCATACTATTGCAAGGTTGAACATCAAAACTTCCAGCATTGCTTGGTGGGTTAATCAAGTCATCTCCCCCACCCATATCATCAGATTTGGATTCATCATCCCTTGACGAGAAAGCTGGTCAATCGTTTGTCGACAACCCTGATAGGGGGTCATAGAGGTTTCTCAGCGGGATGCTCCAATACTCTTTAGGCTTTAGGCTGGATGGATAATGTTGTGCTGGGTAGGGATTTGGAGGCTGTTGAAACTGTGGGAAAACAGGGGTGATAGGAACTAAAGGATACAGGGACTTATTAGGAAGAGGAAAGTTCAATAAGGCTGGGGGGCCAGGAGGTTGGGGTTTAATTTTAGCCAAACCTGGTGTTTGAGGAGGACAGTTGTAGCTAGATTGAGTGTAAGAGCGGTACCATGCCTCAGGGTTAAATTGGGGTCCATAGAAGCTAGATGTAAAGTTGGACCATTTGAGGAGACTTTTGGTGTTTTTGACAGGGGGTTGTTCAGTTAGATTAATCAGGGTCTCTGGATAAAAATAACTAAGGTTCCTAGTGGAGATCCCTCCCTCATTTCTTCCTACAAACCAGTCTGAGATATGGGATACTACTCTATGGTCCCTAAAGTTGATAATTACTATATCCCCCTCTATATCCTTGGGGCGAACCCCCACCCATTGACATCTTCTGACCGAAACGATATCCCCGTTAAGGTGTGCAGGAAGGGGTCTGTTTGTTTTCAGCCAGAAGATGACTTTATTTTTTAGGCTTTCATTATTTTCCCGATCCCCTTCCGAAACTGGTGGCACACCCGTCATTACAATAACATAATTCATGGAATCCGGTGGCAGCTCCACATTGTGCCTCCGTGGTATGGATTTGTGAGGTTTACTATTAGAAGTAACAGATTTGCCCACCCCTTTCTTTGGTTGTTGCACTGCTCCCTTTGAAGGTGGTTTATTAACAACCACCCTGAGATTCGCTTTGGCTGTGCTAGCTGGCCTGGGGAGATTAACAGCCAAAGCCGATACTTTGTTTGAGGTAGTGGCTACATTAGTTGTACAATTAGGATGTTGACTGGTGGTAATATTTATTTTACCAACCGCTTGAATAGTACCTTGTGATTTAGTGGATGTACCCTTGCCCTTAACTGAGCTAGAGGGTTGTGTTAGCTCAGTGGACGCCAATAGGCGATCCAATTTGTCACCCATTATCCTAACGCGCTCCAGAAAGGGTAACATATATGATTTAATGAGCTTCTCTATACTGGCATAAGACACCTCATTAAACCCTTCAATAGCCAAATCAGGAGTAGCCATATTTTGTGATTCTGGCAGCGGTAACTCTGCATTAGGTGGGATCAGTAGCTCAGAGATACCTTTGAGTGGAGGTGGTGGTGGTGTCTGACAGCTTTGGCCTTTCCTTTTTACCCCACCCTTTCTCCTTTTTTTTCTAGGTGGAGAACGCACAACCCTCCTTGCCATATCAGGCTTGGTACCAGCGTCACACACACTCATTGGGGGTAGATTCTCGCCTGGATCAAGGCAAACCAGTGACGAGTTGGGCAACGTGGGACGTGGATCAGAATCCGTGATTTGGATATCGGGGATGTTTGTATCAACAAAGCTAGAGTGATCAATGGGAGGGCAAACTAACTGGCCTCCACTGGTAGCACTAGCGCATGGCGGGGAGATAATGGGAAACCTAAATATACTGGGGATTTGGTTAATATCTGTAACATCATCCTCAATGGAACTCAACCCTCGGGCATCCGTAACCTGAGTGAGGGTTGGGTCTAAGGAGGTGGGCAGTGGAATTTTCTTCAGTTGCTCAATTGAGCGTCGTCGCTCAGCCCTTCTCTCTGCAAGGAGGAGATCCATATCTGCTTCCTTGGTGGTTTTTTAAAAAAATGTATCGAGTGGGCCAAGTACAGAGATGCCCACACCTGGGGGAGCTGAATGACTCATATCCAAGAAAGGCGAGTTAGGCTATCCAACCCGATATTAGTACCTCAATACACTGCTGACAACAGCGAAACAGTGGACAGCAAATGAGAGAAAAAATAATTAGAAAACAAAGCCAAATACAAATGACAATGACAGTAACCTGGCCCAGCCCGGCCTCTTACGGCCCCGGACGGCCACAGACGGTCCCGCCCTTGTCCCGGGCTTCTCCCGGCGCCCTCCCGCGCGCTCCCGCGTTGCGGAGGACCACTTAATGATTATAGCTGAGAGGTAACAAGGGGGCGTGGGCAACAGGGAGAGCGTCACCAGGTGCTTCCAGTTAGGTGAGTAGCAGGGACTCTTGGGAAGTGGAGTCCTGCTGTAGGCACGCTCGCAGCCCTGTTTTTCTAGTACCCTACAAGTTTGTTTTCCAATTCTGCACACCCTTTTCTCCAACCGCACTACTCCACGCAGCGGGACCCGCGAAGCGGGTCCGGCAAGGAGCGGCGGTTTAAAGGTGCAGGCAGCGGCAGTACAGTGCTAGAGACGCCGACCAAAGTCCACAGCGTCATAGTTCCAAAGTCAGTGGCAGCAAACAGAAAAGCAGTCTTCACTCCACCAACGCAGAGAGGCCATTGGGTGTTGTAAGGAGTTAGTTTAGAACAGTTCGAGCATTGTGATGTCATGTTTGTTCGTGCGACAAGAAGCTGGAGTGTATTATTATTTTATACAGCCGAGCTTGCTCCTGATCCTGAATAAAGCTGCCTTTTGAGAATAAAAAAACCCCCAAACCTTTGGTGATTTTCCTCCCAACCTATGCTTCAACGCCAAAAGCAGCAAGTACAGCCGAATACGCCAAAATCCCAAACACCACACTGTTGTGCAAACATTGGTCAAAAGTCATGCAAATGGCAAAAGGCTGCTCTTGAACAGCACCCCACATGAAAACATACACGTCCCTATTCTAATATGTCCATATGGAACTGGCGTACTTTGTCTTTCTGTGGCCATCAGACGGGTTCCTGTCGCCGAGAAATACAATAGCAGAAAAGAGGCAGCTGACATAAATTAAGGACGTATATAAATACATGCACCTCAGAATGAAAGACAGGCCAGAAATTGACTGTCATGGGTAAACCTGATGCAGATCGAGTACAATAAATGTGGCTTGCCGACCAGGGCACTGAAAAATACATTGCATCTTGCTGTTTAATTTCCAGAAGGAATTGTGTGTGGGGAAAGGATGTTTGGTACTAGGGGAAGAACTAGACAGTATGCTGGCTTTCTTCCTTGTTGACGCCCCACACAAGGAACCATTGCAGAAAGGATTGCCCAAACAGGTGTACACTACACATAGTCTCACACACACACACACACACCCTCAGAGTAGCGAGTACTGCCCCGTTGAGGTAAACTTATGCCAAAGACAGGTACACTCTAACCTGGGCGATGACAGGGCGCCTGTACACTGTAAGTCCGGCCATACTATGCACTTATGCCACTGCCACTTTGATCACACCACACACAACACGCCAACCATACCGCACTCACGGGCAGATACTTCGGCCAAGTGCGACATGTTAGGGATCAGAGGAGAGGCCATGGGGTGCAGGCTTCGACTGAGGCAGAGAGGCCAAGTGCGGCGTGTACAAAATGGTCTGTTTTCTGTGGAACTGGCCAGCTGAATACAATGATGTCAAAGCATGCAAAGCCTCAGTAACCAAGGTTAGTGATGGACCCGGTGGCGGCTCACAGTACTCGCGGGGGGGGTCACGCGTGGTTGGGGGCCAAGGGAGAATAACATTTTTAAAACGTACCTGACCGCCTCTGCTCCTGGTCCGCGTTGGCGCCTCTTCAAAGAGGAACAGCAGCACTGGAGTGGCAACCCCTCAGCCAATCCTGGCGCTGCTGCAGCACCAGGATTGGCTAGGGCACGGTTATTTTTCGCCTGCCGCCTACCCATTTGGAGACCGAGGGGCTCCTAATGGGCATGCGCCAGCCAGTGTAAACACAAGTGTGCATGACTGGGCACGGGCGTAAAATTCGCTCACCTTCCCCACTCATGCGCACTTGTGCTGCTGCCTGTCCCTGGCTGGTCTGACAATGCATGTCACTCAACATGACGCCTGACCGCCCACCCCCTTCAGACTCTGAAGGGGGTGGGCGGTCCGACGTCATGCTGACTGACATGATTGTCAGTTCTTCCTCGGCGTCTTTGAACTTAAGTAAATGGAGTCAGTTTACTTAAGTTCAGAGACGCCGAGGGAGCTGTGGGCGGGCAACGCCCCAATGGACGCACTGCGCTTGAAGGAAGGTATGGTGGCAAGGAGTAGATCGAGACGTTGAGAGACATGTGAGAAATTGCATGAGTTGAACTTGTACTGACAAAACACGTGTGGTTAAATGTAGTGAGGCTGAAGTGGAAAATGGAAGGGGGACAACAGGAGAGGGAGTCCAGGGGAAGAAGATGTGAGGAAAATAGGTGAGAGGGTTGGGAAGGAGAAAGGAAGAAGAAGTGAGAGTGGCATGGAAGAGAGAAAGGGTGGAAGAAGTATAAAATTGCCTGCACGTTTGAGGGATTATGCATTACAGTAAGAATTGGAGCTGTAAGATAATATGTTGAATATATAATTGCATATAGTTCTACTAGTAAAGAAAGATTCTTTGGAAAAGAAGATATGTTGTTTGTTAGCTATTAAAGTATTTCCCATGTATTGTAACCTACCAATGTTATGTCAACAGAGGGTGGAATTTAGAACGTTGTGTCCTGGTCAAGCCAGCACTGGCAGTTGCTGATCTGGTCTGCTCTGGGTTGATCATACATTTATATTCTTAAGAGACATTAAACAAGCAAAAATGAAGTTGGAGGAAGTGTATTCTTTTCACAGCCTACATCAGTGCAGCCTGCAGAGAGGGTGATGATTGCAGCATCAGGACTGCGGGCCCTCAGTTTCTGGCCAGGCTGCCCTGTGGTTGAGGATGGAAGGGGGCCAGCCAGCAGATCTCGAGACACGGCAGGCTGCCAGGAAAACATTGTGTGGGCATCACACTTCCCACAGTACAGAAAGTGCTGCAGGGGGTCACAGGACGAAGGTACCAAACAAATTTGCTGAGTGTGGGCATGGCAATAGAAAATCAAATCTGCTGCCCATCTTCTCAGTATCTACATGGGCCAATCTGCTACCTCCGGGGGCAGTGCCATTGACAGTTGGTAGTGCCTTTGGCAAAAATTAGATCAGGCAAGGCACCTAGGATCCACTTGCTGAAAAGACTGATCCAGATGTGTATTTTGTACGTGAATTAATGCATTGCTGAGACACCACGGGGACGGTAGTCACCTCAATGAATCTCAGAGGTAGGCCAGGGTGGGATTGAGTGGTCTGAAGCTGTGATCCACCTTTATGTGTGAGCATTAGGCGAAAAGGCAGAGGCCACCAGCGCTGTTATATGTGATCAGTGAATGACTTTGTGGCACAATGAAGTGAGACAGTTAATTTTGTCAGGTAGCAGCTTCTGGGCAGCAGCAACAGCACAATGGCACGCAGCAAGTCAGTTGGTAGTTTTAGCACGTAGGCTGGTTAATAATGCAGTTCCCGCGTTGAACATGCGCCTCTTCATGGGGTGGTCCCAGCTGAGTGTGGGCATGGCAATAGAAAATCAAATCTGCTGCCCATCTTCTCAGTATCTACATGGGCCAATCTGCTACCTCTGGGGCAGTGCCATTGACAGTTGGTAGTGCCTTTGGCAAAAATTAGATCAGGCAAGGCACCTAGGATCCACTTGCTGAAAAGACTGATCCAGCTGTGTATTTTGTACGTGAGTTAATGCATTGCTGAGACACCACGGGGACGGTAGTCACCTCAATAAATCTCAGAGGTAGGCCTGGGGGGGATTGAGTGGTCTGAAGCTGTGATCCACCTTTATGTGTGAGCATTAGGCGAAAAGGCAGAGGCCACCAGCGCTGTTATATGTGATCAGTGAATGACTTTGTGGCACAGTGAAGTGAGACAGTTAATTTTGTCAGGTAGCAGCTTCTGGCAGCAGCAACAGCACAATGGCACGCAGCAAGTCAGTTGGTAGTTTTAGCACGTAGGCTGGTTAATAATGCAGTTCCCGCGTTGAACATGCGCCTCTTCATGGGGTGGTCCCAGGGGCTATAATGTGTGACTAATGCATTTTAGTGCAGTGATGCAGATACCAGCACAAAAATGCATTAGTCTAATCCTGATGCGTGATCTTTGGCAGGGCTGCTCATGCACAAGCTTAAGGCATTTGGAAACACTCATCTTCAAGTATAGTTGCACACACAGCATTCAATAGATTTTTAGTTTTTAAATGCACCTTCCACTATTAGCTTGTACAATGACTCCCTCACCTGCTCTCTCCCTCATGCCCTGATGCTCCCAGTGCACAGTCCCGATCAAATGTTTCTACTAAAGAGCAGGTCTGGCCACGTCCACCACATGATTGACAACTGAGTGTGATACCTGTGGATACCAGATATTACACATCAACTGGTCTGCAGTCATAGGTGGAGAAGCCTTGACAATAAACTCCAGTATTTGAGATCGGATCAAGTTTGCATGCCACACTTCTACACTGTACTGTTCTAAACACCCAAACTAAGTATATCTGATTGAAGGAGCGTGGATCATGCACTGTTTTCTCCCCGCTATTGTCGACTCTTTGGAGTATTAGGGCCTGGAAGGGAGAGTTGCATCTCCACGTCTCCCTCAAGACCCTTGTTGACAGAGGAAATACAGGAATGTGGGAATCTGATCCTACTTTTCATAGCACACTTACTTAATGTTGCTCTTTTCAGTGGAACGTGCAGGCAGAACCTTTCAATGGGGTGGTTTTTATACAGCAGTCGAAGTGCATTAAAAAAACATACTGGAACTGTGAAGTAAGCGTGGGGGGGGTCAAAGGCACGGCTAAAAAAATGTAATATTCTGTAACTTTTTTCGGTCTTTCATCTTCAGGTATGTACATATAAAATAACACACAGTTTAAATGTAAAATAAATGCAAGTTAAGTTAATCAGTGGGAAATGCACTATTGCACTTTATGAAACCTCTATTAGGTGTGTGGAGGTCTGGGTCTGTAATCAGACAGCCGGATTGAATCCTGGTTGCAGCAGTGTAGAATAGTTATGGGTATAACACAAGTTCCTGCAGCACACCAAGGGAAGGGCGCGAGGGCTGTTCTATGCCCCTTTAAAAAGCACGCACTTCACAGCTCAGCTGGTAACTCATTACCAATGCCACTTAAAAAGAATAAATCTGTGTCAACAGCAAGTGTCACGTTATTCCATTAATTAAAGGCAATGCTCCTGGATTCCTTTTATATTTGCTGATTGACCAATTTTGCACATTTACATTTCGTTCAGGTAAGCAAGACACATGGCAAGAAGGCCTGTTTAGCTGCCTGCTTGCCTTCGGTTTCACCACAGGAGACTATCCCTGCTTTACACTGAAATTGAAATTCTTTATTGTATAGTTAATTAAAACCAACACAATATTCCAGTACATAAGATATTTTGTAGCAACGTGATATGCTTGTAAATATCTCAGTTTCAGAAATAAAAGTTAGTTTAAACATCTAAAACACCACTTTGTTGTTCAATAAATTCAAATCTAATTTATTTTTGCTATTTACAATGTTTTGACTGTTAAAAGTCAGGGAGAGACGACTAAACAACGTTATGACCGGTATCACCTGCCCTACACTGCTGAAGCACTTCAGCTCTCGGAATTTTAACCGTCCCAGAACGTTTATCTTTTCACTTAAAGTAGGGGAACTATTTTCCTTACATTAAAAAAAGTATGGGCCCGCCCACTTCGACTACTGTTAATATATGGGTCTGGAAAGATATTTACATTCTCTACAGAAAGCACCGCTGAGCCTCCTAAAGCCCATTGCGAAGTTCTCCTCACCTAACATGTCCGCCGCACTCAAGTTTACGGTCTAGTGTTTCTGTCTGAGTCCTTGCTGCTTAGGGGATGCCCGCCCTCGCTAGTAGTCAGGCCTTTTGCAATGGGCGGGGGCAGCAGCGGCTGGGATGCAGAGCCTGTGCTGCTGCTGCGGCGGTGAGGGCGGTCGCAGTCTGCAGTTGTATCGCGCTGGTGGTTATTGTGCTGCTGGAGCGGGCTGGCGGATTCTGCGAGCGGGGCATGGCCGCCCATGTAATCCGGATTGTGCCATGACGGGGCCCTTGTTATTCAAGACCTTGCTAAGGAGAGCGGCTGTAGGAGCACGGGACACTGAATCCTTCACTGGCAGCCATCAGGCTCTAACAGCGAGCGCAAGAATCACAGGTACTTCCATCCGTCACCAGTCGGATTAGGGGGTGCGGGGTTACCGCTTGCCACCCTCCTCTTTGTGACTTGCTTCTTGAGCGCATTCCTCCTCCTGGTCACCTTCCTATGTAGCGGGTGTAGCCCAGATCCCTCCCCGAGTGTGCTCGTTCATCTCTGGCTTGCTGGGTTGGGGGCAGACATGATTGCTTCTCGTGTGTCCACATGCCCAGCAATGCCTCCTGCCTCCTGCCTCCTCCATAATGGAAATGTTTCCAGGGATCCTTTACAGAGGTTGAACACTTGTGCAGGCCGGCCAGGGTGCTTGCCCTGAATCTTTCAATTCCCTCTGGTGTCTATGAACTATGAGTCGGGCAGCCCAGTACAGCGTGCGTTAGTTGCCCTTAACAGGTCCTTCCACTTTATTACATTTTACAGTCTGGTGCCTGTATTCCTCATTTCTTGCCATCACACTGGACCTGGTAGACTGTGTTTTGTAATCATGACCTCTACCCATGACTGGCCATTCGCACCGGGCTTGTCTGTTGCACGAACAGTCCGTTTGATTGCTTTTTGCTCGTCACAGTGTATCACCAGCTTGAAAGTGTCATCTTCCAATGACTGCGCCCCCAGACGGGATCTGTCAGCCTGGCGTATTAAGCCGTGACCCCCTCACGTTTTCAGCCCATTCACACTATATGTGAGCGGCCAGTAGTATATGCCTGATTTCTCCAGTGTATGTTTCTTTGCACTATACCGGTCAAGCATTTACATACCAGCATGACCACTCCCAGTGGCCGTGCTTCGGAGTGAATCTGACAGTATGGTGCTACTAAGCGCCGCCACTCAGAGCAATTGTGCCTTTGTACAGGATACAGAGGTCAGTGCTTCTAAAGCATAGCACCTCATACACACACACACATAATGACTGTTCCAACTCGCTTGGTTAGTCGTGCATGCCCGCATGATCTCTTCCAATGAATTTGGCTTTGCCCCAGATCTGGCAGCCTAAGTATGACCCCCGCCCCTCCATGCGTAAGATGCAAACACGACCCGATTGGCTGGTGCTGGAAAGCATGGATCCCCATACATGTCCTTTCATCTTCCCAGTGAGTCTATACTCTGTTCAACACGTTGCCTGTAAACTATAGCAGCCCTATAGGTCTGGACCTGACACCATGGGTTTCTATCTCGTGCCTTTTTGTCTTGCTTTCTCCTTCACCTTGCCTGACTCCGTGGTGCCTTAAAATGAACCTTCGCACACCTGTCCCGTCATCTTGCACCTGCTAGCCTGTACACATCAATCAGTTTCTGCTTTCCTCATCTCCTTGCATTTACAGCCAATGGCCTATAGACGTGAATCCTCTCTCATTTTGACCACTTACCCTTTCTTCTGCGATCATGATGTATATTCATCCAGTGGCCCTGACTGCTTGACCCTCCCAAAGACGACGTCCCCTCCTCTGTGAATGCAGAAAGCACGCAAGCCATGTTTTGCTTCATACATCCATTAAACCGGGTTCATTTCACCTCAGACCTTGACAGGTAGTAGTAATGTCTATCATCTGTAGACAGAATTATGCACCCATATTTTAATGAAACGGGCACTTACACCGCCCTTCACGATTCATGTTTTCTGCGTTCATTGTATGGACCTTTGTTTCCAGTCCGAGGTAGTAAGGTGTGCTCTTTATTAATATCTGTGCCGCTTGTACGTCCTATTATTTTTAACATTTTTGGGTTTCTCTTAAAAAAAAAAGACATCGAACTCCCGATCCCTTCGCCTCGTCCCGTGCTGTGTGCTGCTGTTCACCTCTGCATTTGGTTTAACACCCTACCCCCCCCCCCCCCCGATCCTCCCCGTGGCCAGTGATCAGACCATCACTGCTGCATGATTCTTCTTCAGGGTGCCTCTCGGCCACCACCTTCCTGCCTATGGTACCGTTAACAGTCCGCACCCACTGCGCCTCGGTGCAGACATGAAGGAGCGGAGGACCCCATCATCACCAGCTCCCACCTCATTTCTTGAGCCGGCCCCGCCCCCTCCACATGAAGCCATTCATCACGTGCGCCCATATTGCTCTGTGTCGAAATCTTTGGTGCTGCAGAGCTTTGAGCTAGCTCTGAAAAGTGCTGCTTTTTTCTGCAACCTGTTCGCATTGCGCGTCTCCGATTTTGGTGGCAAACACGCGCTTCACCTCTCCTGCAGACCGGCCTTGAGTTTGCGTTTTTAATGATTGCTTTTGATCATGGAGGTAACCACTACGACCAGAATGCTAATAGAAACATTTGGTCGAGTTTCTCAGGGAGTGCGCCCTCAAAACCGTATTTCTGTTTTCTGATGATGTTTATAGACTGAGTGGCGCCTTTTTACTGGTTGTTTCATCCGTATTCCTGATAAAACAGAGCACCCTTTGTACGATTTCGCTTTTGTTCAATAGGCTGTCTGAAAACATGTACCATATGAATTCATTGTTTTTTTCGAAAACATGGCCTTGTGCAGTGAAGTAACTGCACTGTCATTATGCAGACATTACTGACTTTTTATGACTTTTCTCTTTGAGGAAGTTTATTAGTTGATACAGAAACATCAACCCACGTGAAAATACTGTCTGTACATAGAGCTTTTGTGAATAGTAGGGGATATCTTTTTTTAATACTTGGATGTGTGTTGTGTACCTGAATGGGTGTAGTCTAGTCCTACAAACTGTACCTTGGCCATGATCCTAAGCTAACTGCTTTCTGGTTTAATTGGATTCTAATAACGTACAGCCCGCTTAATGTTTTTCTCATGCTAGAAAGCATGTGATCTTAACCAGAGCTGGTGATGCTGTTTGAACTAATTCATTGTTGTTGGTGATATTTCGCCACGTACTGCAGCCTGGGTTTTATGTAGTCCTGTTGAAAGAGAAAGCAGAAAGATTTGAGTGAAATCTCTCATTTGTTTGTGCATTATGAGTATATACGTCCACTATTTTTATATTCAGACGTAAATCACTGCAGTGCAGCGTCTTGGCTTTTGAGGATGGGGATTGTAGTAGGTGGTTGGGCCCCGTGCAATAGAATATCTTCAATCTTTTAGAAAGCTCAGTACTTGTTAAAGTCCAGTCAACTTGCTGCTGACACTTGCTTTTCACATATCTTGGAGTTGCCACATGGTTCCAGTTTGCAGGACAGCTCTTGTCCATCCCCAGGCTTTCCTTCAAGAAATTATCACATGGGTTATTTCAGTTGGCTTTAGTACTGCTTTATAGGCCCTGCTATAAAACCTGCTGATGCCGAGGCTCAGAAGGAGTGAGGCATCTGCCTAGCTCAACAGTGGGTGCGATTTGAAAGCGTTCCACCAAGTCACAAGGTCCTACACCCAGATGTCACCTGGTTGGTGCCCGTTGTATCAATGGTGTGAATATGTGGTGTCAGACACGCATTTCACTGGCATTCAGAGCCCTAAATAACGGATAAAGTAAGTTAGAATAATGGTTTCACTTGCTGACAGTATCGGCTGAGTATCCCATGAAGTATTTGAATCTGAAACAAATGCATGGGACCGTTGCCATTTCTGACCCAAAGTCAGTGGTGTAAGAAAACTTGAGGAGGTTCCCCTTGTAGGGTACGTGGAGGCACCCCTCTGAACAGGATCAGGAGCTCTCAGGCCAGGGTACTGTGCTGAGGGGGGGGGCTGAAGCTTGGGCCCCCCCCCCCCCCGGTGCTGCGGGGGCCTGTGATACGCCACTGCCCAAAGTTAAGCGCATTGGTTGATGCTGTGACAACATGCACTGCGGCCGCCTTGCATGTGTGTATGCACTATATCTATAGCATGACCTACCTAAAAGGCAGTTTAGCACTGTACAGGATCAAAAAAGCGCCTAAAGTCTCTGAGTGGTAAGAGCTGTAGCTGGTTTGTGGACGGTTAATGCTTCTGGTGTGTATATTTTTCTTTTTAAAAAAGTGTGCCTTAAACTATTTTCTGAACTGAAGCAGCGTTGGGGTGGTCCTGATGAATACAGTAAGGTGTTCAGGGTGCTGGGTGCATAGGTGCATATTGCTCCGGGCATAGATGTCCATGTTTTGATTTGATGATGGCGTAGCCCCAATTTTCTTGCGTTGCTGTTAGTGATATAGAACAAAACAAACCCACCCCCGAAAAACGGGCATGCACGGCGAGGAGTAGTTGAAGCGTGCTGTGCCTGTCACCACTGACCACTCTACCTTAGTGTGCATTTAATCTCCTAATCCTTTGACAGTCTACGTCACTGTGGTTACTGTAGATATTATTGGATAGGTGTCACTGAGGTCACGTGACCCCATTCCACTGAGTTCACCCCAACAAGCCCCAATGAAGCACATTCATACATAGTTCAACACCAAATAAAATTTCAGGAGTGCTCACAAACTCTGTCACGTTGGAGAAAGAATTTAAGGGCTCGTGCTGCCCATAGCGTCACATAACTCTGACCTCTTTGTCACTCCACGTTTAGCCTCTGACCCAGAGTATTACTGCCCCCATGACAATCTTAAAGAAAGCCTTCGTGAGCTTTTCATTCTGCACGCTGAAAAGGTTAATCCGAGGTCAGCGTTGGTCTTCAATTTGTTAACTATAGTGCACTTGCTTCTAGCACGAACTGCAGCCATGTCTTTGGAACGGTGTAATCAGTAGCAGGAGTCAGGACTACAATAAAACGTTTCCTGTTCGTGGGAAATCCACAGATTGATGCTAATCGTCACGTAAGGCAACAGCCTACAAATAAGTAACTGGTAATGTGTGTTTATTGGCCCAGAAAGAGTTCTAGTGACGTGTATAACCTGCTTGACCATTTCCTGAGTATGTCGCTGCACCATATCGTGTATAGTGCACACATGTTTAGATTATGCATTCACACACTCACGAGTTAAGGTTGGGCATATGATTTAGCAAAATGTCACAATTTTACCCCCATCTGCAAATCTTTGTACTTTACTCGTTTTTACCTGCCACTTGTTGTGGGTGTATATGATACTGTTAAACTGGCAGATGTGGGTACTTCCTTCAGGTATGTATATATTTCATAGGTCACAAGTACACATGTTAGAAAGTCGACTCAGCCTTTGCTGCTTCAGTGGTGAATAAAAGTTTTGGTCCTTGAGTTGGGGAGTGCCGTTTTTTTTTAATCTGTGGTACGACTAGAAAAAAAACATTCTTATGTAAAAATAATCTGATTCGAGATGCTTTGGAATGTGGTAGAAGCTGAAAAGATAGTCGTTTTTGTGTGTATAAACGGAGAAAGTGTTTGATAAATTTGTAGAACTACTCGTTCTACACATTCACTAACAGGGAAAGCTGCCGCGTTGTAACAATATTTTATGTCTGTTTGAAGTTCAATGATACTTTCTTGTATTTTGGAAAAGTTTGTCCGAACTTTGGGGAGACGTTCTGATTCATTCCCGCATAGCACCTAGGAGACAGTTTTGTTGCCATTGTTTGTTCTTCCCCCACGAATTGAATAACATGCAAGACGGCTGCCAAGAAAATCTCCTATGAAGTTTTACTTAGGGAACTGGCTGAAAACATTTCCCACACTGCTAAGAATACCCATTGTCCCTACTTTTGTTTCGGGGAAGCAGCAGTACAATAGGCTGAATGTTAGAAGTAGAAAATTACTTTTTTTGTAATGTGTTTGTTTGCATGTCTGTTCAATCAGTCGGTAGAATTGAAACAAGTGCTCCGAATCTTTTTTTCTCGATCACTTCCTAATTGCTATAGAACAGTTTTGCTGTGGGCTAAAAGTGCTCATGTAAGGCTCGTTGGCTGTGCTTTGTTTTAGATCAAACTTTATCATGAAATACATTTGGTTTGTTCAGAAACTGTGCAAGGATTTGTTTGCACCATTAGCAAAAGAAATGATGCATGGGTCATCATTGTAGTTCCCAGCTGCAGTCTGGCACCTGGCGGGATTGTAAGACCTTACTTTGCCTTATGGTAGTTCCGCCGCTGGGTCTGTTGCAGAATTGACATCTTTTCCCGTCATCGGTCGCTTTCTGACAAACCTGCTTTTCTAGTCACATTTATCCAGGCTTTTAAGGCTGCTTGGTGGTTTATTTTGTTTGTTTGCTGATATTATGTAGTCTGTAAACGAATATATACATTGCTTAACTTATTTTAAAAAGTGTGTATGTTGGTACACTGCACTTACCTCTCCTCATAAATGACCTTGGCTCAAAATTACCACACTGCAGGATTCTTTTTTTCTTTTATTATGTTTGTGTATTTTCAAATGCTTCTGGTTCTCTTCCCCAGTCATTTGTTCTGGTCTCATTGAAACATTCTTGTTCGACTACTTGCTATTGAAGCTCATTACCTTTTCGCTGTCAAAGTTCACTGTAAACCCATAGTGCTTTTGCCCCCTTTCTGAAACCTTTTTTTCTTCTTTTCAGTACTTTACTCTTCTCTGATACATATCTCTGTTCATGGTTTTTGCACTATGCATATTAAAATATAAACAAAACAATGGAGAGGTCTCTTTTTTTGAGAAATGCAATAAAATGCAGTGGAAAACATGTATAGAAATAAAATTCGGTTGACAATTAACCAGAACCGTTCACTTCCCCCAAAGAACAGTTAAGTAAAGTGTGCATTTTTGTGCTAAAAAATAAATGTTTTAAAAAGAAAAAGTAATGAGCCCCATATATTGAGTGATCATAGTTTTGCTACAGAAGTGAAAAAAGGCTTAAGAAGACAAACCTACTATTGGTGATGGTATTTTCACCTTGAGAAAACATAAGCATGCAAAGGTGAATTGCCTCCTCGTCCATCTTCCTCTCACAGCCCTCATGTCGGAGTTTACTCCATTCTTGCCGAACCTAACCACCAAACTTGACTTATTTTCCCATTCCAAGAAGCCCCCTCCTACCTCTCCCTTCCTGGGAAGGACTTTCTGTTTTCTTTATTTTGCAGCCGGTTGTCTTGGCTTCAGGTGTGTTTTATTTTTATTTTATTTTTGGTTTTTTAGGCCTGCTATAGTGGTTCCTGTTGTTTTGGTGGTTGCGCTCATATGCTGGACGTAGGACATCACAAGGAGTCTGTGGTATGCTAGGCTCTGGGGAAATAGATGAGCGCTCTTTTTTAATGTTTCATATCACAATGTTATCCTTCTTTTGCTTTTGGTCCGATGTTCTGGGTGCGTGGCACCCATGCGACATCTCTGTGGGGGTTTTGGAATTTTTTCCTTGGAATCGTAGAGCACCCGGTTCCTGCCAGATTCCAAAATGGCGCCTCTAATCTGTTGAACCGTTCCAGTGCTTCCACCTGACATTCATTAGGACTGGAGGCGGCGTGTCCTGGGTTCCCAGTCTGTTTTATTTCAGCTTCCAGTGTTGGTTTTCCTTATGGCGGTTGGCTTGTTAGTCTGTCTCCACGTGGGCTCAGTCTGTTGGTGAGGGCTGTGCCGGCTTCATTTCCATGTGTCTCCTGCCTGTGACCAGTTGATGGCCCGGTCATGAGTGATTTAGAAGAAACCCTGGTGGTGGCTGGGCCATCTTCAGGGATTCTGATGTCCCCCCCGACCTCCTTGCCATTATTGCGGCTGCTGTGGATCCTGCTTTTTTGGGCTTGTGAGGGGGTGCCTCCTGCCAAGGTGTCTAGGATTGCCCCTCACATCAAAGGGGATGGGGCTGATGTGATGGGCCATTTTGTGTAGAGCACAAACCTGGCTGAAGTTCTGAAGAATGTGTGGGAGAATTTGGGCTACTCCAATTACGCCATTCAGTCCCTCCTAAAGAACTTAAATTGTTTTGCTGAAAAGGTGCAGGAGAGTACGAATTTTTCAGCATTGTTGGCTTTGATGGAGCAGCAGGTGCGCTTCCTTCCCGATGTCACACTGGATAATCTCTACGCTTCTGCAGCTGTTTATAGTGCAGCAATTTGGATGCAGTCATGGAAGGCCAATGCTGCTCAGAAAGCGGACCTTCCGCAACTGCCTTTTACAGGTTCTAAGATGTTTGGCAGTGACTTGGAGGACATGATAAAAAAAAAAAAAAATCTTCGGAAAATCGAACGCTGTTTACTCATGTTCATCTGACTTCCAGACACAGAGGTTTTTGGTTCCAGAGGACTTTTCCCACTGGAGGCAAGACCTGCAACACCAGCCCTTAAGAGGTAGGGGTCGTGGCCAGGACGCACCTCATGCCGTCAAGCCCCAGTACTCCTCCCGCTGCTGCCTCCTCTCCTGTCACTCCCAACGCATGACAGTTCCAGGTTCCAACCGGTGGGGCGGTGTCTTCAGTTCTTTCAGGACGTTTGGACTAGTTCCTTTCTGATGTCTGGGCCGTCCAACTGGTCTCTGATAGTTACAGGATAATTCAGCGAGGCTCCACCTTATCATTTTTTCGAGACCTATGGTCCTCATACCCCAGCGAGATTATCTGCTCTTCTCTAGGGAGTTCAGTTACTGCTTCAGAAGGCAACCATTGTTCCCGTTTCATGAGGGAAGAGGCTCCAGGGGTATTTATCCCTGCTTTTCCTTGTACAGAAGGCTTTTGGGAACTTCCGCGCTGTGCTGGATCATAAGGGAGTGAATCACTACATTCCCCATTTTTCCTTCAAAATCGTGTCCCTACAGCATATTATGCCTTTCTTGAGGAGGGGCGAGTTCCTGGCTTCAATTGATCTCCTGAATGTGTGCCTACATGTCTCGGTGCATCCGTCCCAGCAGTGGTATCTTCGATTTGCGGTGCAGGGTAGCCACTTCAGTTCTGGGTCCTGCCGTTTGAACTGGCTGCTACTCCGAGGGTGTTCACCAAGCTCCTACCTCCTGTGGTGGGTATTTTACATTCTTAAGGTATCCAGCTGTTTCTCTATTTGGACAATTGGATGATTGCCTCTTGTTTTTTTTACAAGGCCCAGTTGGAGGTTCGCAGGGTGACCACACTCTTGAAAGACTTTGGTTCTTGATCAACTGGAAGTAGTCCCAGGTCGAGCCATCTCAGGATCTCCTTTTCATCGGAGTATGCTTCCGGATGGACTTGGGTAGGTCGTGGTATCCGAGGAACGTTGTGTTCATCTACACTCACATCCCATCTGTTCTCTCTCCTTCTTTGCCCCTTGGCCTCGTCCTGGACATGGCTTCACAGTCAGGTGGAAATGTCCTCTACTTTAACTCTGGTTCCTTAGGGGAGGTTGCACCTACATCCCCTTGCTCAACATCTCCTGGTGCATTGGGATCTGCTGTCCCAGTTGTAAGAGGCATCGATTCCTATGACTCCTCCAATCCTTCACTTTCTCCAGTGATGGCTGGACCTTGCTCATCTAGGCAGGGCTTTCTCTTTTATTCCTCTGCCTGTCCTGGTACTCCCAACAGAAACTTGTGGGAAGGGTTGGGATATCACTCTGGGGATGACTCTGCTCTGGGGCAATGGGATCTGCTGGAGGACAGTCAGTCTTCCAGTTGATAGGAGTTGATGGCTGTCTTGAAAGCCCCGGTTTTTTTCATCCCCTACTGGTGGGTACCTCGGTTTAGATGTGCAGGTCGTCCGCTCTTAACTGAACTGCCAAGGGGGCATGTGTCCTTCTTTCTTTCTCCTTGCTCAGAAGATTTGCCTTTGTCCCAAGTCCCATCTCCTGGTTCTGTCCTCCGTGTATCTTCTGGGAAGGGAGAATGGACCTGCTGATGCTCTGAGTTGGATGTTTTCCTCCTCCGTGATAGTGCCTGGATCCGGGGGTCTTTCGCTCCATCCAGTGCCAGTTCAGTTGCCCTTGGCTGGCTCTGTTCGCCATCAAGGAGAATGCGCTTCCTCCCCTCTTTTGTTGTCTGGTTCTATTCTCGAGGGCATCGGCCGTAGATCCCCTGGCGGTTCACTTTCCGCTGTCTCCTTTATTGTTTTTCTCCCATTTGACTTTTCCCTCGGGTGATCCGGAAGGTAGTCCAGGACTGGGAGGAAGTTTATCTGGTTGCCCCGCTTGGTCACAGCCCCCTTGCTTTCCTTGTTTTTTCCGTCCGTGTGTCTGTCACGCCCCATTGGGTGTTATCACTCTTTACTTCTTTCCTGCATATGCCTCTTCTTCCTCTGGACTCTACTCGCATATTGAAGCTGAATGTTTGGCACTTGAACTGCAGTACCTCTTAGAGCAGGGTTGCACTATGGATGTGGCGGAGCTCATCCAGCAGTCTTGGCGGCTGTCTCCCCTTAAGGCTTATGACCGCCACTGGTGGCATTTTTTTGTCTGGCGTCAGGATCAAGGGCTGTCTTCTCCCTGTGAGCCTCATGCGGTTTTGGAGTCCCTTCGGGACGGTTTTCAGCATGATTTGGCTGTTTTTACCCTCCTTGGTCAGTGGTTCATTTGTTTTGGGGGAAGTGAGTGCTGTTAGTTGCTCCACTGGCAGCTCATTTGCTGTGCAGTTGTTCTCTTCGACGGTCGGTGGTGCATTCCCCGGTGCAGCTGTGGGACTTGAATTTGGTTTTGTAGGGTGCTCCCTTTAAGCCGTTGGAATCCGTGGACTTCTGGCTTCTCTCTGCCAAAGTAGTATTTATGGTAGCCAAATGTTTGGGGAAATCGGGGATTTGGTTTCCTCCCCTCCCCTTCTTAGTTTTTTCCGGACAAGGTTTTGCTTCGGCCTAGTCCAGCATTTCCTGCCAAGGCGGTGCCGTCTTTTCATTTGGATTCAGATATTGTTTTGCCCATCTTTTGTCCATCTCCTGTGTCTACTGAGGAGGTGCGTTTGCATTCACTGGACATCTATTGGGCTCTTTCTGTTTATTTGCGATGCACTGAGGAGTTCTGCAAGTTATATGCCTTTTTTGTCACCCATAGTTTGGCCCAGCAGGGTTGTAAGCTGTCCCTTTCTATCTTGTCCAATTGGATTAAGTTGGCCATTTCACATTCCTATTCCTTTGGCGGTCAGCCTGTCCCTCAGTCTTTTCGGGTAGGTCTACTAGGGGTATTTCGTCCTCCTGGGCGTCTTTTATTGGGGCTTCCATTCGGGACATTAGTTTTGCTTGGGCCCAGCCCCACATGTTCATGTCCCACTACAATTTGCACGTGAGTGGGGATGTCTCTTCTGATTTTGGTACCGCTGTTTTGAGTTCTGTCGTTTCTCCTGCGGTATGATTTCTGTATGCCTTGTGTCATGATACTTCCTCTGTTTTGCATTTTTTTGTTGTGTGGTTTGAGAGGAAATCAGTGGGGGGCTTGGGTATGTACTCTGACGTGAGGACTGTGAGAGGAAGACGGACGAGAATGTAATGCCCGGTTACCTACCAGTAATATTTAATACTCAGAGTCCGTGTCTTCCTCCTCACAGTCTTGAAATTCCCGCCCGCCTATCCTTGTCCACTGATTTCGATCTTGCTTGGCTATTTCAGGAAGTCCTTTCCAGGAAGTGAGGTACTTTTACTCAGAGGGTACAGGGTCATCTTGGAATGGGTAGGGAAGTTAAGTTTGGTGGTTAGGTTCTGCATGAGGACTACTTTCAGGGAAATGGTTTTATTGGATTTGTATTCTATGAATCTGTTTTTCTCTGAAATCACACATTGACCTGGTTTTATAGAGCTTTGTTTCTCTTAGCTCTCATTTATTGGCACCTGGTCTACTGTCTTAGTCTTAATACTGCTGTGTAAAACATGCACTATGAACATTTGTAACAGGTAAAAGCCTCCCTTTTAAATATTAGTAAGGCAACCACTTGTAAGTCTTGTAGCCCGCAAGGTAGGGTGCATCATATTTAAAAGTAGGACATGTAGAAAATGAATGTTGCCATGCCCTTACAGTGACAAGAGGTAAAAAGCTAATTTCACTGTGGCCAGCGTAGCTGTGTTATATTGAAAACTAGTGCAGATTAAAATACTGTTAACTCTGGAGTGGGACCAGCTAAAAAAATAATTTAAACCACTGTTTCTAATAATTATTCAAAATCCAATTCAGTAGTGAAGTGGGCTTTTTAATAGAAATTAAGGAAAATAAACTTTTTGAAAGTCACCAATTACCTGCCTGACATTTCAGAAGGCTAATTTGCATTAGCTCTCCAGCTACTCCTGTAGGGTGGTCAGCCTTGATTGAGGTATGAAATTCCTCAGAGGTCCACACCGTAGGCTGGCATGACTGGGCAGAGATGACTCCTCTGAGCTCAATAAAATAATCAAGGTGGTGGGCTGTGCCCCTCCTGTTGACACCCCAGTGACAAATCCAGCACGAGAGGTCTGTTTAAAGCACATATTAAAGTTTTGCACAATTGGATGCCAGACAGTTCTTATTTATTCTCTGTCTCGTTGCTGAAGGAACCTGCTTTTGTCCTACCTAACTTCTGTCTCTCCGTTTATGTGGGTACAGTGCATGCTTTAAACTGGATTTTAGTGCTAGATCTGTGAGGATACTATGATTACCATAGTGCATTTCTCCACCCCTAGCCCCAGAGCCCCTATTTAGTGCTTCTGAAAACCATACCATCCTGGATTTGCTTTGGCACATTGCATGTTTGGCCTGTTTGAAGTATAGGAAGCAGAATCTACTGGAAAAGTAGGCAGGTAAGTGCCTGGGAGCCTTTACTCCATTGGTCAGAGGGAAACTCGGAGTGTCAATCGGTGTACCCCATCCACAGGCTGATGGACCCTTCAAAGCTGGACCCTCACCCAGCCTGCCTCAGACAACTGCTGGACTTGGGAAAGGATACCAAGCATACTGAACTTGCTGAGTTTGGCATCTGTGACCTGTGAGAAAGACCTGGGGGGGGGTTGGACTCGCTTTCACTCATGATCCTTGGCGATCGTTCTGTGCTTGAAGTTTAAGTGGGAGTCCCTGGGTGGCTCCAAAACCATTTTAAAAAGCAGAGAAAGACATTACTGTGAAGAATCCCAGCTAACCTGCGGCAACTGGTCCTTGGCTGAACTTTGTCATCCTCTGCCTGACACCAGGAGAGCCTCTAAGTGCTCCTTGTGAGGGCCTGTGTATCTTGTACGTGTACTCCTGTGGATGTTGGAGCACCAAAAAATGTTTAGGAACTTCTTCAAACCTTTTGCTCCTGAACTTCAATAAGACTGACAGCGAAAAGTATTCAAACAGCAGTTCCATGGCATCTGATTGATTTGAATTTCAGGTTTGTTTTGCGTGGAGAGGAGTTCCTCCTCAGAACAAGCATTGGCATAGCCAATAGTTCTCGCTTTTAGGACCTTATAAGTATTTAGTTATGCAGCAGAATATCCTTGGTGCAACAACACCAACAGTTGCATGGCTAAACACTTATATGGTCCCAAATGCGAGACCTATTGGCTATGCCAATGCTTGTTGAAGTGAGAGGTCCTATGCAGGCAGCTACTATTATGGAATGACTGCTGCTGATTTTGAAACATTCCCGATGAGTACCAGAGATGCAAGTGTTTTTAAAGAGTGGTAAAGAAAAGAAGCACTCTGGATGAGTTGGCTAAGAGCTTGATGTTTGGGTTGATTTGGGTACCTCATAGTGGCTACCTGTCTTAAGAATAGGGATCGAACAGGCGGATGTGGACGTAATGGGGATGTGAACAAGTGTGGGAGCTGGACAGTGTAAAATCGAGTTGATTTTGGAGACTACTAACAGCTAAAACACTAATGAAGATGCTCGAATGGGTTACAGTGGTGTGGGCTAGAGGAGTAAAATTCTGTGCAGGTGAAACTGGGGTGGGGTAGGAGTTTAAGGGAGGTGATGAGGGTTTAACAGTAAACTTTGCAATCTTGACAGCTGGCACAAGGCTATGTTTATGGCCTGTTCCTGCTTGTAGTCCTTATGACACCCAGAGTCAGATTTTTCCCCCCTTGGAGAAATGAGTGCAGTTGTGTCTTTGATGATTAAGAGTGGATAGCAGCTGGAGGAAGGCTGCAGATGAGGGGAGCAGGGGTCCTGGTATGTGTTGTATTAGTTGGAGTCAATGAATGGAGCCAAGTCACAATGGATTTGCTGCATGGATTCTTTCTGGTGACTTTGTTTGGCCACAGGTCACGGTCTGTGTTGCCGAGCCTTCTTGTTAAATATAAAATTAGGAATTATATTTTTTCGCGTTGAAAATCCATAATACACTGTAAAATTTTGACTTCATTTTACTCATGCGCATGAGGCCATGCGCATGAGGCCAGGCTTCGAGGAGGTAGGCGGTGAGAAGAAAAGCCAGCTAGCAGGGCAAGCGGTGAGGAAGGCTGTGACGAAGGCAGCCTTTGAAGGGGCAGCATGAGGGGCGCCAGGTTATGACCGAGAAGGGGGGTGGGGGTTGCTGTGAGGAATGGGCAGTTACGAGGGCTGAGGCCGGGGTGCCGGCTGTGAGGTGTAAGTCCTATGCTGTAAAGAGTACAGCTGTCAGAGGTACGTCTGCTGTGGGCACGGCAGGTTCCGTGGGTGGCAGGCCGATCTGGTTATGTGGGGGGCTGCGAGGGTGGCGGGCCGTGAACGGTGCACTGTGTTTGAGGAGGTAAGACTGTAAAAAGAGGCCAGTCAACACACCGGGGCAGTGAGGAGGAAAAGCGGCGAGGGTTCTGGCTGAGAGGAGGCTGATAGGCAGTGAGTGGCCGGGAGCAGGGCAGGTTGTATGTGTGCTGGAGGGGGGCCGGGTTGTGTGTTGGGGGGTGTTGGTCGTGAGGAAAGGCTAAGCAGGGAAGGGGGTTGCTACAGAGGAAGAGGGCTGCGTGTCCGAGATTTCCGCGATGTGTGTAGTGTGGGAGTCTGTTCTCGGCTAACACTGAAATGAAGAGAGAGAGAGCAAGGGGGTGGAGGAGCATGATTCATGCGCTGCCATCAAGCTGACGAGGAGGAAGGGGGAGAAGGGAGTGGGTAGTGAGAGCAGAGAGCAAGGGGGTGGAGGAGCATGATTCACACGCTGTAATGCTTAATGAGCCATGAAAGAAAGACAGATTGCGGCTGCGTGCGTGCACAAGCGCGTAACCGCAAGCTTGAGGCCAGCAAAAGCGTTTGGTAGCACTTTGAAAACCCACTTACTCAACGTCTTGCAGAGCAGCGCATGCGCTACCTCAGGCGAGACCTAAAAACGACAAAGTCCCTTTTCAGATTTAGATGTAGAAATGTTTTCAAACTTCACTGAATCCATGCCCCAGCAGAGCCAATCTATTTGGTGTATCCAATTCATGCTACATCATGGTCTGCCTAAAATCACACCCAAGTCCTGGTCTACTGCAGTCCTTTGTCGACCATTGGCACTTTGTGCTTATATCTTTAAAACTAATAACTTTGCTTTCCCTATTGGAATTTTCTTATTTTGGTGTTGTTTTGCTTCTTTTTCTCTAAATGGGCCTTTTGTCGCCTAATGGCCGATTGTCGATCATTGGCACTTTGTGCTCAAATCTTTGGAAATGAATATCTGGGGCTACGTGCACACGATCAGCTTGCATGCTGACGATGTCTTGATATCGTTGTCTCAACCTGCGGTCGCGCTGCCTACCTGTATCGCAGACTTAGACTCGTTTGGCCGGATCTTCTGGTTTAGGGTCAACATGAGCAAATCAGTGGCCCTGGATCTGTCTCTAGAGAAACACACTCGGGATCTGCTGCTTAAGGCTTTTCCCATTCAGTGGGCGACAGAGGCGGTTCCATATCTGGGAATTAGGTTGGCCCCATCTTTGAGAGACACGGTGGACATCAATTATGCTCAGTTACGGTCAAAGATTCAAAAGGAATTGGGGCGGTGGAAGCACTACCCTCTGTTTTGGCTAGGCAGGGTTACAGCAATAAAGATGACTGTCCTTCCACAGGTCTTATATTTATTTCGCACCATTCCCCTACAACCCCCTAAGGGTTGGATAAAACAGACTCAATCAGAACGGGCCCAATTTATATGGAATGGGAGGAAGCCGCGCCTCAAACGCCGAATAGCGATGCTTCCGCCAGAGCAAGGAGGGATTGGTCTCCCGGACTTGGCATTATATTTTCAGGCGGCTCAGCTACGCCTCCTGGTGGAGTGGAGCAGATGGGAGTCTGAAAAGCACTGGCTATTTCAGGACCAGGCTGTGGCAGGAAGACCTTTACAAGAAATCCCTTTTGTCATCAGTGATGTCATTTACTTGCACTGTTTTATTCAGCCCCCAGTGGGCAGTACGTAGCAATAACGAACTGTCACTTTGCGATCAGCGCAGCTAATGTGGACTAATTCAACCAGCCAAGCATCGTGGGGACCACTGTGGGCTTTTTTTGACTACAAAGACAATGCTGCATGAAATATTAATGTGAAAACGGAACCCACTGAGGGCGATTAATGTATTCCTGGACCACAAGTCCCTGCATGCACCACAAATTCACCGTAATGGGGGTGGCCCACTGGGGGCAGAATAAAACAGTGCAAGCAATGAGGAAGCCCATTTTACGTTTTTTGCAGGTGCCTGAGAAAAAGAGGCTGTTGCCTTGAAACACGTCGGCATGAGTAATAAAGGATTTCCTGGTATGCAGAGGCTGGTTTCCCTATGTTAATGCCAGAAGGTAACTTTGGCTGGGAGTGCGAGCTCGAATGCTTTCGGGCCTTTGTTGGAACAATTAAATTGCACGGCGCCCTGCCGTGGAGGTCGCACCATCTCGCTAAGGAGAGAGGCTGAGCAATAACGAACTGTGTCGCTTTGCGATCAGCGCAGCTAATGTGGACTAATTCAACCAGCCAAGCATCGTGGGGTCCACTGTGGGCTTTTTTTGACTACAAAGACAATGCTGCATGAAATATTAATGTGAAAAACGGAACCCACTGAGGGTAATTAATGTATTCCTGCACCACAAGTCCCTGCATGCACCACGAATTTACCGTAATGAGTGTGGCCCACTGGGGGCAGAATAAAACGGTGCAAGCAATGAGGAAGCCCGTTTCACGTTTTTTTTGCAGTTGCCTGAGAAAAAGAGGCTGTTGCCTTGAAACGCGGCAGTGGTGCACAAATGTGCATCGTTTTGTACATGGGAAGTATTATGAATTTCTATTGGCTTTGACATGCCACCATGTCATCCTGAATTCTGACTCTGCCTTGTTTGAGGTTTTCTGCGCGCACAGACAGGCTTGCAAGTTGTTTGGGTTAATCACTTTCAAGGTTTGTTTTGTGAGGGATTATTTAATGTACCCTGGAAGGCTTTCGTAAGCTTTGTCAAGATAAAGGCTGGAACATGTGAGAATGTAGAGGGAAAGTGGGAACTCATTCTTCCCATGGAATGCTGGCTCAGAAGCGGGCCAGATCCAGTAGGTTCCCTTGGAGCAGAGAGGAAGACTCTGAACCTTCCAGTGCGTTTTGAGAATATAAAGCTGGGGGTTGTTGACATCCAGCTGGGAGTTCACTTGTGGAATAGACATATTGCCATTGGAGTCCTGATCGCAAGACCATTGCCTGGCTGTCGCATGCTCCTCCAGCTTTAGTTGGCAAGGATGTTGAGTGAACAATCAGGTGAGGTGATTTGTTTAGGACTAGTGCCATTGTGATCCGTGGTTCCAGTGGCTGTGGTCCTTTGAGATGTTCACTTTGTGATGTGTGAGTGACTCATAGTGCACATCCAAAGTAATCACAATGTTGTTTTGGTGTGTATATATCTTTCTGATCTCTTGCAGGAAGTCACATATTATTTGCTTGCGTTTTATCTCATATTTGCGGAGATATATATATATATATATATATATATATATATATATATATATATATATATATATATATATATATATATATTTTCTTTCTTTCTCTCTTTCTTTCTTTCTCTCTTTCTCTCTTTCTCTCTTTCTTTCTCTCTTTCTCTCTTTCTCTCTTTCTCTCTTTCTCTCTCTCTTTCTCTCTTTCTCTCTTTCTTTCTTTTTCTCCCCGTCGTACATTCAGGCTAGGATAAAATAACAAACCAAAGTCAATTAAAATGATGGTAGTCAAAGGTCATCGTGTGGTGTCACTCCACAAGAGTGTCTCTAGCACTACACTCAAAGACTTTTGATTTCCATTGTTTATTTAACAATACTTCAATTGAGCTTCTCATGAAGCAAATCGTTGCAATAGATGTGCACAACAGAAGCTTGCTGAACTTGTAAGGTATGTTGCACCACCCCGATTTCCGTGATGACTGGTTTTCCTTCTAATGAAAACTTTAGAATCTAGAGGAACGTTACTGTACAAAAGCCAAAATTCCTGGATTATGGCAGTTGTAACTCAATCTATCCCAAAGGCAGATATTCAAATTGAAACCCGTGGGGGCCCTTAATCTTAAATCTCTAAAAGGACTTGGTTTATGAATGAACCAAACTGTATTTATAAAACCAACCTAAAAAGAGTGCCTGGATCTATCAAACTGTAAGCTACAGATTAATTTAGAACTTTATTGACTTGTTAGATATATCAACGGTCACAATACTTTGGTTTTGTGGGTGCATGAAGATTCTGAGGGCCTCCTTGTCTCTGCTGGGTGTATAGAAGTCCAGATTATTTCAGTTGTGTAGGAAAGCCAATTGAATAGTCAGTAACTTGAGAAATTGGATCAAGTTGTTATTAGATGCTGGGTTTTCCAACACTTGCAAAAATAGAGACCGTTTTCAATTGTGGAATGTGTTTTGTTTTCATACTTGTATTCCATTCCGTGGTCCAATTGCTACAGCGCGGCTCCAAAAATAATTTCTAATCAGTACTCACCATTTCCCTGAAACCCTTTGAACACACAATCATTTGTCATTGTGGCCCATAACACTGCACATTTACTCTGTTCACTTACACTTGGCTTCAAGGCTTTTGGTGAATCGTAATGGAGAAATGCTGTAACATTTGATGGAGTGTCTAAAACCTATCTAAATCAGTTATTATTTACACCTATAGAATATTACACTTTACCATGGTTTTATTCAAACATTTAATTATTCAGACGCACCACCATAGTAGCAATGGATCTGCTAGAAAGAAAATTAGGTGTAGGAAAATCACAAGACCAGCTTTTAAAATTCCATTTTCCTAGTTTTATTAAAAGCAAAACTTTATTATGTCTGACATTTTATGCAATATTTTAATTCTTTATTCAGTAAATCTTAAACTTTATTTCAAAATGATCATTTTATTTAGAGCTCAGAAAAATCGCTTATTTTAGAAATCAGTTAAAAGTTTAGCAAAGAACAGATAGTTCCAAATTCATTCTCTCCTAACATCCCGAACTAACACCCTCATCTTATCCTTCAGTCCTGCAAAGCAAACAAAATAATTTTAAAAGTTCTTAAATCCAGGAGTCAATCTTCAGTCTGGCAGCACTTCGTGTAGAAATCGAAAGAGCGACCCCCTTTAGACGAATCCCAGGGTTTTTATACACTAATTTCCTAACTTAATCAATCTAAATTGTATCTTCTATTACTTATTTGGATTCTGATTGGACAAATTCGGGGTGAGTGAGCATCTCCTCACCATTACAACATCATTTTCTCAACGATTCAGCAGAAAAATAAAGGGGCTTTGTTTTAGGACAGTCTTTGGCCTAGTCATTTCCTCGAGTGGCAACATCAGGACCTTTTCCCATGATCACAACATTCATGCGTCCATGTTTGGCACCCATCCTAAGTTCCGGGCAAGGTAACCTTGAACTTCCTCGAGCACAGGCTGTTCACTCTGACTTGCAGGCTTTTGGCGCGCCTGTGCTGTCCAGCTTTTGCTCACAGTTTACTCGAGCAGCCATCTTTCATGCAGGCCTCAGAGGCCACTTTTGGAACTATCATAGAAACAAACACAAATTCATCTTAAATATGGAAATAAAACCCTTCTGTTTACCCCATTAGTTGTTACCTAGCAAATAAGTCCCACATATGCGTTTTATACTTACATTTTCGACCACTTCTTAGCACAAAACGTGTACAATAAGCACATTTAAGCTGCGTTTGTTTATATCCAGGCTGTCCACTAATTCACAACACGATAACAATACATATTAGTTAATTTTATTGCAACATGCAGGCAAAATTAGTACTCCCGTGTGTAATAAATGTATGCATCTTGTACTATGGTTGATTAGTTCACAAAACATTCCATTAGTAAATGTTAACGTTATGGAACATTGACTTTGAGAGGGGTACACAAAATTTTGTTTTACCACCTCGCTCCATCACAATCAGTCCCAAAACCAAGTGGTATTTATTTTCTTGTAACTCAAGAATTACATTGTTATGCCCTTAATCCTGCCCATCTATAGTTTGGTAGTCTGTTTTGTCCTTAATTCAGTTACTTTCATAAGATACATTTTGATATAAATGCTTGCGTTCTGCCGGTGTCTTAAGACCTACATAATAAATTTTTTTCAAAAAAGAAAAACAGCTGTATTTGTTTAGTATTCAAAGGTTTACGAAGTATGAGAATGTTAATCTCTTTACAGAATAAGCCTCAATAAAATGGGGAAAATTGACATAAGGAAAGTACAGGATCAAAACGTGACCCATTTAATGATATTGAATGACCACTGTTTTAAAATATCCTATGCATTTAGTGGCTTGAGAGGTACATAAAGATATTAATTCCAATGGGCCCCATTCCGTCTGTGACACCTTTATTCATGGAAGTTGAGCCAGCATCTCTTTTAATAGCACATTTTAGAATGCCACTGTAGGCAGACAGATGTGGTTGCAAAACATTAGTAAGAGTACAAACCTACATCTATGGCTATCCACTGCCTTTCATCCGTTATAAATCTGGGATCAAATACGGGTAACAGTTATGCCCACTAAACATGTAACAAAAAAGTATTGCAGGCCCCAGTAAGTTACCCGGTAAGTATCCTTCTTTAATGGATACTGTACAGTCCATAAAATAATGATCACTGTTTTAAAAAAGCATTTAACGTGTTTATTTTCAAGGTTTCAATGGCAGGGTGACATGCACTTCATCAAGAAAGGAGGACTATGAAGGATCAAGTGTCAAACAATCAAGTACTATAAACACTGTTCTGTTCCTCGCCAAGCTTGCGAATGACGTTCTCACCGTTATAGGTAGCCCCCATACACATGTTTTAAACCACATAGCTCTCAGTAAAACAAACCATAACCCCCACCCAGTCCACCCACAACCCACCCCCCCTTGCTTCCGATCATGTACAGAAACAGCGCATTAGGAGAAGTACTACATAAAAGATCTTGTGTTATACCAGTAAGTTCAGCAATTGCAAAAACCAGGCTCAGTCAAGGAGTAATGTCCTGGATTATGTGAGTCCCTCACCCCTCCGTTTTAATAATACCCATGATGTAAGATTCATCTGAGGGTTCTGGCAGCGGTTGTGTCCTAGCAAAACGGCTAATAAGGCTCCAGAAGCCTTCTTATCTCTGTGGGGCTTTTTCACGTGTGCCAGTTCGGCACCGGCCCATTCAATAAGATCATATTTCCAAACCTCTATGTTTGAGGGTCCGGCCTAATCCAATGGATCCCTATTCTCTGCTGTGCCACAAACAGTCCCAGCTGCGCATGCCACCTACTCTTGAGTTTTTTTAGGGTTATCAGGGAGATGTCCTATCAGGCAGCCAAGAATCACCTGGCCAAAAGGGTGTGACAGCCGTACAATGCCATACCATGTGGAAAAAATCCACTCCTGCTGTAGTGCAACGGGGATAACGGCGCCCTCTATCTAGGTAGATGGAGTTTAGCCTCTTAGGGGACAGATGTATTGTATGTATCATATTATACTGGATCTCCTTAATTCTGACACAGATGGACACCTGACGTACCCCTGCATGAATCGTAGACCAGTTCCTAATGGTAATCGGGTCGTCACTGACCTTCTGCTAGGCCTCCTCCATGCGAAGCCGTAGCAACCTCCAGTTGGCACGTAGTACTCTGTAGATATGAGTGATGAGTCAAAAGCCTCCAGCTATTGACAGCAGTGCCATCAGTGTGTGCAATGAGTCTGGAGCCTCAGGAAAGGCGGGCCATAATTTACGTGCCATGGCTGCTGTTTTTGCATATTGTAAAATATTGTTGACCCTCCTATACCAAAGGAGTCATCCGCCTCCTGCATAGTATGAAACGGCCCTCTAGATGAAGATCCGACAACAATATGCAGCCCCTGGCTGCCATTGATCGACTGCCATGACGTCATCTATTTGGGCAAAGGGGCGCACCTTCTGAAGACCTAGATCGGGAGCGTACTACATGGACCAGATTATTTGTTTGACAATTCTGCCCCAAAGGCTACCCATGAGCGGAATCTAGTGTGCAAAAGATTCCAACCAGGATCTCTCCCAGTTCGGCTCGCCATCTAACCAATGTGCTGGTTGTTGTATCTCTGCTGCCAGGTAGTAAAGCTCCAGATCTGGGACCTCCATTCCCTGTGGAGTGTGTTGAGGGCCACTCTGTACCGCTTAACAGCCCAAAGAAGCTCCACTAATAATAATCAGCGTTCATGCTAGAATCGCATAATACATTGGTATGAACAGTTCATGTTACATGCTGAACTGTCATAATGTTTATGTTCTTCTGTTCGGTTTGGTTGATATCAGCCGACATGTGTTTCATCCTCTGGACACCTTATTTATATACTGCTACAGTCCCTTTAATAAAAGATGACGTATAAAAGAAAGTTTCACCTATGTCTCAAAAACAAAATCTGCCTTGATCAACAGAGGTATCTGATTTCACAATGATTGGCATCGGCTATAGGTTTGGTTTGTGAATATTGCCGTGCATCCAGAACCAGGGGTACCATATAAATGTCTTCAAGTCCATCTGCCTACAAATATTGTTCTGAAAAGTGCTTTTGACGTGTTTGTGCGAGCACCCTTTCTTTACCGTACAGTTCACTAAATATCACCAACGGGAAAATTTCAGTAGACAAAATGTTGGAAAGCTTGGGGAAGAAATTCAAAGAATACACCTTCATAAAAATACCAAGATTTTAGAAGCTACCAAAGCAAAAATTAATTAGCTGGTAGAGACTGAAGCAACGTTTGGCAACTTGGTTAAAACTAGTTCTAGGACACATTTAGGTAAACCATAAAATAAGCAGTCTAGCTCAGCAACAAGCAGTTGAAGCATATTCACCAGAGGTAGTTGGAGGATGAGATGGCAGTTAATGAGGCTTCATCACCTATGGCATTGAAGTTAGCATTAGCCTCTTTTTTTTTCCATTTTCAAGAAGATGTTAAATTTTTTTATATAGGTTCCAAATGGGAAATGCAACGGTTGCCAAAGGCCAGCTATAAGACCAAAGTGGGGCAGGGATGCTGAAAAAAGCTCGGAGAGTGATGGTGTGCAGACTCGATCAAGGACAAAGGGAAATGGATCTTAAATGGACATGACATTGTCTTGTCATCGTATTAGATGTAATGAAGAACGTTGAAGTACATACTATCACAGGGATTAATTTGCCAGAACAACAAATGTACCTTCCAAGGGTTTTGGTTTTTGGCTGATGACGGATATTGAGGACAATAAAACACAGATTGATTTGTATAAATTTGTCAGCAAACTAAAATTGAAGGAAATTTACATGAACAACTACCAAAAGCGCGAGCAACCAATTAGACAGCGGAATGATAAATGAACAGAAAATACAAGTTGTTTTTGATAACTGCCTAACTACTTTTCTTTACTGGAGGTGGGTGCGATCAAGAGAATAAAACTCTTAGGCTCATTACTTCCTATCATATACAAACCACTGAATTTAGTGGACAAGCAGCAGTTGTAGCCTAAAGTCAGAATATGGGCTTTGAAAGGGGCAATATGATCATAAATATACTGAGTCCCAATTACACATTAAAGAGGATGAATTAGGATTGCTTTATAAGAGCAGAAACATGTTTTTTTTAAAGTGTGGCGATTGTAGTGTCTGTTCTGTAAGCCTTGACAAGATTAAGGATTAAGGAATTTAGTTTTGATGCTGAGAAACACTATTATGTTAATGAACATGTGACTATTCACACTGAATATGATTGCTTTACTGTGCAAGTGGTAGCATATTTATTTTGGTGGTAAATTAAGAGCGCATGAATGCTGGAGCACATCAGAGCATCAATAAATTAAAATATCAGATCCCCATTATCTATTCGTTTTAAGGTGGTGTATGCAGAGGATAAAATGTCTTAATTAACATTTTATGGCATACAAGAAATTGCGATGGATCCAGGTGGAGCTAGGATGGTGAAGAGCAGATGTAATCTGGATCATGAAGCTGAGAGCAGTGGATAGAAGTTACAATACTGACATTGTACTACAGTATTTTCTGGGAGAACAATGACTGTATACATCTATGTTTTTATGTTATGACCCGATTGACACAAGGAGAAACATGTTCAAATTCAGAAATTATTCCGAAATTGCAAACTTTGATGTAAATTTGATTTTAAACTTACAATTTTGCCCCTTTTTTAATGAAAGGTAATTTTATTCTTGGACACATGTTCACATGTTCTATTTCCTACTTAGATCACATTTTATAACTTCATGAAAACGAAAGTACAATGGCAGGTGTCATTAGATGAGCACCTTCAGAGCCCTTATTCAGCCTTGGCACTACCTAAAAATATTGATGCCACAAATAGACCTATTGTGAAGTGCACCCATCTAATATGTTGATCTCATTTACTCCATTTCGGAACATAGTTGATAAATAGCAGACTGTTAATTTGTCTGTCTTTGCAGAGGATCAATAGGCAAAAATATATTCTAAAATAGGTATATTTGACAGGCCAACATGGCAATTAAGAACAGCATGCCATTCTTTATGTTCCAGAGTTAAGTGTGCCACATTACACCAATAAAACACAAGTTTGAATCAAAACAGTCCCATGGTTTCGTTGGTTTTGACACATTGATGTATTTCGATTTACAAGGCTATACTTATGAGTACCATTTTTAACATTACTTGGGATGCATTCTTTGTCAACATGAGGACTGCCTTTGTGACATAGTGCATAGCCTGTTTACAATGGGTAATTTTTTTCATCTAGTGCAATTGATTTATCATTGATCAGTGTACAAATATTACTTCACTAAGCAACCTTTTAAGAAGTGATCTACAGTTGATTGTTTATCTCTGTAGCAATAGAATTCAGGGGTGTGGAATTTAATAAAATCTCTACTTGTCCTTTGGCGGGTTGCTTCATAAATCTACTTGAACGGTAACAAAATCCACTTGTCTCCTTTGTGCCATGTAATGCCAGGACAAATTATGGCAGCAATCTCATTACATAAGAGCTCTGAAATAGCCTCTCTGATTATGTCAAGGCTCCTTCCATAGTAGGATTTGAATACTAGCAATTCCCTTATTTTGCCAGTTTTCCGCAGCTCTACATACTGGGGATGAAGGTAATGGTAAGCAACAGTTCCAAGCTTGAAATACTCTTTTGAGTTTGTGCAAACCTACTAACTTGCATGTTTTCAGGGTTTTTCCCCAAAACCTCTCTAATCTTTAAGAAAGGTTGGAAATTTACTCCCAACAATGGCAGACCTAAAACTTCTTCAAGGGTTGGGAAAAAAGTGGTTTGAGAGGAAGTGAACTTTCAAAGACTCAGATTTTCGTAGTAGCAAATCCACACCTTCATATTTACTCATGCTAAAATGCTGTGCACAATATGTTCTAGGAGTTCTATTTCTTGGACTACTTCTGTAAAGTCTTGTGAATTCACATATGCTGTACATCTGCACTTAATGCAAGGACATGGGTGCACTTTTGAGACTTTATTTAATTATTTGGCCCCTAATTAGGTCTGAGGTGTACTATTGTGTATTGTGTAAATGATGCTGCAAAGAAATGGTACCTAAAATTTGACAGTAGTTTACCAAAATATTTTTGAATTTTTTTGTGACCATTTTATTTTGAAAGAAATGAATCGTGCTTTCAAGCTTATGCAAATATTTACATCTAATCAGAGAGCATTCTGCGAGCATTATACATAGCCTCATATTGCTAAACATTGAAAACGTGTGCACACATTTTTATACTGGAACCACTGTCAGTAGTGCAGTTTGAGCTTACAACATTTACTCATAACGCTCACCCTACTAATAAAGGTTTTGCATTAATGAACCATAAATACAAGTTTGAACAGCATTAACACATGGACTCAAATATTACCTTAGCTGCAGGCAATGACTTTCCCTGATCCATAATGTGGTACTATAAACTGGCAGCCAAAGAGTTTGTGCTGTAGGGGGTTGGGCCTACGTGTCCCAAGGACAAAATACACATCAAAACTTATTGCCCTTAACTCCAAACAATATGTCCCTGGTGTCGGGCTATAGGAATTCCACATCCCAGAAAATTGGAATCTTGCCATCACATATGACACCATGGCGTTCACTTACACTCTAGGTAAGGGCCTAAATATGCTAGTAATTTGTATTATAGAATACAACAGTTGTAATGCCTACTCATGCTTTTAAGCTTTTACTTTCTACACCTTACGACTACTATCTCTGGCCATAGACTAATACCATATAGGTAACTTACTGTATGTAAGCTACAACTTTCTTGTCCTGTAGCTACGTAGAGACAAGTGAGTACTCTAACCAGCTTGTTTAATAACTGATACCTAGAGCACAAGAAATTTTGTGTTTATTAATCATGCATTCTATTTTAAATTTAATAGACTTAATTATAAGAGGCAAATGTTTCTCTGATGGGGACCTAATAAGATGAATACGAGACTAAAGAACGTTTTCTGTACTTAGTACCTGAGCCCAGGCTGTAATAGAGTGTACAATTCTATCAAAATGCCTTATTGATTTAAGGAGTGTCTGTTACTGAACAGTGGTGAGAGAAATGGGCAACCCAAACTACCCTTGAGGGCTCAGGCAAAGTAAGGGATGGGTAAATGCGGATTTATACAATTGAATGATTAGTTTTTGTAAGCTAACATTTGGGAGCAAGATGGAAGATATGCTTGCTTATTGATTTCTTTCAACTCTTCAATTCTTTTAGGCAATTTCTTGTAAGCGGGTACAACTCCGTTCAAGAGCGAACCATCATATGGAGTAAATCTCAAAGAGGTGTATAGAACAGACAAAAATGGGTGTATATATGAAATTATTACATTTTATATTAGAGTTTTTCAGGGTACTTGTATACAATACATACAATGAAACAAGAAGGTAATTATTATGTACTTGACAACCTTCACTGTAACAATTGCAACACTTTTCCTTGAAATAAACCACAAATCAATATCAAAGAAAAAAGTGTATTAGTCGACGTTTCTGTCTCTAGTTTTGCATTAGTGAGACCATTCTCAGGACTGTATAGTATTGAGGTTGTAGACCCCTAGAGACAATCAGACCAACTTGACTCAATTTCTTCAAAATCGTGGTGCTGGAGATGTGCAACTCTTAGTGGCCCTTGTGGGAGTGTGTTCAGATTTTATTGCGTGTGACTGTCGATAAAAACTTCCTCAGACTGGAGGGAAATCTCGGAATTCATACGAGTGTAGAACTAGAGATGGACTTATCAATCTTAATTACCCCGGAGCACGCGTATTCGAACTTTATGACGTGTTAGTTGCAACTTTGAGCCAGCATAAGGTATCACATATTGAAATTGTGGATGCCCCAGTTATTTTAACAGTCTTATTTAGAGCGACCAGCACTTTACGGGGTACATCAGATAAGGAATTCAAGCCTGCACTCCAAAATATTATTATACAAATTGAGTGCTTGACAGATAGATCAAATCAATCCTGTAATTCTCCAGTCAAATCAATGGCGCCCGACAGCATTGCAGGGCAGAAAGATGCGATTTTCTTTCTGTCCTGCTATACTGTCGGCCGCCATTAATTTGACTGGAGAATTACAGAATTGATTTTGAGGTGAAACGGATACAATTTTATCAGTTTAATGCATTTTTGCACTAAAATTAATAAAATGTGATTATTAAAAAAACATTGTCTATAATAGTACACTGTATTGAATAGGTACTGCATAAGAAGTGTGTGTTCCTTAATAAGATTGCGGAAAAACGTTTCAAAACTCTTTAATCTGTATGCAAAGTCTTCCAATTCAAGCTTTATTCTTGGGAAATTGAGCCTCACAGCTTGTGGTTTTACAGAATATAGAGCCAAAAGGAAGCGGGCCATAACATTTACAACGGAGCACATACGTTTTTTATGCATGATAATCGGAGAGAAACTTGGTAAGGTGATAAAGGAGTGTGAACATACCTAAAAAAAAAGTACGTTTTTCATTATATAATCTGGGTTTGAAATCTAGTACTTGATTCTTTTCTTTACTGACAGACTCCTTTTCAGTTCTGATTTAAAAAAAAAAAAAGACCAACAGGAAGCTGAATTTGAGGAAGATATTCGCTATTGCAGTTGTGAGATTCATCCAGGGGTTGTTGGTATAATTTTTAAATAAAAGTGCTGCAACTTTGATGGGACATATTACTTGCAGATTTATTTTACATTAGAGAATTAAGGGTTTCTATATAAAAACCTATTTATCTAACTGGCACCCTGATAGTTTCCTGAACTCCATTTTGTTATTGTGCAAATTAGTTACGCAGAACATTAAGTATGTTTTGCCAGTTATTGCAAATTTGAGAGAATGTTTATTGCAAGTAGCAAAACTGAGACTAATCAAGCTTTTTGTTTTGCTTTTAATCCAACGTCAGTAATGGATATAATTAGGATTTCCAGGTTTTAAAAAGTTTTAAAACATCTATATTAATAGTGAATATTTTACACGTGTATTTTTGCTTTTTAATTGGGTTCATTCACGTGTTCACATTATTGTAACCTTTTATAAAAACAAATAAATATTGAGTAGCCAAAAGTCAACATTGAATTCACCGTTTATGGTTGGCAGAAGGCTGGTAGTTGCTCATCTTTTTAGTCTAGTTTGGTTGAGAAAGTTAATCACATTGCTCATTAAGGACTTTCTTAAGAACTAGGTGGGAGGCAATGTGTTATTTGATGGCCTGAAGCTGCCTGGGTAGTTATTAGAAGTGCAGCTTTTAAAATGGATACCTTACATGCTTCATTACTGTGCTCTCAACTCCAGAATAATTGATTTTATGTTCCAAATGAAGATTCAGATCATTAGAAGGCTTACGTCTCTACCACAATATTCTTCCTTGATCACAACTGCACATGCAACACCTTGCGAAGGAACCCTGTACTAACAGGACCCAACCTCTTGATTATGACTCTGCAGTTTTGATTTTGGGAAGGGTTCAACTTCTAGCTAAGTGGTGGATTATACATGTAGACCTGGGCGATGGATTGATTTCTCATCTGGGCCTTTTGACTAACACCATTTGGAAATTTAATTTGCTAGGAGAAGCGCTAGTTGACAAATAGTCTCTCAAGCAGTATTCTGTCACCCAGTGGGCTCAATGATGCCAATGAAAACCTATTTATAAACCTTTTATATGCACCACTGACCTTTGTCTCCGGGTATCCTTTTTGGATGAGTATGGGCAGTCCCACTTTAAATCAACTTTTGTACAATAGCTAGAGTCCAATGCATGGATAATAGGGTACAACACTCCGTCTGTAGACGCAGCACAACCACAGTCCTGTTTCATAATATTCCAGCAATGAAACTATTTCTCTCTTTCCATTTTGTTTACCTTTGGTTAAACCCTAGCCTGGCCTGGGTGACCTGTCTTTTCAACATCTTATATTATTTAATATGGTTTTCTACCTTTGTTCTAGAGTGCCCTAGTTTTAACAATGTTTGGTCATGCCTTCATCATTCTTGTGGCTCTCCTGAAAAGCTACATATTGGCCTTTCTATGCAGTGTGACAGGGTACATACAACCAACAGAACTCCTATAGAATTTCATCTATGTAGCAGTTAATAACAAGATTGCTTTCCACAAAGCTGTTGCAAGTGACACCAAATAGACAATATGACAGCCAGTGTCTGTAATATCACTTTGGATCGTAAGGTAGAAAACTCAATAGTTTTGACATCTTCCCATTTATGATTTCTTTTTTATGTGCCTCAATCCTATCCACTTCTGCACTGATCCTATAACTGTGTGTGGAGCCGTAAAAGGGAGATTCATGCACAAGATGTCTTTCCTCTCTCAACCCTAGCCGTACATTAAAAAACTCTGCTGCCTGGTTTCTTGCCAGCCGCGCTAGTCACCCTCTGGCTATCTCGTCTCACCCCGCCCAAATATGTAAAAAGACATCCCTGTTATTTTAATACTCGACTCTGCAGCGGTACTCTGCTCTCCATCTACAAATACAAAATAAATTATGGTGTCTCTTAAAACCCTTCACCGCACTATAGGGCTATTTTGAAAATGTAGTGCCTGGCATCGTGCATGCTACCTTTCACTAACATCTTTGAACCTTATCTCCCCAACCATACTGAGTTCATTCTTTGCTTTCCCAATATAGTAGTGGAGAGCTGGTGTTATGCTGGCTGCAGCTTTAACTGTTAGGACAAACACTTGACTTATAGGGGACGTGGTGTTAGCCACTGCCAGATTTCCACAGGCATTCTCCCATTCTCAGGTCTGCAGAGATCTGAGAGAGCAGGGGGGGGGGAGGGGGAGGGGATGAGAGGGAGCTCGGTACTCAAGGTCCAGGAGACTCCAGAGTAGTGCCCATCAAAACACCAGCTTCAAAGCCCATTTTCTCACTCCTTTGATTTAATTGTAGTGAGAAATAACACAAAGTTTACTGTTTCATTGTTTTGGCAACCGTTAATAACTGAGCTTCAGAGCTGGTAAATGAAATAATGGTTTCACAACATAGGTCGTGCCAAATACACAAAATTCTACCCAAGCTTCCACTTCATGTTCTAGCAGTATGTCCAAATCGCCAGAATCAACGGTAACTTGCCACACAGACCCACTCCTAATGTTGCTTTGCATTCCAAGCTACCTCTGAATTTGGATGCATTGTAATGTGCTTTGCAATTAGGAGAGCAAGAGTATTCTAGAACTTGATTATGTGTTTACATTCATTCCCCACTGTATACAAGGCCCAGACAACTGGTTGCAATTCGAGTGCAGTATCTGTAGTAGACCAGTATTTATACAAGGGAAATATGATGGTACCATATAAGATAAATGGACCTTTGTGAAGGCCAAGTCTCTCCGTTAGATCTTCAAATGAGAGCAGGGTATTGTCTACAAAGGTCATCAATGTTCTTTAGATGTGAATCTTGCCAGAAATGGAGATGTTAACAGCGGATATGGCCACTGGGGATATTTAACCAGAATCCTTATCATTGATTTATTTGGACTGATCCAACAGAAGAGTCTTCTTGTCGCGTTGATGGAAGGGTGGGTGTGGAGTGGATCTCCCATGTCGTTAAGCAAACAGCATATTTATTGTAAACGTTTGTGGAGCGGGTGCTTTGGCACGCACCATTTCATAGGGAGCTAAGCATTTGGCATTTGGCACCTGGCCCCTGCACGTCAAATGGTTGAGAGTATGTCGTTCAGGGCATGGAGGGAGGGCGGACGTCAGGTATTCGCGGGTTTATATATAAATAATATCATCCTTACGTTTGAGCAGGCGTGTGAGTTTTGAATTAGTACGTGGACAGTATTTGCAGTATGCAGGGCTGATGGAGCTAGTCAGGGTCCCATGGCCCACGCACCTGAACATGCCCCCAACAACTGAGACATTGGATGTGCTGCTTACTTGTGGTAGTGGATGTAGATTGGTCTCACTGTTGTATAGTGCTATGAGGAAGCATTCTGTGTCCCCGGTTCACAGGGCAGGGGAAGCATGGAATGAGGACCTGTAGGTTCCATTGACAGAAAAGAATTGGGAGAACGCATGTGCATTGACATGTAAAGTATCCTGTAATGCGCAGTTAAAATTGATACATTATAATTTCCTTCAAAGAGTGTATATGACCCCGGTGAGGCTTCACCGCAAAGATTCAATCTGACCACATGAATGCCCTAGATGTCACTGGGTGCGAGCAGGGTTTTTGCATTTGGCTTGGGAATCCCTGGAGGTGCTACAATTCTGGCATGGTGTTGTGGCAAGGGAGTCGGGGGGGGAATAGTCCGTGTGGAGGCTAGCCATGCGCAGTGTCTTTTGGGACACATACCAAAGCGTAGGAAAAGTATGATGGCCTATAAACTGCTGCAATTGGTATTGGTGCTTGCCAGACGGTGAGTAGCGATATACTGGATGAGCCCACGAGTACCGACACTAGAATGGTGGATGAGAGATGTGGGTGAGTGGTAACTTTCTGAAGAGCTGCATATGGAGACTTGTAGAAAGGATGATAAACTGGAGGAGGACCTTGAACGGTGGAGAGAATTATGCAGGACAATGCTCCATATACCGGAACATGGAAGTGAGCAGGCAGACATGTCAGAAAATGATGGTGCAGAGTAACGTAATAATCGTATTATTGTGTCGACACGTGACATGCTGGTGGAGGTGTCCGCCTTCGTTAACATGATTTGTATAT
The DNA here is from genome assembly GCF_964261635.1 of Lissotriton helveticus. Taxonomy (NCBI): domain Eukaryota; kingdom Metazoa; phylum Chordata; class Amphibia; order Caudata; family Salamandridae; genus Lissotriton; species Lissotriton helveticus. Next base: position 1,377,951,227 of record NC_136061.1, read on the forward strand.
CATCTATTTCCTCTCGCTATGTTTAATGTACTTGAATGATGAAAGAAAACTGCAAGCTTTTAATATTTATTGCAAGGCAAATGACTTAATAGTGACCAGATAAATATTTTTGTTATGGGGAAGTTTAGAACATATAAGTGGCTCATCTGGGATATGGTGGTGGAAGTGGCCTCCTCATACAAGTACTTGGACATGATGTTTTCGGATAATTCGCAATTGTAAATCTCACCTCAACTCCCTAAAAGTTAGAGACTGTACATCTGTGGTACATTTAAAGAAATTTAGGATAGAATTTGGTGGTCCTTCACTAATCCCAGTGATTGTGGCTTATAAGGCTGTAATACCTCCTCAAATGTTGTATGGCATAAGCCTAAGCTCGCGATGTTTTGTACCATAAAACAGGGCAGATGCTTAAAAAAATCTCTTATGTCTTCCCCCATCCTCGATGATTTACGCTATTCATATAGATCCTGTAATAAATATTCGGCCAATAGAACATATGATCTTGCACAGATTGCAAGTAAGCACAATAAATAAAGCATCCTTGCTTTGTATGAAAGAAATGTGCCACAATGAATCTCCCCAGACAAGAGATACCAGGCCCTGGTGCAAGTAAACCATATCCCGGGGCTATATTAAGTTAAGCACATTTCAAATAAACTAGGGCGCCCAGACCTATATGATTTTCCGGATAAAATCAAAAAAGATTTGGCCTGGGTAAAAATACATTTTCTGAGCCTAATGTCGGCTGAGAGAGCGGTGACTGAGTTAATGAAATCCTCAGTGAAAGCTTATTTTTTGTTAAAAACCTCCCCTCAGATTGAACCTTACCTGAGAATTGTCCCAAAGCTCTTCCATCGCCTGCTTTTAACTAGGTTTCGTTTGAATCTAATCCACCTTTTCTTAAGTAAACAGCAAGGCTGGAGTAGGGTGTGCGATTTAGGTCCCTGCACTTGTGACAACTTATCGAATCAAGACACTATGCACTTTATGATGTTCTGTGAGCATTACAATGTGATTCGTAGGAGGTTTTTAATTCCTATTTTAAGGGGAAAAGGTTTTATACAGGTAAAACCCGCCTTACTCTATCTTCAGCTGCTGAATGATCCATGGAAGGTTTTTTATATTTCAAGTTTCTTAGTCACAGCTGTTAGAATTAGGAAAAAATGGCATCCCATGATAAATATTTAAAGTGGATCGATTGTGCCTACATGAATATTGTTTTTATGCTGCCATTTTTAATCCTGATTGTTTTTATTGGAGTGATTTATTGCTATATATGCATTAATGGCAGTCAGGGCTTTTAGGCGATTTAATTAATTCTGGCTTTGTAAAATTGTTTTTTTTTGTCTTTTTTAAGACCTATGTTTAGTGATGATTTGCATTTGAGATGTTTTTACTGTATAGTTTGATATATGGACTGTACTTTTATGGGTTTTATTAACCGAATAAAGTGGTTTGACTGACTGACTGAGATACCAGGCACCGGTTAAATTAATTGGTTTCCTCGTTAAATTGAAAAAAAGTCTAGCCGTGAGGTTTTAATTAACTACAGTGAAAAGGAGTTATAGTAAAAAGCTGCCATGAGTCTATAGATAAGGATTTGAGCTACCGTAATATAAAGAGTTTGACACTGTATTTAAGACATTTGCGGTAGAAAGCTACAAACTTTCCATATCTCTTGGAACTGCTGAATCCATATTGGCAAACCGAGATTATGAAATTTGGGTGGGGTTAAATCTTTGGTTTTGATATTCCTTTGATAGTGGGAGAATGATGAATGCAGAACGATTTTGTGAGTGTTGATTAAAAATAAAAAGCTCCAGTTCACATATTTTAATATGTTGCCTATATTGTGTTAACCCCTGGCAGCAACTGATGGTGCCTATTTTAAATAAATGCGGTTTAAGAATGAGGTAATAAGCGATAGCATTTTTATACGGCATGAGATTCTTAGATGCTGCCTGGTCCATAGATAGATTTTTAGTAGCTGTAAGCAAGTGGAACAACCATTGGCATAGCCAATAAGTCTCGCCTTTGGTATCTTATAAGTGTTTAGTCATGCAGCATATTATGCTGGATCATGTGCCGCTAGAGATAGCTATTCAATTACTACACACTGGGTCATGCCGTGTAATTCCGAAATGCATGCTTGCTTCTGCCGCTTATTTCCTGGGCGGATTTGAAAATTAAAAGCAACTACGGTAGGGTGGGAGAGAACTGAAAGAAATGTTGGGGGGATTAGGGGAACCAAAATCAGCGATGGGAGGGTGGTGGGATTAGGAAAAGAATGAAGGGGAGGGTGGCAAGTTTTGTAAACATGGTTGGCAAAGGTAATGGTTCCAGCCTGAGGCAGATCACACATGCATCTGGACAATCTCATGATTTGTTGCCTTAGGTGAAAATCATGAACGACTAAGGAAGTACATTGCCAGACAATGAGGAAGGCATAGCAGTAACTCCTAACGGGCAGGGGGACTAGAAAGAACAAGCGAGTTCGAACTGCAGAGCCGTGGTGGCGGCAGGGGACACAATGAGTAGTTGTAACCCATAAACAAAAGGTTTTCTACTGCGCCTTCTAGTGCCCCCTATTAGCCGCATCCAGGGCTCCACAGCACAAACTCAGGACAACAACAATACTAGTGGGAAGTTCTCTTGTGCGCACCTCGCATCGGATGACTAAAAATCCTGTGAAAGTGATGATGCTTCCGTACGTCATTCAATTTAGCAGAACTTACAGCAGCAAATGACACAAATATATAAATGAGGCACACAAACAGCACAAAAAACACAAACATAAACGTCAGGCGAAACAAGCCACCTCGTTAGGAGGGTCCTTTTCAGACGTGTTTACAGACCACAAGCCTTACCCAGCGTGTCAGGGAGTCTGTAGAGAGCTGAGCACGCACCGAAGACAGGCAGCAAGAACAGGCCGGTTCAGTCTGAAGGGCGACCACACCAACTGCAAATACACCAAGGTGAGGGCAGGTTGGGCCAGAGATGGGCACACCCCTGTGAGAGCAGAGGAAGAGGAGGTAGAGAGGTAGGCTGCGCCCCAAGGATTCGTCTTAAAGTGGCACCGGGCCAGGCCCCTTCATGCTGGGCCCACAAGCTCATTGATAAACAAGAAGCAGACCAGTGAGCGCGAGGCGCGGGGAAGCACTTTAGTATGGAAAGCGATGCTTCGCAGGGAAGGGCCTCTCATAGGGTGCTTTTGTCAATTTATTTATTTTATTTATGCATTGTTAGATAGCGCTGAGTCTACCCAAAGGTGCTAGAGCACTTTACCATAAAAGTGATCGTTACATAAGGGACAAAGTTACAAATCTGATAGTTACAAATGTACACATTTACCTTATCTGAAGATGTTAAAAACCAAAAACAGTGAATTGTATAGTAAAAGATCAAGTAGCAGTCGTCACAATGTTTGCTGACGTCACGTACAAGATGGAGTCTGAGAGCCTGTGTTAGGTGGGGGGGGGGGGAGAAGGCACAGCTGGTTGTGAAGGGTGAGAGTAGGCCAGATGTAAGCACTGGAGTGAGAACAGGGGAGGCGACAAGAGGGAGGAGCCATTAGCAGGACGAAGCAAAGAGCAGGCAAGAAAGTGAAAGCTCTTGTGCATGTACGGCATCTACCTTGCAGCGCCATCGGTTTCCAATGAACAAGCGCGGCCACGATAATTGGAAACAGATGGCGGAGCTGCTCGCTCCCGCAAGATGGATGGCTTACATGCACGAGTACTTATTGGAAACAGTGCAGTACATGCACGAGTTTTCCAAAAAGTACAGACCAATTTCAAAAGGTCAGATCCTAAGCAGCACTTGCACGCTGATTAGGCTCGACCTAAAAAGCAGGGGGGAAGGAAAGATTCTCTTCAAAAATTTGAATTAGAATGTTGGGTATTCTCTCGTTAATTTGGGTGGAATTTGTAAGTGTATTTCGCAAATAATTTTTAAATATGGAGGCATTCAGATTTTAATCTGTTAATAGTATGTATCTTAGTATTTTAATTGACAGTTTGCTAAACACACACATATTGAGTGTCAAAGGTTGTAGCACGTTTGTATGATATTTTGGTTTAATGGATCACGGTCAAAATAAACGTTAATATTTCTCTCTCTCTAACTTAACAAGCATTTACAATGCAATGGTTTTGCCTTTGTTAAAGTTAGAGCTATTGGCATTGCTCTTGACATTATTTTTATTTATGTTTTTTTTTTAACATAAATAAAGGGTATTGTCATTTACAATGCCACTAGCTTTATCTCTCGCAAATGACACACACAAACACCCACAGAGAGCCCCCCCACACACACAGAGCTCCCCCCACACACACACCCACACAGAGCCCCTCACACACACACCCACACAGAGCCCCCCACAAACGCAGCCACACAAAGCCCCCAACAGAGGCACGAAAACAGGGTCACAAGCAGGCAACAAAGTCACAAGCAGGCAACAGAGGCACGAAAACAGGGTACACGGACAGCGGAGGGGGGGGTGCTGGAACGGGCACACAGACAGCGGAAGACAGCAAGCACTCACAAAAAGTAGAGAAACATCCCGGGCTTCAGATCCGAAGATACTGCTTGTGCAAAGTACGGGGGTCGGTTGTTTCACCTGACAGCAGCTTTTGCCTCTGCCCTGGGGATAACGTACAAAACTGTGTTTGCGCATGTTTTGCGCATGATATGACTCATTACCACACTGTTTTGCCTGCGCATTTCTGTTAGAGCCTAGGTAACAACTTGTGAAAAACTAGGACTGAGCACCATTTACACGGAACCCATCAAAGGCGCCAAGTGCAAAGTCGGGCACAAGAACCACTTCAGCTCAGTGGCACGCCAACTACAGCCCTGAGGCTGAGGCCACAAGGGTTGGCCCCTGGGCAGACCCAGCCACACCGGTGGGTGGTGGGGCCCACCCAGGGCCTCAGTGCGGCCTGGTGAATATTCTAGTCTAGAATGAAGCCCTTTTAGGGCCTAGTTTAACACCAGTGCCGCTGTGGTGCAAGCTGTGTCCGCGTGAGGCTCTGGCACCGTAAGCTCGTGACAGCCACAAGTGCAACGCAGAAAAATGTGGAAAAGACGCGGACAAAAATGGCGCAAATAACCCTCGATTTTGTTAACGACATTGTAAACAGTGTAGTGGGTGACACCAGAACAGGCGGTATTTGTTCTGAGGGTTCCTTGCACTGTGTTCTGGTGAAGCCTCAAGTCATCCACCGGCCACATGAGAAGCCTAAAGCCTGTGACGTGAGCAGGGGCCTGGAGAGTCAGTGGGTAAAAGGTTGAGAGGATTTTCCACAGCTCATCATTAAACGACCACAGCGTTCACGGGCTGAGGCGCCGGAGCACGAGGCTGACTTCAGTGCCTCGATGTGCCCCAGCTGATAAAAAGTGAAAACCACTCCGTCTGCTTTCATGAGAAACGCTGGCTTCGGTGGTGTGCCATCAGCGTGGGCAGCAGAAGCGTGCCACTCAAACTGGAGTCCTGTTTGGGGCAGAACTACCCCTGCAGGTGGGCGCGTGGTCTGCTGCTATTCAGTGCGTGATGCACTAGTTTGCATAATTACACAGTCGGATGGCATATTGCAAAAAACGGTGCTTATGAACTGTGTCTCTCGAGTGTTCATGCCCACGGGATGCGCTAATTCCCTTTAAAGTGAGGAAGCATTGTTTTTAACCTATAAACCGAGTGGTAAACCGTGCCAAGGAGTGCTGGCACGAATTATGCCATGGGACACTAGCCCCTGTCTTGTACCACCCTGCAGCAGCAGGGAGGTGTGCCAGGCAGGGTGCTGGCCTTTGTGTGCAAGCACCACACCGGCTGGCTAGAAATTGCGCAGCTGCGACTAGCGCCTTGGCGCCCTCTTCCAGGCGCTCCATCGTTTGAATGGGCCTGTAAGCCCATATTGCAGTATTTCGCTCAGAAGGGGGTGGCTGGGAGTGAGGTATGAAGGGGGTCTGCCCAGAAAAGCCCTCGGTTTATAAATGGATCTGTGACAATGTACATGCTGCCCGCCTCTTCTCTTTGTAACCCACAGCGTTAGCTGTGCTGCCGGAAGGAGCACAGAATAGGTTTGCAACGCGCACCGACTTGGATCGTTGCCTTCGCTGAATGTACGATGTCAAATAAACTGGGTAACGGTAACACTATGGCTGCTCGGTAACACTACAGCTGCTCGGTATAGCGCTTAGAAATGGCAGAAGCACTGTAAAGGCAACCTATTGACATTAACAAAGCAGCCCGCGCCTCCCTCGCGCGCTGCTAGGCGCTACTACTGAGGCGAGCGCACATACGCTGCAGTGTGGAATGCGTTAGCTTCGGTAACTACGGAATCACTTTTCGTTTCTTGTGCACTAAATTAAATGATCTTACAAGGATACCGATGCGTGCATCTGATTCGGAAAAACACTTCAGGGGTAGTAAGTGGGAGCCATTGCTATCTGCGCAGTTAGTTTTAAGCTGTGTGCTATTTGCAGGCCCCCACACATGTAATAATGTTTAAAATATAAAATCGGGCCATAAGGGGACAATATTTAATGAGAACATTACTGTATTTTTTTTGTTTACTAAACTATTTCATCTCGATGTCGAATGCACTCTATTGCCCCACAGCCTAATTTAATGTCTCATTTAGAAATGCGTGAAGAGAAGGAAAGGTCACAGTTGTAATCATGATTTTGCGTCACCTTGCGCGGCACATAGACGCATTTCCGGGGCTTTAAATTCAACAGCCAGACTGCCATGCGAGCTGCTCTCGCCAGCCCACTTCAAAACACGTGTACTTAATGCATTTGACTACAGCTGCTGAATCCTGCCAGAGAAAGTGGAGTACAGCTACATGTTATTCTATTGACTGCTTTACAATTAACCTTCCAAAATATCCCAATTCTGAGAAGAGCTGTAAGATGTCAAATAAAACACGTTGTGTCGATATTTTGTTATAAATGTTAAGGCTTTATGACCTATCGTATACATCCATATGTATATTACGCCACCCTACTTTTACCTGCACCATACACGTGTCATATATATGAGACACACTTGTGGGCATCTTGTCGTCATGCTGCTTTGCTTTGTGATTGTTGCTCGGTGGTAAAAGGTGGGCGGGAAAGGGGGAGGAGAGACGCAGAAGACGGCCGGAGCAGGAAGGCGGGTGCCGGCTCAATGCCGGACCAGATTCGGGGGCGTTCCCGGCTTTTGGCTGACGTAGCGTGACGTAGCCAAAGTGGAAAAATTCTCGGGAACGCCCCCAAATCTGGTCCGGGATTGACGGACAGAGCCGTCTCCCAATGGCTAGCCTCCATTTATGGAGCTAGCCAATGGGAGGAGGGGGCGGATACCCGACCCCACATAGAGATATCAGAGATATCATTAGATTTTGCTAGCGCATGCGTACTTCGTACGCATTGCGTAGGCAAAACCTAAAAATGGCTTTTAATTAGTAGCACTCTAGACAAAGAGTTTAGGTGATTCTTTGATATATTCCACTATTATATCTCTAAGCCCCTTTTTACAATTGCACAGGCCATCCAAAAAGCATCATCAAGCACTAAGTTAACGCTGGGAAACAAATGAAATGTTTTAAATAGTTGGGTTTTAGCTGTTGTGAGAAGAGAATGTGAACAAATATATATTGCACCATGGACTAGTGGGCCAATATCATTGATTGATTTACAGGGCAGCATTCTCTTTTAAATGACTATCTGAGTAGAGGCAAGCTGACAAGACACGTGGTAACACAGCCATAAATCAACTAATGTCATTGGGATAATGCAGCACCCAGAATATGATACATCACACATTTCTTGCTGCCATATCTTCCAGTCACCTATGTCCTTCTGCAAGAGACACCAAGCATTGGAATTTAGGCGTCTGCATGACTAAGCTGAAATTTAGCAGGAGGTCTCACTAAAAGTCTATCAATGAATGATAAAAGAAACGGATATTTAAACCCTTATAGACAGAGAGTGAGTACCTGATGCTTGATAGCCATTCTCTATTGATATAAATAAATATAAATTTTCATCCCTATCCTTACATGTTGCGCTTCGTTTTGGACTACAGTTGTTTTTTATTTTCCATTTTTCCGCTGTATCTTACTCAGTCATCAATCTTAATGTCGCTCCTTTTCAATCTATAGATCTCTAAGGCGTTGGACCCACTTGCTCCCCTAAAAACAGTAACAGCTAACAGATCTAAGCGGTCTGCTCCCTGGTTTTTGGTAGACCTTAGAGCAGCAAAAAGCCTCTGTAAGCGGCTGGAGCAGTGTTGGAGGAGGACCTATGATACAGTAACAAAATATGCCTTCAAGGCGGCACTTAAAATATTTTGCAAGCTTTCGCAGCAAACAATGCGAGAGCATTTCACGCTCCACATGGAAAATGTTGTTAACTCGTCCAGTGAAATTTTAAAATTGTCCACTCTTTTAGGAATATGTCCTTTCAAATATTTAGTCCCCTGCCATGTGGGCTTCTGTGGCCTGCCTTAAGAGTGACTTATAAATATTAGAAAGGAAGGTTTGTAAGTAGCAAAAGTTTATTCTGCCAATGTCGAGTTGGCAGCTTAAAAGCTGCCTGACTATGCTAGGATGGCAGACCTCGAACCGTGTTTTTATTTGGTCATAGCCATGGTGGCACAATAAGTGCTGCAGGACGCTTGTGTAGTTTAATTTACGAGCCCTTAGTACACTTTGTACTATATACTAGGGACTTATAGGTATGTTAAATATGCTAATCAGGATGATCCTGCAAACAGGGCAATTTCCTTACACAGTGCTACTAATGAACTTCACCTCAACTCCTGCAAGTTTAACCACAGTCTGAAACCTACATTAGAACCTTGTCCACCAGCTTTCGTCTTGATAAAGAGCAACCCATTGTGCCAGAAAAGTATCAACGTGAAACTTCTAGAGCTGCCTGATTCAAATTTGGTATCTTGACTTTTGAATTGCTACAAGCCCAGAATTTACCCCACTCTGGCAATAGAAAATAAAGTCAGTAGGTCTGCCTTACTTAAAAATTACACCCTTTATATTATTACATCACATAGTCCGCTGTGAGCACCGATGCCACGCACAGCCTTTGACGTCTTTTTTTTTTTTTATGATAAAGAAAATAGAAATTTACTGAAATACCCAATGGTTAAAGTGGTTATAGTTAGGAATTATAATGATATATTACTTTACATTAAAAAACACTTCGAAATTCACTGAAAGAAAAAATTGTTAAGTAATAAAGTGAAAATAACAGTTAAAACATAATATTTTAAATTAATTTAACCACTGAAGTTAAGTTATAGTTATCTTAAATAACTAGAACCCATGCCCTAAAGTAACTAGAACCCATGCCCTCACCATGCCCTGCTAATTATCTCCCATATTACATCACTCATGACATGTTCTACGACGTCCTTTATAACAAAACTGCATGGCGGGGGCGCGAGTTATGGTTACTTGAGGGCACAAGTTATAGTTACTTGAGTTAACTATAACTGGTGAATTTCCTTTAATTCTGATAGTTTTAAACGGTATGTGTATATATCCCTTTAAGAAGTCCTTTCTTCATGCTGCTCATGAAGCTCGTTTTTACAGGCAAACATCCCTAAGATGAAAGCTGTTCAGGATTCAGTTTTACAATAAATTGAGCTGGGGGCACTTGTTTTAATGAGAAGTGCATTCTCACTGCCTTTGTAGCGTTGAACATCTTGTAGTGTTCCTGTCGTTCAGTTCGGGGCTCCTCACTGCTCAGTTTGATGTAAAAATAACATGTCTTGCTTTTTAAAGTTGACACTTCAGCTCCTCCACCTCGAAGACATTACATTTGTCTGGCATTGCCACCACTAATCTCTAGCATCACACAGTCTGCTTTGGGGAAACCCGTACATCTGGCAACAACTGTATTAGTTATGAATGTATCCATCCAACATGCTGATTTATTTTAATATCCGCATAACAAAGCTTTCTAATTTGACATAGATGAGAAATTGTCTTGTTTGTAATATTGTGACTCCAACAGCATATGACATCATTAGTTTAGTACGCCCTCCTGTGTTTTAGGATACCTCTACAATTTACTCAATATACCCCCCGCCCATGCCCCACAGGAAGGAGATATCAGCTAGTCCTTTTTAGGGCTCGGACTCCTCCCCAGTGAAACTGGGAGGAGTTTCGAGAACTAATGTTAAAGGAGAAAAAAAAGAAGTATCTCCTAGGGCCTTGGTGAGAGGAATTCCACACATTCCTTAGGGTTTTCTGTCATCTGGCCAGTGATTCGTCTTCCTTGTGTTTTCGTTTTAATAGGCTTGAAGTGATAGGGTAAATGTAGTTTTGTTCCGCCATTTTGGGCATATTTCGTTCGTGCTCGCGCAAAGAAGTACATAAATTATAATTAGGAGCTGTCAGGGTGCCTCCGTTAATGAATCCAGATGGCCGGGCGCGTTCACAATTCTGCAGCACTCAGCGCGCAGCTTCCTTGTTTTGTTAGGCACGGTGAGATTAAGTGATTTGTCCAGAATCACGGATGTTGAGCGTCGTTGCCGAGACACGAACCCCGTTCTTGTTTTGAATCGGACGAGCAATTAGAGGGTGGAATATTATTGTGATCTTAACGAGGCTCGTTAGAGCTAAGGAGCTGCAGGGGGTGCCGTGTGTACGGGGGTAGATAAATGGGCACCACTGGAATATACACGCCGGGATAAAAGCCCCCTGGCTGAGGCAGTTTACACATGACTTGCACGTACTTTCACTTCATTCTGCCCATCTGAGCATTAATAGTGTCGGGGAAGAAAGGAGAGATGAGATCATTTGGAAGCTGCCTCCCGGAGCCGGCGACCCCGGTGTCTGCGTGCGCGCGGCGGACCCCGGGGTGGCAGAGGGCACCGCTCTGCCCCTGCTGGGAGCTCGCAGGCGCCCCTGCACTCAGCGCAGGACACCCCTCCCCGCTGTTTGGTTTAACCCGTTGGTGTCCCGCGCCGCCCATGCCCTTTTTGGCCACCAGTGGGGCTGACAGTGTTGATCTTAGCGTGATGTCTCTTTCCAGCTCTGTCAGCTGGCAGTGCCGTGTGTCTGTGCGCGCTACGCCGACGCCTCTCCCAGCGCTCAGCCCTCACTCCAGCTCAGCTCAGAGTTACACTTTTAGTTTGTTTTAGCCGCTGCTGCTGGAGTTGTTTTCGTTGCATACGTGCAGCCAGCTCCAGCGTCTCGGCGTTTAAGGACCGGCGGCTTAGAATCGGGCTGAGACGACTCTAGCGGAGGCAGAGACTTCATAGCACGCAAATAGTTACATGTGGATGAAGTGTGGCTAGCAGACACGTGCACACCTTCTTTATAAACACCCCAGATCTTTCCATCACACACAGTACCCATACCGCACACATTCAGAATCAGGGACGCATGCACCCCTCCCCCCCACACACACACGGAGACCCACACATGCGCACACAAACAGAAACATACAAAAACACAGCCACACACTGGCCCACACAGGTGTCCACAAATACGCAAACATCGACACTGTAACAACTCAGGCAAACACATCCACCCCCACGCACACAGATGCCCACACATGCCGAAACTCACAGACGCAGAAATGTAGGCACACACAAACACGCTGACAGACACACAAGCCCTTAACACAAGGGGGCCGATAAACATAAACACACGGAGCCAAACAAACATGCATCCACACGCAAACCCGACAACCACCCACACAAACGGTCAGACACACACAAACACGTGCCCTACACAGTCTGACTGCCCGCTTGACTTCGCTGCCATGCAACTCTTTTTGCCAGGAGGTATGCCGCTTGTAAGCAGACTTAATCAGCCGCTCGGGCCGGCAGCCCTTTGTCGGGTTTCTGTGGCTGTGGGGGTGTGATGTGCAGAGATTTGCACGGGTCAGGAGCGCCTTTCCAGCCGCACCGTGTATACATACACCACACACACATAACGCACACACAAACCACACACCTCAGTCTCTCAACACCACACACTTGTCACCACTCAACACAACACACTCACCACCACACTCACTCCCCAGGCTCACCCCCACAGACTCACCACCACACACTCACCAGCACACAGAAAACAACACACACAACAACACACCCCCAGCCGTCAATTAATGCTTTCACCATGCACAAACACCAACAACCATCATCCATCTGTGCACGCTTTTACCAAGCACACACCCACCAGCCGTCAGTGCACCCTTCCACCAGGCACACACACCTCCAGCCGGCAGTGCACTTTTCCACCAAGCAATCGCAGTATGGTACACTTTACTTTTAAACATATTCATATAAAGCACAGCATGCCACCATTGGTAAAATTACAATTCAACAAACATACTTCCACTACACACCACATGCAGACACTCCATAACACATGGCAAAAAGACATTGGCATTTACAATGCCATTAGCTCAAACTCAAATAAATCCGAGCCCGATTGCATTTCTAATGCTTGTTTTTTCAGCCATCCACTCTAAGAATGCTGGGACTTGCAACCACTCTCACATGGATCACGCATAACCAGGAGTTTCAGCCAGGTTAGTTCTGAAGGGGGTTGACCAGATGGCATTAAGGATAGTGTACGTAACACTAGGTTTAAAATGTAAATGTTAAGCCATTTAAATGAAATGCTATTTCTGTATGTCTCCTGCTCTGTTTCCTCTATTAGAAGAGGAAGTTAGCTGAAGTGTGTATGCTTTGCAGAACACAGCCCAGGCGTCGTCAAAACTTGCAAAGGTTTTTTGCTCAAGAAATTTACATGGAGCCGGTGCAATGCACCACAAGTGGTCATAATTTGCATCAAAATATGGGAACTTCAGATTGTTGATATGATAGGGTTCTTTGTGGACCTGTGTGTTGTTTTGCAAACAAAGTCACCACACTACTTTACCAAAGAACAGGCAGCAGGCCTTTGTGCTACTTCCGCAAAGCACCGTACTTTTTGACTAAACACGTTACTACAACCATAAGACTTGTGCACTACCATCTGGTTAACACCAGCAATACATTATGGCTCTTCGAACACTAAGAATTATCTCTTTGATTTGTTTAAAGTAACCCCCAGGGTAGAGCATTTGGATCCAGAGCTAATTGTAGCTTCATATTTATCCACAAACAATCTCTGCTTGAATTTTGTTCCCTTTTATCAGTACTGGTTCTCTACAATGTAGAGGTAGCCCGAAGAGGAACAAACTAATGTACTGATTTCACTTGTTTTAAGTAAGGATAGAGCTTTAAAAAAAACTAAAAACATGGCTCTTTCACATATAGGTTCCTCTCTAAGCTGTATCATGTTACTGCGCCAGACGAGTTGTGGGTTACAGCGCAGGGACACACTAGTGAGTGTAGCAATGCGCTTTATAAGCTTACTTATTATTATTATTATTATTATTATTATTAGATGATGATCAGTCCACCTTTGCCTTTTCCCTGAAGTGCTTTATGAAGAGATCACCAGGGAGTCATTAGTCCCCCCTTCTCAATCTTATTTTTTTTGTACTAGGTAAGTACAGACTCAGTGGTGTGTAACAAACCTTAGCCACACGCCCCTCAAGGAAAGGTAAAGAGGCCCCCATTACCCATTCCCTAACTGCCTTGCTGCTTCTGGGTGTTTTATTGGTTTGCAGCTGGCCAGCCCAAGGGGCTGATTGGTGTGGGGGCCCCCAGCACCGCGGGGGCTTCTGTCATGCCCCTAAATATACTCACTAGAATACTGTAATTGTGCACATTTTAAAGACACCATAATAACCTATTGCCGTTTTGAAGTATTTTAGATATGTTTATATTTTGGTTTGGAGCTTGTACGGACAAGCTATGGATGATTCTTTTTTTTCAGTATAACGAGAGCGCTCTACTCGTGCTTATCTCTATCTACATGTATAGTTATGAGACCATCATGTAAAACCACAAGAGGACCAGATTCTATATTTTAATTTTGGTTATTTGTCGTTTATTTGTACTTATGCTCTCTCTATTTTAAACTTAATTTGTTTTTTCGTTGCATAAGAAAATAAGCATAGTTAGAGGTTTGTGACTGTAGAGCGACTGATAGTGAAGTAGTGGATGTCCTCTAGGCCGTTCCTATGCCGTGCTAATGTGATTGGTTGTATGCCTGTTTTTTGATGCATAGATTTTTTTTGCCGCTGTTCTTCAGGAAAGTCTATTTTTTGCTATGCTACTAGCTTTTGCATAATGATGCATTGGATCAGATTTGAGAGTCGGACTGTTGTGAATGTTCTGTCTTTGATGGTAAGAATTGTTGAGTAAGTGCGGATTATATATTCTTTAAAAAACACGGATTTTGAGGTGAGTGAAGTTTTTCTTTTCTAAACTTTTTTCAATTAACGTGAGGGTTATTTTGGCTTCACGTATGGATATGGGAGTCTTTGACAAGCAACTTCTAGTTTTTTGAAGTGGTAAACATTGTCAAACAGCTCAGATATGATCAGCAGAGCTTGTACAGTTATGATCAGCTGAGATATCGAAAAGCACATTGTTCACATACATTGGATACATGGCATAGATTCTCTGAGTTTCTTGTGATGAGTGATTTAGCATCTGTTCTGTTTATTAACAAAGCACAGTAGCCTTCCTCAGTGAATCCTTGCCACCCTTCCTGTGCTAAATGTTGCTATCTCCCTAGCATTTGTATCTCCCGAATACACCCCTCAGCCCCACACTCCAAGTTGCTCTGTCCTTTTGTACTTCGTCTCTACAAGTCCCCTTGTGCTCTGTATTGCTCTCTTTCACTTGTGCTTTTCCCTCAGATAACACCCCTATTCTCTCTGTGCTTCATAATGCTCTTTCCCTTGTGTGCTTCCTCATAGTAACTTTCCCCACTCTCCCATGTGATCTGTTGTGCTCTCTTTACCATGTGATCATCCTCTAGAATTCGCCTACACTCCCTGTACATCTCTCCATGTTCTTTCACTTCCCGCAATTCTCTGACCCCCCCAAAGCCCACAGTTCCAAAAGGCAGGACCTATTGACTTTTCCAGTGCTTGTTTATTTCACGTACTGCAGGGATCTCTGTGTTTGTCTAAATTGGGGTGTTGTGGGTATTTATGTGCTTTTACAGATCAGTTTCTGCCTACTTTTTTTTGCATGTATATGTGTCTTATCAAGACCTTTGGATATGTCGCGAGAAGGAACCATGTCTCTTGCTGCTACCTTGGAGGGAAATGGGGCAAGTGAAGGGGTGTCTCCTGTGTGTTTTTCTGTGAATGTTTCAATTTTGATGATCACTGGGTGTAGTTATTGGTGGGTATATTGGAGGGGGGGGAGGTTCAACTGTTCGTTTGTGCCTGATTGTGTTTTTATCTTCTTGACTCTATTTTCAAATTTCCTTGTCCTTTACCACTCATCCCAGAAGCAAAAGACCATGGTGCAAGAAAACCAAGAAATGTAACTTCATTGGTTAATTAGAACTCATTACAACTAAAATCCCTAGTCCACCCCTACAACCGAGACAAGTGATGTGCGGCTCAGCAAAATGCATGATTCTGTGTGCGCATATCTAAGGTGGTGAAGGTTCGTATAATTTTACATACTCCCATGTGACTAGCATGGCTACACTGCAGGCACCAGGGGCCGTATTCTACAAGTTCCCCGGGTGCAACTGGCACTTTGGAATTACAGAAGGAGCCACAGCTGCTTGTGCGTCCCCTTCTGTAATACCAATAGCGCTGGTGCTTATAAAGCACCAGCGCTATCTTCAGAGGGCGTTCCCTCATTTGCTTTTGGGCGTACCCCACGCAAATGATGGAATCCCTCTGCCTCTGCTCCCACGCCGTAATACAGACACAGGCGCGGAGGCAAAGAAGCTCTCAGACAGTGCGCCCACTAAAAGGTGGCGCGTTGTCAGTGCGCCCCCTGATGGCAGCCCTCCAGAAGGGGTAAATGGGGTCCTATGGACCTCCCAGGCATCCCCTTCCAGGTGGGTGCAGTCGCTCACTGCACCCACCTGCAAGGAGCTCTCTAATCCCCCTTCAAAGTGCAGGCGGGCTGCCACCTGCACTGTGAAAACACAGAGTGGCTTCAAAGCAGCCACTCTGATTTTCACCTGAATGCGCTGCCCCCAGGGTAGCAAGAGTTCACGGCTACCCTGGGGGCACCGCATTCATCATAATACGGCACATTTTCTTTCTTTGCGTTGGGTGCAAACACTGAAAATGCTCCTTTTGTGTAATTCGGCCCCTGGTCATTTGTGATACCTTCTTGTGTATTATCTTATATGTTATTTTTCTTTGACTCGGATTGAGGCCTATCTGTTATTTTAATCGTATATTCATGTTACCTTTATAAGTATTGCGATTAATGATTTAAAAGGGGCTGTTTTTATTGGCCATATTTACTCTTTACTGCGTCCCAAAGTCTCCAGACCGATTTATAAAACAATTCACCAATTCATTGCCATTGGTTTTTATGAAGATTATATACGATTACTTACACATTTTTGTATTTAAAGTTCAGTTTGTTCTTGTAGATACAAAACAGTGTATCTTGCAAATAATAAAACATTTGTATTATGTAGATGTTCCCGTCATCAGGAAGCGTGTGCGAGAAAGGGATGTATGACAAAGATGGATGAGACTAAGTGCTTTGCTGTGCACTTACTGCAGAGAACTGCTTCTAAGAGCAAAATTGCATGAGACCTAAAATGGTCAGATAGAAACTTGCAGTATGATTTCCTAGAATTATTTCTCCAGGGAATGGTGAATAAGGTCTGCCTGATGTAAGGGTAGATTTAGACTGAAACTATCTACAGCATCGGCAGGGCAGAGGTTGTGTCCATAAAAAATATTTACAGCTGCTGAAACGCTTTGGGTTGAAACCCCATCATGCCATTTTGAAATTTGCTATTCTGACTTCACCTTGTGCCTTCTGTGCCATGTAATCCCAAGCCCACTAAGAGGGTGCTCCTCCTGCTTTGTGATGATCTTGACTCTGTAGATCAGGGTCTCCAACCTGTTCTGTAATAAGAGTTAGTTATGTTCAAAGAATTACCCTGAACTATTAATATTATGTATGTTTTAATAGTGACGGTGTCAATCAAGATACCGTTAGTGGGCATTCTATACAAGATTAGGAGCAGTTATCACCTCAATTCATCAGACAGAACTGCCAGCAGTGATGTAAAAAAGGCTTTGGCATTTTGGAATTTCTTTACCTACTTGATACAAAACAGCCACAGCTGGAATGCCCCGGGCGGGAGAGTAATTCTAATAGCAGCAATACAGCTTACCAATACCATATTCTTTATCACTCAAATATCAGGTTTAAAAATATTTTGGAAATCCAACCATTTTTATCCGAACAGCAGCTTATGAGTTCTGAAAATACACACATTTTCATCTGAAATACTCTTTTCAATTTTCTATAAATATATATTTAATTACATCCAAGCAAAAGCTTCTAACTTAGTAGGCTGGGTTACACACAGTAGAGCTACTCCCAGGTTGCTTTACAGCTACCAATATCTCACGTGCTACTCATTGGAGAAACTTGTGGTAGACTCTGCTAAATTTAGGGGTACTCCAAAATGTACCTCCACTTTCTATGAAAAGGTGCTGCTATCCCTGTACCAGGCTATGTTGAGACTGATGGTTGTTTGTGGCGTGTAATTTTTAGTTCAAGGTGCCTCCTAGCCACGTGTGAATCAGATCAGTTTCCCATGTATGGGATCTTTCTCTTTCCTCTTGAGTGTTGAATGGGAGGGGTATGCATGTAGCAGTATAGTGGGTGTCATTTAAGAGATTACAGAGGCTTTGTCCTAAAATAAAGGCCCCACTGAGCTGAGTGAAGGCCATATTAGATTCCCAACTATAAAAAATGTGGCCATATCATTGCACTGCCCCTGAATTGACCTAAAGTTTTCCAGCACACAATTGTGTTTTTTCTAGCTTCTTATAAACATAGCACAAAGTCTTCTAGCATACTAAGGCTTAGGGCCTGATTTAGAGTTTGGCGAGTTGCATATTCCACCAAAAAGAGTCAGCCGTCGCAACAACCCTATTTAGAGTGCATTGTTGACTTTGCACTTAAATAGGGCATGCAGGACCTTTGTTGCTTTTTTGTAGCTGTTTAGTATCGGCAAACACTAAATCTGGTCTTTCATTCTCAGTGATGTCCTTTTCCTGTTCCTCGTTAAAAGCCTGAGACAAATGCACATCAATGTGATCCTGCACCACTGTTTGTTCGTTATTAAATTCCATTTAAATGATGAAGTCTGAATTGTAATAAATATTAAGGAAAAGTAAAATTTTTAGAAAGGTAGCTTTTCTCTGCTTGAAGTTCCTGGAGGGTACATTTGCATTTGCTCCCCCACTATGCCAGGGATTAGCATCTGAATACCCATGAGAAAGGTTTGAGATGCCTCCTATAAGCTCACAGTAGGTTGACCTGAATGGGCACAGATGAGTCATCTGAACCTCTCTGGATGTGCAAGGTGGGGGCTGGTGCCATCCTATTTGAAAGTGGTGTCAAATCCTGCTTGACAGGTCTGCTGAATGTACATATAACAGTTTGAGGTGCACTAGAAAGGAATGGTAACAGGATTTCAAAACACTTCTTCTGTATCTACTGTCTGGTTGCTGGATACCCTTCTTTTTTCTATCAGACTTCTGTCTCTTGGATTCCTGTATAACACTCGGGTACAATAGAAAGGAGAAACAGAATGCCTAAATCATTCTTATGTATCCACTGTCTGGTTGCTTTAAAACCCTGTTTTGTTCTACCAGACACCTCTCTCTGGGTTTAAAGGGAAATACAATGGTTGCCTCAAACTTGATATTAGTGTTGGATGTGGGAGAATACTAGGATTACCATAGTACCGTTTTTGCCCATACACCCAGCCCTCAGAACCCAGGTAAATTGTGGGCAAAGACTTTTGTTATCTTAAAAATTCCCACAGTGGGTAGGGTTTGCCCTGTGAACGTTTATCCCATTGGTTAGGGAATGCCTAACCACCCACTAGCTTGTGCCAGACATAAATGTGGCACCCACTTCAGAACACTGTCTGGAATAGAGGAAGATCAAAAGAGGACTGAACATGTGGTCTGTGACATGAGAAGAGCACTTGAGTACAGGACCTTGTCTCTTGTACCCAGGACAAAGAAGTGGAATCCAAGGGTCATAAGGCTGGCGTTCTGTCAAAGCTACATGGACACAGCAAACTACAAGAGACCTTTTCTTGCAACTGACTAGAGCCAACTAGACCTGGACTGTACTCTGCCGTTAACCTCTGCCTGGCACACTGTGAGTCTAAGTACCTCTTCTGAGGTCCTGGAGGGCTTTAGAAGTTTACTCTTGTGGTGGATTGTCAGTTACAGGATCAGTCTGAAGGGAAAATCTTTCAACAGGACAACCTGGTTGGTATATCTGACGTGCGATCCATTGCAATCAAATTTAGGGTAGGTCTCGGCCTACCACGCCCATTGACTATCATTTGCACTCTGTGCTTCTTAGCGTTATTTTGCTTCATTTGGTATCATTGTAGTCTAATTATCGTTAGGATTTCAAATTACATTTCAACTTTATTACTGTTTTGGTGCTGCATAAATACTTTACACATTGACCCGGGTTAAGTCTGTCTGCTCTGTGCCATAGCTATCACAGAGTTGAGCTCAGTTTAATTTAGTGGCTTTCAGGGTTCACCCTGACTATGGTTGTGATTATTCCTTGGTGTGTGTAGGCATTCCCCTTCCACCCCCAAATAATAATCCAATTTCTTACACTCAGTATACCTTTCTTAGATTGATAATACTCATTTACCACCCACCAATGCCCAGAATTAGACCATCACATTACATTATAGAACTAGGATTGGCAAAGCCAATAAACAAGTATGATTCTGGATGCTGAGCTATTAGCTTTGCAATGTTTGTATGCTTGCAGTGGTGTTATAAAGTATAACAACAACCATTGCAAGAAGGCCACTTCTGAGTCTGCACGCATGCACATGCTTGGTGGCCATCGTTGAATTGTTTTTTTTTTATATACTTTTCTAAAAACCATTCAAATATGGTCCCCACTGCGCCTCCGTGTACGTGCATGCACAGGCCACCACCATCTTTAAAAAAAAAAAAAATAATAAAAAAACAAAAACAAATTTAAGCACAGTCATAGAAAACAGTTTCAAAATACCCTCCTGTGCGTGCATGCATGCACACTCAAATGCAGCCGTATTCGAATTGTTTTGTAGCCCTCTTAAAGGTAGATGCCGCTAGCACTGCCCATGTGGGATTCAGTGAATGGGACCAGTGTCTAGTGAGCTGCCGGGCATTGTAAAAGAAAAAAATAAATAAACTGCTGATGCAAAAAATATTTTTATTTGGAAAAAAGGTTCACAGGTTCACTTGGCTGAATTGGCTTACTCACTGCCCTCTTGTATTTTGTGGAATGTAGAAGCAAAGTGTGATTGACACTACAATAGACTAGTGAATGAAGAGAGTTGACTGAAAGCCCTTATATGTATGTATTTTTTTATGCACATTCGGGAGAAGCAAGTGGTTTTGGCTAATGCCAGACCTAAAAAAAAACAAATTGCTGTGTAGCACAAAAAACAGATTTTGTACTACACGGTTTATCTACTATTCCTCACAAATATAAAATCCAACGTTTTTCCTCTTATTGAGTTACATTTTCCACTTAAAGATTTGGTACATTAGAAAGTGGGATAATAAGAATGCAGTCCAAGAGCTACATCATTAATGTCACACCCCACAGCCTAAGACCATTTTTTTCATTCACTGGGGCAATTCCTCTTTGGGAAAATGTGGCCCCCTCCAGGGATGGTTCGGCCCATCTGGTGGCTTTATTTTACCCTGTTATTTGTCAGCGTGGGAGAGAACTCAAAGGCCGGTCCTCACACTTTTTAAGCTGGAAGTGACATTTTTATCTTATTCTACTGAAATATCTAGTTGGAATGTTGCTTGAGTTCCAGTCCATTTTGTACAGTAGATGTTTCTCGTTATGGATGATGGGTGCTTTGAATAAAATCCTTACTATGTATACAAAGAACAGTAGGCAGACTTGTGATTCTGGAAATAGGTCCTTCAAATGTTTGTCTTTTGAGAAACGTCCTAACATTTAAAATGTACATTCGGGCTTCCATCACAAAAGCTCAATTGTTCTAGCAAAACTGCTTCAATTATTCATTATTCGAGTCTGTTGCAAAATTAACAAAACCGCTAATCTTTTGAGAGGGTTTATAAATTATGCAAAAGGAAATTGCAGATGTAGCTTAGGGCTAGGTCTCAAACAGTTTATGAATTTTAGCATTTCCCCTCATAAAATGAGCATGATAGCTATTGAAATGAAAAGTATGGGAAACTTTTAGTGATTTAAAAGAGTACATGATTTATTAAGTTAAAAGTATAGAGACGTTTTGCTTCCGACCCGGACATTGTTTGCTAGTTGTCTGTCATTATTAAATCAATTAATTTGTAAATTGTTTCAGACCGCATAAATTGCAAGTGCATTCTTTCAAAACACTTTGGCTCGGGGACACTATAGTGTTGCCACTTCCCAAGAAAGGGACTCCGTACTACAGACCCATTCAGTTAGATGAGAAAGCTCACCTACAGATGGTTTTGCAAGTAATTCGAAGCAGGGTGCCCTAGAGGCGATGTAATGTTATTTTTCTTTGGCTAGAGCAATCGTTTTGGTAAGCTTTTAATTAAATTGGCAGAAAAAAGAAATGAAGACAAAACGGAGTGCAGACCAACCCCAACTATGCATCCCAATTATGCATTTTTCATGAAGGTACAACCCTGTCTTTGAACAAAAAATATTCCATGGAATTACATACAAAAGGCATGTAGGTCTAAGGAATTCTGTAAAAAAAAATGAGATAACTGACATTGGTGTCATTAGAAGTTATATTTTTAACTAGCATACATTCTTCAACTGGGCCAACTTTGCAGAATACATTTTATTTGCCTGAATCAGATTTCAGATTCCATTAAAAAAAAAAACAACAAAAAAAAACATTCCATTTTTAAAAACACAATGCAGCAGTTCGTGAAGCAAAGTATATAATACATGACAGGCCGTACTGGAGAAAGCATTCTTTGACCATCAAACACTCAGGTGACTTCTCACTGGCACCCAATTGGACGATCCATCCCTCCAAGCTTGTGGACAAATCAACTTACAAGACTAGGTTCCATCCCTATCTAGATTAGTCACCCGTGCTCCCACTCGTGATGTCACTATCGGTGGAGTCGGTGTTGTGCATGGATCTAGAAATCTATTGCATACGTCCCTCCAGTCCTGGAAGTCCTACTCCACTTTTTCATCTCTGCTACTCCTCTTCATGCAATTCTTCTCTGCTTGTGACCTCTCCTGTATGTCCTTGTACCAGTTTTCAAGTGCAAGTGTACGATGGCACACCCAGGTGATGGCAACTCTGTTGTGCAAATACCTGCGCCAACTGCAGAAATGTGTACGCAATGTTACGGCTCGTTGGCCACTTGACATAACCCAGTAGGCAATTAAACAGTGTGTGTTCTATTTTAAGGTGGGTATTCCTCTTTAAATCCATCACCACCTAAGTCGGACAGTCCAGAAGACCTGCACTGTCCGACACTGCAATGCCAGGTGCATAAAGTCCACGCCACGGCGGCTGCTGTTCAGTTAAGTCAGGGATATGTAGTGAAGGTCCTTGGGAGTTAGATAGGTCCTGTGTAGGAAATTGTAGTGTATCAGTTTAAAGCGCGATGAAAGTTACAAGACACTGTGTGTGTTAGACCTCAAATGGCTGTCCATACCCTATCTTCCAATGGAGTGTCTAAGTCTGCATCCCACGCTGTGCAGGCCAATGGCAGGGGGGTCGGCCACATCCTCTCTCATTGCCTTTTATAGCAGTGCGATCAAGGGACATCCTGCGCCATAGGACAGCAATATGTCCAGGGTATGAGTGAATTGAGGCACAGCTGGGTATGTGGGCTAGGTCTGTATGGCCACCTCAGCTAGTCCGGCCCGGGTCCTAGCGCAAATTCTTTTCATGCTTGTTCAAAGAATAGGAAGATCTCACCGGGATAGAAGTCTCCAAGTTGGGTGCAACCACCATCCTTCCATGCTTGAAAGAACACTTTACCCATTATTTGACCTAACCAGCACCAGTATCGAGACATGTTCTCGGTGGAATGGGGGTTGCTGCAGGACCACCTCAGCGAAGTCTTGCCATATTTGCGCTGTCTGGCGAACTATGTATCGCATGTCTTCGTGACTCCCCCTCCTTCTATAAGCACATCAGGTAGTCGATCTGCGATCCACAACCCTTTTAACAAGCTCTTTTCCAAATTGTCGCCTGCACCTACTTTACCACCCCTCTGACCGCTTGTCACCCCCATTCAGCAGTTCCCTAAAAATGTGCACTTCGATCAGTGGCATGTGGCAGTTTATCTCTATTTATAGGTCTCAGTTTTTGTACATCCATCTTAACCTCTGCCATTACTACTTTTATAAAACGTACTGACTAGCATGAAGGACTACTCCACTCAATGTTAGAATGCTTCTCTGATGTGTAGAGAGATCAGCTGTTAATTAGAACCAACAACTGTTTTTTGGTATGGGTGCAAGTTAGCATATAAGAGCTGTATCAGTGTGTTTTATATGGATGCATCAAAATTTCTACTGTGACACACTCTTTATTTTATGAACTCTTGCAGACCTAAATCTGCCAAGTGACCAAACATGAGTGTAATTACTGTTATTCAGTGTTTTTCTCAGTAGCCGTTGACCATATTTACTAAATGTTGTGTACTAAGGCAGTCTACTCTTTATCCACACATTGCCTGTTTTATCTGCCACCATACACGTCCTGTCTTCTTTTTATCTCACTCATGAAGGTTCTTTCATCACTTCCTTCTCCTTTTGTCACTGTTTTTCTGTATTTTTGTTCTCCTCCTTTCCCTCTTTCTATTACTTTGTCAGGCTTCTTCTGGGTCAAAGTCCAATGAGATCAAATAAGTCCTGGTCCCCAAAAATCGGTTTTGAGGGCTCCACCTGCAACCACAAGCTCAAATTAGCACTGTTGTAACATAGCTGAAGGTTCCTGCTTTTGGTAGCCAAGATGAGAAGGCGAGCAATAAAATCTCAGGCTTATTACAGAATACATTTTATGGTCGTAAACTGCAGAATTATGAGGATAGTAACAAATCGTAGTTTGTGCTATTTATCTAATCTTTTCCTGTACCTTAAGCTGAAAAAGACCGGCGACGAGAAAGTGAAGAAGCATGCTATAATGCACAATAATAGCATGTATCAGAATAAAGACCAGTGTTGGACAGCTTAACATGGCTCCAAAGGGGACTCTGGTTGGTACAGTGCATAGTCTCACGGTTGCTGATCAACACATAGGTTTTAGGTTAAAGCCTACCAGACAGCACAGCTGTCCGGTTTGCTAAAGACATTTTGGGGACATTCAGAAAGCTTCCCTGGGATAGCATTCCGCCCCTTTCTTACCATTTGCTTGGTAACTCAGGTTTTCTGGGTTGCTGGCTTTGTTTGTTTAAGGCTGTCCAGGGTGTGTTCATCCCTCCCAAAGACCAAAGCCTTTTCACACCAATCCCTCTTGTATTCTTTCACATATTCTCCTTTCTGTAAACAAGCTTGTAAATCTTGTTCCTATCTTGTCACATCTGCTATGCATTGAAAGACTGAGATTAAATGCCAGGCTATGTCTTCGAGGGACCTTGGTGTTTGGTTTTCTTTCTCTGACTTGAAAATGACAGTCTTGCTGGATACTGGGGATAGGAAAGGTTTTTTTTTCTAGCACCCAACATTTGAATGAACTGTGAATATATTTTAGGATATATCGGAATTAGGAGCACACAAAAGAAGCACATATTTTGTTAATTCTGAAGTGTGTCGGAAACAAATACTTTAATATAATCAAAACAAATGAATACACTAGGCCATGCCAGTTCCACACATTATCGTTTGTGCACTGTATAGCTTTATTAGTAAAACTGTATGTCTGTGCAAATGTAATGGTTATTTCAAATGTGTAGTCTGCAATGACAGTGCGTTACCACACCATGCATACTCCACTTTAAGTTCCTCTTCTGTACTCTGCACCACTCCACACCACTGAAGTCTACTCTGCACCACTCCCAATATATGCCACTGCACTCTGCACCACTCCAGTCTAGGACACTTTTATCTACTTTCCACAACTCCACTATATGCCGCTGAACTCCATGCCAAAACACACTACACCAATGCACTTGACTCTGTAATTCTCATCTACGTTCCTGCACCCCACACCAATTCACAGTACACCCCTCTAATCTTCTCTGCACCGCTGCACTCTGCCACTGCACTCTACAACACCTTACTTTATGCATTACATTCTACGCCACTGCCCTCTACTCCGAAACAATCTACTCCATGCCACTGCACTCTGTGCCACTCACTCCACTGTGTTTTATGCCACTCTACCCTATGCCACTGCACTGTATTCTGCACCATGTACTCTACCCCACTCTACTCTGTCACTGCCCTTTACACAAACTCATTCTACTCCCCTCTACACCACTAAACTCTACGACACCCTACTCTGCCAATGAATGTGTACGCCACTCTACTCTGCACCACTCTACTCTGCGCCACTCTGTGCCACTCCACTATGCACCACTGCATTTTATGCCCCTGCAATCTAGGTCACTCTACTCTGCAACACTCTATGCCAATGCACTCTACACCAGTCCGCTATATTCTGTGTCACTCCACTGCATTCTACTCTGCAGCACTCTACTGTACGTCATTGCACTCTACTCTGAACCACTGTACTCCAGCCACTGTGCTCCAGGCCATTCTACTCAACACCACTCTACTCTACGCCAGTGCACTCTACTCTGCAATGCTCCACTCCATGCCACTGACCTCTATGCCATTCTAATGTGTACTAATGCACTCTACGCCAATGCATTCTATGCCACTTTAGTCTGCATCACTCCACTTTATGCCACTGCATTCTACTCTGCATCACTCTACTTTATGCCACTGCACTCAACGGCACGGCGCTTTGACACTGCACTCTACGGTAATATATTCTACTCTGCACCACTCTATGCCATTTTACTCTGCACCACTGTGCCACTGCCCTCTGCCACTCTACTCTGCACCACAGCACTGTACACCAATGTACTCTATGCCACTCATCTCCACCACTGCACTCTATACCACTGCCCTCTAATCCATGCTACTGCATTCTACAGTGCTGTGTTGTACACCCCTGAATTCTATGCTGCTGCACTCTGCGCTACTGGACTCTACACCACTATACTCTGCAGCACTCTACACCAATGCACTCAATACCAGTCCACTCTTCTCTGCTCCACTGTATGCCACTCCACCTATTCCACTTTATGCCATTCCAATGAGTGACACACTATGCCACTCCACTCCACGCCACTCTCGTCTATGGCACTAACTTTTATGTATAACGTAGCCAAAACACATTGGTAAAGCCAATAGCTCTTGCGTAGTCGTGACCAATGGCTTTGCCAATGCTGCTTGTGCCGTGATGCTGAAAAATCATGCTATTGAGACCGTGGTAGATATAAAAGTTTTTAATTATTTAGTGAACACTCCTTCAAAATTGTTTTTAAAACGGTCTGCTGTGCTTTGTAATGTTATTTGGAAATTGTACTTTGAAAAATGCATTTTCACTATGTTTAAAGTTCCCTTGAGGCTATTTCTCCCACTCTCAAAGACCTTTTAGTTTAGTTCTAATTACACTAACAATGCACCTTCCGCCACTCTGCATCTTTTGGAACCTTCCCAATTTCTTTTTTTTGTTGTTTTGTTCATATGATTGCAGTGCAGAGGACGTGCTGTTTTCGTAGAGCTTAAATCTTCTAGGCATGATATGGCCCTGCTTTTCTTTTTGAAGAGCACTAAAGACTTCCAATTTGCCCCAGTTATATTATGACTGGAGCTGAATCTCTCACCCCTGGTCTAACTGAGAAATGCGCCTAAAGAAAGGCATTGCGTTTGTAGACGACACTCAATATATTGCATAAATAAATGTAACTGGGAGAGATGAAATCTGACTATGGTGGTAGAAGAACTCATGAGCAACAGAAAAAAAATGTCACCGCAAAAGTATAAAAATTCCTGCGTCCCTGTTTTGTTTGGGACAAGTGGTGGACACAATCTACATATCACTGTGGAAAGGCTGTCTACTCTAAACACCACCGAGCAACAGTAATCAAGAATTATAGGTTAATCTAGAGCCTATGAAATTGAAGAACAGGCAGAAGGGAAGTGTGTAAACTGAATGGGGCTTAACTCTTTTTTTAGCTGCGAAGTTCTGTGTTTCTGTGGTATGGTACTGACGGGGCCCCCTGGAGGGTGAGGGCCCCCCGCACCGCCGGGGCTGCAGGGGCCTGTGTTACGCCCCTGTTGTTAAGGCTTCCTGTATTGTGTAAGCAGCTTTGTAACTGACATCCGTTTGAAGTGGTCTTGGTTGGTTCTTCATTTTGTAGATACACATCCTGCTTATCTACATTGAATATGATTCTCAAAGGCAATCCCACACGGTTAGTTTACTGTCATAATGATATGGCAACGGCATAATATTTAAAAGTCACAGTTTCACAGAAGCCGGGGCAAAACTGGTAAAGCGTGTCCGCTCAGAAGTGATGATAATGACTGAGCTTCGAAACAGGGTAGGTAATAATTATGGTTGACCAGGGTTCAAACCCTCACGTGGGATATTCCAGCTTCCCTTTATTTGTAGAGTTGCAAACTTTAGTGACAAAACAAAGCATTTTAGATACAGTTGCAAGCGATGATGCCATTCTCATGGCCATTGCTATTGTTAGTAGTTTGTAGCATGCTGCTGGGGAGAAAAGCAGCTGCTCAGGCAGAAATGCAGTCCCAAGTAGGCCTGGGCGTTGAACTCTGCTCTGTTTGCGGAGGTTTACGCACAGCACGCTGAGTTCCCAAAAACTCTGCCCCGCGAAGCACAGCTGAGTTTTTTCCTCGCTCGCCAACATTAAGTTGGCTAGCACAAGCGAGGAAAGTCCAACGCAAGGCCACCTCCCAGCGAGATTTCTCAATGCGGGCAGTCGTGGACTATGCACGACCGCTTGCCTTGAGAAATCATCCATTTCCATTGAACATCTACTTGAGTGGCAGAAAGAAGCAGCGCCCTCTTGCACTGTGCACGGGGCTTTTCGTGCTGATGTTCCAGCACAGGACAAACATCTGGCGCTAACAGTGCGAACAGCACGAGTGAGGAAAATCCAACTCTAGACCCCCTCCGAGCGATATTTCTAAATGCGGGAGGTCAGAGATGGTCGTGACTGCTCACATTGAGAATCCATCCGTTCGCGTTGAGGAAGCTGCTGCTGGAGTAGAACATCTACTTGAGCTGTAGAAAGAAGCCACACCCTCCTGCACTGCTCATGGTGCCATTCATACTGATTTTTCCACTGTGGGACAAACACAGGTACTAAAAATCAGTGTGAATTGCGCGACCTAACGCACTCCGCCGCTTGCGGAACTCCGCATAGCGTGACTGAGTTTTTTGTGAAGTACGCTCATGCCTTGTCTCAAGCTATTTTGTCCTTACCATATGGTTTGTGCCTAAAGTTGTTGCTCCTAGTCTTGTTTAAATACCTTTTCACTCAGCAAAGTATTTTTTTGTCTTCTTTGCTTCTGTTGAGGCTGTATGGTTAATATTAGTGAAAAGAATCAACATCAGAGTTGAGGGAGCTGCTGAGCAAGGTTAAAGAACCTTCAAATAGGCTTACTTCTCTCATAATCACAATTTGTACCCAGTTTGATCATTGACTTGATAGACAAAGATTGCTTATTTTCATGTGCATGCATTATTTTTCAGTTCTCCAAAAACTTGTTCTCAGTGCTTCCCCAATTTTCAGATGATACATAGTACATTTCCAAGTGGTTTTGTCTAATCCACGGTTGGACTAACTAGAACAAATCTACTTGGCTACCAGTTGTGACTACTGGGTAAGAACGGCCATTTGAACACAGATATTGCTGACTGGCAGCCCACCCATGATTGTTGGTTGACATTATTGGCTCTAATAACATGCCATAACCAGCATAAAATCAGAAGAAGTGTATTTCTACACAAAAATAAATGGGGGGGTTAGAGAAGACAAAGTGCAGCTACCCAGTGCGTGAAATCCCTTCTGTCTTCATGGTCCTAGGGACCAGCCCCAAGAATACATGCCAATTCTGTTAATCGTAGAAGAGGGTTTCTTTGTCCTCCAATACTAGTGCCACTTTCTAATTCATTTTGTATACTGAAGGTTTTACTTTGTAAAAATCAGTCAGTGAAGTGTCAGTCTATGTCCAGACTAAGCAACTTTGGAATTCTCTGGACAACAGCCAGTGTTAGCTCCTCGGGCTAGTGCTGATTTCACTTTTCTTTAATGTAAAATATGCCAAACCTGCTTAGAACTGTATCCTTTCATCTATCTAACTTGTGTTTCAAGTTTTAGACTGCTATCGTATGTAACGTACTTTCATTTATTTTACCATTTTTGTTTTTAAGCCTGTTTAATAGACAACTGTATCCTCTCCAGTGTCTTTAGAACTGAGCTGTGAGCTGGGTGTGTTGTCCTGTTCTTTTCCAGAGATCACGTCTTGTCAGCTTCTACCTTTCCAGCCCAGTGATTCCCCTTACAATTGGCTAGAATCATATTGTATCTTTAGACTCCCCCTGACGGTACTAAGTTCAGCATTGTTACTGGTTACCAACAATGTTTGAGCGGGCATGTCTCCTGTGTGACAAAATAGCAGCTGAAGCTGCACAAAGCTAGAGTCTGACTACTCCTCTATTACAAACAAGGCCACCCAATCCTCTGCCTGGTTTCTAAACGGGGGCCAGGGCATGTAGCCAGCAATCCTTTTCACTAGGCCTCTTTACTTGGGCATTAATGGACCCTCTCCACAGCGCCCTTGGCTGCAGGACAGCAGGCAGTGCATCCCAACACTTTCCTGTGCTATGTCCCTCCCCTGGAGACTAAATCAGTTTCCTTGGCACCCACATAATGTTGGTACGCACAGAGCACTAAAGGAAAAAGATGTGTTCTTGTGACACACCACTCTTCAAGGAAGCCTTTGATGTCTGCCTATGAAGTACAACCAATCCAACAAGCCTGCCGAATGCACATCTCTATAAATGGGGTGAAGGCGATTCCCATTCGGATTAAACTGAACTTAACCACGTGCAGTAGAGTGCACAAATCATCCCCGTGGCATTCTATAATTTTATCTCTTCATATTCCAAACAGTGCATAGATGATCATTTACTTGGTGATAGCCCTATGCAAAGCGGAGTTGATTTCAGCTCACAGATTTTGTGGTTTGAATCCTCCACCAGCTTTTGGTTTGAGAGGCAATTTAGAGACTTATTGGATAAGCAGTCCTATGGCTGGGAGGGACATCACACCCTACTACGATTAATGAGCAAACTACATCTGTCATAAATGAAGGACCATAGAAAAATACTTTGAGCAAAATATTTTGGAGACGATCTAACCTAAGTGGTGTGCGGTTAATCATGCATTTGTTGCAGTTCGTGAAACGATTTAGGGGAACTATAGTTGAATGACTTATGGTATAACCTGCTCTAGAGAAGTCACTTTTTGGATTTTATTTTTTATAATTGTAATAGTAAACACAAACAAAGGTGATGCGGAATATTCAGTTAAGGAGCTCAAAGTCACCTGTTTCAAATGGAAGTGACCGAGAACAGTTGTTTACATAGATGCTATTCCACATATTGGCAACATTTTTAGCAATGAATATACACATAGTTTAATCACAGTTCCAAGATACATTCAAATACGTATTTCAAAATGCCCTGCCAACAGAGTCAAAGCCTCTTGGATCACCAGTGGTTTAATGTCTTGAAATTAGACAGAATGTGTCTTCTTTATCCGTGACATAGGCAGTGGATTTAAACCAAAACTCTTGAATAGAGTGAGGACCCTTTTACCACGGGATAAGGATTCATCTTCTAGTAAAGAGCTGGCCAAATCCCACAGTCGTCCCCAAAGCTGAGGGAACTGATTTGTTGGACCCTATTAATACAACTAGAATCGTAAACCCTGTTACCTGATTTAAACACCATCCTGAAACCATGAGGTCCCAGTGTAGTCCGAGCCAAATGAAGGTAATTCGCACCTTTTGATATTCCTGTGGATTCCACGGTCTGTCGGTGAACCATAAAAATGGTGTACTCTAGTAAATTATATCAGTTTATCCATTGAGAATTAAAACACCCACTTCGTTTTCGTGGTGGTATTTGGTATGGTCACTGTGGTTTACACTTATTAATGTTTTTATGTTTAAATTCTGGCAATCCATCAACTCCCTACTTTTAGATTTATAAGTCAATTCCAGCAGCATGAATGTATTGGGTTGTGTTGAAAACCTGTAAAAAAGGTGTAATAAGATGCTGGCTCTAGTGAACAGTGTTCTTGAATGGCATGATTTGGCCAAGCTGTAAAATAAAGATCGAAATGGCAAAGAGTAAATTGAAATATTACTTTACTCCGACAATGCAGGAACTGCTATTTCCCATCATTTTCAGATGTGTGGCTGTTTTTGTTCCAAAATAATCACACAAAATGCGATATGTGCTGAGCTACTAGAAAATACTTTTGAGCATCTGGGACCAATAATCCACCAGTATTGTATGACAGCGCATGTTTCTCCCATTCATTCTAGCTTTTTGGCAGCACCTATTATTTATTAGGTTGGTGTTGGCTTACAAAAGGACGTGGTTTGTAAAACTTTTGGGGTAATGACTCTAATAAAGAAATGTTGTGAAGTATTGTGGTGCAACATTTATATAGCAGTTACTACCCTATGTGGGGCACTGGAGCGCTTGTTTACATGGGAAGCACGCTATAGTGTAAAGGATGTATGTTTGGAAGTGTGTTGTCTTTGTTTTGAACCTATGTGGGAAGTGTTTCCATGTTCTGTGTGATGACCACCGGGGTACAGTTGCCGTGTTAAGGAACGCAGTGCTTAGCAGTGTGATGGACGAAGAAGTGTAAGAAAGAGGCATATAATTTCTCTTTTTCAGTAAGCTAATAAATTTGGGCAGCTGTGCAGGGCCCTTTGTGATATTTCTTATGATCCTGCTCCAGTTAGCTGGCTACTGCGCTGAACTGTCGATTCTGCGATATGTGTAAGGTTTATGATCCTGAGCAGTCATAGGTTGGAGGGAGAAATGGCGGAAAGACCTGCTGGGGTGGATTTTGTGAATATTTCATATCTGATTGTCATTGCAAGCTGTCAAAAATCTGTTGTGGTATGTAGCTTGTTGGGACCTGCAGCGGGGGACTAATTTAAAGTCCTCCATTACCCAATGGCATGTTGCAGATCTCGAAATGGGGGTCAGTGCACAGCTTACTTTAGTTAAGTTATTCCATTTTGGATGCTCCGTTGGTGGCGGCCAACGTCCCTAGGCGCCCAGTAGACAAATTTGTTTCAGTGTCCTTAATGAGTCATTAAGGACATCCCTCCGGGCACACCTGAATCTCCTCCCTTAATACAAGAGGATTCCACACGTTTATGATATCTTTGTTATTCAATATTTATTAATGTTCATTCTCAACTTCAAATTTGTTTAGTAAATATTCTGTGTTGGATTTTTTATCATAATCACATCAGCGACAACATTTTATATCACTCCAATGCATTTCGGGCGTGACCATGTCGCCCTTCATCAGGGAATCAACACTACAAACAATAAAGAAAATGCAAATAATCACCATCAAAAATATAATGAAAGCATGTCTTACACGTGTTTAAACAATACACTGAAAGCATGTCCCATGCGTGTTTAGACGTGGATATCTAACAACCATTTAGTGTCGCTATGTGTGCGAAGTCTTAATTTCCGCATAAGTTTAAAAAACTCACTTCCAATTCCAATGCATCCGTGTTGGTACCAACTCAGTGAACATGAACTAAACTTACTACAGAGAGGTACCTCGTTTGTACCCACAACTAATACGGATGCATTGGAATTGGAAGTGAGTTTTTTTAAACTTATGCGGAAATTAAGACTTCGCCATTTCTTTGAAAACATTCTTCCTCAATCAGATAAAGAACCAGATGACCAACTGTGTGGTCTACGCAGTCCAAGTACTTTCCAAGAACCAATAAGCCACAAAACTTTGGATCTATTTGAGAAAATAGTAAAACAGGATCTATCTCAACTAAAGTGTGACAAACGTATCAAAAGAAACATGACACAGAAGGATTTAGATGTCATAAAAAGATTATCTACCAACAAAAACATAAGACTCACGAAAGCAGACAAGGGAGGAGCCCTCGTGATTATGAATAGCTTTATGTATGAGGAGAAAGTGTTGGAACACATTG
The DNA here is from genome assembly GCF_964261635.1 of Lissotriton helveticus. Lineage (NCBI taxonomy): Eukaryota > Metazoa > Chordata > Amphibia > Caudata > Salamandridae > Lissotriton > Lissotriton helveticus. The sequence goes on from NC_136061.1 coordinate 1,377,984,636, forward strand.
CAGACACAAACACTTACCTACAACTAAGTGGGAACCCCACAGTAGAATATTCAAAAACATTGGTAAACATCATTAACAGGGCATATGAAATGGGTACCATTAACATCAAAACCAAGAACTTTTTAACAAAACTGAATCCAAAAAGTCCTGTTTTTTACATGATCCCGAAAATTCATAAGAACTTGATGGACCCTCCTCTACGACCAATTGTCTCTACTCGAGGAAGTTTGCATGAACCAATTGGCCAACTCATCGATAAATATCTACAACCTACAGTAAAACAGATGAGAACATATGTCAAAGATACGACAGATTTTCTATTGAAACTGGAAAAAATTGAGTTAGATCCGAAAGAACAAATCATCATGTGTACAGCAGACGTCCGTTCTCTATACACATCAATTCCACATCACCTAGGAATAGAAGCCATAGAAAAAGCCTTACTTAATACAGATTTGAATCATGATTTACAGGTATTTCTTATGGAACTGATGACTTTTACGTTGTATCAAAGTTACTTCAGATACGGTGATCAATGGTACCAACAACTAACGGGAACGGCCATGGGAAATTCGGCGGCCCCGGTATACGCCAATATCTTTATGAGAGACTATGAAGAAGCCAATGTTTTTTCAAAACCCATACGGAATGAAAACCTAAAATTCATGGTACGCTATATTGATGACATTTTTTTAATTTGGAAATCTTCAAAAGTTCTGTTAGAACAAGCCCTGTGTGAGTTTAATGAAGAGGACAGTCGTATACAACTCACTTGGGACATATCAGAATCCATGGTGACTTTTTTGGATGTGAGAGTAATCTTAACAAACAGAGGTTTTGAAACAACCAGATACAGAAAAGACACAGACAAAAAAAATGTGTTGCACTATGCTAGCTTCCACCAACCAAGCTTAAAAAAACATTTGCCTTATTCACAAATGACCAGAGTCAAAAGAATCATATCAGATAACACCAAAGTGAATACTTCATTGGAAGAAATGTCCGAAAGGTTCATGAATAGAGGATATCCCAAAGACATTGTGAACAATGCAAAGGAAAGAATTGATGCTATCGATAGGAAAGAGCTTTTGAAACCAACCAAAAAACGTGAGGAAGCTCGAATAGTAGCGGTATCAAAATATTCGACCCAAAGTCACAACTTCAAGAGAATAATATCTAAACATTGGAAAATGCTAAAACTGGAACCCGACTTCAAACAATCATTTGACGAAATTCCTATTTTTGCACACACCAGAGGCCAGAATTTGGGAGAAATGTTAAAGCATCGCCAAGTGACAACTCAAGAATACAAAGGTACCAAACCATGTTTAAGCTGTGGAAGTTGTAACAGTATTATTAAAGGCAATGTTATAAACCACCCAATGAAAGGGAAGGAGATCAAATTAAGAGTGAATGCGACGTGTAACTCTAAAAATGTAATATACGCATTAAAATGTCCATGCGGAAAATTATACATTGGGAAAACGGAAAGGAGTATAAAAACTAGACTCACTGAGCACAAATCAAATATACGAATGAAAAATGTCAAATCCACAGTAGCTACCCATTTCATGGAGGCACAGCATAATATCTCACAACTAAAGTACATGATTTTGGAAACAGTTGAAAGAAAAGAAGGAAGAGACAATACCAAATTTATGCTGCAACGAGAGAATGTTTGGATACATAAATTGGGCACCCAGAGCCCAAATGGGCTCAATGAACGAAATGAACTATCATGCTACTTGTAAATAGACTGATAAGGTGTGATGTATTTCCTTATTCTGCAAAAGGAGACCTGTGAAAAATGATGTTTTATTTTTAATTTTATTTTTATTTTTATTTTTTTTCTATATTGTTATTTTGTGTTTAGGAGTCAAAGAGTCAAACGTACAACCACTAACACACCCAATCCAGCACACCTACACAATAGCACACTGAATAAGAGGATGGTTTCTCAAGTGTAGACCCACAGGGGTTCGGATCCCGGATAGGTTTCAATAACCCACAATTTTTTCCCGTATTTTTTCCTTTTTTATTAATTTAGTTAGTTTCTAGAGCAACCTTTAAAAATAGTACGGTTGCATTTGGACAACATAGCTCTTTAGTTACCTCTCCGCGGATAGACCGTAGGACAGAATAGAGGCGGTCGTTAGAAATATACCGTAGTATTTCTCCTAGCTCCATGATCACATGATCGGAGCAGGAGCTTATAGGATAGCGGCTTGTAAGTTACCAGGACAACCGCGTGTAACGGAGGACAGCAGATACCAGGAAGAATCTCAACTACTCGTAAAATATACTGGAACAAGGTTAGTTTCTAGTTTTAGAAAAGCGGGGGATTTTCATTTAGCCAGAAGAACAGAGTGTGATGGGAACAATAAACGGATCGCGTTTTGTTGAATTTTTTGTGTTACAGAATTTTTCGTCAAACAGAATACAGCGACATGTAAGTGATTACACGTTGCAATTCAGAATACATGGACAGATAAGGGTGAACTGGTGTTAATAACGCACACATAGCGACACTAAATGGTTGTTAGATATCCACGTCTAAACACGCATGGGACATGCTTTCAGTGTATTGTTTAAACACGTGTAAGACATGCTTTCATTATATTTTTGATGGTGATTATTTGCATTTTCTTTATTGTTTGTAGTGTTGATTCCCTGATGAAGGGCGACATGGTCACGCCCGAAATGCATTGGAGTGATATAAAATGTTGTCGCTGATGTGATTATGATAAAAAATCCAACACAGAATATTTACTAAACAAATTTGAAGTTGAGAATGAACATTAATAAATATTGAATAACAAAGATATCATAAACGTGTGGAATCCTCTTGTATTAAGGGAGGAGATTCAGGTGTGCCCGGAGGGATGTCCTTAATGACTCATTAAGGACACTGAAACAAATGTTGCAGATCTCTTCAGTCATTCCATGCACCTTCCGTTGCTGGTGGGTGGTTTAGTGCTGTGGGCTGGTACAGTACTAGGTAAGGAACATGACCTGTAGCAGTTCTATTTTATGTGAGAGTATATCCATATAAGAGAATTATTATGCAGCTTGCATGAGCTAAAATTGAGTGGCAGACAGCTGAATGTTATTGTATTTGTATGGACCAGGAGGGTTTATATATCGTATTGGACTCTAATAATGTTAATGCAGTGCTTGCTATTTCCAGCAAGGTATTGAAGCGCATTATGTTGGGCAGCACACTGCTCTGAATCCTAAGGTTAGTGATTGTCTTTTCCAGTGGTTATTGAGGTTAGTGTTGGGCTCTGAAAGGAACAATTCTATGCATGTACTTCCATTTCTAAGTGGCAGATAAATTAATAGGAGTTAGGTGTGATCATGAGTTTGGCGAAATGCAAATTCATGCATTGGTTGGTGGTATTAATAGGTGAGCTACGGTAGATTTAGTATTGTTAGGTTTTAAGAGTATGACACTTAAAAGAAGGTGGTGATCTTTGAAAATTTGTGGAATTAAGACCAGCACACACCTGTATGCTGGGCTCATAGACAGGAGGCATGCCGAGGATAGAAAGTGAACATGCCCATTTGGAAGAAAAGCAGAGGCAACAATTCGAAGTTTTGAGTGAAGGTCTAGTTTCCTGAGAATACAGGGGAGCTTTTTTGAGATTACATAAAAAATTTGAGGATACATATCTGTAGAAGGAAAACAAATTATTTGCATGTGTGATATTGCTGTATTAGGTACTTTGATAAGAAAAGGGCGATTAGTCTATCCCCTGAAGATGCTACAGCTTATAGGACTGCTTTAGCAAGACCAGATCATTTACCTTTTGGGCTATAATCATAAAATAATAGCTAGACAAATAGACAGGGAAACATTGAAAGGTTTAGCTTGCTCTCTAAGGCAATAGTAACCTCCTGTTCATAGCCATCTGAGAGAGTATACAAGGAAAATAATGCAAACATCAAAAAGGTTATTCTGCTAATGCTGGAGCAGATTTCTTCTGATGTCTTAAGGTTTGGCTCAATGTATCAATTTCCAAGGAAAGTCTGAGAAGGCATTGAGGATAATTTTCTATAGAATCTGGAAATGGAATGCCTGCATTCCTGGGACTGGAGGGTGGCGACCCAGACAGTGAAGTAAGGATGTAAACAGGGCTACGTTTAGCAAATACGTGAGACCTGTTAGTAATGAGCTGCTGATTAGTTCTTTCAGAGCACTGCTATTTGTTATTTGGAAGGGTTGAAGGGTGGGACTGCAGTTTCTTTGTTCAGAGTGAGCAGTTTTTGTGCCAGGCCTGCCCTTTGTCTGTTCCTAATTACTGCTCTAGAGAGATTGACAGCCAAGTGCACACTACATTGTGCCCAAATTGGGTACTCCTGCTTTTAGTCAAACCCACTGCTCCTGCTGTGGGAAGCATCACTCTTGACAAAGTCAAGTTCGGGCTGGACTGTTCCCTTTGGGCTCAGGGTCAAGACTGATTATCATATATATGGTTGGGTTCAAACTGAAATGGCATGGGGAGCAAATTAAACAATGAATTCTGTACTGGGGCGAATGTATGTCATTGTTTTGCATTCTGTCCATCAATTGTTCTTTTTGCATTTGTCACCCCGAGTGGGACGGGTATATCCAGATGTGGGTCCCCTGCTCTCTTTGCCACTGGAGTCCAGCTATTCTGTCTGATGAGGGGTGAAACCCTGAAACCGGTCCTAGAATGCTTGTTTCCAGTCCAGGGAGGGCTTGGCCTGGCAGTTCGGGCTGGATAGTTCCCATTGAGCGTAGGGTCAAGACTGAGTTGCACATGGCTGGGTTCAAACTGGGATGGCATGGGGAGCAAAAAAAGATGGATTTAGACCCAGATCTCTGTACTGGGGTGAATGTATGACAGTGTGCTGCATTCTGTCCATCAGTTGTTCTTTTTTACATTTGTCTCCCCAAGTGGGACGGGTCTCCCAGACATGGGTCCTGTGCTCTCCATGCCACTGGAATCAAGCTATCCTGGCTGATGAGCGGTGAAACGCCAAAACCGGTCCTAAGATGCTTGTTTCCAGTCCAGGGAGGACCTAGCCTTGCAGTTCGGGCTGGACTGTTCCCATTGGGTGCAAGGTCAAGACCGATTTGCTTATGGCTGGGTCCAAACTGGATTGGCATGGGGAGCAAAAAAACGATGGATTCAAGCCCAAGATCTCTGTACTGGGGGGAAATGTATGGCATTGTTCTGCATTCCGTCCATCAATTGTTCTTTTTTCATGAGCAGGCTTCTGTGCCAGGCCTGCCCTTTGCCTGTCCCTAATTACTGCTCCAGAGAGATTAATGACCGCTAAGTGTACATTATATTGTGCCCTTATTGGGGGTACTCCTGCTTTCAGCCAAACCCACTGCTCCTGCTTTGGGAAGCATCACTTTTGAAAAAGGCAATGTTTCTGAGAAGGACACTTGAAAAGAGCCTCGCCTGCTTTGCAGCATGACAGTTGATTCCCTCCCTGTGGTGCCATCTGTTGTCTATGTGCATTTGCTTGTTTCACATATTCTTTCTTTTCAATTTCTTCTCTCTCCTTACTTCCGACACACCACTCCTACTTCCCCCAATCTTGCCCCCCTGCACATCCCCCTCCTCCACACTCTCCAACACTGTTGAAGTATAACCAGTTTGATTAATAATTCCTTGCTAATTGTTGATAAGAGAAGTCTCGTCAAGCGTTAAGTTGGTTTTCCATAGTACTGATACAGTTCTATAATTTAAACAAATTGTAATGCCTGATTTCTCTTGATTAAAACAGATGGATTGGCTTCACCATCTGAGACACAAACTAGTTCCAGTCTCTTACATGAAATATAGAAATGGAAATATCTCTGATGTACTCCATTAAAAAAAGTTGTCACAAATACTTTCCAGAGCTTTTTCCATTATTTTTTTTTGGATCCTGCACATATGAAATCCTGTCATCAGTGTGTAAATGTTTGTATATGGACTTATGTGATAAAGTGATGCCACATATTATTGTGTCCCTCCCTTAGCATACAAGTCAATGGCTAGATTGCTGTTAAACAAAAAGAATTGTGGCAGAGGATCAAGAGAATGAAATCTGCCAAACCCGATTCTCCTATCAACTTAAAGTAGGAGAATCATATCAACGGAATGAGATGCCTTTTAGCATCAAATATCTTTGCAATCCTGGATTTAGCAGTGTCGCATCAATAAAGCATGGCAAACAGCTGGCACAGGGTATGACGGCTAGTTCTGCCAGGAATAAACCCTCACCCTGTCTGGTCTGTTTCATCATCAAATATTATTTTTTTGTATTTCTGGTTGCCAGTCTTACCTTGGGTTTTACAGTTAAACTGCAATTGTAATCTGCTGCCGCGTGCACCAAGGGCCGATGGATGACCTGTGTAGTCGCCACAAAAAAATAAAAAAAATATATATTTTCTTTAAATAAAAAAAATGTGCAGAAATAGTGGGCTAGTAGACCGAAGAGAAGCTGATAAGGTTCGATTCCTAGATTTAGTATGCCAAAAGTTCATCATTACAGTCGTCTACTTAATAAAATAAAGGTACACATTAGAAAGATTTTGCAAGTCTAAAAAACAGCCATCTGGGGCGTGGCTTAGCGGGCGATCATGGCGGACGTGGCTTGCTAGAGCTCCCGCCGGCCCGATAATTATCCTGTGATTTCTCCTGGCCCCCGGACCCGAATTGTGCACCACATCTGGGGCAACGGTGGCGGACGGCGCAGGGAGTCATCCGGTGCTGAAAAGGACGCGCTGAGACCTCTCTCGGCGGTGGGGCGGCTCGGAGCAGTGGGGGGCCTGGTGCCGGTTGAGCAAGCCGGGGCCTCAATTTTGGCACACCCGGACTGGAGGTCTCGATCCGGGGCCTGCGGCGCTACCCTTTGGCCACAATCCTGGGCTGCTGGCTGCCGGCGACCTGCTGCGGGACCCCCCTGCCTCTTCTCGCCACATCAGCGGTGGGGGCTGGTGCCTGGGGGGGCCTCGGAAGACCTGCGGCCTACCTGGCCTTGGTGGGGCCGGGACCTCGAGTTTGGTAGTCCCCGCCCGGAGTCGTCGGCCCTGATCCTTCGGCCGGGTGAGAGCCCCCGGGGGCTGGGGTGTCGGTCGGGCACCTGGCCCGGATGCTTGCCCTTCCCTGCTCCTGCGGCCTACCTAGCCTTGGTGGAGCCGGGACCTCGAGTCTGGTGGTCCCCGCCCGGAGTCACCGGCCCAGCTCCATTGACCGGTGCCAAGACGGACGTGCAGTGCCCTTTCTTGAGGTGAGGCAGTTTGGGGCGGTGGACGGCCTGGGGCCGGTTGACCGGGCCGGGGCCTCACTTTAGGCGGGCCCGGACCGGTGGACTTGATCCGGGGCCTGAGGCGCTGCTCTTTGGCCGTGATCCGGGGCTGCCTGCTGCCGGCGACCAGCTGCGGAATCCCCTGCCTTTCCTCGCCATATCTGCGGTGGGGGCCGGTGCCTGGAGGGGCCTCGGAAGACCTGCGGCCTGCCTGGCCTTGGTGGAGCCGGGACCTCGAGTTTGGTGGTTCCCGCCCGGAGTCGCCGGCCCAGATCCTTCGGCCGAGTGGGAGCCCCCGGGGGCTGAGGTGTCAGTCGGGTGCCTGGCCCGGATACTTGCCCTTCCCTGCCCCTGTGGTCGCCGGGGCGGCGGCCGGAAGACTCGTGGACTGGGCTAGAGTGGCCCATATCTGTGCCGTGCCAGTGGGCGCGGGGACGACCTACTACGCCCTGGTGAGGCGGCGTTTCCTGGGGGCCTGCCCGATCTGTGGGCCGGTGGCGTGAGGATCCCGTGTGGCCTGGTGTGCTCTGGACGCCCCGGCCGAGGCCTGGTTGGTGGACTATAGTGAGGTGCGGCCTCGCTACAGGTGCGTGTTACTGATCTGCCATCTCTGCGGCCGCCATGACTCGGGGCTCGGCCGCCACTAAGACTGGACCCATTGATAAGTTCACCGGCCCTGGTGGAGGAGCTGGTGCGGCTGGCGGGGGCCAAACTGCTGGACCAGACAACGCGGCATTGCTGACAGCCATTACACAGTCCCGCGACATGCTGGATGCGAAGATTGGCGCGGTGGGTGCCGACGTGATGCTGCTGCGGCGGCAAGATCTTCGTAATGCGGTCGCCCGCATTACTGAAACCGAGACCAGGGTCACAGCAGTGGAGGGAGATGTTGGTGCCCTTAAGAAGAAGATTGCCGACATGGAACAGACTCAGCGGGGCCTGGTGCTCCGTGTGGAGGATGCCGAGGGGCGGGCGAGGCGGAACAACCTGCGCTTTGTTGGCTTTCCGGAAGACTGCGAGAATGGGCCCATGGACGTTTTTCTGTCCCGGTGGCTGGAGAGCTGGCTACCCCCGGACTCCCTGTCGCGATGCTTCGTGGTGGAGCGTGCTCACCGCGCCTTGACACAGAAGCCGCCGGCCGGGGAGCGGCCTCGCCCGATCATCGCCAGGCTCCTCAACTTCCACGACAGGGACGTCATTCTCCGGGAGGCTCGGCTTAAGGACACCCTGCTCTATGACAATAATAAAATTATGATATTCCCGGACTATACCAAACTGGTCCACCAGCAGAGGCACTCCTTCCTGGAAGCCAAGGCCAAGCTGCGTGGCTTGAAAATCCAATACTCACTGCTCTACCCGGCCCGCCTCCGTGTGATCTTCAACTCCAAGACCCTCTTCTTCGATACGCCGGAGGCCGTCTTCAACTGGACCGATGAGACGATCAGAATTCGACCTCATGTCCAACCAGGGCTGCACTCTGGGTCGTCGCGTGGCTCGTCTCAGGACCGGGGCAACCCGTCAGGCAGAGGGAAACGTCACCGCAAGTCCCGCTCCCGGCGGAGGTCCCTGTCCCGGGACCCTCTTTTGGGGGACACACAGCCCGATACGGATCAATCTGAACAAGGCTCCTGATCACCGTTCACAGAGACTATCTGCTGGTTGCCTTTCCTATGTCAAAATATATGTTGCGGATGCTGAGCTGTGGTCGGTGGGACAGACATTGGCTGGTGCAGTATTGACTTCTTTTTGGCGAATACCGGGGCCATCCTGGTCTGGTACTTTTCTATGGTGCTTTGTTTATGACTCGACTGTATGTTTGTTGGGGTTCGGGGCCTGTACTATGGGCTGCCTCCTCCTGTTGGGACTGGGGGGTGGTTCAGGGAGTGTGTCTGGTTAGTTCGGGGGGGGACTAGTTGGGATCCCTTGGTATGGCTGGCTTTGGGCGCTGTGTTTTGGGCCTGAAGTACCGTATACCGCGACAGATACTTCATCGTTCATTGAGGTATGGGGGTGGGGGGTCTTGGGGTGTTTGGTTGCTTGTGGGTTGGGCCGGGGTTAGTGGGGTAGTGGGGTTTAGGGCTGTGTTCTGGGGGGTGCACGTGTTTCTTATGATGTTGGCAACCGGGGTGTTGTGGGCCGGGGTCGGGTACTGGGGTGGGCGGGAACTGGCTCATCGTGACAATGGCTGAAGCTCCACGGCTCGTGTCTCCTGGCACTTCCATGCGTGTACTGAGCTGGAACGTCCGGGGGCTCCTAGACAAGATCAAACGGGGGGCTGTGCTTCGCTGGGCGAAAAGGGACTTGGCAGATGTGCTCTTTCTTCAGGAAACACACATGTTGGGTACTAAGGCACTGAGTCTGCAGAGGTTTGGCTTCCACCAGGTGTTTCATGCTGGCTTCACTAGGGGGTCGAGGGGCGTGGCCATTCTTGTTCACAGACGGCTGGCTTATACTCATGAGCGTCAATGGCTTGATCCTCAGGGCCGGTTTGTGTTTGTGCAGGGTAGGGTTGGTGTGGAGCCTGTGGTGTTCGGTTGTGTGTATGCCCCTCCCCCGCTGCAGTGGGCCCTTGCGGAGCGACTGTTTGCCTTATGGGCCGAGCTTCCCCGTTCCCTGGCTGTGATTGGAGGCGACTGGAATGATGTAGTGGACATGACCTTAGACAGACAGAGGGGACGAGGGGCCGAGACTGTAGCCTCCCCTACTCGGCTGAGTGCCATGATTGATGGTCTTGGATGGGTGGATGTGTGGAGACATTTGCATGCGGGGAGGCGGGAATACACGTATGTCTCTGCTGTGCATGGCTCTCTCTCGCGCCTCGATTGTGTGTTTGTACCGGGGGCCTTCCTTGACAGGGTGCAGGGGGCGGCGATCCGGCCTCGCGGGCTCTCGGACCACTCCCCTGTGGCGGTGCAGATAGATCTCTATAAGGCGCGCCAGCCGTTTCGGTGGCGGATGTCTACGTGGCACCTGCAGCGACCAGATTACTCCCAGCATCTGCGCGGTGCAATCGCCCACTACTGGCAGGACAACCTTACGGTGGGGATGGATGCAATCACAGTGTGGGAGGCCATGAAGCCCGCCTTGAGGGGTGTGGATATAGCCTGGTGCGCAACGGCTCGTCGGACTCGCCAAAACAGTATTACTGCTGCCGCGGTGCAGGTGGAGGCGCGGCACAGGGCGGCGGCCGATGATGTGACACTGCGGCTGCTTTTACAGGCGCAACAGTCTTACTCCTCGGTCTTATTAGATGAGGCACGCCAGGCGTGGCTGGCTACGCGTAGTAGGGTATATCAATGGGGTGACAAGTCTTGCACCATGCTCCATAGGCTTTGTCAGCAGACTTTGCAGCCAATCACCTTGCCGGGGCTTGTTGACGACGCAGGAGTGGCGATTACAGACCCCGTGATCCTTGCGGCGAGCTTTGCGCGCCATTATGAACATCAGTATGCCCCCCGGGAGAGCCTTTCCTCTGATGGCATTGAGGAATACCTCGCAGCGGTCCATCCGCGGGCGGTCTCCGATGATGTGCGTGACGCTCTGGAGCTCCCCCTGACGGCGGAGGAATTAGGCGACGCACTGGGTCAACTAAACGCGGGTAAGGCACCGGGGCCGAGCGGGTTCCCCAGCGAATTCTATCGGAAATTCCACCTGCAGCTTGGGCCACATTACAGGCGGGCGTTGGAACTGGCGCGGGAGCGTGGCACCCTCCCCCCAGACTGGCGACATGCCGAAATTGTGGTCTTTCAAAAGCCGGGCAGACCCCCCGAGCGCCATGAGTCGTACCGTCCCATCTCCCTTATTAATTTTGAAGCCAAGCTCCTGGCCAAGGCGCTTGCAAACCGCCTCCTCCCGCATATCTCAACCCTTGTCCACCCGGATCAGGCGGGCTTTATGCCACACCGGGCGACGCGGCACAACATTCGGCGGGCTCAGGCCGCGCTGGACGCGATCGGGACCACCGGGGATCAAGCGGCGCTGTTGTTGGCAGACATTGATAGCGCCTTTGACTCGGTCAGCTGGACCTATCTCTTCGCCCTCCTACCACTACTGAACTTGGGACCGGTTTTTGTCTCCTATGTAAAACTGCTCTATACGGATGTCACCGCTTCGGTACGTGTTTCTGGGGCGGTCTCCACGTGGTTTCCTGTGGCCAGGGGCACCCGACAGGGATGTCCCCTCTCCCCGTACCTCTTCGCGCTGGCTATGGAACCTATGGCCGCCCGGGTGCGCCAGGACGCGCTTTATCGGGGCTTTGTATGGGGGGCGGACCACTCGGACCGCGTTGCCTTATATGCGGATGATGTGCTCTTCTTTATGACTGATTTGCATCGTACGGGCCCTCGCGTTCTTGAGATCATGCATGAGTTTGGTCTGGCGTCGGGGCTTTTTCTTAACCCACGCAAGTCGACCCTGTGGGTGCTGGGGAGTGACACGGTGCACTGCCCGTGGGCTGCGTCCCTTCGGGTGGTGGTTGAGGGCATGAAATACTTGGGCATCTTCCTCTCGGCCTCGGCCGCGGTGGCGTGGGATCGGAACATTCGGCCGGTGTGGGATAGGGTCCAGATGGACGTTAAGGCCTGGACACGTATGCCCCTTAACATCTATGGTCGGTCGGCAATTTTTAAGATGGTCGCCCTGCCTCGGCTCCTCTACCAACTGCAGAATCATCCCTATAGAATCGACCCACAATGGTTCCGGAGTGTCAACTCGGTGCTGGGTAGGTTTTTGTGGGCCGGGGGCGCCTCTCGGGTCGCGCTACGTACCTGCTTTCTCTCTACATACTGTGGCGGCTTGGCGTCCACGGACCTCCTGTCTTATTACCAAGCCTCCCACCTCCTCGTGCTCAATGAGTGGTGGTATGGGGACCGTAGTGATCCGGCTTATGCTCTGGAGCACTCGTTGATGGGCGGTGCCACGCTCCACACATTGCTGTACTCGGCCAGACGGAGGAGGGTATTGCCGAGGGTCACTCAGGTGGTCTTTGCGGTCTGGGGGCAAGCTTTGCATCGTGTGGGGTGGTGGGGCAGACTGACGGCTGAGACGCCGTTGTGGCGTAATGGCCTGCTCCCGGCGCTGGCTTCCCTATCCGGGTTTGGCGGTTGGGACGCGATCGGGATTTCGTCCCTTGGTCACGTTCTCTCTGGTACTACGCTTAAGTCCTTTCAGGACCTTAGCTCTGAATTCAATATGCCTAAGTCCCAATTCTTCCGGTACCTCCAGTTCCGCCATGCCCTTGGCCCGAGTCTGGTGGGCTTGGAGCAACTCCCCGATTTCAGTCCCATCGAGGCTAAACTATTTATGGGTGACCTAGGCGACAAAAAGGTCTCTCAGATATATCGCTCCTTGGTTACACACTGTTCCCCCTCCCTCTCGTCGTTGAAGGCCTCCTGGGAGATTGATATTGGCCCCTTGGATGATGATGACTGGCGCGAGGCCCTTGAATCCCCCCGGGGAGCTGCTATAGCTGTCCGTCTTAGATTTATTCAGTTCAAATACCTCCACAGGGCCTACTATACTAGGGAACGGCTGTGGCGGGCGGGCCTTATAGCCGCCCCGGAGTGTCTGAGGTGCGGTGATGAGAGAGGGACGCTTCTCCATACTGTGTGGTCCTGCGGGAGGCTGACCAGATTCTGGGCGGGGGTTTGGGACTGTCTTTCGGAGGTGCTGGGGTGGGACCTGCCCCGTACCCCTAGGCTGGGTCTCCTTCATATCCTGGAAAATGTTGGGGGTAACGCTTACAAACGTCACTTGCTGCTTTTGGGACTGGTGGTGGCCAAGCGGGATCTGGCCCAAGCCTGGAAAAGCGTTCGTGCCCCCCCACTTGGTGCATGGAAAGCGGGACTGGACTTCCTTATGGGCCTGGAATTACCTGTTTTTGAGGCCAGAGGGTGTCCCCGGAAACACTACAAAATTTGGAAAAGATGGGCGGACTACAGGGGTCTGCACCTCGACCCCCCCGCTGATCTTGATGATGTGTTGGCTCTGGATGTGGACCCCGTACCTTAGACTGTTGGCTGACTCCACCTTTGTTTTTCATCTTATGTTGCTACGCTGTGAACACGTGCACTGGGTTCGGGTGGGATAAGGGGTGGGTAGTAGGGGGGGGTGTTGCAGGGCGCTGTTGGGGTTGGGTGGTCTGGGAGGGGATTGGGGTATGTTTTCTATAACTCTGGGTTCACTGCTATGCCTTTTCAGTGTCTGTCGTTGGCAGTCTCCTCCTGACTGTGGAGGGCTGTTTCGATTCATGCATGAACTCTTAATAAATACGGTTTTGGAAAAAACAGCCATCTGCTAACTCACAGGAGACAATAATCAAGCCCTGTAATGTAGCCCTTGTAACTTGGGCAATGAGTAGGGTTGTCCTTTCTGGGTACTTAAAAAAATAATTTACAAGCCTTTGAGGAATCAAATCAGTGTGTCCCAGTTCATGGTTAATATAAGTAAACAAGCATTTACAATGCAATGGTTTCGCCTTTGGAAAAGTTAGAGCTATTGGCATTGTAAATGACAACATTTGTATTCATGTGTTGGTTTTGGAAACAGATAAATAAATGTCATTGTCATATACAATGGCAATAGCTTAATCTCTCGCAAATGTGAGACCTATTGCATTTGCACCCACACATACACACAGTCACACACACACACACACAGAGCCAGCCGCGCACACACACACACACACACACACACACACACACACACACACACACACACACACACACACACTCACAGAGCCAGCCACACACACACACACACACAGAGCCAGCCGCGCGCACACACAGAGCCAGCCGCGCGCACACACAGAGCCAGCCGCGCGCACACACAGAGCCAGCCGCGCGCACACACAGAGCCAGCCGCGCGCACACACAGAGCCAGCCGCGCGCACACACAGAGCCAGCCGCGCGCACACACAGAGCCAGCCGCGCGCACACACAGAGCCAGCCGCGCGCACACACAGAGCCAGCCGCGCGCACACACAGAGCCAGCCGCGCGCACACACAGAGCCAGCCGCGCGCACACACAGAGCCAGCCGCGCGCACACACAGAGCCAGCCGCGCGCACACACAGAGCCAGCCGCGCGCACACACAGAGCCAGCCGCGCACACACACAGAGCCAGCCGCGCACACACACAGAGCCAGCCGCGCACACACACAGAGCCAGCCGCGCACACACACAGAGCCAGCCGCGCACACACACAGAGCCAGCCGCGCACACACACAGAGCCAGCCGCGCACACACACAGAGCCAGCCGCGCACACACACAGAGCCAGCCGCGCACACACACAGAGCCAGCCGCGCACACACACAGAGCCAGCCGCGCACACACACACACACACAGAGCCAGCCGCGCACACACACACACAGAGCCAGCCGCGCACACACACACAGCCAGCCGCGCACACACACACAGCCAGCCGCGCACACACACACACAGCCAGCCGCGCACACACACACAGCCAGCCGCGCGCGCACACACACACACACACAGCCAGCCGTGCGCACACACACAGCCAGCCGTGCGCACACACACAGCCAGCCGTGCGCACACACACAGCCAGCCGTGCGCACACACACAGCCAGCCGTGCGCACACACACAGCCAGCCGTGCGCACACACACAGCCAGCCGTGCGCACACAGCCAGCCGTGCGCACACACACAGCCAGCCGTGCACACACACACACACACACACACACACACACACACACACACACACACACACACACACACACACACACACACACACACACACACACACACACCCAGCCGCGCGCACACACAGCCGACCACGCACGCACACACACACAGCCAACCACGCACGCACACACACACAGCCAGCCGCGCGCACACACACACAGCCAGCCACACACACACACACACACACACAGCCAGCCGCACACACACACAACCAGCCGCACACACACACTCGGAGCTCCCTCGCTCCTCACAGTATTCAGCAGGAGGATCCGGGCAACAGCAGGCCCGCCGCACCCTCGTCCGCTGCCCGGACAGAATTTGTCCACCTACCCTGTCCCCGCAGAGCAGCACGAGCCGGGGCTCCCAGTTTCCAAGAGAGGGCTGGTACAGTGATGACGCCCACCAGTGTCCTGTGCTACGGGCGGCCGAGTGGTCAGTGCCGAGAGCTCCACACCTTAAGGAGGGGGGTCAGTACTCACAGAATTATGGCGCTATAACATGCCCCATTTTCACGGCGTCCTCAGTCCCAAGGCACAGCCCGGTAGTGTCCTGCCTGCAGTTGCCTCCGTGTGCCCCTGTTGCTTGCTTGTGCCTCTGTGTGCCCCTGTTGCCTGCTTGTGCCTCTGTGTGCCCCTGTTGCCTGCTTGTGCCTCTGTGTGCCCCTGTTGCCTGCTTGTGCCTCCGTGTGCCTGCTTGTGCCTCCGTTTTCGTGCCCCTGTTGCCTGCTTGTGCCTCCGTGTGCCCCTGTTGCCTGCTTGTGCCTCCGTTTTCGTGCCCTTGTCGCCTGCTTGTGCCTCCTTTTTCGTGCCCCTGTCGCCTGCTTGTGCCTCCGTTTTCGTGACCCTGTTGCCTGCTTGTGCCTCCGTTTTCGTGACCCTGTTGCCTGCTTGTGCCTCCGTGTGCCCCTGTTGCCTGCTTGTGCTGTGTAAGTGTGTGTAGAGTGCTCTGTGTGGGTGTGTGTGGGGGGCTTTGTGTGGCTGTGTGTGTGGGGGGCTTTGTGTGGCTGTGTGTGTGGGGGGCTTTGTGTGGCTGTGTGTGTGGGGGGCTTTGTGTGGCTGTGTGTGGGGGGGCTTTGTGTGGCTGTGTGTGTGGGGGGCTGTGTGTGGCTGTGTGTGTGGGGGGCTGTGTGTGGCTGTGTGTGTGGGGGGCTTTGTGTGGCTGTGTGTGGGGGGGCTTTGTGTGGCTGTGTGTGTGGGGGGCTGTGTGTGGCTGTGTGTGTGGGGGGCTGTGTGTGGCTGTGTGTGTGGGGGGCTCTGTGTGGCTGTGTGTGTGGAAGGGCATTGTGTGGGTGTTTTTGTCTGTCATTTGCGAGAGATAAAGCTAGTGGCATTGTAAATGACAATGCCATGTATTTATGTTAAAACAAAACATAAATAAAATAAAAATAATGTCAAGAGCAATGCCAATAGCTCTAACTTTAACAAAGGCAAAACCATTGCATTGTAAAGAGCAATTACTAGTGGCTGAGATTAATTCAAACATTGCATCTATCAGTTCTTTGTCTTTCCCAGTGAGACTTGGGGATGTTGCACTGACCAAGGATTGTGGGTTATTTAGTTCTTTAATGCTTGTTTTATGGACTGTGTACCACAGACCTGAGGCGTTTGTGCTGTGTAATTCCATAATGTAATGTTGGAAGCGCGGTGTGCAACAGAGAATGGCGGGTCAGTCCTATTCTTACCTTTTGTAGTGTTCTGTGTGGACCATTTGGATTGTACACAACCTAATGGGATGAAAGAAGTGGTTGACTTTAGCTGCTTCCAGTGAAGGTCCTCAATTACCCTATACAATGGGCACTTCTGGTGGTGGTCCTGCAATTGTTTTGACCTAATTTGGCTCTGTTCTACAATTCTCCATAGTATTTGTTTATATTTGTTGAAACATAAGTTGGGCTCTAATTTGTTACGGAAAGTGCACGTATGTGAAAAGTATTTGTTTTATTTCACTTAAATCACCGCTGCAAATGTTTAGCTGGCAATGCGCCCAAAATGTGGTGTTTCACAGTTGCAACTGGAGGTCAATTTGTGTAGAGTCCTTCAACACTGCTGCAGTGTCTGCGTTGTTTACCATTTAAAGAGGTCACATGTTGGAATTTGGGATTGTGTACTGGCATGTGCACAGAATGGACCATATCAGATGACTGTTGAGCATCAATGTCTCCATTTGTTTTGTACATTGTATGCTTTGGCGTACTCTGTAGGATCCATACTCGCAGAGCAAAAAAGTCTTGATAGGTTGTGACTAGAACTTTCTGGAGATTATATAATGTTGGATGATTTTTAGGAGATTTTGGTGGAAAATGCTTTTAGGTCTAAAGGTTTATGATTACTGGACATCGTTGTGATCTTAGCTGTGAATCTTCATTGGATTTGAAATGTGGAATTGGCATCTACAACTCTGAGAATTAAATTTTAATAGTAGAGTTTCTCTTCATTTTGTAATTTAACACATTCTGTATGGTACTAGGTGCCCATTTGATTGCATGTAGCATTTACACTGTGGTGTTTGTCTTGTTTGTTCTTCATTGCCTGTCTATAGAAGCCCACGGTGTCCTTACTTGCTTACTGTGCTAGATGATTAGTGGAGGCCGGTGTTTCTTCTACTACTTTGCTTTCTTTCTCTTTTTCTTTCTTCCCTTTTCATTCTCCCTTGCTCTTTCTTTCTCTCTGAGGTCTGTGGTGTTCTCTGGGCCTTGGACACTTGTTCTCTTACTCTCGTGACAAATCAAATCGTAACTAGTCTCTCCTGTTGCATGTGAAATAGTCCATGCATTTAAGAAAAGTCGCTGGTGCCTCTCATTTAATTGGCAACAGTCTGAGTCACTGTTCACTCGTGAGAAATCATAACTTGTTCGTAGCAAACAGGCAACTGGGATCCATGCTTTTAAATGCGGTACACATCCTGGCTTTGTCAAATGTCCAAACATCAGTCTATAAAAGCAGGCCTGTTGGCATTGTCGAGGGCGGGAGGAGTCACCACATCACTATACATAAAGCAGATCATTGGCTTTGTCAAAAGGTCACCACATTCCTCAGTCCATCCAACTAGCAATCATGCATGCCCACCACTCCCAAAAACCTCTTCCCATTACTAATCCACTTCACTTACCCTATCCGTTTTTTTAACACAAAATTAAAAGCATGAGACCCCCGAGAACACAAACTTAAAGCAACTAATCCTACAAGGAAAAGGAAGCGCCTATTACTAGTCCTCTATCTATTTACCTCCAGCTTTGAGTTCCAGAGTAGCATCCTACATGCCGCAAAGTGCTTCAAAGCCTTGTCTGTGGTAAGTGTGATATAAATACAATTTGCAGCCAGTTCTGTTTTATACCAGAATATCCAGACCTCAAGCATCCATCACAAAGTTTTAATTGTGTAAAACCTCGGCTGGGTCAAGCAGTGGCGATGTGCACAAATATCACAGTGGCCATCCAGTCACATCAGAAGAGCTCACCCAGCTGCATGCTGGTCACCCCTTGGGCAATTTATTACACAGAGGTAAACTCTGGTTTTGAATGCCCAGCTCAGTGTGCGTCATGATTCGGATGAGAACAGATTTCTGCTGCTGTAGTTGGCCATGCAGCACACTGATTTAGTGCATAATGATCATTTTCTGTGCAGTTACTAGCTGCACGAGATTGGATTATTTAGGATCCTTTTAGGAAGGTGTGATGCTTGACCTGATTTGGTAATGTTGGCTTATATTTGTCCATGCACACACAGATGGGATCGCAAAGGCATCAGAGAGACTTGATGAGTCCATGTCCTTTGTTTCTGTGTTTACACCAACATTCCAAGGATTCTATATGTACAGCCCCCCCCCCCTCCTGTGGTACTTCCACCGCCCCTGACCGTTGTGCGTGATGTCTAGACTAGCCTTTGCATTGGGCCCTGCTCCCGTACAAAATAGTAAGACATAGGAACAAGTTATTCTAACGTTTAATGTGTGTAGCACTTTACAGAGCACATACAATCTTAAAAAACGGTGTGAGAAAACGTCACCCCTTCCTGGAGGTAGGTGAATTTTTTGACGCAAATGCCTGTTTTCCCCTTTTCTTGTAGAAAGCGATTTGAGTGAAAAATCCCGGGTAGTTGCATGGGAACGGCTGTGTACCACCCGGGGTGCGCCCCCTTGAGGTAAAGCAGAACATAGCGCTACCTTCCAGTAAATACCAAAGCAACACTTTGCACTTTTGTGACACAAACCCATCACAAAGTGCCCATAAATCTGTGCCCCGGTGTCCCCGGGTCCTGCTGCTGTGAAGGTGTGTTTGATCCAGCGGCCTATAGAAAATATATCATAAACAACGCTACCCAACTTCATAACCTATAAACAAATTTCTACACTAATTTATGGACCCATTTATAAATATGACATATTTTGGGCCTACTGAATCAGGTGGTCAGATTAAATCTATATACACATTATTTACAAACTATATACAATTTTATACCTCTGCGGAAAGAATATTGTCATTAGAATAAATCCTAACCATTTAAACGACCACCATTGGCGATGGAATCTAGCTAATAGTAACCTGCACTTCTGAATAACCAAGACCAGCTTGTTTGTCAAAAGTAAGATTTTATTTACTAAATTATGGTATTTCAAATTGTAAATTTATTATTGTAATTTTATTAGCATTAAAGTAAGCATATTTGAAAAGCTTCATGAGAAAAACACATTTTAGTAAGAAATTCAAAATTTAAGTAAGATTTAGCAGTTTAGCATTTCTAAAGTCTAAGTCCCTAGCTAAGCTAAATAAATGGAAAATAAAGTAAAGTTCATTAAGGATTCTTACGTGCTCCACACAAAGTCCAGCAGCACTTCACCCTCATCGGAAAGTCAGAAAGCAGCAGCCAGCCCATCCCTAAGGGCATGACTTTTTATACCTTTCTAAGCTAGCTAAACTAAGCGAAGGAAAGTTTTCATAAATCCTCGAAGTCCCATTGGTTGAGAGTGACAAGTGACATGTCACCCACATTTCAAAAGTTCCATTAGGTCACGTTTCTTAAAGACCATTGTCTTTTCCGAATGCAACCAGGAGCTTCCTTGGTTTGCAACAATTGTAAATTAATGTTCTCACAGTGTTCATTTCATTTCCGCGGGTGCCAAGTTAAAGCTGACAAAATTGTCCTTTATCACTTGCTTCCGACCTTGGCCACGTCCGACAAAATGGTGACAGCATGTCAGATTTGCTTAGTGAATGCAGCTTTGACGAACACTTTTTCAGAATGGGCTTCTCGTGACTTGTGCAGAAGTAAAATTCAGCTTTAGTAAACTCGAGCAAACTAGGCCCAAAAGCAGGCAACTTATGCTTTCTAGTAATAAACAAACACAAGAAAAGTATTAATGTAAGAAATAATGTTGATTCTGTATCCACCCTAGGTTTACTAATTAATTAACCCTCCCGATTAGTCTAATGTTACCTAGCAAATGCAAACAAATAAAGCAGCGTTTATATCTACCAGTCTTCATTAATCCATGAAACTTATGTGCACCTAGAATAGTAGAAATGACATCACATAGTCAAGGAAAAGCAAAATAAGCACATGCTTCTTTTAAGTTTGCTGCAGTTAGTAATGACAAAAACGAAAACAACAAATTATTTTTATTATTTTACACGAACAAAAAGATGCAACATTTATGCACGTTTATGAGCACACATGTTAGTCCCCCCATATGTAAAGTTTAATCTAGGTTGTATTAACACGATACATTACAAATTATTAATATTATTATTCATGTTATGGAAATGTGACTTTGCGAGTTTAAACAAAATTTTGTTTTCTATCTCGCTCCATCATGTTCTGCAGGCGCTCATCGCCCCTCCCTGCCCGCACAAGGCCCCCCCCCCCCCCTGGGACCACAGACAGTCGTGCGCATGAATAATGCAGCGGGGACACCTGAGCCAGGTGCCGCCTGCCAGGGCTGGCATCGGATGCTGGCAGTCAGCTGCCACCAGCCCCGGACCCAGAGGGACCTCCTGCCGTTCTCACCTGGGACGGATGGGCGAGCAGACCCGGGGGCCCGGCCCGCGCAGCGGCGGCGCCCACCTCATGTAAGTCTATTCATGATGTGTCTGTAGTGCCTCGATGCCCACGTTCAAGGCACTTTCAGAGGCGAAGACAGGGAGACGGGGAAGGGACCGAGGTAAAGAGGGCGGCCCCCTTAGGGCGGTGGTATCAGGGGGTTTCTGTGCGCAGAGAAGGAGGAGCAGGGAACGAGGCGCTATAGAGCGCTTCAGGTTGGAGGAGGGGCATAGACCAGACCTCTCTAGGGGCCCTGGGGCCCCTAATAGCGTAGGTGTGATTAGTGTTAGCAAGGTTTTCTTTTTACCAGAGTCTGGATGGGGGGTGGGGGCGTTTGACGACACCCGAGGGCGGCTTCACGTTTACAGTTATTTTTTTGGGAGCTTGTAAACTGCCTGGTAACATCGCAAGGAAATAATTTACCGAACTCTCAGGGTTTGGTTTGGAAGTGATGGATCAAATTACAGTCTGCTGTTCCTCATGGGGAGAAGTGTAGCCTGTGGACACGGACGGCGGGAGGGGGCGGGAGTGTACACGGACGGCGGGAGGGGGCGGGAGGGGGCGGGAGTGGACACGGACGGCGGGAGGGGGCGGGAGAGGACATGGACGGCGGGAGGGGGCGGGAGAGGACACGGACGGCGGGAAACGTGCACAGGACAGCAAGGGGGGCGGAAATGGACAGCGCATCTGAATTCACTTTCAGTGAAAGGGGAGGGAACGGGAAAAAACGTAACTCCGCCCTGGGAAAAAATCTCCGGAACGCCCCCGAATCTGGTCCAGCCTTGATGGACAGATCCGGCACTCAATGGCTAGCCTCCATTTATGGAGCTAACCAATGAGAGCCGGGGGACGTTCCAGGAGTCCTTATTGACGACATAGGATTTCACCTGCGCTGAAGAGCTGCGCAGAGCGCAGCCTTCGGCAGGCGAAACCCAAAAATGGAAAGACAAAAATACATTAAGCAAACGAAGAACAAATGACCCAAGTCAGCTGTATAAATCAATCAAATGTTTAATAACAGAAATACTGGATTAAGAAGGTGCTTCAATAATGATTCTGTGAAGTCATGTCACAGTACCTTGTGTGTCAGACCGGTCATACAATTATCAGTGACTAAAGGTAAAAGTGAAGCACACTAATTGCCGCCATTGAAGTTAGTTTGTCCAGTAGCTCAATACAGTTGGTCGCAAGACACCCAGGTCTAAGCCAAGGAAGAAGAGGGTCATTGGGTCGGAAGAGACCCAAGTCTAAGCCAACGAAGAAGAGGGTCATTTGGTCGCAAGAGACCCAAGTCTAAGCCAATGTATGAGAGGGTCATTGGGTCGCAAGACACCCAAGTCTAAGCCAACGAAGAAGAGGGTCATTGGGTCACAAGACACCCAAGTCTAAGCCAACGACGAAGAGGGGCAGTACAATAATGTTAAATTGTTGACGTTTTGGCCTCAAACAAGTTCTCCATCAGAACAAGTGATCAATGACCCTTCAAATGACTCCCTTTCTCCACGGATTACAAGGAAGCAGAGTAGTAGAATTCAGATTGTTTGGAATTTCTCCTGCTGTCTCAACCAGCAAGTCACACATTTATTAAGTGAATAAATCAACTGGTGCATGGAATGGTCCGGTAAGCAGTGCAGTGCTTACCTTATAGAATGTTTAGCATCTCACAGCATGCACTGGTTAATTCCGATTTTTGAAAATTAAAAGGAAATTAATTAATTAATTCCACAGTACAATTTTTTTTAATGTTTTCATATAGATGAAATTGTAGCATTGTTTTAATAACATTTCTTTTGCTTTCAAAAGTGCAAGGTTTATTGAAACAGCCCCACTAAATAAAATGATATTTTATTGAAATGAAATACCATGGAATTAGTTTATTTTGACTTTGCGTCTTTCGGCACTAGTCATGTATTTCTCGATAATTAACCAATTTAGAATGCTACTAATTTGCAGTTGTAGGGCTGATGCTTAGACATGTTCATATGTTTGAGATGATTTACTGCGACTCCCACCTAGTTCATATTGTTAGTTTAGGAGTGCATTTTGCTTTGTTGAACCTAAGAAACATTTTAACATAGAGGCACATTTATCAAAACTGTGTCTGTCATGGGCGAACATACTGTACAAAGGTTTTAACCACGCCTCAGTGACCTCATTGAAGATTAGGATTAAGAGCTAATACTTTCAGTAAACCAGACGTTAACCTTTTTCGCTCCAATTATTTTTAAGTTTGGTCATAAGCTTTTATTTGGCCAGCAGTGAGTAAACAATAATTATTGTTTCATAAAGAATACAATAATGTTCTGTTGGTGGCATATCCTATCGGTAGATGGATGAGATTATAATTTTTTGCAGTAGAATACAGTAGGCTATGCCAGATATTGGAAAATACTTGCTGCGGTCCAGTAATTGCGGCTTATCCATGTGAAAGATGGATAGTAAAATCCAAAAACAAGCGGAAGAGCGAGCCTTTCTCAATGTAAGTGTCTTTTCACAAGCATGGGTAACGCTGGTGGCTGCTCGCTGGGTTTTAAGGCTGATACTAAGCCATACAGTTGTCGATCAGTGCTTAATTTGAGCCACTGTTGCAGGTGTGGCCCACCGAACGTCAAACCTTTTTCTGCTGTGCAAGTTTGGGTGACAATTTATGCTAATTAATAATTTTAATGATTCACATAGTCGTAACTGATGAATTAATGATGCTCCACTTGAAAAGTTTTGATTGCTGTGTTAAGGTGTCTGATTATAATGTAGAATAGTTGTACCACATTTCCTTACGGTACACCATTTATCTAAAATGGAAGCAGTTTCTGGGGTTCTGATCATGTTGCACTTGCTCGTTCTCCCTTTCCAATCAGTAACCCGCTGCAAGTCATCTTTCCCCATAGTTTCCAGGGTGATCAGAACGTTATGATGTAAAAGGCAATGATTGTATTAGAAAGCTAACATTGCGGATAAAGCTTTCTATCGTCTACCCAAATGTATAATTTTAAAGGATTTCCGGCAGGAACTTTCAATGCAGGCGTGCCAAGAACATGATTCTATGAGCTATTGTTTGATAAAATGCTTCATATTAAGTTGTACATCTCTGGAGTGCAGTTGCTGAGGAAGCAAGCTGAAGATTTGTCTTAAATGCGGGTTAGCGCTAAGAAACTTTAAAAATTGCGCAGTTTTTGATTTGCTAGTGTGACCTAAACATGATCATACCATGATGAATTTGCAGTTTTATTCATTGTTATGCATAGATTCTGTATAAAAAACCCTGGTTGGTTCCTCCTGATTATCCTGAGACTTTTCCTTTTAGGATGCTATCAGTACTCGTTAAGAGTTTGACACTTAGAATTCTTAGA
The DNA here is from genome assembly GCF_964261635.1 of Lissotriton helveticus. Classification (NCBI taxonomy): domain Eukaryota; kingdom Metazoa; phylum Chordata; class Amphibia; order Caudata; family Salamandridae; genus Lissotriton; species Lissotriton helveticus. Next base: position 1,378,008,993 of record NC_136061.1, read on the forward strand.
TTTATTTGCCTAAATAGGGATGTTGCCATGTTTTGTGATTGTGTATTTCTGTATTTGAGCCATGTGCATTTATCTCTGTATTTGAGCCATGTGCATTTATATGTATCATTTTATTAACAATTGTATCATAAATCTATTTTACCAGTATTTTGATTTAGAACTCCGTTATTAAATGATCCTAGTTGTACTCTGTTAAATTAATGATTTATCAGTGAAGAGTGTAGTCTTTTACCAATGAGAGATGTTGAAACCGAACGGGCAAGGTAAAAAATTGAAATGCTTAAAATATTGGGGTACAGAAAAGGAGTGGGGTTAGGCTCCCTCACGAATATGGGGGCCAATACTTATTTTTCCTCCTCTGACTTTGACCCAGAGCAAGAGAGAGAAAAAACATAAAGAAGAGTAGGAGGAAGTTGAAAACTGTAAAACCTTGACAAAGGAAGCAAGGATGAAAAAGAACCTAAAAAAGTGAAAGAGTCTGGTTGTGTCTAGCGGTGGTTGAAACAGCTATGAGGTGGACTCAAGACTATGCAGTCTTGGTATTTGGTATTCAACACCCACTTCGATGAAGCAGTGTACAGGCTTTTGAGCAAAACATGCACCCCTAGCACTTATTTTACAAATTAAGCTCTATTCTCGATAGTGAAGGAAGATAGGTTGTATTGATATTTGTTGTTAGTTCTGTACTTTTGTAAACATTTTAAAAGGCTTGCTGTTTTTTGGCGAGGGGCCTCCGTGGCAGCTAATGTGTATAAATGACGATTGTAATGCATCTGCTAAAAAATGTGAGGGATATTTTAAAGATCGAATTGTTGGAATATGTTACAGCTATAAAGTTTTTTGCTAATTTCAGTAGGACAGGGCCTTTTTAGGTCTCGCGCCTGCGTTGCACTCCGTGAAAAACGGGGAAATCAAGCCGACCTAGGAATCGCACACGCTTGTGCGTGTGCATTTCCTTTTCAGCTACCCCATTGGCCTTTGCGTGCGTCTTACTCTAAAAGACTGCACGCAATTGGCCAGAGGCGGGCGTATTGCTCCTCCAACGGCCTATTGGTGTCTATTACGCGCTTGGTGCGCTTAATAGACACCAATAGGCCATGGCTCGCAGTGGTGCACACGCGCACCACCCGCAGGTTTCTTTTGTTTGTATTCCGCCTGAGGCAACCACTAGTTTTTCTCCCATTTGCTACAAGCCCCTACGGTGCTTGTTCTCCTTCCATGCGTCTCCTCTGACCTCTGTCTCATCAGCCTCCCGTTTTCTCTTACCTGTTTGTCCTTACCCGTGTCTCCTCTGTGTCCTGTTTTATCTTCCTCCTGTATCTCTTTCCCGGTGTCTCTTTCTCCAAGGCCAATACATGCCAACCAAACTGATTCCGAAGAAAGTCTGGATTTTGAAGCCAGAAAACGCTTAATTTTAACCGTCTCCCGCCTGAACTTGCCCCTGCTTCAATGTAAGTGAATGGGGGAAATAAATCTCCCCTCTTTCTTGTTCTAAAATGTTGGTATTGCTTGTTTCTCTTACCCCTTGCCTACCTACCCTTGATTGCTCCGTTCACTGCCTCCTCCTTCCTCGTGTCTCTGTGTGTCTCTGTGTGTCTCTGTCTGCCTCCTCCGGCCTGCCATTCCTTGTGAATTCTTCTTCGTGGGCCCCTTGTTTCCTGTGCCCTGCCCTATTTCTTCTGCCAACTTCCTCCAGTGCTTCTGCTCTACGAGTGTCACCTGTATCCCGTGTATCTCCGGCCCTGTCCTTCTTTTTGTGCTCTAGCCGCCTGTTTCAGGGGTGTGCCCTCCAACTTTCTGTCCCCTCTCCTACTATGCTTTTTTTTTTGCTCTGGCTCCCTCCCCTTTGCTACTGCAAAGGTCACCCGGCTTCCATATCACAATATTACCCTGCAGCATGCAGCCACCACAGGCCTCCAGCGCTGCCGCATGTGCCCCTTGCCCCCTGCATCCCTTGTGCCCCTGGCCCTGTTCACCCGGTCCCATGTACCCACTCCTCCCCCGGGCACGGGTTATTCCAGCGGTTTCCTCTGCTGTGCCACATGTGATCGGCCTCCTCCAGACCGGGGTCAAGCACCGGCCAGGAACTTCACATGACCCCTGAGTGAACTTCACAAACGCTGGCAAGGCTCACTGCAGCCGCACTGCTTCCTGCCCGGCCTCCTCAGAGTGTGCAGCAACAACACGGCTCTCTCAACCCTGCTGGAGGGGCGCCCTCCGCGCCCCCGTGGAAGGCATGCACCCCCTGACCCCCGGAGAGGAATGTCGCCCGTGCACCCCTGGGTAGAGGGTGCCCCCCTTACCTCAGGAGAGGAATGACGCACTCACCCCATTGGGAGTCACCACGGGAAAAGGCGTGACATCACCACCACTGAGATAGGCATGGAAGGATCTCTCCCGGAAAAGGGGGGCATGCCAACCTCTTTCTCTCGGATTGTCTTATTGCGGGAACCCACTTACCCTCAAGGAGACATCCGCCAACGTCTGAGGGGAGTCCTCCCTCCTTGCCCATGGCAAAGGATACTATTTTCACTCCATGGGTGAAGCCCTCCTCGGGCCAAAGGGTGTCAAGCCCTCTTCATCACGTGGGAGGTCCACCATTGTCACCCGAGTAGGTCGTGACCTCTCACCCAAGCGGACTCCTGCCAGACTGCCCCTCTCGCCGCAGGGGAAGGATGCACTCTTCACCTCAGGACCTGGGCATGCAGTTTTCACCCCAAAGGGAAAGTACATGGGAACCAGAGACAAGCGAGGCGTCTCCACAAAGGCCAGATGTAGTTAGACGCAGACAGAAAGAGACAGTCCCAAAGAATCGCACACCAGAGTAGATGAGCCAGGTTTAGAAAGACAGTTCGAGCTCTACTTATCCTTAGATGTGGTGACACACACCTCTCTCCTCATGCAGTTTCAACTCTCGGTTGTAGAGCGCTAGTCGGTTGCAGGCGCCCAAGTGTGGTCGAATCAACGTTTTTTTATATTTATTAAAGTTCAGACCACCAGAAATGCACCTTATGAGACTGCAACTGGGAGTACATTAAGTAATTAAAGCAAATTACAGCTTCAGTGAGCCACTTGGTCATGCTGTCGGCACTTCTGTTTCTCTCTGTGTGTCTCTGTCTGTCTGTCTGTCTGTGTGTGTGTCTATGTGTGTGTCTGTGTCTCTCTATGTCTCTGTGTGTCTGTCTCTGTGTCTCTGTCAGCATCCCGTTAGGCACATGGTTACTCACAAACTTTCTCTCGGGGGGGGGGGCAAATTTACATTGTGGCCAAGGGCGGCACCGGTGGGGGTGGGGTCAGGGGGGGGCGGGGCTAGAGGTTGACCACAGGCCACTGCAGTGGAGCATTAGTCCACTGAGCCACGAGACCAAGCATAGACACGTCTCTGTCTGTCTGTCCATCTGTGTCTGTCTATCTGTGTGTGTCTGTCTATCTGTGTGTCTGTCTATCTGTGTGTCTCTGTCTATCTGTGTGTCTCTGTCTATCTGTGTGTCTCTGTCTATCTGTGTGTCTCTGTCTATCTGTGTGTCTCGGTCTATCTGTGTGTATCGGTCTATCTGTGTGTCTCTGTCTATCTGTGTGTCTCTGTCTGTGTGTCTCTTGTAGTAAAGAGTCCACGATGAAGTTAGGTTCCACAATAAGATTTATTCACATGGAGAGACAACCTAACATCCACAGCGGAGAACAGGAATACACGACCATTCTCCTCAGTAACTTCCCATCTAACTCCCCCACATTCCACCATGACCACTTAACATTCTATAATGACCTAAGTATGGAATACCACACACTTCCCCCCCTTTAAAAAAAAAAAAAAAAAAAACAAATATCCCCCCCAAAAAAACACAATCAAAAACAAACAAAATCTTTAAATTTTGCAGGAGTATGTTTTTCACGTAAACTCTTCCGTGTCAAACTGAATCCTGATCAAAATCAGTAGAAACCTTGTCCGAAAAGTCATCATGAACAGTATTCTCTTGAACATTACTCATCTTGAGAGACAAGATTATCAAAAACTTCATGTGTACCAGAAAAACCTGAGTCATCGTCCACGACTAGCTGATTTTCAGTAGAATTAAAACTAGAGTACTGTTGAGTAGATGTATTTATATCTGACTTACATACAGAAATACACCTAAAATTCAAAAAATTTCCACCTTGAACCCTAACAGCTTTACTAAAAACGTCTGTAACCTTTACAGAACTGGACCATCTAGATGCTCCCTTAATAATTTGTCCACCAAACTTCACTCTCACCAAATCTCCCACACTCAATTTAGAAGTATTAGTTTTCCTTTTAGGATTCTGTAACATTTTCTCTTGATACCTACCTACACGATCCCTAACCTCCTTCAAATCCAATTCCAAATTATAACCATTCTTGCCTTTTAACCACCAAGCAGGGGTTTGGAATTTAGTAAAATATGTACTTGTCAATGGGGCAGGTTGCTTCATAAATCTACTTGTCCTGGAACAAAATCCACTTGTCCCTTTAGTGCCATGTAGTGCGGTGACAAATTATGGCAGCAATCTCATTATATAAGAGCTCTTATATAGCCTTTCCAATTGTGCCAGGGCTCAAAACATAGTAGTGTTGGAATACTAGTAATCCCTTTATGTTACCACGTTTCCACAGATCCACATACCGGGACTGAAGGTAGTGGTAAGCAATAGCTCCAGGGTTGGAATGCCCTTTTGATCTGTGCAAACCAACTAACTTGCATGTTTTAAGGGTTTTCAACAACTCTTCTCTAATCTTTTCCCATACTGATAAATGTTGGAAATTCATTCCTGACAATGGCAGATGTAAACCTTCTTCCAGAGTTGGGAAAAAAGGGGTTGGAGGGAAAATGAACTTGCAAACAATCAGGTTTTCGCATGAGCAAATCTACAGATGCAAATTTGCTCATGCTAAAATGCAATTCACAAATATTTTCTAGGAGTACTATTTCTTGTCCTACTTCTGGAAATTCTTGTGAATTCACGAAAGCCATCTAGCTGCACTTATTGCAAGGACATATACCATGGGTACACTTTTGAGACTTTATTTAATAATTGGGCCCCATATTTTGGTCTGGCGTTAACCATTACTTTTTGTGTGTATTAAAATCCTCTCTCACTCTCTGTATCGGCTGGCTTCGCTGAGAGTGACAGCAGTCTGCTCATCCACAAGTAGTTTTGTTCAGTGCCAGTAACTAATTTGGCAGCGTGTGCTTTTTTTAAATCCAAAAATATTTTTTGCTTTTGCCAATGTTTGTTATAATGGTGAGGGCCCGCCAGCTCTCACATCAATAGGGATTTACAAAAACCATGCCAAAACAAGTCACGCAATGCCAAATAAAAAGCTGACCACCAATTTCAGATCTACTGGCTTCGCCAATGCTTGTTTAATTTTATGTTTCCCATAATCCCATTGAAATTGGTTACACTGATTTTCCTATATGAATATTTTTGGGAAATACAAGCATGCATCAACACATTTTAATAAATGATGCTGCAAAGAAATGGTACCTGAAATTTTACAGTAGTTTAGCAAATTGTTTTTTTTTTTCCAACTTTCATTTTTTGGGTAACATTTTACATTGAAAACAAAGAATCATTAATCTTGCTTTCAAGCTTCTGCAAATAATTGCATCTAATCAGAGAGCATTCTGGGAGCAATATGCATAGCCTCATATTGCTAAACTTTGAAACCGTGTTCTCACATTTTTATATTGGAACCACTGTCAGCAGTGCTTCAGAACTTACATTTACTTAGAGCGCTTACTCTAAAAACAAAAGGCATTCAATTAATAAACCATAAACAAAACTATGAACAGCATTAACATATACATACACATATTAACTTAAATGCAGTCAGTGCCCTTCCCTGATCCTTAATGTGGTACTGCAAACTGGCAGCCAAAGGGTTTGTGCTGCAAGGGGTTGGGCCTACTTGTCCCAAGGACAAAATACACATTAAAACTTGTTGCCCTTGACCCCAAACAATATGTCCTGGCGTCGGGCTATAGGAATTCCACATCCCTGCACCAAGGCATAAGTTTAGAACCTGGCTTTCTACAACGTAACATCTCAAAAGGAGATAAACCTGTCACAGAATTGGGAGACATACGATAGGTTAAAAGAGTAGCCTGCAAAGCCTTCTTTTATTTCAAACCACTCCTTATCGCTAATTGACACGATTCCTTGATCACTCTATTAAAACACTCAACCTGACCGTTGGCTTGTGGAAAATAATTTGATACTCTTTTATGCACAATACCACAATTGGATAGAAAAAGTACGAAGTCATTACTGGTGAATTGTGGTCCATTATCTGAAATGATTTCCTCAGGTAAACCTTCCCGACAAAAAACTTCATTTAAATACTCCACAATAATCTCAGAAGTAACCTTTTCAACAACCTTCAATTCGGGCCATTTAGAAAAATAGTCAATTAAAACCACTACAAACATATCTCTACGCGATTGATAATTAAAGGACCAATAATGTCAATGCCCAATTTTCTCCACTGGCCCTGGGCAAATTCAACAGGAGCAACACCCACAGAAATAGGTTTCACAGATTTATCACTCATTGCACAAGGAGCACAATTTCTAACCCATCTGTCTACCATACAATCCATACTTGGCCACCAATAAAACTCTCTAATTCGTCTCTTTGTTGTCGACATTCCCATATGACCTTCATGGGCTAGTTTACAAATGGATTCTCTAACACCGTTGGGAGGAACAATTTTGTCAGCCCTAAACAACATGCCCTGATTTTCCATCAACTCGTCTTTTACTTTAAAATATGAAGCCAGTTCACCACACAATTTCCTTTCTTCAGGCCAACCTTTATTTAAGAAAGTTCTTACTTCCTTAAGAACCTCATCTTGCTGCATAGCTTGTATCCAAACAGCTTCAGAAATTAACTTAGATTGATCATTCCCAGTAATTAGATTCACATCACTCATAGTATAGGCAACATCACATTCTTCAGTACACACCATTCCCGTACTATCACTAATGGGAAAACGTGACATGCAATCCGCATGAACATTTAAACGTCCCGGAACATAAACCACTACACACCGATATTCCTGCAGCTTTGCAGCAAGCCTTGCTAAACGAGCAGTAAGCATCCTACCACCACCTGCAGACAACATACTCACAAGTGGTTTATGATCAGTCCTTAATGAAAATTTCATACCCCAAAGAAATTGGCACAAATGTTGAGTCGCCCAAGTGCATGCAAGCAGCTCTTTTTCTATAGTGGAATAATTGAATTCTGCATCACGTAACGTTCTAGACGCAAATGATACAACATATTCTCCATTTCTGTCCTTTTGCATTAAAACGGCTCCTAAACCTACATTGCTTGCATCCACACATACTATGCTCTCCATGCCCCCTGAGTTCGAAGGGAGTGTGTGGGTTGGAAGGAGACGAACAGGGGGTAATACACCACCACTTCTGTCACACGAAGTTCGGGGACTCAATGAATAGAATCATGGGCCATTACTCCCTGGCTTTTACAAATAAGCTCTGTAATCCATTAAAAGTGTTTACCCCGACCTTTAACGGAAGAGGAGCAAATACAACAATTGACTTTGCTCTTACTCTACACGGTATTCAGCCCAGGTAATACAGTGGTGCACCCTTGATTCTCCAATGAGCGATCATTTTCCTATTTTGGTTACTTATAACTTTGACTGTAGTAATCAACCCCAATCTCACGACGTATGTTACGAAGTCACTCCGATCCTGGGGCAAAAAAATGGTTTTACGATCAAATGGGAAAAGGTAATCCCAGAACGTTTTATTAAAAATCTGATTAGTTCTAACTTGAATGATTTTAATATTTGTTTGTCATTAGGTGAGGAACCTTTAGTTGTCCTCAGATCTTTCTGTAATATCTGTGGTAAAATTAAAGATCTTCTTTCAAGAACCCATCATAATATGAAAAAAGGCTCCCATGGATGGTTTGATAAAAACTGTAGAAATGCCCTTACTAAATTAAAAGACATTCTTCATAGCAGTTCACCCAAGAGATCAGAGATTAGATCCGCTAGACGGAACTACCGCCTTGCACTAATCTCTAGGAAAAAGGAATTGAAACTTAAAGCCTGGGTCAATTTACACGAAGCGTGTAAAAACAGGGATAATGTTGCCTTCTGGAAGGCCGTGAACACCCCATTCTTTCAGGAGCGTTTAGGCCCTTCAATAGACAATGCAATCTCTGCACAAGAATGGGTTCAGCATTTCCAGACACTATATAGTATTACTATCCCTCCAGATGATTATCCTTCTACAAAGCCTACAAATGAAAAAGAGGGTTCCAGCTTTCCATTAGATATCGTTTTTAATTTAGAAGAAGTTCAAAAAGCCTTAAAAGAAAGTTCAGCTGCAAAAGCCCCTGGACCTGATAAAGCCCCAATAGATGTTTTTAAAAATCTTCCTGACCTCTGGGGCCCAATCCTTACAAAAGTTCTCAATTCCTCTAGCAAAGTAGGTTTCATTAAGACATGGCAGGAGGCCATCCTGGTCCCTATTTACAAAAAAAGGGATAGAAATGATCCTGCCTGCTATAGGCCCATTTCGCTTTTAGATGGCATAATATTCTAACTAGGATACAGGAATGGCTTGAGGAAAAGGACATACTATCCCCCATGCAATACGGCTTTGCTAAACGAAAGGGAACAATCGAACAGGGATTAAATCTCGCCCTCATAATGTCAAAGTATATACATGCCAAAAAGGTCAATTTATATGTAACATACGTAGACCTCAGTTCTGCTTTTGATTGTGTGAGGCATGACACCCTGTGGCAAATTTTAGATGATATGGGCCTAGATACCAGGATTAGAACTTTTATTAAAGAACTTTATTTTGGGGCAGGTGCCCGTGTGAGATATGGAAAAAAGGGTGAATGCTCTAATTTTTCCCCCATTCAAAGAGGGGTAAGACAGGGGTGCATTCTTGCACCCCTGCTTTTTAATCTGTACATAAACGATGTGGGAACCTTGTTAACAGAAACCTATAATCACAATCCAACGTTAAAGGAAAACCCATACCCTTACTCCTCTACGCCGACGATGCGGCTATCTTGTCACAGACGAAGAGAGGACTGCAAAATGCTGTTAATACATTTTCTGAATACATGAGTAACAGGGGGCTATCCATAAACGTTTCCAAGACCTTTACTATGTCTTGTGGCCCAAAGAAATCTAGAGCATCATGTAATATAACTTTGGACAATAAATGTATTGACTTAGCAGATGTTTTTTGTTATTTGGGGGTACATATGGACAGACAATGTAATTGGAAACCTGCAGTGAAAGCAAGAGCGTTGGCATTTACAAAAGCAACAGGAGCGTTATTGAACTTCGCAAAGAAGATTGGATCAAGGCCACCTAGGGAGCTTCTTCAAATCTACAAATCTAAATGTGTCTCCATTGGCACCTATGGCGCAGGGCTATGGGGGACACAGACCGTGGAAGTTATTCAACGAATAGAGAACAAATTCTTAAGGTATGTTTTGGCAATCCCCCCTAGTACATCGACATATGTGCTTCATGCAGAGCTTGCCATACAACATATCTCGGACACCATCAGAATGGCACCAATTTTATTGTGGCATAACATCTGGACTAATCCTGCCACACCATTGAACAGAGCTGTAGTTGAGGACTGTCTGCAATGTAGCGGACTAAAACACATCACTTGGCTCACCTACATTAAGAACTTTTGCTCTGACTTTGGACACCCAGAATACTTCTCTAATCCACTTTCAATGGACTTTGTTTCTAGATCCACCTTAAAAAAATCTTTGGTCGAGCATTGTGAATCGAGTAGGTGGAAAAGCGAAAGGTCCAAGATATCAGTTATAAATCACGATGAAGTGACATTGCATAGTAACATCCAGCTGTATCTTGTTGTTGATCAATCCTTTTACGATCGTAGGCTCTTAACATCCTTTCGACTTGAAACATTTTTTAGATTTATTACCCTACCCAGGTCTAATGATTGGTCCAAGGTTAAACTCTTAGGCCCCTGTGATGAGACATCCAACATTCACTGCACTTTATACTGTACTCTATATCTAGCTCCAAGGCGACAAATACTAAGGCCTCTTTTGTTAAAATGGGGAATTAGAAAATCGAGAGAAGCATATAACAAATTGCGGTCCCTGGAAGATCATTTCATAATCAGTACTGTAATAATGTACTTAAAAGCAATAATGAAAATAAGACGGACCATTTCCCCCGAGTAAGTTGCATATTACTGATGTTGTCCCTTTTTAGTTCCATCCATCTGCTCCAATTGAATGTTCTATCCCACTTTGTTTTAAAAATATTGTACATATTGATTTTATAATATTGGTTCGTTCTTCTTGTTTTTTGTAACCAGTATGAACTTTTTATGACTGATTATTTTGTATGCTTTTATGAATTGTTTTTACTTTTCGAATAAAGCTTTTTGAACTGAACTGAACACACATGCTATGCATTCTTTACCCACAGAAAATGTTTTTTTGGAAAGGAGCATCCACAATTTTACTTTTGAGAATATCAAAAGATTCTTATTGATTCTTTCCCCACAAAAATGTTACCTGTTTGTTCAACAAAGATAGCAAAGGATACACAATTGTGGAATAATTTTGAACAAATTTACCATAGAATTCTGTGAGCCAGCAACTGTCCTTTTGAAGTCGCGATGGGAGCCATGGTGATACTCTGAACGTGGTTGATTTTAGGCTTAATTCCGTCTTTCGAAATTTCATGACCCAAATACTCTACTTTAGATTGTCTAAACTTACATTTAGAACACTTTAACGTAAGACCTTTCTTTTGAACATTACTTAGCACAGAACGTAAATTACTGTCATGTTCATCCAAATATCAGAATATCGTCTTGAAATGCTACGGCCCCTTTACAATTCTTGAGTAAATCTTTCATTAACCGTTGAAAAACAGATGCAGCACTAGCAAGTCCAAAAGGCATTCTCAAATATTGAAACATGCCTTCCGGAGTAACAAATGCAGTCAACTTCTTAGACTCCTCATGCAATTCCACCTGGTGATAGGCACTGGCCAGATCAATAGTTGAGAATACAGTAGCATCTGATCTCATCTAACTCCCCATCTAACTCCCCCCACATTCCACCATGACCACATAACATTCTATAATGACCTAAGTATGGAATACCACATCTCTGTCTGTGTCTCTCTGTCTGTGTCTCTCTGTCTGTGTCTCTCTGTCTGTGTCTCTCTGTCTGTGTCTCTCTGTCTGTGTCTCTCTGTCTGTGTCTCTCTGTCTGTCTGTGTCTCTCTGTCTGTCTGTGTCTCTCTGTCTGTCTGTGTCTCTCTGTCTGTCTCTCTGTCTATGTCTCTCTGTCTGTGTCTCTCTGTCTGTGTCTCTCTGTCTGTATGTCTCTGTCTGCGTGTCTCTGTCTGCGTGTCTGTCTGTATGTGTATCTCTGCAATTGTGTCTCTGTATGTGTGTTTGTGTCTCTCTCTGTGTATGTCTGTGTACTTCTGTCTGTGTGTGTCTCTGTCTGTGTGTGTCTCTGTCTGTGTGTGTCTCTGTCTGTGTGTGTCTCTGTCTGTGTGTGTCTCTGTCTGTGTGTGTCTCTGTCTGTGTGTGTCTCTGTCTGTGTGTGTCTCTGCCTGTGTGTCTCTGCCTGTGTGTCTCTGCCTGTGTGTCTCTGCCTGTGTGTCTCTGCCTGTGTGTCTCTGCCTGTGTGTCTCTGCCTGTGTGTCTCTGCCTGTGTGTCTGTCTGTCTGTTTGTCTGTCTGTCTCACTTTGTGTCTGTCTGTGTGTCTCACTTTGTGTGTCTCTGTCCGTGCGTGTCTGTCCGTGCGTGTCTGTCCGTGCGTGTCTGTCCGTGCGTGTCTGTCCGTGCGTGTCTGTCCGTGCGTGTCTGTCCGTGCGTGTCTGTCCGTGCGTGTCTGTCTGTGCGTGTCTGTCTGTGCGTGTCTGTCTGTGCGTGTCTGTCTGTGCGTGTCTGTCTGTGCGTGTCTGTCTGTGCGTGTCTGTCTGTGCGTGTCTGTCTGTGCGTGTCTGTCTGTGCGTGTCTGTCTGTGCGTGTCTGTCTGTGCGTGTCTGTCTGTGCGTGTCTGTCTGTGCGTGTCTGTCTGTGCGTGTCTGTCTGTGCGTGTCTGTCTGTGCGTGTCTGTCTGTGCGTGTCTGTCTGTGCGTGTCTGTCTGTGCGTGTCTGTCTGTGCGTGTCTGTCTGTGCGTGTCTGTCTGTGCGTGTCTGTCTGTGCGTGTCTGTCTGTGCGTGTCTGTCTGTGCGTGTCTGTCTGTGCGTGTCTGTCTGTGCGTGTCTGTCTGTGCGTGCGTGTCTGTGCGTGCGTGTCTGTCCGTGCGTGCGGGTCTATCTGTGTGTGTGTCTGTCTGTGTTTCTCACTCTGTGTGTGTGTGTGTGTGTGTGTGTGTGTGTGTGTGTGTGTGTGTCTGTGTGTCTGTGTCTGTGTGTCTCTGTCTTTGTGTCTGTCCCTGAGCTATTGGTGTTGCATTATTTAGCAATGCCAATAGCTCACACTTTAACCCCTTGGCGGCGGCGGTAATTCCGCCGCGGCACTGGGGGGGAGGGGGGCCCGCGCGGCGCCGACATGCTGGTGACGGAGTGGTTCCGTCACGGCCCCGCCCACCTAATAGAACGCGCCGCGCAGGCACGAAATCAACGCCGCGCAGGCGCGGCGGCCGGGCCGTGACGGAACCACTCCGTCATTAGCACAGCCCACCCGTGGCTGGTGACGGAGTGGTTCCAGCATAGAAGGGGTTAATAATGCGAGACCTTTTGCATTGCAAATGCTTGTTTAAATGTTAGGCTGGGATAAGAAAAGTTGCTGCTTTTATAATTTGGTTTGTCGCACAAACCCCTTTGTCCCCTTTGTAGGTAGTGTTAGATTCACACTAAGATCACCTTTGTTATGTGACTCAGGAAATATAACTTGCTTGGTCGCAGTTTATATTATGTAATATTAGCCCAGCTTAATATCATTAGGAGAAACACAACCTTGAACATTTTTAATGCCAGCTCCTTATTGCAAATTATATTCACGCATGGGCCAGCAGAGCTGGACTGGGAACCCAAAGAAGCCTTGACAATTTTGTTGGACCAGATCCCCGGGGAGAGGGGGGTTCAAGTGTGAAGCCATTCAACATTTGTTACTGTGCGCCGATATTGCAGCACTGCTCTAAAACCATTCCCCAGTAACAAAACCGGCCCCCATCAGTATATATATATATATATATATATATATATATATTCACTGAAAAAACCATAGGTTATAGACCATATATAGTTAGGAATTAGCATTTAAAAAACCTTATTTTACTCACACAACCATTGAAATTCCATATATAGTTAGTTGCACTAACTATATATCGCGCACCCGCAATCCACTGCTGATGATGTCACATATTACATCATTCATGACATGGTCAGTGACATCACTGATGACATCACTGATGACATCTCAAATGACATCACTGATGACATCATCCAGTGACTGTGTGTTTCTGTAAAGTTTAAATATGTTTTACATATTGAAGAATGAGTGGATGTATAAGTGTCTGGATGAAGGATTTAGTAGGTGCGTGACTGACTGTATGAGTGAGTGATTAAATGTGTCTCACTGAATGCATGGGTTAGTGACTAAAGTGTCTTAATTTGTGCATCATTATGTCTGTTGTTCTGTAAACTGCTGCATGTGTTGATCAGTAGCTATATGATTAACTATATGGGTTATTGATTGATTGCCCAAGTATTTGTATGGGAGACTGAGTGTGTGTGTGGCTGGCTGGGAGGTGTGTGACTCTGTGCAGATCAATGTGTACTTGTATCAATGATTGTATAAGAGAGTAAGTATGTGTTAGTATATGTTTCAAAATGTAAGGTGCTCTATGTTTAACTGTATAGATTAGAAAATGGAAGTGTGATTGATTATTTACAGGACTGACTAGGTGTGTGAGTAACTCCATGGATGAGTGACCGAGTGTGAGAGTCTGTATAGGTGTATGAGTGCATATGATAGTGTTGTAAAGATGAGTGATTGTATGTATGAATGATTGTATGGGTAAATGAGTGAATGTGTGTGTAAACATAGGAATCACTGAGTGCGTATGTAGTAACTAGTATTGGTGTGTCAATGGTTTCAAAAATTATACTCTGTATTTAACACTGGGTGTAACAGAGGTTATATTAAAGTGTGAGGAGATGCATTGTATTGTCACATGAATGATATCATCAGTGATGTGGTCATTGATGTCAAATGAGATGTCATCAGTGATGTCATCAGTGATGTCATTTGAGATGTCATCAGTGATGTCATTTGAGATGTCATCAGTGATGTCATCAGTGATGTCATTTGAGATGTCATCAGTGATGTCATCAGTGATGTCACTGACCATGTCATGAATGATGTAATATGTGACATCATCAGCAGTGGATTGCGGGTGCGCGATATATAGTTAGTGCAACTAACTATATATGGAATTTCAATGGTTTTGTGTGAGTAAAATAAGGTTTTTTAAATGCTAATTCCTAACTATATATGGTCTATAACCTATGGTTTTTTCAGTGAATTTTCAAGGTTTTGTAAATGCTAATTCCTAACTATATATGGTCTATAACCTATGGTTTTTTCAGTGAATTTCAATGGTTTTTTAATAGCAAATATCATAAGCTGTCGAATGTCAAGTACGTGGTAAGTGAAAACATTTTCGTGTTTATGCACACTGATCTGCTTTGAGTGGTGCCCCCCCCCCCCTCATTTCTATTAGGAGTACTCTCTCTTTGCACATAGTGAAGGGTAGTTAACGCAGGCCTTTGCCCCCGTTGTAATACGTCGTGCCTGCTTCTCTCTCCATTTGATTGATTGTTATCCAAGTATTTACTGTTTTAGAATTGGTTCTCTTTGGTTCATTCTCTATTTACAAACAAACACAGAGTCGCAATACTCTGTTTAGTCTTTGCAGATAACGAAAAATCGTGTAAAAAAAAAAGAAAAGGAATCGAGCAAAATCAGTAGGCCACTAATGGGATCTCTTTTTGACCTCGCTAAAATAGAAACATTAGGAACAACCCCTCATGACAAATACAAAACTAGTGAGATGAACTGAACTCCACACAATGATGGCTGCAAAATAGCTCGGCTCCGCCACCCACCCCGCCCAAAATAACGATAAAGAGCGGCTGCCATGATTCGTTGCGGAATGGCCACGACGGAGCTACGAAATGGTGCTGCTCTCATGCTAACCCCAGCTTCAGTCTGAAACATCCAGAAACACTGTAGACTACCAATTCGATCAGTTCCGGTAGCGCCCCAATGTAACCCGGTAGAGAAGAACTAGCCCTCCCCTCTTTGACTGATGGTTCTTGTTGCCTGTCCCTTCTGTTGTCATTTAACAGAACTATTTAGCCTGCTGAAAGGGGTTGTGTTCCGACCGCTGGTTGGTGGAGACATTTTGACTATATTCTGGACCTGCGTTGTCGCGTAATGCGTCATATGACGCGCCGCGTTAGCGCATCCGGAAGTCATCCGGGGCGCGCAGCACGTAACGTAAGCATAACAAGTCATGTGACTTGTTAATAAAACTTTTCATTGGTTCATTTTACTTTTCTTATTCTAATGATGAAAGGCTTGGTCATATGACCTAAAAATTACGCTTTTTATTACTTCCGAACATTATTTTTTCTTAAATATATGTTATAATGTTCCAGGCTAATGTACTTTCCCGGAAAATTTACAACTGTCCTGCAAGTAAAATATATTCTTTTTTCGAGAAAAAGAGCGTTTCTTCGTCCCATGACGGAGCCGTTGAGCAAAAGAGGGTCGACCTGCTGTCTTAGTCGCCGATACGCCTGAATATGAGATTCTTATCGATCACTTTATGTTGCAGGAGTAGAAAACACAACAGCCCTTGACCATTTATCTTTACTGCGTTCCTTCGTATTATACCTTTTACCCTTCATGTAATTGGTCTGCTTTATTTCACTTGCCTTTTAATGATTCTAAAACAGTGACTATTATTAAAAACTTGACCAATGTATATACTACTACCATGTTTTCTTTTTAAAACCTTTATTGTGAAAATTTCATTATACAAATACGAGCCTATAACCACGTGGGCCGGCCACGGAGCAAACTGTAATCGTATATGATGAGTAGACATTTACACTGTAGAGGAACGTAACGGGCGGGCCATTAGGTTGCAAGAACTAAGGTGTCTAACAGTTACGGAATCGGTGGACGTACATTTTATAATTAAAATACGACAGGGCCAGTTACAATAAAATTATCTAGATATACATTTGCGGGCAAGTACCATGGGTGACGTTAATTCGAACTTTCAATAGTACAGTAATCAATAACACATCAGAACTTAATATCAATAGGGATGTCGAAATATTCAATCAATTCTCGTCCCCGCCCGCCATGTGCTTCAAAACTGCATACGTATCTCGTGATTTCAAGGTTCTGCAACCAGTACACAACAAGGAGTTACGAGTCCCATTTATTCCGGCGCCATTTTGGGCGAGGACGGGCAGGTCCAGGATATAGTCAAAATGTCTCTACCAACCATCGACTATGATGATGTTCATATGCTGTATTTATTAGAGTAACACTCATCTGTCCACATGAAATTAATTTGCCACAATCTAAACATGTCATTTTAATCTTTCCAAAGTTCTTCTAAATATTTGGGACCGTTTCCCTTGCCTCTGATGCTGTCAGTGCCACTTCTTTGATGAATGTACTAGCAGGTCAGGGGTTCTCCTCCAAATCTCTCTTTTATGCAGCACTATAATTAATTGGTGCCACCTCTCCATATGACGATGCATGGTATAGTTACCATAACTATATTTTTTTTCGGTTCCTCTGGAGAGTTCATCGTGGCAGATGAAGCGTGTAACGTACCGGGCATTTACCTTTTTTTGCATGTACAGGAAAGGGAAAAAAATCGAGCGTCCGAGTTCTAAGGTGTCCCAGGGCCATTTTAGTGGACCAGGCCCAAATCCAAAGAACAGGTCGCCATTTTGAGAGTCCTGTTGCAGCCGCCTGTCGCTGTAGCATCAAGAGCAGCCGAAACTCAGCTGAATGGCAACTGAAACGGTAAAGGGGCGCCCCACTACAGCAGACGAGCCTCCACCTAGGAAGGCCCGTTCACGCCGCCTCCCCCCCCCCCTTCGGGCACCCCACGCCGTTATTCGGAGCAGTATTGTAGGATGGCCACACCAGTGCGGCAACTTGCTAGACATCACCTCGGTGGTAACCGAATCTCAGCGCCTTGTGGTGTCTTCTATTCAGAAAACATTGTTGTGCTGCCTTCGACCTATTCGCCGCAAGTGCGCACGCAACTCAGCTGCATAGCTTGCTAGACACCACCTCGGTGCTAACCGAATCTCAGCGCCTTGTGGTGTCTTCTATTCAGAAAATATTCTTGCGCTACCTTTGCCCCATTCACACAACGGTCCGCTACTGACGCCATCTCACAGGCTAATGGGGCGCCCCACGCCGAGTTTCAGCATTGTAGGATGACCACACCAGTACAGCAACTTGCTAGACATCACCTCGGTGCCATCCGGATCTCGGCGCCCCACTGCAGATGAAGTGCCTCTCAACTATGAAACCACCACGGTGACATCCGGATCTTGGCGCCTTGTGCTGGTTCCGGCCTATTCACACATCGGTCCGCTACTGACGCCATCTCACAGGCTAATGGGGCGCCCCACGCCGAGTTTCAGCATTGTAGGATGACCACACCAGTACAGCAACTTGCTAGACATCACCTCGGTGCCATCCGGATCTTGGCATCTCAACGCCTAGTGGTATCTTCCATACAGAAAATATTGTTGCGCTGCCTTTGGCCCCATTCGCACATCGGTCCGCTACTGACGCCATCTCACAGGCCAACGGGGCGCCCCACGCCGACTTTTACCATTGTAGGATGGCCACACCAGTACCACAACTTGCTAGACACCACCTCGGTGCCATCCGAATCTTGGCATCTCAGCGCCTTGTGGTGTCTTCTAGTCAGAAAAT
The DNA here is from genome assembly GCF_964261635.1 of Lissotriton helveticus. NCBI lineage: Eukaryota > Metazoa > Chordata > Amphibia > Caudata > Salamandridae > Lissotriton > Lissotriton helveticus. The sequence continues at coordinate 1,378,027,030 of NC_136061.1, forward strand.
ATTGTTGCGCTGCCTTTGGCCCCATTCGCACATCGGTCCGCTACTGACGCCATCTCACAGGCCAACGGGGCACCCCACGCCGACTTTCAACATTGTAGGATGGCCACACCAGTGCGGCAACTTACTAGACACCACCTCGGTGCCATCCGGATCTTGGCGCATTGTGCTGCCTTCGGCCTATTCGCACATCGGTCCGCTACTGACGCAAACTCACAGGCCAACGGGGCGCCCCACGCCGACTTTCAGCATTGTAGAATGGCCACACCAGTGCTGCAACTTGCTGGACACCACCTCGGTGCCATCCGGATCTTGGCGCGTTGTGTTGCCTTCGGCCTATTCGCACATCGGTCCGCTACTGACGCCGCCTCACGTGCCTACGTATTTTCTCCGCATTTTATACCCTATGCCGCATAACAGGTCATGTGACTTGTTTATAAAACTTTTCATTGGTTCATTTTACTTTTGGTTTCCTAATGATGGAAGGCTTGATCATATGACCTAAAAACAACACTTTTCATTGGATGAAAACTTTTTTTTTTTCCCAAACGATGAAAGCCCCACCTTGTTTCTGGATGTTTCAGACTGAAGCTGGCGTCCGCATGAGAGCACCACCATCTCGTAGCTCCGTCGTGGTCATTCCGCGAGCAATCATGGCAGCCGCTCCCCACCAGAAGCCTACAGGAGTCGGGGGCCCCCAAAACTTTTGATGAATCCTCAAGGCGGAGGGGACGCTTTCGAGAATGGGGTCCAAGACCTAGCAGACAAGCGTCCGATTTCCAAGGTGTCCCAGGGCCATTTCAGTGGACCAGGCCCAAAAAGGAAACAGCCTGCCGCCATTTTGAGAGTCCTGTGACAGCCGCCTATCGCTGCACCGCAAGAGTGGGCGCAACTCAGCTGAATTGCGGCTTTTGACACAGTGGACCAAAAGCGGACGGAATGGCAACTGAAACGGTAAAGGGGCGCCCCACTACAACAGACGAGACTCCACCTGGAGAGGCCCGTTCACGCCGCCTCCCCCGGGGCGCCCCACGCCGTTATTCGGAGCTGCATTGTAGGATACCAAAACCAGTGCGGCAACTTACTGGACATCACCTTGGTGCCATCGTTCTGCTGCCTTGGAACTATTCGCACAACAGTTTGCTACTGATGACCCACCCCCCGTGACGCCCCACGCCAGAAATCTGGACGTTGTGCTGCGTTGGGACTATTCGCACAGCCGACCGCTACTTCGTTGTTTTTCCCTAAAAATGTTTATATGTTATTACTGTTTTTGTTTTCTTGTATATATTTATAAGTTATTAAAGTTTTATAATCTTACTACTTTGTTGGAGTGCTATATATTTTTAATGTGACACATAATTGTAAAAACTTTGATGTACAAAGAGTCATCCCTGGAATCTTCCGCTTCAGGCTCGGTCCCCTCCCCAATCACAATACAGGATGGTTTTCAGATAATAGGAACGCGTCTGCTGTGACGGATCTCATCGAGTGTGGGCCTTGATCTACTATAACTCCTTTGAAGAGGGGTGATTCTTTACAGCTGGGGCCATAAACTACGTCTGCAGGGCTAGCTGATACCCTAGGACCGGCCTGGACAATCGGACACAGAGGAAAAGGAGTGTCAGAGGGTGCGGTAGTGAATAGGGCGAAAGGGAGGTGTCGGGCGGGCACAGGGTGTGATTCTCAGGGAAGAGCAGCGCAGATGGGGGGTGGTTTATTACCCATGCATAAGACAGAGAGCGGGGGTGACCACTGCCTGGGGGAGATGCTTGCGAGGGTGGGGAGCCATGCTAAGGATCGACAGCGTGCACAGAGTGGGTCTGGTCAAGGCATCTAAAATGACTGCCGTGCACGACAAAAGTGTGGCATTTGAAAAAAGGCAAGATGGCGCAGACAATGTTTTTCAACACTTCCTGATTTCCTTCGAATCGAACGTTAACAGACGTTGGGGCATATTACCAAAGTTAAGCGATATTTATCCCTAACGATGCTTAGCAACGATTTTTTTACCGCTAAGCATCGTCAGAAATTATCGCAGATAAACCTTGCTATTATCAAGGTTTATCGCAAATACGATAAAAAACGACCGCAATGCATTAATATCGCTGAAAACTCAGCGATATTCATGCATTACCGAGCTAATGCTCTTAGCCATGTTATCCACCTCCCATTGGATAACATGGCTAAGAACTGCTCAGGGCAGGTGCTAGCTTTTGGAGATATTCGCGCTTATCGCGAATATTTCCAAAAGTTGATAATAGGAGATAGCGATGTTAGCGACTGTTTCCAGTCGCTAACATCTTGGCATGCCCACTTTGCATGTCATTAGTGATAAATATCACTCACATGCAAAGTGGGGCCCAAGATGGTCGCTATCTCCTACTAGCCGTCGCTAACTGGTGTTAGCAACAGCTAGGTAATACAGATATAATTTTATCTCCGCGAAGCGGAGCGCTGTTACAGATATATATCTTGTTTTTGAACGTTAATTTCTCAAAATCCACTGAAGCACATATATTGAGACCTAGCAAAGGCACATCGAGCTACCAGTCCCTACAATTTTGCCAAGTTTCGTGCAAATCCATTCAGCCGTTTTATTATTATTATTTTTTTTTTTGCCCCGCGGGGCCCTTTTAAAACCTCCACATCAAACCTAGGGGGTCAGCGAGGATCTACTATGCCCCTTATGGTCATTTGCCCCTTCGCTTTGGCCTCCTCTTGTCTCTCGATCCTACCGAGAGACAAGATGGCGGCCGCTACGGACTGTTTGCAATGTTTACAGACGCCGGAGAACCAATCAGCTTCGCAAACCTCCGTTACGCGAAGCGGAGCGCTGTTACAGATATATATCTTTTTTTGAACGTTAATTTCTCAAAATCCACTGGAGCACATATATTGAGACCTAGCAAAGGCACATCGGGCTACCAGTCCCTAATATTTTACCAAGTTTCGTGCAAATCCATTCAGCCGTTTTATTATTATTATTTTTTTTTTTTGCCCCGCGGGGCCCTTTTAAATCCTCCACATCAAACCTAGGGGGTCAGCGAGGATCTACTATGCCCCTTATGGTCATTTGCCCCTTCGCTTTGGCCTCCTCTTGTCTCTCGATCCTACCGAGAGACAAGATGGCGGCCGCTACGGACTGTTTGGAATGTTCACAGACGCCGGAGAACCAATCCGCTTCGCTTCACAAAGCTCCGTACCGCGAAAAGTCCGCGAACCGGAGCGCTGCCCGGTCCGCTGTTACAGATATATATCTTTTTTTGAACGTTAATTTCTCAAAATCCACTGGAGCACATATATTGAGACCTGGCAAAGGCACATCGGGCTACCAGTCCCTACAATTTTGCCAAGTTTCGTGCAAATCCATTCAGCCGTTCGGGCTAAAAGTGAGGCCAACCGCCCTATGGAAAACTCAATGTTAAAAACATGTTTTGGGACCCCCCTTTTTTCTCGGCCCCCCCTTGACGAACCCCCCCCCCAAATTTTCAAGGGCTGCTCAGAAACAAAATGTGCCATTTTCCTGAAAATTTCAGCCAATTCCGTCCACAAACGCCAAAGTTATTAGACATAGAATTTTCAAAAATCCCATAGAGAAAAAATCCTAACTATATATACCTACTGGCGACCGCCAGTAGGTAATATATAGGTAATATCCCTTTCAAAGATGACTGATGAGATTTGGTGACAAATCTCATCTTCTCGTTGGGAGTTAGTTTTCACGAGCAGGACTCTGTGCCTCTAATGAACATTTTTCAGGACATTTTGTATCTCTAATGTTTGCCACGTGCACCGTTTCAATGTGTATTGCTGTAGTTATAGTTGTTTACGTATAATTTGAGTTTCAGTTACAATGTGCCTAAAAACTATATATACTTGAATGCTAGATTTCGATGGGAGCATTAATAGATTTTTTATTTTTAGTATTAAGGGGAGGTTTTACACCGTCAAATTAGCATAAAATAAACCGTCACGAGAAACACAATGCAATATTCTTAAATTTTGTGTTTGGCAAATTTTAGACCGATGCTTTTTCTTTCTTTTGGTACTATTAATTTTTGCACTAATCCGCAAAACATTCAACCAAAATGTATTACTGCTTTGCGTTGCCGTGAGGCCAAACAAAACAAATTAAATCGAATGTTTTTACTGCACCAAGTCTTCGTTGCTGCTAGAATGTGGCAAGCGATGTATGTGGCTGCAATCCCAACAGCGTGTCTACCTGCACCAGTGACTGTTCCTGCTGCACATGCAGCAACAGTTATTCTGGGCACTTTTAATCCAAAACTTTACAAGCAGTTTCACAAACCAGCAACTGCAACAACGCCAAGACCGATGCAGTGATTTGCAAATATTGCCTAAAAGGAAACGAGTTGAAACACAACCATTTTCCACAATGCAGTCGCATGATAAACTGATACAAATACTTCTAAAATGATCAACATCCCCACAGACTGGTGTCTGATAGCACCAGCTAGAGTTACTATGACCAACACCAACCAGCATAGTGTGTTTTCAGAGAAATGAACAAGAATCCCAGTGATGCCGCTATCTCTTACCAACTTGGAACCCTCTTGACCTATGTCATGAGTATGCCATTTTTGTAACCTTTGACGGTGAAGTTCATTACCTCATATATCTAAGCGGGCCATCTAACCTACCACTGTCATCCATTAAACTGACCCCAACAATCCAAATTAATAAAAAGCCTCAAGGTTGAAGGGCAAAACCCACCTCACTAAACCACATAACAATAGGCTCAATACTAAATATCCACTTTTATGGTGGCAGAATTTGCTGAGCGGTCACGCAGACTCGGCTCCATCGTCTGAGGACTCAGGTGGTAGTTGAGCGCCCAAGGGAAATATCTAAAACTGGATGTGTGTCCTCTCTCGAGAGGTGCTTGCTGCATATTAATCCTGCCATGGAAGCTGCCACAGAGGTGAGGAAAGGTGGTTCTACCCTCATGCTGTGGAGTTTTCAAGATGGGAGCACCCTTCTTCTCAGAGCTGGGAGCATTGTCCAAAACTTGCATTGTAAATATGGATGCTGTGATTTTGCCACCCTGCTTACTTAAAAGTGGTGGAGCCATTGATAGGGATTCGAGAGGCAGGCGGTGGACTGATCCGCCTGCATCTCTCTCCACACCCCTCATCGATCTTGAAAAGAAATATGGCCCTGGGAAGCAGGGAAAAGGAGAGCGAGATTGAGAGAGAGTGGTGCACCACTATAGATGGTTCATTTCTGTGGGCACCTGATGTGGTTATCCCACGCATCACTGAGGACTTGTAGTAATGTATACTGCTCTGTGCCATCTTGTTATACCACCCTAAGCATGTATAGTTGATCCCAGACCTCTGACCATAGACAGAGCTTTCTTGCAGTGCCTCTTGAAGAAATGTGAAGGAAAGAGGCGAAGATGAAGGGCATTTTTTCATATGAGAATCCCTCTGCAATGTGTTTAAGGAAACAACTGCAGGAGGAGAGCTTTAGGATGCCAGTGGAGAATACCCTACTCGCAGTGATGCTTTAATTCTAGTAACCTTAAAAGACCTGCATTATACAAAAAAAATACTGAAAAGAAGTAGACCTCTGTTGAGTAGAGGTTGGAAAAGCTGGATGGTATTTGCACAAGACTGACTTGCAATACATATTGTGGACCGCAATGGAGGGTCTTTCAATGAATGATATGTCCATAATAGGTGAATTTGCCGTCTCCGTGGGAAGAATAGGAGAATGTTCATTTTGGATACTTACTTTCCTGGGGAAGGTGGGGAGGAGGTCTGCTGTCCCTCCAGATGTGCCCATAATTGGAGTATCCCTGAATTTTTTGCGTATAGCGTACAAGAAACAGTGTTTTATGTGGCAAAAGTATGCTATTTTTTTCCAAATTGGAGCGCTCAACACAAACCAGGTTACAACTGATGTAGTGCATCAAAAAGGCTGTTAGATTTGAAGATGGAGGCGCTCTCCGTAGCCCTGCTTCAAGTCTGGTAGTGAGAGGGTTTGTGGGCCAATAGATGTTTGTTCTGTAACGGTACGTTTGATGTTTGTTTTTATTCTTCTCAGTGTCTTACTATCTCTCGACTTCTTTACCTTCCCCACTGGTGGTGGGTAGGTCCAAGTTAGTTTAAGGAATATTAGGAATTTTGATGATACATTTTTTTGGTGTTTTTTTAGAGGATTCCCTTGAGCTCATGCTTGTGTATGCTAGAAGAACTCCATTAAAATGCATTAAGAAATCGCCACTTAAGAAAAGTACTACTAGTCTGCTTGCCCTCGCTGCCTCCTGCCTAATCAGCAAATGCCAGCTAGTAGCTGAATCAATACAGGAACTTTACACTTCTTGCTTTCCTCTTTGCACTGGGGGGGGAAAGGGCTCTAGTAACCCCCCACTGTTGTTGCAACTACATGGATGAATCTGAGAAACCAAAAGATAGAAAGTACATGAACAATCAGCTCCCCCCCTACCACCATAGACATTGGCTTGTCATTTGTTTCAAGAAAAAGCAAAAATCCCAGCTATAAAGCCCTGCCTTATAGTTCCCCAGGGATACCCAGGACGCTGGTCATTCACACGAGAACAGCCAGCTGCAGATCTCATTTTTAGGGTGTTTTCCTAAATTCATTGTGTGCAGTGAGTGTGATGCTGGTGTGCTGACATTACCATGTCTTCATAAGTGCTGGACTGATGGTGAGCTACCATTGAAGTCCTTAGTAATGTCTATCTGTAGGTACTGTGGCCAGTACACCCACAAATATGCTTTGTGAGTCCTTAGCTTCCATTAATGGAGCAATAACTGACCCACAACTAAAACATGTTTACAACTTGATTTTTCTACACCTGTTCCCTCCATGAAGCACTGTCAACCCGAAGAGGTTTCCCCCACTTTCAGCATCCTATTAGAAGTTCAGCCATAAACAAAAATGGATATCTTGAGTCCAGCTCTTCCTCAGCAACCCATGTGCCTACACCATCACGTGCTGCTGGGAGACTTTTACAGCTCCATTTTTAAATGGAGTCTTGACAATTATGTTGCCCGTGTTTGTTATTTAACTGTTTCAAGAGAGGTATTTTCTTTATTAAATATTTTAATTGACCTGCTCTCCGCGATTCAGAGTGACTTTAATATGGGTTTGCATGGAATTATGGACAAGTTGTCATCAGGGGGAAAGATGATCCAGAGGGAGAAATGAGGCTGGCTGGTGAGTGGGGGCCAGGGCCCGATAAATATAAGGTGGGAAGAGCATAGAGGGTAAGGTCAGTTTTCATTGTATCCTCTGAGAACATAGCTCTAAATATAGGGCCCACCTTATGAGTGGGCTCTGTTGTATCCTCTGGTACATCTTTTGATTGTAATCTTATAGCTCTTGTAAGAATGTTGATTCCTGAGCATGCTTGCGTTCGGTTGCATACATGCATTCTGGCTTGGACATTCTGCTCCTTGGCAGTTGATGGTTGGAGCCGGTTTGCATGGATGCAAGCTTATAGGCCAGCTTCTAAGACATTACAACTTACCTGGTATCCACGTGTGAACTTACTACAGGCTGTTCATTCCAGTGGGCCCAGTATCAAGATTTACTGGACCCATCGAAATTATAACTGAGGTGTGCTCCACGTGGAAATTTCAGCTGCTGGAAGCATCTCAAATCTGTATGTGAAACACTGAGTAAACATGGCAATCCTTGCAGAAAGCACAATTCCCCCATGTTCGTCCATAAAACACGAAATCCCTTTTATTTCCCCACCACCAGGATCCGTAGTAATGGTAATTCTGGAAGTTGGGAAATAATGGGGATTATTTTGGCCTTTCCTAATGAGAGCCTTGGTTGAACTATAGCTTCACACTTCATAATGAGATGAATAGATTAAAGAATAATACATTTTTAACATGAAAGATGAACGCACACGTGTCTGAAGCCCTTTCTGTAATACCATTGTGTCCCAAAAACGCACAAAGCGGGTACACACCTGTTGTGACCCTCGGGCACAATGTGTATTACCACGCCTGATTTGCTAATGGTTCCATTTTTATTTCGGTGCCTGGGTCTATTTTTTGTCCCAGTCTGTCCCTGTCCTCACTGCAGCATTGTGTTCTGGCCATGTATTCCAGACAATCTTGTATAACAATGAAATTGTTTACTTACTCCTTGACAGTTTTTTGTTTTGTTGTATTGCACACGCACACACACATTTTATTTGGATTTTTTAATTTGTCACAAGGTAAGAACTGATTAGATCTTGTGTCTAAACTGCTGATTCCACGCATGCTAACTAATCTACATGTTTCACAGATCCCACATCTGCCAAAATTAGGAGCATCCACTAATACATAAATAAGAGGACATTTACTTTTACAGTTGCAAGTACTGCAAAAGAAACACATGTTGAGATTAACATGTCACGAAGCAGCATAATTTACTAAAAATCATTACGTTACACTTATTCGATTGAGTAATTTAAAACTGTTTGCTAATTCACAGATGTGTATTGCATTGGCAACTAATGTACACATGTATAAATAATGCGTTGTGTATATGCCACCAACAATTCTTGGTAGTATCTGAACACTGTCTTTTTATTCATCCGCACATATATAGATTAACCATTGTCTAACTTGCATATACAAAGAACGTTGTAGATTTTGCTTGTATCCATGATATTGCAAAACATTTATGAATGCCTTCTAAATGCATTACTCAATGGGCGTTCATAAAATTTGCACTGCCTGAGCTTGACTTCTCCTCTGACACTACCTTCATTTGATGGTCCGCTCCTTTCGTACTCCTATTGAAGCTTGCTCACACCCTACTCACAGGGAGGTTATGCAGCCGTAAGTAACTGAGGCCGTTCAGTTCCGTCATGGGTAAATAAACCTCTTCTGGCTTTGATAATTGCATAGATATTTTGATGTCTGTTAGCACTCCACTATTTTCATCTGAAATTTGGCAAGTTATTCCTTGTCAACGTGCATCCAAGGGTTGACCACAGTGTTCTTTGTTTTATTGTTACAAATTTCTATAATAACACATGTCCCTCACTGGATGCTGTCACCTCTCTATGCTCTCTGTGTTTCATAGTCGTGTGGCTTTTTTTATTCTTCTTTCTTATACCATATATAGGTCCACCAATTTCTTTCATAAGATGCTGGATTTATTTCCTTTTCATATATGAATTAATTCATCATTTGTTCGTTCATCAATGCTTCTAAAGAATCGTATTGTCAAATCAAATGTGAGTTTCCGTTTCCACCAATCTGCTAGTTTCTCGCCAAGATGTTTTATCGTGTTGAGACACAATGCGGGTGTTAGGATTAGTAGTGTATTAATTTGGAATAGGTGATTTACTTTAAACCCTCTGTCATGTCATGCATCATAGTGTATTTAAATGTTTTACTTTTTCAGTGTTTTGGGCCATGTTGCATTGCAGCGCAACTCTGCAGCATGGCTGAAAGTAATAAAACAACAACAACAAAACACATCTATGGTGTGGTGACGTGGACAGTCACTTTCTTTCAGTACAGTGTTATTGAAAGACAATTCTTTGCAACACTTAGAGTCCTTTAGACCACCTTTTGAAGGTACTTTTATTTTTCGTGAAGACAGTGTGAAGGAAGTTTGTTTCTTCATTGCTCTCTACAGGTCAGTCTTGATCTCTCTGAACTTTCTTACCTCTGAGTGCAGCTTGAGGTTTCAATGTGAAATTCCAATGATGTCAATTTGCTTTCAATTGTTCTGCACTAGGTAGCAACAATACACAATGTGATGAGGCAGTGGTGACTGCTGGGGTCAGCAGAATATGGCGGACATGCCACCCCAGTTGACAGTCATCCAAAACACTATTATTTTGACAAATATACTTTTTCTGTTAGCCCTACAATTGATTTTCTCAGGTTAGAGCAAAACTCATGGGAGCTTTTTAAAAGAGCTTAACTGCCGTCCAATAAAAGGGATCAAAAACCCCATTGTGCCACTTTTATGAAGGAAAACAGAATAGGCTCTTTGACAATAATGATTCTACATAGTCAGTAGAACATATCTATATCCGTGTGGGATGCACATTATTTAATTCCAGCCAAGCAGGGGGGTGCGTGGGCCCACATTTCAAATCCATTTTCCTGTTCCAGTTTGGACACAGTTGACCAGTGCAAAGAGATTCACAAAAATGTACCTTGCACTCAGGAATTCTAGAGTTGGGTGGCAAACTCCTCTTCACTGGCTTACTTCGTGGAGTTTTGCCACTCCGCACTCCGTTTGAGGTATCGAGTTCGGCAAAAACTCTGCAACCGCCAGTGGAGCGGAGTTTACTAGCACTCACCCCAGACCAACCTTCCCAGCCAATGAGGAGAGAGGAATAATAAACATATAAGAAAAACCACCCTGGTGACCACGATTGACTGCAGGTCTGTCGAATCCCTGTGCAGAGCAGATGTTTGTTCATTCCTGAATGAGGCAGAGAACGTGGGAATCAGTGGTTTGGCAATGGAGGCTGGTGCTAGTAGGGTGAGGAGATTATGGCAGTTGGTGCTGTGCTCGCTGGAAGCTCCTGGGGACCATGTGCCTTTCACTGGGGTTCGGTGAGTGTTCTTTCTCCTGGGCACGCAGGAGTTGTGTTCTTTGTGGATGAAATACAGGCAGAAGCAGTGGGGCGCAAGAGGGGAATTGACTATTTGAGTTGGGTTTCCAAACGCAAAAGCTGTCTACATTTAACCTTCATGTTGATCAGGGAGCACAGGGTAAGTCACAGATGACCTAGAACACTTCATTGCTCTAATTACTGTACTTGCAGCGGTAATGGGCTGTCAGGTGGTCTGAGCCCTGCAAATCTTAGGTTCCCCATGGGCATGTGTAACCGCTTTCTTACTTGCATTTTATAAAAGCAGAATTCGTTTTCCCGCTAAAATATTTGCACAGCATTAATAAAACCGAAGACATCAAATAGGCGCTAGCTTATGGGTGTAAAAAGCGAGCACCCAGATTTCCTGCACCTGAATACCATACTAAACAAGCATTTTCATTGCAATAGGTCTCGCTTTTAGAGCGTTTAAGCGATTGGCATTGTAAATGACAAATCCTTTTATTTGTGTTTTAAACCCAACACATATATGAGGCATTATTATTTTTAATGTCAATAGCTCACACTCTTGCAAATGCGAGAGCTCTTTAATGTTGGCCGCGCCACTTTCTTTAGACACTGCTCACTGTATTCATTTTGCAATGACCAGCGTCTAAACAAAGGGGCACGGACAATATTAAAGTGAAAACGTTTATGGTGCGCTTTCACACAAGGCAAAAACAAAATAATTTAGAAACGTTCTGCAGAGCAGCCGCTGAAGTGAAAGCGGCCTGCACTATTAAAGCGTCCGCCTGTAAAATAAATTATGAAATAAGCGCGGCCACTAAACTGAAAGCAGACTGCGCCCTAAATGAAATAATTGAATAAGCGCGCCCGCTATAGCGGACTGCGTAGTAATTTAAATAAATACTGTGGTCAAAGTGTGCTGCATGCTGGGATGGTGTGTGTGGAATAGGGAAAGAGCATTAAAGAAAATAGTGCTCACCAACTTATATATCAGACCATGTAACGAAACCAGTAAAAGGTCCAGTCGTTATGGGAGGTAACAAATGTAAATGTAAATAAAATGTAAACAAGACAAGGCGGTACCAAGGATGGACTAACATGACTGCTAACGACACAGAAGCCAGCTTTTACGAAGGACAATGACACAAGCCAATTAAAAATATGGGCAAAGAGTGGGTGGGGCTTCAAAGCCATACTCCACTACTGCATGCCTCGCAGAAGCGCATGCGCTGCACAGGCTCCACCTAAAAACATGTCATTACCCTCCACCTCTGAACATCTAAGCAAGCTTTAAAGGACACACATTTAGGCAGGATTGAGCATCCTGCATTCTACAGGTTTAGTTCAACTGTGTGCTAGCTTGCAAAAATACATACATGTATTATATTGGACAGACTCTTTGGAGCGCGGTATCCAGAGGATAGAGGTGACCGATCATCCCCATGGGGGAACGTGGATCTGGACCCCGTCACTTAAGATGATTTTAGTAAGAAACTGGTTGCAATCAATAAAGAAATTTGGACAGTGGAACAAAACTCATGACTACCAAAATAACAATTTTGAAGTCTGCAGCAGTGTTCACTTGTGAAAGGGAGGTTAAGCGAATCTGGGGGCCAGAGCACAGGATGAAAGAAACACTTTCTCTGACTGGGCTTTTTCCAAGCATGACTCTGACAGGTATGTCAAAGGGTAATGAGGGGGCCAATAAAATCTTGCACAACGCGCCTGCACAGCTCCTCGTGAAGAGAGAGTCAGCGAACACAAGCAGAGCAAACAAACATTCAGTTGACATGGCCTAACTGTTAACTTGCTGCCATCAGACTGCCTACTCTACCTGCGTGCAGTACTCAGAGTGCAACTCCACGGGCTCCGCCCAGGCTTATGACTTGATTTGCTCATGCACAATAGTACTATACAAGTGTGTGACATTGGGCATGAATAAATACTTCTTCAGATGCGGCAAGGGCCAATCCTGGGCAGTTATGCTCTTAAAAGTGTGGGAACACCCTGTTTTTATAAACCTTTCTCTGACCCACTCCCAGTTTGGAAATGACCGAAGATTTATACCTGTCGAGGGCAACAGGAAACCCAAGGACGTAGCTTCAGGGGGAGTGTTTAGGGTGTGACACCCTCCAAAATGAAAATGCATTATTTGCTTGGCAGTTGGGTATTGAGGGTCCCGAGTCAGGTCTGCTCTTTCGGTATTATTGTTGTGAGCCAACAATAAAAGACTAAACAATTAACTTTTATGTGAAGGAGAGAGAGAGACCAAGAGAGGGAAACTGAATGAATTTGGAAATGTAAAACAAGATGACCAGGAATCAATATCGACTTCCCTGCTTTTTCAAATTGCACGATGCTAGGCAAATCATTTAGTTCAGCTAGCCTCTTTTTTTTCTTTATTATCACTTTTAAATACTTGAGTTCAGGATGTATGCTGTACAAGCACCTGTTATATTTCATTTAATGGACTGTAATGTTGCTGCCTGTACATTAAGACTCTAGGAATAAACAAAGAAAGTCCTCATGCTATCCTTCCGAGATTGGTTCTAAAGTGAGTGTATAGAAGACTCTAGGTTTTCTTAAGGATGAATAGGAAAACAGAATGTTTTGTTAAAATAACCCTCACCACCATAAGGTTTCTTGGTGGCATGCCTCATCGGGTTCTTCCCGCCCGCTTCGGGACGGGGCATGCTGAGACCGACAAAGACGTGGGAGCACTTATTATTAAGGTGATACTATGTGTTGGTGTGAGAGTGGAAGGGTCCGAAGAAATGTGGTGAGTTAAAAAAACAATACCTGGCTGTGTGGAAACTAAATTTTAATACTCCCTATAGCTGGCATTAGTAAAACTGTGGAGAGGAGGATGTATGCTATAATGGACTGTTTCCGCCCAGGTCTACATGTTTCAAAGCCTTCCCCTTGGCTTCTCTTCAGGGCCAAAGCGGTTGATCCCTACACCACTCTACAAGAAATCAATGTGGTCTGCCTGATCAATGTCAGGTATTGTGTGAGTGCATGTTTTACAATATACACACAGACTCTAATTAGTATATTCCCATAAATGAATACTTTTGGAGCCGAACTAAAGCCCCATGAGCTGTTTTACGGGAGGGGAAGAGCGCTTGTAGTCACAGTCGTCAAAGCTGCTCTGTCACCCAAGCATTGCCTACCCGTGGCTCCGATGAACGGAAGAGGCTGAGTCCACGGCTTACAGAACCTCTTCACTCCCTCCTTTGTTTGTGGTTACAATAAGAATCTAGGCCGGTTGCATTACTACTGACTTGCTTTTTAGTTCACTAATGGCGTTCTCGTTGGTAGGGGCAAGCCATGAATATTTCTAAAATTGATCACTTTTAACAAATGTCTATCTGTGCAGTGACATAATCTGATGTGCTATAGTAAAACCCTACAACATGTTAAAGACCCAGTTTCTCATAGAAACAGTCCATCCTGAACCTTGGTCATCTCATCCCTCCATGCTGCAGTGCAGACAAATGCTTTTTTAGTTGTAAAATTTGAGTTCCCCACTCCCTCCAAGATCTCGATGGCTAGCCTACGGCCCTAACTTAACCTGTGTATTGCGAGAATGGAGCAGAAGCACCCACAGAATTGATGGAGATTAATGGTCTCCAAGGAGACCAATATTTCCATTGTGCCAGTTGAATTTCCCCTCGAGGAATTTTGTGCAATTGCACATGTAAACATGCCTCTGCCTAGTCACAAGTATAGATTCATGAAACTCTTGCAGCAATGTTCCTCTGACCTGAGACTGTTGCCGGTTTCCTGACGTCTTCTTTGAAACCCCGCACATTTCTTAAGTTTGAAAATGTGCACCATGCGAGGCGATACATACGTAGATGCAGATGTAACAAGCATTTGCAATGCATTAGGTCGCACATTTCCGAGGGATTGAGCTATTGACATCATAAATGAGAATACCTTTTATTTATGTTTTGTTTTTAGAACAGATATTTAAAAGACATTGTTATTTACAATGTCAATAGCTTAAACTCTTGCAAATGTGAGACCTATTGCATTGCAAATATGTTTGGTGTCCGTGCTATAATTTTTTTTTAAAGTGTTGCCAGAGAGCATGTCCTGCCTGCAACCGCAGGCAGTGCAAAGCTATTTGGGAAAAAAGTGCTCGGAAGATCTAATTAAAGCCTACCGAGTAACAACACACCTAACAAGGGTTGTCTCCATGGAAGGTTACAAAAGGAGATATGGCAATACTAAGGAGGGACTACTAAGAATATTGACCAATAGACGGCCACAGTTTACAGTGGACAATGACACAAGCCAATGAAAAATATGGGCGGAGCTTCAAGTCCCTATCTGAATACAGCATGCCTTACAGTGCATGCGCTGCCCAGGCTCGACCTAAAAATTTTGTAACTTTGTGTCCTCTAGCAACAAGAATTGCTTCCTGTTAAGTTCTGTCTCAATTTACATGCAAGTGCTACTGCAGTAGTGAAATGCGAAATGATGGAACCACCACCTGCAGTATGTGATGAGGAGCCCCTAAGTTTCCCATATCGCACAGCTTTTCATTGGCCTTGGGCTGAATGGAGGCCTCCTGAAGGTTTTTTGGCTCCCTCAAGGGATGGGGCCCCTTGGACTGCTCGTTGATTCTAACTTATGCCTCACTAATCAGTTGGCACCTAGCCGCGCAATGAATTAATTCAAGTTGCCTGCTCAACTAAACGCAATAGCCACCTAATATTCAGAGTTAACAGTGGCACTGTCACTGAGACAATGGATAAATAAGGACCTTTAAAAATGATGGTTGTCGCTTTGCCACACAAACAGCAGATCATAGCTGGCTTTGTCATTTGTTCACCACCAAATACAGTACTTTTGTTATTTCAACCTCTGACTTCTATGTTTGCAAACAAAATAAATAACTAAATGCAGGCTTTTATGGTATTTCTGTTTAATTAAAAAAAAAAAAAGACTTAATCGTGTATTACGCATATCTACATAAAATATATTTTTTATTTCTTTAGCAGAATGAAACTGGGCCGAAGCAGGAGAGCAACCAACACACCAACGCAGAGCACAGTGGAGTAAAAGATAGAGCGGTGTGCCATGGAGGTGTTTCGTGTCTTGGTATTTTAAGCTGTTGCTCTTTCACCTCCTGAGTTGTCAAGGAACAATGGCATTTTTCACTCCGTGGAAACTGTCATCTCAAAAGCTTGGCTTTTTTCTTGTGTCGTTTGGCTTCATTTGGGGTATGATGCTCTTGCATTTCACTATTCAACAACGAACTCAACATGAAAGTAGCTCCATGCTTCGTGAACAGATTTTGGATCTTAGCAAGCGGTACATCAAAGCCTTGGCGGAAGAAAACAGGAATGTGGTGGATGGGCCATATGTTGGGACCATGACTGCATATGGTGAGTATAAAAATATTACAGTGCAGTCGCTGCTGTCACGTATTCAAGCTATTTAGGTATTTATTTTGTTGCTTTCCAGACTATACCTGGTAAGAAAGCTAGAATATGTTTAGCCTATGAAATGTGAGTTTTTGTGCCTTGAATTACTTGGTTAAATTATTTGCTATGAGTAATTTTTAGAGCAATCCTGTTACCTTGCCAAAGAAAGAGTCTTCCTGCCCAGGTTGTTCTAGCCCTACTTTTTCAGTTCTTTTTTATGCCAATTAATTTTTATTGCTTTGCCATTTGCAAGGATAACATTATGAGATGGAAAAAAGCGAAATAAAAAAAGAGATACAGTGGTTATGTATCAGGTAACTACAATTTCTTGTACGAATAAGGAATACTTTAAGAAACCTTCTATTATCCAATTTTAAAACAGATAAATCTCTGGTAACATGAATGGACACAGAATATATGTAGATGTACAGTTTTAGGCAATATAATGGGATCATGTTAACAGTCTCCACTATTCTCTTTGCCTCCAGTGCAGCATATTAGTTTGTCACACTTCATTGATCTTCTATTCATGCAGTCTTTGAAGCAATTACATTTCGTAAACAAATAAAGCACGCCATGTATAATATTTTTACTGAGTATTCATTCCCACATGGAAAACATATTCTTCCTATTTTGTTAATTCCTTTTTCCAGGCTTTGAACGTGACATGTTTCCCCAGTAAAATGTTTGCCGCCATCTTGGATGCTGATGTTAAAGGAACTGATTGTGTGTTGTGTGTTGTGTGTTGTGTGTGTGTGTGTGTGTGCATGTAGTATGGCAAAGCGCTATTTGAGCATTTCTTTTGGAGCTGGTAAAAGCCGATTGGGTTTGACATTCAGGGTTTCTACCCAGTGGTGTAGGAAGGTGGGTGCAGGCCGCCCCGGGTGTCATCACTGAGCCGGGTGTGACGGAAATTTTCCACACCCGGTACCTCCTGACCTTGCTATGCCACTGTTTCTACCTTACATGGCTGTGATAAGTATTCAAATCCAGCCCCCCCTCCCTCCCACAAACTCCCTGGCCTCTAAAAATTCCTCCACCATACTTTCTGCAAGTTACTGTTGGGTTTCTTGTCAAATATCGAGTGTAGGTTGGAGGAATGAAATCTGGAATGGGAAAGTTGGAGGATGAACGGGTGGGGGACTTTTGAATATGAAGCGTTTTGGAAGCGACCAGAGTGCCCTGTGGTGAGAACTAATAAAAGAAGATATTGAACTTACTGGTTCGGGAAAGCTTCTTTTCAGTAGTGACTAGGAACTCGGGCAGACCTAAATCCCACGTCCCTGAAACGGAGCATTCCAACAAAAACTACAATGAATTCATTCTTGCGCAAATGAGATAGAATCTAAACTGTGCATTTCGAACATGCAGTAAATAAGTAACAATTCCTCGCGATAAAACCAAAGCAGAATATTCCATTTCTGCCGACCTGTTCGACACGTTCTAAAATCATTTTGCCTCCTGATATTCCTAAAACTAGTTCTTCACTCTTAACTTAATTGAGGCGTCAGTACATTCCCACTGCTCAAATAACTCTGGCACAGCAAAAGTTAGTTGTACATACAACAGTGTGGCTAACGTATTATTCAGAGGAAGCTGTTTTTGATGACGGCATTTAAGAACGTTGTTTCACTTTTTACCCAAATTGAAAACCACAGCAAGATCCGAATAATTTTTATAAAATCACTAATGAAGGGAGTACCAGTTTCTGAGTGACTAATAAAATTAGGGGCTCTTTTCAGAACCGCCAACAACTAATGTAAAAAAATAATTTTGTACTTGCTGGGGGGGTTCGAAGTCGGTGCAGTCCCAAACCACTGTCCGCGAAGAGCCCACAGAGGTAAAGTTTGACTTCTATGTCTCAAGTATGGGCTTATTTGACTTTTCTCCTACTTTATCGGTAAATCTATACACTGCCTCAGTTGATCTCAACATTTGTTGAGTTCTAGTGAAGAGAAGGTGTCTCTAACCTATAGATGAGGCAAATGGTAGACCCAAGTAATTAAAATGGGTTACTCTATCCAACCTTCTACTAACAATCGAATGCTGTCTAATCTTGGTTTCCTTTGACCCACAGGTCATAGCCTATGATTTGGAGATATTAATATTCAAGTCCAATTCAGTTATAAAAAAGAGTGAGGGAGTGAACACCAATTGCTGTCATTGATAACAAAACAGCATCATCAGCGTAAAACTGCTCCAAAGCTGTGGCTAATCTTTCCCTCTAGTTATTAGGAACTTTTCTAGCCCATTAATGTAGATGAAAAATAAAAAAAGGTGTTAAATCTCATCCCTTTCTCACCCTCTGGACAAAGTAAATTTTCCAGTGCAAGCCCCTTTAGTGCCCTAGTCGCATTCGTACCTTAATGTAATCACCTTCATCTTTTTAAAAGGGAGATTAACATTTTCTTCACGCCCAGATATTCCATTACCAGCAAAGACTTGGACCAGTTCACTGAGGCAAAGGTGCAAGTTAAATCAGTGAAACCCACGTGAATTGATTCCTTCTTGGCCTTAATGTAATTTCTAATAAAATGTTGAGGCATTATACCACCCTTGCCATGCCTGGGACGAAACCATATTGGATCTCTGAGAGCATTCCGCTTTCCTCTGCCCTGCACTCTAGCCTTGTGAGCACATTTCTCCTAGGACTTTTGCTGTTGAGTCACGCAAAGAAATGGGGCGGTAACCAGCAGGAGGACTCCGATCTCCCTTTTTGAAGATAAATACTATGGTAGCTTCTGACCAGTTAGATGGGAATGCTCCTAAAATGGCAGCCCAGATCACATTGGTCAAGAGCGGGGGCCCACAAGAAATGTTGCTTTTAAAAACATCAACTGGTACTCAATCAGAGGCCAGGGCTTTGCCTGATAAGCAGGACATTAATGGGAAAACTGCAGTAACCCCTTCCCTTCAACCACTTGTTCATAAGATTCATACAAGTCAACGTTCTCGTTTGAGTCAAAGACTTTAGAAAAATGGTTAACCTACTTATCAGCTGAAATTATATCTATAGTTTCTGGGGAGGTAGGAGTAATACATAAGGTGCATCAGCCACCAAAAAGCTCTGGCATCTTTACATTTAACAGCAACTTCCATATCATCCCAAGCCATTTCCTTACTCTCCTTCCTCCACTTTATTAGTCCCTAATAATTATTTCTACATTGCCTAATTTCCAGCTTAGACTAGGGTGCTTTTTTGAGGTCCAGAATAAGCCGTTTATGGGCACTAGAACACGCTTGGTTAAACCAGACAAGCCTTTTGGCTGGTCAACCCATGACTAATGGTCTCACAGAGTGACCGAAAGGCGCATATAATTTCAGAAGAACACCGTCTTGGTTCAAACAAGTCTTTGTGTTCACCTTTGTTGGACAGAAGGTTTCTGAGAAAATAGATGGGGTCAATTTTGTCCCGTTTTAGCCGAACACCATGATTTTAAACTGCCAGACTGTTCTTACATTTATGCCCATCTCCCGCACGAATGAACATTGAAAGTAGATTGTGGTCGCTGGAACACTTTGGGATGACCTTTAAATTAAACCTTGCAGTGCTTAAGGGGGCAGAAAATAAAATGAAGTTAGTGGTTCTCTCTTTCCTTGTAAAAGACGGGGGCATATGGTTGTCTGGGGACAACTGATCTGGGGATGTAAAACTTAAATTATATTTCATAGTTAACTTATTTAAAAACTAATCATATGGATCATGTCTAAAATGGTACATTCCCTCCCCATCCTTATCCAAAAAACCACAGACCTTCCTACTAAGATATCCACAAAAGGTAATGTTTCCCTTCTGTATGTCTAGCTCATAATCTAAACCTTTAACTACAACAATATTCATTTGAACAAAAATATTATGATAAAAGTTGACATTGAATTCTAACACAACCCCGATTTTCAAATGCAGGATTTGATAATGCTGCCTGGAAGACACGGGACTCAAAATTAGACTGGGGCAAGTTAAGGCCAGCAGGACCACATGTGTTCCCCCTGGGCCGGCCCCTATTGGAGTGCACAGCTGGGTAGCATGTGGAGTAAAAAACATTGATGTGAAAGGCTTCCATTTAGCAAGTCCCTTGGCATCATATCAAGTCAAACTCATTTATAAATTAGAGCAATCTTGATTTCCCAATTTTGCGCAGACGCCTGCTATGTACCAAGATAATAAATGAGTGTTCTCCTTCATTTCGGCTTTACTTGTTGGGGACTCTACAGTACATGCGCCATTACCACGGACGATGACATTCAAGTTCTCTACGTTCCCAACCCTCATCAAAGTGTCTTCTGATAAATCCTTTATGGATGGGTGTAATCAGTCAATTTCATTTAGGCCTTTAAGCATTCTGAAAGCATTTTCTAGTAAGAATATTTAGCATTCTGGTAATTTCCTATGATTGGTGACAGTCACCTGTCCGTTTTGAAAGTTGTTAATTGGCCTTCATGATGGCTTATCAAAATAGCCCAGAGGCGTATTTTCTCCCTAGTTACAATCTAAAAAGCAGCCTTTTGACCAGCTTGGTGCTTCTGAAGTGGATGACCACACCGTCTCCAGGTGTGAATTTCATACCAAAGCCAATACACTGGATCCTTCTTACTATATTTATTTAATCGCACAGATCTCTAAGCCAGTCGGAGAGTTGTTTGAGCCAATGAACCACCTGTTTCTCAGCTCAGACCACCCCCTCCTGCTGCCTTTTTGGCCAAACTTGGACATTTGCAATTCTATAACATATGGAATGCATTAAGGAGGTAGTTGTAAGCGGGCAACCGTTAGAAAGCCATCAGGCACTGGATGCTCCTATTTCACAGCCACACTGCGCCTAGTCACAGACCCTGCTGCACTGAATGACCTCGCAAGTGTACTGAGGTGGCTGGCCGCTGTGCACCATTGATGGGCACAGGCTAACAGAGGATAGATACATTTGGTTTCTTTTGTGCATTATCTTGGCCAATTGGGTCATTCCCCTGATCGCCAGATGGAGGCCACGAGCTTCGCTAAGGTCAAAGATTTCAAAGACATATTTTCCAAGGATTTTAGTTTATCCAGTATCAAGGTGAGTGAATCCATCAACCCACCCTCTAGTTTCAACAAGAATTTAGAGAAGAGATTCATTAAGTTTTGGTCCAGGTTTTTTTATGTCACAAAGTTTGGCTGTAGTTCAGTAGGATTTAGGGAGATCTAATTCTTCCCTGAGAAAGTACGTGCAGAGGCTAACCTAGTCAGCGCATCATATTGGAAGTAATTTGCTCCATCTTTGTTTCATTGTGAATAGCTAGTACCTAAAATCAGTGCATCGAGAAACAAGTGCTGCCAGCTCCTTTGTTTTCTTAAGTATTTGAGTGACATGTATACGCAACATTGAGTATGCTACAACTTCTTCGGTGACATTCTCTTCTACAAAAAGCGTGCCACATTGCCTATGCCAATGATTCGAACTATTCCGGTGATGCGCACACTTGTATATTAAGTACTACACAAATTATTTTCCGAATTCCATATCCGATCTTTAACACTTTACTTATTGTGTATTTCTTTTCAGTTACCCATGACAAATGTCTGTAGTGAAATTCCTATTTTAGAATGTTATTAGTCCAGGTTCAGGAGGCACTGGCAACGTATGATGTTTAATTTGCCATTTGGATTGACATAAAAGCATAGGCGGTGGTTGAAGTTACTGACCATCTCATGTTGGATGGAGGCATGTTATACTTACCAGTAATGGAGAAAGTCACAGCATAGCTGAACAACCCTGAGTACATAAGAATTAGAAGTGCCAAGCCTCACACCTCCCCAATTGTACCTTGCCTTTATTAAATGAAGCCATTCTTAGGTCTCGCCATAGCCAGTGCATGCGCTGCTCTACAAGACATTTAGTAAGTGGGCTTCTAAAAGTGTTACCACACTCTTTTGCTGGCCGCCATCTGGCTTTTTGTCATGGTTCATTAAGCCTTACAGTGCACAAATCACTTTTGTTTTAATGCTCCTCCACCCCCTTGCTCTCTGCTTTCACTACCCCTTCCCTTCTCCCCCAGCCTCCCTCTAACTACCACCTCCCTTCTCCCCCTCCCTCCTTTTTAGTCACTGGGCTGAATTTGTGTATCCGATGTTTCTTAATGTAGCGCTCTTAAGCTACCTGTCTCTGTACGAGGCAAAAACTGTCTCAACAAGCTAACCAGTACAACAGCGACAAAAAGTCTAGGGCAGTTCTTCAGCACAAATGATTTTAGTTTTAATGCTCCTCCACCCCCTTGCTCTCTGCTTTCAATACCCCCTCCCTCCCTCTCACTACCCTCTCCCTTCTCCCCCTCCCTCCTTGTTATTCACTGGGCTGAATTTGTGCGTCCGATGTTTCTTAATGTGGCACTCTTAAGCTACCTGTCTCTGTACGAGGCAAAAACTGTCTCAACAAGCTAACCAGCACAACAGCGACAAAGTCTAGGGCAGGTCTTCAGCACTTTACATAATCTCCCCTGTAGCGGTCTAACTTGGTGGAATGTTGGCACCAGTCCTGCAAAATCCCTTTCAGCATCCGCCATCAAACTTACGGACATTGTGTATTTTTAATTAATTACATCTGCGCAGCACTCATAAAGTGTTTCTGGGCTGCCTTCAGCCCTTTTTCTCATCTCCCCATAGCAGTCTAACTTGGTGGAATGTTGGTGTTTTATTCCCGCATACATCCCCCGCTGCCCTGCCGGTGAACTCCCGGACATCATGTATTTTTATTTATCTCTGCAGGGCACACAAAAAATATTTTTGGGATATGTTCAGCCTTTTACCTGATCTCTTCGTAGCTGTCTAACTTGGTGGAATGCTGGCAGTATTTCTCCCGAACATCATGTATATTTAAATATATCTGCATATAATTATATTTTGGAAATGTCAGTGTTCGTCTTATTCATCAACTAAGCATTCAGTCTCTGCAATATGATTTGGTCCCACAGGTGTACAGGCAAGGCAATATTCCCAATCACTTCAAAGTGGGTATACATTAGAAACAGTGGTGCAAATTTAAAGTGTTTCAAATCGGATGTGGTGTGTTGCTTTTGTGATTTTTAAAACTTACCATGTTTTAAAACACAAATGTCGATAAACTCACGGAAAATTGCATTATTTCTCGTTCGTGACATCTGGAGAGTTGAAGAGAAGGGTTTGTTTTTAAGTGTTCTGAATACTGACAGTGATTCAGAACATCTATACAGACTCAGAAGGCTGCAGAGCGAATTCCACAACACAGTACCACCAGCCCTAGGCTGTAGTACAATAGGTGGAAAATAAATAGCTCTGGCATGTTTTAAAGGAATATTTCAAAGTGTGGCTTCCTGGCAGCTCAAACTTTTTTTACCTACCAAAATAGTTTACACTACTATGTTCAACGTCATGTATTTGCTATTTTAAAAAATCCAAACCGCAGCATTCCAAACTTAAAAAACTACTATGACGTACAATTACGCAACCGGATTATGAAAGGTTAATGTACTGGATGCCTAAACACTTAGAAGGTCCCAAAAACGAGACCTGTTGGCTATGCCAATGCTTGTTCTCTTGGTCTTCCAGTCTGCCATTTTCTGCTCAATTTTTAATGTATTAAAGTTACAGGTCCAGCATCCCACACAGTTTCATTGTTTACGGTATGCCTTGATTGTTATGAGAAAAACCTATTGGGAGAAAAATACAAGTGACTTCCAGAATGTAGTATTGTTTTTATTAGTATGTTCCAATATTTTGTACTTAACTCTGTCAAATAGTAAGGGCTCACGGGGACACTGAAAACAAGGAAACTTCACTGAATTCTGGAAAAATAGCAAACTTTGTTATGAAACAAACTGTTCAAAGCTTCCTGTTCCAAAATGTTGAAAGATGCACACATTGAAATTAAACATATTTGCTAGTGCAATTTATCAACAAACATATTTTGAGTTTTTCCAACATTATTAAGCAAAAACAAGAGTTTCAACCTAATCTTTCACCTTTTGAAAACTGCAGTTACAAATCAAACCATAGCCTCTGGATGCCTCTGTAACCACTCTGTATTACCTAAAAAAGGTTGTAGGTTGTGTTGCGATAGCTGTGGTTTATGGGGTTCATGCCCCAACTCGAGAGCCATTAGGACCGGCTGTAGCAAGTATTATGGGGTTCATGCCCCGACTCGAGAGCCATTAGGACCGGCTGTAGCAAGTATTGCGGATACGGGGATCACACACTTTGAAATACCAACCCCAACTCCCGTACCATCTATCAGTGAAAGTCTCATATGTCCAGCATTAGCCGAATGTGTGAACTTAATCTCGTGGAATATAGCTGGCTTGGCCGACAAGTTATGTGACCCAGCCTGGTTATCATTTATTAAAAAATGTTCCATTGTGTGCCTTCAAGAGACGTGGTTGGAGGACAGAAACGTCCATATAGAAGGGTTTTTAAGCTTTACCACTCCAGCGGCTGCCTCGACCAGGGGCAGAGCAAAGGGGGGCTTGGCCACCTTTATAAACCTGGGATTGCTCTGTAATATCAGCATATGTCATAATGATAACTTAAACATTCAGATGCTTGATTTAAAAAATGGCAAGAACGCTTTGACCCTAGTCAACTTCTATAATGCTAATGGTAATGGTGGTTGTGACATTATATCTCTAACAGAACTATTGAGAAAAAACGTACACACTACATCCCGGAACCTGTTGATAGTAGGTGACTTTAACGTTCACCCTTGTGGTAATCCAGGCTCCACCCCAATGGGCTCCTTGGGATGTAACAGTGTTGAAGGTTTTCACTTTTCTCATACTAGGGGTGGTAAGAGCCTAAATGACTTAGTGAATGGTAATAATTTAACAGTAGCTATGTCCATGGTTCCTGATACTAAAATCTTTGATATTCCGACTTTCAAAGGACATGGTCAGGGATCCTTTATAGATCATATACTTCTATCTTCAGATCTTGTACAACGGGTTCTGCAATTTACCATTCTCCTCAGTGTATATAGTGATCACAACCCCCTAGCTATTGACATGGGTGGGTTTTTATTCACCAAACGGCCGTCGCGCATTGACCGAGGTACGCTGAGTTGCATAAACGGCAGACGCCGTATCAAATGGACACTGATAAATCAAGATAGTTTATATTCTAACATAAACAGTGTATGCGAGGAGGAGCTGATAGCATGCTCATCTTTTGATTCATCCTCCACGAATATTTTGATTGGGTTTGCGGGAATGGCTTCTAAAATTGGTGACATGCTAACAGCACCAATAAAGGGGCAAAGTAGAAAGCAGGTCAAATGGTTTGACCACAACTGCTCAAAGGCAAGCAGAGACCTGAAGAACGCTTTAAAAATTAAACCTAGACACCCTGACCTGATAAAAAGTCTTCGAGTGTCTTATAGGAAAGCATTAGCCGTAAGAAAAAAGGAAATTAAGGCTAACACTATAGAATCCCTTCTTGATCCTACAGTGTTGGGGAATAGCAGTAAGTTCTGGCAAATTATCAACAAACCACTGTTTGATAACCCAAATGACACGGTCCTAGGTACAAGCATTTCAGAAGGGGAGTGGGTGTCTCACTTCAGCACAATTTTTAAGAGTAATGAGCATAGGGTAGAAAATGCCTTTTTAACATCATCCGTAAACCCATTACGTTTTACAGTAAATGAGGTTGTAAGGGGGATTCAGGGTCTAACTAGCAATAAGGCCCCGGGCCCGGATGGTTTACCACCGGACCTGTTTAAGTCTAGTATCCCCTTTTGGGCTCCCGTTCTTACGGCAGTAATAAATGCAGCTGCTATAACGGGGTGCCCAAAAACGTGGGGCCTATCGACCATAGTCCCCGTTTTTAAAAAGGGCGATCGCAGCAGTCCATTATGTTACAGGCCAATATCTTTAATAAATTCAGTAGTTAAAGTGGTAGGGGGGTAATCCTTAACAGGCTATCCACATGGGCAAAAGACAATAATACTCTGTCACCTATACAATATGGGTTCAGACCTGGCCATTCGACCATCACACAATGTCTGAACCTATATTTGATCTTAAGTAAATATACCCTGGCTAGACAAGGTACTGTCTACATGGCATTTATGGACCTGTCGTCCGCCTTTGACTGTGTGGACAGAACCTTATTATGGGCCACCTTGTTGAGAATGGGTGTGGAGAGGAATCTTGTCAACTTCCTAGCCGACTTGCACTCGGATACTAAAGCTAACGTCCGTTACACTCAAGACCTTAAAGTAACGGAAGAATTTAGAATAAATCGGGGAGTTCGACAAGGCTGCATTTTGGCCCCATTCCTCTTTAACTTGTATATAAACGAACTGGAGGAATTTCTCTTAAATATAGAAGCAGACTACCCCCTTGTTGAACACAAGGGGGTGCCTGTGCTACTCTATGCAGACGATGCAGTTCTTATATCTAGGACAGCAATCGGTCTCCAAAAATTACTAAATTCCTTCTTTAAGTTTATGGAGTCACGTGGCCTTAGCATAAATAATTCTAAGTCCTACGTCATGAAAACAGGAAAGGGTTCCCGGAAAACTGACTCCTTTAGTATAAATGGGGAGAAAATCCCTTTAACCAACTCTTTCTCATATCTTGGGGTCCTTTTAGACCACAAATTAACGTGGGGCCCCGCAGTGTCCAAAAAGAAGGGCGAAGTAACAAGGGTAAATGCGGCCATTCTTGGCTTTGGGAAAAAAATTGGCAACTGCCCCACGGCCGCACTGCTCAAACTTTATCAGGCAAAAAGTGTTGCTGTTGCCTGTTATGGTAGCGAGCTCTGGGGCTACTGTAGGATAAAAGACCTAGAGGTCGCAGAAAACAACGTCCTGAAAAATATATTGAGGTTGCCAAGGGGTACTGGGACCTATTCTGTACACGAGGAGTTGGGGGTTCCATATCTAAGTGACAGAATAGCAGTAAACCCGGTTTTGTGTTGGCTGAATTGTTGGCTTAACACCGACATTCCGCTCACACATGCCTTATTGAAAGAGGTCTTATCGCTAGACGGTAGGCTTAAAATTCCGTGGGTGAAACATATAAGGGACTGTTTGTCGGCAATTGGCCGTTCTGATCTGTTTTATGCCCCCAACCTGATTACAAAACCTGATGTCGTTTTGGTAAAAAACGCCATATTATTGGCAAGATGCACTGACAGAGAAGAGGTTGAGATACAGAAGGGTAGTGTCAGGAAACACTTATTACTCAAAACCTGCCCACAAATGGAGCCTTATCTGACATGGCCTATGACTAGTTATGAACGGTTTTTGTTAACAAGGTTCCGTTTTGATCTATATCATCTTCTACTGGCGGTACCAAGTGGGGCACAACGGGGTGAAGTGTTGCCAGCTTGTGGCTGCGACGGTAAGTCTCCTCAAGACTTGGCACACTTTCTTTTTATTTGCCCTTATTATTCTATCCCACGGAAATTATACCTTAAACCATGTCTTAAAAAACTGAACTTTTTTCAAATCAAGCCCGCACTTTACTACCTACAACTACTGAATTGTGACTGTACCTTATTTGTCTGTAACTTTTTAAAAAAAGCTATTTGTTTTAGGAAAAGTATGGACGGATAATTATGCTGTGAATATTTTAGGTGTTTTTTTAACCAATATAGTAATTTATGTTTTTTAATCTCATATTGCTCACGCTCATAGTGCCCGCTGTACCTTCTCTTTTTTTTTTTACTGTATTCCGTGTCCTTTATTTGCCACATGAAATGTATTATCTGGAATTGTTTTTAAAATGTGTATTTATGAACTGTACTTTTATGATTGTAAGTTCTACAATCAAATAAAGATTTTTGAATTTGAATTTGATAGCTGTGGTCTGACTGGACATATTTAAAATGTAATGCAATTATAATTCCCACGGCATATGTGGGAGTGGAGCCTAATGTTTTTCGGTATTTTTGGAAACAGGAAACAAAGTAAATATTTAGTTATTTTATTTTTATGGATGCTTCCATTCCCACCTGGACTGCAAAGCTTCTCATATCTTCTTGAAGACTCCTGTGCAGCATCGTATCATCATATGCGACCTTTGTTGCAGTGCTTACTTACATCTTTCTATGGTGTAACAACTGAACTTTGAAATATTTGAGAATTTTTATAACGTTTTCTGGTGCACCCCTGGAGAAATAAACTCCATCCTCAAAGATGTATTGAACATACAATTCCACCCCACCCCCCAACTCCTGACACCCTGTTTAGCCAGGGGGAAGGAGTGATATTTCCATGACATGACAGCAGGAATGTTGCGGAGACTGCTTGTGAGTCTTTGTGCAGTGTCATTGTGGGCTGATCTAGAGGTAGCTGTTGCATAGTGGCGGGAAATATCTGATCCCAACTATTTTGCAAAAGTTGAGGATTTGGCCTGCAGGATTTTGAATCCTGGTGAAACCATGGTTTGTCTGTTTGTGATCCATTACTGGAGTGGCGTGTCAAAGTGAGTGATCCTCGTTAGATTGTTACAGTGGAAAAGAGCTGATGCAAGAGGTGGGATGAGGCCATTACCTGTACTCATCAAAGTCTCCAATCAGTTGATATGGTACTTGGGAACAAGACAGACAGAGGGAGGGTGATGGATTGGGCAACCATGCTTATGGAGCCTAGTGAGGCTCCTGCAGAGGCTCAGTTTAGATAAATTAGGCTTTGTACATACTGTAAGGTTTTGTAACAGGCAACTGAAGTACTGCTAATATAGGTCTGATCGGTCACTGTAGAAGGTGCCATCAAAAACTCTTAAGTGTAATAGATCTGTACCAATAATTAAAGGCAATGGAAGATTTATTTTTACATAGTAGTAGGCTGTTGAAGGTTCCAGTGATTCACAGTCTATTATCTGCAATGAATATAGGTTGTAAACTTTCCTCCGCGTAATCGGGGTATCACCTGGATTGGCTGCCTGGCATAATGCCCAACCATCTGCCATTGCTCTGGAGATACTTGATTGGTCAGACCACAGGACCATTAATTTCGTCCCCCACCAATACAAAATACTTTACATCATTACTACTTAAAACATGAGGGAAACCCCTCCTTTTCATAAGGTCCACTCTCCATGTATTTAAGGTTCCTCAGAGGGCATGTGGTTAACTTCTTTTTAATATGTGACATTTTCTCATGACCTTCTCTGGCATTTGTACAGGATATTACAAAACTGCACTGATTGCACAGTTTTTTTTCAAATGCTCTAAGGTTTTGCAAAAGGAGCAAGGGAACATTTACCAGAAGGTGGCTTGGATCTAGTAAGGATATAACTGAGTTTTTTTAGTTACCTCAGCCAATAAGCCTGCCCAACTGAGCGAGGCGTATGAATTCATCATGATAGTGGGAATCTCTGTTTCACATGGGCAAACAGTGAAACCACTGGGAATGCTTTTTGAGTATGTTATCCATGGCAACCAGGTTAACACTATAATTGCCTCAAGCATACTTTAAACTTGTGAGGTGCATCATTGTTTTCCCTTTCGAGGAATCCTTGCTTAATTTGAGCTAGTGGTTGCAGGATAGGCCCTCTAGCGTTCGTTTTTGGTGACCGCACTTATTTTTGCTCATCAGACTTCGAGAAAGAGAAAGAAAACACAAGAGTGGAAAGGAGGGGGACGTGGCAGACTGAAATAATTACAAAGAAGGGAGGAATTAAAAAGACCCTGGAAGATCGGGATGAAATGGCAGGGAGTGTCTAGTGGTAAATGTAAGGGCCATAAGGTGGAATCAACAGTATGAAGCCTTGGTATCAAGCTCTCCTGCCATTTGATAGAGCTGGCTGTGGGCATCTGAGTAAAAGTTTTGGCCAGACACTTATTTTGACAAATTAAGCACTGAAGGAGCATAGAGATACCATATATATGGAAAGGTAACCCCGAGATTTGATTTGTCGGTCAGGGAGCAAGGGGGGAAAAAACACTAAGTATAGAATTGTTTTCTCCAAACGACCTATATTAGTTTTCTATAGGATAACTAGAGCCCTACGGGCTGCCCATTACTGGAGTTAGCAAATCATGCACATGATCATACTGTTTGTCATTTTACTATATATTTTCTCAATTTCTTGGAGTATACAAAAGTTGAACATGTTTATAACACCTCAAGAAATTAATTAGTGCAAATATACAATGGTTTCACTTTATAGATGCAATTGCTGATTATTTTGATGCAGGTATACATAGAAACATTTAGTTTATCCCCTAAATCAACCACACGACCTTTCTAACCTCACAAGTAACTACACACAAACACTCATCACATACATGGTCCCCAGCCATAATTACATACACCGGTGTAAATCACGATGAGAACACTTCAAGAGATATCTGCGATCGTGATTGTTATTAAATTAAATCATGGGAAGGGTTTCTTTTTCATCCATAGCAGCTTTAGCGCCAAGATGCCTGCGGGCATAAACGCGCTACATAAAAATTCATTCATTTATACAATTAAGAGGAACAGTAAATTTTGCTCCAGGTGAAAGTGGATTTCCTTCATTTACAAGTATGTGCTTTCTTTCAAGCTAGACAGACTTTCTTGTTTTCCCATTATCTGGCGTTCACATAGGAATAAACAATGAGCCGAGTTACTTCCACAGTAATACCATCTCCTCCGTTTGCTTTACACAAAAAGCTTCCAAAAAAAGTAGATTTGATTTTAAAGTTTGTTGAACTTTCAGTATACATTATTGTCTTGATCATTGTTTTCAGTTCGATAGTGCTACATTTGTGTAGTCGGCTGATCCCACGTGTTCAGGTGACATAGTAGACGTAGCTGAGTTGAGTTGAGTTTGTTGTAGTTTAATAAGTCCATTGGTAGAAGTTACAGCAAGCCCTACCAGGAGCAGCCTGCTAGCTGCTCAGCCCATCTTCCATCTGACAAGACTCGCACACCAGGCACCCAAGCATTCTACTCATGTCAATCACACCAACATTCTACAAGGAACACTCACACTGGCTGAGCAGCTAGGGACACGGTGAAATTGAACATTACAGCATAACATGAGAATACTACAATTTGGTTTGGTATCTTAATTCATTTCTTATGTTCTGACGCTAATAAAGGTTTCTTGGTGCTGAACTAAACCAGATGAGGTGATAGAGCACATCTATTTGGGGAACAGCCACTTTCTAAATCCGAATTTAACATTCTTTATTGATTCAGTTTAAAAAGTAATATACAATTAAAAGATAATTCATATACAACAATACATCACTTACATTTAAAATACAGCTAGTTACTTAGATCATATGCAAGTCATGTAATATAAATACCATTATTTTTGATAATCAATTTTTATTATCATTTTGAAAAGCAAACAGTGACAGCACATACATTACAAAGTGATGCAAAATCTGCCTCCAATAGGCAGTATAAACCACAGTCATGGTAGAAATAGTCAGGCAAGCCACATAAACTGGAAAGCAGTACATAAATACATTGGAATGCAAGTGGGGTAGGTTTAAAGCAGTAGATTTAGCCATTTGCCCCAGACTCTCTGGAATTTCGCTGGACAGCCACATGCCTCAAATAGGGGTTCCTCCTGAGTAGCACACCAATCTACCCCTCGGCGCCATTTTGGTAAGCTAGGGGGAGTGGCCTGAGCCCAGGCTGCTGCTATATCTTGCTTAGCCACAGCGACCGCCATCCCCAGAAATTGCTTATCCGCTCTAGAACCATTCAAGCCATCAAACACGCCTAGGAGGATACGCAAAGGGTCGTGGGGAACCTGCCAACCCAAGGTCTGTGTAAGTTCAGACTCCACCCCTGACCAGAACGGGGCAAGATTAGGGCACGACCAGACCATGTGATGGAAGTCAGCCGGAGCGGGGCCACATCATGTACAATCTGGGGAGGGGTGCCGCCCCGCCCTATGTAGACATGCCGGGGTAAGATAGGCCGTGTGTGTGTAGTAGAGTTGAATGAGGCGGAGTTTAGAGGAGGTCGTAAGGGATTTGGGAGCCATAAGGGCGTTGCGACAGTCCATCTCCTCCAGGGGACCTAGCAATCCCTTCCAGCAAGACCGCAGCGAGGCAAGAGTGGTGGGACCATTGTTCAACAGGGAGTGGTATATGCGGGACACCCCTCCTCTACCCAAATTCCCCATCTTGACCTGCACCTCCAGCGGGCTAAACTCGGGAAGTGACGTGCCCACTGGGATGTGCACGGCGAGGGCTTGGCAGAGCTGCAAATACTTATAGAATTGGAAGGTGTGGAGGGTGTACCGCTGCTGTAAATTGGGTAAGGCGCCCTGATCTGATCCCCCACCCACACATCTCCCAGGAGGGAAATCCTGATGCGGTCCCACTGCCGGAAGCCTGTGAGGGTCGCCACCTCTCGCAACCATGTGACCTGCCAGAGCTGTGTGTGCTGAGTGAGTCGTTTGTCCCAGCGCGTGTATCTCAAGGCAGAGCGCCAGGCTACCAAGACTGCCCTAGTGGTGGTATTACCTGTGGTATGGGGGCCCGGTACAAGTATGTTTGGATTTGTGGGAAGTCCAGGTCCCTGAGTTCAGTCTGGTAGGCTGGGTCAGACCACCCCCCAGTGAATAAGTCGTGGATGATAAGGAGTCTGGTGGCTAAATAGTATAGGTGGAGATCCGTCATACCCATGCCTCCATCAAAGGGCGGGATCTTTCATCGGGTCACGGCGATGCGCTGCTTCCCTCCCCCTCCCACAGAAATGTCGTGATCACCCTTTCAAATTCACGGAACTAACTGCCCCGGGAAGTGAAAGGTTGTATTCTGAATTTTTAGATTTGGGGGTCTCAAGTTGGCATAGGTAGGTACCTGTGACAAATAGATACACTTGAGTCTAGTCAGGGTAAGGGGGTACACTCCTAATATAATCCCTGCTCACCCCCTTGGTAGCTTGGCACAAGCAGACAGGCTGATCTCAGAGGCAGTGTGTAAAGCATTTGTGAACACATACAGTAATCAAGTGACAACACTACAGATGGACACCACACAAGTTTTGTATAAAAAATAAGTATTCTTTATATAGATTTAACACAAGACCACAAAAAGCCACAATACTGTACTTAAAATGGTAGAATTAGCTTAGTTCTCTTTAGATCTTAAAATGCGACACTTTGAGTCAATGTACCTTAAGATGCAACACGCAGGGCAACGAAAGTGTTGCAAGAAAGGTGATGCGGTAGTCCTTTACACGCAAGGACGGTGATGTGCTGAAGATCTGGTGCAGAGAAACAAAGATGACGCTTTCTCTTTGATGCGACACGCTTCCCAGTGATGCGGCAGCGTCTGCTGCGACGTTGATCCTCTTCTCGGTTGATGCAAGATGCTTGACACAATGCGAGCCGCGACAGGCTCTGCGACACGCGTCCCAGAGATGCGGGGGCATCTGCTGCGACGTTGATCCTCTCCCCTAGTAATGAGAGTTGCTTCCACAATGATGCGAGTTGCTTCCACAACGTTGTGAGCCGCGACAGGCCCTGCAACACTCTTCCCGGTGATGCGGCGGCGTCTGCTGCGACATCGATCCTCTTCTCCGGAAATGAGCCGTGAAAGGCCCTGCGAGACTCTTCTCGGAGATGTGGGGGCGTCTGATGCAACATTGATCCTCTTCTCCGGCGATGCGAGGCCCTTCGTGTTGTGCAGCGGCAGTTCGGTGACACGCTTCTTGATCATGAGTCGCGCTTCCAGCTCCTTGCGACACGCAAGTCCTCAAAAAGTCCAACACAACTGCAGGCACTTCAAAAGAAGTCTTGGGAAGCTGGTGGTGGTCTGTTGTCCCTGAGACTTCATCAGAAGGCAAGCTCTGTTCTCAAGCCCTTGGAGATCCTTACACAAGTTGATGAAAGTACACACAGAGTTCCTCTCTCTCCTTTCTTTGACAGTCAGGCAACTACTGCAGGCCAATTCCCCAAACAGCACTTCAGCTTAGGGATAGTCTCTCCTCAGTCTCTCTGGTTCCACTCCTCAGCAAAGGTTTCTTCTTGTTGTCCCAAAAGTGATATAATTCTCTGGGGTTTGGGAACCCTCTTTTATACCCAGTTTCGCTTTGTTCTCTGAAGGCAGAGAGGCCTTTGCCTAGTCCAAACCAGTTCTGGTCAGTCCTGGAGCACTCTGACATGATTCCTTCTTTCCTTTCACAGTGCAGGGCAGAGACATCAGACGCACCACAGGAGGTGGAGCCAGCATTGTGGAGGGAAGGCATAGCCCTATTCAAGTCCCAGGTGCAACTCCTCCCTCCCATCTAGATGCATATCTCTCTATTCACTACTGGACTGACTCACCCTGTCTCCTGGAATCCCCCAGCCCCTGTCACTCAAACTCCAGACAAGGAATACACAACCAGAGGCAAGCTTGGATAGTTAGACAATAAAATACCTACTTTCTAAAATTGGTATTTTCTAACAGAATGTTAAAACCACTCCACTAAAAGATGTATTTTATCATTCTGAGTTCAGGCATACTAAACTCTAATGTTTACCATGTTCCCTGGGTCAGTTAGGATTATAAGATGTAATAATCTAACTGCCCATTCTGGCCTATGGGGAATAGGTAGCCTTGTAATAGTGCAAAACGAAAATGGCTGTAATTCCCTATTAGGACATGCCACACACATCATGGCTTGTCCTACCTTCTACTTACAATGCACCCTGCCCTTGGGCCTACCATAGGGGTGTCTGATATGAAGTAAAGGGAAGGTTTAGGGACTCGCACGTGGGTGCTCGTGCTCAGTCAGCATGGCAGTGCCAGACTGCACACATGCTCTGCAATGGCAGACCTTAGACACACTTTTACAGGCTGCTTCTGTGGGTGGCACAATCAGTGCTGCAAGCCCACCAGCAGCATTTGGTTTACATGCCCTGGGCACACTCAGTGCACTGTACTTTGGTCTGACAAGTTAACCAAACCAGCCAATCATGGAATCACTAATCCATACATCAATTTAAAATGGGGAGAGCATATGCACTTTAGCACTGTTCAGCAGTGGTAAAGTGCCCAGAGTCACAAAGCCAACAAAAACAGGTCAGACAAAATACAGGAGGAAGGCAAAAAGTTCAGGGATGACCCTGCATAAAGGGCCAAGTCCAATATGAATGATATATACGAAGCAGGGGAAAACCATCATTTTAAAAAGTGCCCCTCTCCCGAGGAGATTAAGTGGTAGAGTTTGCCAGCGCTTAAGGTCGTTTTTAGCTTTCGTGACCAGGGGGGTAATTTCCAGGAGCAGAGCCACCCAAATCCCGAGGTATTTGAACGACTGTCTCCTGATGGGGATATTCAATTGCCAGTCAAAGCACGCCCTAGAGAGATGGAGGGGGACCAGGGTAGATTTAGCCGGGTTGAGTCGCAGGCCTGAAACTTTCTCGAAGGCCTGTAGCACCTCCAGGTAGCGAGGACCAGAGCTTTCTGGGTCCGCCAAGAAGAGTAGGACATCGTCCGCGTATACGGCGATTTTGTCCACGTGGCGGGAGTCCCAAGACTAACTCTGAACCCGGGGGTCATTTCAAATGAGGAAATCAAGGGGCCCCATCGCTAGCACTAATAAAAGGGGTGAGATGGGGCACCCCTGGCACGTACCTCTCCGGATTGGGAATGTCTTCGAGATGGTACCATTGGTGAGGACCCTGGCTGTGGGATTGGAGTACAGGACTTGGACAAGGCGTTGGAAGTGGTGGCCAACACCCATCGCCACAAGGACATCCTCTAGGTACCTCCAGTCCACCATGTTGAAGGCCTTCTCGAAGTCTATAAGTAAGAGTGCCAGGTACGGTGTAAGAAGGTGGTGGTGGATTAGGGCGAGATGGAGGCGCCATATACAGTGTCTGGTACCGCGCATCAGCATGAAGCCACCCTGATCCGGATGGAGCAGCTTGTGCAAGAAGGGACGGAGATGCAGGGTCAGGGCTCTAGCAAAGATCTTCATTTCAGTATTGATTAAAGAGATCGGGCGGTAGTCCGCACAGGTGGCAGAGGGCGGTTAAGTCTTTGGGATTACTATGATAATGGCCACATCGGTCCCAGAGGGAAAGGGGCCTATCTCGGCAACATGTTGAAAGAGTTCCACTTTGTGGGGCACCAACAAATCCCTGTAGGCTGCGTAGTACTCTTGTGGGAAGCCATCCGCTCTGGGTGTCTTCCCTGAGTTCAGCAAGGAAATCGCCCCCTGCATCTCCTCCGGGGTGAAGGGGGTGGTCTAGGTCCGTTGCTTCCGCCCTGGTGAGGCCGGGGAGTTGGACTGCTGTCAGACCCAACTAATCAGTGAGAGTAGCCCCGGGGAGTCGGGGAGGGGGCAGAGAGGGGGCGAGCGGACTATAGCGGAGTATAATAGTTCGTAAACACCTGCGCGATAGCCTGAGAGCTGTGGCGGTGGGCTCCAGCAGCATCCCGGATTTCAGGGAAAATACCATTTTTAAGGAATTAAATGATAATAATCCTAATTAGTTCATGGAAGTCCCTGTGAGAAAAACATTAATTTGAGGTCTAGAGAGGATCAGTTCTAGTATCCTTCCAGGCTGGGAAAAAGTTTGGAGCTACTGGTGGAAAAATTGCTTAAGTCTTTCTGGTAGCATAGGAGCATTGCTTCTCTGCATGTCTAGACCTATGTTTTTTAACGTATAGGCGCAGGTGCTGTCTCCTTGCCTGCTGTAATTTGCCCTATAAGGGCAAAAAGTGTAAGAGTTTCCGCCCCTCCTGACGTGCAGTTGCAGAGGCTTGTGCATGTTGTAGAATTGGCCTATGTTTATTTATGCCAAAACCAACAATTTTCCTAATCCAAACTTCAAATACAGTATCCTTTTTACCTTTAAAACAATGCAGACTCCAAATATGTTTAGTTGGGAACTCCCATCTTAATTCTTTAAAACTGTGTCAATAGTTTACCTCTATGCTCAGCATGATTCATCTGGAAGTGAGCCCAGTATTGCTTCTTACTTAATTGCAAGGTAGATCTGTTCTTTAGCTCTGGCTTAGTCCAATGTATAGCACAGAATTTTGCGGTAAGGATTTTGGCAATGTGATTGAGCCAAGGCAATTTAAAGTGCATTTTACTGAGCCATATGTCGAGAAGGGTGTTTGGATATACTCCCACCTTTAAATTAGTCCACAGGTGGACCCGGTACAGTATAGGTTTTAGGGCAGTTGGGACTTCAACCTTGTGCGTGCCTAACTCATACTTTTGTATGCTTGGAGGGCTGGCGCGATCTGTCATCAATTACATTTATCTAAAAAACCTATGACGGTTCCGGCATACTGCCTCAAGATGGATTAATTTTTAGCAGCCTGCTGTACCAAGGATAATTTATTATTAAATCAGATCCCCAAGTAATCGTATTGAAGGACTCGATCAAGCACTGAACTATGGATTTGAAATGTACACTTTAAATTAGACCTTGGATTTGAAATCACACTTCAAATTAGACCTTGAATTAAGTATTATGAACTTTTTTTATGTGGATTTTTTAAAACTCTAAATTTTATTCTAATGACAGTAGTTTTCAAAAACTTTATGGCATCGGTGCATTGTTAGCTCAGTGTGTGTGGCACTAGGACAGCATTGTCTGCAAACAATAAGATAGATCTATTGTCACTACCAATTGCCGGTAAATCCAAATTCAGAGCCAGTATCTCTTTGCCCATATCATTTATGAATAGATTAAATAAGATGGATGCAAGCATGCAGCCTTTTCTGTCACCAGTTTTGATTTTGAAATCTGGCGTATAATTGCCTTT
Organism: Lissotriton helveticus; assembly: GCF_964261635.1. Lineage (NCBI taxonomy): Eukaryota > Metazoa > Chordata > Amphibia > Caudata > Salamandridae > Lissotriton > Lissotriton helveticus. The sequence goes on from NC_136061.1 coordinate 1,378,064,732, forward strand.
TTGAGCATATCCCACTTTAACATTATTTTGTATATATAGTGAAGCTAAGCATTGAGAACCTTTTTTGGAAGTCCTTCCTCTTTCAACGTGAGCCACAACAGTGTTCTATCAACAGAATAAAAATCTGTTTTCAGGTCTATAAGGGCCATGTAAAATGATACATTTTATGGAGACATATTTGGACCAAATAAAATGCAATCTCAGAGCCAGCTTGTAGATGCCTAAAAGTATATTTGGCTTAAATTCAGGCCTCTGTGCTACTGAGTAGCAATTTACAAAGATTTTTCCAGCTCCTTATAGCAAGGAAATTGCTAATAATTCACATGATTGTTGCAAGACCTATTCTTGTGGAGTGGCACAATGATACCTGATCTCCACGAAGCAGGGACCTCTTTATGGTCCCATTACATGATATTGTCAGGACAGGGGTCCAAGTTGATGGATTATTCGAATAAAATCTGATGGAATTCAGTCAGAACCTGCTGCTTTGAAAGGATTTGACTGAAAATAGCCTTGTGGAATTCTTCTGGAACTCTGGAATAAGCTTTAAGGTGTCATCTAAGGCTAAGTTAATGGTCGGGGCCTTATTGGAGTGGTCATTAGTGTTGAGATTTACACATACTTTCTGTTCTATGGGTCAGAGGCTGGGTCCTTCTAGTACATGACCGAGAAGTGCTTTATCCATACAGCCGGGTTTCTAGATTACTTGCAGTACTTTTGCAGATGTTTCTTGTATTTGTTTCCTTAAGTGAGAATTGAACAGCCTCCCATGCTTTCAAATACAATTGACCCTCTTTGAACATGAACAAGCTTTTTTTTTCTTGCCTCAGATTTTTTTTTCGATGCTTTTTCCTTTCCTGGCTGGGCTAAATGGCCAGCAAGGGGATCATTTATGACAATTATTATTCGGTTATTATGTATTCTGTCTTTCTAAGTAGATGGGACATGTAAAATCAATAATCTAGGCTAAATAAAGAAAAGTTTCCAGAGAAGAACAAAAACCAGTAATAATAGGGGTACAAATATAAGAACAATTCATTAATTCAAAATCATTTTTTTTGATGAAAATGAATACATCTCCATGGGGTACACAACCAGCCAAAATCATACAACTTTCATTATGGAGGAAACCAATGTTTTGCTTTCTTTTTTGTTCTTAGACCCACAGTGTTCCAGCTTAGGCCTGTGCATAGGTCGCAGTTGATGTGTTGAGGATGATTCTTATGGGAGGCTGTTTGGAGGCGACAGAAGTGTTGTGGGTTATCACTGATAGTTTGATGGATGTTACTGGGCATAATAATTGTGGGTCCAGTCACAATGAATCTCACCTGCCTTGGTATGACAAATTTAAATTTACTTTTTTTAAATCTCAGTTATCAAGGTTAATTAAGATAAGGCTGCAAGACGATCTGTAGGCAATTTGAGCATTATCCCACCCAGGTTTTAGATGGCAAGCATTTAAAGCATCCACGATGCATGGATAAATGTTAGCCCTTCCTGCAGAGATGGTTATTCCCCAATTCGCTAATCTGTCAGCTTTGGGCTTTACGAAGTTCGTCAAACTCTAGTTGGACCATAACGTCTTATATCTCTCTATAATTGTTTATATTTGAAGACAGGACTCCTACATGTAGCAAATCGCTTAAGGACACATGTAACACCCCAGGTAGAGACCTGATTAATTTGAGTACGCCTCCTCTGTTCAAAATGTCATGCTGCATCTGGATTGATACTTTGGTATGGGGGGCAATTTTATGTCCGGCCTCCTAGGGGTTCTAATTTCCATATATTCTAATGATGTTTGCTGGAACTTTACTTCTTTCTCAATTGGTGCCATCAATTGAGGTGGATAATTTGGCTTCACGTGCTTTTGTGATGTCTGCCCAATTGCTGCTGTACTCCGTGGGCAGAGTCTGATGCCTCTTATGTATAATCTCCATTAGCGTAATTTGTGGACTGGGTCATTGCAGGTGGATCAGTTTGATCAACTGTACGAAAGGGGAAAAGGTCAATTTGTCTCGGGCTGTCTTCATTCTTCTGACATGGGCATGCATCAATCATAACTAATCACACAGCATCCCAGGACTTGTCTTCCTGGAAACTTTTCTTTCTCGGCTAATGATTAAGAGTGATATCTTAGTACAATTTCTAAAAATATATACTTCATCATAAACATTTTGTCAGCACACTTTTCAATGTGTGTTTGTAGAATTAATATCTGTTTGCAGCATTAATAAGGAAGTCTTCACATTATGGGGTAGGCACATTTTAGTTGCGTGCCATTTTATAAGTGAAAACATTTATTCATTAGCTTTAAAGCATAATTCTAACATAAGCTGAAAGTTACATTTTTATTTTTTAACTAATTTCCTACAACTTCTTCCCTATAGATGAATTTTAAATAGTCAAAGGATTAGGCTTCACACTCTCATTCAAGTCTAGAAAGCACTGTTATCTTCAGGTGTGTCTCATCTTTTTCTATTTATTCCGCTTTGAAGTGATTTCATGTAGTCGTCATTCATTATTTCCCATAGTCCCATCTTTCTCATACCCTTTTCTTTGAAATAATTGTTCCTGTCTTTTTCACATGAAGCATTTAGAGCTCATAAACAGGACATAAAAAAAATAAGCGAAGTCCCATTACCAGGATAGGCATTAATATATATAGGCATTAATTTAGCTTTAATTATACATTTCCCAGCTGTTGAAAACCCTACTCCCAATTGTGCTTGTTCCTTTCCCAAACTTCTCGTACAAACTTGGTGTTTCCAATTCATGCAATTTAGGTTCTAGACCTGATATTTTTCTCGCAAAGCTTTCAATCTGCTTGTTTTCTTCTGATATACATGAACATCAGTGAGATAATTTCAGCATGTGACAGACTTGTAAAACCATAGACCTTAAAGCAATTAATTCAGTATTAATTAACAGTAAAGCTCCTGATGTGCTTGTCATTGTATCCACTATGGTAGCTAACTTTCTGATCATTTCATCATTTAGTATGATCCCCACTGGTGGTATCACTGCTCCAAATATGTCTCATACGAAAGCAGCTCCTGTTTCTGCATTGCGCTTTTGTCTGTGATGGTGCTAACGTTAATGGTTCTATGCTTGTTAGATGATACATCTTTGGAATTAGTATGCCTAAATAGCAGGTTCCTTCCCAATCAGCAGGTAATAGGAAGTAAGCACTCAGTCGACAAATGTAATAAACTCCTGGTATTGCGTTTTCGTTTCCCTTTCAAATTTGCCATAATCATTTTATTAGCTCAAATGTGTGTTCACAACTTCTGATCCCTACTTGTCTAGTCCTTTTTAATGTGGATCTTTTGTAAAGCATTTTTTCCCTTTGTGTCTATTGTCTATTCTTAAGTTTTAGATAAACCATTTTCTTCCTGAATTCAATTTTTTCCTTTTTCCATGCATTTTCTAAAATGTCTCCCTTTCTGTCTGCGGTTTTTATGTTCATGTACCTCTCTTCTGAAGCGATAATATAAGCTTTCTCTGCAGGTCGCATTCGGAACTTTAGGTAATGCATCTAAGGTTTTACACTATCTATGGGTAAGCGTTGAAATAAATAATATACGCTTTATCCATTGTTTTTTTATTGTGGGTGTAAATTCATGTTTTCTACCTAAGACACTCTAGAAAGCACTAAATCGTAATTTGAGTAAATATATTCAAAGTGTCCTCGCCTATATACTAAGAGACTCTTTAAGACAAAGGAATGTGATAGTATGTAACTTCCTCAGATACAGAAGTCGGGACGTTTGCACAAACATAGCAATCCTTAACATCTAAAGCATTAGTGTATTCTTGCACCAGTCTACACTATACATTAGTAGAGTAGTCTTCTTTCTTATAGCTCACAAATGTTTTAGTAAAAATGCTATCCCTCAAATTTTGTATGTGTGCATTTGTGACATTAACACTAAGGGTTTCAAATCACGAGTTAAATCAAATCCAACTACTATTATAATCTTTATGAAACCGTACACATGACAGATCTGCACCTATTTCTAATGCAACACATTGTTCTTAAATCAGTAGATTGTTCATTTGTTGTAGAGGATTAGTAGACCTTCTTATAAGCTGTAACAAGCTAAAATATTTTTTGCGGTTTTCCTTCTTGTTAGTGCAGTTACATAACCGACAATCCTTATAGCCTCCTCATTGGTCTTCTAAAAAATTAATTTCTAGTCTTCTGTAACTTTCTTCTTGGACCTTGATTAGTCTTCTGTAAAACAAATAACTAAAACAATAAACATCTAATAGGCACAGTTCATAGTTCTTCTTATGTTAAGTTCGTTCTGTTTTTTCAATGCATTTTCCAAATAATGTCCGTTATTTCAATAGGGTTCTAGAAGTTCAGGGTTCACGTTGCACAAATCTTCCAAAGCCACATTTAACGCTGCATTTATGAAATAAGACCATTCAGGTACAGAATATCTTCTGCAACATACTAGAGTTCTTCTGGTTCTCCCTGGAACTTGATGATTCGGATCAAGAGAGTCTTTGCCCTCTGTTTCACTCTTTTCAGTCATTGTCTCTGGAATTCGTGCTATTGATGAACTTCTCTTTAGTTTCTTTTTTCCGTTATTTCTTGGCCACTATGCTTGACAATGTATTCTTCCTATCCCAGAGCTCTTTCCTTCACCGGGATCTTGTTCTTCTCCCTGTTCGATTCCACAAATACTTCTAGCATGATGTTCAGTCTCTGCAACATTACCTTCTGAGACCTTGATGCCACTTTATGACAACTTTGGCACTTGTACTTGCCTTTCAACTTGTTGATGTTCATCCCTTTCTTCTTCTTGCCCTTCTCTTGGCACTTCAACTTGCACTTCAGTTGGTGCCGGAGCTGGGGGTGGTGCAACCACTAGAGCTCTTTTTGGCTGTTAATAGACCAAAGATGCTTCTTCTGGGTTACTCTCTCTCTTGGTGTGTGTGAGGCATGAATCCAGTTCAGAATTCTAGCACACTTCACAGCAAAGTTCTTTATCCTCATCCGGTAGGGGCCTTTCCATCTGGGTTCAAGACAAGTCTTCTGAACGTGCTTCTTGATCACGACCCAGTTACCAGGGCTGAGGTTGTGGCACTGTTCTTGATGATCGTCTCGTATAACAACTGATACCTGATGATAGACGACCGAACAGACTATATAGGAGAGTTTCCTACAGTAGTCCAAAATCATATCATCTGTGATGTTCACTAGGGCATTCACATGTACTGCTGGTAGTCTCATTTCCCTCCCAATCAGTATCTCATCCTGTCTTCCTGTCTGGAATACTTTGGAAGCTCTTCAGCAACAGGGTCTGGCCAATTCAATGAAGTTGAAACACAAACTTTTGCCAATAGGAATTTTATTGTTCCATTGATTTGCTCAACTATGCCTGATGCTTCTGATCCGTAACTGCAGTGTAGCGTTTGTTCAATTTGTAATGCAGCACATAGCATATTCATCACTCCATTGTTGAAGTGTGTTCCTCTATCTGACTCCAGAAGGACCGGCTTCCCGAATCTTGTTATGATCTCTCATAATAACAACTTGGCTACAGTGAGATTATTTCTTCTCGTTGGGTAGGCTTCTACCCATCTTTAGAATACACAGATGATCACCAGGATATACCTCAATGCCTTGTGTACAGGTATCTCTACAACATCCATCTGTAGTCTACAGAAAGGACCATTTGAGCTCCCTATGTGTGTGCTTCTAACGTGTGTTTTCCTCCCTACATTCAGTTGTTGACATGTGACTCACCTTCTGCAATTCTCGTTGGCAATCACTCAGAACCTGGAATTATACTAGCTTTGTCAAGTGTCTCACCATTGCATCTTTTCCTGAATGTGTGTATCTGTGTTACTATATGGTCCTTGGAAACAACAAGCTGTCGGGTAACACTGGCATTCCAGCCGACATCCAGATGTCATTTGCTTTGTTTACACAGCCTGATCTGATCCACCCATTTTGTTCTGTTTCAGACACACTATCCTGTACTCGTTTTAATTCTTCCCAAGTGTCAGTTATTTCCATCATCATTGCAAAAGCACTTTCTCCCTCAGATGCGTTTGTGAAACCTCCATTGAATGTGCATGCTAGCAGTGCACAATACCGGACTACAGAATCAGCCTATCTGTTGCTGATGGCAACGCACTGCCTGTTTGGTGTCTTAGACATTTTACAACACAAATTTCACTGGGTAAATGACAGAAGACTCCTTGGCATAACACCACACTCCACCTCTTCTGAAATGCAAGGTTGCACTATATTTATGAGAATGTGGTGCAGCCTTGCGTTTCCCCCTGCGATGGCACTAAGTTTAGCAACTTGGCGCCAATGCAGACACTGTTGCACCATAGTGCAAGGGTGTCTGCTTGCAGGGAAGGATTGTTTATTTATAGGAAGGTGCCCCTTCCTGCACACAAACAATCCTAAAATGCCATTCTGTCACTTACATGTGTGCTACTTCATACAGCACACATGAAAGTGACAAAATGGCATTTTTTTAAAGGTTTGTTTAAACCTACACCAAAACCATACTGTCTGTCAGTAAAAATGGTGACTCATTTGTGCTATTAGACTGCAAGCTCGAGTAAGGGCAATTAACTTGGCAACATGTGTGGAGAAAACAGATTAAAGCCAGGAAGCTTAGATCACGTAATTCATAGAGCACATGGCAGGTGTACCATCCTTCTCTTGTAGGCATGAACCATCAGCCAAAAGGACATAATCGGGCTCATTTAGTAGTTTGTCCTTAATTTTGGGTCTTGGCTTTGTGCATAGTTCAGTAACCTTTAGGCAATCATGATCAAACTCTTCACATATGATCAATTTGTTCAGATATAGGCATCGATGTAGAAACATTTAAAACTTTCCCATGTTTGATCGTGATATTATTCGATCCGAGCAAGCTTTGCTCATATCAGGTAAGTCTATTGTGGGTTAGATACTGTGTTTTAGTCTTTGTCAACAGTAATTCAACTGAGTGTGGGACCATGACAATTAAAGAATGTCCCATCATTATGTTCCCACTCTTCTCCAGACTAACACTCACCTTGGCTAGTGCCTTTAAACAGCCGGGAAGTCCTGCTGCTACAGGGTCAAGTGTGCTAGAAAAATAAGCCACATTCCTTTGTGTTTCTCCATGTTTCTGTGTCAACTGAGAGCGCACACCCATCTCTTTCACTGTAAAACAAAGTAAATTCTTTTGTATAATCTTGTCATTCCTAGAGCTGGGGCACAACAGAATTTCTATTTCTGCTCTAGAAAAGCTTTGGTGCATTTGTTCTGCCAGGGAAGCGGATCAGATACATACGATGTGTCAGCCTGAGTAGGGGCTTTGCCATTAATGTATAGTTTGGTATATGCTGTCTACAGTAGCCAACCATTCCTATAAACATCCTCATCTCTCTCTCTGTGTTCGTGGTGGACTCATCTGCAAGATGGCTTCCACTCTGTCTTGTGACACCTTCCTGACTCCCTTCATAATAATGTGTACCAGATAATGAACTTCCTTTTGACAGTACTTCAGTTTACCTGGAGACACTTTGTGTGCTTTTTCTTCCAGGTGATTCAATAATGCAATGGTGTTGTATTTACAGGCACCACATGTTTGAGGCTACGCACAGGTCGTCAATATACTGGACAAGGGTAGACTCACAGGGCATCTACAGGGACTCAAGATTTTTCCTTCACATCTGATTAAAAATTGAAGGGCTCTCTGTATACCCTTGAGGGAATGCAACACCATGTGATTGTCTTCTGTTGGGAAACGAAAGAGAATAGATACTGGCTATTTTCTTGCAATGGCACTGAAAAGAAATCTAGGCACAAATCAATGACTGTAAACCATTCTGCAGTACATGGAATTGGGAAAGGTACTGTAGCAGGATTTGGCACCACTATTTTGTTGATCCGTCTTAGATCTTGGACTATTCTATACTTGTCAGCCTTTTGCAATCCCATTATTGGCAAATTATATGGGCTCTTAATCAGCTCTTTTAGCATACCTTTCTAGAGCATATTTTACTTACTGGTTGTATTCCTGCAATTGACTCTGGGGACAAATGATAAGAAGGTGTTCTGGGAAAAATAGGATTCAGTTTCAATTTAGTTTTGACTGGTTCTTCCCCCTTTCCTGTGAAATCCCAGACGTCCGCATTTACTGTGTTTCTGAGATCTTCTGGCAATTCAGAAAAAGTCAGTAGGGGAAGCATTTCTTTTTCACATTTTAAATTCAACATCCTCATCATGGGTTTGCAGTGCAACACCATCCGGTATGCAATATATTGTGCAATTTAACTTACACAACAAATCTTTTCCTAACCGATTTGCTGGACTGGTATCACAAACCACAAATTGATGCTTTTCTTTAATGTTTCCTAAAACGCTTTGAGATCGGATTTTGCATCTGTATATTTGTACCCTAACTATTTGGATTGTCTGGTACATCCACGGTTCTAACTGTGGAACGGGTAGCTTCTGTGTCAAAAAGGACACATTGTGACCAAAGATGTTTGTGTCTACCATGGGGTCACTTTGCATACTTGAGATTGCGTCTTAGAGGTAGATTAATCTCTTACCTCTCTCAAGCACCGTCTTTGGAAATTATCAGAAGTGAGATCAGTTTTGAATAATGGCCATTTGCCAAAGAAATCCTGGTTTTGATTTTGAAATTGTGGCATTGCATTCTGGAGCTGATTTGCATTGAACCTTGTCATCTGATTCAGTTTGTGATTCCCCATTTGTGTAGAAGCATCGGACACCATTTGGGCTCCATTTTGCATGGGAGTGTGCATTTGTTGTGTGGGCATTCTCTGACCTGCAATACTGTATGGATTTTGCATTACCACACCAGTATTTTCAGGATTAAATTGACGTTACATTTCCGGTGCCCCATCCGCTGGCAACCGTGACAAGCAGTAACCTTTTTCATAGCAGCAATATCTGTTCCAGATCCCACACCTGTGGGAACACCTCTACCTCTGCTGTATGGCATTCACACTCCATTCTGATTTCCTGTGAAGCCAGCGTGTGGGGTAACCACTCCTTGCATCATTCACTGAGTTCCTGCAAAAGAAGAATTGTGAAAATCTTTCTGTGCTAACGTTGCCTGAGCCAACATGAATTTCTCCGTTATTTTCCTCTGTTTCATGTTCAGTTCATCACTGCAATACTTCGCATAACGCAAGATCTCATCTAGTGTTTTTGACTGCCCGCAGGTAACGCTTTGCGTAATGTGAGCATTAATGTCCGGTTTCAACCCCAAGACAAACAGACACAAAAATTCCCATATCCTCCTCCGGATATTTACATCCACTGTGCGGTTTAAACACTTGCAATAACCTTTCATAGAATTCATGAACTGTCTCCTTTGGCTCTTGGGTAGTTCTCTTAATCTTTAACCAATCTGTATCTCTGTGAGGTATTTTTCCTTTCAAAATCGTCATTACTTGATCATATTATTCTATCACCACAGGCGATGGTGCATCAGTTCCTTTCTCCCTTTGGGGTTCTGCTTTTGGCCACTGTACTGCTACCTTGCATTCAGCCCATAAAGCCAAGAACTGTATCCAGGTCTCTCCACAATAACTTTGGAGTCTTTATAAACCTTTCCACTTGTGCATACCATAGTGCAGGCTTGTCTCTCAATTCTGAAAAATTGATTGTAAATGCTGTGAAATCACAGCAATTCCAGGGGAACTGAAAATATGTACCTCCAACTACTTCTCTCAACGGATCTGCTGCTGCCTCATCCGACTCATCCTGTTTTCCCTTTGATTCTCTCTTCTTTTCATGTTTCTTTGCCCATCTCATTTTCAACTTTTCTACATCCTTCCATTTCGTATGCACTTAAGTTATTCATTGATGTGCAAACGCATTCATGTAATTCTCATGTTTTCAATTGCATGATTATCCAACACAACACGATCGCTATGATGCAGGTTCACGTTATTAGAAAGATCCACATTGTATTTCTTTGCTATCCTTGCAAATCGGTCATGTACCATTGTAGTCCTCCGAGTAATCTCCTTGCACAGATAGGTTAACTTATTTCTCTGGCACTGCTCTAGATGAACAAACTCCAGGCAACCATTGATCAATTATTCCATCTCGTTTTTTAATTAGGGAATGTTGAATGGTTTTTCTTTTTTCTTTATAATTGTTTTGGGGGCTCTGTTGCTTTAACCCTTCTCTCTCTTGTAAGTTCTTCAAGCCATGCTGGTAAACCTCCATCTTCATTGCCAGTCAGTTCACTCAAGGCTAAAGGAGTTGCAAAGACTAGAATTCCTCCTCCACATACTAGAACCTGTAAATTTGGTGGTGGTCTCCACAGAACTAGTGGTGTCTCATTCAGGTTGTCAGTACATTTTCAACGACTGGTGTCATTAAAACTTCTTGTCTTCTTTCAATTTGGGGTGGTGCAATAGGAACCACTTATGTTAACACCGGATCAGTATCAATGGGAACCAGAGCAAGTGGTCTTCTCGCAGATGATAGGGTAATTTGGAAAACCTGTAAGGGTCGTTCCATAGGGAGTGGATCTAGCGCCACAGGAACTGTAGCTTATGTTTGACTTTCACTAGCACTTATCTCTCTTAGATAAGTATGTCTCTCAAGTGGTGATCGGTAAGACAGTATCTGTTCTAATATCCCATCTCCTGAATCAGTATCTGCCTCATCCCATTCTTGCTTAGCTTTGCCCTTATCCTTCTTTGTATTCCCCTGGATATAACCTGGTTCCTTCAATAACAGCCTTCCTCCATCTGCGCTGTTCTTCATCATAGAACATTTCCATAATTTCGCATTGCCCTTCCTGTCCTTCTCTAATACTTTGTCTTCTCTTTTTCCCTCGCAACCTTTTCCCAAGCATTAAATGCCTCGTACTTCATAGGTCGAGGTGGGGGGCTTTATTTCGTATTTATTTTATTTATTTATTTATTTCAAAGGTTTTATATAGCGCTGCTGGATCCGAGAGTATCAGAGCGCTTTACAAGGAAGGTGGAAACAAACACTGAGGTGGAGTAAAAAACAAGCAAGAAAGCATTACATTGTGATAGTGAGTTCAAACAAGTCTAGTGCGGCAGAGAAGCATGGAAAAATAAATTAAAATGTATACAGATAAAGATGGTAGGAGAGAGATGGAAGTGAAGCGAGGGTGAGAAAGAGAAAGAAGGAGTATAGAGGATGAGGAGGGGAGAGCATAGTCTGAGAGAGAGGAGTGATCAGGGATGGTGTCGTACTACAAGTATCACGATACTTTGGGCATGTAAAGTGTCCGTGACATTAGATACCCCAGTATTTGTTGAGAAGCAGTATTTTAAGTTCTTTTTTGAAGAGATGGTAGGAAGGGTTGCAGTGGATATCCTTTGGGAGGGAGTTCCAGATTGTGGGAGCGTTACCAGAGAACGCACAGGATTGGGTCTTATGACATTTAAGTCTGGGTGGGATCAGAACAAGTGAGTTAGTGCTTCTCAGGGATCTGGAACAACCTGCTTTCTGAAGTTTTGTTGCAAGGTAGGAAGGGGTGTTTCGGTGAAGAGCTTTGTGAGTGATGCAGGTAATTTTGTATGTGGATCTCCCTTCTATTGGTAGCCACTTGAGATTTTTGAGGATGGGGGAGATGTGATCAAATTTTCTGCAGTCGGAGATGAGTCTAGCCGCAAGTTTGAGGACAGATTTAATTGGGGGCAAGATGGATTTTAGGTGTGCCAGCCAAAGTGGCGTTTACATAGTCTATCCTGGAGAGGACCAGTGACTGGACAACAAGTTTGAAATCTAATGCTGGAATAAAAGGTTTGAGTTTTTTGAGGTGGAGAAGGGTGAGAAGTGCGCTTTTGGATGCATTTTTGATGTGAGGGATGAGTTTGTAACAGTATTAGAGGTGGAGAGAGTGCAGTTTAGTGCTTTGATGTCATTAACCCAGAGTTGGATGGGAAGAGGATTGTTTTTGGGGCAGAAAATTATGATTTCTGTTTTTTTGGGGTTTAGTTTGAGATGGTTCAGATGGAACCAGGTTTGAATTTTAGTCAGTGTCTCATTTAGGTGAAGGATGTCTTTGTGAGATTTGATCTTGTAGTATAATTGAGTGTCATCAGCATAGAGATGGTAACTGATATTAGAGTGTTTGAGGATGAGGGTCAGTGGTTCCATGAACAGATTGAATAGGGTAGGGGAGAGGATGGAACCTTGAGGTACTCCAAGTGAAACAGATTGAGGTTTGGAGAGGAAATGGCTAAGTTTGATTTGTTGAGATCTGTTTTGTAGGAATGAGGAGAACCATTTGAGTACCATGCCTTCAAAGCTGAATCGATCTTTGAGAGTGCTGAGAAGGGTGGGGTGGTGGACGGTATCAAATGCAGCTGAGAGGTCGAGAAGGATAAGTATTGAGGATTCACCTTTGTCAAGGGAACGATGAATATCATCCATGACATTAAGCATAGCAGTTTCTGTGCTGCAACGCTTTCTAAAGCCGGACTGGAAGACATCAAGGAGGTTGAATGAGACAATGTGTTTCTCTAGTTGCATTAGAACACATTTTTCGAGGGATTTGAAGAGGAAGGGAAGGTTAGAGATGGGACAGAGGTTGTTTGGATCATTGGGGTCAGCAGTGGAGTTTTTGGGAATGGGCGTAATTTGGCCAAGTTGGAGGGAGGCAGGAACACAGCCTGTGGAAAGAGAGGAGTTGATAATTTTAGTCCATATAGGGGCAATGGTGGATTTGAGTTCTTGAGCTAATGTGGCGGGGAGAGGATCTTTAGAGTGTGCAGAAGGTTTAAGTTTGACAATATTATTAGTGATCAAAGATTCAGATACTGGGCTAAAATCATTCCAAGAGGCGTTGTTTTTAGCGGGGGAGTTTGTTGTATGGAAGGTATTATGCAGGAGTAGATCAGGTAGGGAATCGGAGGTATCCGGCGAAGTGATCGACGTAGACTTATGAGTGTTTGGAAGAGTGTGCAGGGTAGTGGTAGGTTGGGGTGAGAGAAGGAGGGAAGAGAAGGATAGTTCAATCATGTTGATTTTGTTCGTAAAGAAGCTAGCTATTTCTTCGCATTTGTCTGTGGAGGCTAATATTTTAGGAGGGCCAGTGGATGTTTGTTTTTTTACAATATTGAAAAGTTTTCTAGGGCGGTTTCTGGCTTGATCAAGCTGAGATCGTAGAAAGGAGGCTTTATCGTTAAATATGTGTTTTTTGTACTGGGCACGAGCAGTCCTAAGAATAGACAGATTCTCCACTGTAGGGTGAGATCTCCAGAACCGTTCACAATGTCTAAGTGACCGTCTTTCATTATTAAGTTCAGAATTGAACCAGGTCTTAGGGGGTATATTTTTTTGTTGTTTGAGTTTGATAGGAGCAATTTTGTCTAAGGCCTCAAGAATAGAGTTGTTATAATGGTTGGTTAGGTCAAGTCAAGTCAAAACAAGCTTTATTCGATTACATTTAAAATCATAAAAGCAACAAACAACATGTATTTAAAAATTGATTTACAATTTGATAAAATTCATTACAATTTGATAAATTCATGTGGGTTACAAAAAACAGAACAATTCAGTAAAATCCATAAAGGTTAAAAAACAAGCCGGTTAGGTCATTTGGGCTGTCAGAGAGAGGTGGTAAGTATAAGTGAGCCTTAATTATTATTTCGAGTTCACTGGGAGGAATAAGGTGAAAGTTGCGTGTGGATTTTTGGGATAGTATGTTGGTGGGGGCTGGTCGAGAGGTATTTTTGATCAAGGTGAAAAGGATGAGGTAGTGGTCAGACCAGTCAACCGGAAAAATATTTGTGAGGGAGGCTAGATCGTTGGTCGTTATAATGGCATCAAGGGTGGCACCTTTGTTATGAGTGGGAGAGAGGCAGAGTTGGGACATATTGGTGATGTCCATTGTATTATTAAGTAGGATGACAGCAGGATCAGCAATGTTGTTCCAATGGATGTTATAATGCCCGAGGAAGGGGTTATTAGAATGGGAGAGTATCGATTATCGATTGTATGGTAAGATCAGTCAATTCTTCCGTAAAGGAAATGTTGTTACCTGGGGGGTGGTAGATGACCTGTAATCGGGTAGTGGAGGAGTCAGGTATGGTGAGATCGGCGCAGAGGTATTCAAAGGATGAAGGGTCTTGAAGATTGCCTAGTGAGATGTTAAGTTCGGCTTTGAAAATTAAGGCGAGTCCACTGCCTGTTTGATCGATTCGGTCTTTTCTGATGATATCATAACCAGGGGGGGATAAGCAAGTCCAGGATGGGGGTGGAGTGGGGTGTGAGCCATGTTTCGTAGCGTGACAGGAGGCAGATCTACAATTTATCAACATGCAGCAGAGGGGGGTGGGGACTGGTGGAGGAGAGGGGGGACAGATGGGGATCTGTTTAAGTAGTTGGGGAGGTCTGGGGGAGGAGGGAGGAAGGGGGGGATTGCTTGTTCCTAAAAGAACTGGAATAGACGACATATGTGTCGGGTAGGGGGTGGATCGGCAGTTCTTCGTCAAGCAACGTTGGGTAGTGGGCTCAGGTGATTGGGAGGGGGGGCAAGGGGGATAGCTCTAAGTTGTTTAGGAGGTCTGGGTGAGGAAGGAGGAAGAGGGAGACTTCTGTTTCCTAAGAGAACCGGGATAGAAGATTAATGACTGAGGGGTAAAATGTACGACGTTGGTGGTGGAGAGATAGTTAAAATTGAGGGAGTGTAAGCTTTAGTGGGTGGAGATGGAGAAATAGTTAGATTAGAGGAAGTTTTAGCTTCCCAGTTTTTTGGTAGAGTACCAGGTTGTGGTTGAGTGGAGACACGATTTGAGAGGGTTGAGAGGGTAGTGTGTAGGTTAAATGGTTGTAGGAGTGAGGGGTGTTATTGCATGTGATAGAGTTAGGCAGGCAGTGTGTAGGTGTGTTGAGGAGGTTATTATTGAGTGAGGAGATGGTTTTTGAGAGGAGTGAGATGTCGCTTCTAAGAGAGGAGAGTTCTAAGATGAGGGACCAAAAGACAGGTTCAATGTACAGGGAGGCTAGAGTGTGAGTTGATGGGTGCGGGGGGACAGTGTTTGGGGGGGGAAGGTGAGGGTAGGTGAAGAGGGGGATGTGGGGTAGAGGGGTAGAGTTGTTTGGAAGTAAGAAGTGTTGAGAGGAGGGGAGATGTTGGTGGAGAGGTTGAAGGGAGAGGTGAGTGTAGCGGAGCAGGGTGACTGAGGAAGAGGTGTTGGGGGGAGAGTTGAGGGTAGAGGATGGGTGGGATGTGGGAGTACTGTTGTTTGGATGTAAGAAGTGTTGTAAAGAGGGGGGATGATAGGGGGGAGGTTGGAAGGAGAGGATTGTGTAACAGAGCATACCGAAGTGGGAAGATGCGATGAGGAGAGGGGAGCAGTAAGGGTAGATGGGGGTAGTAGGAGTTGAGGAGTGACATGGAGAAGAGGGAAGAGGGGCGGGGTTGGTAAGGTGGGTGATGAATCAAGCGGTAGAAAGTGTGCGAAGGCCGTGTTCAGGGATTGTGATATGGTTTGGGATGGAGTGCTAATAGGAGGTGTCGAATTAGTAGGGAGCGATGGAGTGGAGAGAAAAATTAAGGGAGATGTGGACACTGTAGGTTGGGTAGGGTCAGATAGGAAAGGTGAAGGTGAAATGGGTTGGATGGGGGGGTAATGACTCTAGGGTGAGATGTGGTGGTGAGAGGGCAGGGTCAGGGGATAGTGTGGTGGTTAGGGATACAGTGCTAATATGTAGATCATTAGAAGTTGGAGAGGACTGGGGGAATCCAGAGGAGGTGATAGTGGGTAAGGCGCAATGGGGGCGGATGTAGAAACTAAAAGTTGGGGTTTTTCGGAGAGACAAGATGTTAGTGGTAGGGTTGGAAGGGGGGGCGGTGAGTCTAGGGGAGGGGGTACTGGTGGTCAAGATTCGAGTAATTTAAGAGGGGCTGTGGTAAGGCGTTGAAGTGTTGTTCAAAGATGTCAAGGTGTTTTTCAGATGCTTGGATGAGTATGGTTCCCGATTTGAAGATGGATATATCTATTTCCCCGGGAAAGGAAGAAGATGGTTTGGTGGAGAGTTTAAAACCGTAGGGGATGTTGCGTGAGTTGGAGATCAGGAAGTGACCTAGGAATATGCTTTTCCATTTAGACGGGCGTTTGGTGAAGAAGATGAGATTGGTGACAAGAGAAGAGTTAAGGCTGTTATGGTGGTCAGCGAATAAGGTTTCAGGGTGGAGGCAGATAAGTTTATGTTTAAGTTTTTTTTTTACCATGTTTAGAGAGATGGGGTGGGTAGATGATGGACCAAGAGTTTGGGCCAAATTTGGAGATGTGTGGGGATGAGATTGATGGTGGAAGAGTGAGTGGGGGCATGGTTGAGAGAGAGGAAAAAAATGGGGAGGAGGGGAGACGCACACTGGAATGAGAGCAAACTAGTACTCCAAGGTAGTATGGTATGGAACAATGTCCTGGGCAAAGTTATACAGTTAGGGAACAGAAGCAAAGGTGATAGGAGGATTAAACATAAAGAGCAGTCTGAGCAGTTTCATGGGACATGATTACAATGATCATAGGTGGGGGTGGACTGAGCAAAGGAATATCATAGTATACATAATGACAACAAAAATAATAAATAACACAGTGAACATTCCAATTTGCAATGAAAAGAATTAGGAAGCGTCACAATAAAATAGCATATCTGACATGATATCAAAATGAGAGCAAAATAAGTATAAAACAATTAGATAAAATGTGATAGAATATGATAGGTAGAGTAGATTAATAAATCGGATAAAAATAGTAGTTATACTTAATGACGTAAAATAATAAATAACACAATGAACATTCCAAATAGCAATGAAAAGAATTAGGAGGTGTCACAATACAATAGCATATCTAACATGATAACAAAATGAGAGCAAAATAGGTGTAAAACTATGTAAATAAAATGTTATGTTTTTTTTTTTTTAATAGCTGTCTCAGTAAATGTTAAATGTCCCATATATCAGGAAACGTAAAGCACCGTCATCTTCTGTAATTCTCTCCCATTGTTTTTGCCATAAACATAAATTTAATTCATGTTCGGTAGTCAGAATATAGGCCTGAGTACCCTCAAGAGGTGTTTCCTCCCCTTTCCGTACAGGAATAGTGACATCGGCTCTCACAAATCTTTTTAAATACTTAAAACATTTCATAATGACAGTCGAATTGTTCAAATTTTCATATACTCCAAATGTTTTTATTCTGTTCCTTATATGTCATATTTTGCTTACCAATTAAATGAGCGATTCAATTTCACGTGATTCTTTTGCCCAATCAAAAGACAGGGCTCAAATTAATAGCGTCCAACCACAGTGCAGCACAAGATGCCTCCTTGACCAATGACACGGCAAAAGTAAACCAACCGTCCAATCCCAACATGCAACACTATGCCAGCAAACTTACTCCACGCAGCAGCTCGCACTCATTCACAATTTTCTTCGTTTCCACACACACTTTCAATTTATCTTCTTAATTTACTCATTGGTGGCTCTTTCCTAACGGAACTTCAGGTATACAATCACTCAAGAATATTCCACACCCGCAAGTGACTTGTCGAACAGCGAAAATTCACATAAATTAATTCAGCCTCACCCTTTGCGCAATAAGGCTCCACTAACATTAAAAAGATTAATCAAA
The DNA here is from genome assembly GCF_964261635.1 of Lissotriton helveticus. Classification (NCBI taxonomy): domain Eukaryota; kingdom Metazoa; phylum Chordata; class Amphibia; order Caudata; family Salamandridae; genus Lissotriton; species Lissotriton helveticus. The sequence goes on from NC_136061.1 coordinate 1,378,082,372, forward strand.
CAACAGTTTGTCCCTAATATTACAAATCAAATTGATGGTACCTCACAACCCACATCATCTCTTCCTGCAAGCAAGTTTAATGTATCTATATCTGTATCTGTCTATATATTTTGGGTTCTTTGGACTTCAATAAGCCTGAAATCAACTTTTCCTCTTCAACAACTTTTCAACATTTCTCATTACTCACTCAGACAACCTGAAAAGAAAAATACACATACAACCACTACTCTCACAAACGCAGCATTTCTGTCCTATTAATACTTGCACCTTCAAACCGCAACCGCTAAACCACAACTGCTTCACCACTCTGTCAGGATCTGAAAACTGGAATAGGGGATTATTTTAATATAGCGTGAGTACTATTTTCGAAACGCTCCAATCAATGTGTTGAACCATATTTCTACTACCAGAAACTGCTGGAGCTGGAGGATTAGCCAAGTATAGTTTTAAGATGTAAAACTCTCAACTTACTGACCTCTTCCTTCGTGAATCCTGATGGCTCTTGACAAGGTCAATGGACCTATTCCCTCTGTGGTATGAATGGAGGTAGAACAAAACAATAATCATGCATATATGATTGACAATAGAATTTTAAATGTTCAGTCCAAGATGGGAGTTTGGATGAATTTACAATACCTATTTTTATCTTAAAGAATTTGTATTGATTTTTGTCATCTTTATTCAGTTTAATTTGTTTACAGAAATATCAATAAAAGATTGATTAAAGACAGCATACATTTATACACAGTGTTCCATAAAGGAAATCATCACTAAACTAGCTAAAGGACCTATTCTAAGTAGAACCCATAAGAAGCCCTTTTTGGAAAGGAGCAAGGGTGAGAATAAAAGGGTGAGAATAAAAGACGAACTTCCCATAAAGAGTTCTGGAAATTCAACCGAGTTTCCCACAGCTGCACTAGCAACCATCAATAATAGAATGATCTATGCAGTAGCATTGATCATAATAAAATCATTAAAGAAAGTTCCCTTTAGCAGTAGCTGTTGGTAACCAAGCAAAATGTCAGCTCTCCAGGAGAAGAGTCGCAAGACGGAAATATGGGTATGGGTCTAGAGTCTCCCTCTCGGTCGAACTCCAAGTGCAATATCCTACTGTCTCTCTAGGAACACTCATTATTATAAATCATTAGAATATTGTATAAATACTCTGTTGGGTGTCGGCTCATCTAGCCAATGGGATGCACTCATCCAATGGTGTCGTCAACGTCCGATATCTCTTCACTATTCCCACGGTACAAAATTCACTCTTGTAGATTAGTATAACACTGTTTCAGATATTGTTACATGGAGAACATTTGTCATTAGAACCTTCTTACCTAAGCTAGAAGATGTGCTATGATTTTCAATACAAAGACAATAGTTTTCAGAGATGCTGAGGCAAACTAGCAATACTAATCTAATAAAGCATTCATAAATGTCAAAATCATTATTTATTGGAATGAACCCAGCAATGTCTCATTATATTATAATCAATGACCTAACATGGGGTGAGGGAACTAAATGAAACCAGTCTAAAGTCCACACATTCTAAGCAGGTTGCTGGTGCTAGAGAAAATATTCTAATACATGTCTAATAAACCGTGAGCAAGAGCCTTTAAAAAGGCTTTGAAGCCTAAACTAAATATGCACATTTAAGAATTATAGCTTAGTACAAAACAATTTTAATTATACTTTTTCATAAAGATTTTGTAAGCACGCTTTTCAATTTGTAGAATTAATATCTGATTGCAGCATTAATAAGGATTCCTTCACATTATGGGGTAGGCACATTTTAGTTCTGTGCAATTTTCTAAGTGAAAACATTTCTGTATCAGCTTAAACACTTTTCTAAAGCATTTTTCTAACATAAGCTGCAAGTCGAATGTTTATTTTTGAACTAATTTCCTACACCGCTAACTTCTTTAAGGTTGTATACATCCACTGTGTTGGTCTTAGTTTTGAAGGGTGGGGGCTTTTCCTACTTCTGTATCTCACATTTGACTTTCTGTTGACTACCTGTTGATATCGTAGGTGTCTAGTTCTAAAGTTAAGCTGAGCCAAGGCAGGATCTAAACTAGCCCCTCTTAAGGAGGATACTTTATATTTGGATGTGCCATTCCAACTTAGAAGTACTAGACCCTTCATTAATAATAATACTCTTCATACTCTAATACTGGATCACCTCTGGCCCTTAGCCTAATTTGGCTCTGATTGCTGAGCAAGGACAAGGTTCATTTTGTATAAATCAATTTTTCAGTGATTCTTTTACCTCTTCTTCCATCACATGCACTCTTTTATCAATCGTAGCAATATAGGATGATGTTTCATGCATATCCGAAATTTGAGCATCTAGCTTCTGTATTAGGGGATCTCTGTGTATAGTCATAATCTAGTGAATAGTCCCGCCCATGTGCGTGGACCCCGGAGCAATCAAAAATAATCTCTTAGTGTCGAAAAATGCAGAACTGCACAGACACTTAAGAGAGAATTTAAAGACCGATAATGCAGCCTAAAAAGGCTACACTGTCCAGTACTTCAACTAGAAATTCCACCACAAAAATCCACAAAACAGCAAAGCCTGTACAGATTTCCCTTGCTTTAACAGCAAAATCCCTCAGGAATGATAGAGAGAAGAACCTGGACAGACAAGCCCCATAGGCTGCCATTATGTGGCTCAGAACAGGATACTGTGCCTTTGAGAACTTTCCAGAACTTCACAGTATCCCAGAATGCACTGCAGGTCCCAGTTACTTTCAGTTCTTTTTTCCGGCTCCTGCAAGCAGGACCCTGGAGCATTGAGCTCTCCCTTTTCAAGGGTTTATTGGTGTTTTTTCACTGTAAAATCGATGTCAGTGCTTTCTAAGTACTCTTAGGCTTTTCTTCTTGGTGTTTTGCACTCTTTTGATGTCCAATATGCCTGCATTATTTGACAAATGCCCGGAGTGCTCCAGGAAGAAGGCAAAGTCTGACCCTCATGAGGTGTGTATCCTCTGCCTGCCCTCTTCCCATGTTCCAGAGGAGTGTGAGATCTGTCAAGGCTTCTCTGGCAGGACCCTGAAGGACAGAATGAAGATCAGACTTCAGGGCCTCGAGGAAAGGAGGCTGAAGGCGCAAGGTGGGTCTGGAAGGGCTTCCTCTGCCCATGCTGAGGCCTCTGGGGGGCTCACCAGGGGCAGGAAGTCCAGCAAACGTCCACATTCTCCGTCTGGGTCGGTAGCACTGACCACGACGTCGAGAGGGAGGTCCCCGGCCAGCTCCCGGTCTCCCCAGGGCTCTGGGTCAAGAAAACGTCGCCCGTCGACGTCGAGGGACTTACACAGGCCGCCGTCGAACCCAGTGACGATTTCTTCGTCGACGTTGAGTGATCGGCGTCGACGGGCCTGGCGTCGGCGCTCGCCTTCAAGGCGACACCGCCATTCGCCATCGACGGACAGGACATCGTCGTCGAGGAGATCCTCATCGTCGAGGCCGCCGTCGAAACGGAAGAGGTCGCCGTCGAGGCAGAAGAGATCTCTGTCGAGGAAGAAGTCGCCGTCGAGGTAGCCGTCGAGGCAGACAAGGTCGCCGTCAAGGCGTTTGAAGAGGTCGCCGTTGAGGCGGTCGAGGTCGCCGTCGAGGCACAAGAGATCGCCGTCGAGACATAAAGGATCGTCGTCGAGATGGTCGGGCTCGACGTCGAGGCATGGAGGCCGTTCGACGCCGAAGCATAGAAGACGGTCGACGCCGAAGGGGCGCTCGACGTCGAGGGACCTACGTTCGACGCCTGGTCACCGTTCTCCGGCGTCGAGGGGTCATGCAGACAGGCCTAGGACTGTGGGGGGCTCCCCTCAGTCTGGAAAGGATGGCGGGTCACCGGGATCGGTGCGCTCGAAGGTGCATACCCCGAAGAAGGTTGTTCCACATCCTCCTCCGTTGCCAGGAGGTCTACCTCCGAGGGCTTCCACCCCTCCTCCGTTGCCTCTTCTGCCTCCACGGCCAACGGGACCAGGGACCCCCGTGCCACGGTCGGTCTCGTTGCCCAGGCTTCCGACCCCTCCCAAGAAGACTCCCAAGTCTAAGGAACCGCCCAAGCCCAAGGCGTCCGCCCCGGGGAAACCGGCAGAACGCCCCAGACCTAGGAGGTCGAGGTCGCGCTCCAGGCGGAGAGACGGATCGAGGAGCCGACACAGGTCCTCCACCAGATCTAGACATCGCCACAGGAGGCATAGATCCAGATCCCGTGCGGCATCGTCTAGGACCCGTTCCTATTCGCCTACTTTATCGGATTCTCCGGAGACTAGGGTGTCCCCGGTCGAAGACATTGGCACGTTCCAGGAGGTGCTCCTGAGGGGGGCTGCGAAGTTGGGTATCACGGTGACGGCTCCTACAACTACGACGTCCGTGATATTCGAGACGCTTCACAAGAAGCACCTGTCTCGCCCTCTTCTACCGTTGGTCCCAGGCCTGGTCGAACCGGCGGAAGTGCTGTTCCTTACTCCGGTGGTGGTGAAGGCTGCTCCCTCAAGACTCCTGAAAAAGTACCGAGCCCCTGACTCGGACCCGGCCTTCCTACGTGTGGACCCGGTGCCCAACTCGGTGATAGTGACGGCGGCCAGGAAGTTGCATTCTACCTCCCCGTCCTCCACAGTGCCACCGGACAAGGAGAGCCGCTGGATTGATTCGGCTGGTAGGAAAGCCTGTGGGACTTCTTCCACCACTATGAAAGCCTCCAGCGATTCGGCTTTGCTAGGGCGGTACAACCATGCGCTATGGGACTCCTTGGAACAGTTTGCGGACCTTGTGCCACGCGACAGGAGGGAGGACTTCCTGGAGATTGTCTCGGAAGGGATGCTGGTTTCCAACCAGGCCATCAGTGCCGCTGCGGACATAGCGCTGTTGGCCGCCCATGGCTACTGTCACGGGGTCAACCAGCGTCGCCATGCTTGGCTCAGGCTTACGTCACTCAAGCCTGAGGCGCAACAGCGGGTGGCTAATCTGCCGTTTTCCGGTGCAACACTCTTCGGAAAACATGCCGACGATGAAATGGCCCGGATGAAGGCCGAGGCTGAAACCCTGACGGCTGTGGGTCTGGAGAAACCCAAGGACAAAAAGCCTTACCGCCAGTTCCAACGGCGGTTCGGCTCGCAGGGGAAAGGAAGAGGACAGTCTTCTGGACAACAGCAGCAGCAACAACAACAGCAGCAGTTCCGAAGGCCCTTCCAAAAACGTCAGAGGGGTAGAGGTGGACAGCAGTCCTCTACCGTGACCAAAGGCCCGGCCGGGTCTCGCCCCTGAGCGGTTACTTCCCCTTCATCCTTTACCCGCTCCGGTGGGGGGAAGCGTTCAATTTTTTCTGGCAGAGTGGAGAAAAATTACTCAGGACAAGTGGGTGCTGAATATTGTTTGCAATGGATACAGTCTTCGGTTCATCAGCCCTCCTCCATCGATTCCTCCGGTCAGCTCGCAGTATCAGCTGCGCGAGCTCCAGGCGGAGGCCGATATCCTGTTAAGGAAAAGGGCGATAGAAGCTGTGCCTCTGTCTCAAAGGGGAAGAGGTCTGTACTCCCGGTTCTTTCTGGTCCGCATGAAGGACAAGAACGAGTTCAGGCCCATTCTGGACTTGCGACAGGCAAACAAGTGGATTCGCAGAGAAAAGTTTCGCATGCTGTCGTTGCATCAGATTTATCCTCAGTTGCAACGGGGAGACTGGCTATGTGCCATAGACCTACAGGATGCATACTTCCATGTGCCCATTGCACACAAACACAGGAAGTTCCTGCGATTTCAAGTCGGCACCAATCACTATCAGTACACGGTACTTCCGTTCGGGCTGAAGTCTGCGCCCAGGACGTTCTCGAAGTGCATGGCAGTGGTAGCGGCACACCTGAGGAAGAACAAGGTGTTTGTCTACCCATACCTGGACGATTGGTTGATCAAGGCCTCCTCCTTCTCGGATGCTCAAGCACACTTCCAGAAGACGTGCGTTCTGTTGAACAAGCTGGGGTTGCACATCAACATGTCCAAGTCTGTCCCGACCCCGGTCCAGTGCATACAGTACTTGGGAGCCTCCATCAATACGCGGTCAGCAAGCGTGTCTCCTTCGGAGGAGCGACGATTATCCCTCCTTCGGAAGGCTCGGGCTCTCATGTCCGCTCCATCTACGACAGTAAGGACGGTGTCTTCTCTACTGGGGTCGATGGCCTCTTGTATCTTCCTGACGCCACATGCGCGGCTGCACATGAGACCGCTGCAGGAGTTCTTAGAAGATCAGTGGGACCAGAGGAGAGGTTCTTGGGACGACAAAATACGACTGTCTCTGCATGGTCTTCAGTCTCTGAAGTGGTGGTGTTCAGCGGAGAATCTCCTCAGAGGGGTTCCCTTCCACAAGGACATTCCCACACAGACTATCGTGACGGATGCTTCTCTCCAGGGATGGGGAGCGCACTCTGGAGACTTACAGATTCAAGGGACATGGTCCCCGACGGAGTCCACGTACCACATCAATTTCCTGGAACTCAGAGCTGTTCACTTAGCGCTGAAGGCTTTTCACCCGTCCTTCCAGACCAACTCTCTGCTTGTACAGACGGACAATACGACTACGATGTATTACCTCAACAAGCAGGGGGGCTCGAGATCCCGCACTCTGTCGCAGGAGGCGCAGGCGATCTGGCACTGGCTTCTGGCCCGAGGACTGTCGATAAAGGCCACTCATCTGCCAGGTGTGCAGAATGTTCAGGCAGACGAGCTGAGCAGACTGATTCAGGAAAACCACGAATGGGTCATAAACGACGAAGTACTAGGAGAAGTCTTCGCAAGGTGGGGAACTCCAGACGTAGATCTGTTCACCACCGCCGAAAACAGCAAATGCCGAGACTTCTCCTCCAGGTACTACCAGCCAGGGACGCTGGGGAACGTCTTATGCATCAACTGGTCGAACAGCTTTCTGTACGCTTTTCCACCCATTCCCCTGATCCCGACGGTTCTCATCAAGCTGTCCCAATCCAGGGCGAGGATGATTCTGATTGCCCCGGAATGGCCCAGACAGTGGTGGTTCACGGACCTGCTTCACCGGTCTCTCCTTCCTCACATGAAGCTGCCGTGCAGGCCGGACCTTCTCACGAAGTTCGGGGGGCGAATGGTGCACCCCAACCTCTCGTCTTTGAGTTTGGCGGCATGGCTCCTGAAATAGTGCAATATGGCCATCTGAATCTCCCAGAGGATTGTATGGACATACTGAAGGAGGCTAAACGACCTTCCACTAGGACTTCTTATGCTTACAAGTGGAAGAGGTTTTGCATTTGGTGCAAGTCTAAGAACTATGGCCCTACGACATGCAAGGAGGATGTCATCCTTCCATATCTGCTGCATCTGGCGCAGTCTGGCCTTAATGTCCATTCCATTAAGGTTCATCTGGCTGCTTTGACTGCCTACAGGAAATGCCCTTCACAGACTTCCTTCTTTCAGATCCCTGTGATCAAAGATTTTCTGGAAGGCTTGAAGAAAGTATTCCCTCCTGTCAGGCTTCCTTCGCCTTCATGGGACTTGAATGTGGTGCTGTCCAGGTTGATGAAGGAGCCTTTTGAACCTATTCATAAGGCTTCGTTGCAGCACCTGTCCTGGAAGGCGGCGTTCCTCGTGGCCATTACATCGGCCCGCAGGGTGAGTGAAATTCAGGCGTTGTGTTGCCAAGAACCTTATAATGTATTTCTTGCTGCTAAGGTTGTGATGCGTACTCACCCTAAATTTCTTCCCAAGGTTATTTTTGATTTTCATATCAACCAGACTATAACTTTACCTACGTTCTTTCAGAATCCTTCATCTCCAGCGGAAAGGTCCTTGCATTCCCTGGATGTTAGGAGGGTGCTGAAATTTTATCTGGATAAAACCAAAGATATTCGTAGGTCAGACCAGTTGTTCATCAACTATGGATCAGTCAAGACGGGTATTGCTACCTCTAAACAGTCCATCTCGAGGTGGATTGTGTCCTGCATACAATTGTGTTACCAACAAGCTAATAAGACCTTAGGGGGAAAACCTAAGGCTCATTCCACCAGGGGCAAAGCCGCCACGTCGGCTTTGCTTCGTAACGTGCCAATTGCGGAAATCTGCAAGGCGGCCACTTGGAAGTCGGTCCATACCTTTGCTAGGCATTACTGCTTGGACTCTGATGCCAGGGCAGACGCTCAGATTGGGCAGGCTTCGCTGCGAAATCTGTGCGCACAATAGTGGTGTTATTTCTCGTTTCTCCACCGCCGCTTTGGTGTGGGGATGGGCTTGCCATTCTATTCACTAGATTATGGCTATACACAGAGATCCCCTACTACAGAAGGAGTAGTTTCTGTCCTGTAACTCCAGTTCTGTAGTAGGGGTATCTCTGTTATAGTCATAAGCGCCCGCCCTCCTCCCCGGTGGAGAGAGAGATATTCATGTACGGAATGCTACAGGTCTGGCGTGTTACGCCTTCAAAAAGAACTGAAAGTACCTGGGACCTGCAGTGCATTCTGGGATACTGTGAAGTTCTGGAAAGTTCTCTTAAAGGCACAGTATCCTGTTCTGAGCCACATAATGGCAGCCTATGGGGCTTGTCTGTTCAGGTTCTTCTCTCTATCATTCCTGAGGGATTTTGCTGTTAAAGCAAGGGAAATCTGTACAGGCTTTGCTGTTTTGTGGATTTTTGTGGTGGAATTTCTAGTTGAAGTACTGGACAGTGTAGCCTTTTTAGGCTGCATTATCTGTCTTTAAATTCTCTCTTAAGTGTCTGTGCAGTTCTGCATTTTTCGACACTGTAAGAGATTATTTTTGATTGCTCCGGGGTCCACGCACATGGGCGGGACTATTCACTAGATTATGACTATAACAGAGATACCCCTACTACAGAACTGGAGTTACAGGACAGAAACTACTCCTTCACTGTTTTGAGTGGTTAAAGCTCCAACTACTATATCTAGCATCCTACTCTGTCCTCATGATAGCATGAATGGCTGAGCTGAAGCATTCTCTTGTAGCTCTTGACTTAATTTACGGGATTCCGGAGTACCAGGGGAGGGATTGATAAAGGTTGAGCCATTAAGAGTGCGATTTAGGTAGCTAGTAGAAATTAAAAGGCCACTACGCAGTGATCAACAAGGGTCCACCAACCACTTTAGGTCATGTGGTCCTTATGAAATATGTCATAGGCATTGGTTGAATTTACAGTGCCCTTAATTTCAGTGGAAAACAGCTAAGCGAAGCATGGAGATGCATTTTCCTAGACAGGGGTTGTCTGGGGGCCACGTAAGAAGGTAGATTTGTTTTCTTCCAGCTATTTATGTGTTTCTGAGATTTATTATCCTTCGTGATCTTTGAAGATGCATGATTATGCAAACTTGTTATGTCCATTAATTTACTGAAATCTGACTAAGTAGGTGATGTGCGAAAGTTGTTGTTCAGCCTAGTAGAAATGGGAGTTTTAGCAATAAGTAAAACTTCAGCGATATTATTTGACACATTTTGCAATATTAGATTGATGGAATCAGGAGTGCCTTGTTAGTATGCATCGCTTTTACAAAGTAGTTTGTTATTTTATTCAAAGGTGATATTCTCTTAGCTTTAGTTTGTAGGGACACAGGCTGTGGTTGCGGGAGCTCTGGTGAATCTTTCTGTAGCTAAGGAAGTCAAGAGTGTTGAGATTTCTTACCTGCTCAGTCGGAAAATCACACAATTTATTCAAAGTGGTTTTGGCTCGTCCTTTTTTGAGCCCATTTGAGATACTTCCAGGTGCCATCCCTGTTTATTTTGATGCTCGAACAGAGAGTAGGGGTGTGGGGGGAGCGCAGCGGCGACTTATTATAAATCATGGGATTACCAGGGTTCTTTATTTAGTTGGCTCTCATTGTTCCATGTGTTTTATTGCATTATGGCTCCTAATCAGTGTTTTAGCACTTATAATTTGTCTGCTTGGTTGAATGCCACTTGTTTCTTCCCAGCCTGCTACTTTAGGAGTACCAGTGCCTCAATTAATTTTGAAGTGTAGCAGTATGCACTTGATCTTTTAGACTTAAGTGAGCCCAGGTGGCTAGTATATAAGTATGCAGTTCTAGTTGTCCACACGTTGTGCACCAGTAGACTACAAGAATCCCAATGAGCCCTTTCCCTGGCAAACAGGTTTGGCATAATTCCAGGGACACCCTGTTGCTGCCGCCGGCCACTGAGGTGGCTCTAGTATGCCAGGTTAATCAACAGTAGAAGTTTGCGAAGGCCCTCCCAGCTGCGGCGGCGTCTTGGGAACTGCCAGAGTTGAAGATTAATAGGGGGAATGCAACTCCTCTTATACCATGAGGGCAAGACAAGGTAAGGTTAGTTAGAATGCAGGTGCTGCTTTAGGGCTCCCTTCGATACTGAGTCAGAGCTGTCCACGGCAAGCATCGGGCCAGGAGCCATCTTCTCGCTGCGGGGGGTAGAGGGGGAGTTCAGTCCTCAGTCAGTCTAGGCCTGTTTGACGCAGGTCCACCCTGGGATCCTCCACCGCAGGCACCGATGCCCAGTAGTGCAGCTGGCAGGCACTTTGCTCTCCGACGACACACAGTGTGGCACCCAGGGGCTAGACCTGACTAGGGCTGGCAGGAAATAGGGAGCAGGATGCCAGGCATATACAATACATTGTGAGCTATACCGGATGTTCATCAAGAGTGGGCATGAGCACTCCCGACTGGTCATCATGTGGGCAGTAAGCTGTTAAGTAGGTCCTGTGCTCCGCCCTGTTTTTCCACCCCTAGCATTGCTTGTCATTGCCTACTAACGTGTAACATGAATGAGAAAAGCCTTGAGCCAACCGGACAATGGCTTGGAAGGAGCCTAGGTTTATAAAAGCAGCCACTTCTTAGTTTGTTTTCAAAGGACCTGACACTCGTATGTGAGAAATGTAATATAAACGTGCATTTGCACGCATAAGTCACTCAAGACTTGAAATTCTGAAACATAGTTAATACTGCAAAGTAGAAACCCGTAAAGAACAGAACCAACAAGCACCATATAAATGGAGAAAAATCATTACATTGATGCAAAACAGAAAGGAGGTAACAAACCCACTGACAAAAAGGAATCACAAGCTTTGCAATATGCCAGTTCGTTTACCTCTGAATGTTTACATTTGTTGCAGTGTCAGAGCACTACGTTCTTACATATGTAGTCTTGTAATTCAACCTTTAAAATTTTCATTTTAGAATTTAATCACTCTCATTTGTACAGTATTCATGAGTATAACCCCCTCTCTCCACCCTCCTCGTTTGTTTGCATATTGCATTGCTTCAAATTGCACATATAGTTTACCTCTTGCCTTCATATTATGCAACCTTGTTAGCAGTAAGACCTAAATATGCCATGTAATTAGGAATCTGACATTGCCAAGAAGTGAATAAGTGTTCCGATTGCTCCATTGTTAACATAAAAGTTGCTGTAAATCTAACTGGTTCCTTTTACTTAAATTGATCAACTCATAACATGATTGTCTTGCCAACTCCATTATCTTAATTTGCCAATTTTTTGACTTGCACTTTGAGAGCATTAGTAAGCTTAGCTTGGTATTAGCTTGCAACTGTTTATTTTCGTAAGGACCATATTTCTGTTATGTACAGTTTACTAACCACAGATACATGTAGGAAAGTAGGAATTGGGTTTGATATTTTTTTGTATTTGTTCTTTTATAATTTGACAGCGTAGGGGAGCCAGGAAAAGGCAGATGTTAGGTCACATCTGTGAGCCCCATACAGAGCATTATGTTTCATAGTTTTATCCTGCTGTTTCCTTGATGTGATAGCAAGACACCAATAAACTATTCATATTTTGCCACAGGCTCTGTAATTGGCTGTCGTAAGCGAATGTATGATCTATACAGACATACAGTCCTGGCCAGTTGGGTAATACTCACACAGTACATGCATTTACTCCAGTCCCCTGAGATCAAGGGAATGAGACCTTCCCTATTTGCACCCAGAGCACCTGCTTTGAGGAGTGCCTTGGAGCAAACAGCAAGAGTGGTCCGCAGGGGTTTACAACTAAATATTAATGCTGATCACTAGTAAACACTGTCAGAAAGTGACCACCGGCGAGGTTGAAAAATATCAAAATAAGGATGCAGCAATTTGGTTTTTTGTCCATCTCTGTAGCATCTTATTCTCTAGTCCTTCATCAGTTATAATTTTTTTTTATCCTTTATTCGCCTCATGCTTCCTTCTCCCATTTGAGGACCACCAAGAGAAAATGGCTATATTTATATACATCTCCCTCCCTCCCTCCATCCATCCATCCATTTGGCTAAGAATGGGAAATTGTACGTGAGGACCATATTTGGGCATGGTACCGTTCAGGAGATAACATCTGGATTGTATTTAATTTTTTTTTCTGAGAATATAAAATTCCAGTGGGTTTAAACTCTTTCTTTCATTCACCCTCATGTTCACTTCCTCTACTCCAGAAAATGTCAGACTCTGTAATCCCAGTTAGGCACATTTCGAGCCCATTAATGGTGGAGTAAATAATTCCATTAACTTATACGTCGAATGATGCTTAATTAATGGACCAGACTCTTCACTTGCCTGTTATTAAACACTTCCAAAATGTGGTAAACATTTTTTTTTCTCTCTTTTGTACTGTGAAACTTTTAAATCTGAGGCTCTCGTTTTAGGATCTGAATCGCTCATTTTTTAATTCAGCTGTGCCTCATCCATGCTCACCTTTGTCCTGTTTTCAGCCTGGCTCTATCCTTGACACCACACCTGCATAAACATTAGGTAACAAATCTAAATTGAGACATTGTAGGCTGCGTAAACATGCAAAGTCAGCACAAAAGAAGAGCTGATGTCTGCACTGTGGGTTTCGTGGGTTTTTTAAACAATGGTAAAGCCTTAGATAAAGTTTTCTCAGCCTATCTTGTCATGCAGCTTCAGGACGTGACCGTTACACACGGCACCAAGGTTGTTGATTCTTACCGATTTTCTCCTCTAGGCGTTCCTTGTCTGTGATCTTCCCTATAAAAACCCATGTAACCCTCGTTCAAGCGTGCTCTCTCCTTGAGTATCTCCATGGTGCTCATTGGATGGAGACCCATTCATGAATGATTAATAAATGACCTCTGGTTTGACTTCGCTCCAGTGTCGATTCCTCCTTACTTGATAAGAACCCGTGGCAAGAGTGGTGACCCTGCACCAGCAGATAAGAATTAATCTGCCACACATCGGGTCCTAAGACAAACTTTGCTTAGGGGCGCACCACCTGAAGAGATTGGAGTTACTCGTGGTCCAAGGTGATTTTTCGTCTTTCCGGCTCTGATCTTCCTGGCAGCTGGTGGCCTCTACTGGGGCCTTCAGATGGTAATTTTTGGATCAGGGAGGATCGACAGGTGGGAGTTGAAGACCACACACGAGATAAATCTGTATTGAACCGGTTCATTTGTTTAGGATTTATTTGGTATTTGCTTGACTTGGTATTTTGTTGATATCCGTTCGGAATCTGCTTGGTGTTTTTGAAGCTTAGAAATCTGTTTTGAAACTTGCTATTTGTTTTGGATAACATTTTTCTTGCAGGTAATTTGAGAATATATATATTTTTTATTCTCTCTGTTTATAAGTTTTTTATATCTTATATAACATGCCTATGTTTAGCACCCTTTGGAAGTTTTGTTGTTGCTGCTGTGATAAGCAGAGCATTTTGGAAGCAAGTCAGCCGGCGCCACCAGAATGCACGCCAAATTTTGAGATGTACATCAAATATGGTATTTGTCCCATCATGTATAGTTCATTATGGAACAAATATACAAAAGGGGATCCCCTTTACAGTGGCCACTAGAGGGAACCATGGACCCTCACAAACTTGAGTATTTAGAGGAACAATTGTTTTTAAAGAAAGTTAGGCCAGCTATGTTTGACAGTTTGTGTATGTGGAGGAAAGAAGTGAAGGAGCGACAGCTCAAGGCAGAGAAGGTACAAAGGAAGCAGGAAAGGAAAACAGAGTATCAGAAGTATGAGGAGTTGAAGGATAAGGAAGTTCAGGAGAAAAGGGAATGTTTAGATAGAGAGCATAATTATTAACATCTAAAGAATATATAGATAGACCAACCATAGCAGTTCAGGTCCACCAAGAAGATGTGGACTCAGATATTGATGGGTTGTTGATAGAACGACCCCGCCCCCATATGTACCCTTAACACCGATGGCTAGTGCTCTGAGTTGTAGGTCTTATTGCAGTTATTGCGGCAATTAGAATCGATTTCCAGTCTATAGCACTTGTGGCCAGTGAGTGACTTTAGTGAGTTTGAGCCTGGGGTGGAGCTTAACCTCATTGATGCTGGTGTCCTACCCACAATGCTTTCTTTGAGTTGTTAGTTTGTAGTGAATTAAGTCAGCTTGACATTTGATGAAGGCGTAACTATTGGGTTATGGTTTTGCCTTAAAGTGGATACTTGCTTCTGAGAATTTTTTCTAATGGCTTTACTGAATAGCACACGTGGGAATAAATGTTTCTTTGTTGCTAGCAAAATAAACAAGACCTAAGGTCTGCAGATTGCAAACCTTCAATCAGCATATGTTCTGCTCATCAGGATCTGCAAATATGTCTACATCTGACACTATCTCCTGCCACCATCAACCATCAGTTTCACCTTCCCTGTTCATGGGACACTGGTGAGCTTGTTGTGTACAACTCCTGTCAAGCAGAGCTCTACAGGGAGCAAAAGCAAAATCTGCCAAGATTGTGCCAATGGTTGCAGGCAATGGGCAGTGGCACTCATTTCTGGGAACCAGGAATTACATTTAACCGTCAGACTCTGACCCACAGCAAGAGTGTGAAGGGTAAGAAAGGGAGAAATAAGGACCAAAAGAAAGATGGGAAAATAGTGTCCAATGGAAGAACTAGGTATTAAAAAGAATCACTATGAGAGAGAAAAAGAGGCAGGAAGACTACAGTGAACGGAGAAAGCTATGAAGTTTAATCAAGACGAGGCATCCTTGGTGGACTCGAAGAAAACGTTGAGCCTCCTCCACTTGTAAATTTAGTTAGAGCAAAACCAAAGGGAGGATGGTGGGGTGCTAGAGGGAACCCTGGACAGTCAAAATGCTACTCCAACCAGTCTTGTGCTCAGTTTGAGATTTGGAAACCAGGCCATACTAATGGATCTAACACATCCAGAGATAAAGGTAACTAAACCTTTCTTTTGACTGGGTTTTTAAGAGTATTTCTAAAATCTCCCAGTCATTGTACATTGCGTGCACGGTTCTCAACAACTTATAAATGCATGCCAAATTTGGTGATATTCCTTCATTTGGTTTTGCTTCATTGGTTCTCAGTGACAGTAGTTAAATTAATTTGAAAAAGAAAATTTGGGACCCCCACAAATCTGCCAAAACTTCTTGTATTGCAAAAAATAGTTTTGGAAATGTTTGACGTAGATGGATTTTCCCTGGGTAAAATCAATCAAAAATAAGCTAGTCACTACTGTCAAATTCATAATGAAAGATTAAGAATATTTGTTATGTAATATTACATTTAGTATTGCGGTATTGTTTTACTGAATAGTGATTAGTAATTTATAGTGAATCCTACTTGGGATGTATGGCATATTCATGAAAAAAGTTTAGTGATTGAAGCCTTCTTAAGAATCATACAATAGTTGTGAGGCATGCAACCTTTATGGGAATCACACATCATTCGATTTGGCTTCACAGATGATTTTGGATTTTTAGTGTCTCCAATCAAATCTGTGGATTTGTCACCTGGCAAATCTATGAATATCTTGACTCTTCTGAAGTCACATCTCTTTTGACTATTAACCCCTTCAGTGCTAATGACAAGGGTAACTCGTCATGGAGTTTCCATTGATTTCAATGGAAAGTCAATGGGAAGAGGGGGATGTACCTTAGCAGCCAAGTGGTTAAACATGAGTATATTTGTATCGTATAGAGACTTCTAGCCTCAGATCCCTTACCTGAGAAAATTCCTCAAGTGTAGGACTGGATCTGAAAAGTTTTGGGCAGTAACTCTGTGCCCTGGTAAGTGGCGTTTGGGTGAGCAGCGTCTGCTTCGTCCAAGCCGGAAGTGATGTGCACGATGCCTGTATAGGCACCACCCCAGTGTGCTGAAAACAATTCTTTTCTTTCTACACCACCAGCGCAGATCCAGAGAGTGCTAACTCTGTCCACTTTTTGGGCAACTTTTTCGGATGTTTTTTCGAGTCCTTTTGAGGCTTTCCCTTCCAGTGTGTTAGGGATGTCACAAAAAAAACAGTGGAGTTAAAACCCTGTGGTTCCTGTCGCAGACGGATCACCATGTGGTTTGTCTCCGTTGGTTGGGGCTGCACCACGACTCCAAGGCCTGTGAGGGGTATTGGGCCATGAACCCCAAGACACTGCAGGATCGTTCCTTGGGACTCCTGGTCGCCCACGCTGGTCGTTTCCATGCCGTTTCAGGTCCTGGTCACAAGGTAGGTTGCGGGCCCATTGGCAGAGTCTTTCCAGGCGCTCATCATCAGGTAAATCCCACTAGAAGTCGAAGGAGTCCAAGAAGTCAAAGGGCTCTTCGACTTTGCCACGTCAGTCCAAGTCATCGGATGAGCTGAGGGGAATGACATCACTCTATGCCCCACACTGACTTGGAACCTACCTCTGGGTCCATTCCATGCCTCCCAGAGTTTCCTGGAGCTGAAGCGATCCCCCCAGCCCCCAACTAAGTGAATTTTTATGGGGCCATGCACCTTGTCTTTGGGTGGGCTGACCCCTCTTGAGCACCTTTGAGCCCCGGGGGTTCGGTGGGTGACCCAACTGGATTGTCGGGTTCCCCCTCAATGCCAGTCAGGCTCTCGCGATTCAGTTCTGGATCTGGAACGGCTCAGATTGCGAGACTGCATTTTCCCCTGGAGTCATGTCCAGTGACTTTGTTCCCGGTGCCCCTCAGTGTTGCCGCCCCATCATCATACCCAACTCCAATACAGAGCTGGATCTGTATTGTCCAGCACTGGCTGGAACTCGACCTTCTGAGTCGGAGCCAGGACCTGCTTTTTTGACAGGCCTGGGGAGGAGTGTAATTGGGCAGGATCTGAGGATCCTTATGGCTCCCACAACCCTCTAGGTGAGTCCGAAGCAACTGGCACAAGGAACTGGCGGATGCTAGTGGTTTCGACACCTCCTCAAACACTGGCTTAGTCTGTCCTCCTAGTGTGGCTACGAGGGAAGGGACTTCCTTTGCTATGTTGGTGAAGAGGGCAGATGAGGTCCTGGACCTTACGTTGCCCTCTGTGGCAGTCAAGACTAACGTCTTGACAGAGGTGCTTTAGTCAAGAGTCATCCCACAGAACCTCTACTCCCTTTTAAAGAAGCCCCCACAGATGTCCTGCTCGAAGCGTAGGCCAAGCCCTGCACAGGGGCTCCTGGGCACAGGACAGTTGGCTGCTGCCATTTCCCCACTCTGGAGAGCCTGGCTGTCCATACCTTCTCGTCCAAGTTGACCACTGCCACACCACCAGATAGGGAATCCAAGATGCTGGATACCTTTGGCAAGAGGATATTCTCTTCTGCCAGCCTTGCCCTGCGATAGGTGAACAATGTGTGCCTCTCTGCCTGATGCTCCCACAAATTTTGCAATTTGATTGCGCAAGTGCTGCCTTGTCTCGGAGGAGGCCTGAGCCGAAATGACCCAGGCTATTGCCAATGAGAGGGACACAGAAAAGTTCATAATTTGCTGTGGGCTTGATACAGCCCACTCACTAGCAGAGTGATTGTGTCATCAGTGGCACCCTGACGCCATGCCTGGCTACGATCTACTGGATTTTCGGCGGATGTCCAGTCATCCCTTATGAACATGGCCTTCGAAGGCACTTGCCTCTTTGGTGATAAGGCAGATTCCACACTGGAACACTTTAAGGGCAGTCGGGCCAGTGCCTGGTCAATCAGTATTTCCAATGGCCCCACGTCAACCCCATTCTGCCTTTCACATCTTCCATGGTTACGGTAAGCGCGACCAGCCGTGTCCAAGTCTGCCAAGCCACCAAGGCCCACAGTCTCCCCAGTCTTTTTGTGGCCACAGATGTAACTCCCACAAGCCTCGTAGGATACACACCCAGAGGTCTATCCAGACCGCCACCCCCATGGCAACCGCAGCCTCAAACCCCCTTTAGTTCGCCCTTATGCCATCACGGACACCTAGTGTACGGCAGGATTCAACATCACCTTACCCTCTTGCAATCCATAACATTGGTCAAGTGGGGACTTCAGATTGTTCCGCGGGGTTATTTCATCCCTTTGGTAGAACCAGACCACCGGCCCCAAACTGTCTAACGTAAGACTCCTGCTCCATCAGGAAGTACAGACTCTTATGACCAAAGGAGCCATCAAGAGTACCTGCATCCGAGGTAGGTCTTTGTTGCTATTCCCACTACTTTCTGGTGTCCAAGAAGGACGGAGGCTCCCACCCTATTTTAGACCTGCGTCCACTGAACTTTTCTCTGAAGAAGGAGAACTTCAAGATGCTCATGTTAGCTCAGGTTCTGTCTGCCCTGAATCTTGGAGACCAGATGGTAGCACTGGACTTGCAGGATGTCTGCTTTCATATACCCTCCCGCATGCCCACAGGCATTACCTGCCGTTTGCAGGGGTCACAAGCATTTTCTGGCCTCACCAGCGCACCACTGGTGTTCACTAAAGTGATGGCATTGGTTGCAGCATCAATGAATCAATAATTCATATGTAGTGCGCACTACTCACCTGTGAGGGTCTCAAGGAGCTGAGCGGGGTGGGAGGAGCAGCTACTGCTCGAACAGCCAGGTCTTGAGAAGTCTCCTGAAGGTCAGCAGGTCCTGGGTCTGACGCAAGTGTTGGGAGGGTGTTCCATGTCTTGACAGCGAGGTAGGAGAACGATCTGCCGCCGGTGGAGATCCTGTGGATGCGTGGAGAGGGTGAGGTCGGCGAATCAAAGCTGGCGGTTCCAGGTGTAGAAGGTGAGATGCTTGTTGAGGTATGCTGGTCCGGCCTTGTGTAGTGCTTTGTGGGCATGGGTGAGGAGCTTGAAGGTGATCCTTTTGTTGACTGGGAGCCAGTGTAGGTCTCAGGTGGACAGTGATGTGAGTGTGGCGGGGGATGTCGAGGATGAGGCGTGCGGAGGCGGTCTGTGTGCGTTTAAGTCTTTTCTGGAGTTTGGCCGTGGTTCCTGTGTAGAGGGCGTTGCTGTAGTCCAGTCTGCTGCTGACTAGGGCCTGTGTGACCGTCCTTCTGGTCCCGGTGGGGATCTATCTGTAGATCTTGCGCAGCATGTGGAGGGTGTTGAAGCAGGACTTGCTGGGTCATTGAGAGCGATGAGTCCAGGATTAACCCCAGGTTCTGTGTGTGGTCGGTGGGCTTGGGAGCAGGACCCAAGGCAGCAGGCCACCAAGAGTAGTCCCAGTTGGAGGCAGTGGATCTAAGGATAAGGACCTCTGTCTTGTCTGAGTTGAGTTTTAGGCGGCTGGTCTACATCCAACTGGCGACAGCCTTCATTCCTTCGTGGAGGTTGGTTTTGGCGGTGGCAGGGTTTTTGGTGAGTGAGAGGATCAGTTGAGTGTCGTCGGCGTAGGAGACGATGTTGAGGTTGTGCAAGCGGATGGTGTTGGCGAGCCGTGCCATGTAGACGTTGAAGAGGGTGGGGCTGAGGGATGATCCTTGGGGCACACCGCAGATGATCTTGGTGGCTTCAGAGAGGAAAGGGGGAGGCGGACCCTCTGGATTCTGTCGGTGAGGAAGGAGGTGATCCAGTCCAGGGCCTTCTTGCATATTCCTGCGTCGTGTAGGTGTGTGCGTAGTATGTGGTGGCAGATAGTGTCGAAGGCGGGCGAGAGGTCCAGGAGGATGAGGGCTGCGGTTTCGCCGTTGTCCAGTTGGGTCCTGATGTCGTCTGTGGCAGCGATGAAGGTGGTTTCGGTGCTGTAATTGCTGCGGAATCCGGATTGGGATGGGTCTAAGATATTGTTCTCCTCGAGTAAGTGAGTCAATTGCCTGTTGACTATCTTTTCGATGACTTTCGCCGGGAATGGCAGAAGGGAGATGGGCCGGAAGTTCTTTAGGTCTTTTGGGTCTGCTGTGGGTTTCTTGAGTAGGGCGTTTATCTCTGCGTGCTTCCAACTCTCCGGGAAGGTGGTGGTCTCAAAGGAGCTGTTGATGATCTTCCGAAGTTGGGGTGCGATGATGCGATTTGCTTTGTTGAAGATGTGGTGAGGGCAGGGGTCGGATGGTGAGCCGGAGTGGATGGTGTTCATAGTCTTGATGGTGTTGTTGACGTTAGTGTGGGTCCAGGGGATCAGGTGGTTGGTGAGGCTGGGGGACGGTGAGTCTGCAGTGTTAGCGGCTGAATGGAGGGTCCGGGAGTTGTCGTGGATGTCTGCGATCTTGCGGTGAAAGAAGGTGGCTAGGAAGTCGCATAGGTCTTGCGATGGCGGTATGCCGTTGGAGCTGGGGTTGGAGAGCTCCTTGCTGTTGTGTGCATTGTTGTCGATGCGTTCCTTGAAGGAGGTCCTTTTGGTGGCTCGGATGAGTTGGTGGTGCTTGCGGTTGGCGTTCTTTAGGGCTGCGTGCTTGTCCAGTGTCTTTTCGTGGCACCACTTTTTCTCAAGTCTTCGGCAAGTCTACTTGAATTCATGGAGGTCAGTGGTGAACCAGCTGGCCTTTCTGTCGGTGCATCTGTTTGAGGGTTTTTTGATCGAGGCGATAGTGTTGACGTAGTCGTCAATCTATTGCCTGAAGTTGCTGGCGGCTGTGTCTCTGATGTTTGTCGGTGGGTCTCAGGCGAGGGTGGTGATGAGCTGGTCTTCCGTGACCTTGTTCCAGCTGCGGTAGGGGATCCGGAGTGAGTGGGGGTGGGCGGTGGGTTTCTTGAAGGTGAAGTGGACCCAGGGGTTGTTCGGTCCAGTGGAGTTCGGTGGTGTGTCTGAAGGTGACTTGGTTGCTGGCTGAGAGGATGGAGTCGAGCGTGTGTCCGTAGGTTTGGGTGGGGGTCGTGACTAGCTGTTTGAGACCGAGGTTGGCGAAGTTATCGTGCAGAGCAACGGAGTTGTTGTCGTCTGTGTTCTCGAGGTGGAAGTTCAGGTCTCCGAGGAGGATGTAGTCTGTGGACGCAAGAGTGTGTATGTTGACGATGTCAGAGATGGCGTCGATGAACTGTGGCCGGGGCCCGGGGGGGGTCTGTACACGAGTGTTTCTCTGAGGGTGGTGTTGGGGTCGTTGTGGATCTGGAAGTGAAAGTATTCGGCGGTGCTGGAGGTGTCTGTCGTGCAGGTCGAGACTGAGGGTATTCCTGTAGACAGTGGAGATTTGCTCCTCCTGCTTGGTTTGTGCGGTGCCTTCTGGTGATCTTGAATCTATCTGGGATGGCTATGGCAATGTCGGGTGCCGAGGAGGGGTTCATCCAGGTCTCTGTTAGAAAGGCGACGTCCGGGGAGGCTGAGTCGAGTAGGTCCCAGAGTTCGACGGCATGCTTGTGGACGGAGTGGGTGTTGAGTAGTATGCATCTAAGGTGGTTGCGTTCTGCTCTGATGGGTGCGGTAGGGTGTGCATGTGTTCGGCGGCTGGTGAAGCTGCAGTTGCAACAGGTGAAGGATCCGTGGGTGAGTATCGGGCTGGCCTGGAAGCAGTTTGATGATCGGCCGGTGTTGAGTGCATTGAGGAAGCTGGCGTCGTAGCGTCGTCGGGTGTTGTGGCTCTCGCGAGGGGGTCTGGTGCCGGGCGTGGTCCAGGCGCGGACGGGTGCAGACGAGCTAGCCTTGGGTGTGGCGCGCCAGCGGCGCGATCGCGCAGCGGTTGCCATTTAAGTGTGGGAGGGGTGTGAGGCTGGGAGGCGGGATCGGGGAGGGTTGCAGCGGGAAAAAATACGGCGGGAAACGAGATTACGCGGTGGCAGTGTTCTGGGCAAAACAAGTCAGAAGCCAGGAATGACTAAAAAAAAATTGAGCAAAAGTGCGGGATCCAGCAGGGAGAGGTCTCGAACCCTGCCTGTTTGGGACCACAGTGCAGAGCGCAGACGAGCGGAGCTGCGGGGGAGAGCTGATCACTGACCTGGGGTCAGGGGTCTAGCTCCATATCTGCAGAAGTCAGGGCTTCCTGTCTTCCCCTGCCTCGATTGCTGGCTGTTGAAGGTGGGCTCGACCTAAGCAGTTGTCTCTCACCTCCAGACTATAGGGGACCTACTGCATTCTCTGGGGGTGACTATCCATGTGCCCAAGTTACACTTGACTCCCTCTCAGATGCTCCCTTTCATCTGAGTCATTCTGGACACAATGCAGTTTTGGGCCTATCCTTAAGAGCAGCGAGTCCTGGATACATAAGCCACCAGCACATGCGGGCTCTGCACTGGGACCTGAATTCCCTGTGGGCGCAGCATCAGGGGAATCTCTCCGACCTGGTGCACATATCGGAGGGAACTGCAAAAGATCTGCAGTGGTAACAGATGAACCAAGGTTGGCTAAGTGGCAGACCCATTTCTGTTTCCACCCAGAACTGACAGTAGTGATAGATGTGCCACTTCCAAGTTGGGGTGGCCATCTGGGAGTGGTGGGGTTCAGAGTACCCTGGTCTCCAGTGGAGACAGGAGGATGTATTGCTTTTGTATCTATTTTAAAGTAAGGAATCTGCGGCTAGAAGCCTCTACCAAATAAACCAGTTACGTACCTTGGTAACTCCTCATCTGGTAGAGACTTTACCTAGCCACAGATTCCTTACCGAACCTCTTATTTTCCCTGCTCTGTGAACAGATTTTTCTATTTAGGGTAGCCCTTGTCGGTTTCTAGCATCTGCACATTAGTCCATTAGCATTCTGTTGTGTCTCCGTGCTTCAGGCGCGGAAAGGTCACGATAAGAAACTGATATCAGCACGCTAGGGTGATGCCCATACAGGCACTGCACACGTCACTTCGTCGTGGACAATGCCACTGACAAGGGGTCTGAGGCTAGATAGTCTGTACCATATAAAGTGTTACCAAAGGTAAGTAACTTGTTCTATTCTTAGGCTACTTGTAGCCATGTCCTTTTTGCATTTTGAAAGTATGCAGATACTTCTTTACTACCTGGATAAGTTGAATCATTCCTCATTACTTGGTTTTAGGATGATTTGAACAAAATGCTTGATATTCTTAAAGGTCATTTGCAGAGAAACTGCTGAGAAATTGAAAATTCTAAACCCTTTAAAATGTTGTACATCTGAACGTGCATGTACGTTTCATTTGGTTTGAGCAGGATCAGTTGGATACCAAAGAGAGCTCTACCATTGAAATTCCAACATTTAACAAA
Source organism: Lissotriton helveticus (assembly GCF_964261635.1). Classification (NCBI taxonomy): domain Eukaryota; kingdom Metazoa; phylum Chordata; class Amphibia; order Caudata; family Salamandridae; genus Lissotriton; species Lissotriton helveticus. Next base: position 1,378,105,618 of record NC_136061.1, read on the forward strand.
CACACAGTAGCAAAGAAATGTAGAAATGTCGATGCAAATAGATGCTGCTTCAATATATATACGTATACACTGAAAAAGAAAGGACAACATATAGGGACAACAAAGAAATCACTTGCGACTCACACACTGTTCATAAAAGACCCTATATTTTTGTTATTCGAAAACAAATCTACATTTTTTCTTTCTAAAGATCTCAAGAAAACTCTAGCAGTATTGCTGGACAACATTTTGCAGCGTATCGGAAAATTGGAATCCAAGGTCGACAATCTTGTGCTGAATGGAACAATGGCAAACTCGACGAACAGTACCGCCACCCCCGTTCCCAGTCCAGGAGCAGTTGAAAAACTTAATGTTGCCGGTATGTATGAAAATGGGTGAATTTGATTGCTGTAGTTTAAACGTGAAAATTGTAAGTGGAGTATGGAAGCTTGGATGCCTTTCTTAATCCACTGCCTGCATTAATCTTAAATGAGTTATGTACTGCACACTATAGTTTTGTTTTTTTGTCCTGTGGGTACACACATTATCACAAGGATGATAAAGGCCCTGTGCAGAATAGAACTCGTCGTTACAAGGAAGTTTTAGAGCATTATTTTCCACCATTTATTTATAGAATTTCTTTTTAGAAATGACATTGCATGGCTGGTCATCAGAGGAAAGCTGTTTCTAAAGATGTTTAGGAGACTCATTTTTTGTACTGAAGTGGTTATTTTAACATTCCAAGACAGTAGCAGTTATGTTTTTTCAAAAAGACCAGTTTGGCAAAACCACAGCACTTATTACAAGGAATCACCACTCTAAAATTGCGCTGGAACTGACAAAAATAGCTTGAAATTATTTAGCATACACTGTTGGATCCTGCAAACCTTCTATGTAACCACATTTTGAGCCCTTTACACTCAGTTTTCCGACCAACGTAACAAGACACATTATAGTTAAATCTCATAGTAAAGCACATTTCTGAAGATGACGTGGAATTTTACTGAAGTTTAACTCTATTTCCTCATCTGGAGACCTTGCTCTACCCCTTGTTAGCCAAGACATTTTGATTTGACTAAAATTATATAAATATGATCAGTCCCTGTTAATATAGCTTCAGGGAAGGTTTGGGAACTGTTAAACAATGGTTGAATCTCCACAAATCAATTGAAAAGTATGTGATTGCGAAGGACAGAGTGGTTTCCTGCTTTATGGACCTTTCCACCGCCTTTGACCAAGTAATTGTTCTAATTTATGGCAAATTTTACTGGATCTAGGTCTGGATGTCACCCTGGTTAGCTTTTTGCATTGTTTTCATTTAAATCTTTCTGGCAGGGTATGTTATGGACTAAAGAGCCAGTGTTCTAAGCCATTCAAGTTGTCCAGACGGGTATGCCAGTAATGTATATTTGCACCCATTGTTTTTATCCCGTATTTAAATTACCTCAATGGTCATTTGGCCCAAAGTGGACAGGATGTCTCTCAGATTGGCCGGCTTACCTGCCCCACTTTATTCCAATGATGCCATTTTATTAGCATGGACTCCTCTGATCCTTAAGCAGCTTCTATATTCTTTTGCTACTTTTATGACTAAGCTGGAAATGGATATTAACTCTGCAAGTCAAATATGATGATTTGTAGTGGTAAGAAGTTTGATTTGAGACCCATTAACTGCAATTTACATATTTTGTCACTGGTGAGTTGCTTCCCCTATTTGGAGTACAATTTAATTCCTCTGGAACATGGAAGAACAATATCACTGCTAGATGCCTCAAATATGTTCGGTTGATTGGCATTCTTTTTAGGTCGAGCCTAGAGCAGTGCATGCGCCGCTTTCTCAGCTCGACTATTAGTAAGGGGCTTTTCAAAGTGCTACCTTTGCCGGCCACCAGCTTGATGATACGCGCACAAGTGTGCGCGACGTGCACATCTGCCCTGCCATCTGGCTTTCTACAGTGTGTGAATCCCCTCCCTTATCCCCTCCCACTCCCTCCTCGTCCGCTTCAGCGCGCGCTTGTTCTCCTTTAATCTCTATCTTTCCCTTTCTCAATCTCACTCTCTCCCTGCCTTTCACAACTGCAGCTGCACCACTGTGCCCGCCCCCACTCCCCCCTCCCACTCCCTCCTTGCCAGCTTCAGCGTGCGCATGTTGTAGTATCGCCTCAGTTTTCAGCCTGCAGTCGAAGTGTACAGCGATGGCCTCTCACTCAACATTTGCTGTCCCTGTGTAATTTGTAGTGTTACTCTGTCAGCACGATTTTGATTTGTTATATGCTTAGCATGGACAGCTAAAAGGCTTCTTTCATGAGGTAGGTTTGTTTGTCAAGACAGGCTGCTGTGGGGGTTGGGCATGCAGGCAAGATTTGGCCAGGCCAGGGAGCCGCAGTGGGAGCTGGGGTCAGGCAGATGTTACTTTGGCTCTTGGTTTCAATTTCTTCATTTTTGCTTCCCTAAACATAGGCCTTCTCCCCCACACACCCGTCATTGCATGGTATTCCTCTCCTGACACTAGAGGGTATCCGCTTTCCAGTTATGTTCCTTATTGTCTGGACTACAAGTGATTTGTAATTTTGCAGCCTGACTGTAAATAAAAGCTACGTAAAAGTGTCCTGCTACACCAATGCTTAGGTAGCCGTATTTCTTCCCAATGAAGCGCACTGCATTTTCATGGCTTTCCATATTATGCAATGATTTCAGAACCACAGGAAAAATGACATTTGTCTTTGGGGGACTCCTTTTCCCCTTGTAATAAAGTCTTTCTGGTGTTCTCATTTGGCCATTTATTGCTTTTCCAGAAACCATGCACCTTCAGTGGTTTTACACTATCTAATCAAAGATTTTACCTCATGAGTACCAGATTAATAGCCAAGTACAGTAATAAGCAACTGGCAGATGACCAGTCCAGCTTCGCGAAGGGTAATGCTAGAGCACAAGACCCCACGTTTTCAGTTACAATTGAGAAAGAAACTGGTCTTGGTGCGTTATTCATTTTGCCAATTATTTGAACTTGCGTGTTGTGCAATGTCCATTGTAATGGGAGTCTATTTTTCGCTGTGACCAGGAACATTAAAACAAAAAAACGCATACCTTTTGATTCACTCTAAAAAATAAAATAAAAAGACCTTGCTCTTTCAATTTGTGTTTGTTTTGGTCTTAGTTTCTCAAGAATGCTTGTTTACATTAAACAATAAATTGTGTTGTGGTTGGCCCTATGCTTAATCGACCTCTTCACCACCACACCGCCTTCACAGTCTAAGCCACAGAATATAGTGAACTGACCCATGTTACATGTGTAAACACTCATTTAAGTGAAAATACAATATTGTGCACAGTACCAGATGCTAACGTTCCACAGCTATTGCAAGCACAAAAATCTTGCTTACATCAATTTTCCAATCATCTTGTTCGCCCAGTACATATTTTTCACCTTATTTGTAATAGTTCAAGCCAGCCTGCTTTGAACACGCAAAGCGCTCCTACCCCAGGGAGGGCACAAGACTGAAGATGCGATTATGCACCAGGATTATATTTATACGTTGTACTGATGTAGTAGGAAAATGCCAGTTTGTATCATGCTAGGCCCTGCATTTGCCACAGATTCGCGTTCTTGTTTGAGAGGCAAGTGTCAGTTTTATCACTTTTAAAAGTCCTACTTTTCAGAGCTCTTAAGTTGCAGCACTCCATAAAAGTGCTTGGTGTACAGAAGCGTGGCTAAAAATTAAAAACAAGCAGTGACATAGCCAATAGGTCTCGCCTTTGGGACCTTATAAGTGTTTAGCCATGCAGCAGTTAATGTTGTTGCACCAAGGATTTTGTGCTGCATAACTAAATACTTATAAGGTCCCAAAAGCGAGACCTATTGCTTATGCCAATGCTTTTTAATTTTAGATCTCTGGTTTGGGGACGGGAGAACTCATTCCACCTTTTATTGGAAATATATATTTCTCAGTGTGACCTGTGGCCACTTAGGGGGGCTCGCGTTTGGGGATATTCTAAGATAGCTTGCCTTCCGATGGAATAAAACTGTTTTTGTCACGGATTCATTTATCAGCCGCCCTGTTGCCCCTGTTTTGTGTGCCTTGACGAGATTGGACTGTGGTATGCTGAAAATATCAGCCCCCCTGAAACATTGGTTGCAAATCTGGAGTAACACAAAGGTATCTCAAAGCCAACTCATAATACAGGACTGTTTGGTTTGTGACAAGGGAAGATATATTCTGTGGCTCTCTTACATTAAATCAAGTTTTTTTAAAGTTCGGTAGACCCACTCTATTTGAAGATCCTAATTGTATTAGGAAATCCAATTGGTTTTTGGTTGAAAACTGTTTTTTATTGAGAAGGCAGAAGGTTGAGGACCGAGGTGGAAGTAAAAAGTCTATTGAACCATATTTTTTATTATCCACTACAAATGGCATGGAACCTTATTTGCTGTCCCCACCCAATTCTTGGAAAGGGGGGCTGTTGATGAAATTCAGACTTGGATCTGTTAAAATGTATTTAGTTTCATGTTGGGTCAGTATATCTGGGATAACAAAAGTACCTGATTGGACCTGTGATAAAAAATAAATCCCCTCATTTGTGTTATTTTGTGCCTATTATGCCAAATATACAAGACCGTTCCTTGTTCCTGTCTTGAAAATGCATTCATTTAGACCGTGTAGACCGGCCTTGCTAGTTTTACAAACTTTGTCAACTGCACATTTGTATAGCTGTTGGTTTTTTAAAATGTACAGTCCGCAGCAGATCTAGAATGCAACCTCACTGTTCCTCATAATTTCATTATTGATTCAGCAATTTCTATATGTCTCCCTATTAAAGGAACATTTGAGGTGAGGCAGTGAAATTGTACTGTCTGGTATTATTTTTAAGACTGTATTTTGATGTGCGACAAATTATTTTTTAGTGTTTTAAAGATTCATTGATTGTCATTAATGAAGTTTTTAGTAATAATGCGATTAAGATTTATTTGAGGTTTTTATGTAATATTTTTTCATTTCTTAAAACCGAATAAAGATATTTTGATTTGTCTATAGATATATGTAAAATATACTTGGATGTACGGGCTGTTAGCCAGCCCTCTTCAACCATTAGTCTGTTGTCATTCACATATTTCTTCCACCCACTATATTATACAGCATGGGGAAATAGTTGAGCCCACTTCAGCTATTGGCTAACTTCAATGTGAGTGGCATCATTACACTTTTTTGCGAAGAGCCCATCCGCAAAGTAGTTCCCTTCAGTGCCAAGGACTACTGCGGCAATCTGTGCTTTTGAAACAATTTTTTTGCTTTTATCCAGCCTTTTTTTGTGTTAATTTTAATCAATGAGGGGAAATCAACTCATCAAAAGAATAAACCTTTACAGATGCCATGACCAAACCTAACAAACCTTGACTAAGACAAAAGGCTGGCAGTAAACGCCAAGCCTATGAATTATGCCAATGATTGTTTGACCGTGCAATGGCAACACAGTATTTAGTGAATGCTTTTCTTCAGTGTTAATACTGCTAATGCAACTGTGTTTGTTGTTGTCGGTTATGGGGTGATAAGACAGGATACAATGGCACACTGGGGTTTCCTGTCTGCAGAACATTTTCAGATTTACTTAGAAGTTGGGTTTTCTCACTCTTCATCGGTGCTACCTTCGACAACTAAAATAACACAGCATTCAATTTCTGTGAAATTCTCCTAAAATAATTCAAATATAATTGGCATTGACCAATACCTCTGTAGTTGAAATCTGCCCTGCACTTCAATCAGCCATGTTCTGGAGGCTACTTGTCACATTCATTCTTATGTGATATTCATAGTACACAAGCTTTTAGTGGAATTCTGGAATTCTATCAGCATTTCTAAAGTGCTACTAATACTTTTAACAAACTCTGCTGCTGCTCGTACAATATACATTTTTACGTTGCAGTTTACAAATTAAGGGCACGGCCACTTCTCTATATCTTTAAAGCGTCCTCCTACCATAATTTTCTTCTCGCTACTATAACAGCCCGTCGGCTCCACGGCCCATCAATGCGCACCGAAGTGCTCCTCTCCGGCTACCACAGCACATCTTGGCATCAGTTACAAGTACCCTCAACACTCCTGACCAGCAGCAGCACCTCTGGGGGTTCTTTCCTCCGAGTAAGGTGCCATGTGTCTCCGCCTTGGGCGCCCTTGCGGCCCCCTCCTTGGGCTGCACGAGCTGCGCAGCACCCATGAGTACGGCAAAGTCTGCAGGAGCCGCCCCTGGGCACGAGCCGCATGCCACGCCAATGTGCACGCTCACGGCGCGCCTACAACGCGCGCATGGCGGTCCCCCACTTTCTCTTGTTGTACACAATGCGACAGACACGTCGGTTTTGAATTTCTGACCCGGAGTAAAAAAATTAAGCAACAACCACCAGTAGTATAGCTACGTGCATGTACGAACGAAAGCGGGAATAATCCAAGGGAAGCAGGCAGTTTATCACAGATACAAAGCCAAGAAGACTCCGCTTGCTTCAGCAGGTGAGGCTCTGACGCACTTTGGCGAGCAGATGGGGGCACAGGGACTGTGGTGGGCGGGAGGTGGGGGAAGAGTGTCGGGAGGAAGCTTTGCATGGCACGCGGATGAAGCCGTGTGTGGGAGTGACGAGGATCAGATTCTGTGGAGACTGCCCGATGCAATCATCGGTTTGCGCGGTCAGGATGAGTTCCGGTGATGCAGGTCTGCTCGGCTTGTCCGAGACCGCTACGAAAGGGCTGTATTTGCCTCCTCGTCCTACCAGTCGGCATGAGCACCGGTTGCACTACACAGGGACACATTTATTTTTAGTAAGCACGGAGAGATTAAGTGATTTGCCCACAATCACAGGGTGCTGAGCTAATGCAGAAACTCAACCCTGGCTCCCAAGTTCCAAAGTCGGCAGCTGATATGCACATTGGATTAGATGTCGCCACCGGGCACGTTTATGTTGGGTGTTTCTGCCTTACCGCGGCGCTAGAAAGCCCTGAGCACAATTCTGCATGTAATAAGAAAAAACAAGCACAGCACTCATTTCTTAAGGAATGCATGCAGTTCTTCACATTTTATGCTTTTAATTAGGTGCCGCTTTGTCTGTGAGCGGCATCGGCACGTGAACGTTTTATCTTATGCATGTACCTAAAAGGTTGCTCCCCAGAGCACCAGGAAGTGACGAGAGTCCAAGTAAGGGAGTCAAAGTCGTGCCAACTTACTTTAGATCCAGCTAGGACTGCAAGATCACTCCACAGTTGCCACTCACAACACCTCATTTGACATCCTGGGGAAGCAGAACCATTCTGTCCTGCCCCAGTCGTGCACGTGCCCAGAAGGGGAGCATGCATATGTGTTCCACAAATCCGCAGCACACGCTACTCACTGAGATCTGGACAGCAGAGTTCGGAAGAACAGAGCGAGCGGTCACTACCACTTCGGGAGTTTGTGCAGGAGTACCGTCCACGGCAGCGCAGCTGTTGATATGGTCTCTTTCTGGGTGCCGAACGTGATCATGGTATGACTCATGCACTTTCTGTTAATAAATGCTAACGTTCCTCGTTTTACTTAAGAAAAACATGCTTTTATTTAAGACACAGTTACATATTATCGCACCTGTCTCTTTTAAACAATCCTAAAATGAGAGCTTACCCTCTTCTTTTTTCTTACATATTTCTTTTCAGTAGTTTCGCTAGTTAAGTTGAGGCTAGCAGAGCAATACCGATTGCAGTTTGTTCCTATCTCAAGGTTGTTTGATAGTGACTAAATAACCATATCTCGCGAGATTTTTCAGAATTGTTTCGAACCATTAAACAGAACTGGCTAGTTCCATCTGAAGTATTTTCTGACCGCATCAGGAACTAAGATCTGTACCTCAGGGGTGTCAGCAGTTCATTACCTCGAACTGTCTGAGGCTGTACTTTTTCAGCAGTTAAGATTGCTACACAAATACTGATTCAAAGACACCCGTAACATAATAGAGCTAAGATATCCAAGAAAGCCATTCAACTACAAACAGAGAGAGAAAGGCAGGAAACAGAGAATGGAGGTGGATAATAAAGATAGGAAAATAGTGGGGAAGGGAGAAAGCAGAGATTAAAAAGAACCCACAAGAGTGTAACAAAACAGGAAGTGTAGGGATTTGTAACCTCCCACGAGGACTGGCCCTTTTACTTCTGCTGTTACTCGGTCTATGTTATTTAGTCTGTAAGCACTATTTATTTTATTAGTGAGTTTTGTCCTACTGAAGGCACAATGTGCTTTGCAGCAACATTCAGCGCACCATTTGCGCTTTCACTTTCCAAGCAACTGGGACCATGACAGACACTTCTTTGCAATGCAAAAGGTTTCGCATTTAGGAGAGTTTGACCTATTGGCAATGTAAATGCCAATAGCTTAAACTCTCGCAAATTCGAAACCTATTGCTTTGCAAATATACTTTTTAGGTCGAGGACCGAAGGCTGGCTTGCCAGCCGGAAGTCGGAGATTTAATGTCTTTCAGTAGGGTGCTTAAACCCACCTCTCTCCTCATCTCTCCTCCATTGGCTAGCTTCCTAAACGGAGGCCAGCCATTGGAGGAGAGAGGCGTCACTTGAAAGAAGCTCCGTCTCTTTCGGATTCGGGGGCGTGTTCATGCTGTTCTTTCCACTTTTTAGCCACGCCCCCTTTTAGAACGCCGAACACGCCCCCGAATCTGAAAATGTGTGGAAGCTTGCGGCCGCCATTTTTTTTCCCCGCAGTGAAGGTGAGCCGTTGCTTTGCGTGTATTCCAAGTTCCCATCGTTCCTCCACTGCTTGTCTCCCTCCCCCTGTACACCGGTGAATCGCTGATGGTTCGGCTGATGAAGGAGCGAGTCTCGACGGTGATTACCCCTTGCAAAGCTCCCTGGGAGGCTGGTGAAGAGCTGGGACAAGGCTGACCCCTCCTGATCATCCCCTGGCCCCCCGAGCGCGACAGCAGTTTCTTCCCTTACTGCCCGCCCACCAGCTTCTCCTCCGATGGGACATCCGGGACACGTGAGTGCAGTTTTAGTGAACCTACTCGGCACTGTGGTGCTCCCGGGCTTTTCCGTACCATCCTGAGCCTGGGATGAGGTCTCCCAACCCTATGCATTCCGGGTTTGACTTCTGCCGCTTCCCCCATGGCCTGCCCTCCTGCTTTGCCTCCTGTGGGATGACCGGAACCCGTGAGTCTTATTGCTATAGTTTCCGTGTAAATCCCCGCAGCACTAAAATGGGAGCTACCACAGCTGAAATGATCACACAGGTCCCCGGTGCGAGGGTCTGTGCGCCCGCGTGCCTATGTGCGCTACTACAGCTCGTGCATTTCAAAGAAAGTAGTGTTTGTGTTATCTTCCCCTCGGGCATCACTGCCACTGCGTACACCTCCAGACTCACGCACCTACCCCTTTTACCACGGGCCTTGCTGGGGTAGAGGCGAGGCAGTTGGAGGACTGTGTGGGTCTCTTTGTCATTCTTTGCTTGTATCATTTTTCACATGTGTTGGGCAGGGAAGCCAGGCGTCGCTTCGGACGAGTGTTTCTCTCTTATTCTTAAGAGCTCAATGTTGTTTTGGCCCCAGCACTATTTTCGATTCTGCCTTTGAGAAAGAAAATGAAAATTAATACAGGGGCCGTCCCTCCCAATGGTTGCCATCTATCTTGTTCCTTATCTATTTGCTTGTCAGCCTCTGAGCAATTGCAGCAGCCAGAGAGCCCCCTTTGTGGTCTAAAGGTACAACAAAGGCTGCAAACAGCTATAGGGTGGTCACAATTTGATCGAAATTGTTTATGGGGGCGCTGCCACTTTAAAAGTACTACACTAACCATGCGAATTGCCAGAAAAGTGTTGCAGCCCCGTGCCTGTTGTCTACGTGAATTCTGGAGAGGAAATAATACACTGCCACTAGTCTTAAAAGAAGAGGTGGTTGGGCGCCACATTACAGCCTGTTCTGATGAGGCCCTTAAAAAAAAAAAAAAAGCAAACCCCTCACTCTCCAACCGCAAACCAACCAACAAATGCAGACAAGGCATTGTTCTAAGCCATCAGCTAGACTCGAGAGACCTGGCTCTCATTCATACATTCTGTCTTAATTACAAAGCCACTTTCCTGCGCTCACCTAATTTCTCACCAGTCACGTGCATAGCAACGAGTGCAAAACACTCTTCACTTAGTGACAGACACTCACAGGTTCTCTACACATCAATACGTCAATCACACGCACACACCCACGCACACACACACACACACACATGCACACACCCACACACCCACACACCCACGCACACACGCACGCACCACCCCAGTGGACGCCCACGCAGAAAGCACCTTTTGCAGTTCCACTGTTTTGACTCTCCGTCCTCATACTCGTTTTTCTTGCCTTCTGCCCCCTGATTGCACTCGTTTTTCTTGCCTCTGCTCCCCTGATTGTGCCATTTTTCTTGCCCCTGCCCCCTGATTGTGCTCGATTTCTTGCCTTCTGCCCCCTGATTGCACTAGTTTTTCTTGCCTCTGCTCCCCTGATTGTGCCATGTTTCTTGCGTGTGCCTGTGTGTGTGTAGGTATGTGTATGTGTCTGTGTGTGTCTGTGTGTGTCTGTGTGTGTCTGTGTGTGTGTGTGTGTGTGTGTCTGTGTGTGTGTGTGTCTCTGTGTGTGTATGTGTGTGTCTCTGTGTGTGTATGTGTGTGTCTCTGTGTGTGTGTGTGTGTGTGGCTGTGTGTGTTTGTGGCTGTGTGTGTGTGTACCTGTGTGTGTGTGTGTACCTGTGTGTGGCTCTGTGTAGATAGCTTTTATTGTAGGTGGCTCTATATGTGGATGCCTCTGTCTGTGTGAGTGTGGCTCTGTGTAGGTAGCTCTATGTGAATGCTCTATGTAGGTGGCTTTGTGTGGGTAGCTCTGTGTGGATGTAAATGCAAAAAGTAATGCATTTGCAAACAATAAAGCTATTAGCATTGTAAATGACAATGCCATTTCTTTAACGATTAAGCTATTGCCTATGTAAATGACAAGGCCATTTATTAATAAAAACAAAAAAATAAAGAGCAATGCCAATAGATCTACCTTTAATAAATCTGAGACCATTGCATTGTAAATGCTTGTTTGGGGTTGTTTCCAAGCACCCCATCCCACGCTTGCACTTAATAGAGGCCACGCCCTTTTCTTTGAACAAGCTGCATCTGAAGAAAGGGGCGTGGCCGCCATCAAAATGAAAGCGCTGTTTGGAGCACTTTTACAAAAAATGCATTTGTTTTTCAAACAAATGCTTTTTTGGTAAAAACGCCCCATACGGAGCTTTCACTTTAATGGCGCCTGCACCCCTTTCTGTAGACACGGTTCGTCTAAAAAAAAAAAAAAAGTGGTGCGGCCTATATTCACATGCAAACGCAGCATGGGGCGCTTAAAAACAAAAAATATTTGCAATTCAATAGTTTTTGCATTTGCGAAAATTTAAGCTAGTGGCATTGACAATGCCAATAGCTCAAAGTCTTGTTTGTTGGCAATCATGGTATGTGTTGTTCAACAGAAAACACACTTGGCAGAACATCATATTAATCCATGGCTATAGGGAGTGGCAGTAGTTGATAGCGTCTTATCCCAGGTGCATAGACTGTATTTCCTATAACACATTTGCCCCACTATCGCATACAAATATTATAAATAACCTTGTATATATTTATTGCTTTTGAAACAAAATAGATAAACAATGCCATTTACAATACCAACAACGTTAAACTTTGCTACAGCGAGACCTATTGCATTGCAAATGCTTGTTGTTGACAAGAGTCCGTTTCAAAAGTTACTGTTTCTGGTGTGCGGGACCAACCGGTCCCTACATCCCTGCAGCAAACCAAAGCAAGCCGTATCCTCAGTGAAAGAGGATGGTTTGGAAGTGTTAACGGGGCCGGGCTCTGGGTCAGTGCGATCGGGACCACCCACTTGCTGCGGACTTCGGGTGGGGGCGCAGTGCTTGCAAGTATATTAGGTGTTAAAAAACTACTGCCACCTTCCTGGCTCGAACAATTTTCAGGCAACAATAAAAATGTCAAGATAACTCTGGACATTGTTCTTCCTAGAGAGAGAGCTGAGTTTTGTCTAGTGGAAGTTTTGACTCATCATAAGGTAGTGCAGAGGGTTAAAAGGCCTTCTGTAAAGAAAGTGTGCCATGCAGATCACAAAGTGCATATAATATGAATAGGTCAGTGGGCTACTGGTTTTGTCAAAGATATCCTTTTGTTACTTGCAGTTTATAAGTTAAAATCCAACTATTACCAGCCATCTAAGAGTTGCATGGAAAATCCAAGATATGGAGCAGAGCGTTATGATTTGTTCCCCAGTTTTTCTTTACCCTAATGCTGCAAAAAGGCTTCATTTAGGTAGAAATCAATTCTTGTTCTTGTAATGAAAGAGAACCCCCCAACCAAGGTGTTGCGTTTTAAATTCTGAGTTTATGCTTCCCCAGACTAAGTATTAAACTAGTCAGTAACTATTAACTGCTAGTCAGTTTGGATGGCATTTCCTGTACACTGATTTACACATGTACGATTGATTGTCTCTGTGTAACGTGTGTGTGATGTAAAGTGCTCGGACACCCTACACTGGTAGGAGTGGCGCTATACAACTAATTAGATGCATCTGAGATAGTGTTTATGGAGACCTGAGGGGCACTGTTAATGGGTGGCAGTGCGGTAATCCGTGAGGGTGGTGGTCATTGGGGGGCGCCAACAAACATCGTCACACTGGGCACCACCAGTACTAAAGCTAGAGTGTTAGTTGACTTTTCTGTAGCCTTTTCAAAAAGACTAAGCGTTGAAAATGCGGGCACCTCTCCCCAATCACAAGTTGTGGGATGAAAGCCATGATAGACTGGTCTTAAAAGCTGACTTTATGCGTGTTCGAGATGTGGAGGTGAACTGAGCAGCGCTGCGTAAATGAGACGTTACCTCTGTGCCTAAATCATTCATCTCATCTCTTCCTGGTGACAGGTGATATTTCCCCTCTTGCAAGAGCAGACACTCGCTGTGCATGTTAACAACTGTGTGACTTATGTCTTTTTTGTCAGAAGGGTTTGTCAAAACACTGTATTTCTCAATGTGTTACATTACTATTTAATGTCCCCATTCTGTGAAATGGGGGTAATATTTAGTAGTTCAAATATTGATAGCAATGTTCTTTTGATTTTCTTGCAAGATGTCTATTTTTTCTTTCGCCAGTTGAACAAATGAATGCGTGAATGGCTTTGCGAATAAGTGAAGCGCCCTTTAGAGTTTAAATCTTGGTCTGAAAAGTGATGGCATTGTGGGGTCTGGTGGGGCCAGTTCCACATCTGTAAATGTACTGCCTCGCCTCTGGTGACAGCCACAGCCCTCATCCTGCAAAGCTTCTTCCAGTTAAATTTTTCCAGTTTGCTTTTTTCCAGGCTGTTGTGTTTCTGTAGTTTTCTTCATGCAACATATTACTTCTGAAAGAAGTTGCCTCCGTCTCTAGGTGAAGTAAGGTTGTAGGTGGGCCACGATTGAGAGCTGTGAAGTTGACGCCGAATACAGAATACATTTCCCACAGTGCCCGTCGGTGGGTTATAATGGGGTTCAGAATAGATGTTTCTCCAATCCTTCGACTCTGTGGAACCCACAGCATAATGGCCAGGTGTGCCAGCCAATTGTAAATGTGATTACATGCAAAAGTGAGTAAAGGAAGTACACAGCTGGCACATTATTGACAGGGCAAAAGTTAAAGAAAATGCAGTGAGTGGGTTAACTGTGAGTTGGGTGGTGAAGCAAAGGAAATGCAGTGATGTATGTGAAGAAGAGAGTGAACGGCGGGTGATGAAGAAGGAGGCTGGTGTGAGATATGCAGATTGTTTCAGAAGGCTATTAGGGGAAAAAAGCGATGGTGTTTATATGGAGATTGCAGAACAGAGTGGTATGTAGAGGAGAACGGGAGTGATTGAGACAGTCGGAAGGTCACAGGCACTTCCACAGATCATAGTAGTGTTTAATTCACAGCCTGATATTTAATATATTGTGAAAGCTTCTGGGACCCGTCCTGCTTTGCAAAACCTCCGTATTCCATGACGAAACAGAAGGACAGCACACAGGAATCTTTAGAAGAGCAGTTTATTAGGCTTGAACTGCTTCCATTGTTTTTTCAAGCAATCATCACACAAAGTGCAAGGTGCATGTATACCCCAAGCCAGACCTATGCGTTTTGGCCGTAGCCTTCTACTGGGTTTTATATACATATATCTATATATATATTCACTGAAAAAACCAAAGGTTTCATGCAGGTTATAGTTAGAAATTATCAATTAAAATACCTTAGAGATTCACTGAAAAAAACATAGGTTTCAGGGGTGTTCCAGTTAGCTGGACATTTCACTCATACCAAACCATTGAAATTCCTCCTTTATAGTTAGTCCTGCTAAGTATAACTCGCGCGCCCGCAATGCACTGCTGATGATGTCACATATTACATCATTCATGGCATGGTCAGTGACATCACTGACATCAGCAGTGCAATGCGGGCGCGCGAGTTTTAGTTAGCAGAAAGAGAGAACAGATTTCCCTGCTCTCTCTTTCAAAATCCAAACCAAGTTTGCAATGGGAGGGCGGAAGCCGCAAGACTCCCGCCCTCTCATAGCCAACAGCAGTGTCCCGGGGGTAGGCACCCCGGGACACTGCAGGTGCCAGCCCTGGGGGGTGGCGGTCCCCAGGGCCCTCGAGGGCTCCAGGAGGGGGGCCAAGCAGCCCCCCTCTTACAATGCAGAAAGCCCCGGGGGTGGTGGTCCCCGGGGCTTGGGGAGGATCATTGAGGCCCCCCACCTCTAATTTTGCAGGGGGGCCTTGGAGCCCACCAACCATTTATTTTATAGCCCCGGGGGTGGCGGTTCCCGGGGCTAGGGGGCCTCTCTGGGCCCCCCATACATTTTTAAAATTTGCCCCCGGAATTTGGCCCCCGAGGACTAATTATATAAGAAGCCCCGTTAAATATAGATATATTTTTTTACGTCCGAATCCACGCACCATGCGCGCAACTACAGGGTTTTAAAAAAAAATTTGAGACCTGGGGGTTCCCTAAACAGGTCTAGAGGATCAGGATATTTCTACCCGCCCCCTTTATATGTTTTGCACACTTGTTCCACTGACTTATTCAGCCACGATTCTACCGAGGCACAAAATGACTGCCAACAGTTCCTGGTTTCGAATGTTGACAACCACTTGACAGCCAATTAGCATTCAGCGCGTGATCGGAAAGGTGCGCTTATGGTGCGCACAGGGTGCACGGATCCACCGCGGCCATAGATATATAAATGATTTTAACTGTCATTTTCTCAGGAACTTCTGAACAGAGGACTAGCTCTTTGCCAAATTTGATGTAAATCCATTCGGCAGTTTGGGCTGTAGCTACGTCAAAAGGTCCTATTGAAGTTTGCATGGGGAAAACACGTTTTGGGACCCCCCTTTTTTTTCAGCCCAAAACTTTCAGGATAGGAGCAGACCAGAGCTGATAATTAGTTTGGAAAATTTTGCGAAGATTCATCAACCGCCGCCAAAGTTATTCCAAAAAATGTTGCGGATTTCCTATGGAAAATAGGTCCGAACGATAACTACCTACTGGCGACCGCTAGTAGGATATATATATATATATATATATATATAACACACACACACAGGTTACAGGAGAGCTTTATATTTAGGCTTACATTTCACTAGTATAAAACCAGAGACATACAGCAGTTATGGTTATCGGAGCTAACTATAACTTGTGTCCCCGCAATGCACTGCTTATGACCTCACATATTAGATCACTCATGACACGGTCAGTGACATGATGACATTACTGTTCGGCTTCCCCCCTCCTTTCTTCAAAACAGGCTTCCCTGGGGTGGGGGTGGTGTCTGGGGCCGAGAATGGCCCTCCTCTTTTATTTTATTTTTTTTATGTTAAAAGTGAATGCCCTCGTGAGGTGGTGCTCCCTGCGGCACGGGGGGAATCCGCGCATCCCCGCCAAATTTTACAAGCAGACTTTGGGAGATTGCTGTGCCCCGGGGGGGATTCCATGTGGCACCCCCACCTCATTTTGAAAACAGCCCCTGGCAGGGGGTGGTCCCTGGGGCATAATTGTGCCGAAAGAGAGGGGCCCGTGCCCCCCCCTCTCTTAAACAAAATAAAATACAAAACACTGCAAGCTCCCAGGAACTGGCCCACCCAGGGCTATAATTAAAACAAGTTCGGAAGCCTGTGCTTGTTTTTTGTTTTTTGTCACGAATTTCGCAAATTTGCAGCAATTTAAAAAAAAAAAAATGTGCAAGCCTTTGCAAGGTCCCTTGGGGACCCCAAGACCAAAGCTTGGGGGCCAATGAATTCCTTCCCTGCCTCTTTTCTTTCAAAGTGTTTTGTAGGCGCATAGTCCGAAGATGCCTGCCAACACTTCCTGGTTGAAGTGTTGACAGCCAGTCAGAGCTCTCCATTTCTGTTCACTAGCTTGTTTTATTTGCTATTTAGCCATGGCCTCGGATATCACTATCTTTATTTTCTAAATTTGGCAACTGAACAGATTTACAACAAATAACTAAAAATGTGATCTGTGTAACCAAATCTACCTTCCTCACAATCTAGTGTTTTGGGCTGCAGGCTTGACTAAAGGCCCTATGGGATTCAACATGGGAAAAACACTTTTATTTTTTAACCTACACCCCCGGTCCCCCCCCCCCCCCGCCCTCCCTTTCTCGGGCCCCTCTTCACATATTGCCCCGAAATTTTCCATGCAGAAGAAGATTAGCCTGGGCAGTTTTGGGGGGGAAATTTCATGAAGATTCGTCAAATGGCACCAATGATATAGGCTAGTCAAAAACCCTTTTCGTATGGAAACATGGTCCTAACTATAACTTCCTACTGACAACCGCCAGCAGGTCATTTAAATATATAAAATATATCACATGTGCGCACAATGTTCAAGATCACCCCATTATAGATGGCCCCAACAGTTTTCTCTGTGTCCATTTGTATGCCTCCCTAAAAATCACATTCAGAGATGCCTCTGCTGAATAACTTCTATGACAGAAGTACTAGAAATTCAGGCCAATGGTGTATGTATGCATTATATGAGAAGGAGAACATGAGGGGGTCAAAGGGGTAGTGAAGAGAGGAGTGCGGTTTGTTACACGTACTTGAAACGCAATATTTTTCAAAGAAATCAACAAAAATGTAAGGCCAGAGGAGATGGAGTGATTTTGTTTTTGTCCGTGTGAGCATGTAATAATCCCAGGTAAAATCCAACAAACACATCACATTCCCCGACTGAAAGTACTTGACCCAACTATTTATTATAGAATACATATTTTAGGGTGTTGTAACACCCCAAATATCCTCTCGAGTTACACCCCTGCAAATAGCCATTCTATATAGTTTTGATTCCAAGTGATTCCTCTTTAATTCTCCTCCAGACACCGGCTGCCTTTTCATCATACTCTGGCACTTATTTTTTCATCCTTTATTTTGCTGAAATGAAGCACTACCTTCATACTCCCGATGTACACGTTTGTCTTTTTAATCGTAAACGCTAATAGCAGTAAGAAAATAATGGTACATCATAATAACTATGTGTTATTACTGCCATTGTTAGTGTCCATTGTTAGTGCACAGGACGCCACGTTTGACGTTGAACTCCATTAGCAAACAAATTGTCAGGAGAACTTGAATGTCCAGTTTCAGTCTAAAAGACCTTCCTGTCCTGAAAAAGGGATGCTCTGAAGAGCCACATGCAAGCAGGTATCACTGCAAGGCCTTATGGCAGCATTGAGAAACTCACAAATACAAATGCCTTGCTGTGAAAGAAAGATTTTCTGTTCATAAATCGTTATATCCTCCTCTAAACTTTACCCACAAACTTTATTATGGATGAGAGAAGATCCAGCGAAAGTAACTTCATGTGACGTGTGGCACATGATGTAGGTTAACTGAATTGTCGGTTCTTTGGTGCTAGTTGAATGAGAACATGTTTATCAGTTTGATTTGGTTACTTTCTGTATTTTCAGTTACTATACAAATGCTTTGAAACTCCAAATAAAAATATGAAACATACAACATAGTTATTAAATAATGAACACAGTAGGGTCTTTAAAAAAGCATTTTGCAACAAAAGAAAGGTCTTTTCATCAGTGGCTTAATTTGTGCTAGTGATGGCACGTGGGGAGCACCACCACTCATTTTTTTGTATTGATCAGATTTTGACCAGAAAGAGATAGTTAGAAAAGATGAAGGCGAAAGATTGAGACATGGCCTAAAAGAGGTAATGCATGGATGAAAAAAAACCTGCAAACATGAGTTAATGAGACAGTAGAATAGTGGAAGAAGAAGGCATGATGTGCACTTAAGAGTAGGCGGCCTTGATTTTTGGCAGTGCCGGCATTCAGCTGCACTGGTAATCGACTCTTAAGAATATCAGAGTTCCTGCACTTACAATTTTTGTTTCGTTTTTTGCTTTACAAATTATGCACTTGGCCCAGAGAAAAATGGCTGCAGATTGAAGAATTTAATGGTGGACAGATTAACGAAATCCTTCAATAGCTTTGTTTGTGCTGGTGATTGCAAATGGCCAACACACCAGCCCTCGGTTTTGGAGACCATAAATTATTTTTATCAGGTTTTGACCCAGGGTAAGAAAAAATACGGAACAAAGAAGGAAGGTGAGAAAGACAGGAAAACAGTGTAAAAAAGGGAGCAGGCAGGGAACAAGAAGAACCTACAAGAATTAAATAGGAAGTGTAAGGTGGTGAAAGAAGGAGGCAATCGGCAGGTAAATGACAGTTAGCTCCTAACACATACCTTAGGCCTTGCACTTCTTTATCGTCTTACAAATTGAGAACAGCATAGAGGCACGGCCTCCGGATTGAGGAAGTTAAAGTAAATCTATATAATTACTCATCCGCCGTTATAACATCGATGAAATGCTGGTTAGATAATCAAACTCTTCCTATGCTGGACACCAACCAAGCACAGACGCATAGAGTACTGACATTTTCTTTTCTATTTTTTTTTATTCAGATATCTAGTAATGAGCCAACCAAGCACGTTTTTTGCAGCACTTGGGTTACTGGTGGTTACTATGAAGTATCCATTTTGGATACAGTTGGTTATCATTAGGGGTGGGCGGAATTTGCGTAGTCGCGCTCCGCAAAGCTCTGTGAAACGGTAAAAATTTCAGCGAGCACGCAATAGTTCAGCCAACATGCGTAATTGCTCGTACCGCCCGTTTGCGATGCTCTTTTCCTGTTTGCGAACTCTGCGTGCTCAGGGAGATATATCTTGCGAACAAGCATTTTGAAAGCGCGAACAAGCAAAAAAAATCCACGGATCGCAGAATTTTTGGCAATTCCGCAGATCGCGGAATTTTTGGCAATTCCGCGGATTGCAGAATTTTTGGCAATTCCGCGTTCTCTGCGGAACGCGAAATGCCAAAATTACGCAAATTTCGCAAGCGAAACTGAATTTACTGCCCAGGCCTTCAGAAGTTCATTAGGGTCCCAGTGTTTGGTTCAGAATGTTAACCTGGATTTGCTAATGGGAAGGGATGTTTAATACCGTCTCAAAGGCAAAAGAGAGAGGTTTGGGCAAAAATGTATCTCAATTCACTGCCAGTCAATTAATATTTTGGCATTGGGAACCTTGCTACAGAGCCCGTATCTCAGAACTGACTGTGCATGTGACTCTTTGTGGTCATGGTTTTCGGTTGTTTGTGGGTACCCATAAATCCAAAATGTTTGGCAAGTAGGAACTGGGATTTTAGTTTAGGAGACAACGGTACCTTTAAAAAAAAATACTTTCCGGAAAGGCCTAGATGGACTTTCAGGTAGTGGCGTTACAAGGGCATGTGGCTGCAGGCAACATGACATCACAAATCCAAGTTGCAAGAGGAAATACCTCTGTGTTTTTCCTGGACTGGTAATGAGAAAATGGGATTTAGGGCAGAGTTGGAGGCGGAGTTCATTATGCTTAAAGCCAATAATGCTGCCTTGAAATGCTTCTCGGTAGGTTGTTCACCTCCTGTCTACCACTTGCTTCTCATCAATTTTTGATAGCTGGACCACAGTGATACTATCGCTCATGGGCTGTGTAGTTCCTCAAGATGTCATCCAAGAGACTTCAGTCAGCTATACCTTGTTCATATTCTTCCTGCTGAGTAGCCTTCTCCTGTGCATACATCAAGCACACCACCTCTCTTTTAATTAATCTGTAGCTTGGAGGAGGAGGCTTCTCCAGAGTGTAGGGTCAGCCCATGCCTGCAAAAATGAAAGTCACCAGTAGGGTCTTGCTGCCATCAAATGTCTTTTTCTATGTTTGTGCACATAATCTCTTTGAAGACCTGACAAATTAAAAAATACAGGCCCCAAGCCAACGAATTTTATTGAAAGCTGTGACCACGAGTGGGAAACCAGATCCACTAACAATGACATATGTACTTAAAAATGTCAAACACTTCTTCGTAAAGTGAGAAAAGACCCTACTGAAAAACGGAGGATAATTGTTTCCAACCACTCACTGGCAAATATTAATTTCTCTGAGATGTTCTTGATCCACATCTCTGTTCCTAGAAAATGTACAGCCAAACACAGGAAGGAGAAAATGGAAGTTCTGTTGCAGTGTATACAGAAACAGGTTTGAAAGTCAGCAGAGCAGAGGTAGGGACCAAGGATAAAATACATGCAGGCAGCCTTGTCAACAGAAGGAAAAAGATCACCTGCTTGGGATTCACCCTTTTGTACAGGTCCACCTGCTGTATCTATCATGGACATCATTTGACCTGCACATGGTCTCCTGGTGTACGTTTCTCTTTCTCTCTTCATCAGTCTCTTCCACATAATGTCAGCCTCCCAAACTAAATGCTCACAACAGAGGGTCCGGTGCATCGGCGGAAGCGTTGGTTAGGAGACTGGCGTTGCTCTCATTACAGACAGGACATCTACAGAGCGGTGTCTATACGCCGGGGAATCCGTAGAAACACACGCTTCATGTGATGCGTGTTTCAACAAGGCGGAACCCGGCACACATTATACAATATTAGGGTATGAACACCTAGTAGTGTAGATAGTTTTACTTGGTCCTGAAGAAATGCTCAGTATCGCTTTGAACACAATAGTATGAAACATGTCAAACAACATTATTTAGAGTAGGTTTCTTGCTTTCACGGACCTTCAAGCCTGATAAGCAACCACTCTCCTTCTTTTTTGTGAGGTGGGTTACCACTTTATTAAAATTTCCTTGTGGACTACCCAACCTCTTTTAAAATTACCTACACACATCTACACCCTTCACTATCATTCCCTAGGGCCCTCACACCCACAGCACCATACGGCAGGAACAAAAGATCCCTGCCAAAGAGCCCCTTTATGGGTGCCCGTTGGGTATTGCACCGCAGACCTGACGAGGGGCGAGCCCATATGATGAAGTCTGACACCTAGCTTGCTGGGTGTGTGAGGACTCTAGTTCCGAAAAGGAGGATCCCCCTCCTGTGTGCCTTCACTCACTTTCGTTTTCAACTGTCCAATTAGGTTTTTCTCCAGGGGAACTGCGTACTCCTTCTTTTTGATACTGTGGCACCTAACTATGCCAGAGTGCCCACCAAAGGCGGCTTTGCCTTTGAACTCGCCTTTTGGGCTAATACCCGAGTGCCTTCCCGCAATAGGGAGGTCACACCTCTCCCTACAGCAGGATTCTATTGTTTTCGGTCCTGGGAGTCTTTGACTCGCCTCCTCAGGTGGGCAGAATGCTGTCTTTGGGCCAATCCTGTGTGAGGCTACTAGATCAGCTTGGTCACAGAGTGGCAACTTTCTAAAAGTTGCTTTACTTTGATAGTGACAATAAATTCGACCTGGGCATCAGGTCCGGTTTAATACCACAATTAATGTTATACCTACCAGTACCCAGTTAGGTAGCCCCATTCCGAAATTATCCAGGCTGGGGTGCCAGCCAGTAACCTGCGTTAGCCAACGGAGCTACTAACTTTTCCACAGCAAAATGACAGCTTGATGGGTTTTGCTGCAAAGACCTATATCAACATGCATGTCCCACTTAACAATAGCTTCCTGCCTTCAGGCAATCTAGGCCTTCCAATAGAGGAAACTTGCCTATTTTGTTAAGGGAAGTGATGGCTTTGCCATTGGTTCGAAAGGCAAAGTCAAACAGACAGTGTAAACACTGCCCTTACAGTGTGCAGTGACAGGCTGTGAACCATTTTGTACTTTGTCACACAGGCTGGCTCAATCAGTGCTGCAGCCTTGGGGGGGTCATTCTACCCTACATGACTGTTGGTACCCTGGGTAACATATACTAGGGACTTATAAGTAAGTCAGGAGTTGCCAATTGGGGATAGCCAATTCAAAATAAACTTAGTAAGGTGTTAGAACACTGGCACTAAGGTCTGGTTAGCAGGCCTCTGAGCACTCCAAGTCGAAAAAACAGCAGCTAGTAGTCTAAATCGGGGCAAAAAGTGGGGGGAAACCTGCCTGCAAAAAGCCTGTTTCCTTACAGTAAGGATCCCAGCAAGAGAACGTTTGTAATATTACTCTCATAAAAATGATTGGTGTCACTTTTACGAGTGTATATTGTTATCTTTTTATATTTTTACCCTGCTTTGATTCAAATTTAGGGTACATTGTGAAAATCCCATGAAAGACTCCTGTGGATCTAATGAGTCTCCTGTGTTTAAAGTAACACGTTTAGTTCTGGGACTTTACACTTAATTTATTTCAGAAATTGTTGCTGCACCTCAATTAATTATAGAATTTGTAATTTTCCTGATGAAAAGCCAATGCATGTACAAAATGTATTGAGCTTACTTAGACTCCACCAAGATTCCATAATGTTCAGTAGCAATCAAAAAAAAGTTTTAACATAAAACATACAATCTTTGCAATGAGCAATCGAATGATTGATACTCAGAATCAGAATAAACTTTATTGCATCTAAATAAACAGACCATAAAAGTACAATTAAAGAAGATACAATAGATATCAAATAAGTCATTGTCGATGCATTATAAAGCAATTCATAAAGGAGCACTATGGGACCTTGGCATACTCCGATCCATGACATCTGAAGGGCAACAATACTTATCGAGTACAATTCAAAGGAAAAGGGAGGAGAACAGAAACCTCAACTAAGGGTCTGCTATGAGATTCACCCAACTTAGTTGCTATTTCTGAATGTCTGAGATGTACTGAGGGGAACAATAGTATGCTTGCCCTACAAGAGAGCAAGTTTGAGGTATTTGTCCTCCGTCCTGAGCCCCCTCCTGAACTCTACTGATAGATACTCAGAATTTGAAGAACTATAGGTCAGATTTATATAGTTGTGGAAAAGGTACTATGTTGCAACCGAGATGGAGTTCCCTCCCGGACAAGATAGTGGTCCGTTCTCCGAATTTAGTTGAGGATGGACCTTAAGTTTGGCCACGGTGGAGACTACTCAGGGAAGTAAGGGTCATCCGAGAAATGGCTACCTGTCATCCCACCTGGTTTAATTTAGATGGGCGGACATGTAGTCATTTTTTTGTTGTTTCTTACTGCCAGGTAAAACGTGACACTAAGAAACAGTTAACACATTGTAATGCTCCTACTCCCATAGGAGAAGTTTCCCATTGTGAGGAATGCATTCATTTATTTTCATTTCCCATTTCGGGATTTTCTTTTGGAAAGAATAATAGAATACTGTTTGCTAAAGGGCTGGGTCCTTGTGACGAAGTCCTGTAGCAAACAGTAAAATGCATTGGCGGAAACCGCTGTGACGGCAGTTACTGCTAATGCCTTTATAAATAACTGCCTGCATGGCGTTCATTTATAAGTTAGTTGGGCAGTCACTCCACCATGGGAACGTAGTAATTTACTCCATCCCGCACCCATTGGTCGTGGGCCGTAATTAAATTAATTTATGGTGATCAATACACAGTGGGATTTGGTTCAGACCACTGCAGCCATTGGTTTGAGACATTATCAGTCACATCTTCAATCGGCGAAGACATGTCTGTTTCATGATCATTCTTTTGGCTTTTAGAAAACCGCTTTCTTCTCTACTGCCTCAATGGAAAGTATGAGGGACTATTTTACATTCCAAAAGGGCACACGCTCATCACACTTTCTTCCACTTTTAATCCTTCTTTCATTTTATATATTAAAGAATCCCTCTTAGCTCTGGCTAGATTTTGCAGCTGTCTGCAGAAATATTGTTACCAATTCTTTAAAATGTAGATAGAGTGGACATTGACTTCATCTATAAGAGTATGACTTTCTCACTTTATGCTAGTGGCTGCTTAGTGTATCATTCTGCCTTCCAGGAAGGTTCCTATTGGAATTCATGATGAACCATTGTTCATCTGAAAAGTGCAGTCAATCATCACACTGTTGTCACATTTAATTCTTTTTCTCCTATGTGCATTCTATACAGGAAAAAAAACTTTTTGCTACTCTTTTTTTTTTTTTTTCTTCAAGCAATGGCAAAGCAAGCCCAGCATGCTTTAATGTGAGAAACAGCATTTATGCATGCAATGCTTGTAAGTATCTTTTGTAAAGGCCTGGTTTTACATATGTGACACATTAAAGCCTGGCTGGTTTGCTTTCCCAATGTTCATTTTTCTCTGTAGCAGCTATTTTAACTGACTTTAAAATAGCTGCCCACTGGCCGTTTCTCACGGTAGTTTGCTGCTTGGGCAGCCTTGCTTCAAGATTGCTGTGTGACCTTGTAAAACGTAAGTAAACCTACTTTGTATTAGGCTGTCTAAACTCCACAACCCTTTGTAGCTTATCCTATCACTACACAACTGACAGGTCCTTTTCATCCTGCCACCAGGCCAGTAGTGACTTTCAGCATGTTCAGTGTCTGCTTCTAATCTTGTCACCGGACTGCTGCTAGGAAACATTGGCAAAGCCAATGGAACTGCAATATGGCTCTAATGCAGCTATTGACTTTGCCACTGCTTATTTAAAAACACTGGTTAGAGCAAAGTGAGTTATAGTCGAGCAGAAGGCTCTCTGATGGCTGGCTCCTTCAGACTTGTTCCAGGTGCTAGTAAAGGGCAGCTCAGTTTGGTTCCGGCATGGGAAAAAATAATTCAATGTAACTTCTAGGATTGTCAGCCATGTTGGCAAAGGTTCATTTAGATATGCAACATTTATATATTTATAAAGTTTTGTATAGCGAGAACAAGACCCAGATGGGTATCAGTGCGCTTCACAATTTGGAATGTCTGCAGATACGAAAGGGGGTAAAAGAAAGTCATTTATGAATGCATGCAAGGGTCAGTGAAGAGGGGTTATCAAATAACATCACATTTAGATAATAAAAAAGCGTGCATGGGGAAGAACAAACATAACTTATGATAGTATAACCGAACAACTCTGTGCTTCACAAGTGATAGACTCATGTAGCAGTTAATCAAAGGGCGGTGAGTGAGACAGATGAGCCATGGTTATTTAAGGCAAGAAGTTGTTCATAAGGATTATCTTCACTTCCTTTTTAGGTTTTGCCTAGCGAAAGCTGCGCTCTGCGCAGCTTTTCGCGCAGGCGAAATCCTGTTGAGAACTGTAGGGTGCTTTGGGTCGGCCCTCGTCATTGATTGGCTGGCTCCGTAAACGGAGCCTTGCCATTGGACGAGGGGCCTGTCCGTCAATGCCGGACCAGACACGGGGGCGTTCCTGACATTCTTTGCCTTTTGCCGACGTCACGCGACGCCGGGAACGCCCCCGAGTCTGTTCCGGCATTGCCGGCACTTCTGCGTCTCTCCTCCCCCGTTTCCCGCCCCGTGACTGGCCGGCCGGCCAATCCTAGCGCGGCCGGCCGGCCGGAAGTGCCCGCCCCCGGCAGCCCGGGGGAAGAATGCCGAAGAGCCCATCGAGAAAATGACTGTGTGTCAGTCTGGCCTTTCCTGATAGCAGTATACGATACCAGCGCATTGCAGGAGTTCGGAAGGCCTGTTCAAGGGGAGCTTCATTTGCCAGCCCTTTGCGAGGTAGAGTTTTAGGCGAAACATCTTGGTTTCGTTCACACATTTCCCTTTCTTTTTAACTTGTATATGTTTTGGTCTCCTCTAAACCAGTCGATGTCAGAGGCAGCTCTTCTCGAGAACAGTGAAATCGATTCACTCAGATCAATGCAGCGCTTTAAGGTTCATTTCCAATCCAGAGTTTCTACACAACCTATTAGTTGCACATTCGGCCTCTCATCAAAATGGAAGTGATTTTCATGTCCGGGCTCTGCATAGGCCTAACCAGGAGGGATAAAATCTCTGTTCAAAAAAGTTTCTGGAGGCATGACTCACGCCCGCGTGCACGCCGGGCCAGCGTCCAGATGGAGAGCCGACAGCCACGCTTGACAACCCTACCAAGTACATAGTAGCCATGACGTCATACCGCATAGAACCCTCACTAAAGGTCGCTTTTCGGCGTAAGGGTTGTTGTGTTTAGATGAAAAATAAGCTTTTTGATGAAAAATAACGACCATTGCGCTCTCGAACCCTCCCTTCCCCTTCTCTCTTTGTAAACCATACACTAATTTTTTTTTCTCCAAAAGCCACGGATAGCGCGGGACCTCCCTGCAGGAAGCCGTGTTTGTTTTCGCGGGCACTGATAAATCACACACTGCTCGCAGCGTCTCCCGTCCCCGTTCCCGCCCCCCTCCCGCTGGTGACCGTGCTTTCCTGTTGTCTCAGCCAGGCCCGCTCCCCGCAGACTCCCCTCCCCCTGCTGAAAGTTCCAAGCCCATGCTTTTAATGAAGATAGACTACATACACGCCTAGAAGGCAAAGCAGTGTTGCTTAAAAACGAGGATTGGGATATAGCTGTCTGACATGATTCAGGGGCATCTTGGGAGTTAGGAATATGCCATGTGACATTCAGGAAAATTTACAGCCACATCTGTGACTTTCCCATTTCCGTCCATATTCCACCATATTACACAGTAAATGGTATTACAGCCCCATCACAATTCGGTAACAACTCAGCTGATAAATCTTAGGGACTTGAAGATTCTCATTTAACGGTGTGATTACCATGCAATTTACTGGTGGCTAAAAACCTAGGCCTGGCTAAAGCCTTTCCTGAGACAAGGAGCGACGTAATTTAATTTTTGAAGTTTTGTGTGGTATGTTATAGATTCAGATGAATAGCGTAGCATTTTATGTACGTGCATGCATTGTGTTCCTTGCTTAGGTGTGGTGCTTGCTTTAATTTCCCGCTGTTCCCACCCCCTCTCCTGCTCGCAGCGTCTCCCGTCCCCGTTCCCGCCCCCCTCCCGCTGGTGACCGTGCTTTCCTGTTGTCTCAGCCAGGCCCGCTCCCCGCAGACTCCCCTCCCCCTGCTGAAAGTTCCAAGCCCATGCTTTTAATGAAGATAGACTACATACACGCCTAGAAGGCAAAGCAGTGTTGCTTAAAAACGAGGATTGGGATATAGCTGTCTGACATGATTCAGGGGCATCTTGGGAGTTAGGAATATGCCATGTGACATTCAGGAAAATTTACAGCCACATCTGTGACTTTCCCATTTCCGTCCATATTCCACCATATTACACAGTAAATGGTATTACAGCCCCATCACAATTCGGTAACAACTCAGCTGATAAATCTTAGGGACTTGAAGATTCTCATTTAACGGTGTGATTACCATGCAATTTACTGGTGGCTAAAAACCTAGGCCTGGCTAAAGCCTTTCCTGAGACAAGGAGCGACGTAATTTAATTTTTGAAGTTTTGTGTGGTATGTTATAGATTCAGATGAATAGCGTAGCATTTTATGTACGTGCATGCATTGTGTTCCTTGCTTAGGTGTGGTTTGAAAAAATAAAGATGAAATCATAAATTAGATCATGGCAGTGAGCAGCAAGAAAACAATGTCCTGAAAACATAATGTGCTTATAGTATTTCGGAAGGGAAGGAATATGTTTATCTCAAGCCATTGTGAAGGACGAGCTTGCTATTGGATTATGTTTTAGTCATCTGGTTGGGAACAGGGCTTTAGTTGGCAGCCAGTGTCCTTTCGCTGTGTTTTTTAAAATATAACCCTTCAGTATTTTAAGAAATTCTCCATTTTAGTTATCCTTTACTTAGCTGTTAAGGGGCCCCCTGCTCTATGCAACCCAATCAGCCATAGCCTTTTAAAACTGCATTCTGGGACTTATCTCTGCCTGGTTTCTTACTGTTTCGTGTTTTGAATTGTGCTCAATGTGTGCGCTTAGACACTGCAGGTTTTTCTGTTCAGAGCACTTTATCGTGCTATTGTACTTCGGTTTAAGCAGGCTGACTTTAGAGAGCGTTGATTGTCATTGAGCAAGGAGGGGCAGAGGTAAAAGTGAAACTCTATGCTTGCGAGTTGGAGCTTCTGCTTTAAAGTTTTGCAAAGCATGTGCTGGAGTTAATGGAAGCACCCTTTGCATGTTTAGAATGGACATTCCGTCTGTGAAGATTCCTCGTGCTCTTGCTCTCAACAAATCCTTAAGAATTTCTATTCCGGTAGAACCCGCATCAAAAGAACATTATCAATGACATACTTTGTATTTTATTTGTATGCACTTTTATTGGCTTTGATGACCGAAATAAAGTTCATAGAATGGAATGGAAATGGTATTACATACTGAGTTACATGCTCCACCGATGCACCCACCGCACAGCTCCACTGATGCACCCACCACACAGCTCCACCGAGGCACCCACCACACAGCTCCACCGATGCTCCAACTAAGCTCCACCAATGCACCCTCCACACAGCTCCCCCAATGCACCCACTAAGCTCCACCGATGCACCCACCACACAGCTTCACTGATGCACCCACCACAGAGCTCCACCGAGGCACCCACCACACAGCTCCACCGAGGCACCCACCACACAGCTCTACCATGCCCCCACCACACAGCTCCACTGATGCACCCACCACACAGCTCCACAAATGCACCCACCACAAAGCTCCACTGATGCACCCACCACACAGCTCCACCGACACAGCTCCACCGATGCACCAACCACAGAGCTCCACCGATGCACCAACCACAGAGCTCCACTGAGGCACCCACCACACAGCTCCACTGATGCACCCACCACCCAGCTCCACCGATGCACCCACCACACAGCTCCACCGACACAGCTCCACCGATGCACCCACCACACAGCTCCACCGATGCAGCCACCACACAGCTTCACCGATGCACCCACCACACAGCTCCACCGATGCAGCCACCACACAGCTCCACCGACACATCTCCACCGATGCACCCACCACCCAGCTCCACCGATGCACCCACCACACAGCTCCACCGATGCAACCACCACACAGCTCCACCGACACAGCTCCACCGATGCACCCACCACCCAGCTCCACCAATGCACCCACCACCCAGCTCCACCGATGCACCCACCACTCAGCTCCACCGACACAGCTCCACCGATGCTCCCACCACCCAGCTCCACCGATGCACCCACCACACAGCTCCACCGATGCAGCCACCACACAGCTCCACCGACACAGCTCCACCGATGCACCCACCACCCAGCTCCACCGATGCACCCACCACACAGCTCCACCGACACAGTTCCACCGATGCACCCACCACACAGCTCCACCGATGCACCCACCACACAGCTCCACCGATGCACCCACCACACAGCTCCACCGATGCACCCACCACACAGCTCCACCGACACAGCTCCACCGATGCACCCACCACTCAGCTCCACCGATGCACCCACTGCTTGTGCCCCTGTTGCCTGCTTGTGCTGTGTGGGTGTGTGTGGAGGGCTCTGTGTAGCTGTGTGTGTGGGAAGCTTTGTGTGGCTGTGTGTGTGGGAAGCTTTGTGTGGCTGTGTGTGTGGGGGGCTGTATGGGTGTGTGTGTGGGGGGGCTCTGTGTGTGTTTGTGTGTGTCATTTGCGAGAGATAAAGCTAGTGGCATTGTAAATGGCAATGCCATTTATTTATGTTAAAAAAACATAAATAAATATAATGTCAAGAGCAATGCCAATAGCTCTAACTTTAACAAAGGCAAAACCATTGCATTGTAAATGCTTGTTAAAACAAGCTGTTGATTAGATTCTGCGGACTTCCGGTGGGAGAGAGTTCCCGATCGTCAGGGCGGAACCTGAGAAAACTCTGTGCTTCATTCTCTTTTTGCGTAAAATCTGTTTCAAAAGGAAAGAGTTTGCACTTCTTGATGGTCTTCCCTCACCTGATAGTTCTAGCTTTTGCTCCAGGTAACAGGGTGTATGGAGATGGAGGGCTTTGTGAGTCATGCAGGCAATCTTTAGTTGTATTCTTGCTTCAAATGGCAACCAATTTAGGGATTTTTGGATGGGGAAATGTGATCATTTCTCTTTGTATCCATAATCAGTCTGGCTGCGGCCCTTAGTGGTGCCAAGGTATATTTGGGGAGGCCACAGAGCGTAGCAATGCCATAGTCCTGCCTCGGCAAAACAAGCGCTTGAACCACCTGCTTGAGGTCATCTTGTGGAAGGAATGGTTTGAGATTCCAAAGTATCCTCATCTGGTGGTTAGCACCCTTGCGTACCATACTGATATGATTCTTCATGTTCAGGTGCGTGTCTAGGGTGATTCCGAGAGCTTTGGCTAAGTCAATAATACAAGGAGAGCAGTTGAAGGCTGTGAGGAGTTTCATCCAGTAGTCTATCTTGGGGGTGTGATTAGGCTTTTCGCTGAGGGGAGTAAACGAATCCCATGAGGCATTGTTCTTGGTGCTAAGAGTAAGTGCTTCGAGCCTCCAAGTAAGTTGGAGGAGACACAATCTGTATGCTGACAGAAGAGCCATCTTAGAGTCATGGTCAATACTGATGAGTTTTGTTTTCTTTTTAAAGAAAGCAGCCAGATCGTCACATGAAGGAGAGGCGTCTCCTGGTACTAGGTGGTTGGGTGCTTTCTTGGGTCGGTTTGAGGCTTGGTTAAGTTGGGATCTGAAGTAATCAGCCTTGGCATTCTTGATTTTTTTATTATAGGAACACCTTACCGATCTAAGGACTTTTAAGTGCTCCGAGGAGGGCTTGGATCTCCAGGATTGATCCACTGCCCTTAAGTTGCGGCATTCCGAGTTTAGATTATTGTTGAATCAAGATTTGGTAATGGTGGAAGATTCATGTTTTTGTTGTTGTGGCGCTATGGAATCAATGATATTAGAGATAGTTGAGTTATAGAAGTCAGTGAGATCAAGAACATCTGTCATGTTGGTTTGTGAAGACAAGGTGAATTTACAGTTGGTTGTTGGATCCTCCAAGTTGATATTTCTGAGGTCCCTTTTCCATTGCTTAGTTTTCTTCGGTTGATCCTTCCTCAGTGCCACATCCATGTTAATAAGGAAGGAGACGATGTAATGGTTGGACCAGTCACATGGGGTAATGTCATCCAGTGTGATGGTGTTTCCTTTTGATATGATGAAGTCAAGAATTTCTCCTTTGTTATGAGTTGGATTGTCAAAGAATTGGATAATCTCGTGATCCAATAAGAATGATTTTCGGCAGGTTACCGCATGGTCATTAGGGTTAGACGAGTGAAGGTTGAAATCACTGAGGAAGACTTGTGACACTGAGGAGTCGATATTGCAGGAGATTATTTCCATTATTTGTCCAATGAAGGAGAGATTGTCTCCCAGGGGTTGGTAGAACGTATGAAGTTTGTAAACCGGTAGGTGGTTACTTGCAATATGTTACGTTAAGGTATTTGTAGAGTGTGCGATTACCCCAAAGGCTGTCCTGGTGCTGAAATATTCACATAGGTGAATCAGTTTCTACTAAGATGCTGAGTTTAGTCAGAAGTAAGAATTTGCCATTAAATGAGCATATTTTTGATATTCCAAAATGTCCCTGATTTTGTTTTGCTATGTCCCTTCTTGATAGCCTAGAGATACTTCATCATTTGTATTAATGTGTGTGTGTGTGTGTGTGTGCGCGTGTGTATATGTGTATTTATATGCATGTATGTATATATATATATGTGTGTGTGTGTGTATTACGACAGTGTTGAATTATGGCAGTAGATATAGAGAAAAGAGTAAGGAGAGAAATATTGGAACAATGAAGAACTGCTATAGCAGGGATTTAAGTTTCAAAAAAGCAGTTTATTTCTCCTTTTTTATGGTCGGGCTATGACAGCACAGCTGTCATCATGCAGTTATGTGAGAACCACTATTTTATTTATTTATTTATTTATTTATAAAACTTATAAAGCGCACTGTCGCCTTGCAGGCATCCTGGCGCTGGTGCTCCAAAGACGTGAACGGAGGGAACAGCAGTAAATCAGCCAACTCAAACCATAGGGAACAGCCAAGTCTTCACGGATTTTCTGAACGGGAGAAGTTTATCCAATTGCCTAATCTCCCAAGGTAGACTGTTCCAAAGTTTGGCCGCAGCCACCCCAAAAGATCTTCCCCCTGCCCTGACTTTTTTAAATCTAGGGACTCTCACCAGGCGTGCTGACGAGGAGCGCAGTTCCCTGACAGGGGTATACCATGCAAATTTAGCTTGCAGCATTCTGGGTCCAAGCCCATGGAGGGCCTTAAAAACAAGGCAGAGAGACTTAAATCGTATTCTCTGCCTAAGGGGGAGCCAATGAAGTTCGGCCAGGGCCGCGGATGCTGATGTCCTTCTAGGCCACCCCAAGGCCATTCTGGCCGCCGCTGATTGAATTCTTTGAAGCCTATCAAGCAAGAGACTGGAGCAGAAGTGCATTGCAATAGTCGAGTCTACTCAGAATTGTACATCTGGCCACCAGGGCCCGAGCAGAGGAAGGTAAAAGTGGCATGATCTTACGAAGGGACCTAATCAGGGCAAAGCAGGAGGATACCGTTTTTGCAACCTGAGCCTCCATAGACAGCTTGTTGTCCAGCATAACACCTAGGTTGCGCACTGTTTTAACAGGAGAAACCCTAGTGGCAAATTCTGGGGGCCAAAGATTATCAGGGAGAGAGTACGGAATCTTGCTCCCCGAATAGAAGAGCAATTCAGTTTTACCTGCGTTGAATTGCAGGTAGTTAACCTGTACTAGAGAGGGGCTTTGACTCAGTGCACATGTCGCGAGACGGGAGCAAATGTTTTGATTGGGCAGAAGCTGTGTCTTCCACAAAGGAAGCTCGAAGCACTTGCCCGCCACACAGCTGTTATTATGTTGCTTATTAATCTAGAAGCCTAAGCTTGAACTTTCGAGGGCACACACATGACATTGGGGTGCTAGTAAAGTGTCTTAGATAACTAGAGAATTTGTTATTTTTCTCTGCTAGCAGCACATATGGGAGGAGGGCAGCCAGACATGGATTTTCAGGTATGACTTGACAGTGCAATTGTCAGCTGACCTTTTAATCTACATCATTATTATCCTGCAGTTCTTTGCTTCCACGCAATTACATATTCTATTTACTTGTAATACTTCAAATTATCATAAACCACTCCTTTAAAGCCAGACATATTGGCGTTTCCAATGCTTGTTTGATTTATAGCCAATAATGATCACAAACATCGGAAAATATTTAATTTCTGAATTAAGTCTTAATTGTTTTTGTGAATTTTGAGGAGTTTAGAGATTCTTTTCACTTGTGTGAAATGACTCAAAAATAGTTAACTTGTTAGTTCCATTTCTGCATAATTTAGGTGTTTTGGATTGATTCCCCCATTGCGCCGCGCCACGCCACTCCATGCCTCTCCTCACCCCTCCTCTTTGACACTCTACAACATGCCCCTACACCCAATGCCCCTTCACTCTACGACGTCCCCCTTCACTCTACGATGTCCCCCTTCACTCTACAACATGCCCCTACACCCAATGCCCCTTCACTCTACGACGTCCCCCTTCACTCTACGATGTCCCCCTTCACTCTACGATGTCCCCCTTCACTTTACGATGTCCCCCTTCACTCTACGATGTCCCCCTTCACTCTACGACGTCCCCCTTCACTCTACGACGTCCCCCTTCACTCTACGACGTCCCCCTTCACTCTACGACGTCCCCCTTCACTCTACGACGTCCCCCTTCACTCTACGACGTCCCCCTTCACTCTACGACGTCCCCCTTCACTCTACGACGTCCCCCTTCACTCTACGACGTCCCCCTTCACTCTACGACGTCCCCCTTCACTCTACGACGTCCCCCTTCACTCTACGACGTCCCCCTTCACTCTACGACGTCCCCCTTCACTCTACGACGTCCCCCTTCACTCTACGACGTCCCCCTTCACTCTACGACGTCCCCCTTCACTCTACGACGTCCCCCTTCACTCTACGACGTCCCCCTTCACTCTACGACGTCCCCCTTCACTCTACGACGTCCCCCTTCACTCTACGACGTCCCCCTTCACTCTACGACGTCCCCCTTTACTCTACGACGTCCCCCTTTACTCTACGACGTCCCCCTTTACTCTACGACGTCCCCCTTCACTCTGACATCCCCTTCCACCCTACAACGTCCACCTCCACTCTAACTCGCCCCATCACTCAACTCTACTCTCGCACTCTGCCACTCCACAACACTCTACAATTCTCTTACCCAAACTGGGCAACTCTGCAATGCTCTACTCGACTTTACCATAATCTACACATCTCCCTCTGTGCCACTCCATGCTAATTTACTCCACTCTGCGACACGCTACTCCATTCTACTCCACTGCACTTTAACACTGTGCCACTCCACTCTACTGTACTCTGTGGCACTCTTCAACACTTTACTCCACTCTCTGCCACTCCACTGTGCCATTACTGTACTCGGTGGCACTCCACAACACACATACCACTCTACAGCACTCAACTCTATTCCACTCCACTATAATCTGCTCCACTATATACCACAATACACAACTCCACTCTGACACTCTATGCCACTCCACTGTACGTCACCCACTCTTTGAAACTCTACTCCACGACACACTACAACAATCTATGCCACTCCACTCTGACACCCAACTCCACTTTACACCACTCAACTTTGCGACACTCTGAGCCACAACATTCTGTGCCACTTCACTCTCCTTATGCCCATTCACTGTGTCCCTCTACTATACTTGACAATCTACTACCTCCATGACACCCCAAATCATTCCATGACCCTCTATTCCGCTCTACCCCACTTCACACTATACTCCACTCTGCCTCTCCATGCCACTCTACTTCTCTCTGTGCCACTCCACTCTACAATAGTCTATGCCACTCTACTATACACCACTCTACTCCACTGTATGCAACTCCCTCAACGCCACTTGCTATACTCCATAACACTCTGACACTGTACTGTCTATGCTTCTCAACTCTGCGACACTCAACTCTGACATTCTACGGCACTCTTTTCCACTGTACACCACGCCAGTCCACTCTACACTTCTCTGATCCAATCTGCGCCATTCCAATCTGCAGCACTCCACTTCACTCTGCTCCACTATACTCTGCGCCACACTCTACTTTCTAAAGACAGTGGTCCCTAAACAAGGATTAATGTGAGCAGACAATAAATATAGACCCAATCAATACTATATTTTTACTGCTATCCAGCCGACAGGGGTATTTTAATATGCAGTTAGTTAAATAAACAATAAATGTAACAAAGAATAATTTAAAGTGGGACACAAGCCTGCATCCAACCTCTCATAACATGAAACAAAACAGAAAGGCTCAGAGTTTCTTGTTTGTATGAGACAATTTTTGGTATGATAAACAAATTACACTGGGGACATCATTACACATAATTAGTCTCAAATAGGAAAGAGTATATGGTGTACAACAAGTCGACAGCGTTTTGATCCTTACAGAAGACATAGGATCTTCATCAGGACATTATCATTGTTTGCCTGCATACGTTTTCCTGTAATAACTGAAAACATAAGAAGGAATAGAAGACGAGGAAAAAGACCAGAAGAAACAATAAAAGAATTAGCTCGTGCAGAAAGCAGTTTAAATAAACAGTTTTAAGTGCTGGTGAGGGCGACCTCTATGTCAAACCGACGTGAAAGATTCGCTTGTGAGTTGCATAAAAATCAGAGAGGGGATCTTGTAGTGTGTTTATCTAGGTACCTGAATCGATATTCCTATTCTTTGCCCTTGTCCGGTTATAAATCAATAATATCCCTACAACGGCATAGAAGCCCTTTTCATAATTCAGTCATAGCGCATGCTGTCACATTAAGCATGCCTATTCCTCCAGCCCCCTAGAAAGCACACCGAGTTCTTAAACAAATCCAAGCCTCCAGCAACCTGGGAAATCCCAGCTGCTTTGTTTTGATTTCGTCCGAGAACTCCTGTAAAGCACTGTAAGAACGACCAGTTCTTAGTGACATCTTTATTGACGTCTTATGTCCAGCCTTACGTCAAACCCGGCACCTTTCAGGTATAAATATACCAACGTTGCCTTAAGCAAACACACGGTGGTGATGAATCTGGAGCAGCTACTACTTGCCTGAGAGCCTAGCTGATGCGAGAGCCCACGGACGCTGCCCCTCCCTTTTGACGCGCTGAGAAAGACGCTGTCTTTTCTCTTGCCGAGAAATCCAGCCTCCGGCGTTTCCAGCTTAACTTTGCGGGTGACTGGGATACCGAGTCCTGAGAGAGAGATACCAGCCCTCCTGCCTTCTAATACCCAGGTACTGAACTGACTAAACCCTTACAGAGAATTCTTGAGTCAGATTCTTGGCAAAACAAACTTAACTTAAACTGCTACTTACTTACTCCTTCCCACGTATTAGGCTTAGGTCAGGTACACCGGGGTAGGCGTAGTTAGAAGCACCAGTTGAGTACGATTAGTCAATGTATATATGTATGTATCTATTTTATCCATTTTAAAGTATCATATGGCTAAGAAACCATATCAAAGCTTTTACAGTATTATTTCATAATCCTGCTTTTACTGTATGCACTTTACTTAACTATACGTATTGAAATTGTAGCAATTCATTTCTCTTGTATGAGGAAAGAGACTGCTCAATAAATAACACCTTTTATTGAAAACGACGTCTCTTTTTCTCTGCAATCTGGTGAAACTAAGTATGCACTTATTGACTGAGTGAAATAGCTGTCTTTTGTTTTCACACGACTCTAGAGATATACTCTTATTCAGGGAGAGCAAAGTTGTCATGTTTTATGGTTGTCAGAAACTAAATCCCTTCTTGTCTATCCAGGGAGATTAAAACTCTTCCTCGCTTATTCGAGAAAGTTTCTAGTGAACTCTGAGCTAGCTGGCAAAAAACGTAAGTCTAATATAGTCAGTAGAGACCTAGTTAACCTCAGTCCTACGTCTACACTACTGAAGATATTATTCCAATGCGCAGAGCCTATTGGGACTATAGGAAGTACACTTCAATCTGGGCACTTGTTGTTCAACAAGGATACGTCTGACCAAGAGTCCAAGAATTACGAGCAACTAAAGTTAGACGCTTGTGGTGATAAATTACGCGAACCGGCAGATAACTAGGCGCGTGCTGATATAACACATGAGACTAGCAAAGAGCTAGTAGGATGCTTATGTCACAAGAACATGCGCCGCAGAGTAAACAAAAAGATATAAAATGCAAATGGTAAAACCGTGCTAGTGGTAAAGTGCGTGTGAAGACAATAAGCAAGCATAATGGAGTTTGGAAAGGTATTTACAATAGTACCTTGTTTAGGTCAAGATGACTTGGAGGAGTTTTGTCCCAGGCGGAGACCGATTAGGTCCGACACGTAAGGGCTGGGTCACAGTCGAACTGAGTGAAAAAGAACCAAGTAATGTAGACAATAGGAAAAAGGTCATAGCGCCTGACATTTCGAGGAAAGAAGGAACAGAGCTTACCTAATTAAGGAACTGTAACAGCCTAAATATGCTACCGGACGTCAGGTGCATTTGGAAGGCAGGTAGGTTAGAGCCGTGTTCGCGGTCTCTGAATTGGAGTCGGGAAAGCTTAATGAGAGAGAGTATGTGGGGCCTGTTAAGAAGAGTGATACCACAGAGAACAGGACAGTAACGGAAGTAGTGCACTAGGGCTTACCTATTTTGATGGAAAGCAGAGTATCAGCAAGCCAGAATATCAGAGCCGCATGGGTGGTCTCAGAGGCCTGGGTGCGGAGTCGCAGCAGATCTAAACAGCAAGAGGGTAATGGTTTGGAGTGCTGGGATGGTGGAAAGGGATCGGGGTGCAGGGCGCGCTTACCTATGATCAGCTGCTGTTACAGCATGGACTTCCTGTCTGCACCAGGGAAAGGGGTGTTTGATATGCCGGAGAGGCGGTAGGTTAAAAAGTCAATAGACTAATTGGATGATAGGCTCACGTGGAATAATTAAGATAGTGACAAGGCAGCGTAAAGGAGAATGGATGAATCAAAGGAAGATGTAAAAGAATTTAGAAGAAAGATACTTTAAGGACCATATTAAAATACCCCTGGATAGCGGTAAAAATATAGTACAGATTGGGTCTATATTTATTGTTTGCTCACATTAATCCTTGTCTAGGGACCACTGTCTTTAGAAATAGTTGAAATGATTACCCAAGGTCCCTGACCGACTTTATTTGGGTCCCCTTGTTTTCTATAACATTCTACTCTGCTCTACACTTTACTCTGCGCCACACTCTATGCCATGCCACTCTACTATATGCCACTAACTTTTAATAATGCTGAAAAGCAGCCAGGCCGATGTAAAACGTGGCTAAAACGTTGTCAAAGCCATTATCTCTTGCATAGGTGAAACAGATTGGCTTTGCCAGTGCTTGGTTTTCTTTTATAAATTTCTAATGCATAGTGCTACTCTGCAAAAACCTGCTACATTTTGTCGCACTGTGCTAATTTATTCCTTTTCTTTAAATTTTTTGTTCTACTCAGTCATTCCAAACAACTATCTGCTTTATTAGACGTCAGTGGGTTTCTTGCATTTCTGGAGCTTGTGTCTCATTGTTTTTCTTTTTTGTTGTTGTCTAGGATTTGGATTTTTAAGACTGGGCTAGTTAGCTGTCGCTCCCCTGATTTCTTGTAAATAACGCCATAACATACATTAAAGGGCTTTGGGCCAGCCATTTCTGCAATTGTTTGGCTGGAACCGTTAACAACATTTTTTCAACCAACCAGCACAAAGCAAATTTACAATGAAGCAATGCTACCCCCGCCCCTTTCATATATTGCCTTGCTCACAGTGTCTTTCACATTTTGTTTCAACCTCTAGACTACCCATTCGATAATTAGGATGTTAATCATTTGGAGTCAGGACATTTGACATTATCAAATACCACGTCTTCTTTGCGTTTATATAATAAATAAATTAACAAACCAAGCTCCTGCACTGATGTTAAATTTTAAAGGGGCATGCTGATGAACGACGAGGCACACAGTTTCCGCCTTCCCTCCTTATGTGAATATTTCGGAGATGGTTGATAATCGCTGATCTACCAGCGGTGACAACAATTTGCGTGGGTAGGGGATTTTTGGAAGAAAAAAGAAGCATTTGCAGTGCAATAGATATTGCATTTACGAGGGTTTGAGCTATTGGCATTGTAAATGACAATGCCTTTTATTTATGTGTTGTTTTTAAAGCAGATAAATAAAAGGCAGTGTCATTTACAATGCCAATAGCTTAAACTCTCGCAAATGCGAGACCTATTGTATTGCATTGCAATTGCGTTCAGCGCCCTTGCTATAAAGATTTTTTTTTTAAATGATTGTGTACTACCTGCAGCCGCAGGCAGGACCACGCTATTTGAGAAAATAGCACTTGGAGTCTGTAATTAAAGCCTACCTAGTAAAAACACGCGTTACATTGTGTCCTCTTGTGAGGTTACAAATTAAGACAAGGCAGTACTAAGTAGGGAGTACTAAGCCTATTAACCAATAAAAAACCACAGTTTACACTGGACAATGACCCAAGCCAATGAAAAATATGGGCGGAGAGTTGGAGGAGCTTCAAGTCCATACCTTAATATACGATGCCTCTCAGACCAGCACATGTGCTGCCCCGGATCGGCCTAAATACAAGATAAGGAAACTTTAGGTCAGCAAACTGACATCTAGGTTCCCTTTTATTAAAAATAAATAAACATAGACTAGCTTCCAAACTAGGGGCGATTGCAGAGATTTTGGTGTATTTAGTATTGTGACAGTGTTACTACTTTCCTTTGTTTAATCGTTTGTGCTACAGCTGCCAAAATTTGAGTAACACATGCCGCTTTTTTGCATCCGCATTATTTGTTTTCCATCTTGCATCGGCCACATTATAAAATGCTTTGTCATTAAGGATCTTAATTAATAATTATCACTGCTCATATGTAGGCATTCCTGTTTGCAGTTTCTATTTTTGGTAAATTCTGGTGGGGTTTTGTCAGTGTTTTCAAGTGATTTCAATACCTTAAACAGTGGTTATCAGTGGTTACACATTTTCGCGCCACTAAAAACAACAGAAGCCGTGTTTTTCCAGTGTTTATGGAACTTTTTGATTTTATTATTGCTTGCTTTCTGCACTGATAGTGAATGGTATATAGACAATATATATAAGGTCCAAATACGTTTTTACAAATCAAACTTATTGTAGTACACCATAAAATACTTTTACAGTGAGTCTTTGGTCATGCACACTCACTCTTTCCTTCTCACATAAACTTTTATCTGTGAAAAGGCCCTCTCAACATTGGCATTGAGACAGGCAACGCCAAAATAACCAGTACACAATCTGCTAACTGTTGCCACATGGCTAATATAGCACTCATGGCGGACTGAGAACCACCAGCTAAGTGACTCCGTTGTGCTGACTCTTTCTTTGATGCCACACAAACCATAAAATGAGAAATATTTGCATTCTAGTTTCCACGCATAACCAAGCAGTGCACCAGAATGGACTATAAAGTCAATTGCATTCTTCATTTACTCTGAACATTGGAAAGATGCTTTTAGCATACCATCTAACAAGTGGCAAGGATCTCTTACAGGGAAGTGCTTCAGCTCAGGTATTGATTTTGACAGGTCACCACGCAACTTTTTCACATACGTAGCAGAATCACTGCAAATAAAAACAATATCACTCCAATCCTTGTTAACTTGGTAGGAACTTTTTGCAGCTGCATTCCAAGTGACACTGCGTTCCATGTTTTTCAAAAGTCTGGTGTCATGTTTTCACCAGTATCCCAGATGCTATGTGACTGCACTCTTTTCACATATACCTGTCACTAAACCTTGCATTGAATGTTTAAATCCTGGGGTGTTTGGCAATTTATCTACTATCAATACTGGCTCACTGGCAATGGGGGCTGATGTATCAAGGGTTTTTACCCTTTCTTTGTGGGTAATGTGATGTTACATATTGGGAAAGATTCTTATGAAACCTACATTTTTCCTCTCAGTGAAAGACTAAACGTAGCCAAAAACAAATATGATTTTGATATTTCCTGTTTCTCTACAGTTTATAAAATAAATAAACACCACCAAAAACATGCTTCTAACCCCTGTATCTTTACATTAAAGACACCAAAACTAAAAAAAAGGAATAAGGAACAATATTTTAGTGACATCCCTAAAAAACAAAACTCAAGCAGAATGTTAGCCCAGTTTTTCTTACTGCTACCTTGTATAACAAAGTTACATTGTATTGGCCCCTTCAGGAAGAAATAAAAATGACTCTTTCACTCCCCTTTTCCTTTCTTTAAATGGCATTTAGTTTGTGGTTGTGCAGGTTTTTTTTCCAGTGTTTATATGTTTACACTGGTGAGGGCTATTTCCCTTCCGTGGGATTTTATCAGTTAATATAAGTTTAAACCTAAAACCGGACAGCCTACTCATATGGCATACTCTGCGACAAACACAGTTATCTATATTCCCTGCAAATTGGTTATCCAGCTCCCTTTTATTCATTTCATCAACTTTAGAAGGTCCAGCGTCTGGGTGAGCCTGCAGAATGCATTTTAACGTCTGGGACTGGGAATAAGTGCATCCGAATAGAATAATCCCTAATGAAATGTCTATATGCGAAGACCACCCTGCTCATTTGCCCTCATGGCATCATCTTCAGAAGAAAGAAATACTTCTTGGGCCACTTAACATTCAAATTAGCAGTCTACAGGCAGCACCTATATCTGCAGCAGATACATTTGTATACGGAGTTATCTTTATGGCTCAGCAATCCTCCTAGCTGCCAGGCCAGGCCAGAATCAGATCACTGCATTCTTGTTCATAAAACAGTGCTTGTTTGCTAGCATAAAAAATATCAGGTGAGATGTTGCAACTAGCATTACTTTTTAGACGGTTTTTATTTTTTAAATCAAATTAGCAGTCATCTGTGGCCCATGGATGTTTCCACGTGGCTAATGTGTTTTAGGTATATTTAAAGATATTACGTTGGCTCATCGCGGGTATGAATCAAGGTGTTCTGATGTGCAGTAGAAAAACTGTTGATGCGGTGATTAAAAACCAAGGCAACACTAGACATATGTGCTTATTAACACAACAGACAGCTGCAGGGGTTATATTTATACGGTGATGTACTGGTAGGCATTCATAGGAAGTTAATTGTTTATCTTCTTTGAGACATGCCTATTACCATATTTCAGACTGCGCCAACGAAGAGCACGTGGGTTTACAGAAATTAGTATTTGGGTAAGAAAAGTACTACAAACATAACACGGGTGCTTTCTTTTATCACAGGAATGCTCAGGTACATTTTCTCATTTACAAAAAAATCATGTGAGACTGAAGTGCCAGCATCTTTCAAACTATCCCAGCATCTTTCAAACTTCAATATTAACAATTCTTCTTTTTTGACCAAACTCTTCTTCATTTTCACCTTCAGTAAGGAACTTAGTTGAACATTAAGGTCTCTCAGTAGTGTCACCATAGGACTTTTTTGCACCCATGTTGCACCCAAGATGCACCTCGGCACATAGCTTGCTGCTTGCCAGTGGCCTCCAGTTTGTGCTTGTTCCAGCTTGATCCATGTGCTCCCTTTTGACCAAGTGTCACCGCCGCAGCCACGGTTTTCCCGCCTGGGTTTTTTTCCCCTCACTGTTCTTCCCACCAACAGAAGCCCAGCACACCCGAGGACCAACTTAATGCAAACCACAGCGTGCATGGGGCTGGCGTGCGGAAGCCAAGCCCTTCTTCACCTGAGCTACACTCAGTACCAGGAACCCTGGCCCCACAACCATCCAACAGAATGCAACACAACAACCACAGCCACCACCGGTGCAATGAACGCTGATACTACTCCTCCACTATCCTCTCTGACCTCAATAACACACACCGGCAAACATGGCTGCTACCTCTCATCCCCCAGCACCATGGTAGGACCTTTCACCTGCACCCAGTGCAATTTCTCCTGCGACACCCCAGACGCTGACACCAGCATCTCTAAACAACCAACATATGCCACCACCACACACCAACTGTTCACCATGCTTGTCAACATCCTATCCCTCTGGAAACACTTCACCGAAATCTGGGACCACTCAGCAGCAACATATCTCTTCCTGATTGAAACATGGCACAACCCAGGCATCACTGCAGGTATCCAGTCTGCCTACACAGTGAAACTAGAGCATTGAACCGACAAACCAAGCATGGGACTTTGGATCATCTGCAAAAACACAATTGTCGCACCACCTCCACGGATGCGGACACCAACCTCATGGAACACCTCCACTTCAAAATATGAACGACTACAAACCGCCCTTAAGGAAACCCTCACCTACCGTCTCCCGGGCCAGAGCATAATTCTACAACCTCATCGCAGACTTCATTGCCTCCCCTCCCTCTTAGATCACCCAACTATTTCCTCGGTTTCCTCAATTTCCACCTCGAAGACACCACAAACCCTAACTCCACAGCCCCCCTCGACATACTCAGCAACCTCAGACTCACCCAGGTCATCTAAAAACCAACCCACACACCGCAGACCACAACCTCTACCCTATTTTCTCCTCCAAAAACAGGATCACCACCACCCACACGACCACACTTACATGGTCTGACCACTACATCATTCATTTCAAGAAACCACCCCACCTAAAAAACCCATCGCACCCTCAAGACACTGGGGCAAAATATTCAAAGGAAACTGGACCAAGAACCTACAGGAAAACCCACCCAACCACATTGGGAACCAAGTTCTTCAATAAATGGCTTGTCTAATACACCAGCCACACAGCTCCTACCAGAAACAAGTCTTACAGAATCATCAAGTGATCAGCTGGTACACAAACTACCTCAGGGAGTCCAAGCGCCACTTCAAACAACTTGAGAGAAAATGGAGACTCGACAACCCCCCCCCCCCCCTGCAAGATTCACATACAAAACCACCCTAAACCTTTACCACCAAATATGAGAAATAAAGAAAAAGGCACTAATTCTCAGACTGGCTCCAGCAACGCCAAAGAATTCTTCTCCATCGTCAAGGAACACCACTAAAGCAACTTTTGCCAACTGTATGAGCAACGTCACTACTTGGATGAAAAACAACTTCCTCTAGCTGAACATAGACAGAACTGAAATTCCAATCTTCGGCAACAACCACTCCCCCTGGGATGCCGCTTGGTACCCCTCTGTACTTAGCTCTCCGCCAACCCCTTTGGACCATGCCAAGAACCTCGGGATCATCCTGGACACCAACCTCCCCATAAGCAGACAGATCAAAGCGGTCTCCTCATCATGCTTCCACATCTTGCGAATGCTACACAAGATTTTCAAGTGGATTCCACTGAACACCAGACAAACTGTCACCCTGGCTCTCATTACAAGTAGACTTGATTATGTAAACACCCTCTACATCGTATTCTCAGCCTATGACCTACTCCAAACCACCCAGAACGCAGCTGCCAGACTCATCCTGAACAGACTGCTAAATAACCACATCACTCCACACCTCAACAATCTCCACTGTAAGTTCAAGCTACTCATTCATGCCTACAAAGCTCTCCATGACACCGGTCCAGCTTACCTCCACCCCCACCCCAACTTGTACCAACCCACCAGACACCTCAAGAAGACCGGAAGCGGAGGACACTTCTTC
The DNA here is from genome assembly GCF_964261635.1 of Lissotriton helveticus. Lineage (NCBI taxonomy): Eukaryota > Metazoa > Chordata > Amphibia > Caudata > Salamandridae > Lissotriton > Lissotriton helveticus. The sequence goes on from NC_136061.1 coordinate 1,378,150,541, forward strand.
TCATACCTCGCAGCCAAGAGGAACGACCTCCCGAAACTCCTCAGAAACTCTCCCTCCCTCATGGACTTCTAAAGGAACCTCAAAACATGGCTCTTCCAGACAAAACAGGCATGATCTTCTCCCACCACAGACCTGCCCTACTCAGTACCTGAATACCCTTCAAGGGTGATTAGTCACGCTCTACAAATTCACATAACCTGACACATTTAGTCCTCTAAAACCATTGTGAATGAGCTCATCTTGAGCCCCATGCTGTTAGCAGTGGCACACTATAAATGTATACAGGAAGAGTGTTTGCAGTCTGACCCTACTTTTACTTTTAAGCACAGCCATGTGCCACATGGGGTATCCCAGTGTGTATGTGGGAAGGATCAGAGCATCGTTCTTGTAATTCAGGGACTTTGCTTCCTACTTGACTGGCAGATGACAGTATTTTCCGCTGTACAAAGCCATTCAGGGAAAACTACCATTTGCGATAAAAATAGAACACCTATATAGGGCTCCATTGTCATGGGAAAGGTAAGATAGTAAGGCAGCAACCTTAGTTATTTCCATAGTGTATTGCCACAGTTGGGTTTTACGAATATATGTTGTCCTATACACACACTGCACCATCAAATGTTTACAAGCTTTTCTCGCAATGGCATTAAGATGCCATTAATCTTTGAGACAAACTTCTGGAACAGTATGCAAAATGTCGTGCAAATGCTATAACAATGCAAGAAAAAAATTACACTGAGGATGATCTGTAATAAGTATGGAGGAATGACATTCTATGAGGAAAATCATGTACTGTATACCTCTTTATACGTAGACCATTCTACAGGCTTCTATATGGCCAACTCTGGAAGCTTACTACTAAGGCTGCCCTTCCATGACATGGACAGTATAACTGTGAATAGAATGTACTGTTTGACTATTTGATATTTGGTTCACATCAGCGTACACGAATATTTTACATTATATGCCTGAATTTCTCTTTTTTTATCTTGTTTTCTAGCATGAACTTGATTGTTATGCCTTGCCCCTTAGCCAGTCTCAACATTGCCTCAACTTGTTGCCATTCTTTCATATAGGCTCTCTGTGTGAGTTCAACCTTTCCAACTCTGTCTCTGCTTCCAGATGAGAGACTGGTAACTCACCCACCCACCGCTGTGATGCGTCCAAATCCACAATTGATTTGGCAGTGGTGACATGGTTCCTGCCAGGCACCTGGTTTCTCCATTCAGTGGAACCTCCCCTGCCTTTATCTAGATGGGCTGCATTCCTGTTCGTGGGTAGCCTATCCCCATGGTCAAAGGCCAATTCTCTCTGCCTGCACGGCCATGATCAATCTTCCAACTGGGTTCTCCCCTTTATATTAACTGCAATCCATGTCCAGCAGTGACCACCCTATCAGTGTGATCGCTCTCCGAAGGCAAAAATTGCTCCTCTGGCTATTTCCTTTGCTAAAATCTAGAAGACTGCAAATCGCCTTAACTAATTACTCTTGCTTTACTAATTCGTACAATTTCCAGCTTATTTTTTTTACCATTCTTCTGTTGACTTGTTTAAGAATTTTTGTTTGGGTGAATACAACACGACCCTTTGCACCCCTAATTATTTTGCACCCAACAGGTTGCCTAGTTCTCTCCTAAACTGCTCCACTTTCTTAGCCAGTTAGACTGATTATGGAGCAATCTGTGTACTGCATGGGTAGACTTTCACTCAAATGTAAATTGCTTTCCTTCAAATAGGGACCCTTATCTTACTCGGTTTTATGTTGGTCTCTAGTATACATTTACAACTGTATGATTATACAAATCTGTTTTGAGTTTTGTTTGCATATTGCCCAGTCCTTCTCCTCCTTTCTTTTTCTTCTTCTTTCTACCTTTTCGTTTTTCTTTTTCTTTCTTTTTCTTTTTCCTGTCATTTTCAGTTTCCTTTTTCTGTGTTTTTCTTTTTTCCCCATTTTTCTTCTTCTTTCTTTCTTCTGATGTCCTGGCATTAGGAATTAATTGGAGTGCACTAGAACCAATAGCATTACTGAGGGAAGAGCCATTTTGTCAAGGCTTTACAAAAGGCATACTGCTCGTTCAGGAGCCGGATGTAAGTTGTCAATTAATTCCAGAGATGACGAGCTTGAAATAAAAAGATCTTCCGCCAACATAAACTTGTTTAAATTTGGACACACAAAGAAACTTTGAGTTGGTAGAGGGTGTCAGATGAGTGGGTTGGTAGTAACGGAATTTGTTGGAGGAAGAGAGGGCCCTTCTTGATGGCATAGTCCAGAGTGCCCAGACACAGTGAGTTGCAATAGTCCAGTTGGCTAATAATTTCATAATTGTTAACTGAACAATAAGTCTTCTTTACTCCATGCCTAACAATGTGAGAATTTTCCTTAAGACTCTGAGCAATGAAAAGCAAGCCACCGAAAGTTTATTAACATGGCTAGTTAAGGAGCGATAACTCTCAAATTGAAAGCTCAGATTTTGGGCAGCGGTTGTTGGGAGGGTGGCCAGTTCGCTGGCAGACTGCCAGAAGTCTACCGGGAGGCAGCGAGGTGCAGATTCGGTAGAGCAGCATAGCATTTCTGTTTTATTAGCATAACATTTCAATGCATTGTTACTGAGCCTGATTGTAATCCCCCTTTTGCATAGATGGAATCTCTCAAATGGGGTCGACAAGTTGATATCAACAAAGATAAGTGCGATTGTGTAACGATCCCGGAAGAACTCCTTGTCCCACTCGTCTGAACTGTTTGCTGATCATGATTTCGCATCCTTGGGGAACCAAAACGTCTTCGACCATACCCTTCAAACCTATAACTAATTCAGTTTATATGTTCTCTATGATCGTATGAAAAAGCACTGTTATGCAGTGGAATTACCTTATCCCAGGGTGTACCACATGTGAGCACTGAACACTTTTTCACTAAAACTTTTGATGATATGATTTGAAAATTAAGAATTATGATTATGGAATAAAACACTCCTAAATTGTCATTTATCTTTTTACATTTATTGTAGGATAATTGTTCTTGGATACATATTGATAAGGATCCTTGTCTCCATCTGCAATGCAATTTACAGCAACCTTTTCTTCATCCAACCACAGCTATTGTGACGGAGAGCATGTTCACTTAAAATAGATCAGATATTCTTGCTTTGCCAGGGCTTGTTGTTATTCCTCGCCTGGTCAAAGGTAACGCTCTTCTCCACAGCTGCTTTTTCAGCTTTCTTGCTGTGAAGATGTGACCTTTGCTTCTTGTGTGAAATTCAGGCTCATGGTACTTTATTTTTTTGCAGGAAAGGGGAGCTCTGCAGCTAACCATGGCATTCATTTTCTTTACTCCCTTAAATCTAGAAGAGAAGGAAATGAAGAGGGCTGTTGGCTTCAGCTGTTTCCTTTTTTTAGGAAAAAAGATTTCCTCTGCTTGGTGTGCTGTGCAGGGATATAATTCCCCACACCCTCGTCTCTACCGGGTTTTTTGGAGATCGTTTCCATAGATGGCATATTTTTTGAGCTGATTGTAAAAGGACAAGTTTCATCATCCTTCCCATTTTAGCTTTTTCATAATTATTATCTGTAGCTTTGTTGCTATTTATGTTTAGTTAGTGAAACAAATCAAATGGAATTAAAATATGACTGCCTGTTGCTCCCGGTCTTACCTTGAATATTCTTGCGCTGTAGTCATAACATGCTTTAGACAATTATGTTAAAGTATACCTTTCTTTGTCCGTTAATTGAAAGCTTCTAATTTATGACATTATTTCTAAATGTAGGTAAGTAGCACAGCATAAACGGCTTCCATCAGTGAAGTTTATTGAAGAAGGAATCCGCGTAAATACAAGCAGTTGTCCATAGAAACCAAGCACTGTATGGCGCCTCCCAAGTCTACTGCACTTTGCTCTTAAGCCTTAGCCCAAGAACACGGAGCCAGAAACAGCGATCCAAGTTCCAAACACATCTCCCTTTTTTTAAACTAATAACGGCATGGAAATAAAAAAATAAACCATAAAAATCTAGAATGGAAAAATAATAATAATAATAATAAATAAACAATCATAACAACATGAAAGTTCTACCTAGAAACAATTAATCTACCTGTATATAAAAATATATATAATTCTGTAACTGAAAGCAAAAGCATCCTCACAAATGCATAGCATAAAATCGAAAAAAATCTGTGCTCAAGAGAGAACAAAATCTCTAAATCTTTAAGGTATTTTACAAATATCTTTCCTTGTTGAAACACTCTTACTCTGTGCAACCTCAGGTCCTTTCACTTTGACCCAGCGTGCGCAATTCCACCATTGTCCGTTAAACAATTTGACAGAACCTGCTTTTTTTGAAAACCTCCATCATCTGACAAGGCGAAACAAACCTGGCTCTCCCTTTACCTACTGTGGAGTCTGTTAGCTTCACTGGAACCCAGTCGCCTTTCTCAAAATACAGTTCTGGTCCCTTTAATTACATCATACTTCTCTTTTCTCTTTTTCTGACTTTTCCAATATTATTCTGTATCCTGACAACATCTTGCTCAAGTGTACAAGTGAATAACACCTTACATAAATAGATTAACAAAGCTGGCTTTTTAAAGATCTTGTGTGGTCCTTCCCCCTCAAAGCTATAAATGAAATACCCGTTGCACTGTGAGGTGTGTTACGGTATGACCACAACATGGCACGATCATCGCCCCCCACATCTACACCATCAAAATTTACTCAATTTGACCATTGCTCTTGGGATGATAAAGACTACATTTCTTCTGTTTAATCCCTGCTCCACTCAAACTCTTTCATCTCTAACGAAACGAATTGCACTACATTGCAGAATTAAACTCAGAGGGGGAACCCTCCTGGCAAACACATCAATGAGAAAAGTAACCACACTCTTCGTATTAGGCTCCAGAATGAACTTCACTTCAAGCTAGTGATCAATCAAAACAACAGACACTGGGTAAAACATAAAAAGGACCCAAATTATATATATATATATACTCACTTTTTTCTACACCCTTTTAGGGCTCTCAAGAACAACCATTTGTGGAGTAACACATTTCAGAACTTTATTAGTGTTCACACAAGTCACACATTTTTCGACCCAACTCTCCACTTCCCTGTGCATGCCTGGCCACCAATAGGTTTCTCTTAATCTTTTTTTTTTTTTTTTTTTTTTTTGTCATTGTCATGCCCAAATCACCTTCATGACTTATACTTAACCTCTATCACTCATATCAGGAGGAATCAACTTGCCCGCCCTGAACAACAATCCATACTCCACCTGCAACTCTGATTGCTTTACCATATGCCTAAAGTCCCACTGGAAGATTGCTTTTTCTTGGGCGTCCTTTCCTGACATACGCCACTTTATTCAACAACAAACCCGGATAAAGAGCACACCACCACGTTTCCTCACGGACACATTTGGTGTCCAACCAAAGCAGATTTGCGGCCAAACACTCAACATTTTATTGTTAGTCAACTGTTTCTTCATTCTCCTCTCCAGATACCAGCAACCAGGAAAGACATTTAGCTATCTTGTTTCTAACACCAGGTATATATTCAAAATAATTATATTCAAGCAGTTTCACACTTAATCTCACAAGTCTGGCACTAGCTTTCGTGGAATGATAAAATAATAATACAAAAATAGTATCAGTGGCTTACGAGCCGACCACAAGATGAACCTCACACCCTAACGTGCTTTAAAATGCTGCACAGCCCTGCCACGTGTAATCATCTCACGGTCAATGAGGGTGTCATGAAGGGTGATCCCTATGATCTAACCCGTGTGTGGAGCATGCATGGAGGTGATGTGAGGGGGAGGGGCACTGAGCTACGGACCACCAGATAGTGAGTTGAGTAGGAGGGTTAAACTCCGATGTGCCTGAGTGGGTCTCATTGGGCTGTAAAAAAAATGTAAATCCAGTACTTGTATAGCACACGAATCACCCCCGAAGGGGTATCTCGGCGCTGGGGGCCGTTGGGAAGATTAAGCAAGCTATTGCCCAGAGTCGCATGGTGCTGGGCAGACCCCTGTCACCGGAGCTAGGGATCGAACCGTGATCCCCAGCGTCCAGCGTCAGTCGCCCTGGCCTTGGTGCCACACCGCTGAGCTTTGAACGATAGTAATTAATTAAGTAGTTGTTGCCAAATGTCATTCGCTGTAAAGGTCAGGGGTTAAAGAGGTGCATATAATTCACTGGTAGTTTCGCAGTATGTTATGCTGGTGAGCCAGTTGGCAGTGGTAGGAGGCAGGCGCTTACCTCAGTGGATCACTAGCTCACGTTTGGCCAGGAGGATAGCGGTAAGTCCTCTAATGTGTTTCGGAAGATCTAATACAAAGCCCAGCAGGGCGAGTAGTGGGTCCGCATCCAGAACAATCTTCAGCATTTGGGATAACCTGGAGAAAATCTAATTCTAATAGTGTTACATAGCTACAGGACCAGGCCATGTGGATAAAATCTGATCTGGGAGTGTGACTTTTAGGACAATCGGAGGGGCGTGATTGGTCATTTGTGTTGATCAGTGGGGGTATGTAATTGTGCCACAGAAATTTGAAGTTGAGAAGTTTGTGTCGATGGTTGGGTGACACCAGCCTATTTTAGCAACAGCACGCAGCCCAGTTATATCTGGCATTGGCTTTCCCAGGTCCCACTCCTAATATGATCTGAGTTTCTCATCATGGGCAATGTCATACTATCTTGATATAGTTTGGACACCAGTCATACCCATCACACTAATTAATTACTAGCGTCCGAGGAGGGAACTCATCTGGAACCATTGGATAGGTTGATATGGTAGACATAATGCATTGTGGAAGCGGTGCATAATGAAACAGTTCCATGAGTGAAGCATTACTGAAGCGCAGGTCTCTGGAGTGTGTTAGTGCATGTGTCCCTCCTGGAAAGAGATCTCAAAGTGTGGAGGCCTTATCGTGGCAAAGTGCGTTTCTCCAATGCTTCACAGGAGATGGGGAGCATGGATTGTCCACCAGCGCCAAGGCCGGGAGTAAAGGAGGGTCCCACCCAGGAGTCCCTGGAGTTTTCTCCATGCCCAACAGGTGGTGGACAGTGTTTGAACATCATTGGGATCATCCAGGGGGATCACTTTCAGAAGAACAGAAGCAAGTGGAGAGGAAGCAGCAAGGTCCATCTCTGTTTCTGTGTATAGCAGCCAGGCATCCACATGGTACCAGTGATGGGCGTATTGGCATTGTGCGGCCAGGTAGTAAAACTGGGGATGGGGCACCCCAAACCTGCCCCTCTCGTAGGGGAGCACTAATGTGTCCCAACTGACACAAGGCTGTCAACCGGCCCAGATGAGTTTAAAGAGTAGGCTACGTAGTGTAAGAAAGAAAATTTGTGAGTGGCATGGGAATGTTAAGGGACAGGTATAGGAAACGGGAAAGGATCACCATTTTCATGATCACAATACTAACAGCCATTGAAAGAGGCAATCAAATCCACCTATCGACTTGTGCCGAGGCCATAGTTAAGCTGCATTACATGTTGCTTATCTGGATGGATTATGACGCCAAGATAGTTAACTGGCCTGTTTCCCCATATTATTGGGTAATCACATGCAGTCCTATTTGTGGCAAAAGTTATGGGAAAAAGTTCAGACTTGGAGCAGTTGATCCGAAGACAGTGTAGGGTCCCAAAAGCATGTCAGTCCCTGAAGAATGGGGGTTAGGTTCTCCTCAGGGCGACGTATAAAGAGCAAAATGTTATCTGCATAAAGGGAAATGAGTAGGTGGGCCATGTTTAAATTGAAAACCGAAGTGTAGGTGGTGCATGTGGAGATGACTGACCAGGGGGTCCAGTGCAATTATGAAAGTAAAGTGGACAATGAGCAGTGAGCATCTCTGACAGGAACCCCTCGTTATGGTAAATGGAGCCGGTAGAGAGAATTGCAGTGGTTTGTGCATACAGGAAATTTCTCAAGGAGGCGAAACCAAGGAGTGTGCCCAGTTTGGGAATGACGGCACAAAGAAAAGGCCACTCCATGGAGTCAAATGCCTTGTTGGCGACTAGAAGAGCAATCTCAGGGGGGATACCTGGAGAAATCTTGTGGAGTACAGAAAATACTGCCCTAAGATTCAGCGATGTGGAGAAGTGGTAGACCTCTCCTGATTGCGCAAGGGAAATGATTTGGTCCATCAATAATATAAGACGATTGGGCAGAACTTTCACCAATATTTTAGTATCCAGATTGAGGAGTGACAAGAGTCTGTAATAACCACAATGTAAGGGGTCCTTGCTGGGTTTAGGGAAGAGGGTAATGTCAGGCTCACGCATCAATGGGGGAAAGCACCTGTTTGAAGGGATTCCTGTGGTGCTAGTGTATGTTTAAAATGTTTATTCCCCGTATAGCCATCGAGACTTGGATCCATCAAGGAAGTCTGTGCCCTGTATGATTTCCTCAAAAGGTAAAGGTTCACTAAGGAGTTGAGTACTAGAGAGCCAAACCATAGCCAACTCTTCCAGGTAGACTGTGTGGGCCGTATTGTTCCCTGTAAGGCATGAGGTGTAAAGGCGAATGTAGTACTGGAGCAAGGTGTCTCGTACTGGAGCAAGGTGTCTCGTACACCCTCATTGGAGGTAATCCATTTGCCTCCATTAACGCTCAGCTCAGTAATATACGAGTTGCCCCTGTGAGGGTGAAGTAGATAGGCCAGAGTGCACCTAGGATGTTCACCCTCGTCATATTTGTGTGCTTGGGCATGTTTACCTAGGCAAAGGACCTTCCTCTCAGCCAAGTCATGGTCCTCAGTCAGGAGGGCCGCACTTACCTGAGTGCTGGGTGGATCGGCACCACGCGATGCACAGAGACCCAGATCATGCAGATCCCCTTCAAGACGCCTGATGCCCCTATCTATGTACCTTAGGACTCCAGAATGCTTAGCAATCCAGATGCCCCTGATATAGGATTTGAACACCTTCTAGAGGTTGGCATGGGAGGACACCATACCCTCCTTAAGCAGGAAGTATTCAAAAACTGCTGTACGCAAGTCTGAACGGAACAGTTTGTTTTGCAACACCAAACTTGGGAAGAGTCACTGTCTCTCCCGACCGCCACCAAAAGGAATGCTAAGAACGACAGGCACTGGAGAGTAATCGGACAGTGTGTGAGAAAGATGTGCAGAAAGCAGCCATGAACACAGTGTAGCGGAGAGAAGGCAATAGTCAGTTTGTGACCATGTATTATGTGGGGCCAAGTAGTGAGTGAATCCCAGGTTTGAAGTGTGTGTTAGTTGCCAAGCGTCACGCAATATGTGTGTATCACAAATGTAATTGAGTGCATGGATTGAACTGGGTTTGGTGGTCAGTGTTGGTGCTGTGGTGTCAGTGGCAGGGTCCATTAGGAGATTGAAATCTCCGGCTACAATAAGATGGTAAAACTCAAGCCGCCCAATTTGGGTGGAGAGGGACAGGAAAAACTCCAGGGAGTCCACATTAGGAGCATACATTTTGGCCCGAAGTACTAAATGTCCCACCAGATTACCAGTGACTAGGACAGTGGCAATGTGCCTGAATGGCACATTTTTTGAACAAGAGCACAGACCCCTCTAGAGTAGCTACTACAGTTAGAAAAGAATGGGTGCAAGCTCCAAGTAGAGGCATACGAGTGTACCCTCCCAGGGGAAGATGCATTTTCTGAATGAAAGCGCTGTGTGCGCCATGATGAGAAAGGTATTTTAAGACTTGTTTGCCCTTGCGACGAACATTGAGACCCCTGATATTCCAGGGCAGGAGCGTAAGAGGTCAGTCGTTGGACTCAGAGGGGTGAGTATGGACCATAAGATATGAGAAGTGGAACTGAGAAATAAGGATGGAGAGTGACCATTGTGTACTGATTAAGAATGAGGAAAACAAGTATTAATATGAACATTCTCAATAACTCCCTGCCATCCCCCTCCCACGCCAGACACAAATAAGCCCAGTACCAACCCCTAAAAGTAGTCCTGCAAATAAGAAATAACAATACAGTAAACGTGTGTGTACCACTAGGGGGTGGCAACAATAGGATCAGTTTGTTGAGTGGCCAGTGGGATCCAAGTATCTATGTTGCAAAATCTGAACAATTCAAATGGACAGTACCATAATAAATTCAAAGCGGGGTCCACAGACATCAATACATAACAGAACTTGTGTGAGGAAGAGACACAGCTGTCAGCCCGTGGGGAAGATCTCAGCCCTTATGCTGGAGTGCATATCTGGCGGTGATCTGACTGGAGTGGAATGACGGGAAGAGGAACGGTCATTTGAATGTTGCTGGCAGAAGGCCTGCACCTCGGCAACGTGTCAAAGAAGCGGGGCTTACCGCTGACTTTGACTTTGAGACGCGCTGGATACAGCATGCCATAGTGACACTCCAGTTTTTGCCTCCCAGACCAAAGCAGTGAAATCATGAAACAAGGCCAGGCGCAGGGCTGTGTTGTGGTCCCAAAGTTAAGTAGGTGCGCTATTATAGGTCGGGGGGGGGGGCAGCAAGAGATGAGCTTGCTCCACCACAAACGTGGAGGTAAAGTGGTGCTTACCATCAGGCTTGTCAAAAGTCTTTCTACAAACAGGTCATCATGGCCAGTACTAGTGCATTTGGGAACCCCCAAAGTGCATAGATTATTGCGCCTACCCCTCCCCTGCAGAGCTTCATTTTTCATGGCCACAGTTGTGAGCAGCTTTTCCATTCTTTCCAGTGGCTTAATAGATTGTGCAGGACCTTTTTCCAGGTCTGATACAATACCTTCGACGACCTCGAGTCAATTCTTGTGGCAGTCGAGGCTTTCGCCCACAGTGTACAGTCTCTTGACCAGGGTATCAAACCAGCCATTGATGGCCTGAAGTTCCTCCATGATTGCTTCTGTGCCAGTTAGTTGATACGGACCCACGCTGCCTATGCTGCCACCTTCCGCCATCAGTGAAGGCTGTGTAGATTTTGGAGGTTTCTGCTTCTCAAAATTGATACGTCACTGTTTGAAGTTGCCACGAACTGTAGCCTGACGAATGAGTGTGGGGTAGGAGTTCCACCACAGGAGGCTGATGGTGAGCCGGGCAGAAGTGAGCGCAGTAAGTACCTGTTGCACGACATTAAAGTGTTGTGGAGCACGCATTGCTGGCTAGGAGAGTGAAGCGGTGGAGGACTTAAAATGGGGTGAAAAGGAGGACAGCGTCCTGAGTGTACTTGTGGGTACACCTCCTAGATCACAGCAGAGTGCAGGCGAGGAGCCAAAAACATCACCGGCCACAGTCTCGGGGCACCAGGAATGGTAAGTACACCCATGGGTGAAAACAGAAGCTTAAAGTGAAGCAGATTCCATACAGCAGTCATAGGGCAAAGCAAAGGTTGGAATGCAGGGTCCCAACAAAGAGAAAATGCGAGGCGAGAGCACAGGATCTGGCACAGAGGCCAACTCAGTGGTGGAGGCGCCTGGTAGGATAATAGGTACCCCACACAAACTTAACATTCTATTTCAGCAAAGTAAAAAGTGGCTCAGCCTTTGTGGCAACATTTTTAACAAACTTGGCATACTATTTGTACATCACTAAGAAAGCCTGGAGTTGCTGATTCCATTGGTACCAATACCTCCTCAGTTGCTATTGGTAACCCTGGATGTGGACCGATGCATCTACTGTAAACCACTTGACCCAAGTACTCCACCTCATGCACTTCAAAATCCCACTTCTCTTTCCGGAGTTTTGATCCTTTCCCACGTAAAGCTCCTAAAACATCATTCCACCTTTCCAAATGTTCTTCATCATCTTTTCCGTAAACCGAAATGCCATCCTGAAACACAAGCAAAGCCCTTCCAACCCTTCACATATTACCATTTAAAACACTGCAGCAGCAGAAACCTGAACAAAAAGCAATCTACAGAATTGAAAAACAGCACTAGGTGTTACAAAAGCTATAAGGTGGCTTGATTTTTCCGCGAACACACCAAGGGAGAGCACACGTTGATGGCATCACCTCCACAAGAAAGTGGATGGTGCTGAGTTATTAGTGACTGCAGTGACAGGTAAGCTGGAATCCATGATATGAAAGGATGGTGGACAGGACTTTGTATACTAGGGCTGCCACTTTTTAATTTGCCATTGCTGAACACAATGACCCCAAGGGAACTGCTGCTTACTTTCTGGGCTGCATTATTACCTATATTGTTTCAAATGCAGATTGACTGTAAAAGCTGGATAACCATAAGAGGGTAGAAAATGTCTGATTGCTGGGCTGGTGGGCCAGGGACAATGATTCAGATCCGCGAGCTCCATCGAGTCGTTCCGAAGCACAGCCCTCTGAGAACCTCCAGTCCCTAACCCTGGAATAGCCAATGACACCTCCCAAATGAGTGAAGCTTAACGAAGAATGTTGTTCCGAGGTACTGTGGTCATTGAGGTGTTGTAGCATTGGAATATTATGCAAAAGTTCATAAAGTATTAAAAAGGACGAATACAGAGCAGATAAATTGCAAGACTTGGGGAATAATTTTGTGGACTGTTGGATCCAAGCCAGTATGCTAAAGCCTCCTGGACTAAAAGTGTTCCAGGGGAATAACATTTCTACGTTCAAGGAAGTTAAAGCGGCTTCCTCCTTCTTAGTATCAGTCAAGAGGGGCAGTGTTTCAGATGCTTGATATTATTGTGAAGTTCAACCTTTCATCGTCTGTCTATTTTTTTTACCTTTTTTTTATATCGTGGTTACTGATATCATGTCTCTCCAGATGTAAATGGGCACTGGGCATTGATGTATCTCTGAGGCCCTCTGGCTCTCCTTTGTAGGGAGGGGCATTGTACTTTTACAGTCATTTTATCATTACAGATATATCTGCTGCCCACTCTTTTCAGGCATTGAATCTTATCAGAGGCATGCCTGTGAATACTGTTTTCAGCACAGTGCTGTAAAGACAGCTGTCCTATTGTTATATCTTGACTAAGGCCTGTGCTCTTGAAATGACCTGATTTCAGTATAAGCTTTGGTGTTGCTTTACTTTTCTTTATTGATGTCAATTAAAGATAATTGTTTACAAAAAACCTGAATTGAAGGCCTAGACCCTGTTAAGTCTCCATGCTTCCTTTGCATCGTTGTTGTGGTTCACAGTGAAAAGATTTACTACGTTCTTTACTTGCCTTGGCCAGCCCTTATTTTTTTCCAATGTACCTTTGAGGTTTTATAGCAGCAAGATATCTGATCTCTGTACAGTCTTTGATAAACGCCAAGCTTTTAGGACAGTCAGGGTTTTAATCCCTCAGTAAGTAAGCCTTCCAAGAAATGTAGCTTCTGAAAGCCAAGCATGACCGACTCTATTAGGTTCATAATAGTTTTATTACCCTTTTAGTCTGGGTTAGCCTAGATCTTTTAATTGTATTAGAATTATATGTTTATGAGGTACTTGTAGTGGCTTTTAACCAGCTCTCTTTGCCCATTGGTCTGCTGTTGTGGCATTCACATTTTCTTCAACCCACTACAACATACATGGGTGAACCCACTTGAGCCGTTTGCTAACTTCACTGTGACTGACCGCATTCTGCTCTTTCAAAAGAGCCTTTCGACAGACAAAGTAGTTCCCGTCAGTTGCGGAACTACTAATAGCTATGTGTGCCTTTTGGGACCCCAAAAATATTTTTGCTTTTAACCAAAAAATGTTTTTCTTCATTTCACATTGACGAGGGCCTGACAGCTCCCCAGCAGTTAAGCTTTTCGAAAGCCTGAAAAAAAGAGGAATTGGCAAAGCCAAAGGAGTGGTAGCCAATGCCAGACCGAATGACTTTGCCAGTGCTTGTTCAAGGATGACGCCCAATGATGTGGTCGTCAAGACTGCAGTTTGGGCTTCATCACACTCTCTCTGCAAAAACAGAAGCGCTGGAAAGGATTCCCGCGTCTTCCAACAACGTCTGCCACGTATTGTGGTCAGACCATACTAAAGATTATAATCATTTGCTTTATTACCGATGGCACTTCTGCCATCCATTTATTTTCTTGTCAAGAGTTGGCATGCATCTGTGCTCTTGTGGTGACGTTTATTTGTAAGCGTTCCTATCCCACTTGGTATCCAGGAAGCACTAACCCAAACCCTGAACAAGTTAATGGTAACTCTGTCCGCAGCGTGGGTCTGTGTGATTTTCTCACACTTTATTTTGGTGGTGTGTGTGTGTGTGCTAGATACCTTTTCTCAATCTTAGGTGAATGCTCAAAATGGGATGGCTAGATGGGCTCCAAGCCAGGATGCCTCCTAAATTGAAGAGCTGACAGTCCGCACAAAGGCTACACGGGCTTTTGACAGGATACCCCGCGCTTTTGTCCTGAACAAGCAGAGCTTAAAGCTTCAATTCAGAGGTTCTGGGAAGTCCTTGTTAAATGTACACACCGCATAATCCTTGAAGTTCAAATGCCATAACCATTGTAACTAAAACATTGTTCTACTCTAAAGCTTTGAAAAGTAAAATGCATGAACTGTACTTGGAAAGCACACCTGCTCTTTTAATAAACAAAGCTGTTCGATGTAGGGAACGGATAAAGGGTGCATTTAGGATAAATGTAAGGGTGTAGGATTTTCTTGCGTGGGGAGTTCCAGCATTGAGTAGATAAAAACCAGGGCCGCCACCTGGAGTGGAATTGCCCATCACGGTATGTTTCACTGCTGGCTCGACTGCGTCATGCCCTTTGGGGAAACCTCAAAGGTTTACTTGCCATTTGCGTCTGCAGTTGAAAGGCTATAGTTGGATATTTGGTGAGTTGTTGTGGTAAAGCGGTGTTGTGATGTTAGACATTTTCCTAAAAATCCATCAGTCATGTGTTGTGTGCCCGGGTCAGGCCCATGTAGCGTAACTGCTCATGTCTTACATTGTCCTCTTTTTCACAACATTTCTGCTTCGACCTTTTGCACATATTTGAGTGCTCGACAGTGTTGGATTGGTTTCTCTGAAAATACTTTTGTTAACAGATCTAGCTTCACATAACATTGTCACGATTCATCGAATATTATGTACAAGACCCTTTTTACCTACTATGTAGAAATGTCGTTCTATCTTCATCCACGGGGCGACAAGGCTATCTACATCTTCCATAGCATTGCTGATCTATACTCCCATCACAAGGATGCTTTCTGTTATAAATAATGAGCATTCCAAAAGATTAACAGAGGAGGCTCTTCAGCTGGCACCGAGGGTCCTTGCATGCTGAGACTTCGCCACGTCCCGGTCTTATATCTCCGTGTGGGGTGTCCAATTTGTGACCAAGAGGGGCTCCGGAATTCTCTCCTGCCAGGTAATGGGGTTGGATTACCCCTTGGGGGTATTCTTGACTTCCCACCTACACTCTAGGTACATACAGAGTAGGGTTTGCATAGTAGGAGTACGCCTGATTACTGCCTTGGTTATATGTCTGCATATATACACTGTTTTAGCACCACGGTAAAACTATATTTACTATTCACTCTTTTTGTGCTTGTAATCACTTGTATCTGCTTCTGTCTACTGATTATCTCAGTACATGTATTCTATTCAAGAATAACGTTGGTTCAATAAATATATTGAAAACGTCCCAGTGTGTATTCTCTGTATATCTCTCTGATCACAAGCAAGCACGAGTGACTGAGCAAAAGGTTCTGATCTGTTTCCACGATCCCTGAGGGGTCAGGGTTGTCCTGTTCAGTGGTTGCCAGAAACGATTCGCTTCCTGGTAAGGTTAGGGGAGCTTATGTTGGCACTGAGAGCTAGCTGGTCCCTAAGCCAACATATCCCACAGGGGTGCCAAGACTCAGTCTAGGCACCTCACCCAAAGTTTATGCTGTCCAACAAACTCACTGATCGTACAGAGTAGTTGTGGGACGACACGTAACCTTTTTAGTACAAATTCTTTGAATAGAAAGGAATCGACATAGACTCATTTGAAAGGCTGAGTTTGAATCTCATTTGCATGAGGCTGCTGGCGAGCTTTTCTGTTGGTGTTCTGGCTTAGTTTCCTCTCAATTTCTTATACATGCCTCTTCACGTTAGGGATTAGAGTTTGATGTGCCTTTTTTTCTCCTGAGAGGCACATGAGCACAGCGATACTAGGGAGCAATGGAACCAGCTAGCCACTACAACTAAGGGGAGGTTATTCTAAAGGCAACAAACGGTCCATGATGCACTAGGTACCTTGACCCTAAAGAGTAGTGGAAATAAAGCCTTTCCAGATCATTCCAAAGAAGTGTTTGGCCACAATTTTAACTTTTCACACAGCCTTTTACATGGTTTGGTGTTAACTCTTATCTGTTGGCATTTTCATTTGATAAATCTTCCCTAGTGCTTCAGTAGTATTTGCCATGTACCCTAATGTTTTGAATATCATTTTGTTTGCTAAATGCTACTCTGCGTGCACCAGTGATGCCTTTGTGGTAGGGCGTTGTAGTGCTACCTTTTTTCTCCGTTCCTTGTGTATTTGATCAAGGATCTTAGAGCAGGACCCTGCAGCCCCTTCGGTGGAGGAGGACCTCCAACCCTTCAGGAAGCCCTCAGCCCTTCAGCGGAAGGATCATGAATATCTTTGAGCTGTGGGAGACTCGGGGGCCGCTCATCACATTCTTCAGAGGACGGGGACATAATTTTAAGTTACACCATTGCCTTGAACTAAAGACATTAAACATGGCAGGGGTTCTTCCTCTTCTTCTTTTGCTCATAAGCCTATACTTGTGGAAAATTGGATAGTGTTTTTGTTAAAACATTTAGGGTCTCAGTTCAAGGTGCACAGGCGGACCATATTTGATATCGTGGCAACAGAAATTTCAGGACGTGAGAATACCACGATTTGTTGAGGTTTTTCCCAAGGCGCACCCTGAGGAATGGTGAATCAACATGGAATTTGGAACACTGCATTTGATTTCCACACTAATTCCCCATTTTAGGCCCATTTCCACCTGGGGGGGGGTACCACATTTTGTCTGGTGAAATGTCCCAGGTTGAGGAAGAATCATTATATATGCTGTATTTCAGCATTCCTTGCAATTTCTGATTGAGCTGGAAACACTTTTTCAAGCCGATTCTGGAATTGCTCCTTGCTTGTAATGGGACCCTTGGTGTGTAGAAATTGCGAAATTGTGATACACTTCATGTCGTGTTGAAGTGTTCTTTTGACAATAGTAGCACCATGTTTTTAGGTCTGGTTTAGAGATTGCTTTAGTGATGTGCAAGCTTTATGTGATTCTAATAATAAATCATAACCATGGAAACAAAATATATAGACTAATGCTTTTGACTAGTCTTCTATAACCATTGGGTAGTTGAAGTGTCAACTAAATGATAATTCATCCCACGGTGAAATAACCATTGTGGGTGGGGGTGTCTCAGCTCCCTTAATCCATTGATAGGATGGCTATGTAAACTTGGTTTCATATTTTGCAATATGTTCACATGTATAGAAGCTCGTTGTGTGACATAATGGTACCTATTGGCTCTTCCAATGCTTGTTTTGTTTTTTTAAGTACTCTCACAGTCCCACTGTGGGAGTACTGGTTAATACCAAAACACACAATATGATGGACGGAATGTTGCACAATGGCAAACATTCATCCCCAGTCACAGATCTGGGTTTAATCCATCGTTATTTTGCTTATCACTACTACATACCAATATGCTTTGTGCCATATCGTCTTCATGTCCATTTGTGCAGAAGGTCAGGAGGTGCCTTTAAAAATGTATTTTCACAATGCACGCTTGCATTTTTAATAAATTTACAAAACAATGGGGTTACCCCAGACACGTCACTAGGACCTGGGTAAGATACGGTACAAAAAGGGGTTGGTCCCATTGGAAATACAATATCAAAAGGAAAACATCACCTGTTAAATTAATTACAAACCATGCTTATTCATGTTTGAACATATTTAATCAAGTTTGAACATATAATATGTTCAGAAACGGCACATTTATCAGTAGAATTGCATCAAGGGGCCCCAAAAGGGGAAGGGAAGGAATGGTGCAGCAAAGTGCAAACGTAAGGGTAAGCGAGAGAGGAAGGGCAGTGAACCATATATACATCCAGAGCATAAAAGGCCTGTCCAGCCTTTAACAAGGCTAAATTATTTACACAACCATAATAATGATGATGTTTTCCTTTTGCATATTTAATAAAAGTATTGTGCATTATATTCATATTGTAAATTACGATCACTCGTCCAGACAGAAAACCCAAGCCTTGTTTCTGTATCCTTTTTAAAAAAAATGTATGAACATATTTTATTGAGTTTTGTGCAGAGAAAAGTAAGAATATTACAACACACAATTTGCTTGTTAGAGAAAAATGCATAATGCGCACTCAAGGCATTAGCATTCAGTTGATACAATACATTAGAACAAAACAACAGTAACAGCGGCCCACCTGCCTTGAATTTTGATTTAGCCCTGAATGTTGTTCCTTTATATATTTTTAGATTGTCTACAAAGAACAGGTGTTCAGAATACTCGTGCAGTGCTTCAGTAGTTCTGGCTTTTTATTCCACCCTCCCAGTTTGAGTTAAACTTTGTTAAAGTAGTTAAGGATTGGTTTTGGAGTGGGACGAGTACCCTGAACACCCCTGATGAGGTGTAAAAGCACTTTTCGGCGAGTCGCTTGCTTCTCCGGAAACCAAACAAGATTACGATAGGAAAATATGAAATTAATTTGAGCGGTGGACTTGTTAGACTGATATTTGGATTGAACAGGAATAGAGGGGGGAATAGAAGAGGGAAGGGTCTAGGATGTTTTTTAGGTGAGTTCATAGTAGTGGGAGGGAGTTTGGGATTAGTAAAGGGGAGCTGGATGGGGACGAGTCAGAGGTAAGGGTCTACAAAGGCTTGTTTGGAAGATCTGAAAAGTAAAAGAGGTATGAGATGATGCAAAGGGGGTTAGAGGAGGGAAGAGTCTAGAAAGGGTTATTTTGCGGGACATAGTAGTGGTATGGTGTGTTTAGGATGAATAAGAGTCTAGGGTAGAGGCTATTTTGAGAGTAGTAGAATGAGGTTTGAGGTGAGTCGAAGAGTTGAGGTAAAGGATATATTGAGAGCAGTATAGCTTGGCCCATACCTCGGGGCAGGAACGTTGATGCATGCAAGATACAACTTAAGAAATGAATGTGAGGCGTATGACCCTCAGCTACAATGTATTTGTCAAATTACTAAAACCTGTGATGTTTTGTTTTAGGTAAAATGTATATAAGGTTTACTCAAGCTATAATCAATGATAATTTACTTCTAGATGACACATACTTGGAACAAAAAATGCACAGAGCTGTTATAATGATAATAATGTGGACTTATTAAGAGATGTTTAACAATTCAAAGATAATATACAAACATTAAAACAATTAATAAAGAGCACAATTTTGCTCAATGAGCGTTTTGGTATGGATTACATTTGACGTTCTACTAATAACTAGTAAAATATGATGACCTCTAGGAAAGGTAAAGTATTGTAAAGTCCTGTATAACATTCTTATTAAGGGTCCGCCCAGGGCGTCACTTTTTTGGGGGCGGTGGCACATCCCGTGAGGTGAGCAGTTTCGGTAAGTGGTTTTCTTCGTTTCTTCCCTTGTCATCTGTCGACATCTCCCCCCTCGCCCCCACTATTACCTGCACTGGCGGTCACTGGGTGGCAAACTTGGGGACCGCCCTGGGCGGCAAAAGCTCTAGCTATGGCACTGGTGCATACAAAGGCCTTTTCACCTTCCTATTTGCCACATGCAAGATGATCCATTGATGTATGTCTTCTTAGTTTGGGTTTTACTGTGTTCCTTGGGGCATTGCAGAACAGCAAGAATATTTTATTTTTGTTGAATAAATTGACAACTTATAACAGTGAAGATTACGATCACAAATATACCAATATTAGGAAAGTGTACATTAAAAGAAGCAATGGCAAAGGGAGATAAGCGCTGAATGGAACTACACAAGCTCTTTGTACTGTTACCCTGTGCTTTTTAACATGCTTAATGCCTCTCTATTGAACATCTTGTTTACTTATTATGTGTTCCTTCTAGCTCCTACCTCCTGTTACACTTTGCACTCTGCTTTTTACAGCATTCTTGGTTCACTTGTAAAACACAAAAACCCAGTGATACTCTACAATGGGTTGAGACACGCTTTACAAGAAACTATAATTGAAGAAATTACCGGAAAATAAACTGTGAGGTTATTTGGGGAATTTGCCTTTTGAAAACGGCACTCTTTACACACAAACACTTTAACCCTCCCTAATCGTGTCTCTCCTGGTTCCAAGTTTTTTTTTGTTTTTTTTCCAAGACAACAGTGGTCCTATGCACAAGAATCTTTAGAAACAATAAATATAGACACAATAGATTCTATATCAAATTTGACATGTCCAGCCGGACAGAGGTCTAAATCTTTACTTAATGATAGATACACGGAAAGGATTCCTTCAACAAATCAACGTAGTGGGGCACAAGCCTGTACCCGAGCACATACAGATCAGTACAGTGAAGAAAATAACGAACAGGACAGGGCTTTTTAGGCAAAAGCTGCAGATTTCTGTAGTTTACAAATGCACAGAAAATTCAAGCGGGCACCTTCACATATATATAACACATGGTTTACGTTTTTGCATAAGGTGCACATAAAGGTCGACGCCGTTTCGGTCCCACTAATTAATCATGGGGACCATGATCAGGACATTAATTAATGCCTAGTGGTTGTAAGCCTCTATTGCCGAGGTAAAAGGACCCCGGTGTGCTCGACGGGTGTGAGCTGGCGGAAAGGGATTGTTGTACTGCTTTGATGAGGCGGGCTGGGGGGAGTGATGTGGCACCGCATTGCAAGAAAGATCATTACGCCGACTGAACCGGCACTTCCCAATTCCGTGCTCCAACCACTGAGTGGACTCGGCCGAGAAAAGCTCCCGATTCTGGGCAGCTTATCACTCCTCCCAGCCCGCCTCATCAAGGCAGTACAACAATCCCTTTCCGCCAGCTCGCATCCCTCGAGCACATATATATGTGAAGGTGCCAGCTTGAATTTTCTGTGCATTTGTAAACTACAGAAATCTGCAGCTTTTGCCTAAAAAGCCCTGTCCTGTTCGTCATTTTCTTCACTCTACTGATCTGTATGTGCTCGGGTTCAGGCTTGTGCCCCACTACGTTGATTTGTTGAAGGAATCCTTTCCGTGTATCTATCATTAAGTAAAGATGTAGACCTCTGTCCGGCAGGACATGTCAAATTTGATATAGAATCTATTGTGTCTATATTTATTGTTTCTAAAGATTCTTGTGCATAGGACCACTGTTGTCTTGAAAAATTATGTTCCCAGAGGTGCCCTGTGCTGACTCGTTTGGGGTCCCCTTGTTGACCTTAATATAATCTACTGGTTCCTAGGACTCTTAATTGTTTGCAAAAAATACATTAAAAAAAAAATATCTGAGAGAGCAATCAATTTACATTTGTACCGGTGCTGAATGAAGGAGTGATTTGTCAAGTGGCATGGAGAAGAGAGAACGCTTACCTGTGTGCTCCAAATGTGGTGCCCTTTGCTGGTTCAGAAAATAATACACTCTTCCTCTCCTCATTTAACTGATCTGCAGCTACAAGCAGGGCTACTGGAATTATGTGGCAGGAGAGGGCAAAATTATGTGGCAGGGTTGAGTAAATTTTGCAGCAAGAAAAGCAAAAGTATGCGGCGTGATGTGGCACATTCTTTAATAGTATTACTTTATTATTTTGTACTTTTTATACTTATTAAAACTATCTGGGCATTGGGTGCACCTCATTTATACCCAGATAGTGCAATAGGCAACAGAATGGTGACCAGTCAACCTTTGCAAAAGGTTGTCTACTGGGTGGTAACACGTTCTGCTGCGTTTTTAGTAACTTTTGACTGTTTAAGCTCTAAACTATTTTTTGGGGTTTACAATCTGCAGATTATGCAGCAGATAATGGATGATATTGCATTTGCGGCCAATCTATATTTATGCGAAAATCACCTCAGCCGCACAATCGCATAATTCCAGTGGTCCTAGCTAAAAGTCACAATTTTTGCAAGAGTGTGGAAGCTGTGAGTAGTTGGTCAGGTATCAGAGTATAGGTTCTGGTACTAGTTGTTCCCACTTACTTCCCACCTCATTTATCCATCCCTGGCGTATGACATAGACCGCCTGTGTCTGATTCCCTAAAAAACGTATTGGCACCGGTTTATTTACACTTGTATTATGCAGTGTTTGAAGAGGCTTCTAACAGAAATATTAAACTGTTGCATTGCTCTTTAATAGACTCCTATATCCACATTTTATTTTAGGGATGCTTTTTTGATGTCTTTGCGAATGCTAAATGTTATCAGGATAAGAAAACGGGAATGATATATATTTTACGCTTGTATGCCTTCGGCTATTCTTCTAGCTACACTACGCTATATCCGTCCATGGTAAATCTCTTCTTTACATTTTTTTTTCTACAAATCTGACCAACAAAGTTTTGTTTCCTAAGCTATTGAACCTGAGGTATTGTCAAAGCCCTACCAACAACAGTACTGTCAGTTCATCAGCCTGGAAGTACCAAGAGGTGAGGTACCATGTGCTGAGTTATGCATACCTCCTCATTCTTTCGAAGGTTTCACTTTGGGGTCTTCGGCTATACCCAGGGTGAAGTCACTGTGAATTATTAACGGTTGTATGACACAACTACGGTCTCGTTTTCATTATGTTACTTAATAATGCAGGTGGAACAATTAATGCGTCTAAACCATGCATTCCATTTACAACGCTAGTCGTTGTGACTTTCCCGGGTGGTGGTGCTTTGTAAATGTCCGCGGAATGCTATGACAATTAAGCGTGAGCCATGGTACCTCGTTTTGAGTAACCCTCCTTGAGTCTCTTATTTAACTACTGAAACTAGCATCCTCCTTTTCTGACTGGTGTGTTTTTTCGCTGAGACAAATCTTTCAGTTCCTAGCAGCAGAATTTTAACATTGCCTTGGAGGAGGTCCTTCTTAAAGCTGATCATCAGGGCGTGAAAAAGTTGGTCATTGGCGAGTGAACGAAAGTATAGCCAGACCCACAAGCCCAGGTTACAGGAGAACTCTGATTTTCCTTATTCCCCCTCCACCCCATGAATAGCCACCCCTCTCAACAGGAAAACATGTATTTGAATGTGTGCAGGCGTTTGGGGTAGGCTGCGTTAGGGACTCTTGTGTGCTTTCCTTACTGTCTGCCTTTTTGTCTTATGGACAATTCACGCTCAGAAGGGCTTTACGCCAGAGAGTAGAGGCGTGTACCCACAGGCACTCCATCAGCAGGACTTGTAATGCTAGACGGCTGGAGTTACGGCAAGGTTCAGGTCACTGGAATCAATCTCCTGCCCAGAGACTTGTATCTGGCTGGTTTATCTTACCTTTATTCACTGGCACTTGGCAGAGGTTAAGCTCATTGATCGTGGCTCTGTTAGCTAATCAGGCAAAGGCATGCAGTGCCGCATGGGCTGAGACCGGCTTTCTGTGGCAATCCCTAATAGTCGCTTTAATGTCTCTGTGCACTTCCTTTCACCCTACTGCGGTATGCTAAGGTTTCCATTGATGAAAAACAGACCCATCCAAGCACAACCTGTGCAAATGTCAGAAGCCAATTGGGAATTCTTTCTGTATTCCCTAGACTTAACAAAGGCCCCTGTGGTGTGGGGGCCGCCAATCTTACTAATAGTGGAGGGTGCCCCCTTAGCACCTACTGATCTGAGGGGACCCCCTTCAGCATATTTTTGCAGGGGGCCCCACTTATGTTTTTTTACGTCACTGCTTGCGATATTTGGGGTTTGCGATTTTGGCCATGCACATAATTCAATTTCGTCTCATATGAGTGATAACATATTGTTACTCAGTGCTTAAATTCATTTCTCTGCCATTGTTCTCCTTATCCAATTCGTTTTTTTCCCCTCTTTTACGATTAGGTTTATAATACATTTACTTTCCATTGTTGCATTTTTTTCCTCACTTGAATAAGTGCTACTCCTATTCAGATGCATGACTTTACCCACTCCATTGTTCTCCTCAATGATTAATTGGATGTCCATCCTCTTATTTGGGGGTAAAGAAGTATTCATGGATGGTCCCTGCCCTCACTCCCAAAGTATTGTTTATTGCGGACAGTGGGCTAGAGTAGCTTGCTCTC
Organism: Lissotriton helveticus; assembly: GCF_964261635.1. NCBI lineage: Eukaryota > Metazoa > Chordata > Amphibia > Caudata > Salamandridae > Lissotriton > Lissotriton helveticus. The sequence goes on from NC_136061.1 coordinate 1,378,174,640, forward strand.
CTGCACTGAATTGGATGTCTAATTGTTAAAGAAGTGGAGCTTTTTAGATTTTGCTTTGACTGTACATGCAACTTTCATATTACTAAATATCATGGATTTAATAGGGACTGTGGTGTGCCAAGTGTCAGTCAGTTGATATCTTTATTTCAGCCTAAAAGGCCATAAAAGAACAAGATAAATGCATAAATACAAAATGTATAAAAGGAAGATAGAAATAAAAAGCATATAAAAGAAAAGAAAATCCGACATTGTTACAATACTACCGGAATAAAATCTGTTAACCTTAAGTACAGAGCAGCATTAGGGGGAAACCATTTTCCGTCTTAACCTCCACATAGACATCAAATACCTTGAGACTGTGCCAAGTAACTTTGAAAGTGTTGAAGTGGTAGAGGTGTGCAAGAATGGTGCCCCAGGAATGGAGTTTAAGCTTCATACTATATTCTTCGTATGGCATCTGTGGTTTTTGTTGGTGTGGCACTCGTGGGAAGCTCTAAATATCAATGCAAAATATAATTTGAAATCCTGGGTATTTTTTGCTTGTAATAATTGCTTTCCTTGTTGCCTGAAATTCAGGTGAATAACGAGGTGTTTTTCATCTACATTCCTTTCTTCAAATTAGACCACAGTAGGATAGCTTCTTGTAGCACATTACTGCAGCTCTGATTCTGGCATACAATTGGAACAGTTTCAGTTAAGGCCATGGCTTATTATTGTTCATTTTTCACTCCCTATTATTTCTGTGGGGACAATTTGCCTGTTTGATAGTGAAAAGGCCTTACCCGTATTTTCCGGCGTATAAGACGACTTTTTAACCCCTTAAAATGTTCTGGAAAGTCGGGGGTCGTCTTATACGCCGGGTGCCAAAGTTAAAGGTATGTTTTCATGCCTTTTTACATAGCGCGGACTTCACCCGAAGGTGTCAGACCGCTTCTCATTTGGAAATGGTGCAGCTTAGGGAACTTTAATACACATACGGTAACTTAAATGAATCAGCATGAAATAGGTACCAGAGCCATGTATCTAGAACTGCACGTAGTATCTCAGTAAGCACATTACTGGGGTAAAGGGTTGCAATTGCTCCTGCCAAAAGCAGACCGGGCTTACACTTACAGAGGAAATACTTACAAGGAGGCCTCGAGGGTCCCACTGAAGGGTTGTGGGGTCTCCTGCAGAGCCTCCCCGACAGGTGTTTCAACCACCACTATGCATTTCCATGGTACACTCTTTCCAGTACATGCACTTATTCTGAGTGAATTCGCGTTGGAAGTGGGGGTAGTCTTATACGGCGAGTATAGCACGAAACCTACATTTTATCAAGAAAAGTAGGGGGTCGTCTTATACGCCGGAAAATACGGTATATGAAATGTAAGCTGCATGGAAGATGGATTCCAGGAATAGAACACACCCTTGGCTTCAAATTACATTTTACCAGCTTAGAAATAATTTGCTAATTAGAAGCCCTTTCCTTCTGAGGAAATAATTTTAAAACCTACTTATTCTTCTTACTTGAAACTCTTTATCCTATTATCTGTCTAGGTATGCCGGGCCTGTGTGCTGTCATACTGCATGTGTGAAATGTGTATCTGTGTTTTGGTCTATTCACATGAATGTTTGTATGTCTGATTTGTGTGCTTCGGTATCTCTGGGTATTGGTGCCTGTAGGTGTGTTAGTCTGGGTGCACACAGATGTATGTAATTATGTTACTTTAATATGTGTACGTATATTCAGTCTGTGCCTGTGTGACCACGGGTGTTGTGTGTGCCCCTCTATTCATACACTATACCGGCGCCTAATGTGTTAGCTTTGTCAATGGTAGTTTATGCCTCAAATTTACTTTAGTTTGTCATGCTCATGAAATTACTAAGACACGCTTCTTACTTGTACCAGCTATAGTTGGTTCGCAAAACTGCAAAACGTATGCATGTATTTATTCTTGGCCTTTTAGGTACAGATTCACTGGTAATAAGTAGGTTCTGCGGAAATGATATGCTGTGCTGGTTCTTGTTGTAGTAAGAGCCAAAAGATTGGTGCCGTGTTTGCTCTCAAGTAACCAATGCTCTCTTTTTTTCTCTTATAGAAAGATCAGTGTAAAAGTGATGGAGTATGTGTAGATCCACACAGGCTTCCCTGTCTTGTATCTCAAAAGTTCAATAGAGCTTTCATTAATAGGTATACGTTTGCATTTATTTCTCTTGGATAACCTTGGAACTTGACCTTGATCCTTGGCCCTTTATCAAACTTTTTCTCGGACTCTGCAACAATTGTAGAATGCTCCAGAAATTGAAAGGACCCAAAATGTCATTTATACACAGATCATGATTTGTTGTAAAACTGATGTGTATACATTTCTACAATATGCAGTGGTAACACAAATCTTCTGTTTGGGAGCTCTCCTATCTTCCCCAAAGGGAGAGTAGATTTGCAACTGGTGGCTTTTTTTTTATCCCTAATCCGATTTCTTGATCTTAAATTTTTGATAATATTTACCACTATGATTATGGTACAAGTGCTTGAATCATAACGTTTCATCACTGGCTACTCAAATGTACACACCACACACTTTGTTTTTATAAACCGTACATTACACCAATTAGAACTGGAAGCCTAATGTGAAAGATCCTTATGTTTTTATGAAGACTTCTACTCTTAGGAAATCTTTTATCCAAATCCTGCTTTTTGCTTCTATCACCTTTCCCTCTAGGGAGGTAAAAATGGATCCCAGCCAGTTCCAGCAGAGGTTTCTTACATCAGTGGCCTAGCAACCATTCCTTTTTCTTAGTTACACAGCAATGGACTTTAGCCCCATTCAGAACAGGAAAGTCGTAAATCTAGTCTGGCATTGCAGCTTTGACCTTTATTTTCTCTCTGTTTCACACTCCTTGAGTTGCAATGATTGCCATTCGTGAGGTAATACTATCTGAAGCTTTACACTAATGCCAGGGTTGTATGTACATTCATCTATCTCTATTACACTTGTTATGAACTTTGGTCTGTCATATGTCAATGTCGCAATTGAAAGTATTCAACTTGATTTAAAATATACATCCTTGAGAAAATGTGTTATACATTTAAAAGACGCCATTGGTAAGCCACACATTGCTGGTTCCTTTTTAGGTCTAGGTGGACAGTGCTGCTGTCAAATGGACCTTTTTTTTTTTACTGTTTTACTGTATGGTTAGAGAGGACCCCCTCAATCTGGTCCCACCGCTCTTACGTGCAAGGGCCGCGGCTGGTTGCATAACTCTGTTTACTCCTGTTAAATCTCTTCATGTGCCTCCATCTGCATTTGTCCAACCCTCTTGCCCGCCGTTTTTTTTTTTGCAGAGTTTTATATAGCGCGAACTAGACCCGAACCGAATCAGGTATCAGAGCGCTTTACATATCACCAGTTACGTTACATGAGGACACACATTCATTTTAGGCACGGGGAGATTACGTGATTTGCCCAGAATCACAGGAGGTTTTGGCGTTGTTACCGAGACTCGAACCCAGATCCCCAGGTCCGAGGTCGAGCGTCCTAGCCGTTAGGCCAACTCCTCTCCCCATTGTTTTCCTGTATGCTTCTCGTTCCCCTGCCAGCCAGCCCCACTTGTTCCTAATTTTATTTTTCTTCCTGACACTGCTCCCCTCCTTCCCTTGTATACTCCTCACCTCCCACCCTTTATTTCTCTCTCCTCCCTTTCTTCCGGTCTGCTCCTCATTCCATCTGCTCACTATTCACTCTTTGCAGCTTCTTACTTATGCTGGCAGGACCAATATTTGATTTTTCCTTGGAAAAGAAATGCAATCTTTTATTAAGGATTTATTTGCCTTGAAAACGGCCTTCCTTTTGTTTCTCTTTCACAAGAAAGTCAGGTGGCAAGAGAGCCTCCGTTATTGGGCTTCCTTTGTTTCTGAGTGATAATATCTAAAAGAGGGATATAATGCTATGATTCATCTAATATTTATCGTAGAAACAAAAAAAGGACTGTATTGAAGTCAAGGGTGCCTTCACTATCAATTAATCAATCAGGGGCTTATAAAGCACGGCTTCTCACGCGTGAGGGTCTCAAGGCGCTGTACTGCCTACCATTCTTTTTTTTCAATCAATCTGGATAAATAGAGTGCGGGTAATAACCAATCAGGGTATCCAGGCGCTGAGAGTACAGCTGCCAAGGATCAGTCAAACAACCAGGTCTTGAGCCATATTCCGAATTCCAGTAGAGAGGTAGAGGTCCGAAGGTGAAGAGGGAGGTCGTTACAGTACCATGCCGCAAGGTAGGAGAAGGAGCATCCTTCACTGTTGCTGTAGTGGACGCGTGAGGTGTTGACGAGACAGAGGGAGGTGGAGTGCGGGTGTCTGGAGGAATATTTGGTGGTTTATGTGCGCTGGTCCCTGGTTGTGGAGGGTTTTAAAGGCATGGGTCAACATCTTGTCTTACTTTAGTGTGTTCAATCAGAATGCATTAACACATTAAACCTAGACTGCTTATTGTTGTATGCTCTCGATATACATGTGAGCTATATGAATAAGTTACAGTGCGTACACTCTTCAGCACTATAAAAGTCAAACCCGTTGCCGTGACTGAGAAGAGTTCTGTATGCCTTTCTGTCATTCATGTGTATGAATATGCAACTCGTTCAACAAGTCTATTAGTTCACCACACAGGTCATGAGGACAACTTATGCCACTGTCGTTTCTTCTGTGGTGAAGAAATTAAAGGTCGATGGATGTTACTTAGTTGGAGACCAGACACTCACACTGTCTTATTCTGATCTTGAGGGAATTGCTTTAATAGTGTGTATCAAACTAACATCTTCACGAAGATAATTGGTTGTGGCCTCGTCCAGTACTTTTATGCAAACACTTTGGGGCAGATTCCCCAGGTGGTGCTATATAGCAGCCTTGTACACCTCGTGTGGGTGAGCAAAATGGTTACTTTCCAGGCACCCATGATTCTCCTCTGCCTCCTGTTCTAGGTAGGGCATTATGGGTGCAGGGAGAGCAGATTTTCAATGAGGCAACGCTCCCCTTTCTTCCCTACTTATATCCCTTTTCTCTGGCTATAATGGAGTGGCAGTAGCTGGGGATTGTGGATTGTCAGAGTGAATGAGAGAGCACGTACATACCCAAAGAAGGTCGTACATCCCCAGTCTCCCTTGAACTAAAACGAGTTCTGGAGAGAAGTGTCCCAACTGGTGTCTACTATGCAAGGCTAAAGCCATGGTATCCCAGCAGTCTAAGTGAAACAGATCAATTTTCATCTATTCCTATCTGTTGTGACTATGCTTGGGAGATGAGTTCCCAGTTAATCGCAGTATAGGTGAAAATATCACAATGCAATTAGTATTAGGAATTTCTAACTTGTAACTAGGCAACACTTAACCTAGAGCTCCTGTTTGTATCAAGACATCCATCTATACCCCTGCCTTTTTCTGAGAGCTGTTGCTTGACGTCAAGAAAATGTGGATTATGTTGCATATTTCATTGGGCGAACGTAGGGTACACTAAACTGCTTCTAATCGGTACAAAAATAAGCAATCATTTTGATCCCTATTATCAGCCAATAAAGTAGCAGCACATTGCAAGAAGATTTGCTCAGCAAAGATATCAAAAATTTAAAAAGGTCCTGGAAAGCCGCATTTGGCAAGATGGAAGAGATTACCTTTTCCCCCTTACAAACATAGGGTATGGATCATTGGGAGGATGGGGGTTGCCATGGGCGAAATCGGACTTTGGACTGTGGTTCCAATAGCCCTCATTTTGACTCGTGTGTGAACGCCCCAGCAAATAAGTCTTGCCATGTGGGTTTAATTTCTAGGTTATCTTACTTGATTTATCAAGCAGACCCCGTTCTTTGCCTTCAAAAATGAAAAGGTAGTAGCTGTCCATACCCCACTGAACACATTTTAACAACCTATAAATAAAATAAGTAAAAAATATTTTAATTGAAGTGTACATGTTTGGGCTTGTGGAGCCAGTCTTCATTTGCTGACTTTTTGGTTGGTTTGACAATTTCCGCCCTTTGAATATTTGTATATGTCAAGGCTGTTCTTGTAATGAAATAAATGTAGACGCCTTTTTGGGCTGTAATGAATTGAGTGTCCGCTTTTTAGCTAACAGTACAATAGCTGTAACTCCATAGCATTAGTATTTGGACTGGTTTCATGCGAGATAAACGGACAATCTCGTTTCTCAATTTGTGTGTGGCGCGTAAGCCTCTCATTATGCGGATCTATTGGCAGATGAAATGTCACAGTAGGTCATCCAATCTAGGCAGGGCCGGCGCGGTTCCTTCCGTCTTTGGAAATATTCCCGTCAAGGAAAGCGGCTGACATTCCCGATAACGCTTTTATGGGTAATTCTCCGAGCCCTTGTCTGTCAGGAACCAACAAGCTGAGTCACGGGAGTACTTTAACCTGCATAGCAGCCCCTTCGGTTATTTTAAGATGACAAATGGAGTTTTCTAAAACACCTACAATTAACACATGGTTTATTTTTAGACAAATTAAAGATGTACACTTCACAAACACTGCTAAGTAGGCACACCAGAAAATAGAAAGTTGTGCTGCTGTAGAATGAAAATGAGTTTCAGTACAGTGACGAACGTGGATGAGGGGAGCAACTTAAGAAATGAAGATTTCAAGGGAAAGGACTTTTTTTTGGGTATGCAGTACTGCACGACATGCCCGTTACAATGCCAATGACTTTGTGATCATATCTGGCTCTCCAAGGGCAGGCAGCCCATCCTATTATTTTGAGGAGGACTGAGTAGCCCTGTGTATGTTCCGGAATTACTGAGGTACTTTGACTTTTTTTTTTTTTATGTTCTATTCAAGATGAATTACTAGTACCTGATATGAAGACATAAAATGACTGCCACAAAAAACGCCAATATTGCTGTTGAGAAGAAATAATATATTATATGCAAACATGGCGGCCAAACGACGGGGTATTTACCATAATAATGGCGTAGTCCTCTCTTCATTGCCCCTGATAATCCTCCAATGGGAGAATTGCCAACAGTTTAATATCTAGTGAAATGTGGTGGATCTCACTTGGACAACTATTGTTAAAAACGAAAGCGTCAACGCATGTTCTTGACATCAATATATGAATCTATTGGAATCCCCGTGAGTGCCTTATCCTTCTTTGTTGAGTGGTTTGGGTATTTTTTTCGAGAGTCCACCCTTGTGTAGCAGTGCACCCAACCGGCGAGTTTTAGGCTGCTCCAGTTGGAAAGGGGAAACTACTCCCCAAAAACAAAACATTACACATACACCAACACAACTAAATCTCACACATACACTACCTCATAATATTTTCCATTACAAACCAGAAACATACACCCACTCCCACCCTCCTGACTACACAAATAAAACACACCCTAACCCAACTGTACTCCCAATCTTTCTCTCTTCCCCAACACCTAACATATAAAGCAACTTTCATTAAACTGCCTCTTATCCATTGTACAATTTAGGACCTTACAACATGACCCTCATGCTGCACCACCACCACCCCTCTTAACGCCTACACCTTCCACCCTAAACAGACACAAACAAAATAAACATGCCACTCTTCACAACTTCACATCTCCAGGTCTACTGCACAACAAAGCTTTTTTACAAAAACAACATGGCTCACCACCCCACTCTCAACCACCATCCCCACCACCTACACATGCAGACCCATCAAAATGCATTCTTAGCCTGCTGGACGAGGAATATGATACACAATAACTACACTATTACTATCCTCATACAGCTATGTCATAATTCATTAAAGATAATTTCATACTTTAAGACTTCCAAACAGGATTTCATCCTGGAAGAGGCACAGAATCCACCCTCATTGCGGTCTGGGATAACCTTAAGAACACAGTTGACCGGAATGAGGTTGCTGCATTACTTCTTTTGGACCTCTCTGCTGCCTTAGACACAGTTGACCATGACACTCTAATACACAGACTATACAACCGGCATAGAGGGAATGCCCAAGCCGACAAAGTAGCAAAATCCAGCTTCATTACTATAAAACTCTGCAACACATCTTCCCCCACCTGGGATTTCCATGCAAGGTCCAGGCTACTATTTCTCTTGTTCTGTCCTAACTCGGTTACGCCAATAGCCTCTACCACGGATCATCTTTAACAACTATGAAAAGACTACAATGGATTCATAACTCTGCTGCCAGACTACTCTTACTTATAAATACACAAACCCACCTCTACCCTGCCTTGAAAGCCCTACATTGGTTACCGGTTACCAGACATTCCACATCCAAGTTGCTTTGTATTACCCACAAAGTGATACATGGAACAGGGGTGCTCTCCATCAGAAATAAAATCACCAAATACACTCAACAAAGGTACCTCCGCTCTATATTGGCACCTCGCCTCAAAATCCCACCATACAAGAAAAAAACTATAGGTGGCACATCCTTCTCTGTTCAAGGAACCAAACTATTGAAAGTCTGAGTTTATTAAATACAACTTGCACCTAGATATATTACCTTCCTTATACATATATACCTTCCATGTACTTATGTATCTATATATTTATTACTTAATTACTAATTCAGCATCTCTAATACATTACCCTATACCTCTTTCAATATATCCTCTGCCTCCACTCTCTGACTCATTCCAAACCCCATTCTACTACTATGAAACCCACAATAACCCTTTCCAGACTCTTCCCTCCTCTACCTCTGCTTGCATCATCTCAAACCTATTTTACTATTCAGATCTCCCAAACAAACCTTTCTAAAAACTTCCTTCTGACTTTCCCCCTCCCCTCATTCCAAGCCTCCTCCTGCGTTATGATCGCCAAATAAACACTTTTTAGACCCTTCCCTCTTCTATCCCTCCACTATCCTTTTCAACACTCACATGTGTACCTTAATTTCATATTTCCCTATACTAATTCACCACTAATTCTGTTTGGGTTCCAGAGTAGCGGACTACTCACCTAAAAGCGCTCTGACGCCTCATCAGGGTTATCGGGCATTATATAATTGCAAACCCTTCCCCCGCCTCTATCCCTCCACAATCCTTTTTCAATCTCATTAATAAATTCACATGTCCACCACTCAAATTAATTTTATATTTCCCCTATACTAATTCACCACTAATTCTTTTTTGGGTTCTGAAGTAGCGTGCTACTCTCCAAAATGCGATTTGAAGCCTTGTCAGGGGTAGTAACTGCTATATAAATGCAAAATAAATAAATAAATAAATGGGAGAATAACGTCATAACGTCATAAAGTATTGGAGATATATAGATGACGTATTTATAATTTGGCGTGGTTCCATGCAAGAAGCAAAACAATTTGTTGATGATATAAATAACAACCAGCTGAATTTAAAATTCACAGCTAATATCAGCATGGACGAACCAACTTTTCTTGATGTGCAGGTGAACATTATACAAAACAAAATAAGCACAAGCTTGTTTAGAAAAAGCACAACAGGCAACACCATCCTGCACGCTAAGAGCTTTCACCCACACCACACCATCACAGCAATTCCCTATGGGGAATTCTTGCGCGTACATAGGTCCTGTAGTTCCCTTGAAATGAGAGATAGACACCAACAAGATTGCAAAAGCAGACTTCTTGCCAGGGGTTACAATGTCAAGAGATTGGATGTGAGCATGGCCAAAGCGAACCGCCTAGACAGATCACATCTACTTAACCCCAACAGGACACAAAATTCCACAGCACAAGATGAGAATAAAGACAACACTATACGCCTCATAACAGGGTATAGCCGCCAAGCACGTCAAATCACACAATTGATTAAAAAGGAATGGCCTATCATTCTTACAGACCATGTGCTTAAAGACATTATGCCTAGAACACCCACAGTAACATACAGACGAGCATACAATATGCGCAATGATCTAGTGTGCAGCAGCCCTGAATTGACCAAAGGGGACAATTGGTTATCCCCCCGTAAGGGGTTTTTCCGATGTAATAGTTGTCGAGCATGTAAGTTTGAGGTTAATGTTAAAACACACCCACACCATTCGACACTACCCCTATTACCCTAAAAGGTCACTACACTTGCCGCACGGAACTAGCCGTCTATGTGCTTATATGCAGCTGTGAACTTACCTATGTAGGTAGCACGAAGTTACCAGTTCACCCGCGCATATTACAGCATTTGAGGGCAATAGTTAATGCCGATCTAAGTTACCCCGTAGCACGGCATTTCAGAAGTGTACACAACCAAAACCCTAATCATATCAGATACTTTGCATAGATGCTGTCATTCCGAGTAAAAGGGGAGGTGACAATGAGAAACGCCTCAGACAGCTCGAATCTAAATACATCGTACTCCTTAACAGTAAAAGCCCAGGAGGCTTGAATATGGGGGAAGATCTCCATAATTTCTTATAATGGACATAACGATAGTATAAACACCCAGTATCATTGATATATTAGAGGATATGATCACTTTATTCGAGATCTTTGCATGCACAAGAATGGCACTTAGAAGGAGGGAGCTCCGTTGTTATTCCTTGCTGTATATTGATGTTAACAACAAATGTAAAGGTATTGGTACCAACACTTAACAACTGTAGCGATGCAGTTAATACTATTGAGCAGATTTGAAAATGTGATATTTTATTTTCTATGCACATTTCACATCTATGTTTCACATAGATTTAGCACTTATTTTCAGGATCACTTACTATTTCTTTTTGTGTATACCTGTTTTAGCACTCACTCAATTCAGAGTACCTCAAAGGAGTTATTAGCACACACAGTAATGTCATGCATAGTAGTCACAACGATAACCCTACGGACATGCTAGGGCAATGGACTCTAAGTATTTGTACAAACAATGACAAAAACGAGTATCAAAAATAACAAAATGAATGTTCATTGAAATACGATAATATATTTGGACTACCAAAAAATTATTGTAAAATTCTTAGAAATTCAGTTATGCATGACGTAATGGGTAAATTGTATCGAATCGCATTGAACATATACGTGAAAAATACAATGACACAAACAAAGTGTTAAAATGGCGCCCATAGAAATGTTTCAGGAAGGACCATAGAAACGAATGCAGTCCTCTGTTGATGTCTATTCTTTAGAGAAGAATTGGCGCGCAATTTGTGTGTGTACTCCAGTTAAATAATGGTTACTCTCAACACTCCCCATCAGTGAGCAAGGACGTGAAGTCCGAAACGCGCCTGATGGCTTGCACCAAAATATATATATATGTATATATGTATATGTATATATGTATATGTATATGTGTATATATATATATATATATATATATATATATATATATATATATATATATATATATATATATATATATATATATATATATATATATATATATTTTTTTTTTTTTTTTTGAAAAAACCATAGGTTTCACACCAGTTATAGTTAGCTGGAAATTTTACTGACCTAAAACCATTGAAATTCCCACGTTACAGTTAGTTGGACTCACTATAACTCGCGCGCCCGCAATGCACTGCTGATGATGTCACATATTACATCATTCATGACATGGTTAGTGACATCACTGATGACATCACTGATGAATCAACAAAAAACAAATGCCTATACTGATATTGTTTAACAAAGATTTTGCCACCAGAGCAAAGAATGTTTATCCAAGCTGGGAAGTGCTTATAAGTAGCCTTTTATTAAATTGTCTTGATCCAAAAAACACAGGGGTATATTTGTATTAGTCATATACATTTGAGAACAAAAGCAACACTTTTACATACACTAAATACAATACGGACAAAAAAGGGGGTGAATAGATTCTTTAAAAACAATTCAACAAACATACCAAAGTCAGTCGTATCACAATCATACCTTACCATTCATACATGGAAAACATACAAAAACAAATACATACACGATTAAGTAAACAGATAAACAATCATGTAATGTATTAGGTCTGCTGCAATCTATACAATTTATATACACAATAATATTTACAAGTATAATTCCAAATTACTCAAAGAAATCAAGTATCAGCTTGAGATGTAAACAGCAATTTTTTATACGCCAGTAATGTGACACTGTATTCACACTAAAGGACAGAAACCTATCGAAGGAAAGCAGACACTGAGCATGGAACGGCCTACGCGTTTCAAATCCCAGGGTTTTTAGCCGGGATTTTCGTCAGGGCCAGGTCATTCTAAAAAAAGAAGAAGAGAAAAAAGAGAATTCTATCGTGTGGATCTATAAAACTATTATAGTAGAATATCAAGAGCGCTCTTCAGCATAACCACCCAAGGAGCTTTCTGCTTACCACTATGGAAAATATCCAGGGAAGGAGTAAAACCTGTGTGATGAAAAGAACAACATGTAGAGGACTATATGAGTGAGTTGAAAAACACGCAACGAAAATGAGGTTTGCCATGTGTCAAAACAAAGTTTACCTTAGCGGTATCTTGTGTTGTTGCAAGTTCAAGTAGGGGGCCTGTAACAGAGCAACGTTCGTTTTAGTGTGGCATGATCGAAGACAGGGCTCATGAACCAAACCAAAAAAGGGGGTTGTAGAGTGCTTACCAGCCAGTTATGGTCAAATGCGTCCTTGAACGAGGACAATGCGGGTACAGATTTGAATCAATTTCTTCCAAAAAAGCGGCCTCTATTTGAAAGGGAAAAACGAAGGGCTCGTTTATTCCATGTACCAGATTACTGTGGGCATATTTGACAAACAACCTAGTCCTGTTCGGGCTTACCGGCATGAAGCTCCGTTGTTCTCAATCAATCGGCGTCCCCTGTAGCACTGCTCTCTCGCGCATGCGTGGAGAGTAGAGAAACTTTGCAAGGCTACTCAATATATGTAACGCAAATGCGCATGCGTGGGACAAAGACAGGCCGAGAGGGCATTTCCTCGCGCATGCGTGGAGAGTAGGGAAACATTGCAGGTCTAATCAATATATAGCGCTAATGCGCGGAACAAAGGCAGGCCGGGGGGGCATTTCCTGGTGTAGTATAGATTGCGCATGTATAGCGTCCCATAGATTCATTGTGTGGTGTTATAACTCCTAAGTTATAGCTTATATATCTCTGAAATCTCATTAAGTCCTTTGACTGCTGTGTCAAACTTTACAATTAAGTGGGCTTCCCTTTTGGATAATTTCAGCTCCATGTCTCCTCCTCGTGCATCTTTTTCAACACGTGAGATCACAGTCCATTTAAGGTCACTGAGCAGATGTTTACAACGTTTCCAATGGTTAACTAACGGGGCAGTGTCGATCCCATTTTTTATTCTGGATTTATGTTGTGTGATTCGTGTCCGAATTTCCTGATTAGTTTTTCCGATGTAAAGTAACCCACATGGACAGGTAATGCCATATATGACATATTTAGTTCTACAGTTGCTGAAACTGTCATGTTTCCATGATATCCCACGATGTTGGAAGAGGGATCCCTCGACGGTCAGTTCGCAGCACAGGCAAGTGCCACATTTGTGGTGGCCTGTGATCGGTGGTAATCCCATCATCTGTCTTAGCGATGGCTGTTTGTCTTTTTTGGTTCCTGCTCTAATCACATGATTGGCCACGCTACTCTCCTTTTTAAATGCAAATAAAGGAGGGGCTTCCATACTACTGTCCAAGTATTTTACAAGGTGCCAATTTTGCAGGATGATTCTTTTAAGATTATTGGCGTTTGGACAATAAGTAGTTACACAAACTTGCCTGTTGGAAGCAGATTTGTTTTTCCTTTCGAGGAGACTTTCCCTCGGGGTCCATCTGGCCCTTTTCATGGAGTTGCGGACAAGTTTTTTAGGGTATCCCCTGTCACACAATTTGGATACAAGGTTTTCAGCATGATGTTTATAGTCCTCCTGTAATGAGCAGTTTCTGCGAATTCGCAGAAATTGCCCATAGGGCAGATTTTCCTTTAGGCTTCGCGGATGATTACTTGAAAATAGTAATGCTTTATTCCTGTCGGTGGGTTTAGTGAAGAGGGACGTGGCTAACGTACCTCCTAACGGAAACACTTCGACATCCAGAAAAGAAATTTTTTTGTCTGAGTATGATATACTGAACTGTATGTCCGTTGTTCTATTGTTGAGCCAGTTGAAAAACGATGTTAAACTTTCTTCTCCCCCAGTCCAAATCATAAAGACATCGTCTATAAAACGCCACCATGTGGTGATGTGTTCTTTAAACGGATTGTTGTTGTGGATGTACTTTTCTTCATAGAGTGACATAAAAAGTACTGCCAACTCCGGCGCAAAGGGACACCCCATCGCCACCCCCTTTATAACTGGCTGGTAAGCACTCTACAACCCCCTTTTTTGGTTTGGTTCATGAGCCCTGTCTTCGATCATGCCACACTAAAACGAACGTTGCTCTGTTACAGGCCCCCTACTTGAACTTGCAACAACACAAGATACCGCTAAGGTAAACTTTGTTTTGACACATGGCAAACCTCATTTTCGTTGCGTGTTTTTCAACTCACTCATATAGTCCTCTACATGTTGTTCTTTTCATCACACAGGTTTTACTCCTTCCCTGGATATTTTCCATAGTGGTAAGCAGAAAGCTCCTTGGGTGGTTATGCTGAAGAGCGCTCTTGATATTCTACTATAATAGTTTTATAGATCCACACGATAGAATTCTCTTTTTTCTCTTCTTCTTTTTTTAGAATGACCTGGCCCTGACGAAAATCCCGGCTAAAAACCCTGGGATTTGAAACGCGTAGGCCGTTCCATGCTCAGTGTCTGCTTTCCTTCGATAGGTTTCTGTCCTTTAGTGTGAATACAGTGTCACATTACTGGCGTATAAAAAATTGCTGTTTACATCTCAAGCTGATACTTGATTTCTTTGAGTAATTTGGAATTATACTTGTAAATATTATTGTGTATATAAATTGTATAGATTGCAGCAGACCTAATACATTACATGATTGTTTATCTGTTTACTTAATCGTGTATGTATTTGTTTTTGTATGTTTTCCATGTATGAATGGTAAGGTATGATTGTGATACGACTGACTTTGGTATGTTTGTTGAATTGTTTTTAAAGAATCTATTCACCCCCTTTTTTGTCCGTATTGTATTTAGTGTATGTAAAAGTGTTGCTTTTGTTCTCAAATGTATATGACTAATACAAATATACCCCTGTGTTTTTTGGATCAAGACAATTTAATAAAAGGCTACTTATAAGCACTTCCCAGCTTGGATAAACATTCTTTGCTCTGGTGGCAAAATCTTTGTTAAACAATATCAGTATAGGCATTTGTTTTTTGTTGATTCATAATTTTGGCTCAGCCTTGCTGATTAAGAGCCCACCCAAAGTGTTCCTAGGTTGTGTATAGCGGGAGCTGTCTCGCGAGGCTTTTTGGTAATTCCTACTAGCGGTAGGTACAAGGGGTTAAATTCCCCATTTTTCTATCGACTTTTTTAAGTCTTTCTGGTGGAGGTTTATCTGTTCTTTCACAGTTGTTTTATTTTATGTTTGTTTACACACATCTAACGTATTTTAACGCGTCTCATTACAAAAGATATGGCAGAGGAGGACACCTTTGCATATAGTGAGAACCACATCAAGAACCTCTTAAGCGACCCACCCATTTTTTCATCCTTCTCCTTGAGTACTACAGCCACCTCTCAGAACGAATCTGACAGACTCTTAAGACTCAAAAAGAAACAAATACGCACGGACCTACATGGTCATTTTTTGTTAAACCATCTCCGCGAAGGTACCATCCCTGGAGGATTGCAAATTAAAAATATTCCCGTCATATTTACAGAGGACCCGGTGTTTAAGAAAGGGTTCAGCTTTATAGAAACTAAGTGTAGTAGGGACCTTATGGTCCTTACTATTGAAACAGCGGTCAGGATTTCTAAGGCTGAGCTCGAAGAAATCACAAAGTTAGAGGAAGAAATCAGCCATAACCAAACTATTACAGATTCAAAAGGATTATTGGAAAAAGTCAACAAAGAGATTCAGGAATTTAAGGACTTTACCATAATCCAAAAATCAAACCAATTTGAGAAGGATAAAAAGAATTTCAGGATTGAAAACGTATATCCATTCTTGCAACCGGATTTTTACACCAAGGGAGATTCTAGGAGATACTTATCTGACAACCGTGGGAGATCCCGCAAACAATTCATTACATTCTCGGACACCTCTTCCTCGGGGGACGATAGCGATATAAACAATAGTAGATCTAATAATAAAAATCGCAAATGGAACCAAATGCAACAACCCCAAGGACAGTCATCAAATTCCTCTTTTTTAGGACGAGGCCAAACGAGCTCCAGAGGGAGACAACGCTACAATCAGCCTTGGGAGATGACAACCCGCCAAAAACAATACAAAAACTAGCGGTCTCTCCGATTTTCAACCTCTCAAATAGGATATTAACAACAGCTGAAGAAAGTATTTTATCCAAAGGATTATCTTTCGTGCCCACAAAAAAAACAGATTTTGTCAAGATGAAGACCGAGTTCATCGAATTTTGTCGGAAATTGCGCCTCACCACATTTTTTGCAGAGAACCCTTTCTCTACATCTTCAGAAGTTACCGGATTACGGAAAAAATCCACATTCTGTCCTCCTGGTCACAAAGTACCAAAAGAAGTAGTCATCTTCGAAAAAACGGTCCTCTCGGCCATTGCGGACATGGAGAAACAAAAAAAGTTCGTAAAATTTAACATTTCAAAGGATGAAACAAATGCACTTTCAATGTTAAAGAACGATAATACAATCACCATAAAACAAGCCGATAAGGGCGGTTCGATTGTCATTTGGGACACCAATGATTACAATACTGAAGTATTGAGGCAGCTAAACGACCAAATGTGCTACCGGAAGATTAGTAAAGACCCCACGCTAGAATTTCAAAACCTCCTGTTTCCCATTTTACAAGAAGGATTTGAGGCGGGCTTCTTAGGGCCTAAAGAGCTGGAATATTTACGAAATAAACACCCGAAAGTACCCCTTTTTTATGTCCTCCCAAAGGTCCACAAACATCAAACAAAGCCACCAGGGAGACCAATTGTGGCAGGGTGTGACTCCCTTTTGGAACCGGTGGCCAAATATGTCGACTGTTTTTTAAAACAGTTTATGGACTTAGTTGTCTCTTACTTAAAAGACACAACAGATTTCATCACCAAGTTGGATGGCATCAAATTTGAGAAAGAAAAGGATTTACTTGTAACACTAGATGTGACCCAGCTCTATACACAAATACCTCAGGATGAGGCTGTGGCAGTTTTGGAATACTTCCTGGACCTGCGACCTAGACCTGTCCAGGTACCCACAAAATTCCTTGTTGAATTGGCATCCTTTGCCTTAAAAAAGAACTACTTCAGCTTCGGTAATGATTTCTACCTCCAAATAAAGGGGGTGGCGATGGGGTGTCCCTTTGCGCCGGAGTTGGCAGTACTTTTTATGTCACTCTATGAAGAAAAGTACATCCACAACAACAATCCGTTTAAAGAACACATCACCACATGGTGGCGTTTTATAGACGATGTCTTTATGATTTGGACTGGGGGAGAAGAAAGTTTAACATCGTTTTTCAACTGGCTCAACAATAGAACAACGGACATACAGTTCAGTATATCATACTCAGACAAAAAAATTTCTTTTCTGGATGTCGAAGTGTTTCCGTTAGGAGGTACGTTAGCCACGTCCCTCTTCACTAAACCCACCGACAGGAATAAAGCATTACTATTTTCAAGTAATCATCCGCGAAGCCTAAAGGAAAATCTGCCCTATGGGCAATTTCTGCGAATTCGCAGAAACTGCTCATTACAGGAGGACTATAAACATCATGCTGAAAACCTTGTATCCAAATTGTGTGACAGGGGATACCCTAAAAAACTTGTCCGCAACTCCATGAAAAGGGCCAGATGGACCCCGAGGGAAAGTCTCCTCGAAAGGAAAAACAAATCTGCTTCCAACAGGCAAGTTTGTGTAACTACTTATTGTCCAAACGCCAATAATCTTAAAAGAATCATCCTGCAAAATTGGCACCTTGTAAAATACTTGGACAGTAGTATGGAAGCCCCTCCTTTATTTGCATTTAAAAAGGAGAGTAGCGTGGCCAATCATGTGATTAGAGCAGGAACCAAAAAAGACAAACAGCCATCGCTAAGACAGATGATGGGATTACCACCGATCACAGGCCACCACAAATGTGGCACTTGCCTGTGCTGCGAACTGACCGTCGAGGGATCCCTCTTCCAACATCGTGGGATATCATGGAAACATGACAGTTTCAGCAACTGTAGAACTAAATATGTCATATATGGCATTACCTGTCCATGTGGGTTACTTTACATCGGAAAAACTAATCAGGAAATTCGGACACGAATCACACAACATAAATCCAGAATAAAAAATGGGATCGACACTGCCCCGTTAGTTAACCATTGGAAACGTTGTAAACATCTGCTCAGTGACCTTAAATGGACTGTGATCTCACGTGTTGAAAAAGATGCACGAGGAGGAGACATGGAGCTGAAATTATCCAAAAGGGAAGCCCACTTAATTGTAAAGTTTGACACAGCAGTCAAAGGACTTAATGAGATTTCAGAGATATATAAGCTATAACTTAGGAGTTATAACACCACACAATGAATCTATGGGACGCTATACATGCGCAATCTATACTACACCAGGAAATGCCCCCCCGGCCTGCCTTTGTTCCGCGCATTAGCGCTATATATTGATTAGACCTGCAATGTTTCCCTACTCTCCACGCATGCGCGAGGAAATGCCCTCTCGGCCTGTCTTTGTCCCACGCATGCGCATTTGCGTTACATATATTGAGTAGCCTTGCAAAGTTTCTCTACTCTCCACGCATGCGCGAGAGAGCAGTGCTACAGGGGACGCCGATTGATTGAGAACAACGGAGCTTCATGCCGGTAAGCCCGAACAGGACTAGGTTGTTTGTCAAATATGCCCACAGTAATCTGGTACATGGAATAAACGAGCCCTTCGTTTTTCCCTTTCAAATAGAGGCCGCTTTTTTGGAAGAAATTTATTCAAATCTGTACCCGCATTGTCCTCGTTCAAGGACGCATTTGACCATAACTGGCTGGTAAGCACTCTACAACCCCCTTTTTTGGTTTGGTTCATGAGCCCTGTCTTCGATCATGCCACACTAAAACGAACGTTGCTCTGTTACAGGCCCCCTACTTGAACTTGCAACAACACAAGATACCGCTAAGGTAAACTTTGTTTTGACACATGGCAAACCTCATTTTCGTTGCGTGTTTTTCAACTCACTCATATAGTCCTCTACATGTTGTTCTTTTCATCACACAGGTTTTACTCCTTCCCTGGATATTTTCCATAGTGGTAAGCAGAAAGCTCCTTGGGTGGTTATGCTGAAGAGCGCTCTTGATATTCTACTATAATAGTTTTATAGATCCACACGATAGAATTCTCTTTTTTCTCTTCTTCTTTTTTTAGAATGACCTGGCCCTGACGAAAATCCCGGCTAAAAACCCTGGGATTTGAAACGCGTAGGCCGTTCCATGCTCAGTGTCTGCTTTCCTTCGATAGGTTTCTGTCCTTTAGTGTGAATACAGTGTCACATTACTGGCGTATAAAAAATTGCTGTTTACATCTCAAGCTGATACTTGATTTCTTTGAGTAATTTGGAATTATACTTGTAAATATTATTGTGTATATAAATTGTATAGATTGCAGCAGACCTAATACATTACATGATTGTTTATCTGTTTACTTAATCGTGTATGTATTTGTTTTTGTATGTTTTCCATGTATGAATGGTAAGGTATGATTGTGATACGACTGACTTTGGTATGTTTGTTGAATTGTTTTTAAAGAATCTATTCACCCCCTTTTTTGTCCGTATTGTATTTAGTGTATGTAAAAGTGTTGCTTTTGTTCTCAAATGTATATGACTAATACAAATATACCCCTGTGTTTTTTGGATCAAGACAATTTAATAAAAGGCTACTTATAAGCACTTCCCAGCTTGGATAAACATTCTTTGCTCTGGTGGCAAAATCTTTGTTAAACAATATCAGTATAGGCATTTGTTTTTTGTTGATTCATAATTTTGGCTCAGCCTTGCTGATTAAGAGCCCACCCAAAGTGTTCCTACATCACTGATGACATCACTGATGACATCACTGATGACAGCTCAAATGACATCTCAAATGACTTCTCAGATGACATCACTGATGACATCACTGATGACCCAGTAGGTAATATATATATATATATATATATATATATATATTATATGATATTATATTATATTTATATTTATATTTATGAAACAAAAGAGGCGGCACAACCGGATACTTTACTGAAGCCTTTTAATTAGCTCTTCACCTCACCGACGCGTTTCAACCAAACAAGGGCTTTGTTCACGGTCAGTAAGTCCTTCTACAATTTCCATTTAAATACTGGCCCATATTAGCCCTAAAGTGGCATTATGGGATACGTAGTTTGGAACAGAATTATGAAATTTAAAGAAAAGAAAGACTGGTGTGTTTTTTTCTTTCATTGTATAGTACATTGCGTCACATGTTGGTTCACATGGGCAGAGTTTTTAGTTCATAATTAAGTGAAGGATTAGTTACATATTTCATCTTTTCTTTAGTGTCGGGTTTAGTACCCTACTGTTGATTAGATTGCTGATGGTCTTTTGCACAGTCACTCCAGATGTATGTGAAGGTCTTCTCCAAAGTTCATGCCTTTCGGATTTTTGGTTCGAAGTCGGATGATGAGGCGGGACTCCATTTGACGTAGTTTGCGGACAGCATTCCCCCCTCTTTCCATTTTTGGCAGCATTTTCAACCCATAGAATTTCATCGCTCTCCAGTCTCCATTCTGACACGTCCAATATGGAACTAATCCTTCACTTAATTATGAACTAAAAACTATATATATATATATATATATATATATATATATATATATATATATAGATATATATATAGATATATATATATATAGATATATATATATATATATATATAAAAAATATAATAAAAAGAACAACAAAATACAACGATGCATTTGGCAGCCTAATGAAGAAACTTCAAAGTAACAACAAGGTGGTTATCAGGCAGTCAGATAAAGGAGGTAATATCGTCCTTTGGCCAATGCACCTATACTTGGAGGAAGCGTTGAAATAACTTAATGACAGGCAATGCTACAGCAGGAGCGACTGGCAAACTACAAAAAGTGCTTTGGAAAAATTCAATACTAAATTGTATTCTTGGAGAGGACAAGGACTTTTAAGTGGAGACGAACTCAAATTCCTAAAAACAAATCATCCAATAATCCCGGTGTTTTATCTGATTCCAAAAATTCACAAAGATTGGATTAAGCCACCAGGGAGGCCCATTATTTCGGCCAGGGGTGGGACTTTTGAAAAGGTGTCTCGTTACATCGATCATTTCCTCCAAGACTTTGTAAAATCTTTGCCATCCTATATAAAAGACACAATGGACTTCTTGCAAAAAATTAGGACAATAGTGTGGGACACTGAGTATTTATTGATCACACTAGATGTGACTGCACTATACACCAGTATTAACCACACTGATGGTATGAAAGCAGTCACACATTTCCTAAATAAGAGACCTGTATGCATGTTGGAACATAATAACATGATCAAAGAAATGTTGGAGATTTGTTTAACCAATAATTACTTTCTATTTCAAAATCAAGTGTTTCAACAATTAAGAGGAGTTGCGATGGGGGCCTGCTTCTCCCCCAGTTACTCATGTTTACACATGGGGCTGTGGGAGGAGCAGGTCCTGGGTGTCGCATTTGCAGAGGTCATGCATAACAAAGTCATGTCATGGTATAGATTCATAGATGAGCTCTTTATAATTTGAAGGGGGTCATCTAGAGAAGCTGAACAATTCATCTCAGACATCAATATTAATGATCTGAATCTAAAATTCACTAGCACCATAAGTGACAATAAGGTCAATTTCTTAGACGTTGAAGTCTATGTTGAAGGAGGCAAACTTCAAACCAAGTTACACCGCAAGGAGACCGCGGGTAACACGGTTCTCCACGCGTCTAGCCAGCACCCAGGTCACCTGATCCGAAGCATCCCCCACGGGGAGATGCTGAGGATCAGAAGAATATGTAGCACAGACGATGCCTGCTTGACACCACAACTCAACAGCAAGAAAAGGTTTCTAGAAAGAGGCTATTCAGAGGTCTTCGTTGAAAAAGCAATGATGAGAGCCAATAGAACTAGCACTCTGATCAGCACCGAAGGCAATGCCGAGGAAAGTAACAAAGCGACAAACTGCGTGGGCGGCCAACCAAGATTAATCACTGGGTACAGCCGCCAACAAAAACAGATACAAAAGATTGTTCGCAAAAATTGGCCAATAGTCAGGGGGGATCCCGTGATAGGTAAAACATTGGCTAACTGCCCAGCCATAACCTATAGTCGTGCTAGGTCGATGAGCGACATGCTGGTAAAGAGCAGTCCGGAGGTGGTGAACAGAGACAATTGGCTCATGCAGAGTAAAGGCTTTATCAAGTGCGCAGTGTGCAAGGCATGCACCATGAGGAGAAATAAAACGTCTTGCATGTCCCCATTCAGTGAGGTACCGATCTTGATTACCAAAAAGATGACATGTAAATCAGATTTTGTCATCTATGTGTTGGAGTGTGCTTGTGGGCTACGGTACGTGGGTAGCACCAAGCTACAGGTCCGCAAGCGCATACTCCAACACATGAGAGCTGTCAACAATAGGGACGAAGCTTACCCTGTGGCGAGACATGTCAACTCTTGCCACAGGGGTGATCTGAATTGCCTCAGCTATTATGATGTAGATATGGTGCCGCCACTCTGCAGAGGGGGCAACAGGGAAGCCCATTTGAGACTATTAGAGACCAGATACATTCTGGAGCTTGGTACCAAGACACCAAATGGCCTCAACGCGACAGAGGACTTGTACACATGCCTGTAGACGGTAACAGAAAGAAGTAATATGCATACATGTGTACAAAGTAGTCTATACTCAAATAAATCTGCGAAATAAGTCATCCAAACGGAACAACAAAAAACTGCTTTTTAGAAATAATTTTTTTTAATTCATTTTATCACTACGGGCAACTACATATTTTCTTTTATTTTAGTTGCACAGGGTGTAACAGGACTTTATGGGCAGTATAGTTGCAGTTATCCACAATTAAATCTAGCCCACTGGGGCTCTTATTAACAATCCTCCTTTTTTGCACTTTAAACCCAGTTAAAAGAGACATCTAAACGGCATACATTTGCACATTAAAAGCAGATTTTGCACAAACTTTTATCAATTTAAATTAATGAATTCAATGAAATTAATATTGGCATTCAGTTTTTTGATAATGGTGTATATATATGATGCAATATTAGCGTAGATTTAACATTATTGAATGAAATAGACGTTATTTAGTATTTATAATTTTATATATATGTGTATTTATCTATTTCTTGTGAAATTTGCACAATATTTATTGTGGGTTGTTGCAATATGGAGGTTTTGAAATGTGAATATCACGTACTGTATATATCTATGCAATGTTGCTGAATATACTGGTTACGGTTGAAATTTTGGAATAGGCAGAAGTATGTTGTTTAGGTCTATAGGCCCAGGGTCAGGTGACCCCTGTTTGCACTTTAAAATCACGAGGTGTAAATGACCATGTCATGTGATCAAGGGCTTCAGGGCCCGAAACGCGTCATGGCGGACGAGAGGTTGCAATATTAAAAATCAGCAAATTCACCTGATTGGGTCCGGTTCGTTCTTTATCTCCAGTCGAATGGTGTACAGACGAAGTTCCTGATATATATATGACAATCCGGACCCCAAGATGCTACAGGAATGGGCGGACAATAATTTACAAGACTCAAGGAATATGCTGCATATTTTAATTAAATATGCTCAATCTGATAGAGAGACCCTGTTGGTGGAAATAGAACGGATTAATGGTTTATTAGAAGCCACGGGAGAAACTGACCTGATCGCTAAAACCAGGAAGGAAATCGAGGCTCATTTGAAGAAATACGAGGAATCGATTCAGGAGCGGAAAATCCAAAAATTTGCGAGAGACCAATGCGACTATGCGACAGGTCGCATATTCACTTTTGCCCGCAAATATGACTCCTTTAAACGAAAAGCCATGTCTGGTCAACAGAAAACCGGGCAGGGAGCGGGACAACTCGCTAATGTCAACAACGAGGCCACAAATTCTGATAATGCGTCTCTCACCTCTAATAGTGGGTCTGAGGATAACAGATCAGTGATCTCTACGGATGCCTGCGACCTGACAGACTTCTCCCTGGTGGATGAGCTGAATTTTGTCAGCGAGGACCGAAGGTATTCCCTGCGCCTCCGCAATCCTCAACAACAAAAGCAGAGCAGCAGCCAAAAACGCCACAACAGGAGGCGCAATTCCAAAGCGAGGCGCAGCGCCGGGCAATTCCGGAGAAACTGGAACAACCCCAATGAGGCAACAGAACACGGTAATCAACTTGACAGACCTCGTATTGTCTAAAGCAGAGGAGCAACTTTTGTTGTTAGGCCTCTCTTTTTGTCCTAAGACCAATTTTTCCTACACTCCGGCACGCATAGGCGTTTTTAAATTCATCAGGAAGATCAAATTGATGAAATACTTCCAATTGCACCCTAAGCCTAATGATTCAGCAAGTACTAGCAGCAATATGCAAACAGAACTAACTACTGCACCCTTGCAAGTAAGAAATCTTATAGGCCTTCAAACACTTCGCTCTTTAGCCTATGATGATAACGAGGAAGAAACACCTACTGTGAGTCAAGTTGTCCCAGTGAACAAATCAGTTTCCAGTCCTTTTCGAAGTAAATCTACTTGCCTACCTCTCATGCCGAAAGACGCGGTCGACGTCTTCAGCGACCGAGTTATAGCTGAACTGAAACAACTTAACAGGACTACTTTGGGAAAGAAAAAACAATATAACCACAATAACGAACAATATTGGTTATTGATGAAGAAAATTCAAAGCGACCAATCAGTGATTGTTAAAAACACCGACAAGGGTGGTAACGCGGTACTATGGGCCAAAGTGGATTATATCCGGGAAGCAAAAAGACAATTAGATGATCCCCTGTGTTACACGCAGACTACCAAATTTGCCATGCTGAAAAGCAATGACGTGACTAGAAAAAAGATCCATCAATGGCAAAGACAAAGTCTCATCACCAAAGAAGAGGCCAAATTTCTCAGCGTTACACACCCTATCACTCCTGTTTTCTATCTTCTCCCCAAAGTACACAAATGCATCACTCCTGTCCCTGGTCGTCCTATTATTTCGGCACGTGGTAGTATGAACGAAAATCTATCAAAGTACATTGATTATTTCCTCCAACCCAACATGTCTTCACTCCCTTCTTATCTCAAAGACACTACAGACTTTTTGGTTAAAATCAAACATGTTAATTGGTGCTCTGATTTCTGTTTTTTGGTGATGGACATTGAATCATTGTACACTAGCATTAATCATTCCCAAGGTTTGGGGGCAGCAAAATACTATTTAGATTCTCGCAATGCCATTCTGCGTAATCATAACATCATGTTGGTAGAAATGATGAACATCTGTTTAACCAATAATTACTTCCAATTTGAAAATGAGTTTTTCCATCAGGAACGGGGTGTTGCCATGGGTTCGTGCTTCTCCCCCAGTTATTCATGTTTACATGTTGGCTGGTGGGAGGAGCACGTGCTAGGCAAAACTCATAGCCAGTGGCTTTCACATCTTGCCCATTACTGGCGTTTCATAGACGATATCTGTATCATATGGAAGGGTTCACAAGCTCAGGCCCAGCAATTTGTTAACGAGATTAACATCAATACTTGCAATTTGAAATTTACTGCCACCATTTCATTAGACTCGGCTGAGTTTTTAGATGTTCAGATGTATATTGATCAGGGTAGGCTCCACACCAAACTTCACAGAAAAACAACGGCGGGCAATGCAATTTTGCATACCCGGAGTGCCCATCCCTCCCACACAATTAACAGTATACCATTTGGTGAATTTGTTCGAATCAAGAGGATCTGTAGTGATCCTACTACAGCAGACCAATGCCTGAAGGAATCCACTAAGAGATTTCAAGAGCGCGGCTATAGTCCTGATCTTTTGCAACGCGCCCTCTCGAAAGCATCTCTACTTTCGAGGGATGAATTGCTGGCTCCCAAAATTGTGACTATTTCTGAGGAGAGTGATACTAAGTCAGTTTGTCTCATTACCACCTATTGCTCACAACAACGCAAACTGACACGGATTATAAACTCCGAATGGCCCATTATTCTGACGGATGTCATTTTAGGCCCCATTTTACCTCAGAAACCGGCGATCACCTTCAGGAGGGCCCCCTCCATGAAAGACGCTTTGGACCAGTCCCAACCTGAACTAACATCAAAAGGGACTTGGTTGGCCAAAACAGGTTTCTTCAAATGCACGTCTTGTCGTGCATGTACATTTGCGGTAAATGGGACGCACTATAAGTCAGCATTTTCTGATAAACCAATTCCGATTACAGAATATTTGACATGCCGTAGTGACCATGTAATTTACCAACTTAAGTGTACTTGCAATCTTGCCTATATTGGCAGCACCAAATTACCAGCCAATCAACGTATCCTTCAGCATATACGTGCAATTGTTAATTCCGATAGCAATTACCCGGTGGCTCGCCACTTCAAGGCTGTTCATGATAACAGATTAAAAGAT
Source organism: Lissotriton helveticus (assembly GCF_964261635.1). NCBI lineage: Eukaryota > Metazoa > Chordata > Amphibia > Caudata > Salamandridae > Lissotriton > Lissotriton helveticus. Next base: position 1,378,201,350 of record NC_136061.1, read on the forward strand.
TTGCATTACACACTCTTAGGGTCAGTTCCCAACCCCGGACGGGGGGGGAGACAGAGAGAAACTTCTCAGACAAAAAGAGACTTATTTCATCTTATTGCTCGATTCCAAGGCACCAAATGGTTTAAATGCCATTGATGAACTGCATAATTATTTATAAAACGGATCCAGTGTTTTTGAGTTTTTTGAGAAAGATTTACCCTAAATTAGTCTAACTAAGCATACGATGTTTAGACAATCTATGGGTTTAGTGCTGTTTGAAATGATTTATGCTGATTTTCTAATCATGTGCTTCAGCCTTAACCGTTGATTATCATACACTGTTTATAATTTTAGCTTTTGTTCACCCATATCACATTAGCACTTTTTGTCCTTGTTGGCATATCAAAATCATGTTTACTGTTCTGCTCAGTACAGTGATCTCAAGGAGTCACACTGTCTTTAAAATCATGGTTGGGTCCACAGTTGATTTATTTATAATTCTTCAATTATTGCATTGAGCTTGAGGTATGATATATTGGAGTGGTATTATATTCTTGATGACATCAGGCTATGTTTTAGAACTCTGTTCTCAGAAATGATTATGGATTAATCTGTCAATGTATTATATTTGATTGTGGGAATATTCATAATGAATCACAATTATTGTGTTCCAACCTTAAATGATACGCATGAGCACTATGCTCGGATTGCTTTGAAATGTGTTCTCTTTACCTTGTTTTCACTAAGTACATTATCCTTACAATGTTGATTTTTTCACATCACGGACTTAAGCACTATGCATTAATTTGTCTCAGTTGTGTAACTTTCTATGACACCCTAACAGAAAGAAACATTGAATTCATGAATTAATGTTATGCCTATCGATTTCGTTATGCTTTTAATCCTATTTTCATGGGTGATAGAGCTCTTCATGCACTATTTATTGTTACACCTACTTTGGGCGCGTCATGTGACCAAGCTCCTTCCATGGAGCGAAACGCGTTGAGGAGAGCACTTGCTCTGCACTTTTGCAATTAAATTTCCACTGCCTTTATCTGATGGTGTGATGGCGTTTTACTTTTGACCCAAATCATTTCAATTGAGAAGAGGTGTGCGCCTGCTGAGTTGCCGCTTCGAAAGCGGTCAGGAGTGCTGTTTTTTATATATATATATATATATATATATATATATATATATTTTTCATCACTGATCGTTTTTTTATTTTTGTCTTTTTTCAGGGTTTGTTTGAATTTAAACTGTGTTGACCAACTTCTTGACCCTTTGAGAGATTTAAAATGAGGCGACATTGGAACTGAGAACTCGACATGCAAAAATATTTGGGGCCCACTTGGGCATTTTGTTTGACATTCAATCTTCACTTAGTTGATTTCCGTTATAGTTGAGTAGCCCACTAGGGCAAAATGCAATCTGCAACCTTCAGTATGCTTTATAAAATGGGAAGCGTTATGAAATATGAGTAGAGAAGGCAATGTTCCCTTTTCTGCATTGTTCATGTCAAACTAGCAGCAATGCTCACGTTTCATTTTGTCTAATAATTTCGTTGGGTCATCACATAAGGATTGTGTGAATATTCACCCTTAACCCTGATTTCAGAATTATAATGCACTTTATTATTTTCATCACAAGCGCTGACTTAAGCGCACAGTATTTTGTTTATGTTCATTTTCATGTACCATGTGATTAAGAGTATATGTTTCAGTTTCCTACTACACTGTTTACTACTCGTGACCAAGGGGGAGGAGCCCCGAAACGCGTCGAGTTTGTTGTTACTTTTTGCTATCTTGGCTGATTAAAATCCTTTAAACACGCAATTCGTGTTCGTGCCTCATACTGTCCCTGGATGTAGTGGACTTGAGTGTGGTTGATGGAATATATATATATATATATATATATATATATATATATATATATATATATATATATATATATATTCACTCAAAAAACTATAAGTTTTAGTGGTGTTATAGTTAGCTGGACATTTTACTCATACAAAACCAATGAAATTGCTCCTATATAGTTAGTTGTACTAACTATATTTCGCGCACCCGCAATCCGCTGCTGATGTCACATATTAGATCATTCCTGACATGGTCAGTGACATATATATATATATAACAGCACTCCTGAGTGAATTTCAAAAGTTTTTTAAAAACGAATTCCTAACTATATAACTCCTAAAACCTATGTTTTTTTCAGTGAATTTCAAAGGTTTTTTTAAATGCTAATTCCTAACTATATAAGGCCTGAAACCTATGTTTTTTTCAGTGAATTTCAAAGGTTTTTTAAATGCTGATTCCTAACTATATAAGGCCTGAAACCTATGTTTTTTTCAGTGAATTTCAAAGGTTTTTTCAATGCTAATTCCTAACTATATAAGGCCTGAAACCTATGGTTTTTTCAATGTTTAAAAAAAAATAAAAATTGATTGGTTAACTGGCTTATTAAGTGTATCTTAGTGAATACATATATTAGCGAGTAATGTTTAAATATTTAAATATATACATGAGTGATGTAATATGTGACGTCATCAGCAGTGCATTGCAGACGTGCAAGTTATAGTGAGTCCAACTAACTATAACGTGGGAATTTCAATGGTTTTATGCGAGTAAAATTTCCAGCTAACTATAACTGGTGTGAAACCTATGGTTTTTTCAGTGAATTTCAAAGGTTTTTTAAATGCTAATTCCTAACTATAACTGGTGTGTAACCTATGGTTTTTTCAGTGAATATATATATATATATATATATATATATAAATTTCTATGGCAAAATGAAACACCTCATTTTGTTCCTTTTCAAATTAAATGTATTAAGTGTTACCACTTTATTCCAATCAAGATGACTTCAGGTGTGCCATACGTTTGTCATAAGTAAGACTGTTAGCGTTCTAGTTGTTCTTTAGAACACTCTGGGACATTCTGTCATTGGACTATAGTTGGGCTACATCTGGCTGATATTTGGGCTACATTTGTTTTTTTTGTCTCTGGTGGCCATCTTTGGGCTACATTTGGGCTCTAACATATATATAGCCCAATGTAGCCCAATATATATTTTTTCAAAGTTAATTTTCGTAAAAACCACTGGATCATATATCTTGAGACATAGCAAAGGCACATCGGGGTACCAGTCCCTACAATTTTGCCAAGTTTGGTGGAAATCCATTCAGCCGTTTGGGCTAAAAGTGAGTCCAACCGCCCTATGGAAATTAACATGGGGAAAACACGTTTTGGGACCCCCCTTTTATCTCGGCCCATGCTTGACGGATCCCCCCGAAACTTTCAGGGAAGGAGCGAGGCAAAGTTAAGGAAAATTACAGGCAGATCCCTCATTCGGCGCCAAAGTTATTCCCAATAGAATGTTGCGGATTTCCTATGGAAAACGATCCTAACTATAACTACCTACTGGCGACCGCCAGTAGGTGTTATATATAGATATAGATAGAGATATAGATATAGATATATATATATATATAGATATATATATATATATATATATATATATATATATATATATATGATATATATATATTGACTCAAAAAGATAGATTCACCAAAGAACAAAAATATATTTCCACTACAACGTTTCAGCTTCCACCTTCCTCAGGTAGTTTCAAGATGGTAAGCTCAGTGGCATATCATGATTGTAGTATTGGTTAGATGGAATGAAATTCTATACTTTCCCTAGCCAGGAATCACTAATAACATTTGTAGATACTTATTAATTGGGGTGAATTTCACAGTGCACTACATGTCCCATATCACCCTGTGTCAGGAACAGGAAATGACGTCATTGGTTGTATTCACTTTATTTATTCACCTAAAAATATTGTTTGTGGTTCATTTACAGTCCCGTGAGCCAGGTCTGCTTACAGACAGAAACGTGTAGGGTTATGCTGCTGGCTTGCTGGTATTAAAAAGCAAACTTGGACCGTATACATTGACTGGACATCACTTTGTGCACGAGGAAAAAACGCCCTACGGGGCAAAGGAGTACGAATTAAAATGCGGCTGGGCTCTGCCGCACCTTTGTTGCACCGCCGAAGAGCGCCCCGGAAACCTGAGAAGGGGCCACGTTGAAAAAAAAAAAAAAAAAAAATATATATATATATATATATATATATATATATACTTATTACCTACTGGCAGTCGCCAGTAGGTAGTTATAGTTAGGATTGATTTCCATAGGAAATCCGCAACATTCTATTGGGAATAACTTTGGCACCGGTGGACGAATCTTCGCAAATTTCTCAAAGAAGATGGCCCGCTCCGCTCTGCTCCTTTCCTGAAAGTCATTCGTCAAGGGATTCGAAAGGGATTCGTCAAGCGGGGGCCGAGATAAAAGGGGGGTCCTAAAACGTGTTTTCCCCATGTTAATTTCCATAGGGCGGTTGGACTCACTTTTAGCCCGAACGGCTGAATGGATTTCCACAAAACTTGGCAAAATTGTAGGGACTGGTAGCCCGATGTGCCTTTGCTATGTCTCAAGATATGTGCTCCAGTGGATTTTGAGTTTTTTAGGTTCAAAAAAATATATATATCTGGGCGGAGCCTAACCACACATCTGATCTGATTGGCTGTCAGCACTTCATCCAAGAAGTGTTGGCAGCCATATTGGGACCAATATACATGATAGCACCTCATTAAAAAGCATTGTAGTTAATAGAGGGTTTTAGGACTTTAGTTACATTATAAATCATTTGTTGATGGTACCATACTCATTTTAGGAATTGTGGTGTGTTCTAAGGTGATTTTACCATGTGAAAAAGCCTTCTGCTGTGATATCATGAATCATGTTTGAAAGAAAACTAATATCTCATGATTTTCCCACAATGGTTTGGAAGGGGATCTGTAAGCTAAACTGAAAGCATATTTTGTGTAAATTCACATTATCTTTCTCAGTCATTTATTTTTCAGAAAGACACACATTCACTGGATGGTGTCATCAGTGATGTCATGAGTGATGTCACTGACCATGTCATAAGTGATGTAATATGTGACGTCATCAGCAGTGCATTGCAGGCGCGCAAGTTATAGTGAGTCCAACTAACTATAACGTGGGAATTTCAATGGTTTTATGTCAGTAACATTTCCAGCTAACTATAATTGGTGTCAAACCTATGGTTTTTTCAGTGAATTTAATAGGTTTTTTAAATGCTAATTCCTAACTATAACTGGTGTGAAACCTATGGTTTTTTCACTGAATATAATATATATATATATTCTTCCCATTTCATAGAGCATCCCCACTGTTCAGGTAAGAAGAATACTAGGCACTAAAACCTGCAAGGAAGAGAGAAATAGGTCAAATTCTAGGCATGAAGGCGAAGATTTACCATAATATATCACATTCTGCTTTGTGAGTCAAAAATGCTGATTTAAATCCAATATTCCTGAAAATTGTCTTCCAAGTGAAGGCTAAAAAGATGTCAATGTCTTGGCATGTTGGTGGCAAAAATGTATGCAATGGAATGGAGCAATTTCAAGCCATGGAGGCAAATCTTGAGGTACACCTATATTGTACCTTCCTCCACATTGTTCCTATTCTTTACTCCTCACAATTTACACACTCTTCTAACTCTTTGGGACAGTCACTAGTTTTTCCATTAGGAAAAAGCTCTAGGCATGTGGCACTTAGATGGCATGCCTAGTGTATCATGTTGAGCAAAATACTGAATCTATAGTAAGCCAGAAAACCTTCCCAAACTTGGTATTTGATTTCCACAAAGGCTTTATCTCTAGCACAGTAGCTATTGGAGTCCCTCATTCAGGGAAGCACTAGAGTAACTGGAACATTGTGCTACCTATGACTTTGCTAACTGGTGACAACTTTGCGCACTCCGAAAGATGTGGAGGATTTCAAGGTGTGATCACTGACTGGGGGGCCTGTTTCAGTCCTCTCCATTGCATCCTGGTAGATGTAATGAACAAGTTGCCTATTTACTCACAGTAGACCTAGTCTGTGCTTGATTCCACCAAAGCCAGGGCTGTAGCTGCCTTGACACACTTATGTTTCATACGTCTGTTACTTGTCAAACGGAAACTGTCTTCATGAGGGAACCCTCACTTTCTGCCATTATTCATTCGAATGTCCAACGAATTTCAGGTGCATCCCTCTTTTCAGACAACCAGCAGTAGCCTCCTCAGAGCAGCTTATATTAATTTTCGGTTGGGTCGGGCCCGGATTGTCAAGCCTGTCCCTGTCAGCCCCAATGCATCCTGGTAAATGTAGAGAAAAGCAGTCAATTTACTTATTATAGTCCTAGAATATAGCCTTATAGCCTGCTGCAGAGGGCTATACGGTTGTTCAAAGCCCTAACAAGGGAGAGGGCGTTAAACAACCGGTATAGCATGAAGCAGAAGGGCTAGAAAACCTGTTGAACATTTAACCCTCGAAGGGTAGAATGTTCTAAAGTAAAAAGGGAGAAACATGAAGACAAGCATTTTATAGATCTTTATACTCCCCAAGCACTCAGGTAGATAAGATAGTGATGGCTAGATTTCTGGATGAAGTTCATCTTCCGCGGCTCTCCGATGATGGCAGGGCTTTACTTGAGGGAAATATCACGAAGGAGGAAATTTCTTCAGCTATCTCTTCCTTACGGTACCATAAAGCTCCGGGAGATGATGGTTTCCCTCCTGAATTTTTTAAATGGACTGGTCAGAGTATGCTTGATACTCTTCATGCTGCCTTTGAGGAAGCCGTGGAGGAGTCTTCTCTTGGATCTATCTCTAACAAAGCCATCATAGCAGTCTTGCCAAAACCTGGCAAGGATCCTCTATTGTGTAGTAGTTATCGTCCTATATCTCTTTTAAATTCTGATGTTAAGGTTCTTGCCAGCATTCTAGCATCACGACTCCGCAAAGTTTTGCCTTCTTTAATACATAATTCCCAAGTAGGTTTTGTTCCCGGTTGTTCCTCTCGCAATCATTTACGTACTCTCTCCCATGCCCTATGGTCCGCTAAAAATCTTGCAGATGATGCCCTCCTTCTTTCTTTAGATGCTGAAAAAGCATTCGATCGCATTGAGTGGGAATACCTTTTTACTATAATGCAAAAATTTGGATTAGGTGATCAGTTCATAGCCAAAGTACAATAGCCCATCTGCCCAAGTTAACTGTGGAGGTTTTCTCTCTACTCCATTTCCTATTCGGCGGGGTACCCGTCAAGGTTGTCCACTCTCCCCTCTTCTTTTCCTTTTGGCTATGGAACCTCTGGCTGCTGCAATTCGTCAGTCGGATGCTGTGGTGGGTGTTCCTCTTCCAATTGGTCATTCAAAAATCTATTTATATGCGGACGATATTCTCCTTACACTTACTAATCTTCCGCGATCACTCCCTGCTCTCCTCCGTGTCATTCATGATTTTTCTTCTTTTTCTGGCTATAAGATAAACTGGGACAAAAGCGAAGCCTTACCTATGTCCCTTGGTACTACAAAGGATGCAATCTCTGGTTTTCCATTTCACTGGCAACCTTATCGGCTTAAGTACTTAGGAATACTCCTCAATAGGGGGTTGGATAACGTTGTCACAGACAATTTAACTCCCTTGATTGCACAAATGCAAAGGGACTTGGATAAATGGAGGGCCCTGGGCTTATCCCTTTGGGGACGGGTTCAGGCGATTAAGATGGTCACCTTACCGCGTTTTCTTTATGTTCTGGGTATGCTCCCTTTGACTATTCCTTTGGCTACTCTTCGGTCCATTGATTCCAGAATTAAACTTTTTATATGGGGTACAGTTAAACCGCGTCTTACCTTTGCAAAATTAAAATCCCACCAATTGCAGGGAGGTTTGGGTCTTCCCTCTATTGAGCACTACTCCCTCGCCCTTCATCTTTCTTTCTTTTTACCTAAGTCTAAAGACATCCCTCAGTGGGTGCCACTTGAACGCCATTTATTGGCTTCTGGCCCTGGTTTGTCCCTTTTATATGGCAAGGGTGTCAGTTCTCTTGACCCCAAAAATCCTATCTTATCTGCCATGTTTAAGTCTTGGCAAAGAAGTCACCGTCTCCTTAAATCTAATTCGCGGCTTCACTTTAATGCTCCTATATGGTCTAATTCGGCTATTCGAGTTCGAGGTCGAACTATATCCTGGCCTTTATGGCAGGAAGCTGGTATTCATTCCCTGGAACAACTGTTTCATGGTGACAATTTTAAATCCTTTTCCCAATTACATGAGGAATATCATCTACCGCCCACTCAATCCTGTAAATATTCTCATCTTCAGCAAGCTCTCACAAAACATCTAAGTTCCCCACCTGAATTGTTGTCTGCTTCTCCTATTTTGTCTTACCTGAATTTATGGGGAACTTTTAAGGGTGTCACTTCTGGTCTTTATAAGACTTTTCTGCACCCTCTATTTTCGCATCCCCTTTCGAAAGCTCTTCAATTGAAATGGCAAACACGCCTCTCGGTGACATGCTCAGATGCTCAATGGGATCTCATTTTGGAAGGATTACATAAGGGTGTTCGTGAAGCTCGCCTTAAATTTTGTATTTTTAAAATTCTTCATGAATGGCACTGGTCTCCGGTCAAATTACACCATGCTAAGTTACTCTTGCATTCCTTGTGTTGGAGATGTTCTGCTTCCGGCTGTGACATAACGCACATTATATGTGAGTGCCCTCGTACCAGATCATTTTGGCTTTTTGTACGAAACACTTTGGCTCATTCTATGTCATTGCCCTTACCCTTTACCTCTGCAATCAATACAGGAAGGGAACTAGGTTAGGACAATATTTTACGGGGTCCAGTGTACTTGTCCTATAGACTAATGACACAGAGGGATGCCCCGGGAAGAGTGATAGAGGGGTGTGTGTGTGCTAGTGAGTGGGGGGAATCCCCTAGTTGGAACTAGAACCCTCACACACCCAGCAAGCTAGGTGTCATGCTTCATCATATGGGCTCTGCTCCTCGTCAGACTGGCGCTGCAATGTCTGACGGGCTCCCGAAACCGGGGCTCTTTATCGGAGATCTTTTGTTCCCGCCATATGGTGCATGTGTGTGAGAGGGCCTGGGGAGTGTGGTCGTGACGTGAGTGTTAGGTTAAAAAAGGTGAGTCAGTCTACATAAAGAATTTATTCTCGTAGTAGACTCCCTTGGTTAAAAACAAATGAAAGTGGTGTGGGAGGGGAGAAACAATGACCCCAGTACTATTAGGGTCTATTGGACTGCTACCCTCAATTATTGGTCGACATGTTTCTTGCCTGATGGCAATTCTTCAGGACCTAAATATGATCGTACCACACTGTGAAAATGCTAGTGACAAATATATATACATAAAAGTGAAGGGTTGAAACTTGCAGGTATGTTTTTGACCGTATTATAGTCAGAAATACCAAGATGCAGGCTAGTCAGTCCTGCTGCAGTTTGCAAAGCCTGTGAAAATAAGATCATATTCATAAGAATAAACATAGTACAGAGCAGCTGCATTGATACAAATTATCACCCTGTAAGTAAAGTGAGCACACACACACCCACAATAACTGTGCTACTTAAAAGACCGAACATAAAAATTGCTATCAGTGGCACACCATCGATGTGATAGATTAGTACCAGCCATTATATGTGTCGGTCAGATTAGGCATGAAGAAACAACCTGGTAAAGTGCTCTATCGTCTGAGGAATATGGCTGGTACTAATCTATCACATCGATGGTGTGCCACTGATAGCAATTTTTATGTTCGGTCTTTTAAGTAGCACAGTTATTGTGGGTGTGTGTGTGCTCACTTTACTTACAGGGTGATAATTTGTATCAATGCAGCTGCTCTGTACTATGTTTATTCTTATGAATATTATCTTATTTTCACAGGCTTTGCAAACTGCAGCAGGACTGACTAGCCTGCATCTTGGTATTTCTGACTATAATACGGTCAAAAACATACCTGCAAGTTTCAACCCTTCACTTTTATGTATATATATTTGTCACTAGCATTTTCACAGTGTGGTACGATCATATTTAGGTCCTGAAGAATTGCCATCAGGCAAGAAACATGTCGACCAATAATTGAGGGTAGCAGTCCAATAGACCCTAATAGTACTGGGGTCATTGTTTCTCCCCTCCCACACCACTTTCATTTGTTTTTAACCAAGGGAGTCTACTACGAGAATAAATTCTTTATGTAGACTGACTCACCTTTTTTAACCTAACACTCACGTCACGACCACACTCCCCAGGCCCTCTCACACACATGCACCATATGGCGGGAACAAAAGATCTCCGATAAAGAGCCCCGGTTTCGGGAGCCCGTCAGACATTGCAGCGCCAGTCTGACGAGGAGCAGAGCCCATATGATGAAGCATGACACCTAGCTTGCTGGGTGTGTGAGGGTTCTAGTTCCAACTAGGGGATTCCCCCCACTCACTAGCACACACACACCCCTCTATCACTCTTCCCGGGGAACTTTTGTACATCCCTCTGTGCCTTTACCTCTGCAAACATAATTCTACATGACTTTCGTGGCCTTTCCAAGTTTACTAAACCACAGATCCGTCTCCTCCATACTGCTTTAGCCACGGCAAAAATTTGTATATTGCGCCATTGGAAATCTTCCTTACCTCCTTCTCAGGAGGAATGGTTGGTGGCAATGATACAAACAGCCTCTTATGAACGTATAATTTACAGTCTACAGGACCAAGCTTCCATTTTTCTTCAAGTATGGTCCCCATTCCTGGAAACCACAGTGGATAATGCTTCTGTCTCTACTCCTTCTTCTGCGACTACTCTTCCTTCTTAACTTCACCTTCCTTGTAACATGCTTATTTTCTCTTCCTTCTCTCTCTCCCGCTTCTTATTATATTTCCTGCTTACATCTCTCTTCACAACTAGTTTGTTACTCTGGGGCTTCCTTTCTCTTTCTTTTTCTTTCCTTTTCCTCTTTTCTTTTCTTTTTTACCCTGAATTTCGCCTTATGAATTCTAGAGGATGTGTTGTTTTATGCCTCCTTTGTTATATTTTATGAATAACTTCCTCATTTATACTGTGTTCCATTTCTTCCTCTGCATATATATCTGCATTTGTGACTTATTTGAAATTTTCTTAATAAACAATTTCAACACAAAAAAAAGACAAGCATTGGAATGCTGGAGCAGAAGGCTTATACCAGCCGTTGTAAGCCCTGTACTACTCCATTGTCTTCAATGGAGCCCTCAGCAATCCAGTGTTCTAATTTGTTTAACGTTAATGCAGTCAGTGCTGTGTATGCCATTACATGTGATAATACAGTTCTACATGGTAATAGTAAGTCCTACTGACATAAAACCATGTGATTGTAGTATGAAAGCAGGCACCAGTTTCTTGTACCTTGAGCATATAGAAATGTTCTTCTACACTTCCTTGCTGTGAGGTAGATACTATCTCTCTCTCTCTCTCTCTCTCTCTCTCTCTCTCTCTCTCTCTCTCTCTCTCTCTCTCTCTCTCTCTCTCTCTCTCTCTCTCTCTCTCTCTCTCTCTCTCTCTCTCTCTCTCTCTCTCTCTCTCTCTCTCTCTCTCTCTCTCTCTCTCTCTCTCTCTCTCTCTCTCTCTCTCTCTCTCTCTCTCTCTCGAGAGAGAGAGAGAGAGAGAGAGAGAGAGAATATATATCTGGCTCCCAGACTTATCGTATATAGATTGGAGCTGATAACAGCCTCGCACTTTTCTTTTGCCATACTCAAACCCTGCTCCGCACCTGGACCTCCCTTAGTATTTGCGGCTGAATGTTTGCCAGAGCCAGATTACACCAACCGTCAGCCCATGTGGGTACAGTCACAATCGTGGACGATTATGTACGTTGGGTTACCGTATTGCTCCATCAGTGTCAAAAAGTAATTTAAAGGAGAAAATGCCCCTCTTTAACTGCAGCTGTCAGAACAATGCAAGTATTTTCGAACTGACTGGAGTGTTGTAAAATAAATATCATGTATATAAGTGTGGTTTCACAACGTGTAGGACTAGACTTTTTAACAGGTACAGCTCACATCAAATGATCTTAAAACCACTTTAATCCAAAATGGCAATCACAAACAACATCTGTAAATGTAACTAGGCAATCTTATATGGTAATATTACCTTAAAAAAGTGATATGAGCGAAACAGAGTTTGTTTCTGCTTGCAGTGTTTAAGATCTCGTAGTATTCTCAGGGATCCTTATCTTACGCGCCAGGGGCTCTATATACAAATCGAATAAGAGTGGTGACAGCGGGTACCCTTGCCTGGTGCCACGCTTAATCGATACTGGCTGGGTCAACATCCCGTTCACCAACACTCTTGCTGTGGGGGCCTGATATATAGCCAACAAAGTTTTACAAAAATGTGGTCCCAGATTGAAATGTTTAACTAAAGTATGCAGGTAAACCCAGTTAAGTCCATCAAGCGCCTTGGCGGCATCTAAAGCGATAACCGCCAAGGGAAGATTGTAGGTAGAGGCCATGTCTATAGAGCCCATTAGATAAAAGGTTAGCTCTTTCAGCTGTCTGCCTCTGATAAAACTCTTTTGGTCCTCATGAACTAACTGTGGAATGACGCTATTCAACCTCCTTGCAATAATTTTAGCAAAAAACGTATAATCGGTGTTTAATAGGGAGATGGGCCTATATGATTCAACACTCTTTGGTGATTTCCCTGGCTTGGGTATTAACGTTATATTTGCCTCATTCCAGGAGGGGGGCAGAGAAGTGTCCCCCAGGAAGATCTCATTAAACAACTGGCACATAATTGGTGTTACAATTCCGACCAGCTTTTTATAAACTTCAGCAGGAAGACCATCTGGCCCAGTTGCTTTGCCCCTTCCCCCCCCCCCCCCCCTCTCATAACCTCCTCCACATCTCCCTCAGTAATCTCTTGGTTCAAAGCATCCTTAAGCTCATCCGATAAGGGGTCCAAAAGTTCCACCCAACTCTGAACTGCCTGATCTTCAAAAACCATATCGTCCTGATAAACCTTCCCAAAATACCCATAAAAAGCTGCAGCTATTTCTTTATTAACTGTCTCCTCGCTCTTTACTTCTTTAATCAGATTTCGAACTTAGTCACTCTTTTTCTTCCAGCTGAACTCTGGTTACTATAAAAAAAATACCTTTGTCTCCTCCTTCAGAGCCTCCACTGCCTCCTGATCAGAGAATATCGATCGATCCAACCTCCAAATTGAAGCCATTGTGCTGTCCCCTATTGTAAACCGGAGAACTATAGCTGAGTGATCTGAGAGATGTACTCCAATATGAGCCACCTGAACGACTGAATCAACCATCCTTCGATCCATCAAAAAATAATCAATCCGGGATTTATGATTATACTTCTTGTTAAAGAACGTAAATCCTAACTGCTGACCAAACCTGCATCTCCAAAGGTCGCATAAACCCAGCTGACTCATCAACAATCTAACTCTATTCGACATTCTAGGATTCACAGCCGCTCTACTGTTTTCAGAACGATCTAATTTGTGGTCCAGAACTGTATTAAAATCACCTGCCATGATAATCTGCCCAGAAAAATTCAATAGTTCCTTGGCCGGGTCGTCTAGATGCCCTATATCGTCCTGGTTTGGGCCATAATATCCCACCACAATAAGCACTTGGCCAAAAGCCTTTAACTTAACAATCAACCACCTCCCTCCTACACTTGGCCACCTTACCTTCCACTGAGATATTTAAACCTTGTTTAATTAGAACTGTGACTCCCTTAGTCACGGCTGTCTGTGGAGTTTATGCTGCCTGAGCCAGCCACCGTTGAGATAAAAACAACTTTTTGCTCTCATCCCCTGTCAAATGGGTCTCCTGTAATATAACAGTGTGCCGGAGAGTCCCTCAAGTATTTTAAAAGTCTAGTCTAGTCTAGACATTTGTATTGCGCACATATCACGTCCAAAGGAGTCTCATGGTGCATGCAGACAGTCCTGAGAAGGAGGTGAGCCGTAGAATAGATTTAGCAGAAAAGCCAGGTTTTCAATTTTTTTCGAAAGTTCATATATTCAACGATAGTACGGAGACTCAGAGGTAGTTTGTTCCAGAGGGATGGTGCCATAAAAGAAAAGGCACGACCACCATTTCTGGCAGTTTGAGCTCTGAAAGGCGTGAGCAGTAACTTAGTGCTCGATCTCAACTGCCTGCCAGGCGTATACCATGTAAGTTTTTGGGTCCAATATTTTGGTCCCCGTCCATACAAGTATTTGTGAACCAGACATGAGGTCTTAAAAGTAATGCTTTTTTTTACAGGGAGCCAGTGTAAGATTTTCAGACACGGCAATGAAGGAGATCTTCGGGGCAGGCCTAAGACCAGACGAGCAGCCGTATTCTGTAAAACTTGCAGTTTCCTGATATGGCACTCGTTTATGGCAAGGAGTAGTGAATTGCCATAATCTAGTCTGTTTACAATCAGGCCCTGAACCGGAATTTTACGTGCTTCAGCTGGTATCCATTTAAAGACCCTGCGTAAACTACGCATAATTCCGAAACAGGTGCCCACAGTATGGTTAACTTGGTCCTTCATGGATAACTTGTTATCCATGCGGAAACCTAAATTGCGGACAGATTCCTTTGGGACAGGACACTCCCCCAGTACAGAAGGCCACCAGTCCTTGGTCCAGTACTCACTCGCTCTCCCAAATAACATGACCTCAGATTTACTGCCATTTAGCTGAAGGTGGTTTTGGTCCATCCAGTTTTTTACCTCTACCATACAGTTTCTAAAACGCCTTTTTGTCTCATTTGCGTCAGCGCCAAGTGTGACCAGTATTTGTGTGTCATCGGCGTACGACAGCACGTCAAAGCCGAATGCTCTGATCACTTTGGCCAGGGGGGCCATGTAAACATTAAAGAGCGAGGGGCTCAAAATAGAGCCCTGAGGCACACCTCTTATGACAGGCCGAGTACTTGCCAAAGTTTTATCTACTTGTATTGTAGTCGTCCGGTTGGCCAAGTAGCTGACAAACCATCTCAATACCTGCCCTCTGACACCACACTCCCACAGCCTTCTAATTAAGATCTGATGGGAGATGGTGTCAAAGGCGGCCGACAGATCTAAAAGGACAAGAATAGAAGATTGACGTTTGTCCAAGGCAAGCCTAATATTGTCAGCAACCTCGATCAGTGCGGTTTCTGTGCTGTGGGCAGCACGGAAACCTGACTGTGATGGATCAAGTAGGTCATTAGTCTCCAAGTAGTTAACCAGTTGTTCACTTACAAATGCTTCCAACACTTTCCCTGAATATGGTAACAAGGAAATGGGACGATAGTTTAGAAGGCCATTTGCGTCTGCGCCAGTTTTTTTTAAATATTGGTCTAACTCTTGCCGCCTTCCAGATTTTTGGAACCTCCGCTTCTTTCAAGGATTTATTTAAAAGGATAGAAAGGCAATCCACTAGTGCCGGGGCAAGGATGGCAAATAGTTTAGAAGTTAATTGATCATTAGGGGAGCCTGATTTAATTTTCCGCCCTACTAGCATGGTTTTTTCATTATCAAACAATTCAAAAGTGGCCCACCTCGAGGAAGATTCATTTATAGATGAAGATTCATTTATATATGAGTCCTGGTCTGGATGCTGAATGGATACAGTGTCCAGTCCGAAGGAATTGCATATGTTTGTGATTTTATCCTCTAGGAATTTAGAGAGCTCTTCCGTCCATTCTTCAGTATTTGGTGTTGATTGTGGACTTTTAAAGGAAGTAAATTCCTTTAAAATGTGGTGAAGCTCCTTAGAAGAGTTCTCAGCTTTGGTTATCCGTTCAGCTAAATTCGTTCTCTTAACAGTTCTTATTTCCCTCATATATTTGATGTGTAGGGTTTGATGGGTTTTACGGTCATTTAAGTTTTTACTTTTCCGCCAGGTTTTCTCTGCAGTTCTTGTCAAGGTCTTAAGATCTTTTAATTGGTCAGTAAACCAGGGTGAAAATTTCTCCCTGCACTTGACCATTCGTAAAGGGGCAATCCTATCCAGTGCCCTGCCGATAGCTGACTCCAGATGAATTGCTGCTAGGTTAACATTTGCCTTCAGATCTATTGGGTCTATCTGAAAATTATCTGAAAAGGCAGCAAGTGTAATCTTTTTCATATTTCTGCATGCTTTTATGTCTTTATTACTAGGCATTTCCAATATACAGTTATTTATAGCAAATTTCACCAAGTAGTGGTCAGTCCACAATAATGGGGTAGGGGGGTCTGTCCAGATATATGGGGAATTAGTAAATAGGAGATCCAGCGTGTGTCCAGCTTGATGGGTAGGACCCGTAATCTTTTGATTCAGATTAAGGGTACTCGTAGAAGAGATTAGTTTTTCTGTCTCCACATCTGACTGGTCATCAGCATGGTAATTAAAATCACCCAATAACAAAAATCTGTCCGCAGTCAATGCATGGGGAGCTATAGTTTCTAATAAAGTGTTAGCAAAATCTCCTTTATTCCCCGGGGGTCGATATAGCAATGCCCCTTTCCACACCTCTTTTCCGGGACCATTCATTCTCAAAACTATAATCTCTGACTCGTTAACCACCACACTTTCTATAATATGGACATTCATATTCTCCTTAGCTGCTATCAATACTTCTCCACCCTTTCCTCCCATTCTGTCAGACCTAACTATAGCATACTGCTGAGGGAAAGCTATATGAAGGTCAGGAATAGCATGCTCATGCAGCCATGTCTCAGATATGAAGCACAAATCGGGATTTTCAGAATCAAGAAGGCTCCATATCTCCAGGGCGTGCCTTGGGATAGATCTCGCATTGAAGTATACAGCCGTACATTTCACCTGCAGATCCCTTCTTCTCTTCACACTCATTCCATTTATGTTCCAAAATGGAATTCTCAACTCGTTTAAACTACCTCCACTTATCCCAACCAAAAACATAACAGTCTCTCACACCCTCACTTCCTTCGACAGCAAAAAAGCTTCTGAGGATTTTTCTGCGTTTTCCCATTACCCTCCCCACCCCCACCACAAAAAGACCTAGCTCCCACCCCCTTTCCCTGGAAAACCCATTCCAACTACCCATGGCTACTAAGCCCTATGAGTGCCCCTTGACGGGCAGTGCAATTAATAAACATTACCTCTTGAATAGAAAATATGAAGTACACAAGTAGAGTCCTTGAAGAAAGAGCATGAGCCGCCTAACAACCACTTAAAACTTCATGCTTCAGATATCTCCAGGTTGACACTGTTCCAAAAACTTGTCTACCTCTTCAACAAAACGAAAAGAGTGCATCCTATTATTCCACATCCCCTTTAAGAGGGCTTCAGTTCAGTTGGACTGAAGCCCCCAATTTCCTCGGCGGCTCAATCCTTTTACCAGGCTCCCATTGTCTATTAGCAGTGACGGACGATACATCTGATCTTACCTCTACCTTACCACCATCTACTTCAATTGTTTTCTTCTTAACACCTTGGGTGCTCATGACGAGCTCAGCTCATCATGAGGCACAGTGGCGCAGTCCATGCCCACGCGGGGATAATACCCCTGCTGTGCTGAGTGGTCCATGGAAACGGGCGTGGTCATGACGAGCTCAGCGCCACCGTGCAGCGTGACGAGCCGAGCTCGTTACAAGCACTGCGGCGCCGCGCGTGGCCCCCTTCCCCCGCTCCGCGGGGGAATTAGCCCCGCGGCGAAGAGGTTAAGAGCACTTGCTAGAATCTTCTCTTTCAAAGTAAACGTCATGAAGTTTATCAAAATTCTCCTGGGTTTAGCACGGTTAGGGTTCAGCCTGAAGGGATCACGATGTATTCTCTGGAGATCTCCTCCTCTGTCTCCTCCAGCTGCAGCTCACTCTTCAGCAAATGCACTACATACTTTCCGATACCTGCTCCTTCTTTACCCTCTGGGAGTTTTAAAACTTTCAAGTTATTTCTTCTCTGCATATTCTCCAATCTTTCTACCTTTTCCTCATGCTGCCTTTCCTTAATCTTGATTTCTTCTAGCTCCTTCCGATTTACCATAACCTCGTCTCTGAGATCCTTAACCTCCACCTCTAATGCAACCGTTCGGCTACTCAAAAAGGCTATCTTTTTCTCTAGCAAACCACATGCGCCCTAATACTTTCCTGATTTGACTCTGATGTCTCAAATCTCTTAAGCATCTCAAGATTAAGATTTTTAAGCATGGCTATAGAGAGATCGCTGTTCTCCTGCCCTGCCTCCCTTTGCTGCTCAGACTGCATTTGCCCGGTAGTTGATGTAGTTGCGCCTCGTGCTGAGACTACAGTTACTTCAGGAGCAGTTACTTCAGGGCCTAAGCAAGGTCGTATTATACTTAAATTAGCCTCTTCCTGAGCCCGTTCTACATCATCGCCCATAACAAGAGACAGGACCTGAAAACGGTTGGGACTTTGATATACCTGTCTGCCCTTGGGGGGTGTCGCTGGCCCAGTTAACTTTGCCAGAGATTTCCCCTTCAACACCAAGGTCTTTGGTAGCACCTTAAAATATGACCTGAGGGAGGGAGTCACCTTTATCTTGCGCTCTGATGAGCCCCCCCTTGCCAGTGTATTATACATTTTATTATTCTTAACAATAAGCCTACCTCTGGCCTTCACCTCCTTCACCTCTTTGTTGTTAGAGTCCGGAGAGCCCCCCTGATTAAACAATAACTTCTGCTCCACATTCCCCGCACTCCTTAGCGCATACCTGGAAATACCCCTTGAGCCTGCCCCTGCCTCTACTCCACCCCGAGCTGCTAATCTGCACAGAGTCCTCCAAACACGGATTGCTACACACGTTCACAGCCTTGGGGCCAGCAGTAGCTCTGCTGTTTACTCTCCTGGGGCTGCTCCTGGGTTTGAGAGCAGAAAAAAGTACCTTTGACGAAGAGAGCCGGTCCTTCGTGCTTTATCTCTCCTTCTGTCAGCCTGCCCGCTTCTCCCCCGTCCTCCCCCTCGTAAAACAATCCTGACTGCTGCTCGCCATCCCTTGCCGACCTCCGACGCGACTCTCTCCCAGCTGAGCGATGCTTGTCTCGCTGGCTCCTCCTCTCCAGCCTCCTCTCTTCTCATCAAACTCGGTATGTTTTCAAAAGCCGATCCCGCCCTGCACAACCCACGCACGGTGATATTCTGCCAGTTAAGGTGCTGCTCTTGCCCAAAACTCAGAATTACGAAGGGTGCGAAAATCACCACATCCTCCGACTCCTACTGCTGCACGCCAAACCATGCTCTGTACGTCTAAAAACCCTTAATCACCACCCGCCTTTGGACGACACTCGCAGCTCGCAACTAGCCGGCCGACATGTTTTCCCGTCCCGGTCCACGTCACATTGTTGTGTTGGTTTAGACGACACAGAGCACTGATTTCTATATTTGGGCTTTTCATCAGAAGATTTGTGAAGCCACTATTTAGAGAATTGTCAGGTGATTAGCGGAAAGCTTCGTGCTTCTAGCATGTGTGACATCACTGAAAAATGAATTCTCACAGCCAGGAGAAAATGAACGCACAGCGAATTGTGACAAATTAGGGGTAATATGACGATGGCAGATTAATGGCAGGAGGTAGTTCTTAGAATCAGGTTTTGATGCTCAAATGGAGCTTCTGGATTGCAAAAAAAAAAAAATAGCCGATTAGGATTTCATTGTAATTGTTGCTAATTTGCAAATAATGTATTTATTGTAAACCACCTTCTGCTTGATGAACCTTTTTCCATGTGTTTTTTTCATTTTTCAGAAATTTACTTTGAACATGACCAGAGGGTAGATTTCTTTTATCTGGACGTCCGCTGTATTGGTTTGCCCTTATGTCAGTGTTATGACTGCAAATGGCTTATTTGGGTTTTATCAAAAACACAGTTTTAAGACTCGAGCAACGTTTTTAGTCCGGTCCTGCAGCCTTGATGCCGAATCATTTTGGTTATCATGTGTTCCAGCAACTCTTTTCCCTGTAAGTTTGCCTCTTTATGGAACAGTATGCTACACAACATCTTCAAAAGGCATTGGCAAAGCCAATAGGCCTGTATTTGCAGCCAAAAGTTAAGACCTATTGACTTTGGCCATGCTTGTTTACTTTATCATTCTCTCATCTCTGTCCATGATATATCCCTTTCCCACTTGACCGTGTCATTGCCTTCTCCTCCATGCCCTTGGTATTGTGATCTCCTTTTGAGGTCGACCGTGGCGCTGTCTGGTTTGCTTCAGAAAAGGGGGTGGTGATGAACAGAGTGTCTGAATTAAGCCGACCACTCTTACCCAGTCCAAAGATCAGGGCTTGATCCATCACCGTTATTTATCTCACTGCCCCATCCCAGCTCAGAACCTGGCTATATGCAAATTAGTCTGTCCCTGGCCCAGTGCATCATGGGAACAGGGCAGACCAAACTACCAAGCCAATTCTTCACCAGAAA
Source organism: Lissotriton helveticus (assembly GCF_964261635.1). Lineage (NCBI taxonomy): Eukaryota > Metazoa > Chordata > Amphibia > Caudata > Salamandridae > Lissotriton > Lissotriton helveticus. The sequence goes on from NC_136061.1 coordinate 1,378,221,636, forward strand.
GGAGACAAGCTACCGGGGACCGGTTTCTGGCATTTCAGCCTCTTCGGCCCGGCTTGCTTGAATCCTGATGGAGCAGTGAGAAAGGGACTCATGTCTGAGTATACCCTGCCACACCTATAGTGGCCAAAAACGATTCAGAAAAGGGGGTGGTGATGAACAGAGTGTCTGAATTAAGCAGACCACTCTTACCCAGTCCAAAGATCAGGGCTTGATCCATCACCGTTATTTATCTCACTGCCCCATCCCAGCTCAGAACCTAGCTATATGCAAATTAGTCTGTCCCTGGCCCAGTGCATCATGGGAACAGGGCAGACCAAACTACCAAGCCAATTCTTCACCAGAAAGGAGACAAGCTACCGGGGACCGGTTTCTGGCATTTCAGCCTCTTCGGCCCGGCTTGCTTGAATCCTGATGGAGCAGTGAGAAAGGGACTCATGTCTGAGTATACCCTGCCACACCTATAGTGGCCAAAAACGATTCAGAAAAGGGGGTGGTGATGAACAGAGTGTCTGAATTAAGCAGACCACTCTTACCCAGTCCAAAGATCAGGGCTTGATCCATCACCGTTATTTATCTCACTGCCCCATCCCAGCTCAGAACCTGGCTATATGCAAATTAGTCTGTCCCTGGCCCAGTGCATCATGGGAACAGGGCAGACCAAACTACCAAGCCAATTCTTCACCAGAAAGGAGACAAGCTACCGGGGACCGGTTTCTGGCATTTCAGCCTCTTCGGCCCGGCTTGCTTGAATCCTGATGGAGCAGTGAGAAAGGGACTCATGTCTGAGTATACCCTGCCACACCTATAGTGGCCAAAAACGATTCAGAAAAGGGGGTGGTGATGAACAGAGTGTCTGAATTAAGCAGACCACTCTTACCCAGTCCAAAGATCAGGGCTTGATCCATCACCGTTATTTATCTCACTGCCCCATCCCAGCTCAGAACCTGGCTATATGCAAATTAGTCTGTCCCTGGCCCAGTGCATCATGGGAACAGGGCAGACCAAACTACCAAGCCAATTCTTCACCAGAAAGGAGACAAGCTACCGGGGACCGGTTTCTGGCATTTCAGCCTCTTCGGCCCGGCTTGCTTGAATCCTGATGGAGCAGTGAGAAAGGGACTCATGTCTGAGTATACCCTGCCACACCTATAGTGGCCAAAAACGATTCAGAAAAGGGGGTGGTGATGAACAGAGTGTCTGAATTAAGCAGACCACTCTTACCCAGTCCAAAGATCAGGGCTTGATCCATCACCGTTATTTATCTCACTGCCCCATCCCAGCTCAGAACCTGGCTATATGCAAATTAGTCTGTCCCTGGCCCAGTGCATCATGGGAACAGGGCAGACCAAACTACCAAGCCAATTCTTCACCAGAAAGGAGACAAGCTACCGGGGACCGGTTTCTGGCATTTCAGCCTCTTCGGCCCGGCTTGCTTGAATCCTGATGGAGCAGTGAGAAAGGGACTCATGTCTGAGTATACCCTGCCACACCTATAGTGGCCAAAAACGATTCAGAAAAGGGGGTGGTGATGAACAGAGTGTCTGAATTAAGCAGACCACTCTTACCCAGTCCAAAGATCAGGGCTTGATCCATCACCGTTATTTATCTCACTGCCCCATCCCAGCTCAGAACCTGGCTATATGCAAATTAGTCTGTCCCTGGCCCAGTGCATCATGGGAACAGGGCAGACCAAACTACCAAGCCAATTCTTCACCAGAAAGGAGACAAGCTACCGGGGACCGGTTTCTGGCATTTCAGCCTCTTCGGCCCGGCTTGCTTGAATCCTGATGGAGCAGTGAGAAAGGGACTCATGTCTGAGTATACCCTGCCACACCTATAGTGGCCAAAAACGATTCAGAAAAGGGGGTGGTGATGAACAGAGTGTCTGAATTAAGCAGACCACTCTTACCCAGTCCAAAGATCAGGGCTTGATCCATCACCGTTATTTATCTCACTGCCCCATCCCAGCTCAGAACCTGGCTATATGCAAATTAGTCTGTCCCTGGCCCAGTGCATCATGGGAACAGGGCAGACCAAACTACCAAGCCAATTCTTCACCAGAAAGGAGACAAGCTACCGGGGACCGGTTTCTGGCATTTCAGCCTCTTCGGCCCGGCTTGCTTGAATCCTGATGGAGCAGTGAGAAAGGGACTCATGTCTGAGTATACCCTGCCACACCTATAGTGGCCAAAAACGATTCAGAAAAGGGGGTGGTGATGAACAGAGTGTCTGAATTAAGCAGACCACTCTTACCCAGTCCAAAGATCAGGGCTTGATCCATCACCGTTATTTATCTCACTGCCCCATCCCAGCTCAGAACCTGGCTATATGCAAATTAGTCTGTCCCTGGCCCAGTGCATCATGGGAACAGGGCAGACCAAACTACCAAGCCAATTCTTCACCAGAAAGGAGACAAGCTACCGGGGACCGGTTTCTGGCATTTCAGCCTCTTCGGCCCGGCTTGCTTGAATCCTGATGGAGCAGTGAGAAAGGGACTCATGTCTGAGTATACCCTGCCACACCTATAGTGGCCAAAAACGATTCAGAAAAGGGGGTGGTGATGAACAGAGTGTCTGAATTAAGCAGACCACTCTTACCCAGTCCAAAGATCAGGGCTTGATCCATCACCGTTATTTATCTCACTGCCCCATCCCAGCTCAGAACCTGGCTATATGCAAATTAGTCTGTCCCTGGCCCAGTGCATCATGGGAACAGGGCAGACCAAACTACCAAGCCAATTCTTCACCAGAAAGGAGACAAGCTACCGGGGACCGGTTTCTGGCATTCCAGCCTCTTCGGCCCGGCTTGCTTGAATCCTGATGGAGCAGTGAGAAAGGGACTCATGTCTGAGTATACCCTGCCACACCTATAGTGGCCAAAAACGATTCAGAAAAGGGGGTGGTGATGAACAGAGTGTCTGAATTAAGCAGACCACTCTTACCCAGTCCAAAGATCAGGGCTTGATCCATCACCGTTATTTATCTCACTGCCCCATCCCAGCTCAGAACCTGGCTATATGCAAATTAGTCTGTCCCTGGCCCAGTGCATCATGGGAACAGGGCAGACCAAACTACCAAGCCAATTCTTCACCAGAAAGGAGACAAGCTACCGGGGACCGGTTTCTGGCATTTCAGCCTCTTCGGCCCGGCTTGCTTGAATCCTGATGGAGCAGTGAGAAAGGGACTCATGTCTGAGTATACCCTGCCACACCTATAGTGGCCAAAAACGATTCAGAAAAGGGGGTGGTGATGAACAGAGTGTCTGAATTAAGCAGACCACTCTTACCCAGTCCAAAGATCAGGGCTTGATCCATCACCGTTATTTATCTCACTGCCCCATCCCAGCTCAGAACCTGGCTATATGCAAATTAGTCTGTCCCTGGCCCAGTGCATCATGGGAACAGGGCAGACCAAACTACCAAGCCAATTCTTCACCAGAAAGGAGACAAGCTACCGGGGACCGGTTTCTGGCATTTCAGCCTCTTCGGCCCGGCTTGCTTGAATCCTGATGGAGCAGTGAGAAAGGGACTCATGTCTGAGTATACCCTGCCACACCTATAGTGGCCAAAAACGATTCAGAAAAGGGGGTGGTGATAAACAGAGTGTCTGAATTAAGCAGACCACTCTTACCCAGTCCAAAGATCAGGGCTTGATCCATCACCGTTATTTATCTCACTGCCCCATCCCAGCTCAGAACCTGGCTATATGCAAATTAGTCTGTCCCTGGCCCAGTGCATCATGGGAACAGGGCAGACCAAACTACCAAGCCAATTCTTCACCAGAAAGGAGACAAGCTACCGGGGACCGGTTTCTGGCATTTCAGCCTCTTCGGCCCGGCTTGCTTGAATCCTGATGGAGCAGTGAGAAAGGGACTCATGTCTGAGTATACCCTGCCACACCTATAGTGGCCAAAAACGATTCAGAAAAGGGGGTGGTGATGAACAGAGTGTCTGAATTAAGCAGACCACTCTTACCCAGTCCAAAGATCAGGGCTTGATCCATCACCGTTATTTCCTCCATGCCCTTGGTATTGTGATCTCCTTTTGAGGTCGACCGTGGCGCTGTCTGGTTTGCTTGCAACATCATGGGGCCATTTGTAGTTCTGCCCATTGCTGATCATTTGGCTTTGTGTTTTGTACCTCAAATTGCCTGCTTCTTATTAGCAGGTTTTATTTGTTTTCGGCTGCCCAGATTGAGTTTGTCCCTCTCGTGGCCCATACCCTATATCCGGGATTTTTCCACCACTGCTTGGTTTCTATAAACAGGTCTTTAAATCTTGTTCTTATCTTGTTATATTTACTGTGCATTTAAAGATTGAGATCAAATGTCAGGCTCGGTTTTCCTAGGGAGCTTGGTGTTTACTTTTCTTTGTCTGGCTTCAGAGTGAGACGATTTATGTGACAATCATGCTGGCTACAGGGGGCGTGCTGAACTGAAGAATTTACGATCTCTAGTACACAACAGAATGTAAATTTCTGCAAATTAACTGTGCATATATTTCACAATATATCAAAATTAGGACCGCACAAGACAGTTAAAATGAACCACATTTTTTGGTGATTCTGAAGTGTGGTGGAAACAAATATTTTAACATGATAAAAAAAAATCAGTACATTAGGAGATGACATTTCCATACATCGTTTGTGCGCTGTATAGTTTTAACAGTAACAACGTATGTCTGTGCTCATGTAATGTTCATTTAATTTAAAGATGTGTTTGTAATGGCATTGTGCTACCATACACTTTACGCCTATGCACTCTACTCTGCACCAGTGTACTCTATGCAAATGCACTCGACCCCACCCAACTCTGTTATACACCACTGCACTCTTCGCCACTTCATTCTACATGACTCCCGTCTAGGCCACTCTACTCTATAGTGTCATAGAATAGAGTGGTTTACTCTGCAACACTGCTTTCTGTGCCACTAAACTCAACACCAATGCACTCTACTCTGTACCATTCCACGCTAGTGCACTCTACACCACTACTCTATGCCTCTGTACTCTACCCTGTTTCATTCCACTCTACCCTGCACCACTACAACCCACTTCACTCTACTCCGAAACAATCTACTCTATGCCACTGCACTCTATGCCACTTCATTCTAAGCTGCTCCGCTCTACTTTGCACCATTCTACAGTACACCACTGTGCTACTCTACCCTAAAGCACTGCACTCTGCCAATACACTCTACACCACTTTACTCAAAACCATTGCATGCCAACTACTCTGCACCACAGCACTCTGCCACTGCACAGTATACCACTCTACACCATTGCACTCTATGCACTCTATTAAACTCTGCACCACTGTACTCTGATCCATTACTCTCTACATCACAGCAATACACTCTGACACTACTCTGAAAGACTGTAATCTGCAAGACTGCAATCTGAGCCACTGCACTCAATTCAGCACCGCTCTACTGCACTCTATGGCACTACACTCTATGGCACTACACTCTCTGCCACTACACTCTCTGCCACTACACTCTCTGCCACTACACTCTCTGCCACTACACTCTCTGCCACTACACTCTCTGCCACTACACTCTCTGCCACTACACTCTCTGCCACTACACTCTCTGCCACTACACTCTCTGCCACTACACTCTCTGCCACTACACTCTCTGCCACTACACTCTCTGCCACTACACTCTCTGCCACTACACTCTCTGCCACTACACTCTCTGCCACTACACTCTCTGCCACTCACTCCAATCTACTGTGCACACTATTCTCCGTAACTCTACTCCACACCTCTGTACTCCTCCCTAGATCACTCCACTCCACTTCACTCTACTCTGTAACAATCTACTCTACACTACCGCATTCTATGCCACTCTACTGCACTCTTCACCACTTCACTCCATACACCACTCCACACTGCTGCACTCTATGCCAAGGTACTCTACATCACTTTACTCAAAACCAGTGCATTCTATGCCACTGCACTCTATGCCAATCCGTTCTGTACTTTACACCACGTCACTCTAGGCCAGTCTACTCCACTCTACGATGCTACACTCCATAATACACAACTTTATGATGCTCTACTCCATGAAGATCTACCCCACTCTACAATGCTGTATGAAAATTCCTCTATGCCACTTCCTGTCACTTTACTCCACTCGTATGTACGACACAATATTCCACTCCACTCTATGCCACTCCATTCCACTCCTCTCTAAGACTCTACTTCATTCTATGACTCTGTACTCAAATCTAAAACTTGCTACTTCACTCTCTGCCAATCCACTCCACTACACTCTATGCCACTCCACTCTTTAACTGTCTACGCCACTCTGCACAGCACCCTCTATGCCACTCTACTCTATGCCACTCCACTCTGCTCTTTGCCACTCTACGACCTTATATTCTACGACTCTCTACTTCCTTCACGGCACTCCATAACACTGTGCCACTCCATAACACTCCACTCTAATCCATGACTCTCCACTTTACGACACTCCACTGCAGGCGTGACTCCTTTACACCACTAACTTTTAACCATGCTGAACAGCAGCCACGCTGATGTACAATATGGCAGAAAAATATTGCCAAAGCCAATAGCTCTTGCATAAGCGAGATCTATTGGCTTCACTAGTGCTTGTTTTCTTTAGGAAAACCTTCTCCTCTGTGCTCATTAGAGAAACTCCTCAATCATCTCATAGTATCCGTTCTCATTTAAATCCATGGCATTACACTCTTCTGTCTCCCCTAGTTATTGCCTTCTGATCTCTGCCTAGGTTATTAATTTCTCTTTATTTTCTCTGAGATTTATGCTGTTCTATGTGGACAGGGTATTACCATTTATTTGATGTTACTTATTACTCTGTTCTGTGATATTATTGATGTGAACCTAGTGCATCACAATCTCGTATTCCATGTTAAAAAAATTCTGAGCCCCTGGTTTTACCATGTTTTCTGTGCCCCTGCCATCTCACCTTTGGCTCATGCTAACTTGCTTTTATTTGTATTATTAATGTTACTGTGTCCTATTCCTCATGCAATTAGTTTCTTTCATGTGTAATGGTGTTATTCAATTCTCACTGGCCATGAGCTCATCCACTACTACATTTTAGGCTTGACCATGTCCACTGTGCCTACAATATTTCCTTCTTGTTTGTTAAGGTGAATGACCCTGTCATCTCTCACCATTGTGTTACCTTCTCTTGTGCCCCCGGTGTACACCTAATCTGCAGCGCCAATGCAGTGGAGCCCACAGACTCCCATCCAACAGGTAGCTTATGAGGCACTCAGGTAGTGCAGAGAGTGCATAGTGCAAGTAGTCCACCCTTAGCAACGACCTATCATGTTCGCAGTGGCAGAAGTCAGGCAGCCGTAGTCTGGAGCACCTCAGTGGACATGAGCAGGCTGATCAGCAGCTTGACTGCTTAGGGACTTCAAGGCTTGGGATGAATGTGCAACTTCAGTAATGCAGATGGAGCGGCAAAATGTGTTGTGCAGAATCTACCACTTGGCCTGCTTTAAAGACCTAGAGCCCAACTTCTTGCAGTATGGCATCAACATTCCTAGCAGTCAATCATGCTTCTGCTGCTGAGCGGGTACATTGTAAGGGAGAGGGACACGAAAGGAAATGTGGAAGTTGGGAGTACAGAGGGCAGTAAAGGAGAAGAGGGTTTGAGAGGCAATAAGGAGCATTAGGATAAAAGGGCATGAAGCTGCATATGAAAGAAGAGGAGGGCATGAGAAGGAACAAACTCATGGTGGAACAGGGCAACAAAGGCAAACGTGGCACACAGACTTGCTAAGGATGTTTAGCGCCTTGTATGACAAGGTAACAAGGAAAAGTCATGAGGAGATGAGAGAAGACTACAGCATGAGATAGATAGGAGTACAATATAATGCTCTGTGTGAGCCACAGGAATAAACACGTTATTCTGCTGAACGTTAACACACATGGCTTGGCAATGAGAACCATTGCTTTTTTAGGAGTGTCCCCTGATTTAAATGGCCGAATTGTACTCTCCGTCAGGTGGCATTCATCATAGATGAGAAAATTCTCTTTTACTTCAGTGCCATTAGCTGAAATGTCGTAATTTTGTTAAACAAAGCAAGAGACAGAAGGTCAAGGCACTCGAGGCCTGCACCAGTCAGTCTAGTTCACAAAAGGTAGAGCATGAGTGTGGTGCAAAGAGCCGGGAACATGACCTTCCTACGTCCCCACTAATTGGGAAAGCCAAAAACACAAGAAACAAGCTGGCTCAGCACACAACTATGATCAAGTCCAATTAAAAAATATACAGTAATATGTCACAATTAATTATTGAAAATCAACATAGTGTATCCCAAATGAATCAAGTAAGTCTTTAGATTACTAGAAAAAATATCCTTCCTTTATTCTTTTTTACTTTTGTTCTTCAGATTTCATTTGTAAAAAGCAAAACACAGAATTCATAGTCGACGTGGCGTGTTTCGTTCCAACGGGACTTCTTTAAGGCTGTTTGTGTTTTTAAGCAGTCCACACGAGCGATTCACGACATTTCATGTCAAAGGAATTTCCTTAACACAAGAATTTCTTTGTAAGAAAAGAAGAGCACACAACTACTGTGAGTAGTAGATACTGATGTTCAGAAGGGTGTTTGGTAATCTGAGATTCATACGATGTCGCCTAGCGGCGTTGACCGAAGTCTGAGTGTAAAGAGTCTCTCTGATGTCTGAGGTTGGACTTTACACCATTGCCAGGAACATTTACACCTGCATGCATCTGAAGGTCATCAGGGAGCAGACAGCCACATTTTTGGCTAAGGCCTGAAGGGAGACTCCTAGGAGGAAGAGGACTCCTCCTAAGGTAATTCGCTGTTCAGATAACTTCCCACAAAAATACAGAAAGAGCACCATGGAAAGGAGAAATCTTATTCCCTTGACAAAGCATTCCTGTTCCTATTGCTGGACACTTCCTTGATATTGAGTAACCACTGCCTAAAAGATTAAGTTAGGGTGTCCCTGTCCTTTAGCCAAAACTGGGCAGGCCACTGCTTTCTGGCTTGTGATGCTGGATCATTTCAGGATGACTCTGGGGTATTCTCCAAGGGGTGTTCCATTTCTGCAGTCTTGGTGACTCCTGTGCCTCCCAATTCTGTGCCTCCGTTACCTTATCCCTAGCACCTATCGCAAAGTCTAAATCAGCTGTGGTGTTAACCCCCTTTTATAGACTATTCTTTATCACTGTTGTTGAAGATGATGATGCTCACGGAGCTGGCGCCAGCCAATAAGTTAATTGAAGTAAGTGTCTACCATGTGGAAAAGGATAAGGTCAAAGCTCCTTTAAATATCAGTCATATTGTGAACATCTCCCTGGGGCCCAGACACTTTCAGATACATTGGCTACAGAAGTGAAGAACTATGGCTGCACAGAGGATGGAGACTTAGGCTGATCTGCTCTTGTCACCGATGTTGGCGTCTACTTGAACTTAAGAAAAATGTCAGCGTCTTAGATACTTCACCTGAAGGGGACCTTTCATACTCTCCTGATCCTGCCTCAGATAAGGTTTCATTTTCTGTTGCCAAGAAGGTGGCAGAGGCCTTCGAATCTACTTTGCCTTTTACAAACGTTAAGTCTAAAATTCTAATGGAAATCTTGCAATCCTCTAAAGCTTCTGTTGCACTTTTGCTTGTGTTGGTGCTCTCCTAGATTCTATAATCCTACAATGGCCGCACGGAAGAAACCTTTTCAGGCTCTCGTGACACAGGCAGTTCAGCAGTATCAGAGGCCTGATCTATGGTCTTGCACTTATCACCAGAAAGTCTGGAGGTTCTTCATCTACAAAGCAGAACCCCAATGCCTTCCCTACTGTGCCCCTGGACAGGAAATCCAAGATGATACTTTGGGTCAAAAGGTATATGCATTTGGAAGCATGCCTTCCGTGCTAATGCCACCTGCTTTTTAGGATGATATCTCCATGCCTCATGGGAAATGGTAAAACTTATAATTGACAGTTGGCCAGAACATATGAAGTAGCTATTCTCTGACCTGGTGAGTGATTGTCACTCTAAATGCACTAAAGCAGATACTAAAGTGTGGTTTTGACTATGTTGCTCGGTCTATGTATACAAGTGCCACATTGTCATGTATTAAAGTGCCATCCTGTCATGCTTGGATGCATTTCACAGATTTTTCGAGACAGTTCTAGGTTACCTTCATGAGCATGCCCTTTGAAGGTGAGCAGCTATTAGGATAGACATTTGACTCCTTCTTGGAATGTTTAAAAACATTAGGGCTATGGCTCAAATCCTGACAGTGGCACAATATTTGCAACTGATTCATTTGTCCAAGCAACGCCACAATTATATTGCTTCTTTTGGGGAAGGGGTGAGTCTAAAAGACATTGCCAACATTGAACCATTGGGTGATGCAGCAGTCCCAAGGACCCCTCCCCCCGCCCTTCCCCCCAACTCCTGTGAGCTCAATGGCTCATGGCTAGATCTGAAAGCATAGGTCGTGGCCTTACTGCAAAACGGGGGCATAGAGATCCTTTGTTAACAGGCAATACTTAATCCTACTTCCACGAGGGGTTCTGCATTGGGACTCAATCACAAGGTGAGTAATTTGCAAGACTATACTTACCTTCAGTAATGATATTGCTAGTGAATATATAATATTACAGCAGATTCCTCATTGCCCTTCCTCCTCCCTGATGAGCTAGTGCTGTGACTAATAAGATCCCAAGGTTTAAAAGTAATTTATGTTCTGTATTTGTTGTTGTCATAGCTATCACCGTTCCTCTCTGTATTCCTCGATCTGACGTGTAAAGAATATCAGTAACTGGTGCTAGTGCACTGGTTGGCCCTTAGCGTACCCCTGTGACGTCAAATTCAGAGGAGGAGTCACAGCTGGAGCAGTGTGGAGGCACTTAGTGACTCTAGAGAGTCACTGCTGGGAAAAACATTTTCCCGACCAATCTGAAGCCTGAAAACCGTATTCTTAAAGTGAGAAATCTGCATGAAGATTAGATACCCACCAGAAATGTTATCAAATGTAAGTAACTTTTGAAAGCACTTCTTAAGCACCCCTGCTCAAGTGATAGGCAAGGGAACTAGGCTCCAACCAATCCATTTTTACCCTAAAATACTCCTTTCTTGCCAATATACGGAGTTAATGGCCAAAATATGTTTGTTTTTTTCGTATTGAAATTGATAATCTTTTCCGTTTTTGGACTACATTACTTTTTGCAGTCAAGAGCATACCATCTCCCGCAGAGACTACTACTGTCTTACAATTGATCATTTTACATTTTGTTTGAAGTTTTGCTTAACTAGCATGATGGATTTTTGTTGAAATGTTCACGCTTGTCATAATTAGCATAATCCGTAGTATTGATTTTAAGGTTAATACTCCTTTAATCAGAGTTTCAGTAGCTTGACTTGAAGCCAACTCCCCAGGTGTTATTCCAAGGGTCAGGTGGGTGACCTCCTTTTTGAGTTACAGGGACACAACAAGCTTCAAGAGGCCTTTTCTGGCTTATAATTACTTTCTAAATCGCCTCTAATTTAAGCCTAACTGCTTTTTGCCAGGCTACCAGAGGGTTAAGAACATGTTGACTTAGTGACTTCAGTGATTCCCCTGGCAAGGATTCTGATAATTATTTGTAGTGGTTCTGACTTCCTTCAAATAATGATCCAATTCCTTACAACTTAGAACTTGGATGTCGAGAAGAGGTTAAACCATTGGCCTTTCAATTAATCTTTTCTCCTTTGCAATTGTGCAAAGCAGTATTGGACAAAGACTTATCAGACCAGCCATCTCAAACTGTCAAATTGCCCTGCAAGTCAGTCCACCCTGGGGCGCAGACAATGTTGAGGCCTGCTCACATATCCTTATACTGTGAAATAGGTACTTTCATTGCATTCAATAAATGGCGAAGAATGCATTTGGTGTGATGGATGCAATTGAATTTCACCATCTTGTAGTGGTAGCTGGACCATTGCTTAACGGTTGAAATATTGGTTTTGCTCTAGAAGAAAATCATGCTTTAATGTGCCTCCTCAGTTCCACCTTTTTGCAGCCTGCCCTCGGTGCTCCTTGTCTCCAGCCGCGGAACCATAGTTTGTTTAGCATGTGGGGAGGGAGTGGTCACCACTCCTTTAGCAGTGCTTTAATTTGTGCATAAACTACTAGTAATGTACATTTTACAAGTTTTGTATGCGTTGGAGAATTTTCTGTTAATTTTACTCCATACCTTTTGGAAAACTCAAAGTAAACCGTAAAATGACTCTTGAATTACCAATTCCTAATTGTAGCTACTGCTCATTAAATGTCGAGCCTGGCTGGTTGCACACCCACTTCACTGAAACATTAGGAATGGAAGGGTAAACTTACAAAACACAGCTTGTGGATATCATAAACGACTCTTAAGAGAGATTACCTGAATTCAAGAACTTGTGTCTTGTGTGAAACCAGCCAGGTCTGTATTCTCTGGACAGTCCCACCCTTATAATAAACCTATGTATTTCAATTTCATTCCGAATCTACGTTTTTATTATGTTTGCCTATTGACTTACTCAGCAGGTTTTTTTTTAACAATATATTCATTGTATATACATACAGCTCTGTGATCATCCTAACGTGTCTGGGAGGCAACATCTTTGTCACTATGTGGAATATTAAACAAATAGGTTGTCCAGAATGTATAAGTCTCCCATAGGCAGCGCAGTCAGGAAGCCCTGCTGTAATCACTATAAAGAGTGTAACCCCGCCTGCTGTTTGTCATTGCTTCACTCCTTCGCCGCTCTTCTTAGCTGGATCCTTATTGGTTGGTGCTTCTGATACATCACTTCCGTATTTTGCTCAGGAGCACCGGCCAACTACAGTTTCCTTATGCTGTAGGTGTTTGTGTTCCTTTAGGGACTAATTGTTTTATTTCCTGCTCGTTTTACACTGTGGGTGCCTGTTAGTACCTTCCTGGTCGCAGCGGAGCGGGTAGGTGAACCACGAGGCTCCGAATTGGAGTAGAGGCACTACCTTCTGTGTCTCAAAAACGTTGCTGCTACTGACGAGTCACAACTAGATAATTTCAATAGGTTGGCTACCCCCTCTGGGCTAATGGCCCTAAGAGTCCGTAAGTGGTAGGTAGCATAGCACTTCACCACTAGTTGTAGATAGTTTTCACGTTTCACTCGGTTCTGAAGAATCGCCCCTGTCAAATTTTGACAAATCTGAGGCGAGAAAAATGTTGACCATCCAGGGGAAGAGTGCAATTTTTGTCACATTATTACAAAATAGTCGCGCCCCCCCCTTATCTTTTAGTCGGGTTGGGTCCCTTTCATATTAAAAGTCACTACAGAGGATTCCCTTACCTGTTTTAAAAAAAAATCACTTCCTACATCTACACTCACTTAGGTCCCTCACACCCATGGCACCTATACGGCAAGGAACAGAAGATCTCCTGCAAAGAGCCCCCATATATTAGCCCGTCAGGTATTGCAGCGCCGGCCCGACGAGGAGCCGACCCATATGATGAAGCGTGACACCTAGCTTGCTGGGTGTGTGAGGGCCTCAGTTCCGACAGGAGGAATTCCCCCTCCTCCTCCCTACCTAGAGTACATATAAAAAGTGGTCAGAAAACCACCAAAGAACTTCATACCCTTTTCTTCTTTGCCTGTTAGTAGCACCGCTCTCCAATTATTTCATCATCACGGCGCCCGCTTCACGGGCCGTCGCACGCGTACATTTTAGGTACACAGGAGCTGCGCATCATGTTTCAGCACGGCACCCACTTTAATATTTTTTTTATTTTTTTATTTTTAATGCTTCACTGCAAACCAATAAGACATTGTCATTTAGAGCGCCAATAGCTCATACTCTCACAAATGGCAGACCTATTTCATTGCAAATGCTTGTTTTGATTGCAAGTCAATTAGGGATAGCCAGTGGGTGGTCTCGGATACCACCACTGGCTTGCCCTTTGACGCCCTCAATTTACATTACCCTTGCTACCTGTGTTCATGAAGGCAACAGTAGGAACAAAGTAAATTAGACTGAAAAAAGTGACCTTTATTGTTCTTCAGTTTATACATCTTATTCAGCAAGTGTGAAGGGCTTGAGAGGGGAAGGTTTGGACTAGGGGAGGGGAGAGTGGGGCAGTGGATACCTAGGGTGTGCTTGCCGGCTCGCGTGGGGGTCCTCTTAGTATCTTTAGTAAATTGACATCCATTGAATGCTGTGGAGTAGTTAGTACACGACACTCTCCCTCTCTGTAGTATTGGTATTTGGTGAAAATGCTGTGAACTCTGAAACACGGGCCTTTAATTTCTATGTGAAATTCCTCTGAAAAAAAGCCTTAAAATGGATTGGCTGCAAATATTTTGTTTCTGTGGGGAATATGAAGTTAACCTACCTTGACCCCCTAGCCTCAGAACGGTAGGTATGTCAAGGCCCATAGGCCGAGGGAAGGAAATGGAATACTTTCAACACATTAACATTTCATTTTCTCACCGCCGTAAGCTGATTACAAGGTTGGAAGTCGTAAATGTCATTTTGAATACTAACTTTACTGTGACAGAATCCTAGGGCTGTGTAGTAAAAACAGTGACATGTTAAGGTAGCTCAGAGCTGCCGATGCCTAAAGCAAGAGACATTTCGAGTTTTCTGCAGCTATGCATGGTCATCTTTTTAATGCTATTTTTTCCCCTTTCAGATCTCATTAACGGAGCCCAAGAACAGTGTGAATTGCCTCCTATGGATGGCTTCCCTCACTGCGAGAGCAAAGTTAAGGTGAGCTGTCTGTCTATTTAGAAGATTAAATGAAATAGTACAAATAAAATTGTCACCAGAGCTAAGTGTAGTTTGTTGCTTTTACTTTTTTTTGTTCGGTAAGCACTCTACCAGAGTGTGTCTTTTTCAGATGGCTCCCTCGTGTGGTTACACGTTGTTTCTTGCCCCCCACACATTCTTCCTCCTTCCAATGTTGCTTCTGTTATATTGCCCCACCTACAATCTCTCCCTTTGTTGTTGCCCGTGTTGTTTTGGTCCGCGTTGGCCACCTCATCGCCCCCTCCCCCCCACACCACCTCAGTAGTCCGTGTCCCCCCTCCCCCGCGCCCCCACACACATCCCTTAATTTTGCCCCCTGCCCACCGCATTAACAAACTAACAATGGAAACAAACCCATCTAGGATACACAAGCAGAGCACGCAAATCAAAGGAAGGGAAACTGCTCTCCAGTAAAACATGTTTTTGGATGTTGGTGTTTATTCCAAAGGTACCCCCAGTCTTCGTGTTTGCTTCACTAGCAACAAAACCGCAGCCTTTCTCACGCCTCTTCTGAAGCAGCTCGAAGCTCTATTTATTTAAATCCCCGTAGTGTATGCACACTGGCAGGCATTTTAACAGAGTGGTTAATTCAACAGATTCCTAAATTACATGCTTACACCCACGTCTCAACTGAAGCACCTAGGATAAATATACTTCTTCCCCGCAGCACAGAACATGTGGTTGTGTGCAGCTTGTAGATTGAGATAAAACAAGAATAGCAAATCTGGCCTAGGATGACATTCTTTTATATATTTTCTGATGTTCTATTTTGCATCCATTTTACATCACTTAAAATGCTTTTTTGACAGTAAAAGGAAAAATCAAATAGCTTTATGGTTGTCCCAGGATTTTTTCAGCTCTTAATATGCTGTCTTAAACTTGCAAGGGAGCATACATTCAATAGTATACCAAGTCTTGTATGTAGAAATATGGAGATTTTGCAGGAGCTCTTCTGATGGAAATTGTAGGACCAATTTATTCTGGCCTTAGTGCCACATCTCCCACCCATACAGAAGAGGGCTGAAGCAGGTAGAAGATTCCTCTGGAGAAATTTTGAATGTGTGCATAACAATGCAATTGTTCACTATACTAGAGACCAAGAAACAGAAATTATCATAATGTACAACCTATAAATCAATATGAACAGTATATCTGGTGTCCCTATTTGTGATTACTTTACCTGCAGGCGTAGCTACGCAATTAAGCACTACCCTTACCTCCTTTTAGCCACCAGAACAGAAGAAAATAAAAATAAGAGAAAGCTGCTGGTCACCATCACGTTTGGGGGATGTTGATGGTGTCATAGGTCCAGGCCTTAGTTATGCACTTAGAGCCTGTAAGCAAGATACATATGTGGCTGCATTCTTTATGACACATCAAATATTAATGCAACTTCTTTGAAGAATACATTGAGGTTGGTTTCTGAGATTGTCCTTTGAGATAATCGGCCTTCTCTGAATATAAAGATTTTCCGTCCTCAAAATGTATTTCAGGTAAGGATTGTTTGAATATTTTAGCAGTCTACAACTCTACTGTTGATAGTGAATATTGATGGCAGAATGAGAGAATAACACCTAAGTGTTACTCCAAGGTAAGGGAGCCGTGTTGGAGGCAACTAAGCATGGAGAAGGGGTGGTGCGTAAATAGGATTTGTGTTGTAAAAGGATAGTATAGTAATGTGTTGAGAAAATATGAGCCATATTCCCAGCAGGACATGGAATAATTGCACTACATCAGAGGTGCATGAGCTGTTGTGATGAACAAATGTTGGCAATGTTGAAAATGAGGGAGATGAAACAGAGGGGCTGGCGAGGGTTATGAGGACCACATTGATGGTGGGAAATTTGAGGCAGGCCTGGGTTTTGGGCATAGGCGAAAACAATTGGTGGTAGAGTAAATGAAAGAAAAGTTTCTGGTGAGAGAAGGATAATAGGAAATGTGAGTTAAAAAGAGAGGGAAAGGTTGCTTTGTTAAAAAGGCGAGAGTAAGGTTGGTGTGAGAAAGAATAGTTGGTAAGGTATCCATTGATGTTGCAAGAGTAAAGTTGTTTTTGGAGAAAGAAGAGATCTTGGCTAATTATTGTGGACTGCGGTTTAATCAACAAACCTTGTTTGCAGACGAAAAAATGGGGAGGCAGTTGAAGTAATGTAGGTGGTAAGGGAACAAAGATGATACAGTGAGATGGAGGCAGTAGAGGGGGAGGCAGCAAGAAAGGTAATCCAAAGTGATGGCTGAGATCATGGAATGTATTGTGGTCAAGATTAAAGGACTGGTGGAAAGAAGGAGGCAGAAGATAAGCCATCTGGAAATCATTTGTGAGACTGCACAGTTTATGATGGTAAAGGATACCAAAGCTGATGTGGCAGGAAATCAGAGGTGGCAGTGGAGGAGAGAGAGAGAATATGTGATGGAAAGGGTGATGCAAGTGGTAAGAAGAGCACATGAGTGACATGGGGTGAGGAGAACACAGATGTGGGAGAGAAGATGAGCAGTGGGATATAAAGGGGGATCAGATGTAGAGTTCATTCAGCTATAGCCTGAGCTGTAAAATGGAGAAGAGTAGGGTATCCTGGTATCAAGGAGGCGAAATGGAACGAAAGGATTTGGAGAGGCGAGCACTTCAATGTTAGCGAAATCAGGCCCAGTTGTTGTGTAATACAGACTCATATGAGAAACCAGCAAGGAAGTGTAGTCTGTAAGCAAAGAAGCAATGGCATCAAAGGATATAATAATTGTTGGTGAGCCATGGAGCTGGACTGCAATGAAATGTTAGAAGAAAGGCGTGTTTATGTTAAGAAATGTGTGGTGACAGAGGGTACAAGTGTAGTAATAGTGGTTGGAAGGAAGTGCCAAGCAGTGGTGTTGCAGTAGTAAACAGATGATTCAGAAAAGGGGGTGGTGATGAACAGAGTGCCTGAATTAAGCAGACCACTCTTACCCAGTCCAAAGATCAGGGCTTGATCCATCACCGTTTTTTAGCTCACTGCACCATCCCAGCTCAGAACTTGGCTATATGCAAATTAGTCTGTTCCTATCCCAGTGCATGATGGGAACAGGGCAAACCAAACTACCAAGCCAATTCTTATACTGGGAAGGAAACAAGCTTCCGGGGACCGGTTTCTGCCATTTCAGGCGTCGTCGGCCCGGCTTGCTTGAATCCTGATGGTGCAATGAGAAAGGGACTCACATCTGAGTATACCCTTCCACGCTTATGGTGGACAAAATGATTCAGAAAAGGGGGTGGTGATGAACAGAGTGCCTGAATTAAGCAGACCACTCTTACCCAGTCCAAAGATCAGGGCTTGATCCATCACCGTTTTTTAGCTCACTGCACCATCCCAGCTCAGAACTTGGCTATATGCAAATTAGTCTGTTCCTGTCCCAGTGCATGATGGGAACAGGGCAAACCAAACTACCAAGCCAATTCTTATACTGGGAAGGAAACAAGCTTCCGGGGACCGGTTTCTGCCATTTCAGGCGTCGTCGGCCCGGCTTGCTTGAATCCTGATGGTGCAATGAGCAAGGGACTCACATCTGAGTATACCCTTCCACGCTTATGGTGGACAAAATGATTCAGAAAAGGGGGTGGTGATGAACAGAGTGCCTGAATTAAGCAGACCACTCTTACCCAGTCCAAAGATCAGGGCTTGATCCATCACCGTTTTTTAGCTCACTGCACCATCCCAGCTCAGAACTTGGGTATATGCAAATTAGTCTGTTCCTGTCCCAGTGCATGATGGGAACAGGGCAAACCAAACTACCAAGCCAATTCTTATACTGGGAAGGAAACAAGCTTCCGGGGACCGGTTTCTTCCATTTCAGGCGTCGTCGGCCCGGCTTGCTTGAATCCTGATGGTGCAATGAGCAAGGGACTCACATCTGAGTATACCCTTCCACGCTTGTGGTGGACAAAATGATTCAGAAAAGGGGGTGGTGATGAACAGAGTGCCTGAATTAAGCAGACCACTCTTACCCAGTCCAAAGATCAGGGCTTGATCCATCACCTTTTTTAGCTCACTGCACCATCCCAGCTCAGAACTTGGCTATATGCAAATTAGTCTGTTCCTGTCCCAGTGCATGATGGGAACAGGGCAAACCAAACTACCAAGCCAATTCTTATACTGGGAAGGAAACAAGCTTCCGGGGACCGGTTTCTGCCATTTCAGGCGTCGTCGGCCCGGCTTGCTTGAATCCTGATGGTGCAATGAGCAAGGGACTCACATCTGAGTATACCCTTCCACGCTTATGGTGGACAAAATGATTCAGAAAAGGGGGTGGTGATGAACAGAGTGCCTGAATTAAGCAGACCACTCTTACCCAGTCCAAAGATCAGGGCTTGATCCATCACCGTTTTTTAGCTCACTGCACCATCCCAGCTCAGAACTTGGCTATATGCAAATTAGTCTGTTCCTGTCCCAGTGCATGATGGGAACAGGGCAAACCAAACTACCAAGCCAATTCTTATACTGGGAAGGAAACAAGCTTCCGGGGACCGGTTTCTGCCATTTCAGGCGTCGTCGGCCCGGCTTGCTTGAATCCTGATGGTGCAATGAGCAAGGGGCTCACATCTGAGTAGTAAACAGAAACTGTGG
The DNA here is from genome assembly GCF_964261635.1 of Lissotriton helveticus. NCBI lineage: Eukaryota > Metazoa > Chordata > Amphibia > Caudata > Salamandridae > Lissotriton > Lissotriton helveticus. Next base: position 1,378,241,005 of record NC_136061.1, read on the forward strand.
GTGCAGGGAAAGAGAGCGAGGACGGGAGGTAGGGACCCAAAGTTAGGAAATTGATGGTCTGTTCCCCTGAGGCGAAGGCGGTGATGGATTATACAGATAGGTGGTTCGAACAGGAGCATCAGAGTAGGAGGGTGTATTTGACTTGAGGGATCACTGGTGCCATAGCAGGATAATAGTTGTTGATGTTGGTATGGCACCACAAAACTAGTTGTGGGGAAGACTAAAGGAGTTGTGCTGAGGTGAATTAGGGCGAGGAAATAAATTGTGGTTGAAAAGAGAAAGTTCTGAAGTAACGTAGTGTGTGTGAATGGTAGGCAGGAATATAGTGCCGAAGAACAGTGTAGCTGGACTGTGGTGCAGTGAAATTGCTGTAGGGTATGGGAAAATGCAGCAAAGGGTGTGGAGGAGGAAAGTGAAAACCTTGAAGGGGGGGGGGGGGAACAGAAGGGAAAATGGATCATAAAAGAAGAGAACGGTAAAAGGGTTCAGAAGGTGGTAGATCAGTATATTATTTATATTTAGTTATTTATGAAAAGTAGAACAAGGCTTGTAGAGGAGTCCTGCCTCAATGTGGTTAGAGTGAACGATGCATACATTCATAGTCTGCGATGCCAGAGCGTTAACTGCATCCATCCCACTCCACCCCGCTAAAAGCTGAATTATGAATTTATAATTTTAAATTAGAAGCCTGAGGGAATGTATGGACAATTCAGCCCCATCTATATAAATATACTTTAAGTAGTTAGAAATATCTATCGAAAATATATTTTAACTACAATTACAATTCTTAGCTTCAAATGATAAATCATGAAGTGTATCATGGAAGTGAAATGTTAATCATATCAGTAATAAGTAATATAACATATTGAATGAACACATGACTAACATTCACAAAGTTTAATAGGTTTGACTTTTTTTTGTCTTGGCCTTCAGCCAGCTTTATCTGTGCCACTTATATCTTGCTTTGGAAATAATTCATTTTATACCTCCATAGATACTGCACCTTTCAGTCAACCTTCTTCATCTATTGGTGTGTTCAGGTGTCATTCACTTTTTCCGACTGCCCTCCAGGCCATACAGTGTAGAAGTGAGATATCTTATCTGTCTCACTGATGCAGGGCCACCCTTGGTCTACGGGTTCACAAAATGAGGATCGACACTGGAGTGGGACAAAACACAAGTTTATTACATCTCATGAGAGAGTCTGTGGTACAGACACCACAAGGGCCTGAGAAGGAACTGATAAGTATGGTTTCAAACCTATCTTTTATACATTTTTGGTACAGTAAGGCTAGCACAAAAACCCCTTTGTCATTGTCACATACACAACCCCTTTTTGGCATTTTTACATAATGCGTACATGCTGAACTGTTGGATCCTGATAAACCCCTACCCACATCATCTTTGTAGGTAGGCAAGGGAGGTTACAGGCATTGGTGGGCTAACAGATCAGACATCTGTGCACTTTGGCCCTTCGGCAGGGCAGGACTCCTTACTGTGGCACACAAGTATTATCAGTACAACCAGCTGTCCAGTGAACATGTAACTTCTGACTTTATGAAAGTCCCAGCAGAAACATAAAAATGGGGGCAGGTAGACGAAATGGAAGACGAATAGAGGCTAACTTAACAGTATACGTTTTTTACCGTTCAACAACAGCACGTGGCAGTGGGTCAGCCCATACCACCCACTGGCTGTCTATAAATGACAGCATTTTGTCTGCTCACATTTGCACAGCTGCCTGAAGACTTGTATACTTCAAGGTAACGACTGTTGTGCCCAGGCTAATGGGCCACATCATTTTTTATATGTATTTTCTAAAATGTTTTTTGCAATTTGTTTGCGTATTGTAACTACCCTAAATAAAATCATTGCAGGCTTGAAAAGGTCTGGTATTTTAACTTTGCCAATACTTGGCTTGTAATGGTGTTGCAGCAACAAATGATGGATGGAATGCTGAATGAATCAAACATTCACCCCATGTCAATAGATCTGGGTTAAATCCATTATTCTTTTGCTCACTACACCATCCCAGTTTGGACCCAGCTATATGCAAATCAGTCTTCACGTTGCTCCTCATGGAGACAGTCCAGCCCGAACTGTCAAGCTGGCTCCTCCATGGACTGGAAACAAAAATCCTGGTACCAGTTTCAGGGTAATACCCCTCATCAGCCAGGCTAGCTTGCGTCCAGTGGCACAGTGAGCAAGCGACCCACGTCGGGGCATACCCAACCCACTTAGTGCGAAAAGTGCTGTGGCAACAATTGATGGATGGAATGCTGAATAAATCAAACATTCACACCCAGTCAAAAGATCAGGGTAAAATCCATTGTTCTTTTGCTCACTACGCCACCCCAGTTTGAGCCCAGCCATATCAGTCCTGACCCTGCTCCTCATGGGAAGAGTCCAGCCCGAACTGACAAGCCTATCATTTTTTGCTCTAGCATTGCCATGTAATGGTGACACGTACAGTATAGTAACGTTGCGCACACCCATATTATGCCGCAGCTCCTTTCTGCAACTTTTTCCTGCTTATTTAAAACCTACTCTTCTATTTTAAAATATTCTGTTATGTCACTCATAGCTCACCTTTCCACCTATTTTTGAGTAAGTAGAACTTGATTGCTGTTTGCTGACCCTAGCGTCCCTCCTGGAGCATCAGCGCTGTTTACTCTTCAACAATGTGCTGGAAAGTGCTCTAGTATTAATGAGGTACTGAAGTGCTACATACCATTGTAAAATATATAGTAAATAAATTAACGAGTGCTCAAAGGCGAATCAATGTGAACGAACACTAACAATGAATCGAATAAGTAAACAAGTCACATTTTTTAAATGTAATAGACTTCTTTTTTGCGGATTATGGCACAGTTAGCAACGAGTGCTCAGTATTTAATTTGACATTTCTTGAATGAATCAACTGACAGGTTTGTAGCTGTGACAAAAGGTTTTTGTTGAGGTGAACTGAGGCAGATTTGAACAGCTGCTGCTTTTTTTTCCTGTTCAGCAGAGCAAGGGATTGGACTATAGATAGATCCTGCATTAATTAACACAGGGTGTAGTGGTCTGTCGTGAGTGCCAAGTATGACGTCACACGCTGACGCCTGCGAGCTCGTGCTGGAAAGGCTACAGCCGTAACATTAAAAGTGCTTCAAATCAAGTTACCCTTTACGCAGAGCTGAAAATAATAGTACAAACAAAACTCGTTCTAAATCCCACAAAATGGGAGTATTGGATCATTTGTTAAATACATTTTGAAGAGGTTCCTTGCAGCCTAATGGATCACTTGCAATGTTTTTGTAATTAATCCTTGGACACGTCTAGTGGTGACTCATGATAGGAAAAATGTTTTGGCAGTGAGCGGCAATTTTCCCTATTGTGCAAGTGTACTGCTTCTTGTTTTTGTTTAGCTTTCTATTATTTTGGTTATGCAATTACAGGCCTCTGTTGCAGGAGTAATCTGTAGGCGAAGCCTCTCCCCCTTCAGGACGGATTGTAGGTGGATGTGTGTTTGTCAATATATACTATCTCTGATCGGGTAGTCGCTGTGAGAAAATTCAGTTAAGTTGGTGAGTCGTGGACAGAAAGCTGACTCTACCTTCAGAGCATCTTGCATATATACGTGTAACTTTTAAAGGATCATAGCACAGTAGCAAGCTGGCATATCAGAACAGAGACCATCACATCACTGTAAATTGAGTGCTGGGACCATATTTTGCATAGTGTCCCCGGGTGGGGAGGGGGCAACAGGATTTTGCTCCTGCTTTTTTGCAAGGGTTGGCTGCCATGGTATTACAGAAGGGGCTGCAAAATCTTGTGCCGCCCTGCTTCTGTCATCTGGATTACGCTGGTGCGCATCTTGCCGCTGTGCTATCAGATAGGTGGGGGGTGAGGAGGGGGGGTGAGGTTTGGGGGGTGGCGCATATCTCAATTGCGTGGTGGTGTGGCCAATCTCTCAATTGCCTGGGGGTGTGGCCCATGCAGATGAGAGAACCCTTTGCTTTTGCACTCACACCATACTTCAGAAGCTGTTGCCAGGCCAAAGAAGCAGTCAGGAGGTGCACTGATAGTGCACCACACAAGGAGTGGTGCCCAGTCAGAACGCCACCCAAGTGCATCCTTTTGGAGTGGCGCAAGGAGGTCCAAAAGGGATGCTGTTGCACACTGCACCTACCTGTGAAGTTATCCACTTCAAAGTGAGAACCGATCGCTGTCTGAATGGGAAGGCAGTCCAGCCGCTTCAAATAGCCGGTCTGTGCAGGGGGGGCACATCCAATTGAGAATGCCTTACAACGCCAACAGGGACAGTGCTCCCGATCTGGAATTTTGCCCCCATTGAGAAAAGGAAGATTTATAATGGGTAAGAGAATCTGGTGTGTAGTGATGTTCTGCACATAAACTTTTGTAATCCCTCTAAAGTCAAAATCACCGTTCATCATCCAGATGGCCTTGATGCTTTTTGAAGTGTCACAGTGTGCTTCTTTAACAGGGGCTGAGTACAAGGACGAGGAAGATCGTTGAGGATTGTCTGTTAAGTGGCAATATTTGAGAAGGGGGAATGTGAGATTAAGTAGTGATGGCGAGTTGCTCACAAATTGCTTTGGAAAAAGGGTTAGTACAAGTAAAAACATGGAAAGTACAATACATTGTGCAACATCGTGAAAAATGAATATTATCATATAGTGTGTCCACATATAAAACAAAACATTAGCAGAATGGGAGAAAGGATTGGCTAAAAAAAAATATGCTGAGCTTGAGCCATAATCATAAATCTTCTAAATATTGGAAAATCCTACATAGTTCTAGAAAATGGACCAAGACGTTTATACAAATAAAGTGTTCTTCCTAAAATAGGGAAACATCTGAGGTGCAACTATCTATAGAAACAAATCAAATAAAAAAATCTGCCAAAATGAGAGAGGCTCCAAAAGAAATTACATTTTGCAGTGAAAGTCTAGTTTTCCATGGGTTCCAAGGAGTACACTGCTTACACTTGAACAGTGTGAAAAACATGGTCTACAGAAATTGGGGAGGTAGACGAGTTTTGGACAGAAAGCTATTTTCCCCATAGAACAGCAGATGATTTGATCATAAGACGCATATTAAGGAAGAGGGTGAACTTGCAAGGTGTAGCAACTGTGAAAGTATAGGTTAAAGGAGATGAAAGGGGACCAGGAGTATGGTTCGCAAGGGTTTTCCTATAGCAGTCTTGCAAACAGGTTAAAATTGAGCCTGGACATAATCCCTCTGTACAGGCAGACCGAGGATGAAGGCAAAGGGCTTTGGTAATTGATTCAATCCACTACTGAATTGCCAGAGTTATAATAAACTATTAGAAAAGCGCATGGGTTAACAGTAGGCCTAAAAATATGGTTGTTAATTGCCATTCAGGCTTTTTTTTTACCATACTTGGTTGAAATCTAGTGGGAAAGGTGGTTTAAAGAGAAAGTGAGGAAGTTTCTAGATGTATGATCAGACCTTCATTTGGTGACAAAATCATTTTTATCTTCTTCTGTAATATTGATTTTATTCACAAAACTAAGGAAGCTTGTGTTTGTTTATCTTTGTTAAAGGTATTAAGGGTAAATGCGAATAACCCAAGTTCAATTTTGGAGAGTATCAATGTGTTCTTGTGGATTTTGACTTGCAGACATTACTAGAAAGCAAAATAATCGACATGAGAGATCCTCAAGGATAGAGGTAAGCTAAACTAGAAAAAGAGGCCATCACTATTTTAAACAATAAAGGTTTTGCTAGCTTTTGAGAGGAAAAGTTTGTTAAAGGCAAGATGCTAACATGGTATGGCATATCTCTTCTATTGTACTGCCAGCAGCAATCAGCCGTTAAATCAGCAGAGAAACATTGTGATGCCACTGCTTAGATCAGCATCTCTCAATTAGAGGGCATTGCTTCTCTTGTTTTGATTGCACAATGAAGCATTATCAGACGTAGCTTGGGACTATACAACTACAAACTGTAGGCTCTTCGTCAGTAAGAAAAAGGCAGCAGGTTGGTAATATCCGACGGAGGCAATCGAATAACAGGGTGTAAAGAAAAAAATAAGCATTGGGCAAGAGTGAAATACCCCTGGAGCTGAAGGTAAGAAGAAAACACATAAGAGCAGGGTTGTGAAAACCCTATGCCAAGGGAAGAAACTTTGAAAATGCACTGTTCAGGATAGTTTTGATTGCACAAAGCGCATTCGTGGAAGAAGTCATGTCGATTTTGAGAATTGAAATAAAATCAGCCACCTGTTAGGAGGAGTCAAGAGGGAGGGAGAAGATATCATTTCTGCCTCTGTCTTTAATGCAATTTCAATTTCTTGTTGCAAGCTAGGACAATAATTATATTTAAAGCAAGGACAGGGGGGGGGGGGAGTCGTTATATGGCATGTTCAAAGCACACTCAGCTCAAATGGTCTAAAGTGGGGTTAGGAAGGTAGGTGTATTGTACCCATCTGCAGCTTTCTGGATATCATCTTAGTTGGGACAAGAAAAAAGAGGCCTGGGATGCCATGGCTGTGTGAGCAAAATAAGCTGCCAACCTGGGCACCTTAGTGACTTTCAGACAGCACCCCGCAAGCCCATCTGGCGAGAGTTGGGAAGGAGGCTTACATGGGTTTCCTGAAAGAGGTAAGAAATTGGGAAGTAAACTGAATCTGAGGAAACCCCTATGCATCTCATATTAATTGACAACTCCAAGCTGAAATGAGGATGATTTGGGAAGCAGGGATGCTGAATGGAATAACAATCTTGTTTTTGGCCTCCCTGAAATAAGGGACAACCACATTTTGTGTGAAGGATCTCTTGTGAAAGGAAGGAGCCTGGACATCCGATACACATTTTGTGGAGATCTAACAGAACAAGACTGTTAACTTAGCTGTTAGTTGTTTAAGTGAAAAATCTGACTTAGGCAGGACAGGCACAGAGACCTAGAGGGATAATGTTCGTAGCGGCGTAACGAGGACAAAGGAAATCTGAGAATCAAATTGCTCAGATGTGCTACAGACATGGGAACCCTTGCCCAAACAATGTGGACACAATGGGTGGTGATCAGCAGAAAACGCAGAGTGTAAAACTGACAGTGGTCCTACAAGAAAGGCTCTTATCGAATGAAAAATTAAGTTAGCTTTGGCATGGGTAAGGGCATGAAGCATTCCCTTTTTCTCTTCCTCTCCCTAGCAATCCTAAGCGGCCCAGTGTGATTAGCCAATACCAAGAGTACTCCAGGAGGCAGAAAGACATGCAGGAAATGCTTCTGTTGTAGGGGATCTCTGTGTATAGTCCTAATCTAGTGAATAGTCCCGCCCATGTGCGTGGACCCCGGAGCAATTAAAAATAATCTCTTAAGGTGTCGAAAAATGCAGAACTGCACAGACACTTAAGAGAGAATTTAAAGACAGATAATGCAGCCTATATCCACAGGCTACACTGTCCAGTACTTCAACTAGAAATTCCACCAAAAATCCACAAACAGCAAAGCCTGTCCAGATTTCCCTTGCTTTAACAGCAAAAACCCTCTGGAATGATAGAGAGAAAGGCCTGGACAGATAAGCCCCATAAGCTGCCATTATGTGGCTCAAAACAGGATACTGTGCCTTTAAGAGAACCTTCCAGAACTTCACAGTATCCCAGAATGCACTGCAGGTCCCTTTTACTTTCAGTTCTTTTTTCCGGCTCCTGCTAGCAGGACCCTGGAGCATTGAGCTCTCCCTTTTGGGATTTGTTTTGCGATTTTTCCACTTTTTCAAGTGTTTTTTGGTGCTTTTTCAAAGTACTTTGGTTATTTCTTCTGTGGTGAAGCTTTTGGGGCAGTCTTTTTGTCAAATATGCCAGCCTTATTTGACAAATGCCCGGAGTGTTCCAGGAAGAAGGCCAAGACTGACCCACACGACGTGTGCATCCTCTGCCTTCCCTCCTCTCATACCCCAGAGGAGTGTGAGATTTGCCAGGGATTTACCACCAGGACCCTGAGGGACAGAAAGAAGATCAGGCTCCAAGGCATGGAGGAGAGAAGACTGCAAGCACGAGGTGGGTCTGGGCAGGCTATATCTGCCAGTGCTGAGGCCTCTGGGGGGCTCCCCAGAGGCAGGAAGTCCAGCAAGCGTCCCCATTCTCCGTCAGCGTCGATTGCACCGATGACGGCGTCGAGAGGGATGACTGCAGTCTGTTCCCCGTCTCCCCAGGGCTCTGGGTCGAAGCGGCGTCGACGATCGATGTTGAGGGATCTGAACAGACCGCCGTCGAGGTCACCGGTTACGATTTCGTCGTTGTCGCCGAGGACTCGACGTCAGGAGGTGGCCCAGCATCGGCGCTCACCGTCGAGGCGATACCGTCGTTCGCTGTCGGCGAAGAGGAGACGGTCGTCGTCAAGGGGATCCTCGGCGTCGAGGGGACGATCGCCGTCGAGGCACAAGAGATCGCCGTCGAGGCACAAGAGATCGCCGTCGAGGCACAGGAAGCCTTCGAGGCGACGGATCTCTTGGCGGCCCATGGTTACTGTCATGGGCTCAACCAGCGACTCCATGCTTGGCTCAGGCTCACATCACTCAAGCCGGAGGCCCAGCAGCGAGTGGCTAATCTGCAATTCTCGGGGGAGACCCTGTTTGGAAAACATGCGGATGATGAGATGGCCCGCATGAAGGCGGAGGCCGAGCCTCTGACGGCTGTGGGCTTGGAGAAGCCCAAAGAAAAGAAAGCCTACCGCCCGTTCCAGAGACGGTTTGGGGCGCAGGGCCGAGGGCGAGGACAGGCTTCGGGACAGCAGCAGCAACAACAGCAGCAGTTCCGGAGGCCCTTCCAGAAGCGCCAGAAGGGTAGAGGAGGTCAGCAGTCCTCTACAGCGAACAAGGGCGCGGCCGGGTCTCGACCCTGAGCTGTTACTTCCCCTACATCCGTTACCCGCTCCGGTGGGGGGGAAGCGTTCAATTTTTTCTGGCAGAGTGGAGAAAAATTACTCAGGACAAGTGGGTGCTGAATATTGTTTGCAATGGATACAGTCTTCGGTTCACCAGCCCGCCTCCATCAATTCCTCCCGTCAGCTCGCAGTTTCAGCTGCGCGTGCTCCAGGCGGAGGCCGAAATCCTGTTAAGGAAAAGGGCGATAGAAGACGTACCTCTGTCTCAAAGAGGAAGAGGTCTGTACTCCCGGTTCTTCCTGGTCCGCAAAAAGGACAAGAACGAGTTCAGGCCCATTCTGGATTTGCGACAAGCAAACAAGTGGATTCGCAGAGAGAAGTTTTGCATACTGTCGTTGTATCAGATTTATCCTCCGCTGCAACAGGGAGACTGGCTGTGTGCCATAGACCTACAGGATGCATACTTCCATGTGCCCATTGCACACAAACACAGGAAGTTCCTGCGATTCTAAGTCGGCGCCAATTATTATCAGTACACAGTACTGCCATTCGGGCTGAAGTCTGCGCCCAGGACATTCTCGAAGTGCATGGCAGTGGTAGCCGCACACCTAAGGAATAACAAGGTGTTTGTCTACCCGTACCTGGACGATTGGTTGATCAAGGCCTCCTCCTTCTCGGAAGCTCAAGCGCACTTCCGGAAGACGTACGTTCTCTTGAACAAGCTGGGGTTGCACATCAACATGTCCAAGTCTGTCCCTACTCTGGTCCAGTGCATACAGTACTTGGGAGCCTCCATCAATACGCTGTCAGCAAGCGTGTCTCCTTCGGAGGAGAGACGATTATCACTCCTTCGGAAGGCTCAGGCTCTTATGACAGCTCCATCTACAACAGTGAGGACGGTGTTTTCTCTACTGGGGTCGATGGCCTCTTGTATCTTCCTCACGCCCCACGCTATCTGCACATGAGACCATTGCAGGAGTGCTTGGAGGATCAGTGGGAGCAGAGGAAAGGATCTTGGGACGACAAGATACGACTGTCTCTGCATGCTCTTCAGTCTCTGAAGTGGTGGTGTTCAGCGGAGAATCTTCTGAGAGGGGTTCCCTTCCACAAGGACATTCCCACGCAGACTATTGTGACGGATGCGTCTCTCCACGGCTGGGGGGCGCACTCCGGAGACTTACAGATTCAAGGGACGTGGTCCCAGGTGGAGTCCACGTACCACATCAATTTCCTGGAACTCAAAGCTGTTCACTTGGCACAGAAGGCCTTTCTTCCGTCCATCCGGACCAACTCTTTGCTTGTTCAGACAGACAATACGACCACGATGTATTACCTCAACAAGCAGGGGGGGGGGTCGAGATCGCGCACTCTGTCGCAGGAGGCGCAGGCGATCTGGCACTGGCTTCTGGCCAGAGTAGTGACGATAACGGCCACCCATCTACCAGGTGTGCAGAATGTTCAGGCAGACGCACTGAGCAGACTGATTCAGGAAAACCACGAATGGGTCATAAACGACGAAGTACTAGGAGAAGTCTTCGCAAGGTGGGGGACTCCAGACGTAGATCTGTTCGCCACCGCCGAAAACAGCAAATGCCGAGACTGCGCCTCCAGGTACTACCAGCCAGGGACGTTGGGGAATGTGCTATGGATCAGCTGGTCGAACAGCTTTCTGTACGCTTTTCCACCCATTCCCCTGATTCCGGCGGTGCTCATCAAACTGTCCCAGTCCAGGGCGCGGATGATCCTGATTGCCCCGGAATGGCCCAGACAGTGGTGGTTCACGGACCTGCTTCACAGGTCTCTCCTTCCTCACATACGGTTGCCGTGCAGGCCGGACCTTCTCACGAAGTTCGGGGGGCAGATGTTACACCCCAACCTCTCGTCTTTGAGTTTGGCGGCATGGCTCCTGAGATAGTGCAATATGGCCAACTGAATCTACCTGAAGATTACATGGACATACTGAAGGAGGCTAAGCGACCTTCCACTAGGACTTCTTATGCTTACAAGTGGAAGAGGTTTTGCATCTGGTGCAAGTCCAAGAACTATGACCCGACGACATGTAAGGAAGATGTCATCCTTCCATATCTTCTTCATCTAGCGCAGCCTGGCCTTAATGTCCATTCTATTAAGGTGCATCTGGCTGCATTGACTGCCTACAGGAAATGCCCTTCACAGACTTCCTTCTTTCAGATCCCTGTGATCAAAGATTTTTTGGAAGGCTTGAAGAAAGTGTTCCCTCCTGTCCGGCTTCCTTCGCCTTCATGGGAATTGAATGTGGTGCTGTCCAGATTGATGAAGGAGCCTTTTGAACCTATTCATAAGGCTTCGTTGCAGCACCCGTCCTGGAAGGCGGCGTTCCTCGTGGCCATTACATCGGCCCGCAGGGTGAGTGAAATTCAGGCGTTGTGTTGCCAAGAACCTTATACTGTATTTCATGCTGCTAAGGTTGTTATGCGTACTCACCCTAAGTTTCTTCCTGAAGTTATATCTGACTTTCATGTTAACCAGACCATAACTTTGCCTAAGTTTTTTCAGAATCCTTCCTCTCCAGCGGAAAGGTCCCTCCCTGCATTCCCTGGATGTTAGGAGGGTGTTGAAATTTTATCTGGATAAGACCAAGGATATTCGTAGGTCTGACCAATTGTTTATCAATTATGGATCAGTCAGGACGGGTCTTGCTACCTCTAAACAGTCCCTCTCTAGGTGGATGGTGTCCTGTATACAATTGTGTTACCAAAAAGCTAATAAGACCTTAGGGGGTAAGCCTAAGGCTCATTCCACCAGGGGCAAAGCTGCCACGACTGCTTTGCTCCGTAATGTTCCAATTGCAGTAATCTGCAAGGCGGCCACTTGGAAGTCGGTTCATACCTTTGCTAAGCATTACTGTCTGGACACTGATGCCAGGGCAGATGCTCAGGTTGGGCAGGCTTCGCTGCGAAATCTGTACGCACAGTAGTGGTGTTATTTTCTCTTTTCTCCACCGCCGCTTTGGTGTGGGGATGGGCTTGCCATTCTATTCACTAGATTATGACTATATACAGAGATCCCCTACTACAGAAGGAGTAGTTTCTGTCCTGTAACTCCAGTTCTGTAGTAGGGGTATCTCTGTTATAGTCATAAGCGCCCGCCCTCCTCCCCGGTGGAGAGAGATATTCATGTAAGGAATGCTAAAGGTCTGGCGTGTTACGCCTTCAAAAAGAACTGAAAGTAAAAGGAACCTGCAGTGCATTCTGGGATACTGTGAAGTTCAGGAAGGTTCTCTTAAAGGCACAGTATCCTGTTTTGAGCCACATAATGGCAGCCTATGGGGCTTGTCTGTCCAGGCCTTTCTCTCTATCATTCCAGAGGGTTTTTGCTGTTAAAGCAAGGGAAATCTGCACAGGCTTTGCTGTTAGTGGATTTTTGGTGGAATTTCTAGTTGAAGTACTGGACAGTGTAGCCTGTGGATATAGGCTGCATTATCTGTCTTTAAATTCTCTCTTGAGTGTCTGTGCAGTTCTGCATTTTTCGACACCTTAAGAGATTATTTTTGATTGCTCCGGAGTCCACACACATGGGCGGGACTATTCACTAGATTTTGACTATAACAGAGATACCCCTACTACAGAACTGGAGTTACAGGACAGAAACTACTCCTTCTCCTTGTTCCACTTCTACTGACACTAGCCAGCCAAGGCAGGAAAGAATCTTTCACGGCTAGACAGTTGTAATTTTCCATTGAAACCAGAAGACAGTCCGGGGGAGTGGCAATGGGTAGCGACTTGGAGGGCTGACATGCATTCTAGGTGAGTTGGAAAACAAGCCTGGGAGGGCCTGAAGGGAGTTACAAGGACACAGCAAACCTAACGAAAGTGCAGATGGATAAGAGTACAAGAGAGTTGACAGAGTGAAACAAAATCGTACCCAAGAAAGGGGCTCCAATCATGGAGAAAGGCATCCACTGACCAAAATTCAGGAGTTGCATGTTGAGGGGAAAGGTGAATTTTTTTTTTAGTGGACCCCAGAGAGAAGATGTTTGAGAAACTATCCGGTCATGAAAGGTCCAGTCAATGCACTGTTGAGGATGATATAACCATTCTGCCACCAATGTTCTTTTTTGATTATGAGATTCTTCTTGAGGCATACATTTAGAAAAATGGTGATGAGGTTCTTGAAACTGTTGCCTCCCATTCTGTTAAATCAGCTGATCAGGATGAAGCACTTGGACTTGTGTTTGAGGAAAGGTTCACACAAGAAGGTTCTGGGAGTTGAAGGGGATGGAGGATTTCTCCTAAGAACAGTAGCCTCCAGTAGGGGCCCTGGAGGTTGGCATCGCAACCTAGATTGCTGACATCCACCTCTATTACAAGATCTGGGCTAGGACCGAAGAAGACCTTGCCATTCCAAGGATCTCTTGTGAATGGAAACAGCCTTAACATCAAACACCCATTTTTCAACTACTACAGAAACTCCTCTCTGCAGTCCCTATCCAGAATATCTGCTTATAATCAGATCAGAACATCCTTATAACAGATGAAGGTTTTCCAACTTTGAAGGACTCTTTAGTAAAGGGGATTGGGAAATCGCTTAGATGAATGAGGAAAGAAGACCCACAAGACTTGCTAGCTACCTCATGGAAATGGAGATGGAGACGCCAGGTATGTTTTTTAAAAAATTCACCAAATGTCCCTGGTGATTCCCAGGATGCAAATATGCTGACATCCCAGCGTTGGTTATGAAACTCCAGGAGTGAAAGTTCAGATGCACATGAAGAAGATCAGAGCTTTGGACCAGCAATAGAAAGACATCAAGGTAAATTATTAGGTGAACACTCTGAGCCCTCGGAAAGGACACTGCACCCCAAAGGATTTTTGTGAAACACCAGGTAACCGAAGAAAGGCTGGAAGGAATGCAACAAAACTGTCATCTGTGGCTGCTCCACTGCAATATGAGAATCAGACAGTAAAGCAGATGAATGGAAATGGAAAAATAAGCATTCTTTAGGTCTAAATGCATTATTCTGTCACCAAACATATGAGTGTCCTGGAGTGGCAATAATTGTACAAACATGTGGGGCGTTTTCAGGTTCATCATATGTTTTCAAATCTTTCATTTTCTTGTTGTCCAGGAAATGCACATTATGAACCTTCCTTCATATGGGATTAAATTGGTATCCTTTTTCGTAAGAGCTCGACAATCTCTTGATCTATTAAGGCGGTCTTCTCTAGGGAGAAGAAATTATGAGGTAGATAGGGTAGTTGGAAGGGGGTTGCAGGAAGACTGATGCAACACAGGATACTTTGGAGAGCTCTAAGCTCTTTAGCTTCTTTTCATTTTGGGAGGAAATAACTAAAATGTCCCTCAGTTACCAATAGGAGTGTAGGGTGGGGAAGGGAAAACATTAATATTTTGTGGTTGAACTTTGAGGCCTAATGTGGATGGATGGCAATTAACCCTGCCTCTTATTTGAGCCGCCTCTTCTCCAGACAAATATTCCTCCACAGTGTTTGTGACTTTGACTCACATGGCTAAGAGGCACCACGCAGCAAAATTAGTGGCCTATTTAGATGGTGGGGTGACCTTGTCCGATCTCAAGAATACTCTCTTGATGGTAGATTGGACATGGTCCAGAGAAAAGAAGACCTGAACACATGTAGAGATGTCCTTCAGGAAGGAATTGCCAAAGAAGGTGGCTCCAAGAAAGTCTAAGTGAGAGTCGGCACCCCTATCGAGTATCTTTTAGTCTATATGAATGAGGATAGATTTCCTTCACCTTGTAGCATTTGGTTTCAACAAAAGGTATGGATTTTTTCTGCTCAACCTCTTAAGGCAGTCGGAGAGACTATCTCTAAAAATAGAAGTACCTCACTCAAACGTATCCAACAACCTGACCAGGGTGGCAGATTAATTGAGGACACCATCTTCGCAACATTTGAGCGTGCAATTGATACAGTTCCTAGGATCATGACAAGAAGAAAGGAGGAATGAAATAAGGTTGAGGTTACTTGTGGAGCAGAGCAGATTGTGTCCTCTAATGTAATTTCTTGGAATTCGTCTTTTTAAGGTGAATCTGACTGACTAGTTTAGTGACTTATGAAACCAATAGGTAGCGTACTGTGCTCTGTGCTCAAGAAGAATACACACTCGGGGCTTTGGGTGGTGCAGTTCACGGAGATAGAAAATTGGTTCTCCATTTAAATCTTAGAAAGAACAATAAAAAGTAAAAAAAAAAATTTTTTTTTTAGAAAGAACATTTCATAGCAAGGGAACCCCTAAGGGAGTTGATGTTGGACGTAAATGAGGGAAGCAGCGAGTCATCAGAGTAATGTGCCTGTACCCACATCTAAATTTGCCTCTTTACTTATCCCCAGGGAAGAGGAAACTATTATTATTATTATTTATTTTTTAATTACTCTTTCAATTGCATTTTAAGACATCTATAACGGCATTAGAATGAACAAATTAACATTGCTGCATAATAGTCCGGTAGATCCTCCTTGACAAATAATAGTTACATGAATTCACATCGAATTTGTTGACTTCACGGAATAGAGCCATCAGAGTAAGCCATCCAGTTGCTCCAGACCTTATGGTGTTTGTCTGGGCAGCCACTGGATTTGTATATAGGGTTTACACTGCGGCACAGTAGCCTATACTTCATGTTCATTCAATCATTGGCCGTGCCTGTGCAGATCGCCAGCATCGTGCTATGTTCCTCTTAGCAATAAGGAAATCCATTGCAACAAGTAGTCTTGTGTGTCTGCTCCCTCCCCACTTGTCTATCAGCCCCAGTAAATCACTTATGGTTTGGGTACCACTGTCCTACCCACCAATTGCGATATTGTGGTGCACATGTTTTGTCAGTACCATTGTTTAAGGGGCCTTTCCATATTGTATGGTAAAAGGTACTCGGGGTTGTTGGCATTTTAAGCTACACAGGTCTAAGCCTCATCTTATTTAGCCTTGTTGGGATGTTGTAATGTGAGAAAGGTATTTAAGTTTAATTATTTACCGATTGATATATATCACAAGTGCCCTCTGGGCCATTCTTGCCTCCACCTAGTACTCCTTTTGTAAGGGTCCATGTTGACCTTTTCCACAACGTCACCATTGAGCCTGGGGTGTACTTAGCAGGCATGGCAAAAAGTGAAGATAGCTTTCCTGTCCATCTGCGACTGTTTTTTTTTTTTTGCAGAGTTTTATATAGCGCGAACTAGAACCGAACCGAATCAGTTATCAGAGCGCTTTACATAGCACCAGTTACGTTACATGGGGACACACTTTCATTTTAGGCACGGGGAGATTAAGTGATTTGCCCAGAATCACAGGGGTTTTTTGGCGTCGTTACCGAGACTCGAACCCAGATCCCCAGGTCCGAGGTCGAGCGCCTTAGCCGTTAGGCCAACCCCTCTCTCTGTTACATGTGTCTCCAGGCGTTGCACTGTTAGAGGACTTGTGTAGAATCAAGGGACGCCTTGAGTGCATGACACAATCAAAATGACAATAATATTGCATCCTCTCTATTGTAAATGTATGTAATTTGTTGGAATGTATATGGAATTGCCCTTCCAAGCTTCGGGGTTAGTTCCCGGCGCACAGTGGTATTTCCAATGTCGGCACTCCATGCCATTTGCTCCATCGCATTGCCTGATGTTAGCACGATAGGGGTGTTTGAGTTTCAGGTGGTAGGTGTGCAGGAACCATAAAGGAGGTTGAGTGTGCCGTGGAGATCAGGAGAATAGAGTTTGATCTGTAAAAAGCCAATTATTTACTTGCATAAGGTGGATAACCTAGTAATATAGCCTTATCTGTGTTTCCCAGACCCCCATCTTAGGGATTGAGTACACATTTGTGGTAGGAAATTCGAGGCATATCTCCTGCCCAGAGGAAGTTCACCATTGATGACTGTAGGGTGTGGGAGAAGTCAGGTGGTATGTCGTATTGGTAATTCTGTAATGTGTAAAGATGTCGGGGAAGCACTCTCATTTTAAGCAGTGCTCCCTTGCCCCCTTTGTTTAGTGGAAGACCTTTCAATGATTCATGCCTATCAGAATCCTGGTTCCTAAGAGTGTGATATTCATGTCCGCAGCTCGTTGTTTAAGTGCAATGTCCATCCCAACATTTTTAAATTGTTTGGTCGCCCATTGCAATGGGATGCCAGCCTTCATGTCCTGTTGTGCATCAGGGTTAGGTAGATTTAGGCCATTTAACGGTAAGGCTGTATGTGTCTGTGTAGGTCTGTGGCATAGATAAGGGTTGTGTAGATAGGTCTCAGGGTCACTGATATAGACAAGGAGGTTATCTGCATATAACACACTAGCCTCACGACTTTCACAAGAACCTGCACTCACGGCTTGGCTAGAGCACTTTCACGTAGCTGCGAAAGATGGGGCCAAAGTTCATGTGTTCCAGTAGGCGAAACATAAATTGCCAGTGGACAAATAAAAGACCTTTTTTAAATCAATTGATTTAAGGGCCGTGTTGCATCACTCGTTAAGGCTATCATGTTATTCAGGCATCGAAGACAGTGGCGGGTGCAACACAATGGTATAAAGCAGTTTTAGTCTAGGTTAGTCATGAAGTAGTCATCTTTACCAGTCGGTTCACCAAAACTTTGTTAGGATCTTGGTCTCCCTGTTAATAATGGAGATGGGTGTATATGGTTCACACGTTTCAGGTGGTTTCTGTGGTTTCAGGATCACTGAGATCATGGCTCCCTGTAAATCATATGGGAGCTCCCTGATCTCAAGGCTGCATTATAAGTGTGAAACAACGGTGGGTTCATCCGCGACATATGCCTCTTATTCATCTCCATTGGAAAACCATTTGGTCCTGTGTTTTTCCAGTTGGAAGCGCTTGGATGGATTCCAGTATCTCTTGCAGTGAGTGGTTCTTCTAGGTCTCACCTATCTGAGTCTGTGAGTTTGGGGACAGTCAAGTATTCAATGATCTGTTTATCCTGTTCAGCCGTGGGTGTAGGGTTGTTCTGTGTTGATGCATGTGTAGTAATTAACAAAGTCTCAGGCTATGAGACGAGGGGCTGAAACTATTTGAATACATTCATAGTTAGGCTGGGGACTAGCCAGAATTCGTGCTCCCTATTCGTTAGCCAGTGTAGGAGTTTCCCTGCCTTGTCCCCTCTTTCACACATTTTAAACTGGGTAGTTAGGTCTACTAGATTTGCTGTATTGAGTAGTTTCTGTCTAAGTGTCAGCCTCTTCATTAGTAGGGTGTATCGCTCTTGGTCACTGCGTGTTTCGATGAGGTCCCCATCTGGCATATATATTATTTGTTCTAAATCAGCTATGTCCCTGTGTTTTCGATATTTGGCTGCGGCTTGGTGAGATATTATTTGTCTGCACAGGGCCACCTTTGAGGCCTTCCATAGTATAGTGGGTGAATCCGCAGTATCTTTGTTCATGGTTAGGTAGTCAGCAATGTGTTGTCTGAGGTAGTAATCAAATGCAGTATCCAAGGTGGTGGTCCATGACTGAACTGAAGTCGCCACCCAGTATTTTTGGGCCTTTGAAGGATTGTAACAGCACTGTTGTGAATGCCTGGAGTGTATCCATCATGAGTGTTGCATACACTGAGGCAAATGTCCATTGTATGCCTTCATTGTCCCCTTCGGTACTGACAAAGCGGCCTAAGGTGTCACAGTAAGTTTTAGTGATTTGCAATGGAAAGCATCTATGTAGGAGAATAACCACCCCAGGGGAAATAGTTGTGTATCCTATGTAATATTCCCTGGTATAACCAAAGTTCTGCAAGAAGGGACGATTATTGCCAAGCAAGTGTTTCCTGCAATAACACCACTGGTGGAGAGAGGGGCCTAAGGTACTAGAACACTTAATTTTATTATTAAGGCCATTAACATTAATTGAGAGTGCGTTGATAGGTTCTGGTGTTTCCATCATGGGGTTTTGTTACTGTTTGTGTCTAGAAGGGGCAGAAAAGCAGAGCCGCATAAAAAGTATGCTAAGGCACAATGAAACTTGTATAACAACTCAAACATCGTAATACCCCAAGCCTCCCACAGCAACATCCTCCCACTCCACGCTTCCACCCTGTAGCATCTGTCACCCTTCCTCAACTAAGAATTAGATGGCAGTTCAGTAACTGGAACCCAAGCCAGACTGAGCCGGACCATTGATGGGAAGGATATAGTGCTGTTGACAATGTTCTAAGTTTAGAAGTGTGGCTCAATGGTTAGAGCGGCAGACCCTGATGCAGAGGTCTGGCCTGGGACCAAAGTTCAATTCCCGCCTCGGCGGCTCTTGGGCTCAATTTCCTCGGACCTGATAATTCTCACCTCAGTGCCTATTCTAATCATGGGTCTCACTCTGCAACTCTGGGCAATAGCTTGCTTAATCTCCACAACGGCCCCAACAGCGCTGGGATGCCTGGCTTCACCTTGGGGGTGCCCCAGGAGTGGACATTTCACAGGGAAAAGCCAGGAAGGGTGCCACAGCGGTATGCGTACAGCGCCAGGAAACCCCAGTTGGGGTATAAGTGCGCTTTACAAGTACAAATTGTAAGTAGGTGGTCTATTCAACTGTGTAAAGATTCTAATTTACTGTGGATCTAGGTGGTGATGATGGTGGCGTGCATTGCAATGGGTCATGAGAGGAAGCAAGGGCATTGTTGAGATGATCTTCCTCGATGTCCGATGGCAGACAGGTCCGGGAGCCTTTGCGTTTTTGTCCCATTGATTTCATATGGCCCTTTGGATGTCGTCCCTTGGTGGCATCTCTCTGCGAGGCATTGTTCCATCGACCAGGCCCAAAACGTCTCTGGGATCTGAAAGTAATTTGTAACTCCAAATCTCCCTTCTTTAGGTGTCACTGGGAACAAGAGCGTGTATTTGAATTGCTGGGCCTTGAGATGTTCTTTGACTTTGTCGTAGGACCTCCGCTGTTGGACCAAATGTGTGCAATCTGGAAAAATTATAATACAGCTTGCCTGGAATCGGAGGTCCTCTGCCCTGCGGGCCTCTGACAGTTGTGTGCCTGTCACTGTAATTCAGGAATTTGGTGATCATTGGGTGAGGGGGGTTCCTGGAGGGGGTTTTGGGGCTAGGGAGCAGCAGGCCCTTTCCACAACAAACCAACAGAGAGTTGAGATATGGGCATCCAGATAGCAATCAAAGTTGTTCGGGTGTGGGGCCCTCTACTCTGTCAGAGAACCTAGCAAATTGAAGGTTGCATCTACGATCTCTACCCTCTGCATCCTCCATACATGCCTCCAGGAGTTTAGAGCTGCAGGAGCATGACAAGACCGTTAGTTTAAGTTCTTTTACTAGATCCATGAGTTTGGACACACGACCCTCCGCCTTAAATATAGCACACCACCCGGTACAAGTCTTGGGGCAAAAAAGTTACCGCAACATTAACCTCACTGATTTTGGATAAGAGAAACTCTTATGGCTTCTAGAATAGCGTCCATGCTGTAAGATTTTGCAGGCGTGGTTGTTTAGCCTGCGCTTTTTCTGAGGGCCCTTGGCTATAGATGTTGGGTCGTACACTTGTCAATTTTGGCCTGGTCTGAGAGGTTGAAGGTTTTCCCTGAGCCATGTTGGTGTTGCTCTTGCTGTTCCACCAACAATAGGCCAGGTTGCATAGTCCTGACTGCTCCCTCACCTGTCTGGGCAAGGCTGTGGTAAGAGGAAGCATTAGGGGAAGGGGACCCAGCAGAGAAGGGTGTGGCAAATTACTTAGCCTACAGAGGGTTGAACTGCGGATTATCTGACTCCTGTCCCGCTTGCCTTACAGTTGGCGTGCATAAAGGCTGCAGGAGCAGTCAGTGTCCCAAGGGAAAGTTGCAGGGGCCCAGTTGGGCTGTAACAATTATTACAGCAGAAAGGTAGGGAAATTGGAAAAGGGTGCCAGGTGAAGCATTCACGTTTTGCCTCCTCCTCTCCCACTATTATGTGCACTATCAGTTGTCTCCCAAGGTGGGTCGCGGCAAGGATCTCTGAGAGGCTGCAGGACTGGACCTACCACACCCCCGAGAACACTCACCACGCCGGTCCTGAAGTTACACTCTGGACCTCGTATGGCTCTGCTCAAGGTCTCCCCTGGCCCATTAACTCTGACTGGGCTGTGCCTCCTGCAGGATGGGAGCCCTCGACACGTGTGCTTCAGCTTGCGGACGCACCCCAGAGTCCCAGGCCAGAGCCGCTGGGCCATAGGCCGCCTAGGTAAGGATCATCTCCTGCAGGGTCCGAGTGCCCACAAGCTTTGTCCCATCTTGTGTGCCTGGATGTTTCTGGTAAGTTGTGTCTGGCTTGCTGTCGCACCCCTAGCCCTGAGGTGGTGCCATGATAAAAGTAGGCTGAACGTGTGAAAACTGGTGTGGTAGTTTCTGCTGCATCAAAACATTGCTCCCAGTGCACTCCCCAGAAGCATTGGAGGGGTCCACCAGGGTGTCCGTCAGGTGAGCACTCCATATTATCACCTAGAATGAGAATTGAATTTGAGCCCCAGCCGGTAGCTCAGCGAGGCACGTCCACCATTGTGGCCTTACAAATCACCCCCCCCTCTAGGAAACTAAATTCTTGCCATCACTTACCGCCTGATTCATCAAGCTAAATTGCACTCGCAAAGGGCAAGATTCTCAGAATCTTGCCTTTTCCGAGTGCAATTTTTGCATTTGGGATTCATCATCCCAAATGCAAAATTCGCTAATTAAGAATTCGCACATTTGCGAAGAATTGAATTTAAGGAATCTCTATTTGAGATTCCTTAAATGCAATTCATGAAGCATTTTCAAATTGCGAAAATGCAATCTTGGGCCGCTATTTACCGAGAGGTCAGACCTCTCGGTAAATAGCAAAAACTTAGAAAAATGCTTTTAAAAGCATTTTTCTAAGTTGCATGTTGCACACACACATGTCCTTTGGACATGTGTGTGCGCAACACCTGTTTCAATTTGCATTTAAGGGGTGCTACAGGGTGTCCTTTGGACACCCCTGGCACCCTTTAAATCGCTATCTTATTTGCGATTAGCTAATTGCTAATCGCAAATAAGGAATACTCCCCATTCATTCCTATGGGCCTTTTGGCCCATAGGAATGAATGGGGAGTTATTCCTTATTTGCGATTAGCAATTAGCTAATCGTAAATAAGGAATGTGTAGGAATCGCTATTTATTTAGCAATTCCTACATGAATCCCGTTTTGCAAGTCCTTAATAGCGATTCGTTATGAATCGCTATTAGGGGCTCGCAAAACAGGAGATTGATGAATCAGGCTGAAAGTCTCTTTCGTTGGAGATGACTTGCTAGGCTCTAGGGTGGTAGAGTGACAGGCAGGGCAGTTAAAGCCTACAGAAATACTAGTGGGAAGACGTTCTGGAGGAAAAAGAGTTTGGCTTGAGCTTTTTACACTTTTTGGAAACTTTTTTACTAGGATTAATTTAATGTGACATATTGGTGAACATCTCATGACTTTGGCAGCGTCGGAGCGCAAGAAGAAACATCGGAGTATGGTGCGATTATGCCGACTGAAATGCACAAAAAGAGGCGGCCAAGTGAGAGGAAAGGACTAGGGTCATGTTTAATGAAAGTGTATTCTGCGATGGTCAAGTCCAGGAGAGTATAACCTAAAATGGTGGCGTTAGCGTGTGACTGCAATTAGGGTACAAGTCAAGCAGATAAAGATTTGCGCCAAGGACGACCATAGCAATTAAATGAAAGGTAAATTAATTCAAATAAGATGATGTGCTGTGGTCATCTTAGTAAATTAAATTGAACAGGTTAAAATATAATACAGATAGTGAACAGCAGGCTAAACAGAGATGCAACAAGTAACACGATGGTAAAAAAGGAAAACCTAAAACGTGGCAAAGAAGAATAAATACGTTGTAAGTAAGCTATAAAGAGAATAACAATAGGTAATGCAAAGTATATACTAAAAGTGTAGATAACAGAGAAGGAAGCATGACATATCGTTACAGGAAGAACCTCTATCAAAAGATGAAGTGGCAGGGAACCAGCTGAGAGATGGCAATGCAAGCAGTGAAATCACGTTTTTCTTTTGATGTAGTTGTTGATTGCTGCTGGGAGTAACAATGAAAGAATTATGGCTTAAAGTGACAGGTCTTTTCCATAAAGTTAACTATTAGAAGAGCCATTGAAACCAGTACACACGTGGTAACCAAAAAATACTTGCAGAAATAAAAGTATGCTCTTCTAGAAATTAAATGAATGTGCTGCAACTGTAGTGAAGAGTTGGACCCTTTTGGTTTAGAAGTAAAATACATGGTAATGAGCAAAGTCATATGTACAATTCTTAATGTGTGGATTTTTTGCTCATGAAACTATTAACAGATCCTTTCACCAGTCATATGTGAAAATATTAACACTTGTAACTAGTAATATTTCCAATCATTAGGGAAACGTTTGGGAACTTGATGGAGAATGATATTTCATTTGAGGAAGTCAATTAGGGCATGAAAGCCCTGAAAATTGGGAAATACTGAGGTTGAGTTTCCTCAACGCCAATGTATTATTAGTAAAAAAATAATCTCCTTGCTCGTGTTCTCCCTGATCTATAAAGAGGTTCTTTAATTTAGTCAAGGAAGACATTACTGACAGTATTGTTGGGTGAATATAAGGACATTTTGCAGTTGTGTCCAAGCTAACAGCCTGTTTCTCTCTTGAGGTTTTGTGCAAAAGTGTAAATAAAAGTATTTGTTAACCCCTTCGCAGCTGGGGGGATTCTCCCGCTGTGCTGGGGGGCGGGGGGGCACGTACAGCGCCCCCATGCTCATGACGAGGTCAGCTCGTCACGAGCCACGGCGCTCCGGTGCTCATGACGAGCTGAGCTCGTCATGACCGCGCCCATTCCAATGGAACGTTCAGCTCAGCAGGGGAATCAGCCCAGCATGCGAGCGTTCCACGGAACGGGCGCGGTCATGACGAGCTGAGCTCGTCATGAGCACCGGAGCGACGTCACTCATGACGAGCTGAGCTTGTCATGAGCATTCAAGAGGTTAAGTAGCTTCCTAATGGAGCTGATACACATTGACTGATTGGCATTTCAAAAGCGCATGGGAGGTTCTAAAGATATATCATATAATTTCAACTGAGCAAACCAAATCCTCTTGGGTCTTGACGGAAGGAAGGCATTTGATCACTTCATGTCAAGTGTTACTACTCTTACCTTCTGAAAGCTCCATTCCAAAATGATATAAATGTATGAAGTAAAATTATGCTTATCTGTAGGACACTTAAGAAACGTGATTATTAGAAGGTATCTTCCCAGTGGGAATCTAAGCCGATGGTCTACCTAGAGATTATTATTACTGGGGAACATTGGTTTACTGAAAAAGCTAAAAGCTGGTTTAGACTTTGAATGTCCAAAAACAGCAGAAAATGTAAATTATCTGCCTGGACTGATATTAGTGCAATTAAAACGAGCATCTTCAAAACAATTCAATATTTCTTTCACTGCCAGTGAATATCTTATGAACCACTATTGATTATTAAAATGGAAATTATGGAATTCCTCAGAAAGGCGCTAAGATCTCTTTAGACAAGTTTGAAATCCCCTTTCATTTTCCAAATTTGTGGGAATGTTATCAAGGCTTCATACTTATTCAGGATAAATATTGATATCTTCCAGGAAATAGGAGACTCAAAAGGGGTTGACACTGAAAGGTTTGCTTAATTAAGCACTCCAAAATATGCAGCATTATTTGTAGACTGTGAAAACAGTTTTTTTTGTTTTAAGTCTACTTAAAGTATGTTTAAACATGTGATGATGAAAATAAATATTGATAGTAATAATCTCTATTGTACTATTGTAGACAACTCTTCTACCTAAATCTGGTTATAAAGATGTTAAGAAAAAATTGAACTGTATTAGCACCCATCTAGATCTACCTTTTAAAGGGGACTGCGTGTGCCTGTACAAATGTATATGCTTGTCCTTTCCTTAAAAACTGCTGTAGAAGTGGCAAAATACTTTGTCCCTTTCTATCTCGGCGTGGATGGCACTGTGCTAATCCTGTGCTTAAAGACTTTGATAGAAAGGCAGACCTATTTGGTGAGCATATTTAGAGTGTTGCTGGTGTTGAGGGTGCTCTTATACAGGAGCTGTTTTCCACCTAAAATTGAGAACTACCCAGAGATATTTGCTTCATTTTTGCACAAATATATATATATATATATATATATGTGTATATATATATATATATATATATATATATGTATATGTATATGTATATTATATATATATATATATATATATATATATATGTATCTATTAATTTATTTGTCTTTTTTTCTTGGTTACATGAGCTAAGTTATGCTCTCATAGCACACGGAAACTTTAGGAATCCAGGCAGAAACCATTATGAGTGTCGAAGCATTGCTTGGATATTCGTTGCCAATAGAGATTGTGTAAGAAACTGCTAGATCAGGAAGAAAGCATCCCATTAACACGTTAATAAAAACATTTTGTTAATGAGCCAGAGATATGGCTGAATGGGAATTCAGATAGTGCTTCAATATGGATTAATCACAAGGTCACATGGGGAGTTGTTATATTGGCACATTATTTGTAGTTAAAAATATATCTCTTGTTGTGCTTTGTTTGAATGCAATACGTCTGAAGCTTGTGCCCCCCCACTTTGCCACTCTAGCACATGATTAATTTTTATATTGTCCCCTAGTCAACAGTGCAGTGCTTCTTTGGTTCTGGGGTTTTAAAAGATTTATGTTAGAACAATGTTAGAACAAATGCAAATTACTTTACATAACGTAATAAAGTCCCTCTCGCTTGCAAGTTTTTTTTTTCGAGTCGGCAAACTCAGAGTAATACAACATAGTCATCCCTCATCACAGTACAGACTATCTCAGTGCACTGTGGTCTCTGGACCACACTGTCACAATATCTCACTACAACTAAATCTGGCGAGGACCTTACTGTAATTATCCTCTCCACCTCCCGCTGCAACAATCCTGTTTTCACTTGCTTACACGAGTACACATTCATGATACATTCCTTGATGCAGCATACTCTTTGAAGCATTTTGAGAAGGTATATCTTCCCAACTGGTTTTCGTAGAGACCCTGGTTTCCTATATGATTGTTAGGATGTTTTCAAATTTCAATGACTGTAGCGAAAGTTATTAAACCCCTTTCTGAAAATCCTCCAGCACAGATATTTATTAAATTATTGTTTTAGTGTAGATACTTATCTCTTAAGATGATTATGTACATAATTTGGATAAAAGAAGTTTGATGCCTTTGTGTTTTAAGATAAGGTTTTCGGTATAGCTTTTGAATTGTGTTCTTTTCATTGCAGATCAAAGTTTAATTCTGGGTTGATAGCACAATATCATTAAAATAGGCTTTGGGTCTGTCCCCTTCAACAACTGACTTTTATGAGGAGCCTTACTCTGCCCTTTTGCTTGAGACTGTTAATCGTCACATCTTGACTTAGCCCATAGCTGTATTTCATTCTCATCTAATACTATAGGGTGTTAGGATGTATATTTCTGCCCTATGCATTTCTCTGTCCCTCTCTTGCCAGCTCGCTCCCACCTCTCTTCATTCCTCTTTATGCTCTTTGCTTCCCCACACTCAAAACCCCCTTCCCTTCCCTTCCTACCTCCCACACCTCTCTTCTTTTATGCGCTCTTCCTCCTCCCCAACCTGCTCATCCCCTCATTGCTCCCTTTCTCCACCCTCTTGTTCATCCATCTCGCTCCTCTCTCCTTCATCTGCGTGTTGTTTGTTCCCACCCTTGTCACTCATTGTCACTGTCCCGTCTGCCCTTTGTTGCAGGGTGACTAAAAACCTTTAGAAAATGATAAGACATGGACTCCTCTTTGACGAAGTGAAGACAGCTCTTTACTGTTGCATCAGGAAGACTGACCCTCATCACACAGGCAGGCAGCTGGTCTCAATTTGATACTGCACAAGCAGCTTCTTTTATGCAGAGTTAAACTATAAAAGTTCAGAAGTAGATCATTTCGTCAGTTACATATTAATACATGATCATAAGTAACATTAGGTCACCTGTGTTCCCTTGACTTTAGCCTAATTCAATACTTAGCCTATATTGCAGTTTCTAACAATGCTTAACAAACTTAGACATTCTTTGTTCGTGAATGCATGTATTTTTGTGGTAAATGCAATTTTAGTGGAGTGTGTGCTTTATCATTGTGCACTTGAGACGTCCGTGTGCTCTAAGCTAATTGGATTTTCTGCACCCACTTTCTAATCAAGTTGCAATCAATTTGCGCGCTGGTGAACCTGTGTGCTAAATCCATAAATACCTTCAAGCGTGCTAAACACAAGTTGACCTTTAACTTCAACCCTTTCAGGTTACTTATTCCATTATGTCTTCAAGTGAACTCTTCACCTTTCTCTGGTCTGTACAAGATTTGGACCTACACTGTTCTTTCACTACTTACTGCCCTGTGCTTTCTGCTGATGTTTGTTGTTGCACTATGTTTTCATTGTTGAGATTTTCTATTGTATGTTCATATTTAAAATTTCTTATAACACCTTTCCTCTTGGCAACTTCTCATAAGTCCCACCAGAATCAGGCATTTTTTATTTTTTTGTTTAATAGCAATGTACGGTGGTCTGTATTGAAGCCTTCCCTGCCCTCAATGTGGTGCTCTTTTTTATGTCTAATGATAGTCAAGGGGAATGTGAGACTTCATTGTAGTCCTTCCTTTCTTTCGGTGTCATAGAAACTAAAGAATGACTACAATGAAAACTTCTTTGCCAACCCACCTTATTAGATACAGGAACCGGATGTATTGAAGGCAAGGGAGCCCTAATGCCTTTTGTATCTTTGTATGGCATTGATGTGTTCATCCTGCAAGCATATCATAATGATTTGCTTTTGCCAAAACCTTTGCAAGTTGTAAGTGTCTGAGTGAAATCTGACAAATATATTATTAAATACACAGGGAAGTGTATGTTAGAAATTAGTATTTTCCCTTTTACCCCTACCTAAAAACCTTATATTTTGAACATTAATAACATCTATGTTTTAATTTCAGTGGATGAAGGATATGTGGCGATCAGATGCATGCTATTCAAGCTATGGCGTGGATGGATCTACGTGTTCATTTTTTATTTACCTCAGTGAGGTGAGTATTCCTCTACTTTTGCTCAAAAATGTACTGTGTGATTTGTGTACATGAGTTATGCTTCAAGAAAGAAACTTAGATTTCCCAGTAGGTAATGTGTCCTACAGCTATTAGCAGATGTAGACTTCCATAGTCAATCTTGTGTACTTTGACACTAACTCGGAAGAAATAAAACAATTTATTTTCTATGACCATTCGTTCCTTAATCACTCATCTGATATTGCTAATTAAGATATTTTACTACACTATTCATTTCTTAGTGAGGGATAACAAAGAGGAACCTAATTTAGATAATGCATGCATTGTAGAGTTATGATTTCTAAACATTAGTTTGCTAAATTATACTTTCAGAATCTTTCATGCATACATTGTTTATTTATTTATTTATTTATTTATTTATTCAAAGTTTTATATAGCGCGAACAGGATCCTTACAGATATCAGAGCGCTTCACAAAGACAGGGAAGGGGCAGTAGGAGTCAACAGAGATAATGGGAGACAGTATAATAGTCAATAACATGGTAATAACATGGATAATAAAAACATACATAAAACCAATCCATATACAATCAGGTAAGGGAGTAATATAGGAACAGCACAGGTCATTGATCACACTACAGAGGTGTACAGGTGGATCAGTAAACCAACGTGTATCATATCTTGGTCGGTAGTAAGAGAGTAGCGTAGTAGTGCCCCCAACAAGTAGAATATAGTGCCAGGGGATAGGGTGAGCAGTGATACAAAGCAATGCAGAGTCTCTGTACCAACATCTATAACGATCAGGAGATCTTGGCCAGAAGGATGGTTTTCACCTCTTTCTTGAAGAGTGCAGTGGAGGAGATCAGCCTGGTTTCAGGAGGGAGCGCATTCCAGATCCGGGGAGCCATCCCTGAGAAGGAGCGCTTGTAAGTTTTCACTTTCCGGAATCTACGAGGTTTCAGGAGAAGATTTTTTGTGCTCCTATTGGATCTCGGACCTCCTGATATAGACAGCTTTTGAGCGAGGTAGTTAGGTGCCTTGTGGTGCACGGCCGCGTGTGTCATAACTGCAATTTTTAGCTGTATTCTGGCTTCAAAAGGCAGCCATTTTAGAGACTTTAGGTCTGGGGATATGTGCGAATGCTTTCTAGAGCCAGTAATGAGTCTCGCGGCAGCGTTCAGGGAGGCTCTTAAGGGTGCTGTTGTTGATAGCGGGAGACCGCTGAGGGCCACAATTCCATAGTCTATTCGAGGGATGACTAAAGCTTGTACAGCAGTTTGGAAGTCTTTGGCCGGGAGGAAGGGTTTAATTTTCCTCAGTGTGTTAATTTGGAAATTAGCTGCTTTTGTGGCTTTGCTGACGTGCTGCTGCATGTTGAGCTTGGCGTCGAGTGTGATGCCTAGGGATTTCGCCGAGTCCACGATGGTAGGTTGGACATTGAGTGCTGTTAGGTTGTTGAGCCAGGTTTGGGTGGTGGAGATTTTCGCCGGGGGTGAGATGAGTAGGAACTCAGTTTTCAGAGCATTTAGTTTGAGGTGATTATCGGCCAGCCAAGCTTGGGTGTTAATAAGCGTGGAATTCAGATGTATGATATCTTCCGGGGATTGTAACTTTAGATAGAGTTGTGTGTCATCGGCGTACATATGGAATTGTACATTGGATGCTTGAAGCAAGGTGGCGAGCGGTTCCATAACGAGGTTGAACAGTGTAGGGGAGAGGGTGGATCCTTGTGGAACACCTAGATCTACAGGCACAGGTGTAGATAGCACATTGTCGATCTTGAACCTCTGAGACCGGTTGTGAAGGAATGACGAAAACCACTTGAGAACAGTTCCCGATAACCCCATTCTAGTACTTAGCAGCTCCAGCAAATTCTCATGTTTGACCGTGTCAAATGCAGACGAGAGGTCAAGAAGGATGAGGAGGCAGGTCTCATTGCGATCCAGAATTTGGAGGGCATCATCAATTATGTGTGTCATAGCTGTTTCAGTGCTATGTTTCGCTCTGAAGCCTGATTGATGAGGGTTGAGGAGGTCAAATTGATCAATGTGTTTTGTCAGTTGGAGTTGGACACATTTCTCCAGCAGTTTGGCCAGTGTGGGGATATTGGTGATGGGCCGGTAGTTGTTTAGGTCAGACGGATCAGCTGTAGGTTTCTTGAGTAAAGGCGTGACTTGCCCCACCTTAAGGGAGTCTGGAATGTGGCCTTGTTGTAAAGAGCTGTTGATGATCTTGGTCCAGAGAGGGAGGAGCAGGGGGATAAAGTCTTTTACAACATTAGCAGGTAGAGGGTCTGTGAGGTGATTAGAGGGCTTCAAGGTGCAGAGCAGTTTGTGTATTGCTTCTTCCGAATAGGTATCGAAGTACTGCCAGGATGCCTTGTTTTTAGGTTGAGTGTCTGCCTTTCTGGTGTGGTTGGGGTATCGGCTTACATCCATGATGAGGTCATTTCTTATGTTGTCAGTCTTTAGTTTAAAGAAAGCAGAGAAGGCTTCACAGTGTGGGGTGTCATTTGTTGTGCTGTTTGATTGCGTGGGTTGTGACTTTGTTTGGGTCTTGATTAGCTCGAACAGCTTTCTTGGCCTGTTCTTCGCTTGGTCCAACTGGCGGCTGAAGAAGTCAGTCTTTGTGCGCTTTATTTTCCTAAAGTAGGCATTTCTCTTGTTCTTAAGCTTTTTGAGATGCAGTGCTGAAGGGTCCGATCTCCAGGTGCGCTCTGCCATTCGCATATTACGCCTTTCGTCATTGAGCCTGTCATCATACCAGGGGTTAGAAATTTTGGTGGAGACTCTCTTCAGTTGCAGAGGGGCGACTTCATTGACTATTGTATTCATAGAGTCAAGGTAGTGGTCAGTCAGTGATTGAACATCTGAGGCACCTGAAGGGGGAAGGAGGAGGTTGCCGATGTGGGGAGGTAGTGTGGAGGGGTTAAGATTCTTCAAATCCCTTTTCCATGTTTTGGATTTGATAGGTTGCGTAGGGTTAGGTTTAACTTTTTCGTTGATAAAGAAGGTGATAATGTGGTGATCTGACCAATCGCAGGGTAGAATCGCCTCCAGTTGAATAGCGTTCTCTTTGGCAATGATGAGGTCGAGTATCGCGCCTTTGTCGTGTGTTCGTTTATCGCATAGTTGGGTGAGGTCAAGCGCATTGAGGAAAGTTTTGAGACTATTCACCACGGTGTCTTTCTGATCGTTCCAGAGGAGATTGAAGTCACCCAGGTATACTTGAGTGGTCTGCCGACCGGCGTTGGAAGTGATCAGGTCCATGAATTGTTGGGTGAATATGAGATTGTCACCAGGCGGGTGATAGATGAGATGTAAAGCACAGACTTGCTTGCCCTCACTGGTGATGTCGAGGCAGAGGAGTTCACAGGAGGAAAGGGAGGGGGAGGTGACTTGAGTAACGGAAAGGTTGCTCCTAAAAATGCATGCAATTCCCCCGCCCGTCTTGCCAGGAGACCTGTCCAGCCTAATGATGTGATAGTTGGGGGGGACTAGTATGTCCATAATCGGGGTAGAGGCTTCAGTGAGCCACGTTTCCGTTAGAATGGCTAGGTCCAGCTCCCTATCTGAGACGAGATCCGCGATGTCGGAGGCATGTCTCTGGGCCGATCTGCAGTTTAGTAGGATGCATTTGAGTTTGGGCGAGAGAAGGGTGGTCGAGCTTTCTAGTGTGAGGGGAACTTTTCTGAGGTTGTTAGGGACGGAGCCTCTGTTGTTGAGTGTTGGGAGCCTCAGAGGGTTAATAAGAATTGTGGGTATGGGGATGTGTGAGTTGGAAAAGACTTTTACCGGACCTGGGCCATAAGAGTGTAGGAGAGAGCATAGGTCGCGGTCCGACAAGGGGTTGAGAACACGACGGGGGCGGTGGGAATTATTGCGAGCGGGGATAGTAGGCCATTGCTGGTGTCGTCGGGGGCGAGGGTATGTAGGGAGGGTGCGTCGTTTGTAGGGTAGTTGGGTGGTGGGAGGTAGACTGGGCTGTGAGGAGAGAAGGACTTTGATTGCGTGGACGTCTTTTTTGATTTGTGACATTTCCTCTTTGACTTGTTGGAGGGTGGATAAAGTCAGGTCAGGAGGGTCATTGGGGAAGGTGTTGGTGGAGAGAGCCGTTGGTGAGTGGTGGAGTAGTGAGCTGGAGAGCAGGCAGGGTATCGGGGGGGGGGGGGTATACTAGCGTTGTTGCGGGGTTCCGCGGTGCTAGTGAGTGGGATGGTATTCAAGGTGTGGACGTGTTTGTGGGCGAGGGGTGAGGGTATTGGAGGTGTGGCAGGCTGTGGTTGGGAGGCATAGGTAGTGACTTCAGTGGGAGACGGTGCTGGTGAGTAGAAGAGTGAGTGAAGGCTGAAGACAGTGGGGGAGACAGGAGGGTAGTGAGGGCTGAGAGTAGGAGGTGGGAGAGAGGGGGATGCTAAGGTAAGGGGGGAGGTATGTTCTGTATCTTTTGTTGGGAGGGAGATAGAGTTGTGAGTGGGAGTGGGGAGGGAGCAGGGAAGGAAGAGGTGTCTGCCGTGGGGGGGATCGGGGGGGGGGGTGGATAAACTCCGAGTGATGGTCTGTGCAGATGTAGGCGTGTTGTGGGTGGGAGTTGTTGTGTCAGGTGTGAGAGACTCGTGGGTGGGGGTGGGGAGGGAGATGGGGAGGGAGAGGTGTCTGTCATGGGGGGGATGGGAGTGGGGGGTGGATAAACTTTGGGCGGTGGCTTGTTCAGATGGTGGTGTGTTGTGGGTGGGGGATGTTCTGTCCGGGGGGAGAGGGATGGAGGGGGTGTGGGTGGGGATAAGAAGGGTCATGTTAGAGGGGCTGCTAGTATGTGCAGTGGAGATATTTGTGACTGTCATTGGGGAGTGGGGAGCGTTAACAACAGGTGGGCCATTTACTGGGGAGCTGGGGGTAGAAGTGTAGTAGGTGGTGGCTGCGACGTCAGGGGTGCTAGTGCTGGCGGAGTTCTGTGTAGGGGTCCGCAGCTTGGAGAGGTGCTCTTTGAACTTGGGGAACAGGTTGTCTAGTAAATCCAGGTTCTTGTCCGTGGATTGGATTAGGACAATCCCGTTATTGTAGATAGTAATGGTAGACCTGCCAGGGAAGAGGTGGGAAGGTGTGATGGTGAGAATTAAGCCATGAGTTGTTTTCCTGGTGGTGGAGACTGTGAGTAGGGATAGGAAAGTTTTTCTCCATTGGGCTCTGCGTGAGGTGTGGAAGATGATATCGGTATTCAGAGCTCCATTGCCCGATGAGAAGTAAGTGTCGGCAAAGGGTGTTTCAGGGTGCGACCTCAAGAAGTTGTGTTTAAAACGTTTAGGGGCATTTTTGGAGAGAGGAGTGGAGGGGTAGTTAATTCTAAAAGTGTGCTTGCCGTTGAGCTCCATTTTGGGGAGGCTGTGGTGTTAAGTGTAGGAAGAAGGACGATAGTACAAACTGTCAGCCGCTAGTTACAGGGCCAAGGACGACACTAGTGAGTGATCAAAGATATAAGGAGTAGAAGTCGGTGTGATCCCCGAACAGACAGTGCGTAGGTGCATCTTACCACAAGTATCCTATATATGAGGTAGCGGTCGGCTTACACCGTGAAACCAACTATGAGAGGTAGGACCGATTAGGTGGAAGCCAAGTTACATATTAGAATGTACGAGGTAACAGCAGTGTAGCCTAGGCGTAGAAAGTGGCTGTGTGCAGCTTACATGATAGAGTGAGTTGAATGAGGTAGTAATAATCAGTGCAATAACGTGATGTAGCTTACATCAAAAAAACCAACAAATAAATAAATGCGGTAGCGGACAGTGAATGATGGGGATAGAGGTGAGATATGTGCAGCTTGCCGCATATAAAATGCAGGCTAAAATAGGGCTAAACTACTAATGAGTTACTGCATCCCATAAATGTGCATACAAACTGCAGCAATAACAGATATAACACTAGAATATACGATAGTAATGTGATAGCAATGCATACAGTGTAGGAAGCCAGTAATAATAAAATAAGATAGAATAAAATAAAATAGAAACTGCAGTAAAGGCAATGACTAGTCCATGATGGCCGCTGAGTAGAGAGAGAGGTCAGTCTAAAATGGCCGCCAGATAGGTCTGGAGACGCTAGTCCTTTTTTGTTGTTATTGCTTGGAGCAAGGAAGAGAGGATCGATTAGTCCTCTTTTTGTTGTTACTGATATCCGAGCAGAGAAGAGTAGTTTCAGAGTCTGTTCGGCCGGCGCAGGAACTTGCATACCAAGGGGAGTCTTATCTCAGTTTTTTATTATCTTAAGAGGGGCTGCTGAGGGGCCTCGTGGGCTCAGGCGGTACAGGAGGGGATTAGGTACTCAGTTTATGACCCCCGCCACTTTGAACAACAGAGGTTTTGTAAAACAAAACGAGTGGGGCAGAATGTGCACATTTCCCATAAAACGCAGAAGTGGGGCAAAACAAATACCTTCTTTAGCTGTCGCTGTCACTTCGGCAAAGACGATCTTCGCTAGCGTTTGCAGACCAGTCGGTCTGTCTGTTCCTAATGCAGCTGGGTGTTGGATACAAAGGGGGGGAGGGGGGGAACGACCATCCACCCTACAGCAAGGCGTCAGCTTCCTCTGGTGTCAGCTTCCTCTGGTGGCGGCTTCCTCTGGTGGCGGCAGGCAGGGGACGAACAGCCAGGCGAACAGTTTGCCAGGCAGGGCAGGGAGATCACTCCCGTTGTGAGTCAGACACCGGGTCTAACCATCACCCAGTCAGTCTGGCGTGTGCGACGGTGCTCACGACGGTGCTCACTCAGGCTCCGCTAAAGCTCCCCTCGCCTGCAGACTCATCATCCAGAGTGAGCGTCGAAGCCGATGTTTGCAGATGGCTCCCGCTCCCGGCGTGGCAGGGCAGGCTCCAGCCGACCTCCGTCCCACTGATCCCACCAGCCACAGGGCTCCTCTCCGCTAGCTCCTCAGACGGCGGTGCCCCACTCCTCAGATCGCCCCCAGCACTCAGCCTCTCTCGGCACTCCAATGACGCCGTGACTCCCTGCTGCCTGCTGCGGGGCTGCGGGGCCGGCGGCTCTGCTCCACTGATGGCAGCCACCCATGTACCTGACCGCGTCACTGCCGTGGATCGGGCGGTGGGGGGGCCGCCGCCGTGAATTGCCGCCGTGAATCCTGTGGAGCCGCTCCGGTGTTAGCAGGCAAACCCCCGCAGGCAGGCGCCCTCCCGCAGGCAGCACAGGGCTCACCGATCCAAGAGAGAGATCCCTGATGTAGGCAGCTCCTGCGGTGCGCAGCTCTTCAGGCAAACCCCCGCAGGCAGGCGCCCTCCCGCAGGCAGCACAGGGCTCACCGATCCAAGAGAGAGATCCCTGATGTAGGCAGCTCCTGCGGTGCGCAGCTCTTCAGAGTGGTCCGGTGCAGAACGGGCGCCTTCCTTCGACCTCAGGGCGATCTCGGACTCCAGCACCTCCAGAGACCAGCTCCATCGCCTCCAACGTCCAGCGCCAGAGCAGCAGCCGTCCTCTCAGCAGCAGATCTCGAGGCAGCTAGGCAGCTCTTGTGACCAGGTAATATCACTAGCTTTTGCATCCAGTTACTTGCTCCAGTTACTCTTTGTTGAATCCTCGAAGATGCGGGTGCTAACGGGGATTAAATCCAGAATTGGAACCCCACGCACTCGGAGCTCTGATCAGGAGCTCCCACCCGGTGGCCATCTTGTTATTTTATTGTTTATTGTTTAATTGTTAAAGTTATTAATGCATTTTAAGTGCATTTGAATAAATGTTTATGTTCTAGCTGAGACTTGTGACAACTCAAAATGAGAATGGCGTAGGAATTGCATACAACGCAATCAATTAACACTTCCTTAGCCAAGTAGCATGTGGGCAGTGGGCCAGTTCTATGTGCTGAAGTTCTGTTGGCATTTGTGGACAGGAGTTTTTATCTTTATGAAAGCTATGGTCTAGATAGTTGAAGGCGATGCATTAAAAAAATAACTTTTTTCTCTTTAGCTTGAACTGAAGATTGCTCCTCTTGAGCATTATACCTTAAACCAGGTATATCATCCTCTAGTGATTTTTTTTTTGCAATACATAAAAATAAAACATTGATCTCTTTAACCGTGCTTCCTAAACACAGTAAACATAATGAACCCTTAGCTGGGGTGTAACATTGACAAATATCTCATGATACATAGTTATACATGCTTGTTTTCCTATGAAATGTCCTACCGTCAGCTGTGAGTGTCTGCCAGACCCTTCTGCTTGCTTGGGGTGACTATTCCCATATAGTGCTGAAGGGAATTTCCTGGAGCTTGGCCTCAAACATTAATCCTATGGTAATTATAGCATGCGCCGCATACCTTCATCTACCAATTCACAAGCCCAGTGTTATGTTGTCCACTATTCCTATATATATATATAAAGTTTCCTGCTCTAAATAGCTTTCTCCAACGAGGTATCTGCAGAGACGTCCTATACCATGGCACTGACCCAATCTCAAGATTGTTTCCTTCAATAGTTCACTGGCACACTTCAGAGACTCTGAAGCACTTCATTCCTCTCCTACGCTGTGATCTCAAGCTATGCAGCAGCAAGGATGTGAAAGGTGAGGAAGGGAGTTTAAGGAAACCAGACCCACCTAGCCACTTATGATCAATGTAGTAGTTGACAGATTTCAGGACTTGTTAAAGGAGAAAAGATGTTGATAGGAAATCTCTATTTTCTTCTTGCGTCCCGTGATATTTTAATGTTTCTGGATATGGATAGCTGGCGTATTTGGCCTCTTTTCAGTGAGGAAATGCCAAGTGGCTCCTTGCTACATGTGCCTTTCCCTAAACATGATCACCCTATTGGCTATTTAACCGTCATATCTGATACATCTGCAAGTCTGCTATAGACTGTGGACATATAGTTTAAGCTGCATGATTGTGAAATACTCCATGAGTCTGTAGCAAAGATTCTATGATTCGCATCTAAGTACAACCAATTACGAGTTTAGAGGCAGCCATGTCATAGCCCTGGCCAAACATGCACATTGAAATGGAGACTGAATCTGTTTTTACCAGTGGAATGACAAATATAATGCAGTGTAAGCCTGCTGTCAGTATTATGCCTGATGCAAAAAAGGCCTAACTCCAGAGTATGTTAATCTAAAAAAATGTGAATTGAATAATCAAGTACATTTTAAGCAAGTGACAAGAGATTAGGAGCTGTGCTGCAAGTAAAGCTATGCTCTTTAAAATAAGCATCATTTCAAAAACCCAATTATGTGTATTTAGTTTGGTAAGATTATAGGGAAGTAATTTGTGTGGCAAATAAGTAATGAAAATAAAAATAATTAGGCAACATGTTATTTTTAATATGTTACACATCCTGCTGTCTTTAATCTCCTGCTTCTGACTGAACTATCTGCAGCTCACTACGCAGTGGAATCTATTGCAGCTACCTCATTTCCTGGAGATGTGGCTTCTCTCTAGAGTTCAAAGCTTTTCCAAACAGTAGGATTCTTGGTCTTCTGCTACCTTCTGATAGGTCTTATCAAACGCAGCTTGCCACTGATCAAAACTCTACTGAGAACGATGTCTGCCAGCCTGTCACTGCCTCCTATTCTAATAATTCCTTCTTTAAATGAGCCGAACACTCTTCAAAGCACAGGTGCCACAAAGCCATCCTTTCTGGTACTGCTCTTTTGTGTTAACATCAGTGGATCAGAAGAAAGCCCCAACACGGACCACAATGAATTGTAGAGGTCCCACAGACTTCAATTAGACCTTCTTCCCAGAAGATATTAATTAAGGGTGCCTATAAGAAGTATGTTTTGCTTTCAACAGTGCAGAATGCACTCTGAGCTTCATTTAGTATTAAAAAGGACTCTGAACCATAAAATGGATTATAATACTGCACAGTAGAGGATGAGAATGGGCTGAAATTATGTTATGATTTGTTTAGGAAAATTGTTCAGTCACTCTTTGGTTGACCTTACAAAAACTGGCAGAATTCTGTTTAGAACTGAGATTACGTTGTAAGTCGTCTCTTAGATCAATTCCTGTCTCTCTATTTTTGGACTGAGGATTGGTACTCCTGCTTCTCCTTGAATCCCTACGCTTGAGAGGCGAGGGAAGTTGGTGTCTTTTTCCAGAATGAGGTTGTTTGCTGTGGAACTTTATGCCACATGGCTTGAAATGGTCGAATGTCCTAGGGACAAATGGGGTTTGTGCCTGAAAGTAAATTGGCAAGATCATTGGTACTTTAACATTTGGCTGCAGACCTATTTAGACTCTTTCCTATCTGGTGTCTAAATCAAATTATCTGTACGTACGCACCAATGATTACGTGAGTGAAACTGTATTTTTTAAGCAAAGCAATTTCCTGAAAACTTCTATGTTTAAACACCTCTTAGTGCTTAGTTTAACTGCCAAAAACAAATGCTCTGTTGCAGTTGTCTGATCATTATTCTCAGATAAAGACATTGTGATTTAGAGCTGGGGGGGGGACACCCCACACCGTGCACTCTTCGGGACATTCTACTGCCGCCTTCAGTTGACCAACAACATTTGCCAGAAAAGCAAAGGCCAAGCTAGTCAATATTAGCGGCAATTTGGAAGCCCACTGCTTTACAAAACAAAGACCATATAGTATAGCAACTCCCTGTGTCCCTAATTTCAGATATGAATGTATCATGCATTAAATTCTAAAACCAAGCTATTAAGCACTAAAGTGCAATCTCCGTTATCGCTAGCAGATCCACATTGTCCACCGACATATTTTTTTGTTAAGTAACAATTAGGACACCAGGTCTCACCTATATTACCATACTATCCACGTAAATAAGAGCACTCCCCCCTTTCTTCCAATGAGTTTCTTATCACGTCGTCATTCTATTCAAGCCGTCATGCAATTTTTTTATTATTAATCTTAATGTTGTGAGGGGTCTAATCTTCAAGATTTACCAAATGAAGTAATAACAGATGACTACTTGGAGTTTTGCTGCCTGTGGTGCTATTGCTTGGTCACTCGTGTCACTAATACCTCGCTTGCTGGGCACCTTGATGTGTTGCATGCTTGTGTCAAATACAAAATATTTGTTTTGTGACACTCTTAGCAGAGGCCTCTAGAAGATAGTAATATTTAGGTTGAATCAAAAATGTCTGTGTCTATAAAAACTACACACCTCTTCTCTCTTTCTTTCAAGTTCAGCATGCTATTCAGTTTGTGCAACAATTAGGCATGTGGAATCTTCTGCTGATTTCCATAAAGCCTTGCATGATCCCTCATGCCTACCACGCTTTAAACCTTTTGATAGTTGCGAGGTATCCCCAGTAACTCGTGGCCTGGAAGAAAAGTGATGACATAAGGCCACAATGAAGTAAATATCGAGTGCCTTGGGGTCACTTATTCTATAAATTACAGTTTCCAATCCCCATTTCAACTCCAACAAGTACTCACAGATGTGCTTTTAGGAGTAAAGGGGGCTGAACTATCAATTTCCTTCTGAACCATATACTTTTACTATTGAATAAAATGCATTTTGGAGGTCTGTGTTGATTGCACTACCCTTAACTACCATAGCTTCTATGCATTTCTGTGTATTTCATGGCCGGCATGTACACATCCTAGGACACCAAAGGTGTTGTTAAAGTCTGACTCCAGGACCTAAACAATAAAGAAAGAGTAGTACGATATAGTACGATCTGGGCTCCAGCTTTCTTCCTCCATTGCCCACATTCTAATCCGATGTGACCCAGCCACGTAGTTGGCAGTACACCTTGACAAAGGAGCTCTCACGTTCCGTGAGCCAGGATTGGTCATAAAGTGCAGTTGAGGGTGGGTCAACTGAGGGTTCTACCCAAGAAATTCCTGCAGATTACATTTTGCATTGACTCAGAAAGAGGTCATGACCAGGGATCTCTGCAAAAGGCACACACAAAGTTTTTGGGGGTCTGGTCAAGCGCTCACTCTAGTTTTCATATAAGTCACACCTAAACTTTAAACCAAATAAAGTTTTCTGGCAAAGGAGTTTAACTTGACCATACTGCTCCAGCATACGGGTGCCCCATGTGATGCACGCTGTACTGCCTCATCTACAATGATCAAGCCAGGCCATCTTTTGTGTTATCTAAATGCA
Organism: Lissotriton helveticus; assembly: GCF_964261635.1. NCBI lineage: Eukaryota > Metazoa > Chordata > Amphibia > Caudata > Salamandridae > Lissotriton > Lissotriton helveticus. The sequence continues at coordinate 1,378,281,016 of NC_136061.1, forward strand.
TTTTATAACCCGATTAGGGGGGGGGGTGGCGGCAAGGCCGAAGAGCACAGGCACGACCCCTGTTAATGATCTCATCCACAAAACAAATATTCATAATGTAGGAACGTGTTGATATTTCGAGTGCACCCCACAGCCCTCAATCTGTAGTACAGAAAGTGCGCTGTTGCACACATGCTGGCTTCAATACACACCAATGACTTCAGTTGGCACGGTTTTAAAAATAATTTTAGTGTTCGGTTCCAGGACTTGTGAAGTAGAAACAATACTGATACTTCCTCGGGTAGCATACATATTAATTCTAGGCCTAATATTTGAATATAAGATTGAGTAGCTGCATTCATCATGTTGACACAGTGACATCAAATTGTACAGGAAACTAAATATTGATTCTTTTAAACATATGATGTAGAATACTTGTGTACCTTGGCATATGCCTTGTACAAGAAGTGAATTGTTAGTTTAGTTTTTTTTTTAATTGTGTAATCTGGTCTGCCAGCAACGGATATCTGCGGGCGCTGGCTTGATGTGCATAAAGCACACCCTTGGCAGTTTTTTTTAAAACGTATGTTTATTAGCTTTACAAAGGTTGTATCATTCCCAGTGCACATTATGACAGTCTAGAAGGTTATACTCTGCACAGCCACAAGTCCATACAGTTGTCTTGGTCATAGTACTATCATTCCTTATGGTCATGAATGCCATACATTGCGTTGTCATGCAGCTGTCTAATACATCTGAAGTGCTTATAGTGCCATGCAGTCTGGGGTGCCAAGATTACAAAACACCAGTATATGCATAGATATTATGAATGTAAACTAACACTAACAGAACTAAAAAAGATAAAGATAAACCCAATCGAACCACTTGCCAGGCTTCCTCCCCACTCCTTCAATTGAATTGTGAGGTAGTTATCACCGATGGACCTAAGCCCCATCAGTGATACCAAAAGTCTATGCACTTCTGGTGTGAGAAGCTATAATGTCCACACATACTCCACTGCGTAGCCCCCTTCCATCTGGCCCTTGTGTGTACCTTACTCAGTGGTGGCTGGCATGTCCCCAGGTTGGTAGGGCGGGTGGGATAAAAACAAAAAAAATGGCATTTAAAGCACTTATATGTGACCGCAACGTCCTCCTCTATGGTCTTCTCTCCTCCAGACAGGCAGGTTGGCTAGCTCCAAACTCCCAAACCAATCATAGCGCTGCTCTCACTAGCATGAGAGAGGTGCTAGGATTGGTGGGAGCAGCCTCACTCGGTGTTCCACAGGGCTCTGGAGGTTTTGGCTTCCTCTAACTCAGCTAGCTATGGAGGTTTAAAGTACACATTTATGGCTGGCCGCCACAAGAAGGCCGGTCAAAAAAGACGTGCACTTTAAACTGAAAGTGCCCAGCTCTCTCTGCTCCTGCCAGTCAGCAGCAGTCAGCCCCTATCTTGACGCTCTGTCCGGGACAAAGTGAAGAAAAGTAAAACGGTAATCAATTAACTTTATTACCATTTTATTTTTCTCTCTGGTGTCATTTCAGTGGGGTGACGCTCCTCCACTCAAACGGAGGAGCCGCCCCTGACCTTACTTGTTCATGATTGCCATTAAACAAGTCTACTTGTTCTCGCCAGAGATCTGCGATAGAGTATCTTCATAGCCCTAGTCATTCTTCATTTTTCAGAGAGGTGCCCACTGCTTCCACCCACTTTTTAGGTCTCGCCTGTCGATGCGCATGCGCATCGAGCTTGCGAGACTATTGCGGCTTAAACAACCTTTAACTAACAAGCAAGGAATCGTGGCGATTCCTTGCAGTGCCCGTGACTTTTAAGCTCAATGCGCATGTGCATTGAGCTTAAAAGCGCGTGCACATCAGTTCCCTCAGCCGCAATCGCCGTCTGTTCCCTCAGCCGCATTCCTCCGACACCTTTTGAAGTGAAGCTTAGCTTCACTTCAAAGGCCCCGGCTTCTTCACACCCACATGCCGCTGTCCCCGCTCCGCCCCCTCCCCGCCGTGTGCATTTCTCCTCGTACTTTCACTCTCGTGTCTCTCCTTGTTTTTTTTTGGGCTCTGCTCACATCTCCCCCTCCCTTCTCCCCCTTCCTTTTCGTTAGTTTCATTTGCCTGTACTTCTCACTAGACACTTATTCCGAATCGCTGACTCATGCTGCTCTGCTTATTTTATGGTAGTAGCCTGACACGGGCATTAACATACAATACAATTCTGAATTCAGCCGGCGCACACGTATAATTTGAGACGAGACACGCAATGAGCCGCTATGCTGCAGTCAGCCCTTGTAAATCATAAAACTCGTCAACCATAGATCACTCCCAACCTGCAAAGTGGCCAGCCACCCTCATTACCGTATTACTCAGAACATTGTCATTGAAAAAACACTTCAGTGCATGATATCTGGTGAAATGCTACTTTCTTTTGTGACCAAAAGAGGGCTCCCAGGAAAAAATTATAAACATTCATTTTGATGTGAAAAGGCCTCTGCAATTGAATATTTCTTAGTTATTTATACGAAGGGAATGACTTTTTGAAGCAGTTTTTTTTGTACATTCGTCACATATTTTAAACATTACACAGTCTACTAGCTGAATGTCTCTCTCCTTCTCGGTCTTTTTCCTCTTTAATTCTCGCAGTAAACAGACAACAGGCGCCACTGGGCCTGTGGGCAGACAGAGCCATCCTGCTTGATTGATGGCTTTGCATTTCCATGTGTTCACAGTAAACATGCCCGAGGCGCCAGTCGAGCACAAGGCACACGGTGACATCCTCCTTAATTGTTGTTTCCCTTCTGAGCGGAGTCACTTTATGCTCAACTGCATAAAACAAGCATTGGCATAGCCAATAGGTCTCGTCTTTGGGACCTTATTAGTATTTAGTTATGCAGCGAGACCTATTGGCTATGCCAATGCTTGTTTTACTTCCGTTTTCCATCTCCATCTACAGGGACTCTCTGGTGACCGCTAATGCATGGCGATTGCCCACTTTGCAGACATTAAGGCCATCTCGAGGAATTTAGAGGGCACCCTTCTCTTTTTTGGCCTTATGTAGGCCATCCTTGGAATGGAATAGTTAACAGTTGTGTAATGTAACTTAGTACAATATTCATGCAAATGATGCATTCCACAGCAAAGGACAATTGTGATTGATACACTTTTGTTGGATACCCTTTATAGGAATAACGATATGTAGCTGGAAAATCACATCAACATTCTGCAAGAAACATCCACAACAGAAGCACCCCCTCTATTGTTTAGCATGATGTGAGGGGGGCGTAAAGTTAGTTTGGTGTTTCATTGACTCTGACCATCTGCCTTTGTTAGTGAGAATGAGCTGCCTATGAAATTAGTTCTTTTCCTGAATGAATAGTTAACATGCAAGAATGATGCATTAAAGCCATTTCATAACCACCGATTTGTTTAAAACTGTATTAGTGTTCCATACTTCAACTCCTGTGTAGCATGGCATTATGCACAACAATGGAAGAGGCAGCATATTTGTAACTCCCGCCATAGGAAAAACTCTTCTGGTTTTATTCGAAAGAGAGTTTAAGCAACCAAATACAAAATATTTAAGAAAGCAGAACATGGTAAAAGTTCATTATTTTCCCACTTTGCCATAGTAACAGTTTGAAGGATAGCATAATATAATAGTAGGTTATTGTCATAATATCCTTGCACAATTTCATTTGAATATGTATTAGTAATACTCATTCTCCTCATATTGCCTGTCATCTGCTTCCAGCTTTCCCTAAATTTCATCATTTGCCCATTTGGTGCTTAATTGAGTTCTTCCATTGTAACATCCTCCTCATTTTCAGATACCATTTTGCACGTGTGAATATACTTAAGCCGTCATCTTTGTTCGATAAGAGTTTGTGCCATGCATTATTCTGTCTATACAATCTGGACTGGGTACCACGGAGCAAGTGCTCAACTTGACCCTCCTTATTGGCAAATATGTTACTGCAGAAGGAGGGAACCTGTATATGGCTTACATTGACTTAACTGCAGCCTTTGACTGCGTAAGCCATTCCAAATTATGGTCCATCTTATTGGATATGGGGTAGACCTCCCGCTGGTAAATTTCCTACGGGAACTATATTCCAATGCCACGACGAGGGTGAGGTTTGGAAAAAAGGGGGAACTCGCGGCCTTATTCGGTGTGGAGAGGGGGGTTAGGCAGGGATGTGTCCTGGCACCCTTTCTTTTTCACCCTTTATACAAATGGGTTGGAACGCGCTATGTTAGAGGGGTGCCAGGACTTACCCCTTATTGAAAAACGCCCAATACCTGCCCTACTCGACGCCGTGATATTAGCCCAAACCCTTTTAGAACTACACCACGCTTTCAAGAGATATCACAATAAATATCAAAAAAACATTTGTAATGTCCATAGTAATTAGACGCAAGAAAACTAAAGATATATCCATTGAAAATATTAAACTTGAGAATACAAAGACCTATTCCTATTTAGGCATTCTAATGGATGACAAATGTTCATGGAGACAGGCAATTGAGGCAAGAAAACTGCTTTTTATGCGGGCTACAATAGCATTATTTAGTTTTGCACAAAGTCTAGGAAAAAGGCCCCGGTGGAATTGATATAAAATTACCAGGCAAAATGTACAAGTGTAGCGACCTACAGAGCGGGGGTGTGGGGTTATGGTAAAGCAGAAGCCCTACAAAAAGTAGAGAATAGTTTTTTGTGATTTCTTCTCGCTGTGCCCCGAAGCTCTTCTACTTACAACTGCCATTTGGAACTTGGCCTGTCATATCTTACTGACATAGTCAAGCTCCAACCAATCCTTTTATGGCACCGCCTCTGGTCATCTACTAATGCTATTTTTAGCCTAGGACTTTTACAGGATTGCCTTTCCCTTGAAAATGGGCATAAGTTTGGTTGGCTTGTGTATATCAAAAAAAATTGTACGATCTAGGTTTGGCAAAGTATTATCATTCACCCACAAGAATCTCTGAAATACCCAAGAAAGGGTTTAAAAAAATATGTTTGACTCATCTGGAGCAACTTAGGTTGGCCACCGAGGCAAGCAAATCTTCTGTTCAACATATGTTAACAATACAAACCACTCTGGCCATACAACCATATTTAATTTTTGATTTGAGTAGTTAAGAAAAATTTTTGCTGACTCGATTTAGGTGGAATATATTCCATCGCCTGGTGTCCTTTCCAAAAACAAATGATTGGTTTATGAATTTAAAAAATTGTCCCTGTGACGAAGCATCCACCCAATCTACAATCCACGTGGTCCTATTTTGTAAACTTTATAAAGAGCTGAGGACCCATTGGTTGATTCCAATACTTAAAGTTTTGGGTATAAGGAGATGTCGTCCAGCCTATCTTGTTTTACAATTTCTGGAGGAACCATCTGTTGCGAAAAACATTGCCCAATTCTTAAAGTTTTGTATAAAACATAGGCCAAATCTAGTGTAGGACATGAATTGTTAGGAATCGATATGAATTAAATTATTAATTATCTTATTGTGCTTATAAATTATCCTTAGAGTATTCTTTAACAACTACCCTGTACTGTAGCACTTTATTCGCCGGATAGGTTGTCAAACGTTTTAAATATTGATATCATTATAGTTTATCAGTTTAACCACTGTTTTAATGTAAACCTTTTTAAAAGAAATGTACTTTAATGGTTTTTCTAAATTTGAATAGCGAATAAAGGACTTTTGATTTGACTGTCTATACAGTCAACACCTCTCCACCACAGATGTACCATTGTCCATAACTGCTCAACACTACCAATCGTCCCCTCTAACCATTCAAAAACTAAGGTCCAGAATGGCATGGGTTTGGGGCATATCCCAAGCATGGGGGTCCAATTTTCCAGATTTTCTTCACACTTTGTGCTCAATAGTGAAACAGAACGAGCAAATGTTTTCTTCTCTCAGTTGAGATACAGCTGTTATAATGAATAGGAATTTAGCCATACAGCTTCCAGGTTCGAGTCTTGGCAACGACGCTCATCATCCTGCGATTCTGGGCAAATCACTTAATCTCCCCGTGCCTAACATATATGTATGTGTCCTCATGTAATGAAACTGGTGCTTATGTAAAGCGGTCTAATACCCGATGTCTTAAGTTTAGTTCTCCCTGTATAAAAAAAAAATAATACAAAATCCAGCAGAGATTCGATCTTAGAGGAAGGTGTACAACCCTATTAATCTCGTTCCAATCCTGTTCAGAGTAAGTGTGTCCCAGATCACTCGCACAGAGTTCCCTTAATTTTAAAAATGTGTCCTCTCCAGTTCATTAAGCTCTGATAGCAATAAAGCCCTTGCTGTACAAGTGGTAAAAGCCTCATTAAATGTGTCAGTTTTCCTTCTTCTCTAAGCACTAGAAAAATATCTGAATGCGCAATGATTTTTAGAAACTCCCTGGAATTGATGATCCAATTTTGCTGAATTTCATCATCTGGAATGAATACCCTCTTGCCCCCAAATCTAGTCCAGTTACCAAAGACCCTTTTTTTTAATTTTACTTTGGTTTGAAAGTTGTCTATTCAGCACATAAGGCAGCGTTCCTTGAAAGTTGAAAACTTGTCGTCCGTGAGTAGCCAACTCAGCTATTTTTTGCCAAAACCTGTGTGATTTTTAGGGAGCACGAAGATGACATGATTAAAAAAAAAATGTTGGAATATAACATACAGGGACAAATTAATGGCACTCTAATCCTCAGCAGAGGGCATTGAATATTAATTTCTGGAATTAATATTCTCTAGAACACAAATGAAATGGCAGCAACTTAGAATAACTCAATTTCAGGAAGAGATCAGCCACCCTCGTCTATTGAACACATACTTGTATCCTTTTCACCATTTTATTTTTAGCTCCACATATAAAGAATCTTATCAACCCTTTATGTCTATTAAAAAGATAGTCTAAATAAAATGAAGCGGACTGAAGGAGAAACGAACACCGTGGTAGTATGTCCCACACATAACCTGCATCTAACCAACTACAGAGAATGATATATGCTGCCAGGTCTCAAAGTCTTTGCTAATCTTTGGCAGAAGTTGCCTATAATTAAGTCACTAAATATGTCCTGCAGTAGCCGGGATAGTATTATTTGGTAGTGGGTATAGTGGTTAGTGATCACATTATGGAAAGAGGTAGATGGGTCTTATGAATCGCTATTAATCAACTGCTCTTCTACTTTTGCGGTGTTGACGTTATACCCAGAGATGTTAGAAAATGTACTGATTGTTCCAAAGGCCAGTCAGATAGTCTCTTCTTTCAGAAGTTGAAGTAAGGTCACATCATCTGTGTCTAAATTATGTTTACCACCCCTGGAATATCTGGGGTGCCTCCTAAGTATTCCACCAAGCAGCTAGAACAGGCACACAATAAAGATGGTGAATAGATTGAAGACCAGTAATAAGCTCCTACCCCAATAAGAATGTGTCCCATGAATGTGCCACTGAGTTTCAGTTTTGCTCCTGAATCCTTATAGAATATTAATGGGCATGTGAATGGGCAGGGAATATAATTTTCTCTAAACTCACACTCACGTATTCCTAATTCACCATATCGAAAGCCTTCTCTGCATCAAGAAACCACACTGCTAAAGGAATCTAGAGAGGTTCTGCTAAAACTAAAGGATTGTGGCATGTATAGTTATTGATAGACATGCTGTGCATGCTTTTGCCATATAGTTTTGGTCTCTGACATTTGCAACTTGTTTTTCTTCAAAGGCATTTTCGAGTCATGAGGTATAGTGACTCTAACCTTTGCTGGTAATGCCCATGGGCATAGGCTCCATTGGTAGATAGTTTTTTTCAGTGGTTGGGTTTGGACTTATGCCAAAGAGCTCTTGGTCTACGCCTTTTAATAGACATTTTCAGACCTCTTCGGTTCCTTTCTCCAGTTGCTAAAAGAATCACTGCATCTACTTCCTTTTCGGTATTAACATGCTACCCATCTGTTTTGATGACCATTAACTCTTCGGTGCCCCATTTGGTGCCACTCCCCTCATGACCTACTGTATTGTGTTCGGCACAGAAAGTGCCCCATCAGTTATGGAAAGGACTCCATTTCTAATTTGCCCTCAGTGTTTTGGGTAGATCATCACCAGGTGTGTACCTTTTGCTGGATCAAAACAAGGCTTCCTATTCCGCCTGCCTTACCTTCCGATCGAAGAAAACATTGTATTACTGTCGGGCTCGATGAATCTCATCACAATCCATGGTGCAGTTGCAAGAGAATGACATCCCTGATCTTTCTGGCAACCAGATCATCAAAATCAAACTGCTCCTGAAGTCTTTAGGGAGCCAGTTAACGCCAGGGTAACCACCCCAAGAGTAGACCAGAAATCCAGGGCCTCGCCTTCAGACTCTGCATGCACCAGGGCATTACCTCTTCCAGATTTACATGCAGCCTGCTAGCTTGCAGACGCCAAAGCACTGGGGATACACCACTGCCTGACAAAGAGAGCGAAAAGGTCGATGCGACAGGTAATTAAGTCCCTGCTCAATCAGCGACACACTGGCTCATTACCAATTCCTTTTGCTGTCACTGTACAACGGGGCACACTGGGATGAAAAGGAGGACCTCCCCCAGCATCTCCCGGAGCTGTAAAGTGAAAGAGGCCAAGATCTTGTTACAGAAAGTAAAATAATATCAAACGCCACTATTAGATGCACCCTCCATGCTGCTGGCACTGCAGTTCGAGTAATCAACTCAAGTGTTCTAATCCGTCATCACGCCTGGCTGTGTGTTTTGAAGTATGGCTGCATCTGCTCAACTTGCCATTCAATGGGAGGCAACTCTTTGGAATCGCAGGTCCCTGTAACTAGGAGGTGCCAAAACTACCGCTCCTGAAGTCTCATCTACCTTTCAAAGGCAACAGACCCAGCAAACCCCTTCATGGGGTTATTCAAGGGGAAGTAACAACTTCAAAGTAAGAGTTAAGGGCATTTCCATCAGGGGCGTTGCCCCAAATAAACAGTGAGTCCCTCACACTCCCACACCCCGATCACACTACACCTGTCGGTGGAAGACTACAAGGGTTTCTTCCACAGTGTGCAGAAATCACCTCCGATCAGTGGGTCCTCGCCATCAAAGGCCAGAGTAACTGCCTGGAGCTCCCTACTTACCCATCAAACATTCCTCACTACAAACACTCCTGATCTCCAGAACACGAGTGCCTCCTTCAGGAGGAAGTAGAGGCACTTATTCACAAGAAGTCCATAGAATCCGTACCGCTCCACAAGCTCTGAAGAGGAGTATCCTCCCTGTACTTTCTCATCCCCAAGAAAGACTGGTCCCTCAGGTCTGTACTGGACCCCAGACCCCTCGACAAGTACTTCTAGATAGAACACTACCACATGCTAGCACTCCAGGATGTCATTCCCCTACTGCAGCAAGGTGACTCCATGACTGCCCTCTATCTGAAGGTCGCCTACTTTCATATCCTGATCCAACCTGCATATTACCAGTACATTTAGTTTGTGGTAAGTAGCCAGCATTACTAATTCAAAAGTCTGCACTTCGGGGTCACCACCTACCCCAGAGTGTTCTCAAAGTGTCTTGTTGTGGTGGCCGCTCATCTCAGGATCTTCCCTGACTTGCACGAGTGGCTGATCAGGCACATACACATACCACAATAGACCTATTAAACGGTTTCCGGTTTATTATCAATATCACAATCTCACCTCCAACCCCTTCAAGTCCAGCCCTTCCTAGGAGCTGTACTCCATTTTGTCACCGGGAAAGCCTATCCAAGTCCAGCACGGGTTCAGGCTTTCCAGTCGGTGCTCTGCCCTTTTTCAGCTGAATCGCCAATTAATGGTCACAATGTTCATGAACGTTCTCAGCATGATGGCCTCTTGTATTGCCATAGTTCCCTATGCCAAGTTACATATGCGCCTGTACAGTGGTCAGAGGTGGAGGGTCACTAGGAAGAACTAGTGTTGATCTGAGGCCGCATTCATCACTCTCTGAAGTGGTGGGAAAACAAAAATGTGCTGCAAGGCCAGCCCTATTTCCACCCAGTTTGTTAAAGAGACCTTCATAATGGACGCTTCTCTCACCAGGTGTGGGGGGGGCACTTACAGTATTTGACTTTTCAAGATATGTGGGCTCCCCAGCCACTATTTGGAGCTACTAACCATCCAGCTAGCTAGCTCTCAAGGCAACCCCCTAACACATTCAGCAAAAGGTGGTACTCATTTGCACAGACGACCTGACCAACATGTTATACCTACAAAAGCAGGGCTGCACTCATTCAACAGTTGCCTACATTAGCTCAGGGCATTTGGTGGTGGTCCCTCCATTACAGAGTCCATCTACTGGCAGAATACCTACCGGTAGTGGACAATGACTTTGCAGACCTACTCTGTGGGATACAGCAACAAGTCCACGAGTGGCAACTTCAACCACAAGTCCTGCTCCCATACGTCTTTCATTGGGGGTTTCCCGACATAGACCTCTTTGCCACTGACGAAAACTTAAAATGATCAAGCTTCGACTCCAGGTCCACAGTCCATGGGAAATTCACTACGGAAGATCTTGTTAGGGATATTTGCCTACGCATTTCTGCCTTCCCCATTACTTCCTTTCAGGGTTCCGAGGCTTTGCAAATATCACTTATCTTGGTGGGCATCCACCTTGGCCAGACAGCCCTGGTTCCCCACCCTCCTTGTCCTCTCCCTAGTGCCTCACGAGTAGCTGCCCAACCAGCTGTACCTTCTCACGCAGAGCAAGGGCACACTAAGGCACCAGACAACAAGCAGCTAAATCTTGCTATTTGGCTTATGAGGGCTTAGATACTGGGACCTCATTAACCTCCAGGCCTACAATGAAAGCTTGCTGTGAAGCCAAATGGAAAATATGTGTGCACTACTGTATTCCCAGGCACATCAGATCTCTCCAGGCAGCAGTCCAAGGCATTGTCTGTTATCTTGTTCACTTACAAAAATCAGACCTCGCTTACACAGCCATTAGACTTCATTTAGTTGCAGTTGCCTCTTGTCTTTAGAATAGGAAGCACCTTTACCTCCCCAGTGTTCCGGTCTTTGAAGCCTTTATGAAAGGACTTAAGAGTCATTCCCCCTAGGGTGCCACCTACCCCTATGCGGAATCTCAACATAGTTCTCACCAAACATTTGGGCGCCCCCTTTTTAACTGCTTCACTCATGCCATTTGAAGTTCCTTTCTTGGAAGGTGGCTTTCTTAGTTGCAATTACCTCTCTCGGGCATATGAGTGATCTTCAGGATGTTATCCTGGAAGACCTTTCTTCTAAGTTCACACCTATAGACTAGTCCTTAACACAAACCCCGAATTGTTCATGGGACGGTGTCATGGTTCTTGCTTGTCCTGAGTTGCTATTGTCATGTCATTAAATCACTACCACTCAGCTCTGCATCCGTTGCCACTCCACGTGCAACTCCCTTCAACTACCACCCAACCTGCAGCCTGCCTGTCTGCCAGTACTGCTCCAACATGCATCAGATTAACAGTATTTGACTCCTGTGCCCTGATATTGCCCATCACTTCAGCGACCTAAAATCCATCAACTACTATCAAGGCCCAAAACGCACTCACTGTTCCTATCACATCACCTGCTGCCATTTTACAACCTGCAGCTGATGTCATTGTGGACGAAGGGGAGGCCGACTATGTGCCAAGTGAATTTGTACCCATTGAGACCTGAGGCCCACGTTGGGATTAGCCTGTGCAATGTGTTTGTATGGTGTTCATGCAGTATATTTTTGAAAAGGTATTAAATGGAATGTTTTTATGGTACATGAATTTAAATGTTGATATTGACAGTATATGTAATGATTAGCGCTGCGCCAATTTTGGGGAGTGTGACAGTGTTCATGTATTGGTATGCAAAGTGTGCCCTCCACTCTGAGCAGAAGGAAGGCACTGGAGGATTGTCTTTAGGCCCTTTTAACTTCAGAAACGACAGAGCTTTCTGGGGCTGTTAGGACCCAAAGTCGAGATATCTAGAAAGTAATCCTACTTCTTCACTTGGGTTGTTAGATGCTTGGGGTTAGGGTGGCACTTAGAAATGAACAAGCTGGTGGTATAGATTGTGTACGTTTTTTTTATTCTTGATTTGGTTGGGGTGTAAGGCTTTGTGGTATGGTGTTGCCTTAAAGAAGGATATTTAGGACAAGGGTGGGAAGCAGATTTATTCTGCCAGGGGCAATGATACTATAGTCATTGGATATGTTTCTTGGGTTGTTGGTGGTGATTTTTCTTAAATCACCACCAACTACTACTGGACTACTGGGGCTAACAACCAAGGAAATATACACGTGTGTAATTTACAAATGTAATTTACTCTTAAACGTTTGAGTAACATTACTACTTTTGGCTAGTCTCAAACTGTAGTATTCTGGTACCCCATTAATGCATTACATGTTAAATCCATTTTTGATCTTTGTTCTTTCTCTGTTTGTTTTCTATTCGGATGAAAGGGGAAATGTAGTATTCTGGTACCCCATTAATGCATTACATGTTAAATCCATTTCTACCCCAGCTTGTGGAATGTTGGGGCTCTGTGGACTGAAGATTTCAGTTGGCATTGGGCTGAGCATCATGTTAGATGTTCCTGGTGGGGCGTTATTACCATCTTGTCTACTTAATTATAGATAAACATCTTTACATCTTCATCTGCGTGGACATCAATACTACACAAACTCCGGGTGTAAAGTTACTCAAAAGTGTAGACCTAAACATCCCCACCCCTGGAAAAAGGGAGTGTAGCCTAATTTTTTAATGTAAGTTATTACTGCCAATAAAGAAACACTAGTAAGTTCAGCTCCATACATAGCCAACCACTGGTACTGTAACATGCTCCCATTGAAAATAATGGAGTTAGTGACTTACAATAAAACCTCAAAAGAAATAATGTTGATTTAAATTATTCAAAATGTTAAAATATGAATACATTTAATGTTGAAAAATATATAAAAATAAGCTGCATTTATTATTCAATTTTAATGCATTTATTCTAGCTCTGAGCTGGAGAAATTTACTACTGTTTTGCACCCTCCTTTTAGGCTGTAATAACTTTAGAAGTGCAGTTTGTGAATAGCAATGAGCTTATTCTTTTGTGCGTGGGTGAGTGTTACTTCATAAACCCCTCTCCAACCCTTCCTAAACCCCTCATTACTACTCCTAAACGCCTCCCATTTTGTAATAAGTATGCCCATTTTTCCAGCCACCCCCTTGGTCCCTTTCCCTATTTACTACTAAGTAGTAAGCTTCCATGTGTTATGATCACCACATAACATTTTTGGGGGAGGTGGAGGTGAAAATGTACACTTTTAGGTTGTAAGTTTCTGAATAGCATTTTGTGCTACTATTGTAGTACTGCAAACAAACTTGAAAACTTAGTTCACACATTCCAGTCATTTACCATGATAAAATGCCATCATTGAGTGGGTGAAACATTACAGAAGTATTTGCATCTGTCTGGCAGCTCCATCAGCAACCTCTAAAGAGACGTTTGCTGCGTGAATGTTTTCTGGATTCGCATGCTGCACATTATTCCTCTGTCTCGTGGTTGGGTCCAGAATCTTCTCCAAAAGTTTTTGTGCTTCTACAATTTTTGTGTTTGTTGTTGGTGGGCGTGGTATGACCATTTGGTGCAGCTTGTGACGCCATTGTGCTTCCTTAGGAAGCTCCGACCTTTGGTTTCCATCTTTAGGGGAAGGTTTACAGACTACCAATCAGACAAAAACGTGCTATCAATATAAAAAGGAAAGATGTTCCATCCAGAATCAGGGTTCTTAAGTCTGACAGCATGGCTCCTGAAGACCTAGAGTTTTAGACACTTAAAACTACTAGAAAAGATAAGGCAAGAAGACCAACAACTAAAAAATGCTATACAGCAAAATGGAAAAAATACTCACTATGATGCAGGTAAGAAGGATTCTAGATAAGAATATATAAGGAAAAGACCGTTCTAAGATACTTAACACACCAGTTAGAGCATTGACTAACCTATTTATCGCTGAAGATGCATTTTGCAGCAGTAGTGGCATACAGTAGAGGACACATTGGAATACGTTTTTTCCCATCACCAGTCATCAAACGGTTCTTGGAAGGAGCAAAAAGAATTGCCCCCCGCCCCCAAAAAAAGGGTACCAGCTCTAAAATATGCAAAATGTAGTGGACACATAATTAATAAAAGCACCCTTTGAACCATTACATAAGACATCTTTAAAAAAGCTGTCTTTAGTGTGAGCATTTGTAGAGGCCATTACTTCACTATGCAGAGTTAGTGAGTTACAAGCACTCACGTTACAGGAACCGTACTTTCAGGTACACAAGGGCAGATTTTTCATGAGAACGGATCACCAGTTCTTGCCAAAAGTGATCTCACAATTCCACATGAGTCAGAGTATTCAGATAACAGGTTTCTTTCAGAAACTGAAGACACAAGCAGAAAGATCATTTTACACTCTAGATGCAAGGCGAGCAGTAATGTATTACATAGAAAGGACAAAGGCTCATAGGAAAACAAAGCAACTCTGTGTAATTTGCAAACAGTTTCCTAGGAAGACATGTAACCAAGAACTCAACTGCAAGATGGATTGCACACACAATCCAATTATGCCACAAACAGGCAAGTGAGACACTACAAAGCAATCCTGGCGCACACTCAACAAGAAAGAAGTGATCTACTATTGTTTCCGTAGCTGATACTCCCCTTCAAGACATTGTATGGCAGCAACATGCTTATCAGTGCACACGTTCACAAAACGCTACTCTGTGGACATTCAGATGAACAAAGAAGCACAAGTAGGACAAAAGATCTTACAAAATCTCTTTGCAAATCAACGCTAATCTTCAGCCCAACTACCACTGTAGTAAAAACTGCTACAAAATCAATGCACAGCATGTGAATCCAGAAAAGATTCACTCTGCAAAACTCATATAATTTCTTACCTCTTGGTGTAGTTTTGCAATTTAAGAAGAATTTCTGGATTTACAAGCAAACCCACCCTCCTCCACCAAATAGATGAGCGGGAGAGAAAAAAATAAATCTGAGGACGGCACCAAAGGTGGGAGCTTTCAGACGAAGCTCGACAATGTCACAAGGTGCACCTATGGAGGTATGGCCACACCCACCAATAAAAAACACAAAATTAGTAGAAGGCCCAAAAGAATTTGGAGATGATTCTAGACCCTACCAGAAGATAGTGGAAAAATGCACAGCATGTGTATCCAGGAATTCTTCAAGCTGCAAAATTACACTGACTGGTAAGAAACTATACGTTTTAAATCCGATCCTGTGTTATTTGTAATTTAACTGAGTCTTCTCACCACACAAATTCAAGCGGCAATGCTGTTCCACACACCTTGTATTTAGGGTCATAGTCTGTTTCCGTCTTGTGCCCCAAAATGATTTCTTCTCTTTTCAGTACTATTATTTGAACTTCAGGGCATATTGTATCCTTTTTAGCGCATGTAACATAAATTTCAACATGTCACATTCTTTTCACAGCGTGTCATTATCATTTCAACACACTATATTCAGTTACCCCTGGGTCAGATCCATTTAAACACATGCCTTATTCTTTCCTTTGCATGTCACATTTAACTCACAGATTTTCATATCTTCAAGGATTGTCTAATTCAGTTAGTTCCAAATCACTGTAATTCAGCTGCCTGGGCCATAAAAGTACAAACATTGTAAAAAGAGTATAAAGTGGAGAACATATCCTTAAACGATTTTCAAACAAGACAATTTGAAAGTTAAAAAGTTGATACAATATAAAACAAATTACATGAGAAAAAATGCACAGCCATTCATAATCACATTCCTTAACTGTCTAGGCAATGTGGCAGTATACATAGCTACCAAAAGTAAGGGAGTATGCCTTCCTATCAGGCTTTGAAAAGCGATGCAGTAAGATGTAACCTAGTAGTAAGCCTAGGCAGGATCAGTTAGTGAGACGAAAGACCTTGCTGTGGAGCACCCACATGGCACCCAGAATTCGGAAATGGAAATTGCTATTAATGGGAGGGAATCCGAACTGAGAATAAGGAGGGCAACCAAGTGGCTACAAACTCCTAATAGCCTACATAAAGAGGCTAGCCAGGTTCGTCGAGGGGAGGTGAAGTCTGGGCACACAAACAAAACATATGCAATACTCTCTTCTGAAGAGTTACAAATTGGACACCTGGTGTCTCCTCCACCTGCCCATACTGAGATAAACCCTCTAAGGGGGTAAGGTGCATACTCAAAGCTGGAAGTATAAGATCTCAAAATGACTTAAACCCACATGTTTGCTTAATGTCAATTAAACCAATAGCTAGTTTAGAGTGAAATGCTCTACGAGATTCCTCAGCCACTACTAATTACCAATATTGCTTTTTCAAGAGGGCCTTAGTTGGAAAGACGGTAGAGTCCAGATGGTCCCACAGATCATGCATATCTAGCGAATACAATGCTGACTTCATTTTCAAGAGCCAGAAAACCTTATTGAATGTGTCGGCCTTCATAACATCCTTAAGACTTTCCACATAGTGGCCAAGTTCGGAAGTAGTCCTTGGGCTTCGGCAATACAACAAGGACCGAGTCGGATTTTACCAGACGCCTCTGTTAACTCCCAGATCCCTGAACAGTGAATACAGCTGAGTGCTAGGAGGAAGAGAGGCAAGATTCCTAAGCAATTTGTTCTCAGTTCTGGATCAATCATCATGTAAGGAAAAGCCACATAATTCGGCCCCATATAAAGCTGAAGCCAAGGCTTTGGCCTCGTAGATCTTAAGAGTCGGTAAAATAGGTTTAGTGTGGGATGAAGAGAATTCATGGAGTATCGCTCCAGAGATCTGTTTGAGTTTAATGGTTGCCTTGTTGATATGAAGGTGCCGTGACATGCCCTCTGCGATTGTGACCCCAAGATATGCAAAGGAATAAACCTTCTCTAGTGGGACACCCCCTAGCAAAGGGTGCCCTTAAAGGAATTGTTGTGATTGAAAAACATCACTTTGGTTTTGGAGGTGTTGATCCCCAAGCCACGTGCGGCACAAAACTCATCAAAGTGAGTCAAAGGTTTCTGAAGCCCACACAGGGTCTTGGAGATCAACAGAGTATCATCCATGAAAAGGAGAATTAGAGTTTTGTTTTGTGCCAGAGATGGAGTGTCCGCATCGACCTGAGACAGAAAATAGTCAATGTCTTTAATAAAAGTGAAAAGAAAGTGGGAGCCAGGACACAGCCTTGGTGAACACCTTTGCGGACCGGGACCCTTTTAGTCAGGTGAGCCTGCCCCCCCCTCCCAACCGAATGTGTGCATACATAGTTGCCAAGGTTTCAGATTGCCATGTGTGACATTTTCATAATTTCAGCAAAATTGAGTGACATTTCAGCGACTATGAATGACACTTTCTCGCGAGCACAAATCATGCAATGAAGACGAGGGAAACTTCTAAATATCAGAAATTACAGCCATTTGCGCAACACGAAACTCCAAGAAGTTCTTTAAACTGCTGCAGAGCACCAGAAATGGAAGGGTGCTAACCCTAGTGCTCCCTCCTGTAACCTCATATTAAATGGTAAAATTACAGGAAGCTAAAAATTCACAGCTGAAACGCTTAGCGCTTAGAACTTCCTAAACTGCATGAGATACATAAATGGAATTCAGTTGTGCATGTTTATTTTAAGGTTAGACTACTGGAGTGCTATATTGTAGGCAACTTTCAGAGATCCCCGGTCTTTTGACCTATTTTTAATTAAAAGTCTCACCTTGCTCTGGGCAGTAATGGCAAAAGGAACAGAAGCAGTGGCAGCAGGAAAGTGATAACGACGGACATTAAGCTGCCATCGCCGCTTGCAGACAGCCAGGGCCATGTGGGCAATTAAGGACGAAAGGATGAGGCAGTCGGACGGTGGTGGCAGACAATAAAGCTCGGAGTCTGCAACGTGGGGCGCCCTAACATCCGCAGTGCACGGGCTGTGCAGCTACAGCCCACCAGCATTTTTCCATGATCAAGCTCCCTCCGAGGTTCAAGTTCGATGAGGTGTACCTAGCCCCCTCACCTCAGAGGCATGATGTTGAATTAGGCCCAAGGCTCGGTTCAGGCTGGTACACGACCATGGGCGGCGCGGCAGACGGGCCGGTCGGTGATGACATATTGATCGCTGTGAGAGACACTGCAGGCAGCACAAGTGAAGTCCCTCCATGTCTCCGCCTGCCGCTTCTGACTCGAGCCTCACTCCCTGCTTCCTGTGTGTAACGAGACTTGACATGGGCGCTAGGCCGCGCCGCTGCACAAACCAGTTAAGGAAAAGGCACAACCACTTGAGGGCAGGCCCGCCGGGTCTTATTGGGCAGGTGGTGAGTCAGTCGAGTGGGATCATGTCGTCAGTGCGCCACGGGCGCCGAGAAATCATTCAGCCATCAACCTGCTGCCTGCCTGGCGCCTGCAGCCCATTCATTTTGCAACATTGTAGGCTTGTAGCAGCACAGTCAGAGATAATGGCTGAGAGCAGCAACATTGTCCGTTACAGAGCTCAGCAGCCGAGCCGCAATGCCACAGTGGTCAAGAGGCACGACCAGATGGCAACTGCGCCGCGTGCTACCTTCACCCTGGGCATTATGGTTTTTTTAGCATTTCTGCGCTGTCAGAGTGGACAAAAATGCGTGACAATGCATGTCAGTGCGGTGATGTGGAACACCACACTGAAATGCGTTAGAGTCACTCCTGATGCGTGATACTTGACAGGACTGTGCATAGTTGTCCTCATGCCGACTAATTAAAAGTGATAGAATATGAGGGAGCATTGCCAGGTCATCAAGATCTTTCCAAAGGCTGGGATGGGATCAAATTAAAAGCAGATTTCAGATCAACAAAGGCAATGTAAAGGCTGCCTGTGCTGATCAGAACTGTCCGCCAATAGATAAGCAAAAAACAGAAGGCCCAATCAATGGTTAGGACCCTACGGTGGAAACCTGCTTGGAAAGGACTAAGGACATCGCTCTCCACGATCCAATATAAGAAGACGGCGACAAAAAATGTTTTGAACACAGTCTATAAGGCTTATTGGCCTATAACTAGAAGGTGAGGCGCGATCGCCTGTTTTATGTGTATAGGCGGTACTCTAGCACCTTTCCAAGAATCAGGAATAGGAGCCCCAGCAGCAATTGCATTAGCCATGGCTAAAATGTAGCACGACAAGGGCTGTATACAGATACAAATATATCTGCTAGGACACTTTAGAGATTAGCCGCACGTCCACGCATGACCGCATTAAGGGACTGGTTAATGTGAGCAATACCAAACAATGGCATAGCGCTAATGATGGTCGAAGGAGCAATAACAGTGGTTGCCTGGGTTAAGGCGAAGGAATCGTCAGCGTAAAGATTATAAGAATAATCAACCCAGACAGAAGCGGCAACATTAGTTGTGTAGAGCCAGCCTTATCTTGTCTTATTCATTTTAATTCACATCATATTTATTTTGACACAGACCAATTAATTTCAACAGAGGCCACATTTATTTCGGTAGGTGCATTATAAACTTTAACATGTCATTCATTTCACTGCATGTCATATTTATGTCAGCCTAATCTATATTTATATTTAGTTATAAAATGCATGTCATATCCCTTTAAAGAGGAGTTGTACTGATTTTGATACATATCATAATCAATTCAGTATGTAATTTATTTCAGTGTGGGTAATATTCATTTCAAAGGATGTCATTCATTTAAGCATAGATTATATTGATTTAGTCATCGGTCATATTTATTTTAAAGTGTTTTATATAATTTCAATGCATCCCATGTTAATTTCAACATTTGCCATGCTACTTGCAAGGTGTAATTTTCCTCTTTATGCATTCCATACTGATTTCAGTGCATTTCACATATATTTGAAAATAAGTCTGTGCAGAGACTGCGGCTGCAGGTCTGAGATGCATTTACAGGGCTACTCACGTGGGTGGCAAATCAGTGCTGCGGGCCCTCTAGTAGCATTTGATTTACAGGTCTTGGGCACACACAGTGCACTGTACTAGGGAGTTAGCAGGAAATCAAATATGTCAATCATGGTTAACCAATCACAATAGCAATCTACACAGAGAGCATATGCACCGATTAGCAGTAGTAAAGTGCCCAGTGTCCTAAGACCTACAAAAACCAGTCAGGAAAAATAGTAGGAAGAAGTAAAAAAAGAAAAAAAACTTGAGAATAACCCTGCAACAAGGCCATTTCCAACAGTCACTTTCCTAAAGTATTACAGCTTTGCTCTCTTCATTCTCTGCAGTTCATTTACATTTTTGGCAGTCTTTCTAAGCTATTTTAGTACTGTGTAGGTATGCTAGTCTGCTGTTGTACTACTATTGTATACATTTGCATCTAGTATGAAGAGTAAGTGGAGGGCAAACACAATTTTTATGTGACTGTTTCTTTTAGGAATTCCTTTATGGTGTTCCAGAGAAGTATGAATTCAAGTTTGGTAACATAATAATTGAAAAACACCTAATTTAATGGTTGAAAAAGATACAAACCTCACATAATGCACTGGAGCCAAGGCTGTTGAGTAATTGTTTATAAAAAGGATTCTGGGTGGCCAAATGGTTTGGCTCATAGTTGAAAGCGTTTCATCCTTAGGTTTCCTTTAGGAAAAAGACTGAGCTCAGCAGATTTTCAGTCACATCTGGAGTCCTGTTTGAGAGCCTTGATGAAATTAGCTACTGTTCTCACAGTTTGTCAAGCAGCCAATCTCCCTTGTAACCAAGAAGTTTGACGTGAAGTCATGACAACACTTAAGAGGTTACTAAAGGATTTTCAGTTTCTTCCCGCTGCATGTTCTATACATATTGGTAGACTTTTGCTTGCTTAATTAATTTATTTTATTTATTTATTTATTTGAACTTATAATGCGCAACAGCTACCCGCAGTGGGTTAATTTCTAGATACAAACTCAGGATGCCTTCCAATATAATAGATGGTTAAAGTCCTGTTCATGTACCACTTCTGTTGTTTAACTTATTGACCATTTATTGGTCTCTCCTACTAGACCGAGCATGCGCTGTCTGTTGCAAGACTTATTGTTAGCTTACAGTGGACTTAAAGCATACATGCCAACAAACCTGTTTAAAATGCGAGACTGTCAATTTTTAAAACCAAAATTGGCTTTATTTTAGCCTTCTCATTTTTTATACTAATCACTGGGGTAAACAAAGTCTCCCAAATGTTTATTTCCCTGTTTTGAAATGTTGCCATTTATGAGTCCGCCAATTACTTTCCATTGGTTTACATCCTTGCCACTTTCATTTGCTTGCTTCTTATCTTGTGTAAGCTTTCTTTCCTCTCCTTTGGTTGTCCCTCCCCTGAAGCATTGGCGCTTTACTTGTGTCCTTACACTGCCCACTTTATCGGATGCTCCTTTTGAATTTATGTTAAAGTACTTTGAGACTGCATGCCTTTTCCAGCTGTCTCAGGGAAGGAGGGCTTCTCTTCCCCTTCGTCACTCCATATTGCGCTCTCTCGCTTTCCCATGTGCTTCTTCACCACCAGCTCCTGTTGCTCTCTAGCCTGTTTACTTTTCTCACTCCTCCATGTTTCTATTATTCCCGATTGGCTTTCTTCCCTCCTCCTCCGAGTTATCCCCACCCACATCCTCTTATCGCTTCTGCTCCACCCACTGTGTTGCTTTCACTGCCCTCCTATGACTTCTCCCACCCCATTGGTCTGTGATTCTGCCCCACTCAACATTACTTCCCCCGCCCATGTTGCTTTCTCTCACCCATGTTTTACCCTTTGCATTTTACTCTAAAAGAGGCTGAGGATCTTTGGATCTGCTTTACCACACAGAAAAATACCTGCATGACTCGGAGGTGCAGGTGAACCAAGATCCCTTGGACCTACACTAAATGCCTGGGGTGTCACAGTGGAGGAGGTCAACCCCCCTGACCCCTACCTTTGCTTCTTTTCCCTAAGCACACATATCACCCTCTGTTGCGTAACACCGTGTTGTAAAGAGAAGACTGACTGCAGAGTAGTAGATTAAGTAATTTATTTAATCAGAAAGGCTCACGGGGTAGGCGGGAGCACGGGTCAGGTTAGGGACAAGATAAGGAAAGCCAGGGACGCCAGGGTGGCGTCACATAAATACCATACGTGCATTCCAAAATGGAATGTG
The DNA here is from genome assembly GCF_964261635.1 of Lissotriton helveticus. Lineage (NCBI taxonomy): Eukaryota > Metazoa > Chordata > Amphibia > Caudata > Salamandridae > Lissotriton > Lissotriton helveticus. The sequence continues at coordinate 1,378,303,158 of NC_136061.1, forward strand.
TGACGTAGCATCACAATCATAGAGAACGTACGGCAACACTAATATACGGTTGCCGATATGGACCAAGGTAAACAAATCACAACATCTCCCTTCTTCACACAGTAAACAATATACAGTCAATCATGAATGTAATCCTCAAAACGTTTAGGCATTCTAACTTGCCTTCCACTTCTAGTTTGAGAACAATTACCACCCAGTCTTGGATCAGTTGCAAAGGCACTGCCCATCTCTATTCCGCTATGATCCTTGTCCATTATGCTACCTTCTGCCATACCTTCTACATTAGACGTGTTAAAACGTTCCTCTTCTCCTCTGGAATAATGTCTATCGGATACTTCGTCCCATTCCAGAATACTATCCTCCTCTGTTCCTCTTCCTTTCATAATGATTTTCTCTTGTCCTTTTTTCAACTTGACTACATCATCCTTGCTTCGCCAACCCTTTCCTTCTATTTTTTTTTAAACTTTTTTTATTGCAGAACAAATGCACAGTATACATATCATTACTGGATCTTGTCAGTACAGATTTTTCCTCCATTCAACCCCGCACCTGATCAATACAAACAGCCATTCAGCCCACATCCCGAAGGCCGGGCGGCGTCTTCCGCGTCCTCGGTGCATGTTACAATTTCTGCTACACATAGTCCTAGTATAAGGTAATCTGCTATCTGCTTTTCAGTCAATTCTCCCTGCAACCCTTTCCTTCTATGTATACTGCTCCTCCGGAGGCATTCTGTACTTGCACAGGACCACTGTAAGTTGACTCTCCTATTGCCACCATGAATGGTTTCTTCGTTATCACCCAATCTCCGCGTTCTATTTCTTTCACCCTTGCTTTGTTGATTTGATCCGAATATCTTTTGGTCTTTTCCTGTTTACGCATAATATTCTCTCTTACCTGGAGCTCGCTGTCTTTTATTTGTTCAGTATTTTCCTCGTTTCTGTACCAATTGTTAAATTTAGGCGTAAGTATATTATTACACTCTCTCCCCCTCATCAAGAAAAATGGTGTAAACTTGGTTGTCTCATTAGGTGTACTGTTGTAAGTGTTTATCTTTTTCCGGATGCTGTCCTTCACGTTCAACTTCGATGCTATTGCCAGTTGGATTCCTTCTTTTATGAATTTATTCATTCTCTCCACTTGGCCGTTACTCATTGGGCTATACAGTGGTGTCTTTTCTTGCTTGATACCTGTACTCTCGAAGAACTCAGTCATTTGTTTTGACACCAGCTGTGTGCCGTTGTCGGAGACAACAATCTTGGGTTGTCCTTCCATAGCAAACGTTTTCTTGAAGAATTTAATTACTTGTTCTGTTGTGATTGAACGCACGAATTTGTAATGCACCCAATTTGAGTAGTAGTACGTCAGAACAATAATACATTTGCAGTCGTCATCCATTCCGTGAAACGGACCAGCGAAATCTATAGCAACCTTTTGCCAAGGTTCGCTGGGTATTTCCACTATCTGTAATTCTCCTTTGCATATTTTCCAATGTTTGTCGGCTTTGAGACAGGACTCACACCTGTCGATGAAATCGTTCACATCATGATGCATTCTCGGCCACCAGTAGTGTTTTTTTATAATGTTTTTGGTAGCACTGCTTCCGGGGTGTCCTTTGCGAGCTAACTTTGCGAGCTAACTTTATTATTTTCTCTCTTAAAACTGCAGGTGGTATGAATTGGTCACACCTTTTTAGAAATCCGTCCTATATTGTCAGTTCCTCGCTTATCTGTTGATAGCTTTTGAACTCGTTCTGCAGATTCCTGATAGGGGGCCACTTTGACTTCACATAGTTCATTACTTTTCTTATTGTCTTGTCTTCTCCCAGTCCTCCTTTCCACTCTGTTTCCGTTATGGAACCACTGTTTACTTCCAGAGCCTCTACCCAAGCTACTACGCATTCCACATCATCCAGTGATTCATTATCCTGGTTGTTCACTGGCAGCCGCGATAGACAGTCAGCTCTGCTGTTTAGGCCTCCTTTGATGTGTCTAATGCTGAACGTGTACTCTTGGAGTTTAGACAGCAGCCTTATTAATCTGGAGCTTGCTCTTCCACTTCCAGGTCCTTCTCCGTCCATCATATACACCAATGGCTTGTAGTCTGTTACTATTTCAAACCTTTTTCCCCACAGGTAGTTTTTTAGTTTATGTACGGCCCAAACGCATGCAAGTGCCTCGCGCTCAATCGTGCTGTAGTGTTTCTCTGTGTCACTTAGCCTCCTTGATATGAACGCATTTGTGTTTTCTTGGCCTCCTTTTACTTGGCAGAATACAGCTCCTATGCCTTTGGCACTGGCATCTACTATGATGACATTCACCAGCATGGGGTTGTAAGCTTTCAAAGCAGGTGCCTCTGCAATTTCTTTTTTTATTGTTTTAAATGCCAGATCTTGCTCACTGGACCAATCGTAGGTCACATTCTTTCGTAATATTTTCCTTAGCGGTTCCACCTTATCTGCATATCCCTTTATGAACTTAGAATAGTACTCACTAAGTCCTAGGAAAGGCTTAAGGGTCTCTTTGTCTTTCGGTTCTGGTGCCTCTCTGATAGCTTGTACTAGATCCTCTTTAGGGGTTATTCCATCGGATGATAGCACATGTCCCAGATATTCTATTTTTCTCTCCATAAATGTACATTTTTCTTTTGATACTGTCATTCCTTGGTTCCTTAGGATGCTTAATACTTTGCTGAGAACTTGTAAAGTGTTCTTGGTCAGTTTCGGTATGTATTAGGATATCATCCTGGAACGCCTCGACTCCTCTAATTTCGATGTCCATTAGCTTCTGGAATACACCAGATGAGGAAGCCAGGCCAAATGGCAGTCTTATATACCTGTAAGCGCCAAATGGTGTTATGAATGTAGTGAGCTTTTTTTGATTCTTGTGACAGCATCACCTGATGGTATGCAGCTTTTAAGTCAATCAGGGTGAAATATTTTGATCCTGTTACTGATTGTAGGATTTCCTGAATCATTGGGAGCGGGTGGCAGTTCACTAAAATATTTTTGTTTAGGAATCTGAGATCCACACAGCCTTATTTCCCCTGTTTCCCTTTTCTTTAAAACCACAATCGCGGATACCCACTCAGATGCATCGGTTACCTCAATTACACCTTTTTGACACAATTTAGCTAGCACCTCTTTTAATTCTCCTCTTATTGACAGTGGAATTGTTCTCACTTTGTGTTTGATGGGTTCCGCATCTTCTTTTAATTTGATTTCGTGTGTGAAACCTTTTACACACCCTATTACGTCCTTAAAGACTCCATTGTACTTTTCCAACACTTCTTCTATACTTCCTCTCTTCTCCTCTACACATATGCTATTTACGAAGTCCTCTCTAAGGATAATTGGTTCCTTAGCACCTGGTTGAAGGATCACACCTAACTTCGCCAGATCCTTCCATCCCACCAAGATCCTGCCTTTTACTGCAACATATATTTTTGTGTTTATTTCTCTTCCTTTCAACATTAATGTATCATAAAAATAACCCACCATTTCTATATCCTGTTCTCCAAAAGCTTTTGGGTTTATGTCTGTGTCATGTAACGTTACATCATGCCCTTTTTCTTCAAATAACTTGTCGGATATAATTGTTATAGGTGACCCAGAGTCAGCAGTGAACTGTAATTCCACATTTCCTATTTTTACATCTCCAATGGGTCCCTTTATCTTTCCATCCACCATTTCAACATAGAGTACAATTTTATCACACATTTCTTCATCAAAATCCCCCACAGTATTCACCTTTACATTTTCTGTTGGTCTCTTTGGTTTACATAGCGCAGTGTAGTGGCCAAACCTTTTACATTTCATGCACCTTTTACCAATGGCCGGACACAACCTACAATCTGCTAGACGTTCTTGCAACCCACATCTGAAACAACTTAAATTTGTACCTCCTACCTTTTTGTCTCCATAACTTTTCTCAGAACCTTTTTGTTCACTTTTCCTTTTACCCTGTAAATTAAACACGTTAGCATTACTATTGCTGCATGACAATACTTTTGTAGCAATTAACGATCTTTCAATGGCTTTTGCTATGTTGGTTACATCCTGTAGTGTAGGGTTTCTGCATGTTAACAACCTCTCTTGCACCTTTTTGGAGTAACAATAAAACACCACTTGGTCTCTTATATAGATGTCAGTCATTTCATTGAACTCACAATCCTTTGCTAAGACTCTTAAACACGCTATGTACTCTTCAACTGTTTCACCTTCTTCCTGTTTTCTCAACGCAAATTGATGCCTACCGACCATTATATTGCTTTCCTCATCATACTGTTTTTCTATCCTTTTTATTGCTTCTTGATATTTATTGAGAGGTATAAACACTCCGGGTGGATTTTCATATTCTGGTAGGCTATGGAATACCTCCTGACCGGCTTTCCCCAATAATCCGAACAGAAGTGATTTTTTCCTTTCAGCATCGTATCCCTTGCCATCTATTGATATAATATAGCTCTCAAAGGCTCTTAACCAACTTTTCCATCTCATTATGGGTTTCCCAGGTTCTTCTAGGAAGAGTGGTGGAACACAGATATTATTACTTTGAGCCATCTTTACTTATACTTCCTCCTGAGACTGATGTTTTGCTTAGTTTGCTCTCCTTTTAATAATACTCCTTTGTTCCTATTTATTTTGATATTTTTCCCATTCACAGATACCTTACACTCCTCTTTCACTGTTTTTTGCTTAGTTTAGGTTGCTTGTAAATAGTGCACACTCTCATGTACTTTTTACTCCGCCTCTAATTATTTTGATTTCTTACGCTTAATATATAAATTTGCGTTTATCCTTTGTTTATTATCCATTCATTTCTTTCTCTGAGGCAATGTGCGTCGTTTTATCTTTTTATACAATGTTCATTCCTTCGTGTTAGTCGCCTGTACTTCGCGCGTTATTCTGACTGGATTTGCTTTAATTCATTTCTCAAAATTGCTGTTCGCTGTTACGTCATCTGACGTTGTGCCAATGAGCTGTCAGCGATGAGCAGGACACCTAGATCGATCCAGTCATGCCTCACGCGCGTCTGTCATTAGTATTTCTCAGCGGCGGCTTATTAGCGGTATGACACTTACTTTTTGTTCGTTTTTCAATTGCCGCCGTTCCTTTGTATTTACCCTCTGTTAATATTCCGAGACCGTAGCACACCTTACTGACTTGGATGTTGTCCGTGAGCCTCTCCTCCACTTATGTCCTCGTCGCCATTGTTGTAAAGAGAAGACTGACTGCAGAGTAGTAGATTAAGTTATTTATTTAATCAGAAAGGCTCACGGGGTTAGGCAGGAGCAGGGGTCAGGTTAGGGACAAGATAAGGAAAGCCAGGGACGCCGGGGTGACGTCACATAAATACCATACGTGCATTCCAAAATGGAATGTGTGACGTAGCATCACAAACATAGAGAACGTGCGACGACACTAATATACGGTCGCCGATATGGACCAAGGTTAACAAATCACAACACACCGGCAGTTCTCTCACTCCCACCTCCAAAACGGGGGAGAGTGAGCGCCGCAGAAGTAAACAAGCATTTACAATGCAATGGTTTCGCCTTTGGAAAAGTTAGAGCTATTGGCATTGTAAATGACAACATTTGTATTTGTGTTGGTTTTGAAAACAGATAAATAAATGTCATTGTCATTTACATTGCCATTAGCCTCTGCAGTCACTCTGCAGTCCCTAGCACTCCATAGCACTCCCTACTCACTCTGCACTCCCTAGCACTCCCTAGTCACTCTGCACTCCCTAGCACTCCCTAGTCACTCTGCACTCCCTAGCACTCTGCACTCCCTAGCCCTCCCTAGTCACTCTGCAATCCCTAGCACTCCCTAGTCACTCTGCACTCCCTAGTCACTCTGCACTCCCTCGCACTCCCTTGCACTCTGCACTCCTTTGCACTCTGCACTCCTTTGCACTCTGCACTCCTTTGCACTCTGCACTCCTTTGCACTCTGCACTCCCTTGCACTCTGCACTCCCTTGCACTCTGCACTCCCTAGCAGTCCCTAGTCACTCTGCACTCCCTTGCACTCTGCACTCCCTAGCACTCCCTAGCACTCCCTAGTCACTCTGCACTCCCTAGTCACTCTGCACTCCCTAGCACTCTGCACTCCCTAGCACTCTGCAGTCACTCTGCACTCCCTAGCAGTCACTCTGCAGTCACTCTGCAGTCCCTAGCACTCCCTAGCACTCTGCAGTCACTCTGCACTCCCTAGCACTCTGCAGTCACTCTGCACTCCCTAGCACTCTGCAGTCACTCTCCACTCCCTCTCCACTCCCTAGCACTCCCTAGTCACTCTCCACTCCCTAGCACTCCCTAGTCACTCTTCACTACCTAGCACTCCCTAGTCACTCTTCACTACCTAGCACTCCCTAGTCACTCTTCACTACCTAGCACTCCCTAGTCACTCTGCACTCCCTAGCACTCCCTAGTCACTCTGCACTCCCTTGCACTCTGCAGTCACTCTGCACTCTCTAGCACTCTGCAGTCACTCTGCACTCCCTAGCACTCCCTAGCACTCTGCAGTCACTCTGCACTCCCTAGCACTCCCTAGCACTCTGCAGTCACTCTGCACTCCCTAGCACTCTGCAGTCACTCTGCACTCCCTAGCACTCCCTAGCACACCCTAGCACTCTGCACTCCCTAGTCACTCTGCACTCCCTAGCTCTCCCTAGCACTTTGCAGTCACTCTGCACTCCCTAGCACTCCCTAGCACTCCCTAGTCACTCTGCACTCCCTAGTCACTCTGCACTGACTACTCTGCGGGTGACAGTGCTCGCCATGTCGCCCGCGTCAAAGGGGTGACAGTGGTCGCCATGCAACCCATGTCACAGCGGCGGGTGACAGTGCTCGCCATGTCGGCTGTGTCAAAGGGGTGACAATGGGCGCCATGCTGGCCGTTGCACAGCTGGTGACAGTGGTCGCCATGCCGGCCGTTGCACAGCTGGTGACAGTGGTCACCATGCTGGCCGTTGCACAGCCGGTGACAGTGGTCGCCATGTTGGCCGTTGCACAGCTAGTGACAGTGGTTGCCAAGCCGGCTGTGTCACAGGGGTGACAGTGGTCGCCATGACGGCTGTGTCACAGCTGATGACAGTGGTTTGAATGCCGGTTGTGTCACGGCTGGAGGCAGTGCACCCCATGCCGGCTGTGTCACGGGGTAACAATGGTCTGTGACAGTGGGCGCCATGCCTCCCGTGTCACAGCGGCAGGTGACAGTGCTCGCTATGTCGGCCGTGTCAAAGGGGTGACAGTGGTCGCCATGCTGGCCGTTGCACAGCTGGTGACAGTGGTCGCCATGCTGGCCGTTGCACAGCTGGTGACAGTGGTCGCGTGCGGCTGTGTCACAGCGGCGGGTGACAGTGCTCACCATGTCGGCCGTGTCACAGCTGGTGACAGTGGTCGCCATGCCGGCAATTGCACAACTGGTGACAGTGGTCGCCATACTGTCCGTGTCACAGGGTTGACAGTGGCCGCCATGCTGGCCGTGTCACGGCGGGTGACAGTGGTCGCCATGCCGACCGTTGCACAGCTGGTGACAATGGTCGCCATGCTGGCCGTGTCACAGCGGGTGACCGTGTTCGCCATGCTGGCCGTTGCACAGCTGGTTTCAGTGGTTGTAATTCTGGCCGTTGCACAGCGGGTGACAGTGGTCGCCGTCTTGGCCGTTGCACAGCGGGTGACAGTGGTCGTCATGCCGTCCGTGTCACAGTGGTCGCCATGATGGCCGTGTCACAGCTGATGACAGTGGTCGCAATGCCGGCTGTGTCACGGGGTGACAGTGGTCCGTGACAGTGGGCGCCATGCCTCCCGTGTCACAGCTGGTGACAGTGGGCGCCATGCCTCCCGTGTCACAGCTGGTGACAGTGGGCGCCATGCCTCCCGTGTCACAGCTGGTGACAGTGGGCGCCATGCCAACCGTGTCACACCTTGCGTACCCCGTTCTACTGTTTCTGGATGTTTACTGTTTTTGGCCGAGATTCTAAACAGATCAGACACTCGCTAAAGAAAGCTCTTTAGCGGATCAGCCTGTGTAATGAATTACCGCCAAAAAGCAGGTTTTGTGACATTAAAACAACAAAAAACTGAGCAGGATTTTCAAAGAATTCAGGCCCTAGACAAGGAGAAGAAGAGATAAGCTCTACAAACAGGCAGGCATGTCTTGTAAGACGCAGGCCCCTTTAAAGTGCCCAAGAGCAAACATGCTGGGGGTATTTTGAAGACACAAAGCACACAGGAAGGCCGGCTCCTGCCTGAGCCTGGCTGCCATTAGTCACCGCGGGGGCCAGTGCTCGGAGCTCGGGCCCCCCTGACAATGGCTTCTGCAGCTGAGGTCAGCCCCCGGCCCCCCTTTTTGTTTACCAGGGCAGGCCGAGCCGCAGGGAGGCTCATTTAACGCGTCCCCCCCAGGGTGGGACACAAAGGCCCGAGATTGGAGGGGAGGGGGTGTGTGTGGGGCGGTGTGGGGTGGGGGGGCACTCACCTGGTTCTGCTGCTCTCTGACAATGTACTGGGGTCACCGTCTCAAAAGACGGGGTGAGGGCGGCAGCCCTGCCTGGGTGGCATACTTACAGTTCCCCTCTAGCGCTTGTTAACACAGTATGTTTTTCCCAGGCACTATAAATAGCTGATAATGTTTCTCTCCTTTTTAATGACACTCTGGTTGCAAAAGCTTAATAAATGGAAACCTGGGGCGAGAATCCCGGCCCTTTTATCAGTTATTTATGGTGCCTGGAAAAAATACTGAGGTTGCAAGCGCTATAGTAACACAATTTATGTTTAGAATACTTAGTATACAATTTTTTTATTACAATCTTTATTGTCTGTATTAGTTGTAATCCTGGCTCACGTCTCTTGGCCTGACTGGGCAGAAGCATCAGAACACACGGTTTGTGAGGGGAAAGCTCAGGAGTGGATGGGCACGTGGGATCTCGGAGGGCGGGGGGGCAAAGGTTTCCGCTGGTAATCAAAGCCCTAGGGTTTCAATAGAAGCCGCTCCAGTCCAGTCCATACGACGAGAGATGGAGGCCTGGGGAGGAGAGAGGGGCAGATAAACAAAGAGGCCAAACAGTGAATGTGCATAAGATTGACGGGCACACGGACAGTGGGAGGGGGGACGGGCACACGGACAGCGGGAGGGGGGGACGGGCACATGGACAGTGGGAGGGGGGCGGGAACGGGCTCACGGACAGTGGGAGGGGGGCGGGAACGGACAGCGGGACATTGCACAACCCACCCCTGCAAAGGACACTTCCGAAATGGCGAAAACAAAGCTTAAAAAAAAAAAAACACGCCCACAGCCGCATGACGTGGGCAAAAGCCTAAAATTCTCGGGAACGCCCACGAATCTGCTCCGGCATTGACGGACAGATCTCTGTTCCAATGGCTAGCCTCCATTTATGGAGCTAGCCAATGGAACAGAGGGGCGGGCCTACACACACATACTCTAGACAAAAGATTTCGCCTGCGCGAAACGCTGCTTGCGCAGCTTTTGACAGGCGAAACCTAAAAATGGTCACTCCTTCTTTCTGCTCCACAAGTTTTAGATTTTGCTTCAAGGAATCCACAGTTTTACTACTCAACAACTTTAAGTTCTTGCCTCCAGTGCAGCTTTCAGTTAGTATATTGTGGAACACAGTGCTTTGTGAGATGAAAAAAGTGGTGGGAGGTCTTAAAGGGACATGTCCTAAGAAATTAAGGGCATGACTTAAAACATGGGAACTGCAATCTTGATTTTTACACAGCATGCTGCCTGAACAGTATTTAGGTGCCGCTTTATGAGATTTCTGCAATTGCATCCGGACATATCACACGAATATATGCCTAAAACAAACTAGACCTGTTGGCTTTGAGTGCTTGCTGGTTAATAGTTTGATTTATATATATATATATATATATATATATATATATATATAACAGCAATGATTTTGTTGTAAATATTTAGATTAAGTAATTACAAATGGTAACTATGTGACATCACTATTTGTTCACTGGACAAAGGCCAATAATTGAATGCGTGTATGATTAGAACACTGTCATGGCCCATTGACTTACACAGTTTTCAGCCTCCACTCCAGAGCTCTTGGCCGTGCCCATTATAAACACCCTCCCACAACCAGAACTCACCCAGACAGCTAAATGCGACTCAGCTCACATGTACCATTAGAAAATCCAGTATCTCAGCCTTTTAGATTCAAGACTTCTTAACCTTGCCAGTTGTATCCCCTACTCCTTTTCACTCTATAAGCTTAAGTGCACTGGTGTATTACAAGATAAGAGCACCATTCTGGTTATCATGCGCAACACCACACAAGCACCAAATTCCATGTCATGTTTCTCGCCTTCAGTGATGTTCTATAAAGAAATTCAGTTGGAGAATCTTTGCCAGGTCTTTTTAGAAAAACACATGCTAATGAATTTACCCTCCTATTATCAACTTAATTACATTTTCTGAAAGAGATACTTGGGCAATTTCACGTATTACTCCTTTGCAGATGAATGCCAATGAAAATTGAACGGGAGTTGCCTCTCCATGAACGGTCCTTTCAGAAGTATATTTATTTAGCCTTTCTTAGTTGGCTGTGAAACATCTAGTTCTCTCCATCGCAGCTATGCTCAAGTGATTACGTTTTCAAGGCCAAGCAGTCATTGATTTCCATCGACATCAATATTCTATGAACCTCTCCCGGAAAGCACTTTAGTATGCACTAGTTGTATTTATTAGCTACTGTAAACCAAACTCCTCCCTTTGATCCACCAGATTATTTTTATTCTGTTATCATCCTGAATTGAAAAAGCAACTCATTTAACACCAGAATTAAATTTACACGTATTTTTGAGATGTGAAAATATACATATATAAACCTCTTTAATCATGAATTGCTCTTCTTTGATTGTCCTTTTGAAAGCAGTAGATGCTAAGATGGCCAGCCAGTGGTTTCAAATCACACTCAAATACCTTGCTGTTCTTTTTTGTAGGTGTGTGGATGTTTTTAATTAATAAAGTACATTTTAAACCACTGTGTGGCCTGTTAGCACTAGATTTAACGCTGACAAGCTGGTGTAGGCTTGTGTATGCAAAGTATGTGCTATATACAGCAAGCTTACAAAAAGTGGCTGTACATAGACAAAACGTCAGCTGGCATCCATAGGCCAGTTTGTCTTGTTTAACTGCGGAGTCTGAGATTCCCATTGCTGTGGTGCCAGTACTGGCTTAATCAGCCACTAGCGTGAATTCATAATTTGGGACTGAGCTGAGGGGGCATCTTCCCATCTAGGATACCATTAAGCAGTGGCAGCTCCTCCACTAGGTGGAGGAGCTCCGCCCCACGGCTTTTTACCAGTGGAAAAGGAAAAAATAAAATGATAATATTACGTTATCATTTTATTTTCGCTTTGTCATGCAGCTTTACGTGGAGTGAGTAAGGCAGGGTTTGGCTGTCGGCCTCTTGGGCCAGTCAAACAGTCATGCACACTTTGCATGTTCCCCACCAGGCTGCATTACACAGCCTGGTGAGGAACATGCATAGGCTCCCTGTCCCTGTCTGAGCACTTATCCACGGCACTCAGACCAATCACAATGCTGCATTGCAGCATTGTGATTGGCTCAGGGGAGCCTGTGTGTCATGCTTCAGAGGGCGAGGCGGCGTTCCGGCAGCAAGGCAATTCACATTTAAATTTATTTTTCAACCCGCCCCACCTGTGCTACTCGGTGGCAGCCATCTCTGCCAGTGAGCGTTGAAAATTATGATGCAATAAAAACTTCCTATTCCATGGCCTTAATTTAAAATTCTCTGTTGAACTAAAGATGTATACTTCACGGACACATAGAATATGGTTCTCAGGACTTACACCTGGAGTACCTCATAGACAATATTTGGGACCACCTGTTTGTGGGTGTTGATCACTGATATTGTGTCGTTAGATTCTGGTAATATGATTTGTAAACTCGTCTGTGAAAAGAAACTGCAAAGGAAAACGTTATTCATTTAAATGTGACTGTTAATATTAAGATGCTCGGATAGTCCTGGTGTGTTATGATAATTAGCTATTGTTACAACTATATTTTGCCGGATTTGTTTAATTCGAATATTTTTGTTTGGGAAAGGCAGCCACCATCTTAATGGCTGTGCTTAAGCTGGGACATTCTCCGTCCAGCTTTCCCCACACCTCTGTGCTATTGTGCCTCATAATGTGCTTATGTAGGATCTCTTCAGATGTCCATACTTTATCAGATTTTCTATAAAAGGTAACTTTGAGGGAGCTACAAGTATGCCTTTGCTCGGATGAAAGCTGAACCTAACACACACTTATTTTTCAAAGTCAAGTCGACACTGCATGCATAGCAATGACTTATTTTGAAGTGCTGATCTAAAAAAAAAGATAACAGCCTTGCCAACCCTGCTTCCACCCTTACAGGAAGTGGCTGACTATCAGATATGCTCTTCAAAAGAGCATTACCCGTCGAACTTGCACAGCATTCTTATTTTCTTTCCTAATGTTCCTGCGTCTGTGATGTAAATAGGCAATTTATGTCTAAAGCACGCACTTGATATGTCAAAAGCACGCACTCAATAAACTTACTTTAGCAAGAGCCTCTTCATATGTTTTATCTGTTACTAAATAAAATTGCAGTGTTGCCCCTCTTGTTTCTTGAGTGCTTGTGTGTCGCCTGACTACTGCATGTGGAGGCCGATAGTCTGTGTGAATTGAGATGTTACTCCTGTATGAACTTTTCCAAACCAAGCAAAGAAGCGTTCTATTTATCCTATGGCGCTCAACCAGATTCTGAGAAGTCTTGGACAGCAGTGAGCATAGAAACTGTTACCGAGTGTGCCACCTCCAGCAGCAGTACTGCACCCATTCTTTGCAATATCATTAAGCATGTGCAGGGAAGCAAAAGGCCCGCTGGTGACACTTGATGGCAGTCAACTGGATTTATAGTTAACTGTTTAAGGATTGCACTTAAATAGATCTATTGCACACTCAGAAATATTTTTTTTTAATATCCTGTACAAGGGACAGCTGTGGGGGCTGTTTTGCTGCAGACCTGGATCTCCAGATTTAAAGGCACGGCTTTGAACAACTACATTTATTCACATATACAAATCTCCTTTACATTAGTCATACCACACAAAAAGTCAAACTAGGATCATGCAATATAAAAGCAGAATACTATGTAAGCTGGAACATGCTCCCTTGGTGAACCACTTCTTATTTAAACAACACAGTACAGAAGACTCCCTTTGGGCGATTTGTGAAGAAACACTAGCCCCCCCCATGAGAGAGGGCAACATCACTAAAATGTTGATGTTTAAAGAATATTGTTATATCTACAGTTTCAAAGTTATGCAACAGGGTTGATGTATACCTTCAATTGGCATTCATTATTGGCTACTGTTTAATGCATGTTGGAATTGGTCAATTATGAGCCTCCTCTAAGAGCTTTTCTCGACTTAGATGTGTCCTACATCTAAGCCCCCATCCCCTTTTTAGGTCTCGCTGAGCCAATGCGCTTGCGCATTGTTCCGACGAGAATTATGTAGAGGCTACAGGAAAGCCTGCCAGAGGGCTTTGAAATGCGGATTATGGCCAGTGCATGTGCGCCGGGCGCGCGCTCACCATTTGCTCCCCAGCCCCCCCCCCCCCAATCAGACTTGAAAGGGAGCCGCTCGCACACCACCATTTGTCTGAGCCTCGGCATCAGACTTCAAAGGAAGCCACTCCCCCCCATCAGACTTCAAAGTAATGCGCTCCCGAACTTGCTGGCCTCGCTCTCGTGAGCCTTTATTTACTTGTCTACCCCCTTTGTTCTCTGCCCCACTTCCAAGTCACCCCCTCTCCCTGCGCTTCTATGTTTCTACCCTTCTGTCTCAGCAACCTCTCTTGAATCTACCGCACAGCAAAACTCGCAACAACCTCCATTTTTTGGTGGTGCTAAGCAGGCTTTTTTTTCCAAATGACATTATCCGAGCATTGTTCAGAGCATGGTGGGCAGCGTGAGCTGTGGTCTGCATTGAGTACCAAAGCTGGCAAATTTTGTGGCTTTTATTCGGTCCGGTACACTGATCACAACTGAGATGCAACTGTTTTTAACAGTTTTTTTTCTTTTTAATTGTGCGCTGCATTCCCTTGAGCATTGCCTTTTTTATTGCCCAGCAGGGTTGGGTACATCGACTGGACACAGGTTTTGGTGTCCGTGTCCGAACACATGGTAAAGAATGGTGGCAAATGAGTTTGATTATTTTTCAGTGGTTATGTTTCCCCCACCATTTTCATTCCTGTTTTTCAAACTGTCCATTGACCAATTCTTTGAGTCTGGCACTTATGTTAAGCCGTTGATTTTTCTTTTCCCACAATGATAAAATTGTGATATATATATATATTTTTTTGATGAAGTATGATTTTGAAGACAGTTCAAAGTTTTTGGATCCCCTTGGCCATCTTATTCTTTGAAAAATTCAAATGTGCTTAAAAGAAAAGTGAGTTTGCACATCACCATTTTAAACTTCACAGAAGTTCATCCTTATTTCTACCCTAGTTCTCTGGCTCCTTCCTATCCTTTTCGTTTAGTCTTATCTCATTTCTCTCTTTCCTCATCCCCTCCCCCCCGCCCATCTGTCACTTTGCCTTTTCTTCCTAACTTTCACCCCTCTTTCACTTTTCTCCCATTCCTCTCTCTGCTCCATTCCCTAAAATTATCTTTCCCATCTTGTCCTAGTTCCCTCTTTCTCCCACCGCTCTAGCTCACCTTTTCTCTTTCTATCTGTAATCTCCTGATTTCTGCACTCCCTTTCTTTCTCTCCACTTAATTTCCCCACTTCCTTCCTTTCGCCTTGATATCTGCTTATCTGCTTATTCCCTTTTCTTGTCCCTCCAATCTGTCCTTCTATTATTGTGTTCTTCCAGTCTTTTCTCCTTTCCTCTTATGTTCCATCTGCAGTTCCACTCACTGTCTCTTCCTTCAGTTTCTCTTCCCTCTCTCCAACTTTCCTCCTTCCTTTCTCTCCTTTGTATCTCTTCTCTATTAGCTTTCATCCTTGTTTCTCGCGCAGCTACAGTCTCTGGTGCTTTTGTAGCTCTGAGGTCGTTTTGATTGTGTTTTTGCAGCCGGGGAGGCAGCCACAACCCCCCCCCCCCCCCGAACTACTAGGGCTGGTGGTGTTTCCCTGCTGCTAGATGCAAGGTGCGTTCTAATTGGCTGACTGACTCGCCCAATCATACATTAGTGCGGCTCTCTGCTATTATCAATCATTCTGCCTCATACACCAGGCTTCTGTACCGGAAGAGTCTCAGACCCTATTTAGAAAGGATGGTTGGCCCTTTAAATGAACTGCAGGCAGTGCAGGCCCCCGGCACTGTTGGGCCCCGGTGCCACTGCACTGGCTGCACCACTCAGAGCAGCACCTTGTGTTATGTGCTTCATTGAAGTTGCCTGCATCTCTGTAAAGCAGCCCTGGATTGTGTTATAAAGACTCTACAAATATAAGCAGCAAGCTTAACTTGCTGAACCCATGTGGGTTAGCACAGTGGCAAGCATTATCTCGCTGAGCCATCTTGCCAGCTCTCCGTAGGTTTCCCGCCATATCGAGGAGACGCAGGGATATCCCCGTGCTCTCCGAAGGACACCCGGTGATCGATGGACAGCATCGCTTTAAATGAGACATCTCTCAAAGATGTTCACCAATCACACTCTAGTTCTGGTGCTCTCTGCTCGTCAGTGTCCATCCACATGGCTATTTGTAGGGCACAGCATACACTCTGTGTAGTTGGCATGCCTCAATAGCCCTAGTTCTGTCCCCTTGGCATCCCAGGTGTGGGACAGTGCTCTGTCCTGAAACCCCCCCCCCACCGCTGCTCTCATTGGCTGGCCCTTGGCAACTAACTATCAGCTGAGTTTACAGCCTCTTCTCACACTCTGGGAAGTGTCTGCTGTGAGAGGTCTCTCTTCTTGGACTGCGCCTCACTCTGCTGCACGCCTCACTCTGCTGCACGCCTCACTCTGCTGCACGCCTCACTCTGCTGCACGCCTCACTCTGCTGCACGCCTCACACTGCTGCACGCCTCACACTGCTGCACGCCACACTCTGCTGCACGCCACACACTGCTGCACGCCACACACTGCTGCACGCCACACACTGCTGCACGCCACACACTGCTGCACGCCACACACTGCACTGCTGCACGCCTCACACTGCTGCACGCCTCACACTGCTGCACGCCTCACACTGCTGCACGCCTCACACTGCTGCACGCCACACACTGCTGCATGCCACACACTGCTGCATGCCACACACTGCTGCATGCCACACACTGCTGCATGCCTCACACTGCTGCACGCCTCACACTGCTGCACGCTGCTGCATTACTTGCACTGCTGCATGCTGCACGACTCACACTGCTGCACGCCACACACTGCTGCACGCCACACACTGCTGCACGCCACACACTGCTGCACGCCACACACTGCTGCACGCCCCACACTGCTGCACGCCCCACACTGTTGCACGCCCCACACTGTTGCACGCCACACACTGTTGCACGCCACACACTGTTGCACGCCACACACTGCTGCACGCCACATACTGCTGCATGCCTCCCACTGCTGCACGCTGCACACTGCTGCATTACTCGCACTACTGCATGCTGCACGCCACACACTGCTGCACGCCACACACTGCTGCACTCCACACACTGCTGCACTCCACACACTGCTGCACGCCACACACTGCTGCACGCCACACACTGCTGCACGCCACACACTGCTGCACGCCACACACTGCTGCACGCCACACACTGCTGCACGCCACACACTGCTGCACGCCTCACACTGCTGCACTCCTCACACTGCTGCACGCCACACACTGCTGCACGCCTCACACTGCTGCACGCCTCACACTGCTGCACGCCTCACACTGCTGCACGCCTCACACTGCTGCACGCCTCACACTGCTGCACGCCACACACTGCTGCACGCCACACACTGCTGCACGCCACACACTGCTGCACGCCACACACTGCTGCACGCCACACACTGCTGCACGCCACACACTGCTGCACGCCACACAACACCACCACATCACTCAGGGACACCACCACCACATCACTCTAGGACACCACCACATCACTCTAGGACACCACCACATCACTCTAGGACACCACCACATCACTCTAGGACACCACCACATCACTCTAGGACACCACCACATCACTCAGGGGCACCACCACATCACTCAGGGGCACCACCACATCACTCAGGGGCACCACCACATCACTCAGGGGCACCACCACATCACTCAGGGGCACCACCACATCACTCAGGGGCACCACCACATCACTCAGGGGCACCACCACATCACTCAGGGGCACCACCACATCACTCAGGGGCACCACCACATCACTCTGGGACACCACCACATCACTCTGGGACACCACCACATCACTCTGGGACACCACCACATCACTCTGGGACACCACCACACCACGCTGGGACTCCACCACACCACGCTGGGACTCCACCACACCACGCTGGGACTCCACCACACCACGCTGGGACTCCACCACACCACGCTGGGACACCACCACACCACGCTGGGACACCACCACACCACGCTGGGACACCACCACACCACTCTGGGACACCACCACATCACTCTGGGACACCACCACATCACTCTGGGACACCACCACATCACTCTGGGACACCACCACATCACTCTGGGACACCACCACATCACTCTGGGACACCACCACATCACTCTGGGACACCACCACATCACTCTGGGACACCACCACATCACTCTGGGACACCACCACATCACTCTGGGACACCACCACATCACTCTGGGACACCACCACATCACTCTGGGACACCACCACATCACTCTGGGACACCACCACATCACTCTGGACACCACCACATCACTCTGGACACCACCACATCACTCTGGACACCACCACATCACTCTGGAACACCACCACATCACTCTGGGACACCACCACATCACTCTGGGACACCACCACATCACTCTGGGACACCACCACATCACTCTGGGACACCACCACATCACTCTGGGACACCACCACATCACTCTGGGACACCACCACATCACTCTGGGACACCACCACATCACGTTGGGACACCACCACATCACTCTAATACACCACCACATCACTCTAATACACCACCACATCACTCAGCCCAACCACATCACTCAGCACCACAACAGCACTGTCCTTGCTTGCTACCAACAAGCATTGCCATAGCCAATAGGACTCGCATTAGGAAAGTGTAAGCTATTGGCTTTGTGAATAACAATGCTATTAATTTATATATTTTCAAAGCCAACACATATTTAAAAAAAATGTAATTTACAATACCAATAGCTCACACTTTCCTAATGCGAGACCTATTGCATTGCAACTGCTTGTTTTAAATTATTGCCTCTCATTCAGTGCATTAGATGGCGAGAGCCTCACAACCTAATTTGAATCCCCAATACATTGAAATTCTCACAATCACTTTCTCAGTTTAGCCTAGCCTCGCATCATGAGAGAAGTACAGCTGTGAATGAACATTTTATATCAGAATCTTTGCCCACTTTGAAACTTTAAAATACCTCACCATTTTCGGAATGTACTTAGGACTAATTCCTTATGTGCACCACTTGATGTTGACCCTATTATGTATTTATCTATTACATTAATGGACATCAGACATGGACCAACCAGTATGCTGGAATAATTTTAAATAGACGAGTCACACAACTTGTTGTATGATAAATCATTGCAGGATGTAATGTTCACATACTTGAATCTACTACCATGTTTAACAAACATGCAGTAAGGTTAACTTAGATCTTTTGGCCGTTCATTGTGAAATATTGTATGACTATACCTATCTCATTATTCACTGATGATTTAACTTAACGTGCATTTTGTTAAGTTGACCTTTTTTCCAAACTATGTAATAAAATGCTTATCATAGACATTTATGGGTGTAATATCCATTATGTGTATCTAATTGTAAATCCTTTTCCACACTGAATCTTTTTGTCTACACTGTACCACAGTGAGGGAGCCCATAGCAATTCTATTGTCTCGATGTACACTGTCTTTCTACTAATTCTTCTTTTTCCCCCATTGTTTCGAATTCATATTCCAATTTTCAAAGTAGCTTAAATCATCTTCTATATGGTTTACTTTTTACTTCTGAATTTTCATCTTTTAAAAACTAGTATTTTGTTGCCACCTGTTAGCTCATTTGCTGCATGCCAATGCCTCCCTCAATTCGATGCATATATTTTACTAGTCAAATGCTACATGTGGCATGCTTTATTCAAGCCCTTGTCAATTAATGCCCTTGTCAATTAATGCCCTTGCTCATCAAGCTCATGGTGAGTCATAAGATCCCCGTTTTATCGCCTACAGATTTTTTTGAACCTGTGGCGACATTGAACCCTATAGATTTGGTCCCTCGTATGTGATGTTAGACACTTTTGAGACCCAGCCTAGAGGTGATGCGAACCATTTTTAGGCAATGTGATTTTAAACAATGCAAACATATAATTTACTGATAATTGACAATCTATATGTATAAATGTTATGTAAAATGTATCATTATTTGAAGCTGCCACTGTTCAGTCATATGTATTTCTCGAGGAAAGGGATAGGATGATGAGAAATAATCAATTTATGGCGTTAAGGAATTAAAGAGGACATATCAAAACATAATTATTGAATGGAAAAAGTTTGTATGCACACATGCCACCTTTTTGCGTCACCACTGAGACATAGCTACTTTTTAACTTCAGATAGTATTTACATTTATTTCAAAACACCCCACCCACAACATTAGTGTTTTTACATTGTGCATGTTAATTAAGATTGCGATGTATACCTACCAACCACAACTCCTATAAAATATTTTTTTAAAGAAAACTGTAAGTTACTTGCACTCTTCCAGAAAGACTTTTAATTACAATGTATTAGATTGTACAATTGTTTTAATATCTTAGGCGGGGCTTTAAATGGGATGAAAAAAACTGGGGTGGGGGTCTCTTAAAGGGGCATGGCTGATGTAATTAAAGGTGTGGTTTAAAAACATGTAAGCTAAAAATCTGTGATTAGCATTGGGTGCTCCTCGACTGGTATTCTGCTGCTTTTGTTATTGCATCCCGATATATAACACAAGTAACATTGCACCTACAGCAAGCCAGGACTATTGTTGCATAATATAAATAAATAAATTGTTGTATATAAAATTGAAAATGCTTCCATTCCGAAATGATAAGACTGAAATAACTATAACGCGTCTCTATGAAGTTGCAGTGAAGGGTGGCACTGCTGCAGAGTTTAGGGCCATCTGAGCACCTGCTTTTTCGAACTGCCGGTGCTGAGGACCGGCAGGACCCGGCCCACTTAAGGCTCCGCTCTTATTTGAAATATCTTCAACATTAATGGCACTGACTGAGGAGTTTGCATGTTTATTGTCTCATGTGTGAACCGGTTGCTGATAAAAACCATCAGTTTCGGCTTTTCCTATTGTGTTCTGATATCAGTGAAGTAGGAGGATTGCTAATTGCTTTCGGAGATAGGCACTGCCGTTTTTCTTTTTACGAAAAGATGTATGTAATTAAGTAAAATACATCTTTAACAAGAATGCCCGTCTTAAAAAAAATCTATTAGATTTTACTGCACTATATTGATTGCAGTGTCCGGTAGACAGTAGAGAAGCAGAAGCTTTGTTGTGCTCCCAGCAAAAGTAGAATGCTGATTATGAAGACAGATGGTGACTAAAATATGCGGAGTAGGATGGCGCTAGTATTCTTCTGAAAATGAATACAATATTTTGTGTTGTTTTGTAGACGCCTTGTATTTATTCGCCCAAAGTTCAGAGAATCAGTCGAAAGTGGTGTTAAGCCATTGACTATATCCCACAATTATTTCAGATTGACAACCCCACTTTTTGTTTGACTTCAGTAATTGCTTCTGTTTTTATTTTTTCAAATTTTATTTACCTCAACTTTCTGATAAAAGACAAAACTGTCTGTTTTCATAGTTAGCTGAACTGGTATTACTCTTGTACTATTGTACACAATAAGATAGTGCAGCATAATGTTTTACTTTGATGTCGAAAATAAAACAACCAATGTATTTTAGGTGGTAAAAAGGTACTGATACTTATGTAATTTGCATGTTTTACTTTTTCATTCTTCTAAAGGTTGAAAACTGGTGTCCTCGCCTGCCATGGAGAACAAGAACATTAAAAGAGGAGACGGATCAAAAGAACCTGGTATGGGAAAAGTATTTCTAGTTTCTTTTGCAGGAAGTGTACATAATTGCAGAAATTTGGCTCAATCCAACCTTGGAAGGAGGAGCATCTTGGGTCAATGTTCTGATTGATTGCTTCTGAAGAAAATTCTATAGATGTTTTATAATATAAAATAATCCTGTACCCGCATCGCAGACCGATTTTCTGCCTTTTTTGGTAGTCCTTGATGAGACTAACCTCCTCATTTGCAACCAATTCTGATGCATTCTCTCATGCATCTTATTCAGTAGTGACATATATTTGAGATGTCATCAGTGATGTAGTTGAGCATGTCCTTAGCTTTGAAATGAGTGATGTAATATGTGAGGTAAAAGCTTGTGCATGCATGGACACAAGTTGTATTTAGCTCAGTAAACTGGAACTTGTAAGTGTCATTGTTTTTTTTTCTAAAAACTTAAAATGTTAACCAAAATAGCCTTATATAATGTATTCATGCACGAAAAACGTAAGAAAATGTAAGTTAGCACTCACAACATTGCTTTCTTTTCCATTAACATCATAAGTTTTCCAAAACAAACATTTAGAATGGAGTACTTTTGATTTAAACTTCTAATTATAGCCTATCCACGTGTTCGTATATTCCTTTGATTAAAACATCGCCTAAGTAACCTACTTTCAGGTATTAAAAAAAGACAAATGCAGACCAAGTGAATAAAAGTTTGCATTGATTTTTTTTTACAGAGTCTGCACATTTTTCTTCTTTCTGCTAATTTGTTCTCAATTTCATGATCAAGAGAGGGCAGACTGCCGAGGGGATATAGTAATAGTTTATGCTTTATGAAGTTCGAAAAACCTGTCGAGAAATATGTTTGAACATGCACAGTTGCATAACTATTGATTACCATCCAGGCAAGTGAGCGTTTTTTCAATAACTAAGTCCTCACAGCGTGATAATATTCTCATATTTTTATTAAGCAATTTTTTAAAACTTGGTAAAGTGGCTGGTGCATTCTATAAGCTTGCCGCTTGGAGATTGGTCAAAGCTGCTTCCATATATTGATGTGTGGAAAGATTTATATTGCTGCTGGTTAGTTCGATCAATAGCACTTTGTTCAGGCACTGGTATTTTATTGACCTAGGTTAGAAATCGCATTTAAGGAACGCTCTTTGCTGTGCAATTTCTTGATTTACAATTCCAAACTCCAAGCGAACATGTGCATGTTCCATTGCTTTTGGTAATATTTTGTAACAACGTGTCACAATTTTATCCAACGTGTGTGCATCACGCCCTCAAGGTACTTCACTGTCATAACTGATTTGGGGAATTATTTTTTCATCCATGACTTTCAACGTCGTAGTTAATATGGAGCCTTTCAGCAGTTGTAAAGACAAAAAAAAGCTTAAGTTAAAGCACATGCCTGTGCCCTCAACTGCTGGAGATGAGACAGAAATGATCCTCAAGCATCTATGGTCGCACTCCATTAGTTGTATTCTGAAACTTTATCTGCAACTTATTTTGCAGAAACTAAGCACAGTTTAAAGAAAATATATCTTTCTATCGATTATCTTTGTTTTATTTTTACGTAAAAAGATCTCCAGATTGTAGATACTTGTGTACACACCTAGTTGGGTAAAAAGTAATTGTAGTTCAATTTGAGCTTTATAAACTAGGACCACATCTTCGGCACACAGTGGATGAGATATCAATTTGCTGCCCAACATTGCTGGGTGTGAATCTGTTTGATCCGCTGCAATTGTAAGATATGTGTAAATTAAATAGAAGTCGGACAAGCACACAGCCTTACTTAAGCCCTGTAGATGTTTTTATTTTATGCAGTATAAATTTCCCATCTCCTATTTTCACTCTGATCGAGATATTACAATATAAAAGTTGCATCGCTTGAAGTCGATCTTCAGGGATACCCCAGTTGACCAACCTGAGCCATAGTCTGTCTTGGGGCACACTATCAAAATCTGATTTAAAAATCTAAAAATGTTAAACACAGAAAGCTTTTCATCACTAGTACTTTGTCAGGGAATAACGAGAGGGATAGCAGGTTAATAACCGTCCCTGCAGCCTGAGCAAATTCTGTTTGCTCCAGAGGAGTGAGCTCAGCTGAACTAGCCCACTCATGTAGATCTTTTAGCTGAAGGGATGCAGAATGCTTGGCATCATTATCTAAGAAGGTGATTAAATGGTAATTCTCAGGAGCAGGTTTATCACCCTCTTCATAAATTGGATGTACCATAGCTCCCACCCATGAGTCTGGTATCATCTCATTTGGCAATTAAAAAGTATACAATTGTGCAAGGTTTTCTGACCAGAACTCAATTTCTTTCTTGTATAATCCTTGGGGGAGGCCATTAGATCCAGGAGTGCTGTCTTTGTGACTTTTTTTGTAGGTTATTGGGTATTTGCTGGGCCATCATGGACACTGATTTTTCTGTTTGGGATCCTCCGAATTATATAATACAATTTTTCTCTCTTCACTGTTTGAATATTAACTAAATTTTTCATCACTATTTAAGCCTCCTTCTTTAGTTTTATGTATGGAGTACTTTGCGCTGAGAAACAAAGCCTAGGTGGATTTTGAGATACTAGCGTTATTTGCTATTAGTCCACCTTTCTCTGCTTGATTGACCGTCCCCCAGAATGTAATAGAATTTCTGTCTCTACTTGCATAAAGAAGCATAGACTCATAGGTTTCTTCCTGCTGCTTGTTTGCCAACCAAATTCTTTCCTTAGGGGGTTTCCCGCTTCTCTCACTTTGGTTATGTTCTGTGTTATGTTATGTTATAACATCTTGTATAGCGCACGAATCACCGGGGGGCATCTCAGCGCTTTTTCTCAGTCACAACCGAAGGGGACAAAATGCAGGACGACAACGTTAGTACAGGTGCGCTTTCAGATGTTTCCTAAAGGCATGGTAGGAGGGAATGCCTCGAAGGGTAACGGGGAGACCAT
This sequence comes from Lissotriton helveticus, assembly GCF_964261635.1. NCBI lineage: Eukaryota > Metazoa > Chordata > Amphibia > Caudata > Salamandridae > Lissotriton > Lissotriton helveticus. Next base: position 1,378,327,398 of record NC_136061.1, read on the forward strand.
TCCAATACTTAGGGACCAGGTCAGGTAGGAAAAGGCCCTGCCCCCAGACCTACTGCGTTTGATGCGTGAAATGTGAAGCAGTTGCAGCGTGCTAGACCTCAGTGGGCGGTTAGGAATATGTTTTATCAATTTCTTTTGAAGATATGCTGGGCCAAGACCCTGGAGAGCAGTAAAAGTCAGGCAACACACTTTGAAAAAAGGTCTTTGTTTGACTGGAAGCCAGTGCAAAGTTTTCAGCAATGGCAATGATGGGGTGCCTGCTGGCTGATTCAGGACCAGCCTAGCGGCCGTATTCTGAATAACCTGCAGTTTCTTCAGGTAAGTTGCTCCGACCTCGGCTAGCAAGGCATTGCCATAGTCTAGCCAGCTAATAATCGTTGCCTGGGTCAGCGTTCTTCGATGTATCATGGTAATAAAAGGAACAATCTTTCGTTTCAGGCTTAACCTATAATAAGTTAACCCCAGCTATTGAGGAAATGTGGTCCTGCATTGAAAGGGTGTGGTTCAGCTTAATGCCCAGATTGTTCACGCTCTGTGATGGCAAAGGGGCAGACCCAAGTTGCGCCGGCCACCAATCCGGAGACCAGGACTCCTCTGCCTTTCCCAGCAGCATGACTTCAGTCTTGCTCGGGTTCAATTGGAGGCAGTTGTTGGCCATCCAAATTGAGATCTCCAACATCCCTCTGCGAAAACGGAGTCTGTCAGCTTCCCTATCTGGCCCACAGTTGAACACCAACTGGGTGTCGTCGGCGTATGACACCGTTTCGAACCCCAGGGCTTCCACCACCCTAGCCAATGGCTCCATATAGATATTAAAGAGGGTGGGGCTAAGGCAGGAGCCCTGGGTAACACCATTGGTCAACAGAGTTTTTTTGGACTGATATAAGCCCATGGTAACCGTTTGATGTCTGTCCAGCAGGAAACTTTGCAGTCACTTAAGGGCTGAACCCTGTATGCCTGCGGAGCTCAACCTCTCCGTGAGCTTAGCATGGGAGATGGTATCAAAAGCTGCGGAGAGGTCGAGCAGCACCAGAATTGCCGAGCCACCTGCATCTATGGTCAGCCTTAGGGAGTCCGTTACCACCAACAGGGCAGTCTCGGTGCTAAAGCCCCGCCGTAACCCAGATTGTGAAGGGTCCAAGATGTTGTTTGTTTCTAGGTACCTGTTTAGTTGCTGGTTTATGAAACTCTCCAGCATTTTTCCTAGTAGAGGGAACAGGGAGATGGGGCGATAGTTACCCAAGTCCTGGGGGTTGGCAGTGGGCTTCTTAAGTATAGGACGGACAAAAGCTTCCTTCCAAGGTGCTGGAACCACACCTTCCAGGATCGAAAGATTAAAAATCCTTTGAATGGAGGGGGCCAGAGTGTTAGAGAGAAGTGACATAACCTTAGGGGGACAGGGGTCTGTCGGGGACCCTGATTTCGCAGCCTCCAAAGCTCTTTGTGTCTCCATAAGGGAGATCGGCGAAAAATATTCCAATGAGCAATCTGTCTGCGCAATATTGCCTCCTAAGCTACAGTCCGGTAATGGGTGAACCTGTTCCGGGGTTGGAAAATTGGCATAAATTCTTTCAATTTTCTGTTGAAGAAAGTCAGCCAATGAGTCACATAACTCTTGTGATTCAGTGGGAGGAAGTTTACAGGCGGCTGGAGCGGTGAAGTCCTTTACAATGTCGAATAGGGCTTTGGAAGAACTGTCTGCCCTTTCAATTTGACTCACAATATACTGACATCTAGCTGCCTTTAGATTGTGATGATATACCGCCTGTGCGGATTTAAATAGCGCCTTCGACTGCGAGGACTTATTCCGTTGCCAAATTCTTTCCAGCTTTTTACAAGATGATTTTTCCTGTTTCCGTTCGATCGAGTACCATTGGGCCGAACGACGACTTCGTATGGGTCTGGCCTGTCTATTTGCAGGTATGATTGTATCCAGAACATGTACCAGGCCGTCCCCAAATCCCTTCAGGGCCCTTGATACATCTTGGTTTGCAGATGGCAGATTCAAAGTGCTGTTGCAGGATTAAAGAACATTTTTAATGTCCCTGAGACTTCAAAACAGGAGGCAAGCTATCAACCCTTGGAGTCACTCTGGGTTCAAGTGAGATTGGCCAGTCCTTATCCTCATCAGGGCAGAGAATTGCAGGCAGCAGGGCAGCACAGCAGAAAATCAGTTCTTCCAGAGCAGCAGTCAATCAGAGTGGCAATCCATGTAGCACATAAATCTTTACTCCTGGCAGAGTTCTTCACAGGTCCAGTAGTGTACTCAAAGCCCCAGGACTTATACCCAGTTGTGCCTTTGAAGTGGGGGTAACTTCAAACCAGGCCCTTGAAGTGCACAGGTACTTCTTTCTTCCCAGTCCTGTCTCCAGACTATCAGTGAGGGGACACTGCCTATTCAGGTGTAAGTGTCAGCTCCCCCTCTCTCTTGCTGTCCAGGAAGAACTATCCGAATGCAGATGAATGCATATGAGTCCTCTGTCACAGCCACCCTTCCTTTTTTTGTGGCTGTCTAGAGGGAATGCATTAAGTGTAGCTGTCACCCACTCCAGACGGGTATTGGGGACAGGCTGCAGCCACAAAGAGCAGTAAAAGCAGAGCAATGCCCACTTTCTAAAAGTGGCATTTCAAAAATAGTGATGTTAAATCCAGCTTTACCATTAAAGAGGATTTATCCTTGCCATTCCAAAGATATGAAACATGAAGCTGCTGCTCTTTTCTGGTCAGGCATTACAGATCAAAGGTGTATTAAGGATTTCCCAATGCTAGCCTATAAGAGAAGTAGCACCCTGCCCTTAGGGCTACCTAGGGCCTACCTTAGGGTCGACTTATGTGTAATAAAAAGGGGGTTTAAGGCTTGCAAGTGGTTTCAAATGCCAAGTCGAAGTGACAGTGAACTGTGCACAGGAAACGTCCTTTGGTAGCGAAGCCGGAATCGCGATGTGCCTTCACAGCGCCGGCAACAGAACGAATGCGTCTTTAGCATGCATTCGTTATGCACAGAAGTTGTTACAATAACTTGATTTAGGCGGGGTGCAGTGGTGGAGTGGTGTTGAAATTAAAGTCCACCACCTTCGCAACTGTTGCGCAGACTAGAGTTGTAATAGTAAATTAAACTATTCCAATATTCAGCGCCCCCTTAAGACAAGTCGTTAAAACAACTTGTGTGCAGAACAAGTACGTGCTAAAGACATCTTCTCAAAGGATGAAGTTTCTAAGGCAGCCGTGAAAAAAGCATGCGGAATTCTGTCATACGTTCCTTCTCACACAGGCCCTGCAATGGAAGGCCTGAGACCAGTCTGAAAGGCTACTTGTGTGGTGGCACAATCAGTGCTGCAAACACTCTAGTAGCATTTAGGTTATAGGTCCTGGTCCCTTTCCAAGGGAGATGCAAGTAAACTATATATGCCAATTGTGTATACACCAATTATACCATGCTTAGGGGAGCAGCAAGTGCACTTAAGCACTGGTCAGCAGTGGTAATATGCTGAGAGTCCTAAGACCAACAAAAGATACAGCAAAAATAGGAGGCAAACAGGCAAAACGTTAGGGGGGAAGCCTACACTAAGGATTACAGTAGGCCTAACTGTAAACTCCTTCAAGTTATCAACCTCCTTTTCTGCCAGCACAGGTTTCCTAATGCATTACGCAGTATAGAATAAGTGTGGGGCGACGTTAAACTCAACCCCTTTTCATGTGAATTTATGAAATTATTTAGCACATGAGCGTAAGCTTCGTTATTACATTTTGTAATTTTAATTCTCCAGTTCTTAAACACGCCTTTTTTCTGAAACAAAAAAAAACAGCACAGAAACTTCAGGGGAAAACCATGTTACCAATATTGGCCTCGATTACTGATTACCATTGAGTTAGGTAAAAATAAACATCTGTTATTCAGTGCCAAGAGGCTCCGACGGGGTAAACGAGCGCTTTACAAATAGACGTATGTTATCTCATGGAACTGCTGAATACCAAGAATTCAATAGAAAAAATTTCAGCCGAAGTACGATGGTCTAGGGTACCTACGCTTTGTAGTAGCCTTATTATATTACTTCGATTGAGAGAGTTATGTGTCCCTCTAGATCTGATAAATCTAGACTCTGGTATAAGCAGCAGTTTATTTAAAGCCGGCTCTTGAAGTATATTGCAGCGCTTACTATTCCTGTGTAACATTTCATCTTCTGGAACGCTGACACTGCCTTTTTGATATGACTTTGCAGGGGTTGGGCAGAATTTCCAGGGCACATTACATCATAGCCATAATCACATGAAGATGATTGAGTTTATACCCATAGTTCAAATGACTCCTTTCCTTATTGACCTCCTCATCGGGGACCTGATTGTGACTCGGTTCTCTTGGAATTTCCTTTATACCTTCACCTGCACTTTCCCATCATCTAACTGAGGAGCGATTTGGTTAGGCTGCTTATTGCAGATTAGCTGTGTAGTAACCTGTTTGGTTGTGGCTTCAAGGTCTGACCTGATGTGCAGCTGCAGTGCCTCTACCCATGGCTCAACAGATTGCAGAGGTGATTTTTTCATACTTGCAGTATTGGCCTGGCATCTGCTATTCTTTTTTTATATTGAGTATATTTTCCCTGTATTTACTGGTGTCGGAACGCTTAAATAATCTGGAATGTTTTCTTTTTTGCTTCTTTCTTTTTTAAGTCTCTTTTGTCTCTCTTGTTAGAGGCTTCACATTACTATCTCAGTGTGTGGGATGGATGACGCCTTACTAGCCGAGGAGGTCTTCTGGTGCAATATCACAGTTAGTATTACTATATCGACTTTGTGTTGTAGTTGATGACTCAAAGGTCAGGGAAATTTCTTGCTCTTTATTGTGCCATTCTACGGGTATACTTGAGGTCAAATGCTCATTTAGTGGCTCTCAAGTCTGATAATCAGATGACATTTTGTGGGTCTGAAACTTATCCTGGTTTATATTATGCAAACCCTCCACACTGCAAATGGTATGCTGCTTATTGAGTTGCCCTTCATCTTGATAGTGTGATAAGGTACCAAACTCTCCATTGACCAGTGCCTTGTTGGCAATTGCCTTTGGATGACTGCCTTCATCTCCATTTCCAGGTAAAACCTGACTTGATAATTTCAAATGAACCATACTTTCTTCCACTTCCAAACTGCTGACTTCCTTTATATATTAGTTCTGTTGATGGTTTTAGCCCCTTGCTAGGAGTATTCTGGGAGTTGCTACTTACTGGAGGGAAACTGTTTCTTAGCTCTATAACTAGGGCATTCATAACGCCTGGCAAAGATGTCAATTTTATCCTAAACTGGGAAGTGGAGACATTTCAGATCTATTATTGCAGCCTCGGCTTGTGCCCGTATAATAAGATTATTGAGGATTGCAAATTTTTCATCTATTCTGGAAACAACAAGACCAGGTATTCAGCAGCTCCATTTTATTGATCAGAATGGCAGGATAGTGCCTCCACCATGGCTTGAAAAGAGGCCAATAAAGCTGAATATCTCTGGACGGTGATGGATCAAGCCCTGATCTTTGGACTGGGTAGGAGTGGTCTGCTTAATTCAGGCACTCTGTTCATCACCACTCCCTTTTCTGAATTATCTCTCTGGACTGGTCTGCTTCTGAATTGGTTGTCATATTCTTTGACTCTAATGGGTACATTTTGTGCCAGAGTCCTCACAATGGACTACCTCACATTCTTTTAACTGATTGATTTCAGAGTTTTTCACTTGTCTGCTTGTTACTCAACAACGGTGCATTATCTTTCACTGCTGGGAATGTTGGTCATCATCTTCTGATGACCCAGTTATATCAATCATGATACTTGCTCCAGATTTTCCATCGCAGTGCTTGATGTGAGAATATATTTCCTTCTTGGGGCGCTTTTTATACTCACAGGGTAGAATCATGAGGTGTGGAGATGTAACATTGTGTTTGTTCCTCTGTGTCTACTTTTTCCAAATTTGCTGTAGTGAAATATTTGTTTAAAAAAATATTAAATATAGACGGTAAATTAGATGCTACTGGTTCTTTCTGAGTCTTTGCTAATTTATTATAAGTTTTGTTGTCCTGTCGGACCTTCTTTTCCTTATGGATGGTGAGGCCTTGATCTCACTGATCTCATTTTATATTGACAATAGGGCCAAGCTGCAATGAATCGAGGAGCTCCTGGCCTCATTCACTGAAATTCAACCCCTTTAGTTCTTCTGTACATATTGTGAGGAATAAACTAGAAGGGGTCTAAGAGTCAGAAGCCGAGGGCTGGAAAACAAGGGAGGCAAAAGGAGGTAGAGAGCTGTAGGAGCTATAACCTCAATACTCCATGTTTGGAACAGCTGCAAGCGGACTTGCCCTAGCTGCAAGCCACACCAAGACCTAGCCCAGCCTCCGCGGTACTGTGGAAACCTCTGCCTCCTCCAATGTCTATTAATGGGAAAAGGGCAGCCATACCTCCCTGCGGCTGAAGTTCAACTCCCTGCCACTTCCCTCCGCCGACCTCTGTTATGACCAATAGGCTCCAAGTATCTCCAGTCTGCTTCACAACTCCTTGTGGGCCACCAGGATCTTGCCTCAGCTGCACTAGACTTGTAGAACTTGCAGAGTGCCTTGCAAAGTGCTGCACTCAACCTCTGATCTGGTAAGACACACACCTTCCGGCAGTTTGGCTGTTATTCTACGCCTAACCATAACTTCACTTTAATCTTTGGTTTTTGCAGTTAATGTCTACGTTTTTTGTAATGTACGGTAATATTGTATTACTAGACCTAACTTAAACGTAATTTTAACCTTTGGGTTTTTTTCTGTGAATTTCGAGGCTCTTTTTGTAAGCGCAACGTAAGGTCTTAATACAAGCGATAAGTCACAGTTACCAAGAACCAAATTCCTTATTGGCATGTGGAATGTGGTACGAAGAACACATCATCACAGCTTGCGTCTGAGTAAAGTTCTACAGTTGTTCCAAGTTTGGTGTAAAGCTGTTCAGTGGGTTTGCTGTAACTGAGAGTAAGTAACATTTGCTATAGGATCTAAAATGGGAAAACATCTCACTTGACACTCCCTTAACTTTTGCGTGGGAGGAGTTTGTCTTGAGTGAAGTGAATAGATGAATCAAAGATGAGCCATGCACAGTAGCATGGAAAGATGTTTCATTTTTAAAAGAAATGGTTGATATTATCGCCAGTGACTACATAAGGAAAACTGACAGGGAGAGCATTCTATGGAAAATACTTCTGGGGTGCCTTCAAAATGGTGGTGAACTTGTGAGGCGATTCTTGGAGAGGTTGGTTAGAGAGAAGTGTAGGTTGGAAAGTGGAAGGAAGGCAATAACGGTGGCCCTTTTGAGGACATTATGTGTAAGGCAAGATCCACATCTACCTGGGAGAGTTTTTGGTGCCCTGAGGCTGTTGAGATGAAGGAGTTGAATAACTGTGAAGCTATGAGAGGTGGGGATGTAGGGCAGGAAGGCAGTGGCATGAAAATTAGACCAGAAGGGCAAGAGGATGCAAGTACCCTTGGGGACGTTTGGCAGGATAAAGGTTTGTCGGGTGTTGGTGTATAGAGACTATGTAAAATTGAGGAGTAGAGAGCAAGGGATTATTTTCAGGCACGAATACAGAAGGGTGATGGGCACAGCAATTAAATGCCATCGGCTAGGTTTAGATAATGGAAATGCGTCCATGGTGAGGCACTGGGCAGAGGGCATGCAGTGTGGCCAGTTGTTACCCCACTATTGGAACGAGCCCTCAAACTTGACTACACTTTGTAGCAAAACCGTAAAATCATCTTTTTGGAATCATATTAATTGTAAACTTTTACAAGATTCCAAATTGTGCTCTTTATCTTCTGCTTTTCTTTTATTTAAAGATACTGCCTCATTCGAACCTCTACTGGATGAGATATGCCCACAAATTGCAAAATCATTGTACCTCAAATTTAGGTACGGGGTACTGCAAACGAATGGAAATACATCGAAATGGGATCATAATAGAACCATTAAGGATTATGATAAGAGCGCCTGTTTGTCTTTTGCCGTGACCGGGACTGAGCTGCTGTTTAACCGGGACTGAGCTGCTGTTGTTTTAACCCCTACCTCTCGCGGAACCCGCTCCGCGGGTCCCGCTTCGTGGGTGGCTCCTCTGCAACGAAGATCAATTTGCCCTGTAATCCACAGGAGGGGGTGTGCCTTTGCAGGTGGGGCTGCGAGCGTGTGCGAGCGCAGGAACTACTGTTCCCAGGAGCGCCCGCACGGCCTGATCACCAACACCTGGCCCGCTCTCCCCGCCTGCTCTCTCTCACCCTTGTGTCTTAAAAGGCACTTGTGCTTGGATGGCCGGTGGAGCGCCTGTTTGTCTTTTGCCGTGACCGGGACTGAGCTGCTGTTTAACCGGGACTGAGCTGCTGTTGTTTTAACCCCTACCTCTCCCGGAACCCGCTCCGCGGGTCCCGCTTCTTGGGTGGCTCCTCTGCAACGAAGATCAATTTGCCCTGTAATCCACAGGAGGGGGTGTGCCTTTGCAGGTGGGACTGCGAGCGTGTGCGAGCGCAGGAACTACTGTTCCCAGGAGCGCCCGCACGGCCTGATCACCAACACCTGGCCCGCTCTCCCCGCCTGCTCTCTCTCACCCTTGTGTCTTAAAAGGCACTTGTGCTTGGATGGCCGGTGGAGCGCCTGTTTGTCTTTTGCCGTGACCGGGACTGAGCTGCTGTTTAACCGGGACTGAGCTGCTGTTGTTTTAACCCCTACCTCTCGCGGAACCCGCTCCGCGGGTCCCGCTTCGTGGGTGGCTCCTCTGCAACGAAGATCAATTTGCCCTGTAATCCACAGGAGGGGGTGTGCCTTTGCAGGTGGGGCTGCGAGCGTGTGCGAGCGCAGGAACTACTGTTCCCAGGAGCGCCCGCACGGCCTGATCACCAACACCTGGCCCGCTCTCCCCGCCTGCTCTCTCTCACCCTTGTGTCTTAAAAGGCACTTGTGCTTGGATGGCCGGTGGAGCGCCTGTTTGTCTTTTGCCGTGACCGGGACTGAGCTGCTGTTTAACCGGGACTGAGCTGCTGTTGTTTTAACCCCTACCTCTCGCGGAACCCGCTCCGCGGGTCCCGCTTCGTGGGTGGCTCCTCTGCAACGAAGATCAATTTGCCCTGTAATCCACAGGAGGGGGTGTGTGTGCCTTTGCAGGTGGGGCTGCGAGCGTGTGCGAGCGCAGGAACTACTGTTCCCAGGAGCGCCCGCACGGCCTGATCACCAACACCTGGCCCGCTCTCCCCGCCTGCTTTCTCTTGGCACACCTACGCCACATTATAACAGTCTATCGAGCCCCGCTGCGCGGGAGCGCGCGGGAGGGCGCCGGGAGAAGCCCGGGACAAGGGCGGGACCGTCTGTGGCCGTCCGGGGCCGGAGGAGGCCGGGCTGGGCCACAGTATTGTCATTTGTATTTTAATATTGTATGTTATCTTAATTATTTATATTTTATGGTTGCCCACCGCCTTGCGGCTGCTAGTTTATTAGCATAGCTTATCTGTGCAAATAGCGTGTTAAGTTGCCACATCCCATATCTGTTCCACCTAGAAAATATGTCTTTACGTTCTGGCAAATCACGCATTGTCCAAGTTCAGACTCCTAAAGGCGTGGTCTCGGGCCCATTGGATGCGTTTATTTCTCGTGCCACAGGTATACTTGAAAAAGAAATTACTTTGGTAGAAAAACGTCTTTCACTTGACCTACTTAGTGGAAAACGTTCTTCATTGGGTAGGCTGGCTACGATCCCTAGCCCTGTGACACAACCCCATGCAGCTTTTAACTGTATTCATTCAGCAACTACTGAGGCTCTAGTACATATAGATAGTGAAGGGGTTGATTCGCTTGCACATACACCAGCCCATATTGAACATAACTTAGATGATCTTGAGGCAAGTAGAGAAACCGCATCTCAAGTTAGCTTTGAATCAGATTACACCTCAGATACGCCCTATTTATCTCCCGAGTCTTCTAAAACAGTTTCCAAAAGGGTGATACAAATGAACTCAGTTGGCGATGATACGGTAACAAGGAAGAGGAAGCACGACATGAGTTATCTAGGGGGGAGAGAACGCAAAATGCCCAAATTAAAAGTAAAAGAAACCGCCGATAATTCCCATGGCAATTCTACATCACTAGCTATGGGTAATCCTGGCGATAAAAAAAAATGTCCTAGTACTTTTCCCAATATTCCTTGCCCTTCCCTTCCCTCGCTTGGATCCTCTGACCCTTGCCCTACCTGTCAAAATAGCGATGAATCACTGTTGGTAAAAATTGAGGCCTTGATGAAAAACCTCTTATTGCCTGTTCTAGAGCGGACCAGGTTAATGACCCAAAAAATCGAATCCCTGGAGGCAGTAGTAAATACTAACTCAGCTCTACTAGCATCCCTAACCGGCTTGAGCCAAGGGGGGGCTAACCCAATACTTCTAGCAAACAATGCTCAAACAAACACTCCCTCATCTTTTAATAATAAACCCCTTGGGGTAGTAACTAATAGACCAATGAGGGGAGGAGATCTTAAGGTTGCACCTAACAATACATCAGTGGCCCCATCCCAACCTATGCACAAGAAGCAGCCTGTGGCCAAACCTGATAGCATAAACCCCGCTAGACCCCACTCAATTAGACCACCTTCCGTGGCTCAACCCAGTTTGAATACTCCTCGGCCTCTCTTCCAAGGGCCTTTAGCCAATCAAAAACGTAACACGATAAAACCCCTGGTTGAAAAACATCGTAGACACACCAAGCCACGGGCCGATCTCCCTACCGAGGCTGCACTATACACAATAGTTTTGACTGGTGTAGCCCCACTTCCACCCGGTAAGAGGGAGACTTATGATGATCTACGCAATAAGGTGACCTTTTGGTTAAATAAAAACCGACCGTTACCCCCCTCTCTGCCTACTGAAATCTTGTTTGTGAGAAGGGTGGACTGGGTAGGCCATGGCACAAAAGATCTGGAGGGTGATTGTATTTTGATTTCGTTTAAGGATCCTTGGGTGGTGGAAATGATTAGTAAAAAAGCGAGGTTTGCCAGACAGGGGGATGTTCAAACGCTGAGCCTATCATATTTTTACCCACATAGGCAGAGTAGTACCCTGACGGGTTTCAGACATGGCCAACCCAACATCAGGAGTTACCCCATCACGAGGACTCCCCAGCCCACGCTCTTCCCATTTCTTTTCAATCAATTTGGCCCATTATCTGATCTTGAGGCCAATGATTGACTCTACTCTCGGTCTTGCATAATTGACCACATAGTAAATCCTGGGTCTTTGCCAGCTAGGCCGTGTAACAAGCCTTCACAGTTTGTAATCGTAGAGGAAGAGCGAATGGGGGCCCCAATAACAGCAAGTGCTACCATATTACCTTTAAGGGATGTAGAAGTCTCCCGGAAGACAGGGAAAATCCGGAGCACCCCTGGGTGTACCACAAATGGGTGGGATGCTGAGAATAGTCCGGATGCTTTAGTAGTCCTGGACTCGGTGGTACCCCTCGTGGCCCACGCCCCAGAACTACTCACCATTGTCTCCTGGAATGTTGCGGGGGTTAAAAGTCGTATTGATTCAGATGACTGGCTGGAGTTTATAGATGGATATGATTTTATCCTACTCCAGGAAACCTGGGCAACTGAACCAACATTTAGGCAGGGATATATTAACTTTTTTAAACCTGCAATTAGAGGTCCGAAAGGGAGAGCTTCTGGGGGTTTACTGATCTGGGTGAAACAATCCCTGGGATTTCACTCCACAGAAATAACAGTACACAACCCTGACCTTCTTATCATTAAGTTGAGTAAGACTGGTTGTCGGGATATGATCTTGATTAATGTATATGCCCGAGGCTTGCCAGGAGGCCGCTCCCCTCTCCTGTTGGAAACATTGGATCTCATTCTAGACGATCTTGATAGCGATCTTGTAACCCTCCTAGCTGGAGACCTAAACTGCACCTTCGAGCCATTGCATGACTCAGGGGACAGTTGGGGCTACGCGGAGGATGCAGTATGGGGTATTCCTGAACTGTTGCCCTGTAAACCAGTAACTGCTACTGAGGCAGCAGTAAATTGGACGGCTCTCTGCCTCAATAGGGGCTTTCGGGCTGTCAATGGCCGCGCCAAATCAGACCAGGAAGCAAATTTTACATTCGATAACGGGTTAAGAAAAAGCCGTATCGATTATATCCTATTAAAACTAGGAGACTGGCCCCTGATGATGGATATGGCAGTTCTCCCCCGCCCAGAAAGTGACCACAACCCCTTGTCCTTAAAACTAAAGTTACCAGGTTTAGTGAGATCTGAGAACCCTGGCACTTCACAGACTGGGGATGCCTTCCTAACCAATGATAGGAAGAGACTAAAATGGTCCAAAATTGTGGAGGATATTACTTTAAGGGATACGGTAGACATAAAAATCAGCAACACATATAGTGAGATGCTGGCATATGATCTTCAAGGGGACAATCCCGAAATGGCTAACAATATTATAAACCTCCACAATCGTTGTTTTGCTGACCTCAAATCCCTGCTCTCAAAACCACGGCCTCAGGCAAACCCCAAAATACCGATCTGTCCCAAGAAATGGTATAACAATAAATGTAGGGAAGCCCATACCAAACTTATCAGTGCGGTTAAGTCCAGAGTTATGATCTCAGTGAAAGAAGCTAGAGTAAATTATAAGAAAACGCAGTGGGAAGCTAAGCGGGTGTGGGAGGATAAGCATTGGTCGGATTTATTGGAGGCTACCACTTCAAATAATCCCATCAAGTTTTGGGAAATAGTTAAGTGGGGGAAAGATCCGGATGCACGCATCCCTGTGAACCATGTGTCCCCTGTGGAATGGGTAACATTTTATTCGACCCAGTTTTGTGCCGAGAACCCCAACCCCCCCAGCATTACGGCGACGGTATCCCAGCCACCCTTGCAAACTAGGATTATTACCTTTTCGGAAAAAGAAGTCGAGCTGGCTATAGGTCTTACAATGCGAGGGAAAGCACCGGGCATGGATCTTATACCAGCCGACCTGTTTAAAACCAACCCCGCCCTATGGATACCCTACCTTACTAAAGTGGCTAATTCAATAGCCGCTGGTGCAAGTATACCAAAATCCTGGAAGGGGGCTGAGATATTACCCATCTACAAAAAGGGCAGTAGGTCAATTCCTGGCAACTATCGCCCAATTAGCCTCATTGATACAACCCAGAAACTAATTGCACGTAAGATCTTAGGTAGGGTCCAAGGATGGATCGAACTAGAGGACATACTATCTCCAATGCAGGCGGGCTTCAGATCGGGAACGAGTACCATTGACCAGGTGTTCAGATTTTGTCTGATCTACTGGAAGGTGGTCCAGCTTGGCGGTGGTACAATCTACGCTGCGTTTCTCGATCTGAAGTCCGCGTTCGATCTAGTCCCGAGGGATAAACTGTGGGGAGTCTTGAGGAGTTTGGGAATGCCCGAGGAGTTATTAGTTTTAATAATTAAATTGCATGAAGACAATTTTGCGAGGGTGAGATGGGGCGGCCAGGGGCAAGTGACAGAACACTTCCCAGTAACCCGAGGCGTCCGCCAGGGGTGTGTTCTGGCACCAACCCTTTTCTTATTGTTTATTGACCAAGTGGTCAAATTTTTTAAGGATACCCCAACGGACGCCCCGATGCTAGCAGGACAGCGATTCCCGATGCTCATCTTCGCTGATGACACCCTTCTCCTTTCCCGGACACGCTCTGGCCTACAGCGGGCGTTGGACCGGTTTGGGGAGTTTTGTGTCATCAGCGACCTCAAGGTGAATGTCGGGAAAACCAAGCTTATGGTACTAACAAAGAATCGCCCTGTCCGGTGCACAGTTAGTATGGGTGGCGTTAAACTGGATCAAGTGGAGAATATGGTATATCTAGGGGTCACCCTTGACAGCCGTCTGGGATGGAAAGCACAAGTCGAAGCACAACACCTAAAGCTTGCCCGCCTTACCGGCTGTCTATTAAGTGAACAAAAAAGATCTATCACCAAGCGGGTTTGTCCGGTTCTCAAGATTTATGATGCCAAAATTAACCCAGCAATTTTATATGGTGCAGATTTGTGGGGTTATATGGATCTGATGGGTTTGTTTAAAATACAATGCAAGTTCCTGCGTAACCTAGTGGGTTTGCCACAGTCGACCCCTTCCACCACTCTCTGCTTGGACATGGGCTGCCCCCCAATTAACGAGATGGCTAGATTTAGATTGGTTGCTTTTTGGAGGCGTTTGTGGACAACCCCTGAACTTACCCTATTTGCCAATGAGGTAGCTGAAGTTAGGTCACTTGGGGGTTCAGGAAAAATTAAATGGTTTAAAATGGTAAAATCTATCCTGATGGATATGGGGCTAGAGCAACTCTGGATATCCCCCTCCACCAGCACTTTTCCATCTAAATTAGCTTTCAAGGAACTGTACTGGGCCACGATTCGCCAGGCTAGAGTCAATGCCTCAAGCTCCACCAATCTCACGGGCAGGTTCCTGTCATTTAAGTTGGACTTGTCCCGTGAACTTTATTGGGATTCAATCTCCAAAACACTGGACAGGAAACTCTACCATCAGTTTCGGGTGGGTGCATTGCCGGTGAATGTATTCACTAAAGGTTGGAAAACGAGTACTATGGACTATTGTAGATGGTGCCCTGGCCACAAGGAAACAATAGGACACTTCTTGTTTGCTTGCCCTAGATATCTAGTACCTAGAGCCAAATGGTTAAAGCCACTGTTCCAGCGCATGCCCATAAGAAAATCCGAAGATGCTATTCGTGTATTAACAACTAACACCTCTGAGTTCATCTCAGTGTGCCTGGCTAAATACCTGGGATGGGCTTGGACATTAAGGTCGAAACCATAGCACAATTACTGTACGGACCATGCAAATGCTCCTCCATGATGTACCGAGCTCTACCAAAACAGGCTGTTTATTCCTGCTCATGCTATCGAAAATTGTTTGGAATCTAACTGTAAACTCTTCCGTTTTCTTTATTTATGAGCTTAATTTAAGTAATTTTCTCCTCAGGTTTGTCTTTTTTGTTATTTAATACTAGTTTTATGAACTTAAAGTTATGTATTTTTAATCAAGCAATGTTTGTTAATGTCTGTCTTTTATGATTTTTTTATGAATCGAAATAAAGACTTTAAAACCTGAAAAAGTGCATATTTTGTAAACATTCCAGTGAAGCTAAGGAAGATGATGCACATATTCTCTTCTTGTGCCCTTTATTTGATACACCGAGAAAGAATTGGATAAAACCATTGTGTATTAGTCTAAACTTAAGACAGTGTAGAGAGGCAGAACGTGTACTGAGAACGGATACTACGCAATTGGTAGTCTTCAGTGTATCAAGATTCCTCTCTTCTGTGATGTACATTAGAACAAAAAAAGGATGGAGATTATAAAAATAATATATGTAAAGTAGCATACCCAGGCAAACACACATATAAACTGGCACAAATCAATAAATTAACAAACACAAAATTAATAGTAACAAACTGAATTAGCATGAAAAGTACATTTTAATAAATATTCATAAAACAGCCGGTGATCTGTAGCCGCATTTATCTCCTTCGTCGGCGCAACACGTGACACCGGCCCGCCCGTAATTTTTTTAAAATAGATAGCCAGCAATCCACAACTGAGTGAACCTCGCTGGCGTTGTATAACGTAACACCGGCCTGTTTTCAAATTATTTAAACAGATACTTAGTAAAATGAGCACCTAGCAACTCTCCAACGGCTTCGCCCAACACTAGACCAACTGGTTTAAATTACACGCAGATTGCCGGCGTTCTGCTGTGGATAAACCCCACTCAGTTTTTCAATCTCGTATGTTCGGCAAAATACCATCCTAATCTATTTTTATTTATTTATTTAAGGATTTGTAGAGCGCCTGGTGACCCGAGGGCATCCCCGCGCTATAAAAACTGTAGGTTGGCTAAGAGGGGAGAAAGGAGGAGCGGAACTCTTTATTTGGGGAAAAGCAGCGTTTTGAGTTGTTTGCGAAAGCGAAGGTAGCAGGGTTCCAATCGCAAGCTGCGGGGGAGCAAGTTCCAACGGGAGGCTGCCATTACTGAGAAACGACGGCCTCCGGTGCGTGCCCTCCTAAACTTGGGAACATTCGCCAGTCGTTCACTGTCCGATCGCAGGGACCTCGAGGCTTTGTAGGGGGTAACCATTTCTCCTAGAATAGAGGGGCCTTGTCCATTTAGGAGCCTGTGAGCAATGCACATGGCCTTGAACTCAATCCTTTCTCGAACTGGCAACCAATGGAGTGCTTTATGGGCAGGTCTTGCGGAAGATCTGGAAGGGAGACCAAGCAACATCCGAGCAGCTGCATTTTGGGTTCGTTGCAGCTTACCCAAGGTGGATTCGGGGGCTCCTAGATAGACAGCATTACTGTAATCCAGTCGGGCAATCTATGGAGTATCATGATGGTAGTGTCCTGAAGAAGACACCTTCAACGTGTCGAAACGTGTAGATAGGAAACCATCTCCCCATTTACTTTTCATGCTAATTCAGTTTGTTACTGTTAATTTTGTGTTTGTTAATTTATTGATTTGTGCCAGTTTATATGTGTGTTTGCCTGGGTATGCTACTTTACATACATTATTTGCCCTGACCCAGGAACTCTATCCATATCAGGGGGTCCTTGTTATTTCTCAGATTATAAAAATAATAACTTGTACAGTTTTTTTAGTTTTTTTTTTAGTACCTGCAGAAACTTTATGATCCCTTCTTCTCGTGATTTTTTTCTATATCTTGTATGTGACTGATGGACAATATAAGTAATACCGTTTTATGAGGTTGTATATAGATATTTTAAATAACTTAGGCTATTTATTGTATTAATGGAAAACTATTTTCTTTTTATGGTAAATTGTATTTATGCCGGGCTGCTAGATTGTATGTGTATGAAATCAAATCTTTTGGACCCTTGCTATTGTAGTATGAAATCAAGAATTGATGATCTGATGTTTTTATTATGTACTTTTATGATCTAAAAGATCGAAATAAAGTTTTGAATTGAATTGAATTGTTAGCCTTGCTTTGGTAGATGGGCAACAAAATCCCCTGCCTCAAATTATACTGAGTTGTTGCGGAGAGAATGATTTAGTGCAGCGTTTTGGGTTGGAGCTACTGAAGATGTTGAAGAATTCTGAATACTATACTCAATATGGGGGGGGGCTGAAAGCCAGTAGCCATAAACAGGGGGTATAGATAGTAAGTAGAGAGTTTTTTTGTAAGGCCAAGAATAGGGGAATAGTTCATTTTAAGGACATTTACTACAAGTGGAGAGTATTGTTTTGGCAGGATAGTTGGTATACCATTATCCGTCCCAAGAAATTGGATGTACCCAGTAAACATGATGGGACCCCAGGGAACTAGTGAAGGGAGAGGACTAATTGGGAAAGGGGGCACAAAAAGATACCCCAAGGGGCGTTTTTGTTATGGACGATGAGAGTTTTCAGGTTAAGGCAAGGGGAAAGTTGAAGAGCAGAGTAATGAGTGTCAAGAACATCAGCAAAGACGAAAATGTTGACAACCTGGGCCTGGCGCGGACAGGTTGGGAAGGATGTCAAATGAGAATTATGCTTGAAGAACAGAAATTCAGTAGGTACAAGAACAACAAGGGTTTGGCGTTATTGAACAGAAAGGAAGTTAGACATTAAGGCAATGTGAATCGGTGGGGTTTGGGTTATAGTTAACTTGTTTGTACAGTTTTAGATACCATTAGTGCATACAGCTTAGCCATCTGATGTGTTGTTTCTGCAACACCTAACAGTATCCGAAGATGTGTTTTAAGCCAATACAAGTTTGGTGACAAAGTTTCATTCTTTACAATTATAAAATGTAGCTTTCCCGCTTTGGATAAATTTAGATTCCTCATCCTTTATTTTGACTAAAATGGTCACTTTTAAACATGTTACTGATTTAACAGTGCCATTTTCTACAGGTTTGATTCACTAATACATATTTGCTTTGGTGTCTCACTGGTTTCAAAATACATTTTTTCTTGCCTAACACAGAATTACTGAACTCTAGCTCTTCGTGTAATTGGGTTTTGTGTTAAATTCCTTTCTGTACAGCAGTTTACATTTCGAAACCTTGTGTTGGTTCTGCAGTTTGTCAGTGAACTCGGATAGCAGTCTACTCACTTTTAAAACCCATGTGATGCTCCTATTTGTTTCCTTTTCTACATAGATTTATTTAGTAGGATCAGCATAAGCATGCATCACATTAATCCAGTTCACAGCTCTGTTGAATTTTAGCTGGATTATCCATTAAAGTGCAGGCTTTGCACATATTTGACCAAGAAGCTTCTATAGGAGCACAGATTTAAAACCATGGGATTTGTCTACATATTTGTGTACATTGGAAGGTTAAATCAGTTGACATTTATTTTCGTTGCTGCTGTATTAATTTAATAGGTATTGTTTTACTCTTTAAGGAAGTGGGTGGGAGAAGAGCAAAAGCCCTATGCAAATCAAGTTCAGTTGTCCAGTTCAGTACTCCATCCCAAAACTACCCTTTTTAGGTCTCGCCCAGGCAGTGCATGCTCTGCATGTGCTGTCTGTTCGAGACATGTTGTATCTAGAATGTGGGATTAAAGCACCTCCCATCCTTTTCATTGGTTTCTGTTACTGCCCTTCATAAATGTCTGCTTTTGTTTGGTGAATATGCTTTATAGTCCCTCCTTTTTGACTTTTGTAAACTCCCAGAAGGACTGTCCCTGTTACATGTGTTCTTAGCCTTTCTGTTATTTTTTATTTTATTTTTCTAAACACTTTGCATTGCTAGAGAACATCATACAACATGACATGGTTAAGACCGTAATCTCAGTTATGCATAAATTTTACTCCGTCTCATATATTACCATATTATGCTTTTCTGATACATATCTTTGCTGACTAGCGCTTGCATATATCCCTCTGTCCACTTTTATTTCTTTACCCATCCAGCCTGTTGCTGTATCCCTTATAATGGTTTACATTTGTGACATCCGATACACTTACTCTCCCTCGGCCTCACCAGTTTCCTTTCCCTCTAAGTATGTCTGAAACAGGTACCAATCATTTCTTGGTGAGCGGCTAGCATGTGGTAGCAATTTGTTATAGACATCTGATTGTGTGTTACAATACACTATATCTGACTTCCATTCCTGTATTGTAGGAGCTGTCCCTTTCGCCCACCTCATCGCTACACGATGTTTGGCCAAAAGCAGACCCATAGCCACCAGGTTCCTGTTGCATGCGCTAATGCCTTTGTCATACCCCAATAGTGCGAGCATGGGGGTCAATCTCTAGTGTTGATCCCACAATATACCCTTTCTGTTATTAATGTACTCTGAGCACTAATTTTTTTTGTTTGCCTGCCTCTGCTTGTGTTTTCGCAGGCATGATGAAAGGTTTGTGTACTTGTATATTTTTTCCAGAAATTCTTAACTCTCAGTGCTGCGTACTACACCCCCACCCCACATACATACACCAAGGAATGCTGACTGAATTAAAAGTTGTGAATTGAAATACTGGCGGAGTCGAGTCACAAGCCTTATCTTCACTCCACAGATGGTCTGCCAACCAGTGCTCCGCTCAGCAAACTACGGAGTGTACTCTTAGGGGACTCTTCCTACAGCAGCCCCTTTTGGTTCTGAGCAGTGTCTCCTGAGAGGGGTTTTCCATCGTGCAAGATAGTTTCTCCAGTCCAACTGCTTCCCGATCTATATTTTTCCTTTTCGGTAGAGGCCACCAAGGAAGTGGAATTTGCATTGCCAAAAAAGTGTAGGTGCAAAGCCTCAAGGTCTGACTTGCCTCAAGCCTCATCAGTAAAATTAGCAAAGCATGTATGACCCTGTTGTATCTCACTTATGCCACCCCTCCCGTGCCCTGCGCTTGGTTCCTTCCCTTTCCCTGCGCGTGAGTTCCCCTGTGCCCTGCCCTCCCTGATTGGTTCCCCTACATTCCACGCTCCCTGTTGACCCCCCTTTGACATGTACTGTCATATGAGATGTTCCACTGACCCACGCATGACTACCCATGTGGGGCTATTTCTAATAAACCTTACATGAGGAACTTATGATTGATTAATGACTACTTTGTAACAGTGGCGACGAGCGGAACTACAGCCTCACACCGTGGTATATCCAGGTACAGCTGACAAACAGAATACTTAAATGAAATGCAATTTTCAATCTGAAGATTGGAACAAATACCTTCTACCTTGAAAGCGGCTTCGTGTTTAAATCGGAGGCTGTGGAAGCGTATGCCTGGTGCCGAGATTTGAGTATCTCAGGACGTCCGGTTTCTTTGCTGTCCATAATTGTCTTGGACTTCGTCTTCGTGACGTGACAACTGCTGCTTCACATGAAGGTACGGCCTCACGGCAATTTGGACTTTCTCCCCTCGTTTGTCATCTGAAATTGCCTGTGTCCGTCTCCGCTTAAAGAAATACCTTGCGTGCGCATTCCTGTCAGCTGTTCGCGCCTATTCTTCAATCACTTCTGCGCATGCTTGGCGACGCGTGTCGTCATTGACACGCAGCATTGGAAGCCATCTTAAGTTAAAAAAAAAAGCAATTGAAATTGATCGTGCTGCCCGAGTCCTGGGTTCGAGTCTGACCAACGTTCAGCATGAACGTCCCAATGGGAAAATTAGACTTTGCATCGATCTCAGGGACCTCAATAAGAACATTATTGTAGATCAATACCCCCTACCTCGTATTTGTGAAATGTTTAGTGCCACCAATGATATGTGTGTATTTTCCATTTTAGACTTGAAATCCGCGTACCACCAGATTCCACTACACGCTGACAGCAAACAATTCACAACCTTTATCACACCCTTTGGTTGGTATCGGTTTACCAGGGTACCTTTTGGATTGGCCTCTGCTGCAGCACTTTTCCAAAGGGTCATGACATCCATTCTGGAAGGTGTTGATGGCATCAGGTTTTTCCAGGATGATATCCTGGTCATGGGTAGCAACCAATCGGAACATGACACACGACTTAGGCAAGTTTTTAACAAATTGAAAATGCATGGTCTAACTGTAGAACTAGACAAATGTAAAATCTCACAAGACAAAGTGATTTACCTTGGGCACACCATCAGCCAGGAAGGCATTAAACCCAAACAAGGTTTAGTGGACGCTATCCTCAATGCTCCGTGTCCTTCTAGCAAAGATGATGTACGAGCTTTTCTTGGCTTGACAGAGTATTACTCCAAGTTCATTAGGAATTTCTCAGAAAAGACCTACAGTATAAGACAATTACTAAAAAATAAAACCAAGTTTGTCTGGTCACCTGACTGTCAGGTCACCTTTGATACCATCAAAAAGGAAATCAGTGAGGCACCTTTTCTCAAAGGTTTTGACCCCAAAGCAGAAATCTATCTAACCACCGATGCAAGCAACAAGGGAATTGGTGCTGTTCTAGCCCAGAAGGACACATCAAACCAAGAATGGGTTGTAGCCTTTGCCTCCAGGTCACTCACCTCTGCTGAGGAAAAGTACTCTGTAATTGAGCGTGAGATGCTGGCCTGTTCATGGGCGCTCAATTACTTCAGAGCATATGTGTGGGGATATGAAATCCATCTTCGCACAGACCACAAACCATTGATCAAGATACTGTCTGCCTCGGGTCTGCACAATGCTTCACCAAGACTGAGCAAAATTTAAATCAAGCTGTTGGATTACAACTACACGGCGGAATATTGGCCAGGAGTGAAAAATAAAATTGCAGATTTCCTCAGCAGACTGCCTCTGCCTCACACTGAAACCATGGCCACACAAGAAGATGAGGAGAAAGTGGCTCTGCTCTTCAACACTGACCTTGATGGAATATCTGCTGAGGAATGGAGTCAACACATGACGCGCGACTCAACGTTGCAAGAAGTATGCAAATTCGTCAACTCTGCTTGGCCTGAAAAGCGCAACCTACATGACAATATCAAAGCATACTGGGAAACAAGAAATGAACTCAGTTGGGAAAACGGTGTGCTGTACAGAATTGGTAAAGCTATAGCCCCTGTCACACTCAGAGACAAAATTCTAAGATTGTGCCACATAGGCCACCTTGGCATCACCAAGACTAAGCAGAGAGTCAGGTCAAGTTATTGGTGGCCGGGTATTGACAAACAAATTGAGGTCCAGGTCAGGAACTGTGTTGAATGCTCTGACTCAGACAAAACCCTCAAAACGTCAAAAATCAGTCTCTCTCCAATTCAACCCCCCCTAATGGCATGGGAGAAATTGGGTTTAGACATTGTGGGGCCCATCGAAGGACATGACGGCGAAATCAAGTACGTTCTGGTGGCGATAGATCATTTCTCCAAGTGGCCAGAAATTAAAATTGTTGATGAAATTGACACCTCAAAAGTCATTAATTTCTTGGACAAACTGTTTTTGAGTGAAGGATTACCTAAATCAGTACTCACAGATAATGGCCCGCAATTCTGCTCAGAGGCATTCAAGTTGTTTCTAGCAAGGAACTGTATTACTCATCACACCACTTCAATTTACCATCCTGAAGGTAATGGCCTCACTGAACGATTCAACCGTGTCTTGAAGGGTCATATACAACTATCCAGAAACGCAAACCAAAACTGGGAAGAAGAAATTTACAAACTCATCTGGGCATTCAGGATTTCTCTGTGTGCCAGCACATGTACAGCACCATTTGTTCTCATGAGAAGCAGACAGCCTTTAAGCATCGACCTAGGGTGGATGTCCAAATCTAAGCAAATAGAATGGTCACCAGAAAACATCAGGAATAACATTATCAAAGCCCAGAAATACTACAAGGAATGGTATGATTCGAAACACAATGCCAAGGAACATGCATTTAAAGTTGGCGATCTTGTGAAAGTTCGTTTGGAAAAGAAAGTAAAGAAAGGAGATAGCAGATTCACTGCCCCTCTTTACATTGATGAACTGTTTAACAATGCGGCAAGACTCAGTGATGGGAAAGTATGGCACATGAGCAGATTGGCAAAATATCATCCGGGAGGCAAGACTCACAACCTACAGCAACATGTTACGGTTAACAATGATCTGTGGGTGGATGTGGATAGGGCTTGTATTGAAGAGAGTAATATGTCTAGAAATGTCATCACACAAGATCTCCGACCTGACACAGACTCTGATGATGGTCAATCGACAGATCGGTCTGTTGGTGTCAATCCTAGCACTTCGACATATAATCGGAGTTGTCACGATGACCCACATTCTGACTCTGAAGTAGCGTCTGACAGTCACAGGTTCAGTAGTAGGTTCGGCAGAACTTGCCTTGATTCTCATTCTGACTCTGAATGTGCACCTGACTTGCCATTGGTCTCTGGAAGGTTTGGTAGAATCATCCGTAGACCAAAACGCTTGGATGACTTTGTATGTGACTAGCAGTCTCCAGTTTATTCACCCCACATAGTGCTTACCTCTCCCTGTGGCACTGTTGCCAAAACTCTCAAGAGAGGAAGATGTGTTGTATCTCACTTATGCCACCCCTCCCGTGCCCTGCGCTTGGTTCCTTCCCTTTCCCTGCGCGTGAGTTCCCCTGTGCCCTGCCCTCCCTGATTGGTTCCCCTACATTCCACGCTCCCTGTTGACCCCCCTTTGACATGTACTGTCATATGAGATGTTCCACTGACCCACGCATGACTACCCGTGTGGGGCTGTTTCTAATAAACCTTACATGAGGAACTTATGATTGATTAATGACTACTTTGTAACAGACCCCTACAAGTGGCTTGGAGACCAATTTACCAAAATACTACTGGTTGCGGATGTGGCAGTAAACAATGATGATGTCACAGTTTTGACCCATTGTCCCATTGTTGGCCCCCTCAACAGAAAATGCAGTAGATGCTCTAGAGGAATAGCAAGAAGTGGAAACTGAAGAAGTCAGACAGGCTGTAAGAGTTTGGTTTTCTTTTTGCTACTGTTGCTTCCTTCATTACACTTAAGACTAGGGGTAGCAAAGGGTAGTGCCAGTGGAAGCAACTGCTGCCCATGGGTTCACTAACTGAAATCCATGAAAACGGCTTGGCGCCTGATAAGCACTTTTTAGAGATGTATAGAGATGTATAGAATCTCACTGAAGACTAACAAATTTGAAGGTCAGCTTTATATTTCCTCCAAAAAGCATAGATTGCCTGTGGCTGTGAGGAGCAAGAGCACTGAAAATGACCTTGCCGAGCTACTTATTAACCTTTACCTGTACCATTTAGCCTGCCATGAGCACCATATCTTCTAACCCCAGATGATCAAATACGTTTTATCCTCACCAGTGCTTGAAATAAAAGTATGCAAGTGCTGACACTCACTACTTCAGAGTACATTTGTCCTACTGAGAATTGCAAAAAGAACAATTGATGGACAGAATGCAGAACAATGTCATACATTCACCCCAGTACAGAGATCTGGGCCGTTTCTTTCTCCCCATGCCATTCTAGTTTGAACCCATCCATATGCAAATCAGTCTTGACCCTGAACCCAGAGGAGTGTTACCCCGAAACCGGTCCCAGGGTGCTTGTTTCCGGTTCAGGGAAGACCTGGCTTGGCAGTTTGGGCTGGACTGTTCCCCTGAGGCATAGTATCAAGACTGATTTGCATATAGCTGGGTCTGAACTGGGGTGGCAAAGTGAGCTAAAGAACGATGATGGATTCAACCCAGATCTGTGACTGCTGGTGAGTGGCTGAAAAGTTTCAGCACTCCACCCATCATCTCCTTGTGTGTCCTAGTGAGAATAGCCAGTACTCTCTCTTTAAAAGTATTGCACAAGTCCTGAGAAGTGCAGGTACTCTACTTTTTAAATTAAAGGCAGCACTCAAAGATTGGTCTTCTATGGAGTGACGGCAAATACATCCACAGTAGAAATTTCAAATGAGTTATCAGAGCATGGAAGGTATGTGCATGTGGAGCTGATAAAACATAAATATTAATTGAAAAAAACACCGAGAAAAACTAAGGATTCTAGCTGCAGGGAAGACAGCCAATTGTCCATCATTCGGATATGGCTAGGGTAAGTCTGAAATTGAAGTGGTGCTAACAATCAACTTGGACAAACCACATATTTACATCTCCCCACTCGCAGGCTCACCCTGCACATTTCTGGTCTGTGGATGATATCAGCCCTAACCTCCCCTCCCTTCCCATCCTACCAGCAATCTGTTTAAACCAAACGGAGAGCCAACAAAACAAATACAGACTAAAGCAATAGCCATCGGCAGCAGATCATTATGTTTAAGACAAATCAAATGACCATCCTTTAAATAACGCTGAACACATTAACGAAGGGTTTTGTGTTGACTAACATTTCATCAGGGCTATTGTTATAATCTTTTTCTGTGTGCTTTTTTTGGAAATTATGTCAGAATTATGCTTGATGTCCGTGTAAAATGTGGTGTATATCAGTCTTAAAGATGCAGAGTTAAGAAGTGAAGGGGCTGAGCTTGGAACAGGATATATCCAGGTGGGGTGCTGCACCTAAGACTGATCCTATAATTGAATCTGAATGAATCTTCCTAAAACTTCATATCAGTATGGACCCGTTTTACATCTTAGCATAGGCAAAGAGGATGGAATTCATACC
The DNA here is from genome assembly GCF_964261635.1 of Lissotriton helveticus. Lineage (NCBI taxonomy): Eukaryota > Metazoa > Chordata > Amphibia > Caudata > Salamandridae > Lissotriton > Lissotriton helveticus. Next base: position 1,378,352,993 of record NC_136061.1, read on the forward strand.
CACATGTGCAGTGTTTCAATATCGAGTCATTCTATAAAAGGTTCCGTCAGGGTTTTGAAGAATCATGTATGCTTGAGTGTGGCATTGTGGATCTGTGGGGCGTGTGTTTGTATCTGCACATGTGTGACTTGAGAGTGTGTGTATATCTGCGGTTCTTGTGTTTGTATGTGTGCATGTGTGATTTTCATCTACTGTCAGGGCAGAGGGAAGCCATGTTTCCATTTTTGCCAAGTCTGAACTAATAATATAGGTAAGAATCGTAATCTGTGGTAAACTTTCCTCTTATGCAGTCGAGTGTCGGGCTCTGTGGGGTGTGCAGGGGCTCTCTCATTTTCCCAAGCTCCAGGGTCTACAGTGCCCCTCCCACACCATCCCCCCACTCCTCGTGATTTTATTCAACATCCCCACAGCTCTCCGAAGTCTTTCCCACCCTCCTCCCTTGTTTTCTTTGGCATGTTTTTAGAAGAATTGGAAATGGGCTTGTACATTGAGTTTGCACTTGCTCCTGCCGTGCTCTATTAGCAAACACTGCACATAGAGGTCATCTTCCGGATTCCTTGGTGTTTTATGCTACTAGTGTGTGGCTTGGCTCCTTCCAGTGTAATGGCTTCCCATCTTTCCCTTTCGTGTCCTACATCACTCGGAACCTTAAGCGACCACATTTCCACATGGAATTCTGGCTTTTATCCTGCCTGGTGGAACAGCAGCGCTGAGGAAAGTGTGGATGCAGCCCATTGAACGCAGCCCGGAGTACGCAGATCCTTAGTCTAAAACATATTCACTAATGGCTCGCTGCTTGTTTATATTATTGTGTTAAGCGTTCCTCTTTGATGAAGCAGGTTTTGAGTAGCTCATAGACACTCAGAAGTATAATGGCCAGGAGCATTAAGGATTGGCTTCTTAATAACCAAAGGGAAAAGTAGCAAAGCTCACTGACATCTGGCAGATCTCCTGGCAAATCCAGGAGGGCATGCTGACAACTCGCCTTCTCTTTCCAGCACCTCCGTATCACTCAGCACCACCTACGTATCACTCAGCACCACCTGAGAACCTCCTCTATCTAGACTTTATTCACCACTTTGTGCAGAAACTTCCTATCTCTCTCTATCTTACTTTTTATCTATTCTGTGCAGCTCTCACCCCTATCTATTCACCATGTCACATAATCCCACTACACAAATACTCTACATACCACATACCATCCCACACAATTCCACAGCTAACAATTCCATTCAACCCACATAATTCCACGTCAAATCACATACATCCACTCCACTCCATACCAAAACACATAGATTGAAGACATTGTCATTTACAATGCCAATAGCCCTAACTCTCGCGAATGCGAGACCTATTGCATTGCAAATGCTTATTAAAATTATGTAGCATGTACCAGTCATTTCTTCCTAGTTTGGTGCCAGACTGGTATTAGATTTCTGTTTGAGACCAGTTTGTGATATGCTATGTTCAATTTTTTGACGATTCAGAAATGTACTTAATTAATAAACTAATGGTAAAGGTCTACATGTCACCTCGCCGACTTTAATTTGGAGCTAATCCCTTTACTTTCAGCCATCTATTATTATTCTATTTATTTAGTGGCACATAGCTGGATCATTTTCTAGATACTAGTCTCTAAACCTGTATTGTGGGATTTTTTCCTTGCACTTCCAGATGTCAAAGGTATGCTAAATTTCTCTGATGAGTTTCTGGTGATCTTCATCTATTCATAGATTCCGCTGGTGAACTTCTGAATTCTAAGCACCTGCTCAGAATCGTAGAACAAATGTCACTCGAAATATTACTTTGTCAGCCATTGCCAAATATCTCCCTACAATCGCGGTTGAAGGGAAGGGGCAGAGCTGGCAGGTTTTTATGGGCATTTTGAATTGGCACTCTATAGGCATACCAGTCAGGAATCTCTATGGAGGACATAGAATGATAATGTGTCATAGAGTAGTTGCACACTGTTGTGAGGGGGTCTGTTCTCCTATTCCCTGAAGATGGATTTTGTATCCTGGCACCTGTTCTAGATTAGTATATCTTGGGGAGGTAAATCAGCTCTTATAAGTAAACCAAATAAAGATCACCTAAACTTTGTCTGTGTAATATCAGATTGGTATCTGGAATATCTGTTGAAGGTGATTTGCATGTACATTTTCCCCTACTAGTTTCATGCCATGTCCAATCCTCTTTACCACTGTTACAGAGGAACCTAGTAAAGTGCACATATCCAGAACCCATGTTACTTACCATGTTTCAATAAGGTGCAATCATTGTTAAGGGTAACTTTTTATTTAAATCAGTTCAACCTGTGACCTACGAAGGTGGTCTCCTCCTTGTTCTTCTTAAGGTTGACAGGATCTTTGCCACCGTTTTAGAATAGAGCATAAATCCACAACAACTCAATAGACACCATTTATTATGTTTAGTCAATAATGAGAGATTTAATTTAGTATGAAAACCTTATTTGTTGTTAAAAGTTTTGCTTTTAGTATCTTAATTCAACTTAGAAACTAGATAAATCGGGTTACAGAAATATCCAAAAAATGATGGTGAGTCAATCAAACAAATTACAGCGTGTTCCATAAAGGAACTATTAGCTACGTTCCTATTCAACTCTTGCAGATCCTAGCCTACCAGAACCCATAAAGCGTCCTTTCAGAAAAGAGCAAGATTTAGAGGAGCATTGAAATAGAATCTGATTGTACTTGAAATTCTCATGAAAAGTAGTTCTGGAAGCTTGTCCGAGTTAACTTTCTCAAACAGCATCAGCAAACCGTGGCAGTTGCAACTGTTTAACGTTAAGCTAGAAAAGTAGTCACAGAAGTAGTTATAACCATTAAAGAAATTAGACTCTCACATAGTGACAGAAATCGCCGTCAGTAGTACCTCACTGCGAATAGGACAAAAGTCTAAGGAAAAGGATGGTCACAGAATAAATCGCCTGAACCAGTCTGGGCAGCATAAAGCTCTTTGGCGTGCTGTAAGGAAGAAGGTATTGTAAATTTAATTAGGCACACGTATATTAAACACAAAAACATATGCTTCCATCCATCCCGGTGTTAGGTCAGCTCGAACCAATGGAAAAGGATCGTCCATTGGTCTGCTACTTCTTTCTCCTGGTAAATTACGAAGTCTGCAAGGTATTATCTACAGAATGTCTACTTAGTTGCTAACATTCATGTGTGTTAGATTCACTCTGAATAGCTAATAGTTTAGACTGCAGGGAACTCAAACTACATTGCATGACAATTAGCTATTGCTAAAGCAGAAGCATTCTAGTTGTAAGTTTACTGAATTAAGTCATGAGATCCACGTTTGCATGTAGGCACCATTGTTTTAATATACTGCTTAGCATTCAGTACAGTGAATATGTGGCAGCAAAATTCTAACTAAATACAATGAGAACATGTAGCTTAGGAAAGAAAGAAAATACATTTTTTTAACTGCACACTCTACAAAGATGACATATCTAATTAAATCAAACTTGAATTATTTATCTAATACAGCACAGTTTAGCATCTGCTAAAAGCATTCGTTTATTTAAGAAGTTAAAGGAAACAAAGAGGTAGAGAAATAAATGAGGCTTAGTCTGACTTGACAGTGTAATTACTATAGAAATTAGCGCTCACTCCCCTCCCCCCCAAAAAAAAACATGCCACATGTTGATTTGCACGTTTAAGAAAGGGTACGTTTTCATTTATTTCATTCTTTAAGCATTCTCATGTTAATAAGTTGCGCAAATTACGACACTTATTTTAAGCAAAATTTTCCTGCTCTATCAACATTATTGTATTGGGTCAGTATTGGTCATCATCTTTCCTAATACTAATGATATAGGGTTAAAGAGTTGATTGATGGATTATGTGAGCTTTTTCTGGGTAATAGAGTAGTTTTAACCTTATTTTTTGTGTACGATTTTATAACAGATATTGTAAAATGCACCTTTTTGTTTTTATATTGTATGGCAATTGTTGGAACAATAAATAAAGTAGGATAGTGCTTAATGTTTTGTCTTGTACAGCTCCACTATATTTAATTATAGGTGGAGAAGGATAGCTTGGGGATCTGTAAGTCCTAAAGGTGTCCACTGACCCAGAGTGGCTTGATTGCCTCGCTAAAAAATATTGATGAAGAGATGTGGGGAAAATTAACATCCCACTACCTCCAATGCCTTATGTTCATCTTATCAAAGGCACCCTAAATGGAGGTAATCTAAGTAGTTTCTCCAGATAATTTTAATTATATTCTGAAAAAACAAAGTGTAACCCATTCGACGATAACATCCGTTGAATGCAAAGGTATCAAACAGTGGTTATAGTAGCAGAGTCCATTATACAGGAGATACACTTAAAATGTCTTTAGAACATTTATAGCAATACTGCCTCCTCTTCCCCCCACTACATTATCACAGGCATGTTTACAGTACATTTTCAAACTAATGGTAAGCTGTCTACACCTCTGCCCAGATTAGGTGTGGAGTTTCATGTTCTCTACTTTCTCGGTGTCTCTTACAGGGCCATAAGTACCACATGAATGCCTGTTCAAGGCAGTCCCACTGGCATAAAAAGGCAGACGTAAAGGGATTTTGAGAGCCCCAAGCAGGGCCCCTCATAGGCCCTGCTTGTGCACTAAGTGGCCTGGAAGGGCACATGTAGTGCCCCCCCCCCCATCCATGCACCTGGCACATGGTGCATGGATGTGCAGAGTGCAGTTTTCTCCTGCGCTGCCATCATTAGGCATCTGGTAAATTGGAGGCATATCAGATGTCTCTCATGCCGATCTATTGTGTCACGTTTGATACTCCAACAACTTTCGTTTGTCTTTTTGAATGTTCAATTAAGTTTTAATATTCATATTTAATGTTGGGCGATAATGCCCTTTTTTTGAAGGAAAACTTATTTGTATAACCTTTGTTATTTATCCGTGACAAATAGTATTTCTTTCCGAAGCATTGCCATACTGTTTAGCTCCCTCATTCAGCTCGTCTTCTCAATACTGAAGTCGGCCTCATCCTGGGCTAGAAGGGCTTGTCAGTCCTACATATGATAACCAGGCCCTTAAAGAAAGAGTCGGACAACTTTTGGCCTTGTGCTTGCAAAGTAGCCCCGGTGAGGAGAGTTAGTCCTCTCCAGTGAGCTCTGCCATATCTGCAGCATCTGAAGTGATGTGACTGGAGAGGAGTCCGAGAGACTGAAGGAAGAAGATGGCAACGAGTAAAAGAAGTTCTTGGCCATCTCCAGTGGTAACAAACTCCTCATCCGGCCCCATAAATTAAATAAACGTCTTGGAGATAGTGCTATGGGGTACTTCGGGGGAGATCAGGAATTATATTTGTTATTTTTTTAAAGTTCTCCTTTAAATCCAGTTTGTAATTGGCACTGTGTAGACATCTATGTTGGCCAATTTATTATACCTTTTCCTTTCTGATGATTGCAGGCGGAGATTCGTTCCAGTTTTGAGCAGTTGTACCACGTAATGTCAAGACGTGAAGAATTCCGATGGATGATGCTACGGATAAAAAGAATGGACACAACATGGATTGAAGCAATTAAGTCACTAGCAGAAAAGCAAAGCCTTGACAAGAGAAAAAGAAAAAAGGTTGGCTACACTCTGTTGTTACTTTCATTATGAATCTTTGTATAACTAAACTAAATGCCATTGCCTTAATGCAAGTGGGGCCCCCTCGTGCACTGCTCCTGCTGTACAAGAGATGATTTGTTTTTTGACACAACAATGGGAGTTTGAAGAAAGGTACAGGGATACTTGTACATAAATTAGGGCAAACAATTGGGAGGTGCAGCATTTTATGAAGTTTGTGGATCAGGGAGAGGTTGCATTTGTGGTAGTCTTTTTCGTTTTCTTTGCTTGGGTTTGGGATGCACTGGGCCTGCTGTTTGGATTGGGTGTGCGAAGGCTCTGCAGGTCACTGTGCTGCAGCCCTGTTTCTGTTTCCACAGACCTTCCACAGTACTTTCTGCTTCTTGTGCCTGTTTAGTGGCGGACTGGGTGCCGTGGCCTTTGTTCAGTCCCAGGAGCTGCTTGGTTCCTCAGGGTAGAGAGGCCATACTGGATTATGCACTGTGGCCCACGTCATGTGGTCGTATTGTAGGATTATGATTGTGTGTTGTGGATGGATTACAGCAATTTTTGAGTTGTTTGATAAATTTCCTTTGCACTGTGTTTTTCAATGTTTTCCTTTTTGGAGAAAGTGGTAGTGGGTGGTTCGTTGATGAAGGCGAGCAGTGTTTGTTTTTTGTTTCTGTGTTGCTGTACATCTGAATGGGGGGTCATAGATGGTACTTGCACAGGCTCTCGTAGGTGTTATGGGTGGTGCGGTAAGTCTCTGTTGTACGTCTTCAAAATGAAAGACCCAAAGGCAGTATTTTCCGACAAGTCTTGCATTACCAAGATTTCCACAAGTGATATTTGGTAGCTGCACCTTTGCAAATATTGTACCAAAATGTAAAATTACCTGTTGCCTGACTCGACTCATTCAACGAGTGTATTTGCGCGCTCTGTGGCAGTACTTTTATTTGTGATTTTCTTTGCACAGTACTGTTGTACTGGACCTGATACTGCTTTAATTTCAATTTCAATTTCTAATTCAATTTAACTCTATTTGGTCTTAAGACCATTAAAGGGCACAGTATTAAATACAATAAAAACATATAAAAACATTTTTTTATGTTCAAATTAAAACGCCATTAATATAAACAGTAATAGAATAAGATTGCTTTAAGCAAAATCAAATGATCTTCCAGTATATGGAATATGATTTTCGTTTTCATATTTCAGACCTGATCAAACATGATTCATCAAGATTGGCAATAATGAATTCGTATCTTCTAATTAAAATATATTTAAGGTCTGCTGTTCAGTGTGATCCCTAAATATTCTGATTTTGTGCAATTACATGAACAGTATAAAATATCCATCAATAAAAACATATACATTTTACATTATCAAATCTATAACTAATAAGTGCCTCAGTAACCATCAGATATCATAATAATCAGTTATCTTCAAATAACTACAACTCATAGTCATAAAGTGCTGTGTGTCTCGGGTAATCAGCATTCCTCTATAAGAGTTCCAAGGTTGAAAAATGATTAAAACAAATCATGGCTACACTTACAATTCAGTGCTTACAGCAAAAACAAGTTGTGTGGGAACATATTTTAGAGCCACCTTATATTGTCTAATATATGGGACGGATCCACTTTTTGCGATGGTTATGATATACATTACAGAAAAGGAGGATGTGTTCTACAGTCTCCTGAGCGTAATCACAAGCTGGACATGCAGTTGTATCTATGTTTGTTTCCCATACATTAAATGACCTTAAGGGTAAACAGCCAAATCTAAATCTCACGTAGAGACGTTTCGCCATAGGTGGTGAGATCTGGTCATAGAAAGGCTCAAACTCAGGAAAGGGTTTGATATTTAAAAACTCAGTTGTCAGATGCCCCGCTGATCTATAATGTATAATCCAGTCACGCACTGTTCACATGGTGTTGTATCACACCTTAAACTATATTCAAACTCAATGCTAATTCTTCAGTTGCTTTGCAGTCAAGTATTCTTAATTCAGGAGGTACGCACGAAAGATGCCCATGGGAGCTCAATCAGTCAACAACTCAAACAATTAGAATACTTGACTCGCCGCCAGTTGAACCAGAAAATGCACGCATCCACTCTTGTGCAATATATATTACTCATCAACTGAAGTGACCACAGGTACGAACACACATATTACATTAAGAAACAACAGCAGCACCCATGGGTACATATAACAGTTTTCAAAAATCTGTTTATTTTTTCTTTTTGGAGTGGCCCCTGAAGAAGGTACCATCTGAGTACTGAAATGCATCGGGCATGCAATTAAGATGTGTTGTGTTCAAATATCAAACAAAAATTGCTGAAATAGTTTATGAAACAGTGTATAAATGAACACATTGAGTTTACACAATATGATGATATTGATTTGTAACATGTGATTTAAAAACATGATTTTTTGGATGTGTTTAAAAGATTAAAAAGAATGCAAAGCAACTGAAGAATTAGCATTGAGTTTGAATATAGTTTAAGGTGTGATACAACACCATGTGAACAGTGCGTGACTGGACTATCCATTGTGACTAGTCTTAACTGCAGTTTATCCAAACAAGGAGTGACAACCCTTATCAGTCACTGCACCAGTAGATTAAAGGTTTTGAGATTAATATTATTAGGAGTGCTCCCCGCGCACACCCCCAATACCATACGCTGATCTATATGACATATATCGGCCTACTACAAGAGCCCAGTACTTGGCTTTCACAATGACAGAATCATTCTTATTAATCATTCCGTAAATTCCCACAAACTAATCAACCTCAGCGCATTACACCAGAATTTTACATGGCGAAGCCAGGGGATCCATTTGCCACCACTCCGATTTAAGATTTCTCTTAAAGATTCATGATATTGACCTATCTGCTTTAATTCATTTGTTGTCAGTTTTTGCTGCACAGTCTAGTTGCTAAAATTTGGGCAGTAAATCAAAATGTTTGTCAGTCGAGCTAATTTCGATTTTGAGAAATGCATCAAATCCAGTTGTTATTCAGATTGTTTTCTTTTGTTAAACACACCTTTTTCACAGTAATGCATGTAAATGAGCATTACATTCAGTGTAGCAACTTGCATTGGCCCTCCGTATCCAACTCATATTGGGTTGGACTTTTCCTAACCAGAGAGGTTCGAGGCATGTGGGCTGCTGAATTCATATCTATAGCATAGATCGCCGCCTAGTGTTGGGTCCGGATGATTGCACATTGTTGTCCTGGAAGAGTCTTCGAAGTATCACGAGATAGGTGGCTCCTCCCCTGGACTACAGTGCGCATGGGCATCGACTCCATCCCAAGATTGTTTTTTTCCGCCATTGGGTTCGGATGTACTTTCGTTCTCTCAGTTCGGAATCGACAATATTCTCGAGGCCAAAAGGCCTTTTTGTCTCTTATCGTCGGTATTGTTTGCGTTCGGTGCCCGGTTCTGTTCGGACTCGCCTTCCGAGTTCAACATCCAGGGAGTCGCGTGACTCTTTGGAGCTCGAGGCCCAGTCGACGCAGCAAGACCCTCGACGACGCGACATGGAACGGAGCCCGTTCAAGAAGTGTCCCGTGTGCGGATCGAAGTACCCGCACATCGACGTCCACCCGGTGTGCAACAAGTGCCTATTGCCGGACCACGATGAAGCCAACTGTATGGCTTGTTCCAGGTTTCGTTAGAAGAAAACGATTCGGCTTCGGCGCGTGGCGCGCATGGAGGCCCGGCAGTCGGCCCCGGCACCGGTGGACATCTTCGACAGCGAGGAAGCAGACAAACAGGACGTTCAGCTTCAGATTTCACCTCCAGCGGAAGAAGTCGACTACGACTATCAAGTGGATGTCGAAGGCCTACCCGTACAAGAAGTCGTCGACGAGGTAGGAGACGACGATGAGGCCTATGGGGCCATGGAAGATAGCTCAGAGGACGAGCTATGCCCCGTTCGAACACTTACAAAGGCTCAGGTCGAGGGATCGCCTATCTGCCTTACCCAAGACCTTCTACCACAATCCACGGCCCCGCCTTCCGGCCCGGCTACGGACACTTCGACGGAGCCGCCATTACAGAAATCGAAACCGAAAGTGAAACCTTCGGTGTCCTCACTACCTAAAGTGGTTCAGACGCATTCAAAACCGAAACCTTCTGCTCCACCGTCGACGCCCTCGTCTTCCAAGGTGTCGGGACAGCCCAAGCCGAAGAAGACTGTCGACACAGCCAAGTCGGTGAAATCCGTCCAACCGAAGCAGACTAAAGGCGTCGAGCAGAAGCCCAAGAAGGCCGTCCAGACTCCGTCAAGCAAGGGCGTCGAGCCGAAGTCCGGGTCGGGCGTCGAGCCGGAAACAAGCAAGGGCGCGGAGCCGAGGGCCGCAAAGGGGGTCGAGCCGAAGACCGGCAAGGGCATTGAGCCGAAGGTTGGTGCCCCTAAAGCGGTTGCTCAGGACACCAGCACTGTCAAGCCTCGGACCGACCAGCCCAAGTCATCGACGCTCGAGTCTTCCCACGTTGCTGGACCGAGGCCGTCTGTCGTATCGGCGAAGCCGTCCGCTTCCTTCACAAAGCAGGTCTCGGACTCCCTCAAGCGTATCAGGGACAAGGCCTCAGCAGAAGACCCTAAAACGCCTTCCGCACCGAAGCAGTCGGTCCCCACCTCCAAGTCATCGACGCCACTCCTCTTCACATTGCCGCCAAAGGTGGCACCGAAGGCCTTCGCACCACGGGCGGCGCCCGAAGCGAAAACGCACAGTACTCTGGGGTCGACGCCTACTCTCCCGGCTGGGGGCTTAACGCATCGACCACCGTTACTGGAGGAACAGTCGGAACGTTTCATCGATGCCAACACTGGGAAGCTTACGCTTTACAAGCGGAAAATCACGGCGACGACGCCTTTGGAGTCCTATACCATTGCTTTGAAGCGCAAAAGGCCTGCTTCTGATTCACCGGTCTTGGTCGAACCACTGACTCCTCGGACTCAAAGAGTTGCCACGCCCTCGCCAACTTATTCCGATGCCGAGGATGCTGGGGATCAAGATGAGGAATACAGCTTCCCGGCCCACACAGATCCTGATGTACAACAGGACGCATGGGTGGACACAGGTGACCAGGGGGATCAGCAACCCGCCCTCGACCCTCAGATATACAACATCAAAACGTCTCCCACTGAGGATTCTGCGGCATTCAATCCCTTGATTGAAAGGGCGGCTAAAAACCACGACGTTGAGCTCCATGCTGACCCTGTGGAGGTGGACTTTCTCTTTGACACTTTTTCAACAGCTGAAAAGACTGTGAAAACCCTCCCAATGCTGAAAGGGGTCCTCAAACATGCTGCGGACATTTTCAAAGAGCCAACACGGGCAAGGGTGGTCAACCCTAGAATTGAAAAGAAATACCGTCCGGCACCTGGCGATCCCACCTACATCAAGGGCCAGTTGCCATTGGACTCCCTGGTCGTTTCTAATGCCCGCAAGAGGGCGAATTCGCAAACCACTGGTGAAGCTCCTCCCCCGGATAAAGAGTCCAAAGTGCTAGAAGCATCGGGAAAGAGGGTAGCAGCTCAAGCGGCCAATATCTGGCGTATCTCTAACACGCAGGCGCTCTTGGCACGCTACGACAGGGCACACTACAACACACTAGAGACCCTGTTGCAACATCTCCCAGACCAATATAAGGAGGCTGCGGAGATGCTTATCCAAAAAGGGAAGCTCATCTCCAACGCTTCAATTAAGTGTGCACTGGACGTTGCGGATACTGCAGCCAGGGCAATTAACACCAGTGTGATGTTAAGACGACAAGCATGGCTCAGGATCTCTGGATTTAAGCCTGAGATCCAAACTACCATCCTCAACCAGCCAGTTAACCCTGACAGATTATTTGGTCCTGAGGTGGATACCACCTTGGAAAAAATAAAAAAGGATACCGAAACTGCCAAGTCCATGGGAGCTCTCCAATCCCAACAGTTTCGGGGGAGCACTTTTCGTCGCTCAGGCAATAGGGGTGTTTCCAGAGGCCAAATGTCCCAGCAAACACAATTCAATAAAGGTGGGGCGCAATCCTCACCCCAAATAAAATAGAGGAGGTTATCGGGGCAACAACGCCAAGGGCAGAGGCAAAGGCAACAACAACTCCCGTTCCTCCGCCTCCAAGAAACAGTGACGCCCTGTCACTGCCCCCCGACCATTCCACTCCTGTCGGGGGGAGACTCCAGCAGTTCCTGCCAGTCTGGAAATCCATCACCACAGACAGGTGGGTCAGGAAACTTATCCAGTTCGGTTATTGTTTGGAGCTCACATCCACTCCACCCAACATACCACCAAAACACCGTCCTATGTCCACAGAGCATTTGCGCTTATTGCAGCAGGAGGTTCTCGTCATGCTGCAAAAGGGCGCTATAGAGCTCGTGCCAGTGGAGGAGGAAGGCACAGGGGTGTACTCCCTGTACTTCTTGATCCCAAAGAAGGACGGGTCCCTCAGGCCTATTCTGGACCTCAGACCCCTAAACCAGTACATTCTCTCAGAACACTTCCACATGCTAACGCTGCAGCAGGTTCTTCCGCTCCTCAATCAGGGAGACTTCCTCGCAACCTTGGACCTCAAGGATGCTTACTTCCACATTCCACTCCATCCATCACACAAAAAATACCTCAGATTCACCATCCAAAATCGGCATTATCAATTCAAGGTCCTTCCTTTCGGAGTGACCACGGCCCCCAGAGTGTTCACCAAATGTCTAGCGACAGTGGCGGCGCACCTCAGGAGACAACACATCCATGTCTACCCTTATCTGGACGACTGGCTGGTTCAGGCAAAGTCGGCCCAGCAGTGCGCCGCCGACATGTCCCACACCATTCACCTTCTTCACAGTCTGGGGTTCTCCCTGAACTATCCAAAGTCGCACCTTCAGCCAGCCCATGTGCGGCAATATCTAGGTGCGACAATCAATACTCTGGCAGCCACGGCTCAGCCAACTTCTGCGCGGATCAACAACATCCAGTCGCTAATCCAACAGTTCCAACCGCAACACTCGCTTCCTGCGAGAGTGTTCATGCAGTTGATAGGCATGATGGCCTCCTGCATTTTCATAGTCCCGCACGCGAGGTTACATATGCGTCCGCTCCAGGAATGCTTAGCACCATCAGTGGAACCAGGCTCAGGGACAGTTGAAAGACCTACTGTTGGTCACCGGTCGGGCATACAGCTCTCTGCATTGGTGGAATCCACACAACCTTTGCAAGGGCCGACCGTTCCAAGAGCCTGTCCCACAGATCATTCTGACGGCGGACGCGTCTCTCCAGGGATGGGGAGCTCATGTACTCCACTACACGGTGCAGGGACTATGGACAATACAGCAAAAGAAGATGCACATCAACTACCTAGAACTGATGGCAATCTTCATGGCACTAAAAGCATTCAAAGTACATCGGTGCAACAAGGTCTTGTTGATCCGAACGGACAACATGACAGCCATGTACTACATCCAGAAGCAGGGAGGTACGCACTCTCCACAGTTGTCTCATCTGGCTCAGAGCATGTGGAAGTGGGCCATTCAGAGGAACATCTTCCTCATGGCGGAACACCTCCCAGGCACGGACAATCAGATGGCGGACCTGCTCAGCAGGTACAGCCACCAGATGCACGAGTGGGAGATACATCCATCAGTACTACGCCCGTACTTCCAAAAGTGGGGTCATCCACAGATAGACCTGTTCGCCACAAGGGAAAACGCAAAATGCCAAAGCTTTGCCGCCAGGTTCCCTCACCCACAGTCGCACGGCAATGCGATATGGATGAACTGGTCAGGCAGATTTGCGTACGCTTTTCCCCCAGCACCTCTCATACCGCTGGTGGCAAGAAAACTAAAGCAACACTCGATGACTCTCATCCTGGTTGCTCCAACGTGGGCACGCCAGCCATGGTCCACCACGTTTCTAGAACTCTCCGTGGTACCGCATCAAAGGCTACACCTCGCGCCCAAGCTTTTGACGCAGAGCCATGGCGACATTCAGCATCCAGATCCGCAACAGCTCAACCTGGCAATCTGGCTCCTGAGGTCTTAGAGTTTGGCTACCTTGACTTGCCTCCTGAATGCATGGATATCATATGGAAGGCTAGAAGGCCCACCACCAGAGCCTGCTTTGCAGCAAAATGGAAGCGGTTTGTCATTTACTGTGCTACACACATCAACCCGCTAGATGCATCCACTCCCAACATCATCTGCTATTTGTTACATCTTTACAAATGCAATCTAGCATACGCTTCCATCAGGATACACTTATCCGCCATAGCGGCTTATCTCCAAAACAGGCAGCATCTCTCCGTCTTCAGAGTGCCTGCCATTAAAGCCTTCCTAGAAGGCCTGAAGCGGGTCATCCCTCCCAGGACCCTGCCAGCTCCTGTATGGAACCTCAATGTGGTCCTCACCAGGTTGATGGGCCCACCTTTTGAGCCTCTCCATTCATGTGAGATTCAGTTCTTGACATGGAAAGTGGCTTTTCTCATTGCCATTACGTCTCTGCGACGTGTTAGTGAGCTACAGGCGCTCACTGTACAAGAGCCATTCATTCAAATTCACTCCAACAGGGTTGTGCTGCGCACTAACCCTAAATTTCTTCCTAAAGTGGTTTCGCAGTTCCATGTCAATCAGACCATTGAACTGCCCGCATTCTTTCAAAACCCAGAAACTGTTGCCGAAAGAATGCTCCACACTCTTGATGTCAAACGAGCCTTGATGTACTACATCGATAGGACCAAAGACTTTAGGAAAACACAACAACTCTTTGTTGCCTTCTCAGCCCAGCACAAAGGTAAACCCATTTCCAAAGCAGGTATAGCCAGGTGGATCGTTAAGTGCATTCAGATTTGCTATCACAAGGCTAAGCGCACTTTAACGGTCCCTCCAAGAGCCCACTCCACCCGAAAGTTGGGGGCCTCTATGGCTTTCCTTGGTAATATCCCATTGGAAGATATTTGTAGAGCAGCCACATGGTCTACACCGCACACATTTACTAAACATTACTGTGTAGATGTGCACTCCAAGCAGCAGGCAGCTGTAGGGCAGGCTGTTCTTAAAACACTTTTTCAGACTTTTGCAGCTGGCACAGGCGGCCGCCGTTAATGGAGGGACTGCTATATATTCTATGCTATAGATATGAATTCATATTTACAACAAGGGGTGGTGAGGGACAGAGTCTCTGAATTAAGCAGAATACTCTCACCCTGTCAAGAGATCAGGGCTAGATCCAACACCGTTTTTTAGCTCACTGCACCATCCCAGTTTCAGAACCTGGCTGTATGCAAATTAGTCTGTTCCTGTCCCAGTGCATGATGGGAACAGGGCAAACCAAACTACAAAAGCCAATTCTTACACTGGGAAGGAAACAAGCTTCCGGGGACCGGTTTCTGGCATTACAGCCGTCTTCGGCCCGGCTTGCTTGAATCCTGATGGTGCAATGAGCAAGGGACTCATGTCTGAGTATACCCTTCCACGCTTAGGGTGGACAAAAATATTTACAACAAGGGGTGGTGAGGGACAGAGTCTCTGAATTAAGCAGAATACTCTCACCCTGTCAAGAGATCAGGGCTAGATCCAACACCGTTTTTTAGCTCACTGCACCATCCCAGTTTCAGAACCTGGCTGTATGCAAATTAGTCTGTTCCTGTCCCAGTGCATGATGGGAACAGGGCAAACCAAACTACAAAAGCCAATTCTTACACTGGGAAGGAAACAAGCTTCCGGGGACCGGTTTCTGGCATTACAGCCGTCTTCGGCCCGGCTTGCTTGAATCCTGATGGTGCAATGAGCAAGGGACTCATGTCTGAGTATACCCTTCCACGCTTAGGGTGGACAAAAATATTTACAACAAGGGGTGGTGAGGGACAGAGTCTCTGAATTAAGCAGAATACTCTCACCCTGTCAAGAGATCAGGGCTAGATCCAACACCGTTTTTTAGCTCACTGCACCATCCCAGTTTCAGAACCTGGCTGTATGCAAATTAGTCTGTTCCTGTCTCAGTGCATGATGGGAACAGGGCAAACCAAACTACAAAAGCCAATTCTTACACTGGGAAGGAAACAAGCTTCCGGGGACCGGTTTCTGGCATTACAGCCGTCTTCGGCCCGGCTTGCTTGAATCCTGATGGTGCAATGAGCAAGGGACTCATGTCTGAGTATACCCTTCCACGCTTAGGGTGGACAAAAATATTTACAACAAGGGGTGGTGAGGGACAGAGTCTCTGAATTAAGCAGAATACTCTCACCCTGTCAAGAGATCAGGGCTAGATCCAACACCGTTTTTTAGCTCACTGCACCATCCCAGTTTCAGAACCTGGCTGTATGCAAATTAGTCTGTTCCTGTCCCAGTGCATGATGGGAACAGGGCAAACCAAACTACAAAAGCCAATTCTTACACTGGGAAGGAAACAAGCTTCCGGGGACCGGTTTCTGGCATTACAGCCGTCTTCGGCCCGGCTTGCTTGAATCCTGATGGTGCAATGAACAAGGGACTCATGTCTGAGTATACCCTTCCACGCTTAGGGTGGACAAAAATATTTACAACAAGGGGTGGTGAGGGACAGAGTCTGTGAATTAAGCAGAATACTCTCACCCGGTCAAGAGATCAGGGCTAGATCCAACACCGATTTTTAGCTCACTGCACCATCCCAGTTTCAGAACCTGGCTGTATGCAAATTAGTCTGTTCCTGTCCCAGTGCATGATGGGAACAGGGCAAACCAAACTACAAAAGCCAATTCTTACACTGGGAAGGAAACAAGCTTCCGGGGACCGGTTTCTGGCATTACAGCCGTCTTCGGCCCGGCTTGCTTGAATCCTGATGGTGCAATGAGCAAGGGACTCATGTCTGGTTATACCCTTCCACGCTTAGGGTGGACAAAAATATTTACAACTGTAGTGTAGCTCCTATTTTCCCAATAGGCTCTGCGCATTGGAATAGTGCCTACAGCAGTAAAGGCCTAGGCCAGACGTTAACTAGGTCTACTACTGTCGATACTAGACTTAATTTTTGGGTTTGCCAGCTAAGCTCAGAGTTCGCTAGAAACTTTCTCGAATGTTCAAGGAAGGATTAACTCCCCTGATTAGACAAGAAGGGATTTAGTTTCTGACAACCATAGAACATGACAACTTTGCTCTCCCCTAATCAAGAGTCAATCTCGAGAGTCGTGTGAGCACAAGGCAATTATTTTACTCAGTCAGTACGTGCATTCTTAGTCTCATCAGAATGTAGAGAAAAGGAAGAGACGGGCGTGTTCAATAAAAGATGTTATTTATTGATCAGTCTCTTTTCTCGTACAAGAGAAATGGATCGATATTATTGCAATACTTATAGTTAAGTAAAGTGCATACATTAGAAGCAATAGTATAAAATAATACTGTAAAAACATTGATATGGTTTCTGAGCCATATGATGTTTAAAATGATTAAAATATATTTACATACACATATACATTTGACTAAACGTACTCAACTGGTGTTTCTAAATACGCCTACCCCGTGTACCTGACCTAAGTCTAATGCGTGGGCGGGAATAGAAAGTTACAGTTTAGTTTAAGTTTGTTTTTGCCAAGTGAATAACTAAAGAATTCTCTAGGAGGGGTTATTCAGTTCTGTACCTGGAATTTAGGATGAATGAGGAATGGTATCTCTTTCTCTGCTCTCGATATTCCAGGCTGCCTGCGAGGGCTGCCCAGAAGCGCCGGTGCTGGGTCTCTCGGCTTGAGATAGCAGCGCGTCTCTCAGCGCGTCAGGAAGGCGGGGCTGCTGCCTGCGGGGTCTGCTTCTGCTCTCGGCTTCGGCAAGTATGGCTGCTCCGTCTTGTCACCACGCGTGTGTTTGCATAGGGCAAGGTCGGCAATATTTATACCTTAAAGGTGCCGAGATTGACGTAAGGATGGACATAGGTACGTCAATAAAGATGTCATACGACTTGCTCGTTAGCACATTCTTTACTAAAGTTCTCTGTGAAATCAAAACAATGGCCGCACGGATTATCCAGGTTGTCATAGGTTTGATTTGTTATGAGAACGTCGTATGCCTTATCAGGGGCTGGAGGAATGTCGCTTGTCTAATTAGATCTCAAGCGTTATGACCTAATCAGATAACACGTTCCTGTGCCGTAGTGTGACTGCGTCAGATAACGGTATCTGCATCATGGGGGATTTCTTGCCTCATGGGCTGACTGTTAGTTAACTAGCTAGTAAGTTTAACCAGAATAGGGTCAGGAATAGGGGGATCGAATCAGAACCTATAGAAATACACGACACAACAAGGGGTGGTGAGGGACAGAGTCTCTGAATTAAGCAGAATACTCTCACCCTGTCAAGAGATCAGGGCTAGATCCAACACCGTTTTTTAGCTCACTGCACCATCCCAGTTTCAGAACCTGGCTGTATGCAAATTAGTCTGTTCCTGTCCCAGTGCATGATGGGAACAGGGCAAACCAAACTACAAAAGCCAATTCTTACACTGGGAAGGAAACAAGCTTCCGGGGACCGGTTTCTGGCATTACAGCCGTCTTCGGCCCGGCTTGCTTGAATCCTGATGGTGCAATGAGCAAGGGACTCATGTCTGAGTATACCCTTCCACGCTTAGGGTGGACAAAAATATTTACAACAAGGGGTGGTGAGGGACAGAGTCTCTGAATTAAGCAGAATACTCTCACCCTGTCAAGAGATCAGGGCTAGATCCAACACCGTTTTTTAGCTCACTGCACCATCCCAGTTTCAGAACCTGGCTGTATGCAAATTAGTCTGTTCCTGTCCCAGTGCATGATGGGAACAGGGCAAACCAAACTACAAAAGCCAATTCTTACACTGGGAAGGAAACGAGCTTCCGGGGACCGGTTTCTGGCATTACAGCCGTCTTCGGCCCGGCTTGCTTGAATCCTGATGGTGCAATGAGCAAGGGACTCATGTCTGAGTATACCCTTCCACGCTTAGGGTGGACAAAAATATTTACAACAAGGGGTGGTGAGGGACAGAGTCTCTGAATTAAGCAGAATACTCTCACCCTGTCAAGAGATCAGGGCTAGATCCAACACCGTTTTTTAGCTCACTGCACCATCCCAGTTTCAGAACCTGGCTGTATGCAAATTAGTCTGTTCCTGTCTCAGTGCATGATGGGAACAGGGCAAACCAAACTACAAAAGCCAATTCTTACACTGGGAAGGAAACAAGCTTCCGGGGACCGGTTTCTGGCATTACAGCCGTCTTCGGCCCGGCTTGCTTGAATCCTGATGGTGCAATGAGCAAGGGACTCATGTCTGAGTATACCCTTCCACGCTTAGGGTGGACAAAAATATTTACAACAAGGGGTGGTGAGGGACAGAGTCTCTGAATTAAGCAGAATACTCTCACCCTGTCAAGAGATCAGGGCTAGATCCAACACCGTTTTTTAGCTCACTGCACCATCCCAGTTTCAGAACCTGGCTGTATGCAAATTAGTCTGTTCCTGTCCCAGTGCATGATGGGAACAGGGCAAACCAAACTACAAAAGCCAATTCTTACACTGGGAAGGAAACAAGCTTCCGGGGACCGGTTTCTGGCATTACAGCCGTCTTCGGCCCGGTTTGCTTGAATCCTGATGGTGCAATGAGCAAGGGACTCATGTCTGAGTATACCCTTCCACGCTTAGGGTGGACAAAAATATTTACAACAAGGGGTGGTGAGGGACAGAGTCTCTGAATTAAGCAGAATACTCTCACCCTGTCAAGAGATCAGGGCTAGATCCAACACCGTTTTTTAGCTCACTGCACCATCCCAGTTTCAGAACCTGGCTGTATGCAAATTAGTCTGTTCCTGTCCCAGTGCATGATGGGAACAGGGCAAACCAAACTACAAAAGCCAATTCTTACACTGGGAAGGAAACGAGCTTCCGGGGACCGGTTTCTGGCATTACAGCCGTCTTCGGCCCGGCTTGCTTGAATCCTGATGGTGCAATGAGCAAGGGACTCATGTCTGAGTATACCCTTCCACGCTTAGGGTGGACAAAAATATTTACAACAAGGGGTGGTGAGGGACAGAGTCTCTGAATTAAGCAGAATACTCTCACCCTGTCAAGAGATCAGGGCTAGATCCAACACCGTTTTTTAGCTCACTGCACCATCCCAGTTTCAGAACCTGGCTGTATGCAAATTAGTCTGTTCCTGTCCCAGTGCATGATGGGAACAGGGCAAACCAAACTACAAAAGCCAATTCTTACACTGGGAAGGAAACAAGCTTCCGGGGACCGGTTTCTGGCATTACAGCCGTCTTCGGCCCGGCTTGCTTGAATCCTGATGGTGCAATGAGCAAGGGACTCATGTCTGAGTATACCCTTCCACGCTTAGGGTGGACAAAAATATTTACAACAAGGGGTGGTGAGGGACAGAGTCTCTGAATTAAGCAGAATACTCTCACCCTGTCAAGAGATCAGGGCTAGATCCAACACCGTTTTTTAGCTCACTGCACCATCCCAGTTTCAGAACCTGGCTGTATGCAAATTAGTCTGTTCCTGTCCCAGTGCATGATGGGAACAGGGCAAACCAAACTACAAAAGCCAATTCTTACACTGGGAAGGAAACAAGCTTCCGGGGACCGGTTTCTGGCATTACAGCCGTCTTCGGCCCGGCTTGCTTGAATCCTGATGGTGCAATGAGCAAGGGACTCATGTCTGAGTATACCCTTCCACGCTTAGGGTGGACAAAAATATTTACAACAAGGGGTGGTGAGGGACAGAGTCTCTGAATTAAGCAGAATACTCTCACCCTGTCAAGAGATCAGGGCTAGATCCAACACCGTTTTTTAGCTCACTGCACCATCCCAGTTTCAGAACCTGGCTGTATGCAAATTAGTCGGTTCCTGTCCCAGTGCATGATGGGAACAGGGCAAACCAAACTACAAAAGCCAATTCTTACACTGGGAAGGAAACAAGCTTCCGGGGACCGGTTTCTGGCATTACAGCCGTCTTCGGCCCGGCTTGCTTGAATCCTGATGGTGCAATGAGCAAGGGACTCATGTCTGAGTATACCCTTCCACGCTTAGGGTGGACAAAAATATTTACAACAAGGGGTGGTGAGGGACAGAGTCTCTGAATTAAGCAGAATACTCTCACCCTGTCAAGAGATCAGGGCTAGATCCAACACCGTTTTTTAGCTCACTGCACCATCCCAGTTTCAGAACCTGGCTGTATGCAAATTAGTCTGTTCCTGTCCCAGTGCATGATGGGAACAGGGCAAACCAAACTACAAAAGCCAATTCTTACACTGGGAAGGAAACAAGCTTCCGGGGACCGGTTTCTGGCATTACAGCCGTCTTCGGCCCGGCTTGCTTGAATCCTGATGGTGCAATGAGCAAGGGACTCATGTCTGAGTATACCCTTCCACGCTTAGGGTGGACAAAAATATTTACAACAAGGGGTGGTGAGGGACAGAGTCTCTGAATTAAGCAGAATACTCTCACCCTGTCAAGAGATCAGGGCTAGATCCAACACCGTTTTTTAGCTCACTGCACCATCCCAGTTTCAGAACCTGGCTGTATGCAAATTAGTCTGTTCCTGGTCCTGTCCCAGTGCATGATGGGAACAGGGCAAACCAAACTACAAAAGCCAATTCTTACACTGGGAAGGAAACAAGCTTCCGGGGACCGGTTTCTGGCATTACAGCCGTCTTCGGCCCGGCTTGCTTGAATCCTGATGGTGCAATGAGCAAGGGACTCATGTCTGAGTATACCCTTCCACGCTTAGGGTGGACAAAAATATTTACAACAAGGGGTGGTGAGGGACAGAGTCTCTGAATTAAGCAGAATACTCTCACCCTGTCAAGAGATCAGGGCTAGATCCAACACCGTTTTTTAGCTCACTGCACCATCCCAGTTTCAGAACCTGGCTGTATGCAAATTAGTCTGTTCCTGTCCCAGTGCATGATGGGAACAGGGCAAACCAAACTACAAAAGCCAATTCTTACACTGGGAAGGAAACAAGCTTCCGGGGACCGGTTTCTGGCATTACAGCCGTCTTCGGCCCGGCTTGCTTGAATCCTGATGGTGTAATGAGCAAGGGACTCATGTCTGAGTATACCATTCCACGCTTAGGGTGGACAAAAATATTTACAACAAGGGGTGGTGAGGGACAGAGTCTCTGAATTAAGCAGAATACTCTCACCCTGTCAAGAGATCAGGGCTAGATCCAACACCGTTTTTTAGCTCACTGCACCATCCCAGTTTCAGAACCTGGCTGTATGCAAATTAGTCTGTTCCTGTCCCAGTGCATGATGGGAACAGGGCAAACCAAACTACAAAAGCCAATTCTTACACTGGGAAGGAAACAAGCTTCCGGGGACCGGTTTCTGGCATTACAGCCGTCTTCGGCCCGGCTTGCTTGAATCCTGATGGTGCAATGAGCAAGGGACTCATGTCTGAGTATACCCTTCCACGCTTAGGGTGGACAAAAATATTTACAACAAGGGGTGGTGAGGGACAGAGTCTCTGAATTAAGCAGAATACTCTCACCCTATCAAGAGATCAGGGCTAGATCCAACACCGTTTTTTAGCTCACTGCACCATCCCAGTTTCAGAACCTGGCTGTATGCAAATTAGTCTGTTCCTGTCCCAGTGCATGATGGGAACAGGGCAAACCAAACTACAAAAGCCAATTCTTACACTGGGAAGGAAACAAGCTTCCGGGGACCGGTTTCTGGCATTACAGCCGTCTTCGGCCCGGCTTGCTTGAATCCTGATGGTGCAATGAGCAAGGGACTCATGTCTGAGTATACCCTTCCACGCTTAGGGTGGACAAAAATATTTACAACAAGGGGTGGTGAGGGACAGAGTCTCTGAATTAAGCAGAATACTCTCACCCTGTCAAGAGATCAGGGCTAGATCCAACATCGTTTTTTAGCTCACTGCACCATCCCAGTTTCAGAACCTGGCTGTATGCAAATTAGTCTGTTCCTGTCCCAGTGCATGATGGGAACAGGGCAAACCAAACTACAAAAGCCAATTCTTACACTGGGAAGGAAACAAGCTTCCGGGGACCGGTTTCTGGCATTACAGCCGTCTTCGGCCCGGCTTGCTTGAATCCTGATGGTGCAATGAGCAAGGGACTCATGTCTGAGTATACCCTTCCACGCTTAGGGTGGACAAAAATATTTACAACAAGGGGTGGTGAGGGACAGAGTCTCTGAATTAAGCAGAATACTCTCACCCTGTCAAGAGATCAGGGCTAGATCCAACACGGTTTTTTAGCTCACTGCACCATCCCAGTTTCAGAACCTGGCTGTATGCAAATTAGTCTGTTCCTGTCCCAGTGCATGATGGGAACAGGGCAAACCAAACTACAAAAGCCAATTCTTACACTGGGAAGGAAACAAGCTTCCGGGGACCGGTTTCTGGCATTACAGCCGTCTTCGGCCCGGCTTGCTTGAATCCTGATGGTGCAATGAGCAAGGGACTCATGTCTGAGTATACCCTTCCACGCTTAGGGTGGACAAAAATATTTACAACAAGGGGTGGTGAGGGACAGAGTCTCTGAATTAAGCAGAATACTCTCACCCTGTCAAGAGATCAGGGCTAGATCCAACACCGTTTTTTAGCTCACTGCACCATCCCAGTTTCAGAACCTGGCTGTATGCAAATTAGTCTGTTCCTGTCCCAGTGCATGATGGGAACAGGGCAAACCAAACTACAAAAGCCAATTCTTACACTGGGAAGGAAACAAGCTTCCGGGGACCGGTTTCTGGCATTACAGCCGTCTTCGGCCCGGCTTGCTTGAATCCTGATGGTGCAATGAGCTCATGTCTGAGTATACCCTTCCACGCTTAGGGTGGACAAAAATATTTACAACAAGGGGTGGTGAGGGACAGAGTCTCTGAATTAAGCAGAATACTCTCACCCTGTCAAGAGATCAGGGCTAGATCCAACACCGTTTTTTAGCTCACTGCACCATCCCAGTTTCAGAACCTGGCTGTATGCAAATTAGTCTGTTCCTGTCCCAGTGCATGATGGGAACAGGGCAAACCAAACTACAAAAGCCAATTCTTACACTGGGAAGGAAACAAGCTTCCGGGGACCGGTTTCTGGCATTACAGCCGTCTTCGGCCTGGCTTGCTTGAATCCTGATGGTGCAATGAGCAAGGGACTCATGTCTGAGTATACCCTTCCACGCTTAGGGTGGACAAAAATATTTACAACAAGGGGTGGTGAGGGACAGAGTCTCTGAATTAAGCAGAATACTCTCACCCTGTCAAGAGATCAGGGCTAGATCCAACACCGTTTTTTAGCTCACTGCACCATCCCAGTTTCAGAACCTGGCTGTATGCAAATTAGTCTGTTCCTGTCCCAGTGCATGATGGGAACAGGGCAAACCAAACTACAAAAGCCAATTCTTACACTGGGAAGGAAACAAGCTTCCGGGGACCGGTTTCTGGCATTACAGCCGTCTTCGGCCCGGCTTGCTTGAATCCTGATGGTGCAATGAGCAAGGGACTCATGTCTGAGTATACCCTTCCACGCTTAGGGTGGACAAAAATATTTACAACAAGGGGTGGTGAGGGACAGAGTCTGTGAATTAAGCAGAATACTCTCACCCTGTCAAGAGATCAGGGCTAGATCCAACACCGTTTTTTAGCTCACTGCACCATCCCAGTTTCAGAACCTGGCTGTATGCAAATTAGTCTGTTCCTGTCCCAGTGCATGATGGGAACAGGGCAAACCAAACTACAAAAGCCAATTCTTACACTGGGAAGGAAACAAGCTTCCGGGGACCGGTTTCTGGCATTACAGCCGTCTTCGGCCCGGCTTGCTTGAATCCTGATGGTGCAATGAGCAAGGGACTCATGTCTGAGTATACCCTTCCACGCTTAGGGTGGACAAAAATATTTACAACAAGGGGTGGTGAGGGACAGAGTCTCTGAATTAAGCAGAATACTCTCACCCTGTCAAGAGATCAGGGCTAGATCCAACACCGTTTTTTAGCTCACTGCACCATCCCAGTTTCAGAACCTGGCTGTATGCAAATTAGTCTGTTCCTGTCCCAGTGCATGATGGGAACAGGGCAAACCAAACTACAAAAGCCAATTCTTACACTGGGAAGGAAACAAGCTTCCGGGGACCGGTTTCTGGCATTACAGCCGTCTTCGGCCCGGCTTGCTTGAATCCTGATGGTGCAATGAGCAAGGGACTCATGTCTGAGTATACCCTTCCACGCTTAGGGTGGACAAAAATATTTACAACAAGGGGTGGTGAGGGACAGAGTCTCTGAATTAAGCAGAATACTCTCACCCTGTCAAGAGATCAGGGCTAGATCCAACACCGTTTTTTAGCTCACTGCACCATCCCAGTTTCAGAACCTGGCTGTATGCAAATTAGTCTGTTCCTGTCCCAGTGCATGATGGGAACAGGGCAAACCAAACTACAAAAGCCAATTCTTACACTGGGAAGGAAACAAGCTTCCGGGGACCGGTTTCTGGCATTACAGCCGTCTTCGGCCCGGCTTGCTTGAATCCTGATGGTGCAATGAGCAAGGGACTCATGTCTGAGTATACCCTTCCACGCTTAGGGTGGACAAAAATATTTACAACAAGGGGTGGTGAGGGACAGAGTCTCTGAATTAAGCAGAATACTCTCACCCTGTCAAGAGATCAGGGCTAGATCCAACACCGTTTTTTAGCTCACTGCACCATCCCAGTTTCAGAACCTGGCTGTATGCAAATTAGTCTGTTCCTGTCCCAGTGCATACCAAACTACAAAAGCCAATTCTTACACTGGGAAGGAAACGAGCTTCCGGGGACCGGTTTCTGGCATTACAGCCGTCTTCGGCCCGGCTTGCTTGAATCCTGATGGTGCAATGAGCAAGGGACTCATGTCTGAGTATACCCTTCCACGCTTAGGGTGGACAAAAATATTTACAACAAGGGGTGGTGAGGGACAGAGTCTCTGAATTAAGCAGAATACTCTCACCCTGTCAAGAGATCAGGGCTAGATCCAACACCGTTTTTTAGCTCACTGCACCATCCCAGTTTCAGAACCTGGCTGTATGCAAATTAGTCTGTTCCTGTCTCAGTGCATGATGGGAACAGGGCAAACCAAACTACAAAAGCCAATTCTTACACTGGGAAGGAAACAAGCTTCCGGGGACCGGTTTCTGGCATTACAGCCGTCTTCGGCCCGGCTTGCTTGAATCCTGATGGTGCAATGAGCAAGGGACTCATGTCTGAGTATACCCTTCCACGCTTAGGGTGGACAAAAATATTTACAACAAGGGGTGGTGAGGGACAGAGTCTCTGAATTAAGCAGAATACTCTCACCCTGTCAAGAGATCAGGGCTAGATCCAACACCGTTTTTTAGCTCACTGCACCATCCCAGTTTCAGAACCTGGCTGTATGCAAATTAGTCTGTTCCTGTCCCAGTGCATGATGGGAACAGGGCAAACCAAACTACAAAAGCCAATTCTTACACTGGGAAGGAAACAAGCTTCCGGGGACCGGTTTCTGGCATTACAGCCGTCTTCGGCCCGGCTTGCTTGAATCCTGATGGTGCAATGAGCAAGGGACTCATGTCTGAGTATACCCTTCCACGCTTAGGGTGGACAAAAATATTTACAACAAGGGGTGGTGAGGGACAGAGTCTCTGAATTAAGCAGAATACTCTCACCCTGTCAAGAGATCAGGGCTAGATCCAACACCGTTTTTTAGCTCACTGCACCATCCCAGTTTCAGAACCTGGCTGTATGCAAATTAGTCTGTTCCTGTCCCAGTGCATGATGGGAACAGGGCAAACCAAACTACAAAAGCCAATTCTTACACTGGGAAGGAAACGAGCTTCCGGGGACCGGTTTCTGGCATTACAGCCGTCTTCGGCCCGGCTTGCTTGAATCCTGATGGTGCAATGAGCAAGGGACTCATGTCTGAGTATACCCTTCCACGCTTAGGGTGGACAAAAATATTTACAACAAGGGGTGGTGAGGGACAGAGTCTCTGAATTAAGCAGAATACTCTCACCCTGTCAAGAGATCAGGGCTAGATCCAACACCGTTTTTTAGCTCACTGCACCATCCCAGTTTCAGAACCTGGCTGTATGCAAATTAGTCTGTTCCTGTCTCAGTGCATGATGGGAACAGGGCAAACCAAACTACAAAAGCCAATTCTTACACTGGGAAGGAAACAAGCTTCCGGGGACCGGTTTCTGGCATTACAGCCGTCTTCGGCCCGGCTTGCTTGAATCCTGATGGTGCAATGAGCAAGGGACTCATGTCTGAGTATACCCTTCCACGCTTAGGGTGGACAAAAATATTTACAACAAGGGGTGGTGAGGGACAGAGTCTCTGAATTAAGCAGAATACTCTCACCCTGTCAAGAGATCAGGGCTAGATCCAACACCGTTTTTTAGCTCACTGCACCATCCCAGTTTCAGAACCTGGCTGTATGCAAATTAGTCTGTTCCTGTCCCAGTGCATGATGGGAACAGGGCAAACCAAACTACAAAAGCCAATTCTTACACTGGGAAGGAAACAAGCTTCCGGGGACCGGTTTCTGGCATTACAGCCGTCTTCGGCCCGGCTTGCTTGAATCCTGATGGTGCAATGAGCAAGGGACTCATGTCTGAGTATACCCTTCCACGCTTAGGGTGGACAAAAATATTTACAACAAGGGGTGGTGAGGGACAGAGTCTCTGAATTAAGCAGAATACTCTCACCCTGTCAAGAGATCAGGGCTAGATCCAACACCGT
Organism: Lissotriton helveticus; assembly: GCF_964261635.1. Lineage (NCBI taxonomy): Eukaryota > Metazoa > Chordata > Amphibia > Caudata > Salamandridae > Lissotriton > Lissotriton helveticus. Next base: position 1,378,380,289 of record NC_136061.1, read on the forward strand.
TTTTTAGCTCACTGCACCATCCCAGTTTCAGAACCTGGCTGTATGCAAATTAGTCTGTTCCTGTCCCAGTGCATGATGGGAACAGGGCAAACCAAACTACAAAAGCCAATTCTTACACTGGGAAGGAAACAAGCTTCCGGGGACCGGTTTCTGGCATTACAGCCGTCTTTGGCCCGGCTTGCTTGAATCCTGATGGTGCAATGAGCAAGGGACTCATGTCTGAGTATACCCTTCCACGCTTAGGGTGGACAAAAATATTTACAACAAGGGGTGGTGAGGGACAGAGTCTCTGAATTAAGCAGAATACTCTCACCCTGTCAAGAGATCAGGGCTAGATCCAACACCGTTTTTTAGCTCACTGCACCATCCCAGTTTCAGAACCTGGCTGTATGCAAATTAGTCTGTTCCTGTCCCAGTGCATGATGGGAACAGGGCAAACCAAACTACAAAAGCCAATTCTTACACTGGGAAGGAAACAAGCTTCCGGGGACCGGTTTCTGGCATTACAGCCGTCTTCGGCCCGGCTTGCTTGAATCCAGATGGTGCAATGAGCAAGGGACTCATGTCTGAGTATACCCTTCCACGCTTAGGGTGGACAAAAATATTTACAACAAGGGGTGGTGAGGGACAGAGTCTCTGAATTAAGCAGAATACTCTCACCCTGTCAAGAGATCAGGGCTAGATCCAACACCGTTTTTTAGCTCACTGCACCATCCCAGTTTCAGAACCTGGCTGTATGCAAATTAGTCTGTTCCTGTCCCAGTGCATGATGGGAACAGGGCAAACCAAACTACAAAAGCCAATTCTTACACTGGGAAGGAAACAAGCTTCCGGGGACCGGTTTCTGGCATTACAGCCGTCTTCGGCCCGGCTTGCTTGAATCCTGATGGTGCAATGAGCAAGGGACTCATGTCTGAGTATACCCTTCCACGCTTAGGGTGGACAAAAATATTTACAACAAGGGGTGGTGAGGGACAGAGTCTCTGAATTAAGCAGAATACTCTCACCCTGTCAAGAGATCAGGGCTAGATCCAACACAGTTTTTTAGCTCACTGCACCATCCCAGTTTCAGAACCTGGCTGTATGCAAATTAGTCTGTTCCTGTCCCAGTGCATGATGGGAACAGGGCAAACCAAACTACAAAAGCCAATTCTTACACTGGGAAGGAAACAAGCTTCCGGGGACCGGTTTCTGGCATTACAGCTGTCTTCGGCCCGGCTTGCTTGAATCCTGATGGTGCAATGAGCAAGGGACTCATGTCTGAGTATACCCTTCCACGCTTAGGGTGGACAAAAATATTTACAACAAGGGGTGGTGAGGGACAGAGTCTCTGAATTAAGCAGAATACTCTCACCCTGTCAAGAGATCAGGGCTAGATCCAACACCGTTTTTTAGCTCACTGCACCATCCCAGTTTCAGAACCTGGCTGTATGCAAATTAGTCTGTTCCTGTCCCAGTGCATGATGGGAACAGGGCAAACCAAACTACAAAAGCCAATTCTTACACTGGGAAGGAAACAAGCTTCCGGGGACCGGTTTCTGGCATTACAGCCGTCTTCGGCCCGGCTTGCTTGAATCCTGATGGTGCAATGAGCAAGGGACTCATGTCTGAGTATACCCTTCCACGCTTAGGGTGGACAAAAATATTTACAACAAGGGGTGGTGAGGGACAGAGTCTCTGAATTAAGCAGAATACTCTCACCCTGTCAAGAGATCAGGGCTAGATCCAACACCGTTTTTTAGCTCACTGCACCATCCCAGTTTCAGAACCTGGCTGTATGCAAATTAGTCTGTTCCTGTCCCAGTGCATGATGGGAACAGGGCAAACCAAACTACAAAAGCCAATTCTTACACTGGGAAGGAAACAAGCTTCCGGGGACCGGTTTCTGGCATTACAGCCGTCTTCGGCCCGGCTTGCTTGAATCCTGATGGTGCAATGAGCAAGGGACTCATGTCTGAGTATACCCTTCCACGCTTAGGGTGGACAAAAATATTTACAACAAGGGGTGGTGAGGGACAGAGTCTCTGAATTAAGCAGAATACTCTCACCCTGTCAAGAGATCAGGGCTAGATCCAACACCGTTTTTTAGCTCACTGCACCATCCCAGTTTCAGAACCTGGCTGTATGCAAATTAGTCTGTTCCTGTCCCAGTGCATGATGGGAACAGGGCAAACCAAACTACAAAAGCCAATTCTTACACTGGGAAGGAAACAAGCTTCCGGGGACCGGTTTCTGGCATTACAGCCGTCTTCGGCCCGGCTTGCTTGAATCCTGATGGTGCAATGAGCAAGGGACTCATGTCTGAGTATACCCTTCCACGCTTAGGGTGGACAAAAATATTTACAACAAGGGGTGGTGAGGGACAGAGTCTCTGAATTAAGCAGAATACTCTCACCCTGTCAAGAGATCAGGGCTAGATCCAACACCGTTTTTTAGCTCACTGCACCATCCCAGTTTCAGAACCTGGCTGTATGCAAATTAGTCTGTTCCTGTCCCAGTGCATGATGGGAACAGGGCAAACCAAACTACAAAAGCCAATTCTTACACTGGGAAGGAAACAAGCTTCCGGGGACCGGTTTCTGGCATTACAGCCGTCTTCGGCCCGGCTTGCTTGAATCCTGATGGTGCAATGAGCAAGGGACTCATGTCTGAGTATACCCTTCCACGCTTAGGGTGGACAAAAATATTTACAACAAGGGGTGGTGAGGGACAGAGTCTCTGAATTAAGCAGAATACTCTCACCCTGTCAAGAGATCAGGGCTAGATCCAACACCGTTTTTTAGCTCACTGCACCATCCCAGTTTCAGAACCTGGCTGTATGCAAATTAGTCTGTTCCTGTCCCAGTGCATGATGGGAACAGGGCAAACCAAACTACAAAAGCCAATTCTTACACTGGGAAGGAAACAAGCTTCCGGGGACCGGTTTCTGGCATTACAGCCGTCTTCGGCCCGGCTTGCTTGAATCCTGATGGTGCAATGAGCAAGGGACTCATGTCTGAGTATACCCTTCCACGCTTAGGGTGGACAAAAATATTTACAACAAGGGGTGGTGAGGGACAGAGTCTCTGAATTAAGCAGAATACTCTCACCCTGTCAAGAGATCAGGGCTAGATCCAACACCGTTTTTTAGCTCACTGCACCATCCCAGTTTCAGAACCTGGCTGTATGCAAATTAGTCTGTTCCTGTCCCAGTGCATGATGGGAACAGGGCAAACCAAACTACAAAAGCCAATTCTTACACTGGGAAGGAAACAAGCTTCCGGGGACCGGTTTCTGGCATTACAGCCGTCTTCGGCCCGGCTTGCTTGAATCCTGATGGTGCAATGAGCAAGGGACTCATGTCTGAGTATACCCTTCCACGCTTAGGGTGGACAAAAATATTTACAACAAGGGGTGGTGAGGGACAGAGACTCTGAATTAAGCAGAATACTCTCACCCTGTCAAGAGATCAGGGCTAGATCCAACACCGTTTTTTAGCTCACTGCACCATCCCAGTTTCAGAACCTGGCTGTATGCAAATTAGTCTGTTCCTGTCCCAGTGCATGATGGGAACAGGGCAAACCAAACTACAAAAGCCAATTCTTACACTGGGAAGGAAACAAGCTTCCGGGGACCGGTTTCTGGCATTACAGCCGTCTTCGGCCCGGCTTGCTTGAATCCTGATGGTGCAATGAGCAAGGGACTCATGTCTGAGTATACCCTTCCACGCTTAGGGTGGACAAAAATATTTACAACAAGGGGTGGTGAGGGACAGAGTCTCTGAATTAAGCAGAATACTCTCACCCTGTCGAGATCAGGGCTAGATCCAACACCGTTTTTTAGCTCACTGCACCATCCCAGTTTCAGAACCTGGCTGTATGCAAATTAGTCTGTTCCTGTCCCAGTGCATGATGGGAACAGGGCAAACCAAACTACAAAAGCCAATTCTTACACTGGGAAGGAAACAAGCTTCCGGGGACCGGTTTCTGGCATTACAGCCGTCTTCGGCCCGGCTTGCTTGAATCCTGATGGTGCAATGAGCAAGGGACTCATGTCTGAGTATACCCTTCCACGCTTAGGGTGGACAAAAATATTTACAACAAGGGGTGGTGAGGGACAGAGTCTCTGAATTAAGCAGAATACTCTCACCCTGTCAAGAGATCAGGGCTAGATCCAACACCGTTTTTTAGCTCACTGCACCATCCCAGTTTCAGAACCTGGCTGTATGCAAATTAGTCTGTTCCTGTCCCAGTGCATGATGGGAACAGGGCAAACCAAACTACAAAAGCCAATTCTTACACTGGGAAGGAAACAAGCTTCCGGGGACCGGTTTCTGGCATTACAGCCGTCTTCGGCCCGGCTTGCTTGAATCCTGATGGTGCAATGAGCAAGGGACTCATGTCTGAGTATACCCTTCCACGCTTAGGGTGGACAAAAATATTTACAACAAGGGGTGGTGAGGGACAGTCTCTCTGAATTAAGCAGAATACTCTCACCCTGTCAAGAGATCAGGGCTAGATCCAACACCGTTTTTTAGCTCACTGCACCATCCCAGTTTCAGAACCTGGCTGTATGCAAATTAGTCTGTTCCTGTCCCAGTGCATGATGGGAACAGGGCAAACCAAACTACAAAAGCCAATTCTTACACTGGGAAGGAAACAAGCTTCCGGGGACCGGTTTCTGGCATTACAGCCGTCTTCGGCCCGGCTTGCTTGAATCCTGATGGTGCAATGAGCAAGGGACTCATGTCTGAGTATACCCTTCCACGCTTAGGGTGGACAAAAATATTTACAACAAGGGGTGGTGAGGGACAGAGTCTCTGAATTAAGCAGAATACTCTCACCCTGTCAAGAGATCAGGGCTAGATCCAACACCGTTTTTTAGCTCACTGCACCATCCCAGTTTCAGAACCTGGCTGTATGCAAATTAGTCTGTTCCTGTCCCAGTGCATGATGGGAACAGGGCAAACCAAACTACAAAAGCCAATTCTTACACTGGGAAGGAAACAAGCTTCCGGGGACCGGTTTCTGGCATTACAGCCGTCTTCGGCCCGGCTTGCTTGAATCCTGATGGTGCAATGAGCAAGGGACTCATGTCTGAGTATACCCTTCCACGCTTAGGGTGGACAAAAATATTTACAACAAGGGGTGGTGAGGGACAGAGTCTCTGAATTAAGCAGAATACTCTCACCCTGTCAAGAGATCAGGGCTAGATCCAACACCGTTTTTTAGCTCACTGCACCATCCCAGTTTCAGAACCTGGCTGTATGCAAATTAGTCTGTTCCTGTCCCAGTGCATGATGGGAACAGGGCAAACCAAACTACAAAAGCCAATTCTTACACTGGGAAGGAAACAAGCTTCCGGGGACCGGTTTCTGGCATTACAGCCGTCTTCGGCCCGGCTTGCTTGAATCCTGATGGTGCAATGAGCAAGGGACTCATGTCTGAGTATACCCTTCCACGCTTAGGGTGGACAAAAATATTTACAACAAGGGGTGGTGAGGGACAGAGTCTCTGAATTAAGCAGAATACTCTCACCCTGTCAAGAGATCAGGGCTAGATCCAACACCGTTTTTTAGCTCACTGCACCATCCCAGTTTCAGAACCTGGCTGTATGCAAATTAGTCTGTTCTTTTCCCAGTGCATGATGGGAACAGGGCAAACCAAACTACAAAAGCCAATTCTTACACTGGGAAGGAAACAAGCTTCCGGGGACCGGTTTCTGGCATTACAGCCGTCTTCGGCCCGGCTTGCTTGAATCCTGATGGTGCAATGAGCAAGGGACTTATGTCTGAGTATACCCTTCCACGCTTAGGGTGGACAAAAATATTTACAACAAGGGGTGGTGAGGGACAGAGTCTCTGAATTAAGCAGAATACTCTCACCCTGTCAAGAGATCAGGGCTAGATCCAACACCGTTTTTTAGCTCACTGCACCATCCCAGTTTCAGAACCTGGCTGTATGCAAATTAGTCTGTTCCTGTCCCAGTGCATGATGGGAACAGGGCAAACCAAACTACAAAAGCCAATTCTTACACTGGGAAGGAAACAAGCTTCCGGGGACCGGTTTCTGGCATTACAGCCGTCTTCGGCCCGGCTTGCTTGAATCCTGATGGTGCAATGAGCAAGGGACTCATGTCTGAGTATACCCTTCCACGCTTAGGGTGGACAAAAATATTTACAACAAGGGGTGGTGAGGGACAGAGTCTCTGAATTAAGCAGAATACTCTCACCCTGTCAAGAGATCAGGGCTAGATCCAACACCGTTTTTTAGCTCACTGCACCATCCCAGTTTCAGAACCTGGCTGTATGCAAATTAGTCTGTTCCTGTCCCAGTGCATGATGGGAACAGGGCAAACCAAACTACAAAAGCCAATTCTTACACTGGGAAGGAAACAAGCTTCCGGGGACCGGTTTCTGGCATTACAGCCGTCTTCGGCCCGGCTTGCTTGAATCCTGATGGTGCAATGAGCAAGGGACTCATGTCTGAGTATACCCTTCCACGCTTAGGGTGGACAAAAATATTTACAACAAGGGGTGGTGAGGGACAGAGTCTCTGAATTAAGCAGAATACTCTCACCCTGTCAAGAGATCAGGGCTAGATCCAACACCGTTTTTTAGCTCACTGCACCATCCCAGTTTCAGAACCTGGCTGTATGCAAATTAGTCTGTTCCTGTCCCAGTGCATGATGGGAACAGGGCAAACCAAACTACAAAAGCCAATTCTTACACTGGGAAGGAAACAAGCTTCCGGGGACCGGTTTCTGGCATTACAGCCGTCTTCGGCCCGGCTTGCTTGAATCCTGATGGTGCAATGAGCAAGGGACTCATGTCTGAGTATACCCTTCCACGCTTAGGGTGGACAAAAATATTTACAACAAGGGGTGGTGAGGGACAGAGTCTCTGAATTAAGCAGAATACTCTCACCCTGTCAAGAGATCAGGGCTAGATCCAACACTGTTTTTTAGCTCACTGCACCATCCCAGTTTCAGAACCTGGCTGTATGCAAATTAGTCTGTTCCTGTCCCAGTGCATGATGGGAACAGGGCAAACCAAACTACAAAAGCCAATTCTTACACTGGGAAGGAAACAAGCTTCCGGGGACCGGTTTCTGGCATTACAGCCGTCTTCGGCCCGGCTTGCTTGAATCCTGATGGTGCAATGAGCAAGGGACTCATGTCTGAGTATACCCTTCCACGCTTAGGGTGGACAAAAATATTTACAACAAGGGGTGGTGAGGGACAGAGTCTCTGAATTAAGCAGAATACTCTCACCCTGTCAAGAGATCAGGGCTAGATCCAACACCGTTTTTTAGCTCACTGCACCATCCCAGTTTCAGAACCTGGCTGTATGCAAATTAGTCTGTTCCTGTCCCAGTGCATGATGGGAATAGGGCAAACCAAACTACAAAAGCCAATTCTTACAGTGGGAAGGAAACAAGCTTCCGGGGACCGGTTTCTGGCATTACAGCCGTCTTCGGCCCGGCTTGCTTGAATCCTGATGGTGCAATGAGCAAGGGACTCATGTCTGAGTATACCCTTCCACGCTTAGGGTGGACAAAAATATTTACAACAAGGGGTGGTGAGGGACAGAGTCTCTGAATTAAGCAGAATACTCTCACCCTGTCAAGAGATCAGGGCTAGATCCAACACCGTTTTTTAGCTCACTGCACCATCCCAGTTTCAGAACCTGGCTGTATGCAAATTAGTCTGTTCCTGTCCCAGTGCATGATGGGAACAGGGCAAACCAAACTACAAAAGCCAATTCTTACACTGGGAAGGAAACAAGCTTCCGGGGACCGGTTTCTGGCATTACAGCCGTCTTCGGCCCGGCTTGCTTGAATCCTGATGGTGCAATGAGCAAGGGACTCATGTCTGAGTATACCCTTCCACGCTTAGGGTGGACAAAAATATTTACAACAAGGGGTGGTGAGGGACAGAGTCTCTGAATTAAGCAGAATACTCTCACCCTGTCAAGAGATCAGGGCTAGATCCAACACCGTTTTTTAGCTCACTGCACCATCCCAGTTTCAGAACCTGGCTGTATGCAAATTAGTCTGTTCCTGTCCCAGTGCATGATGGGATCAGGGCAAACCAAACTACAAAAGCCAATTCTTACACTGGGAAGGAAACAAGCTTCCGGGGACCGGTTTCTGGCATTACAGCCGTCTTCGGCCCGGCTTGCTTGAATCCTGATGGTGCAATGAGCAAGGGACTCATGTCTGAGTATACCCTTCCACGCTTAGGGTGGACAAAAATATTTACAACAAGGGGTGGTGAGGGACAGAGTCTCTGAATTAAGCAGAATACTCTCACCCTGTCAAGAGATCAGGGCTAGATCCAACACCGTTTTTTAGCTCACTGCACCATCCCAGTTTCAGAACCTGGCTGTATGCAAATTAGTCTGTTCCTGTCCCAGTGCATGATGGGAACAGGGCAAACCAAACTACAAAAGCCAATTCTTACACTGGGAAGGAAACAAGCTTCCGGGGACCGGTTTCTGGCATTACAGCCGTCTTCGGCCCGGCTTGCTTGAATCCTGATGGTGCAATGAGCAAGGGACTCATGTCTGAGTATACCCTTCCACGCTTAGGGTGGACAAAAATATTTACAACAAGGGGTGGTGAGGGACAGAGTCTCTGAATTAAGCAGAATACTCTCACCCTGTCAAGAGATCAGGGCTAGATCCAACACCGTTTTTTAGCTCACTGCACCATCCCAGTTTCAGAACCTGGCTGTATGCAAATTAGTCTGTTCCTGTCCCAGTGCATGATGGGAACAGGGCAAACCAAACTACAAAAGCCAATTCTTACACTGGGAAGGAAACAAGCTTCCGGGGACCGGTTTCTGGCATTACAGCCGTCTTCGGCCCGGCTTGCTTGAATCCTGATGGTGCAATGAGCAAGGGACTCATGTCTGAGTATACCCTTCCACGCTTAGGGTGGACAAAAATATTTACAACAAGGGGTGGTGAGGGACAGAGTCTCTGAATTAAGCAGAATACTCTCACCCTGTCAAGAGATCAGGGCTAGATCCAACACCGTTTTTTAGCTCACTGCACCATCCCAGTTTCAGAACCTGGCTGTATGCAAATTAGTCTGTTCCTGTCCCAGTGCATGATGGGAACAGGGCAAACCAAACTACAAAAGCCAATTCTTACACTGGGAAGGAAACAAGCTTCCGGGGACCGGTTTCTGGCATTACAGCCGTCTTCGGCCCGGCTTGCTTGAATCCTGATGGTGCAATGAGCAAGGGACTCATGTCTGAGTATACCCTTCCACGCTTAGGGTGGACAAAAATATTTACAACAAGGGGTGGTGAGGGACAGAGTCTCTGAATTAAGCAGAATACTCTCACCCTGTCAAGAGATCAGGGCTAGATCCAACACCATGCCAAGAACAGATGCATACTGGTAAGTAGCATATTCATTACTGGTATCCTCTGTAGAGATTACTCAGGAGGAATAACTGGCCTATTTTCAGTGTCATCCAGGAATTCACCAAACCCCGCAGCGAAGCCAGAGACATCACCCCCCCTACCAGGGCCTCTGCGACAAACTCAGATCCTACTTCCACCTGAAGATAAAGAACCTCTACGACAACTTCAACAACCATACCCCTGGCCCTGCAGCCAGTCCTCCCTCCGACAACACCAGCTAGCCCACCATCTCCGCCTGGACACAGATCACGACCGAAGAGACTGCCGCGATCATGAAAAACATACGCTCTGGAGCCCCCACAGACCCCTGCTCTCCACACATATACCACAGAGCGGCCATCGCACCCTTACTACAAAACACCATCAACACCCCCCTCGAGACCGGCTCCTTCCCCGATGACTGGAAACGGGCAGAAGTCAGGCCCGTGCTCAAGAAGCCCTCAGCAGACCCAACGGACCTCAAAAACTACCGGCCCATATCGCTCCTTCCCTTTGCGGTGAAAGTCGCAGAGAAAACAGTCAACACAGAACTGACAAAGTTCATCGAAGACAACACCATCCTTGAACCTTCTCAATTCGGATTCCGCAGCAACCACAGCACAGACCCCACCACCCTACTCGCCGCTACCGATGACATCCGCATCCTCCTCGACCAATGTCACACCGCAGCCCTGATTCTTTTCGACCTATCACCAGCGTTCAACACCTTCTCCCAGAGCACACTCGCAGCCAGACTACATAACGCTGGCATACAAGGCACCGCCCTCGACTGCATCCGATCGTTCCTCACCGGCAGAAGCCAAAGGATCAGACTATCACCCACCCTCTCTGAACCCCCGGAAATCAACTGCGGAGTCCCACAGGTATCATCTCTAAGCCCAACCCTCTTCAACAACTAAATGGCTCCCCTCGCCACCATTGTTCTACGGAACGTCCTCAGCATAGTCTCCTGCGCCGATGACACCCAGCTCATCCTCTCCCTCACCAAAGACCCTGCCACCACCAGACAACTTCCAAGAAGGAATGCAGGACGTTGTAACCTGGATGAGCAACAGCTGCCTAAAACTCAACTCAGAGAAGACAGAAGTCCTCGTCCTAGGAAACACCCCATCGGCATGGAACAACACCTGGTGGCTCACTGCCCTCGGCAGCCCCCGACCCCCATCGACCATGCCAAAAACCTCGGTATCGTACTCGACTCCTCCCTGTCTAGAGATGTGGAATTCCTAAAGCCCGACATCCCGGGACATATTGTTTGGGGTCAAGAACAACAAGTTTCCATGTGTATTTTGTCCTTGGGACACGTAGACACAACCCCCTAAATCACAAACCCTTTGACTGCCAGTTTATAGTACCACATTATGGATCAGGGAAAGGCTTTGCCTGCAGTTAAGGTAATATTTGTGTCCATGTGTTAATGCTGTTTAAACTTGTATTTATTATTCATTAATGCAAAACCTTTATTATTACGGTGAGCGATTTAAGTACATGTAAGCTCAGACTGTACTACTGAAAGTGGGTCCGGTATAAAAATGTGTACACACGTTTTCAATATTTAGCAATATGAGGCTATGCATACTGCTCCCAGAATGCTCTCTGATTAGATGCAAATATATGCAGAAGCTTGAAAGCAAGATTGATTATTCTTTGCTTTCAAAATAAAATGTTCACAAAAAAAATGCAAAAACATTTTGCTAAACTACTGTAACATCTTAGGTACAGTTTTCCTGAAGGATCATTTAGTAAAATGTGTTGATGTATGCTAGTGTTTCCCAAAAAAATTCATAATGGAAATTCAGGGTAACCAGTTTTAATAAGATTATGAGAAACATAAAAATAAACAAGCATTGGCAAAGCCAATAGGTTTGAAATTATTGGTCAGCCTTTTGGTTTTGTCAATGCGTGACTTATTTTGGCATATTTTTTGTAAATCCTTATTGGCGCGAGAGCTGCCGGGCCCTCATCATTATAACAAACATTGGCAAAAGCAAAAATTGTTTTGGTCTCAAAAAGCCCACATTGCCACAGTAGTTCCTGGCACTGAACAAAACGACTGTGTGTCGGTTATGCTCCTTGTGAAAGAACAGAATGCTGTCTCTCACAGTGAAGCTAGCCGACCGACAGAGAGAGAGAGAGACAGAATTTTAATAAGCACAAAACGTCATGGTTCACACCAGACCTAATCAAGAGCCAAGTTATTAAATAAAGTCTCAAAAGTGCACTCATGTCCTTGCATTAAGTGCAGATATGTTACTTTCATGAATTCACAAGACTTTACAGAAGTAGGCCAAGAAATAGTACTGCTAAACAATATATGTGAACCGCATTTTAGCATGAGCTAATATGCAGGTGTAGATTTGCTCATGCGAAAATCTAAATGTTTGCAAGTTCACTTTCCCTCCAACCATTTTTTTCCCGACCCTGGAAGAAGTTTTATGTCTGCCATTGTCCTGAGTAAATTTCCAACCTTTCTCAGTATGGGAAAAGATTAGAGAAGAGTTGGTGAAAACCCTTAAACCATGCCAATTAGTAGGTTTGCACAGACCCAAAAGGACATTCCAACCGTTGAACTGATGCTTATCTTCAGCGCTAGTATGTAGATCTGCTGAAACGTGGCAACATAAGAGAATTGCTAGCATTCAAACCCTACTAAGAAGGAGCCCTGGCATAATCAGAGTGGCAATTTCGGAGCTCTTATATAATGAGATTGCTGCTATAATTTGTCACCGCATTACATGGCACTAAAGGGAAAAGTGGAGTTTGTTACAGGACAAGTAGATTTGTGAAGCAAACTGCCCCATTGACAAGTAGATATTTTGTTAAATTCCACACCCCTGATCTCCATGAACCGACCGTTTAACGCCGTCGCCTCCAGCTGTTTCAAAACCCTCTGCATCCTCCGTAAGACCTTCAAATGGACCCCGCCTTCGAGGCAAGGAAGACAGCCACTCACGCACTCATTACCAGCAGGTTGGACTACAAAATCGCACTCTTCGACGATATCACCAAGTCTCAACTCTGCAAGCTCCAGACAATACAGAACACCGCTGCCAGACTCGTCCTAGGTATCCCTCGTCACGAACACATCAGTCCCTATGCAAGTTCCACTGGCTCCCCGTCGAGATAAGAGTCACCTTCAAGATACTCACCCAAACCTACAAATGCCTACACAACACGGGACCCCAATACCTCAACAACAGAATTGCCCTCCACATACCCAAAAGAAACCTCCGTTCCACCAACCTCTTCCTTGCCAAAACCCCACGCATCTACAGAGCCAGAGCAGGAGGAAGATCCTTCTCCTGCATTGCGGCCAAGACCTAGAACGAGCTCCCGACCATCATCAGATGCGCCCCTTCCCTGAACACCTTCAGGAAGGCTCTGAAGACCTGGCTCTGAACGGAACTGCTGACCCCCTTGCCCTCCTTGCCTTGATACCCTCAAAGGTGAGTAGTGCGCTTATAATTCCCCTGATTGATTGCTTTTCCTGAGTATACTTAATATGGGGCTCTTGTGGTTTACCAGAGGATATCACCTCTCAGATTCTGCAAGCCATTTGTTTGATGTCAGGAAAAACATGAATGATGATAGAATAATGGCTAAAACTGCCCTGGGATATAGCCAAAACCCTTCTCCTCCGTTCCGTTGATTGACAAGTGCTAACTGGTTTAGGAATCCATCAATTACTTTCGGTTACCTCCCAAAAAATATTAGCAGAAAAACTACTGGATCAACACGCATGCATAAATGATTGGTTTCAGACACACATTGAGCTTTTTTTACATTTTAGTTCACTTCAGGCTACTGATTTTTTAAAGAGTGAGTTTATTTGTAAATGCATTTTGCTTGTCCTTTGTATTGTCTTCTTCGTGAGTTTTAGATTAGCAATGCACAATAGTTCTTTCTTGTTATACCTGCCACTGTGTACACGTTTTTTGAAAATTTGAGCGATCTAGACATCAACCTTCTGTTTAGGCTATAGAGAGACAAATTACTGCTATTCATTAATAATGGATGTGTGCTCCACCAACAGGAAAAAAGTTGAACTATTTCGAGCCACAGAGTAGAATCCTGGAGGGTGTAATATTATTATGCATCAATCTCAATCAACCACCAAGAAGCATTTCCCTCTTTACAGAGACCCCCCTCCTTTCCAGTCCACACTCGCCCCTTTACTCCTACAAAGCAGAATATCATCCTTTGTTACTTGATTGGTTGTGGCCTATTCACCTCAGTAAGAGGTGGAGAGGACATCAATATATATTTGACTGTTTTTTAGGTCGAGCCTGGGCTGCGCATGCGCTGCTCTGTGAGGCATGCTGTATTAGAGTATGGACTTGAAGCCCCGCACATTCCGCCCATATTTTTCATTGGCTTGCGACATTGTCCTACGTAATTGCTGGCTTCTGATTCGTTAATAGGCTTGTTAGTCTGTTAGTCCCTCCTTAGTACCGCCTTATCTTCCTTTGAACCCTCCCATGAGGACTGGCCCTTTGACTTCTGACAATGCCTTTTATTTATGTGTTAATTATCAAAACTGATAAATAAAAGGAATTGTCATTTACAATGCCAATAGCTTAAACTCTCGCAAATGTGAGTCCTATTGCATTGCAAATGCTTGTTGGTTCTTACCAGTATATATGAGGCTTATACTTGGTGCCATGGACCTTAACACAAGCGAGTAAATTGCCACTGTCTTTAGTTATGCAGAAAAAAGCACTCGTAATGTTGTGCAGTAGGCCCATCACATCGTTCCGCCTCTGTGCTGCTGCACCTGCTGCACTAATGAGAGCTATACGGTAAGTAAATGTGAAACTGCCATGGGTGCCTATCTGTGAAAATAAGTCTCTTGTTTTCAAATACTGTTACCAACTTATGCTACTCTTTTTTTGCAATTCAAGCAATTGAAACGGGCTCTATCATCTAAAAACACTTTCTCTCTCACACTCAGCACCTTTCAACTTTCTTTCGTTGTCCTAAACTCACCCATCATCTTTCCCATTCTTTGTCTATTGTTTTCGTTCTCTCTCCTTTTTTATTGCTGGCTTTCTTTGTTTAGGTCTTGTCTAGAGATCAGTTTATCTGTTTTGCCAGCCTGAGGTATCCCCAAAAAATTAATAATACAAATACATACATATATAGTGGCTTTCAGTCAGCCCTCTTAATCCGTTGGTCTGTTCAATTGCCGTCCATATTTTGCTTCTGATCATCACTGTAAAAATGTGGCAGAGGATCAACCAACTTAATCCATTGACTATTTTGTACTGTAAGTGGCAACTTTGTGCCTGATCACTTGTGCTCAGCCATCTGAAAAGAAGTGCACTTCCTTGCCTGGGTTGATGTGTCTGGCCTGTTGTGATACTTCTTTATTTTTAGATTCTTTTGTATGCGTGCTAATTTTTTTTTGTTCATTTTTCCAAGTAAATACACAAATTGCACACTTGTCAAGGAAAGACCTATTGTCTTTATCAATGCTTGTTCTCTCTTGCTCCCTCCCTACTTCTGTCCTTCTCGTCATTATTTTTAGCATGGCCTAACCTTGTGCTCGTCGAGCAGGCACAGAATTCAGGGCATTAGCTCGGTGTGGTATACCCATGGTGTGAAATTAGCGATAGGCGTTGGAGCATATGATTATGCAGTTTATTTTTTTCCCACCTGTGTTCAATAGATCTACCGAGCCCCATTATTTGTTAGGGAAGGCTGTTTGGTCAGCATTTTATGTTTAACATGTATTCGCATTCATAGTTCATGAAAAAGAAGGGAAACAAGTGCAGAAGTCCGAAGTATTTCTAGGACCCCCCCCCCCCCCCCCGCCCCCACTGCTGACTGCCAGACTTGCCAAATGCTGAGGCTGCCTAGCTTTGAGTCCACCTCATACATTCTTTCCCGCCAACCTACACTGCTGTCTCCTTATCTCCCTTGAAGGTTCTCTTTCATCCCTGTTCTCAATTTTCCTTTGTCATTATTTTCTTTCTCTCTTTCGTGCCCTTTTTTCTCACTCTCTTTCGTGCCCTTTTTTCTCACTCTCTTTCGTGCCCTTTTTTCTCACTTACCTGTGAGGGAAAGTGTGATAATGAAAAACAAGTCGACCACCTGCAGCAGCTACCTGCACAAACGTAAGCGCCGCGTCCTGCCTCACGCACAAGTCATGCCTCCTATACATTGCTTTTCTGGAGCTTCCAAATCTGCGTCTTGACGTGCTCCGCGGTGTTGACGTCAGCGGGTCTGAAAGGTTGCACTGTCCTTTACATCAAACACACGAGTACAACGGAGCCGGGGGCTGGGATTGGGAATTAGTGCTGCCATATAACAGTGTTGAATGGGTCAGGTGGCACTTGAATACTTCGTGTCGACGTGTGACCTTATCACACTGTTAGAGACACACGTGAGGCTTTCCTGCCATTTGTTGCCAATTACTGCCATTGGCATCCGACTTTCCTGTCTCGGTGTCTTTTCGTCGTTTCTATTCCGAGCATCAGCAACAGCCACCTCCGTCAGCGTTCTGTTGTGTGTGATTGGTGCTGGAGGTCACCAGGGATTGCTGGAGTCCAGCAGCTGTGCAGCAGAAACATAAATGTCCCAAATTGTTGGATTTGTAACAATACGCCTCCATAAAGATTGTTATCGTGTATATTAATGTCTTCTTTAAAAAAAAAAAAAAAAGAACTTTAAATATAGTGTATATTATTGTTAAGCTATTTTCAGGGCAGATGCGTAGCCGTTCATGTAACACCTATACTGGCGACACGGTTCTTGATGTCCAATGTGATACCAAGAGTGATATTTTGTGTGACTTCCTTAGAAGTGCAAGTGTCTGTTTAGAATTGCAAAGCCAACTATAACTGGTGGTTCTCACTGGTCATCATAACGTCGATCAATTATTATATAGCCCACTGGGCACCAGGAATTAAAATGTCAATTATCCTAAAGTCCAAAGTAAACCGTAGTTATTCATTTTGATACTTCAATGCACCCAGCAATCTTGACGAATCCTGTAGCCAACACTTGTTTCATCGTTATGGCATGTCCACCATCGACTTCATCGGGGCAAATAGTAGTAAAATATCCAATTAATAGACCAAGATGCATGAAATGCAGCTCTTATTCAGAACAGTACCAATATTCGTAAATATGTGGCTGTACATATGTATATAAATGAGTTCCAATGTGTACGTCCGTGGATTTACAGAGTATATCCACGGAGAGTACTCCGACAACCATCTGTGTTCCTCTCGGCGTGTACGGCGCAACTCTACCACCTTTCTCTATAACATTGATTAAGTTCAACATTTTGTTAGAATGTAGTTGAATAATTGTCCCCAGTGTGAGCACAGCCTGTTGCTATGCTTGGCAGGCACACACATCCTTGCTCCTCCCAGAAGACACTGGTCGTGCCTTTCAACCACTACTGCAGGCCAGCCCACCTTAACCCAGAATCCCCAGTATAGAGACATAGGCCTCTCGCTGAGGGCTCTCGGTCTAGTGTATTCTTTTCAGCCATGTCCTATACGTAGTCTCTCTAACTCCAAGTGTCTTGGGGCAGTGCCACCTAGAGAGTATACCCAGTAATATGTGGCTCCTGCCCCAGTCCCCTTATGCTCTGAGCCAGTGGGTACTGATTTTACTCCTGCTCATTATGTTTAGGATACTGCATGAGGCTTTGGAACATGCGTTCTCTACATTCCTACTGTTCCTCCTGCCCACTAAGGATAACTCATGGCACTGCAGTTCACTGTAGACTCTGTAGAGAAGGTGAGGCTTTGAGGTGTAAGCACTGGTGACCATGCTCTGGATTCAGAGTCCTCAGGGCGCAAGGACTTTGGAATTTGACGATGCCCGTAAGGACTGGGTGCAAGGTAAATCCTTTTGCCATGTTTTGTTCACAAGCCCAGTGCAAGATATGCCTAATTGTTCTTTCATTTTTCTCAAATACCACAAACAAATGTATACCAGGCACTTCTGGAATCCACGTGTGACCAAATGTTAGACTGTGTAATCACAGATGTCCCATTTGGCAGGCTCCAGAGGGCACCCCACTCCCGTCCTGGGTATTCTGGGGCAGACCTTTGAAATTGCACCTGGAGAGCAGAGTAACCACTAGGTGTTAACTGCAGGTGATTCTAGAGATAAATATGAAAGGCATTCGAGTGCACTGTAGCTGATCTCATGCAAAATATATTTCATAACTGCTATAAGAATATGTGGCCTCTGTAATTTAACAGCTGGCTCTTTAGGCCCAGGTTGTCTGTAAAATGCACATCTAGTTTTGATAGCATATCAAATCAAACGCCCCAAATGATATGCAACATAACATTTTATATTTCAAGTGATATGTTCTGGATCAGAGGCTGCTGGAAAACATGCAGTCTGCACCAACAGGTTTATACTTACGTTTGTAGTAGATTAACATATTTTACATACATTTTAAAAAATTGCAGAACCGCTGGAAATCTCAAAGGTTTGCAGCATTCTGGGAGTACGCACTTGTGCACGCATTTAAACATGTTTGAATTGCATCGTTTAATTTTACATGTGTAAATTGCCCTCCTCGTTCAAGGTCCTGGTCACCTGGGAGGTCGAGGGACCGATTGTGGAGCCATCATCACTCCTCGTCTAATTCTTCGCACTCGGGGTCAGGTAAGTCGAAGCATAAGAAGAAGTCGATGAAGCATCGTCGCTCTTTGACTTCACCTTGCCTGTCGGCTGACGCTGCGAAGGTGGCGGGTGGTGCCACCCCCACGGCTCCACGTGCACAGCCTACAGGGTCAACTCCGGCCTTTCCGTGACTGGGAGTGACCCCTGCCCAGCTTTATCAGTTCTACGAAGCGATGCATGCCATCTTTGGGCAGCCCGACTGCGCCGGTGCCACTTCAGGCCCTGCGGCCTCAGCTGGGGGCCCTAGGCCTTCGATGCCGGCGGCTCTGGCCCCAGCACAGCAGGGCCCACTTGGATCCAGGCCTGGATCCGGATCGGTGCCGGTCAACCTCGTTGCAACTCCACCAGTGCTGATTCCACCGGCACCACGTCTGCAGCCGGCGCCGGCTGGACTTCCGGCCGTCGTCCATCCCGGCTACCACCCTGATGAGGATATGGAGCCGTACCGGCGTCGACCGATGGGTACTTTTGTGCCTGCTTTCCATCCTGGCCATTTTCAGCCAGTTTGGCAGCCAGAGGAAGGCGAGGAAGACTGGGAGGAGTCTGGTGTCCCTTTAACTGACTAGTTGGAGTATGACCAGGACTGAAGAGAGGATCTGGGGGATGCCAGTGGTCTGGACACCTCACCAGACCTTGGCATGTTGTCTCCTTCTACTGTGGCTATGGAGGAGGGAGTGTCTTATGCAGTGGTGTTGCGTAGGGCGGCCGAGGCCCTAAACCTTGAGCTACCTACTGTGGGAGTCAGGACTAACCTTCTGACAGAGGTGCTTCATACGGCAACGAGCTCTGCGGAGCCCCTGCTGCTGTTTAATGAGGCCCTAACAGACATCCTTTTGGGCACTTGGTTCAGGCCCAACACAGGGGCTTCTGTGAATAGGATGGTTGCCCGATGCCACAGCCCGGCCCTGGATGACCCCACTTTCCTCTCCCAACAGCCCTCCCCCGAGAGCTTGGTAGTCCAAGCCTCAACGTCCCAAAGTGCGTTCCCTAACGCACCACCGGACAGGGAATCCAAGAAGCTGGATCAGCTTGGGAAGAAGTTGTTTTCTTCCTCCAGCTCAGGGAGGCGGTCGGTAAAGTCTGCATGCCTGTTGGGCTGTTATTCCCACTCTGTGTGGGATATGGTGGCGCAAGTTGCTGCCTCAGTGTCCGTAGCAGTCCCGGGCAGTACTCTCCCGTGCTATTGCAGAGGTGAGAGACGGAGCAAACTTTACTATCTGCTGTGGACTGGACACTGCCGATTCACTGGGTAGGACCAATTCAACGTTGGTGGCACTTCGCCGTCACGCCTGGTTGAGATCGACGGGCTTTTCTGGGGATGTCCAGAACACTTGGATGGACATGCCCTTTGATTGCCTTCGCCTGTTCGGCGACAAGGCAGACAGTGTGCTAGAGTGCTTCAAGGGCTCTAGGGCTACGGCCAAGTCCCTGGGCCTCTCCACCACGCACCCTGCACGGTCTGCCTTTCGCCCCTTTGCCCCAACACGTTCCTTTCAGAGCCACAGGCCAGCGCATGCTGTTCAACCTCAGCGCAGGCGGGGACGTGTGAACCACCAATGTGGTTCTGGGGGCTAGTCCACCACCGCCTCCTCTGCAGCAGCCTTCAAACCCTCCTAGTCTGACCTTTCAAACACCAGTGGGCAGCAGGATCCACCATCACCTTCTCCACTGGTGCACCATAACGTCGGACAGGTGGGTTTTGCAGATAGTCTGAAGGGGCTACTCCCTCCCCTTCGAGGCTACCCCTCCAGCAATGCCACCCCAGTACCATCGTATGTCAGGGGATCACCTGGCCTTCTCCAACAGGAAGTTGCGGGTCTCTTGGCCAAGGGAGCCATCGAGCATGTTCCTCCCCCAGAAGTAGGTTGTGGTTGCTATTCCCACTACTTTCTGATGCCCAAGAAGGACAAGGGCCTGTGTCCTATCTTGGATCTCAGGGATGTCAACCACTTCCTCCGGAAGGAGAAGTTCAAAATGTTGACCCTGGCTCACGTCTTATCTGCTTTCAATCCTGAAGACTGGAAGGTAGCGTTGGACTTGCAGGACTCTCACATCCCCCTCATGCCGGCCCACCGGCGTTACCTGCGGTTCACAGTAGGCAATGAGCACTTTCAGTTTATCGTGCTTCTCTTTGGCCTTACCAGTGCTTCTCGGGTATTCACGAAAGTGATTGCGGTGGTCGCAGCTCATCTGCGCTGATCAGGGGTTCCAGTCTCCCCCTATCTCGATGACTGGTTGTTAAAGGCGGGCTCGCTCCAGGCAGTCGTCTCCCACCTCCAGACTACGGCCGACCCCCTGCATTCACTGGGGTTCTCCATCAACGTGCTGAAGTCACACCTGACCCCCTCTCAAAAGCTCCTCATCATCTGAGCGGTTCTGGACACAACACAGTTTCGGGTTTATCCTTCCAAACAGCAAGTCCGGGATATTTGGGCTATGATTCAGATGGCCTCCTACATCCTGCTGATCGATCATGCCAGGTGGCATATTGGGGCTCTGCAGTGGGACCTGAAGTTCCAGTTGGCACAGCATCAGGGGAATCTGTCCAATTGTGTCCAGATCGCGGAGGGGACTGCACGACAATTTCAGTGGTGGCTCACGAACCAGGATTGGGTCAACGGCAGATCCCTCTCCCTTCCCCAACCAGAACACACAGTGATGACAGACGCATCCCTTTTGGTATGGGGCGGCCACATAGGAGAGGCGGAGATCAGAGGCCTCTGGTCTCTGGCAGGGTCCGATCTCCACATCAAGCTTTTGGAGCTTCGGGCGATCCGTCCTGCACTAAAAGCATTCCTTCCCTCTGTCCAGGAAAGAGTAGTGCAGGTGTTCACGGACAACACCACCGGCATGTGTTACTGCAACAGACAATGCGGGGTCATGGACCCTATGTCAAGAGACCCTCCATCTCTGGATATGGCTGGAACATCAGGGCATATCCCTGGTGGTTCAGGTGGTTCAACACCTGGCAGGTTTACTGAACGCCAGGGCGGACAAACTCAGCCGCAGGTGCATGATGGGTCACGAAGGGCGTCTTGACTTGGAGATGGTGCAAGGTCTCTTTCCACAGTGGGGAGAACCTTGGTTAGATCTATTCACCACCCAAAAAAATGCACAATGTCAGAAATTCTGCATGTTGGAATTTTCAAGGTGGCACTCGCTAGGCGACGCTTTTCGTCGCGGTGGAGTTGCGGTCTTCTATTCGCCTTTCCGCCTAAACCATTTCTGCCCAGAGTGCTGAAGAAGATCAATGGTGACTGGGCCTAAGTCATTCTTGTGGATCCTGATTGGGCACAAAGAGTTTGGTATCCCGAGCTGCTCAACATGGTCATCGATCCTTCGATCCGAATGCCTCTTCGTGAGGATCTTCTTTCGCAGCAGCAGGGGATAGTGCTCTACCCGAACCTGTCCAACCTCCACCTCCTTGTGTGGAGTCTGAGCGGAGGCAGTTGACATAATTTGACTTGCTTCCTGAAGTCTGTGATCTAATCTTGGTTGCCAGTTGTCCCTCCACTACTGAGATGGTATACCCCTGCAGATGGAATACATTTGTGGCATGGTGCACAGCAAAGGCTGTGGATCCCCTTTCTGCCCCTCTTTGAGATTCTCTTGTTCCTCCTGTCTTTGGCCCAGCAGGGCTCTGCTCAGAGCACTCTTAAGGGCTATCTCTCGGCCATTTCAGCCTTCCTCAGGCTTCCTGATCAGCCTTCTCTTTTCAAGTCCTGTGTTGTAAATAGATTTCTTAAAGGCATTACTCCTCTTTTTCCTCCTGTTCCCTCCGTAATGCCTCAGTGGAACTTGATCTTGGTTCTTACTTATCTGATGTGCGCTCCCTTTGAGCCGCTATATAACTGTCCTCTCAGACTCCTCTCTCTGAAAACTGCTTTTCTGGTGGCCATCACATCTGCACGCAGGGGCGTGGCTTGAGCGCCGATGGGAGAGGCGGCGTGAGCAGATAGCTCCGTACCGGAGCCCAGAATTATCCTGTTAAAATCTCCTGATAACTGGTAATTTTGAACCAGCGAGGGTCGGAACTTCAGGGCTACTGAACCCGACCATAATCTCAGCATTCGGCAGCTCAGGCGCGACACAGGCGCGGATTTTGTTGCCGGCGCAACCCGAAGGGAAGCGGCAAGATGGCAGACGGAGGCAGCGAGTGAGGACGGGCCGAGCAGGCGATCTTACCAACGCGGACGACAAACGTCCATAAAGGGAGCTCGGAGCCCAAAAAGTGTGACCGGATGCCCCTGAGGAGTGAGCGGTGACACTGAGAAGAGGGGAGCCCTGGTCCCGGATCTACGCGTTGAGATCCGAGATGGTTCTCCATTGTAAAATGGCGACCGGAGGGCTGTAAGACCCCTGGGCACTGCGTTGGTGACTCTGGGAGCTGGAGAAGTGGAGCGCGGCAGCCGAAGCGGCGACATGTGTGCTGCCAGGCTTGGTCTCTGATTGCAAGCAGGGACGCTGAGACTTTGAGCCTTGGACACCGAAGGAACACGGAAGGTCCTGCCAGAGCAGCGCGGCAGTCGCAGACCGAGACGGCTCTGGCACCCGGAGGCCCTGAGTGATGCCAGCCAATCCCGCCAACGGTCAGGAAGAGTGAAGATCTGACGGTGGCGTCCAGTCACAGTGCCCGGTAAGTGTGGTGGAGCGGGCTCGCACCCGGTACTACGGAGGTGGGAACAGGGGAGCGGGTCTGCGACATTGCATGACCGGGAGTGGAGGCGCGCATTTGGGGGCGTCGAGCGGGACGTGTGGATTCAAGTTGGGAATGCCACAGAACGCAGTCACGTGGCAGAATAGGCCCAGAATGCGCTGAGGACAGGGGAGAAGTGCACATTTGAGTCCTGTGGACGCCTAAAGGGGCAATTAAAGTCCTGCAAGAGGGCAACAATCGGAGTCATTGGGCCCGACACGCTCCGGGAAAAGAAATCACACCATTGGGAGCTGTGTGCACACGCTGGAGCAGGGGTTCTGAATTCGAACAAGGAACCACTGGATGCACGGAGGGTCATAACCACCAAGAACTCTTGGCGAAGGGATCAGTAGACCCAACCCGATGAATGGTGCGAGGATCTTCGAACCTTTCTGAGATTGGTTGGACCTAAGGTACTATCACTGGGGGCTGCTATATGATAATCCTTTGACTTATTAACATTAGAATAATGTGAGCCTCACCAGTTGAACTATTCATAGGGCGTGAATCATGCCACTCTCTTTCTAACTAAATTTCAAAACACGTGGAAGTTTAAGAGAAGGCCTTGAGTGGGAATCTATCTGTACCGCTCAGAGTACTAACTAATCATTAAAAAAAAAGATGAAGCCAAAGAACAAGAAAGAAGGGGCTGCGGAGCAGGATGACAATCGTGGCGCAGAGGGTGGGCCCGAGAAGCGATGTCCGAAATAGGACTGCGTTAACACCTTGATAAGATACTTGAAGCTATAGCGGCAATGAAGGACGCCCTTCAGCAGGACATTGCGCAGGTGGCGACAGGGTTAGGGCTCCTACTTGCGGACCATTCGAAGCTGGCTGATAGAGTGAAGGAGACCGAGTTGGCCATACAGGACCTGAAACCGGCGCATGCTTCCATGGAGGCTAAACTGGGAGATGCGCTAGGACGTTTGGCAATGTTAGAAAAGAGAGCTGAAGATTCTGAAAGTAGCAACCGGCGCAATAACATACGAGTAGTGGGCCTGCCGTAAAAAACGGAAGGAACTGATATGATGGCCTACTTGGAGACCTGGGTCAAATCGGAAGTCGCGCCGGAGGGGCTATCTCCCTTCTTCACACTCGAGAGAGCTCACAGGGTGCCGGCTCGGCCACCGCAGCTTGGCCGTCCTCCTCAACCAGTGGTGGCTAAACTACTGCACTATAAAGATAGAGATCTATTGATCCAAAGAGCGCGTGAGGCAGGTCCATTCAAAGTGGGTAATGGCACAGTCACAATATTCCCGGACTACACCCAGGAAACACAAAGACGTAGGGCCTCCTATCTGGCAGTTAAAAAGGAACTCGGAGAAGAAAGGATCCAGTATTCACTGATCTTCCCAGCAAAATTGAGGGTAATTGTGGATGGCACGACTCAGTTCTTCCTAACACCGGAGGAAGCATGGACATGGCTTGAAACGTACAGAGCAGGCACTGATCGTCGGATTCAGGGACGCTCTAGTCCACCTAAACAATCTCAGATGTGCAAATTCCAGCGTCTCCGGAAAAAGAATAAAATTCTGAAGAAGCAGCAACTGACTCAAATGGAGATCGAAAGGCAAGGAGCACTGGCAGCGACAGCGGAGATAACGGGATCGCAGAGAACTGAGTCAGCAGTGGGAACTGAATCAGATGAAGACAAGAGGAAGTCGGACACGGAGCTATCGGAATCAGACAGTAATAGGGGACCTGTGGTCACGCCAGGAACAGCAGAAGGACTGTTGGATGAATAGTCTATCTGAGCATATATTGGAAATTAGAGGGCCACCACGAACTGCTCAATAGGGTGGCCGCACCTGGTAGAGATGGGAACCAGAATGATTACAGAATGTTACCAAATGGGATCTAGGGTGGCGGGGCTTGAGCGAAAGCTGCTACCTGTCGAGGCCAAGTTACCCTGCCATTGCCCATAAGGCAACCTGTGGTGACTACTGCAGGATAGAACTGTGTGTATTGTTGAGAAGTTTGGATGGGAACTGATAGCTTGTCATTGGGTTCTGTTCCGGGGTGGAGGGTTGAGGGGGTTGTAGGGGTTGTTGGCATTTGGGGATCTAATGGTGGTGTGGGCACACATTACGTGTACAACTTAAGGATGCGAAGCAAGCGCAATGGCAATGTTACCTGATTTGAAATGCATCACATGGAACGTGAGGGGTTTGCACACAATGACCAGGCGCCATAAGGTTCATGCATATTTGGTGAGAAGAGGAGTCCGCATAGCTCTACTACAAGAGACACATCTCACTAGAGCGGAGGGCCAAGCGCTGCAGCGCAGGTGGAGGGGACAGGTGTTCAGTACAGCGTATTCGGCGTTTGCCAGGGGAGTGCTCATATGGATAAGGGCGGGCGTCCCTTTTCAGGCCACCAGACATTTGTTGGGTCCAGAGGGCAGGTATGTGGTGGTAGAAGGAAGGCTATATGTTAGGGATATTGTATTATGTAGTATATATGCCCCAAACGTAGACCAAGTTCGCTTCTTGGATAGCTTATCAGGCGTGCTGGCGCTCTATTTGGCTGGTCCTGCGGTGGTGGGTGGGGATTTTAATGCCATAGCAGATGTAGAGATGGACAGATCGCATCCTCCTCTGGCGGACGCACCGGTTCAGAAATTGGCCAAACATAGATCTGACTGGCAAGAGACGTCGGGGCTAATGGATGTATGGCGGGTACAACATCCTCAAGACAGG
This sequence comes from Lissotriton helveticus, assembly GCF_964261635.1. Classification (NCBI taxonomy): domain Eukaryota; kingdom Metazoa; phylum Chordata; class Amphibia; order Caudata; family Salamandridae; genus Lissotriton; species Lissotriton helveticus. The sequence goes on from NC_136061.1 coordinate 1,378,405,753, forward strand.
TATTACTCTTTCTTTTCCTCCATACATGAACTTCATGTTAGAATTGATGCCATTCTCTGTTCCAGCTCGATAGCTCATGTAGCAGCACACACTGAATACCTTACCAGGACTATCTCTGACCATAACCCGTTGTTGCTGTCGATTAACTGGCAGCGAGTGCGATTTGCGATACCAACGTGGCGCCTGCGCCCCGAAACCCTGGAGGACCAGGTCTTTCAAACTGAAATAGGAGAGGGCATCGAAATATATTTTCAAGACAATCAGGGCACGGCTTCTACGAGAGCGCTCGAGTGGGACGCATTTATGGTGGTCGTCAGGGGCTTATGTATTAGCAAATACTCGGGAGCTAGGAAGACGGTGCTTGAGGATATAAGGAAAGCAGAGGAGAAAATGAGAGATTTGGAACAACGGAGGCCTGAACAGCCGGTGCTCCAGAGACAGTTATTAGAGGCGAAGGAAATGCTTGCGGTTGAAATTGAGCGATTGCGCAGCTTTGATTATAAGGGCTACCTGTCGAAGGTACATGCAGAAGGAGACAAGGTTGGTACATTGTTGGCTAAGTTAGCAGACCCAATACCAAAAACTGCCCCGATTATGAGAATAATATCAGATACCGGCCTACTGGTCCACTCGCAGATGCAGGTGCACTCACGGTTCCACACTTATTATGAATCTTTGTATAGCAGTAGGCTGGAAGCTGCGGAAGCGGACGTAGAGGGGCATTTGGCAGGGGTCACACTACCCCAGCTAGACGCAGACCAGGCCAAACTACTAGGGCAAGATATGACTCTAGCGGAGATCCGCAGCGCGATTAAACACATGGCCCGGAATAAGACGCCGGGACCTGATGGGCTGCCCGTTGAATTCTATGCCCAATATGTCGATATTCTGGCGCCCCGATTGGTGGAGATCTACAAAGAGGCAAAGGTAGTAGGCCACCTGCCACAGTCGATGCGTGAAGCATTGGTCATTCCTCTCTTGAAAACGGGGCGATCAGACATAGATGTAACCTCGTATAGGCCGTTGTCCATGTTGACGGTAGACTATAAGATTCTGAGGAGGATATTGGCGATACGATTCCTTCCATATATGACCACGCTGGTACACATGGATCAGGCGGGATTCATCCCGACTAGGAACACTGCTTCGAATATAAGACGCCTCCTAAGGATTCTAGCTGAGAGTTACGATGACCTGCATACACCAGCATTCCTTTCTATAGACATAGAGAAGGCGTTTGATAGCCTAGAATGGGCTTTCCTACATAAAGTGCTGGAACAATTCGGACTGGGCGACCAGTTCGGGAACTGGACAAGAGTGTTGTACTCCTCGGCTGTCGCCAGGGTACGACTGGGGGAGGTGATATCTGACCAATATCCGGTTATGAGAGGGACGAGGCAGGGCTGCTCGCTATCGCCACTGCTATTTGCGCTGGCAATAGATCCCCTGACGGTTCAGGCGCGAACGGGAATGGCCTATCCAGGACTGCAGTCCCGTGGCATTCCACACCATATTGCACTGTACGCAGATGATTTGCCCATCTTTTTGAGAGATACGGAGGAAGCATTACAAGGAGCGACCTCTTTATTATCGCAATATGGAGCTGTGTCGGGACTAAGGGTAAACTGGAGCAAAATGTGCCTTTTCCCGATCCGCCAGGGAATGAGCCCGCTGCTTTTAATGGGTGAGATCACTTGGGAGGCGACATGCTTCACCTATTTAGGGGTTAGGATATATCCCGAAACTACAGATCTGTTGGAGGGAAATGTAGGGCGCTGTATCAGGGCCTTGAAGGGATGTATGGCGTTTTGGTCGACACTCCCTCTATCAGTGATCGGCAGAATTGCTTTACTTAAGATGGTAGCACTCCCCAGGCTGCTTTATTACTTCCGCACTTTGGCCGATTTGGGTCCCACCGCGAATCTTTAAAGAGTTGCGGTCATTGACCATCGGCTTTCTATGGGGCACTGGAAGACGCCGAGTAGCACTGACAACCTTGATGAGGCCCAAAGCAGATGGGGGACTGGCGGTGCCCGATTTTGAGCTCTACTACCTGGCGGTGCAGCTGCAGGTCCTTACACAAGATATAGCGCAGGAATTCTGGGGTCCTGAAGATAAGCGAGGACAAGGGATACAACGACACGTCCTCTCTTACATAGTTCTACAACAAAAGATTGATTTGAAGGACCTGACCACAGAGGAACGGACCCTGAGGCTCTGCTGGAATAGTAGCCAGCGTAAGGCGGGGACTTCCCACCCATATGCGCCTGAGATTCCATTGGGGATGTTGACGGCGCTTCCACACGGGGGGTATTGGACCCTGTTGGCGTACTGGGAACAACTAGGGCTCCACGTGATGGGGGACTTGTACATGAATGGGGAGCTGATGCCCTTTCAGGCACTACAAGATATATATGGCCTCCCCGAGGGCGACTTTCTGATTCATGCAGCGGTAACGAATGCGATTCAAAAGCGCTGGGGAGGTGGACGATTAGAACCCGTGACCACATTGGCCTGTCAGTATGTTGTGATGGCCGCGGGGACTTTCAAGGCGGTCACGTGCCTCCAGTCGAGGTTGATGCGTGAGAGGCTGCTCCCATTGGCTGACCTCAAGGCGAAGTGGGAAACAGGTATAGGCCGTCCGATCCCGGACCCAACCTGGGAACACATCCTCAAGAGGGCATGGAAAGGGAGCAGAAATGCTCGGTTCCAACAGATACAGTTTTTTATTCTGCATCGGGCTTATCTGACCCCATGTAGGGTCCGGAAATATTTCCAGGTCCAAGATGCGGCGTGTCCTAGATGCTTGGAGGAGGATGTCGAGCTGGAACACATGCTATGGCATTGCCCGAGTATTGGGAGTTATTGGGAAGACATAAGACGCCTTTTGACTGCTGTTACGGATAGACAACTAGATTATGATGTGGCCGCTTGCCTACTACATTGGTTTCAACACACGGCTAAAACTAAAATAACAAGCAAGTTTATTGATTTAGGTCTATTGTTGGCCAAACGTGAAATAACCTGGCCTTGGAAATCGAGGGAGGGACCTTCGAGCAAGCGCTGGCGTGCGGAATTCTGTAAGTGGGCAAGGTGTGAGAGTGCGGTCAGGCTCAGACAAGAGGCACGTGCAGGTAGCGATAAAGCTTTGGAGATGGCAAGAGCATGGGAGGCCCTAGATCAGGCTTCGAGGGACTATCAGCCTGAAGAAGGGGTTGAATGAGTAATACTTGTGCATGTGATGATTATACAAAGGGCAATGATGTGCAAGCTTTCTGTACCACTGGCACTACAATAGAACATGAGATGCTGAATGTGCCCACACCACCGAGTTTGGAGGGGGGAGGGAGCAATATGGGAAGGGGAAGGGTAAGTTGGGTGTTAACCTGGAGACATATTTGACAGATTTGAATGAGGTAACATATGTTTTATTGTATGGCGACCATAAAATTCAATAAAATATGTTTGCAAAAAAAAAATCACATCTGCACGCAGGGTGAGTGAGCTACAAGCTCTGTCTTCCAAGCCTCCCTTTCTGGTTGTTCATCCGTACATGGTCGTCCTCAGAACTCGACCTTCGTTTCTTCCAAACGTGGTCACTGCTTTTCATATTGGCCAAACCATCACTTTGCCCAACTTCTTTCTACCTCTGCATTCTTCAAAAGAGGAAGAGAGGCTCCACCGTCTGGATCCAAAACGTGCGCTCTCCTTCTACTAGGATCGCACCAAACCATTCTAGGTAGACAACCAGCTCTTTGTTGGTTACGTAGGCGCTAAGAAATGTCAGGCCATGCACAAACAGAACATCTCCAGGTGGGTCATTCTGTGCTTCAAGACCCGCTATTCTTTGGCAAGAAAGAACCTCCATTGGGGCTGCGCTCCCATTCCAGCAGGGTGATGGCAGCTACTACTGCTTTAGGATGGGGAGTCCCCCTACATGACATCTGTCAGGCAGCTAGTTGGGCATCACTGCACACGTTCATCAAGCACTTCTGCCTGGACAGCCAAGTCCGGAGAGACGGCTTATTTGGCTGTTCTGTTCTCCAGGACTTCCTGGTGTGAACTTAGTGTGCAGACCCACCTCCGGGGTTGGTATTGCTTGGGTATCTATTCTAAGGTAAGGAATCTATAACTAACTGTTTCTTTCACATGAAAAAGTTACATATCTTCGGTAACGATATATCTGTAAGAAACATGGGTTAGTTATAGATTCCTTACCGCCCCACCCATCCTCCTCGTTCTGCGAACTGACTTCTAGTGTTAAGGACATCCTTTCAGGGCCCTAGTTTGTGCACCAGTGGTCAGTGTCCTGGGTGGATCTGCGCTTCTGGAGTGGAAAGTTGTGTACAGAACTGAAGTCAACGCACAATGGCTGCATTTAAGTAGCTACATTAACGCCAACGACAAACGTGGAGCCGACCGCCGCCACCTTTCGACGTGCAGGGGTACTGCTGATGAAAAACTTTCTAGATCCAGTCTGATGCCTGGTGGTAATTCTAAGGTAAGGAATCTATAACTAACCTATGTTTCTTACAGATATATTGTTACGGAAGTTAAGTAACTTGTTTATCTATGAAATGCTAAGCTTGAACTTTGTTAACACCCGTCTATAGTTCTCTTTTTAGATTATAGAGCGCCTCCTTGTCATTCCCAAAGAAGAGTGGGGACTTGTAGTTGGTTCTGTCATCAACATGGGCTTGATTATTGCACCAGTCTCAGTGGACAATTTCTCTTCCCAGCCGATCGAGTTGGTAGAGCAATGAGAAAGTGCCTTGGAAATTAGACTACAGGATCACATCCCATAGAAATATGCACTGGCTCTACAATAATGAAAAACAAGTATTGGCCAAGCTAATAAGCTTGGCCTCTGCAAGCTTTCAATTTTTTTAACTTTCTTTTCAAGCTTATATAATATGTAATAGGCATTAAAAGTTTAAAGGTAGAGGAAGGTAAAAATATGCTATCTAAAAGTGTTGTGTATGTGTTTGCAATAAAAATAAATACAAAATAACCCGTGGTATGAAATCAAAAACATATGAAATGAATGTAATCTCCACCTACCTTGGCCCTAAAGTCGCCACTATTTTATATGGAAGTGCATATGTGCACAGGTAAATTACCGTTGCTCACAGTGAAGAGAACCAGTGCTTACCCACTGCTCCTGATGTAGTGGGTGGAACTAAATGTGAATGACACATGAACAGACCAATGAATGGAAAAGGCTAACAGAAATCCATTCCATGGATTAACATATGTATTTTTAGTACGTGTTTTGGATTAACGTGAGGCTGGATAACATTCTAAATCTGTCTGGAGAACAGACCTAAGGCTACTTGGCCTTTAAGACCATAGTAGGTTTGGGTACAGTTTATTTTGGAATAAGAGGATGACTTTCCCTCATCCCCAATTCATTCTGGTGCGGTCTTTCAGTTATGAGTTTTAATTTGTGCCAACACACCAACTCTCATCCACGTTGCAGCACCGCAAACATAACTGCACAAATAGTTGTTGTGTACAGTAGATTGTAACAAACGACAATTAATATTAATGGGGATGCGGAAATTATTAATTTAAAAATGTACATATTCAGTTTGAGGTCTGTTTGCTAGTAGTGTGGAGAATGTTGTTAGGAGGAGGACGTGGAGGGGAACTTGAATAATCGGAAAGTATAGAGTTACTCACATAAAACAGTAATATGCCATTTGTGATCATCCTTGTTGCGTCTGTTGCTTAGTTTCTGAAGAGTGGGTAGTTTGGTTTCAGCGTACTAGGAGAAAGGAGAGTCTGAAAGCTCTGGGCCTTGTCCTTTAGGGGATCTGCCCACATTTCTAAGTCCCTTTACCTTTAGCTGTTGAATGGTCTTTCCGTTGTTTAAAAATAAAAACAAAATTTGTACGTAAAGTCTAGGCCAGTGTTTCCCAGTCGTGATCTGAATTTTGGTTGGTCGCGAAAGTCCAACCCATAAGTAAGGATGCCTTTATATTCTATATTTATCTTATCACATTTTCTGCGTTTCAGAGACAGGTCAAAGGTCAGCCTGCGTCTTCTGACATTTTTTTTTAACATAGTGATTAGTATTTACAAACTCCTCTTGTTGCCGTCAGAGAAAGTAAAGTGAATTATGTAACAACCTTGCTGGCGTACAGCTGTGAAAGGAAAGGCTGTGTATAAGATCATTTTGTAACACACTATAAATACCTGTAAATAAACTGAACACATTCAGCAGCTAGGAAAGCAAAAATGAACCACATTTTTTGTAATTTTGAAGTGTTATGGAAGCAAAGAGTGTAATGTGATCAAAACAAATTAAGACAATTTACTTGGTGGTGCACAGATGAAATCTATTCACTGAAACCCTATAATTTATGTGCTACATAGTTTTATCAGTGAAAATGTATGCTTGTGCAAATTTAGTGGCCATTCCAATGGGAAATGTGCTGTGTGCTAATGACCTTATGCTACCACATGATGCTTTAGTTACATTAAAAAATGATCTGCCTCATGTCCATTAAAGCTGGGTAGGTTGCGAACATTAGGCTTGCCGAAAAGTGCGTTGTGGTTCTAAAAAGTTTGGGAACCACTGGGCCTAGGCCATTTGACATGTAACATGGGTCCTTGAGTCTTTGTGAAAGGTACATACACATTTCTGACTAGCGGAGTGCATAAAAAGTTGATTTAATGTTGCCTCTATTGTTAAGGTTGTGGCCCAGTCTTGCTGCCGGATGCTTTTGCTTGTTGTAACAGATCAATTCGTTTTTTGCCTAGATGTATATAATTCACATTATAGTAGTCTAACAGGACCATGAATACTGAGATGGTTTGGAAGTGTTACAGAAGCTTGACTAAAACTGTCAGTTGGGATTAGTTCCTTTTACCAGCAAATGAACTTGTAAGAGTGAATGGTAAGTTTGAATCGAATATCACTCTTCTCTTGGCTGCATGAGGTCTTGAGAATGGGGTTGTGTTCCTCTCTAGTCCATATTGTAGTGGAATTCCAGTTTTTTGCTCCAGTGAGGCATGACCAGCTTTTCCACATGAAGTGGTAGATGTGGACTAAACATTCTGTGAGATTTGTACGGATCCAGTTTCGATCCTCCAAGCGGAGGTTAGTTTGTGTAGCATTTCAATACTTTTGTAATTGGAGGGGAGTGGTGAGTTTCATACCTTGAACCAGAATGTGCATACATATTAAAGAGCAGTTGCAGTGAAACGTTCCTGCTGGTTGACAGAGTGGACCCTATTTTAATTACTTGGCTTTGATTGTGCCTGAGCTGTAGCTTTAAATCTAAGATTGTACCTGTGATACTATGCATCGAAGTTGTTTTTTACTAGTACAGTGCTGCGGTGTATAATGTTAAGCAGACAGGTGCATATGACTGCTGTAGATTGTAAGCCCATCCCTGTGAAGCAGGTATATAGAGCAGTTGGAGGGCTTTAGCCACACTCAGCAAAGACTCAAGGAAAGCATGTATGTCTAAACCTCTCAAATTCCAGGGATAAGTCTCTAACCTGTTGGGATCTATGAGGATTCTCCTCTCCACCGGTGTAAACACTAAGTTGTAACACACATGATTTCTCTTGGGCAACACCCCCTTGGTACGCATCATCGGGGGTCTATAGTCTTTCTTCACTTATCATGTAGACTGCAACAATTGCAAAGAATCTCGCAGTGAACATTGGAACAACATTGTATTCTCACACAGAGGCCAGGTTGCAGCATTGCTGAATTGGTCTTTCATTTATCACTTGAATCTCCTTGTTCTTTTGTCAAGGTCTTATTTTCAGGCTCATTCGCTATCACTAATACATTAATATATCTATACTTCAACTCAGTGGCGGCTGGTGGACTTGGAGAGTAGTGCGGCGAAAGAAAATGAGGGCTGGTGGGGGGGGGGGGCATTATTTCAGAGCAGCTCTCAAGCTGGGAATATGTGTCCCGACAGAGGAAAGCAGCAGTTGTCCTCACCGGTCACTATAAAGGCAAACATGGCACCATTTCCAATGCACCGCATACTCTCCCTGCTACAACTCAGAATACGTCACCCACGGTTTGCAATTACATGCATCTTATCAAGAAATGTAGTGCTTTCTCCTCCAGAGGTCTTCCAAGACCGACATCCAGCACCAAAGAAGACTTAAACAGCTGCACATAGTACATTCATTTATTAAACAGTGCACTTTGGGCTTTGCTGTCCTAGTTTAAAACAATTGAGGAAAAATTAGAAACACATAAAAGTAAACATATGCAAATCAAAGGATGTATCCGGGTGACACAGAGTCATTTGGTAACACGACGACTGAGTGGAGAGGCATATGACATGATGATAAAATAGTATACACCTTAAGTGAAGCTGTGCACATTTCAATGGTAGAAGTGTTAGGAGTTGCCAAAATCACAAGAAGGTACAGTAAAACCTGAGAGCCAGTTGTTCAGCATTACAGGGGGCGAAAGGCATTGAATAAATGCTAATAGGGCATAAAAGCTTAGTGCATAATGTACACTCCAATTACAATGCTAGTCAAGCGGCAGCGTAATCCTCCATGTCCTGGTCCGCCCACGCCTTGCCAGCGCCTGCTGTACTCACTCACCTCTGCACGCATTGGACCTGAATCTTTGGCTCAGGAAGTTGGCAATCTGCGCCATGAACCTGTCCCTCGCAGAGCCAGGTCCTACTCCACCTGTGCTCCGCTCCGCACTGAATAAAGGTGCTAGGGCACCCAGGAATGGTGCAAGCTGCCGCCTTTTAGTTGACTCAGCTGAGCTCACTTTAGAGTGGCGCGCACCACTTCTGCTGCTTTAGTTCTCTCCAACTTTTAGGACTCACCCTGGGATTCCCTGCTTGGAGCCGTGGTGTAGGTGCCTAGGGCACTGCATTCCAAGAGCAGTAAGCGTGACTGTGAGAAGTTCCCTTTCTTTAGCGCCCTATGCCTCAGTTCCACAAGCCGACAATGTGAAGTGAACTAAATCCTCCACGCACACAGAATTCTGCCTAATCCATCAATGAAGAAAGGTTGATTTTAATTAGGCCGGAAGACTACCAATATACCCATATGTATATACAAGAAGAAACGCTGTAGTCCATAACAACCTTAATGCATAAAAGCGCGAGGCGAATGTAGAAACAGAATTGCAGGGAGGCGGACGGCGAGAGGGAGAAAAGAGCAACTCGCGCTCCGAACATTGTGATAATTGCAGCCCTGCAGACCCGGGCTCTTGCAGGCATACAGTCATGGTCAGCAAGATGGGCGGGGGAGGTTGGTGGGGTTCGGGCGGTGGGCTTGGGACTGCGGGACTGTAATCAAAATACATTTTAAAACGTACCTTATTCTTCATGCGTCGCCGCCTCAGCTCCTGCTGCTCCCGGCTTGGCCTGCACCTAGGCAGCTTCCCTCCCGCTCCCCTAAGCCAATCACAACGCTGCAATGGCAGCGTTGTGATTGGTGAGGCGCAGCGGAGAGCGCCGTAGCCAGGTGCCTGTAGGGGGGGCATTTTCTCTATGTAGACTGCATGCAGCCACCATAGAGAACAAAAGAGTGCGCAACTGCGCATGACTAGTTTGGTCGGCCCTGGGGCCGAACAAACAGTCTGCAGTCAAAGACAGTGGGCTAGCCACTCTCCCCCCCCACCCCTGCACTCAAGCAGGAGCGCCCACCCTCCCGCCCCCAACAAGGCACTCCAGGCACTTCTGCTTTCTCGCCGTGCGAGAAGCAGAACGGTAGTTTTACCATTTTATGTGTGTGCTTCTCAAACTGCGAGAAAGCAGGGGGGGCGATGCCTCCACGCACCAATGGAGCAGCCACCACTGCTTCAACTAACAATGCGTGTGAATACCTGCAAGAAATGTCATGTTAGCAGAAAATTAAAAACGTTATTTTATGCAGCATGAAGAATTATGGGCCTAAAATCAATTTAGCGTGTTAGAGCAAGAGTGTACATTTAATATGTGTATGTACGTTTAAATAGAAGTAAAGGTAAAATGCTAGTACATTAGATTCAGATTACATAGAGCATATGGTAAATCCTTTGGATAATCATTTGCACGCAGGGTAAAGAACTGCATTTAAGCACCATAAATGAAAGATTAATGCGCACATTACATAAACTCTTAGTCATTTGTAGAGTAACCACATTCTACATATATGAGGATGATTTCTATTCAGTTATCTAAACAGTAAATGTAATGCAATGTATTAAGACACATTATGAAAGTTGAATTTCATCTTTATAATAAATAAGGATACAGTAGTGCACAATACACATAGTTTGGGTAAATCCACTAATCCTGCCATAAATGTACTTCAGTTATAAAATCAAATGCAGCACTTAATTCTGATATTGTTAGACCATACAAGAATCATGTGCTAAATGCACATTTATGTCATGTGTCCGTTATGAAATGGTGATGTATTTGTGACGTGTAAAGGGTGGGTGAAATGGGGCTGCACCATGGGTTTGATCAGATTGGTTCAATTGAGGTGAACCCTGATTACACTTTTGAGAATACTTTTCATTGGTAATGAAAGCCCAGAACTGGAAAGCTTTGTACCAGAAAACATAAGGTCGCACGTTAACTCAAAAAATAAGAAACGTATTTTGTTCTGTCCGCAGCAGCTCATGTGTGTGTTTTCTGTGGCTTCTTTTGCAGATCCTCGTCCACCTGGGTCTCCTAACGAAGGAATCGGGGTTCAAGATCGCCGAGAACGCCTTCAGCGGCGGCCCGCTCGGCGAACTAGTCCAGTGGAGTGATTTAATTACATCCCTCTACCTACTGGGCCACGACATACGGATTTCGGCTTCTCTGGCTGAGCTCAAGGAGTAAGAAGATTACTTTCCATTTTCGAAGTGAAATACAAGGAGGCGCGCCTGTAAACCCGCCGGAGCCTCCATTAGCGTTTAATTTGTTGAAAAAAGAAAGTCAGAGTGATAATTCACTAAAGAGGAGATAAGTAGATTTATTTTATGAGCTAAATATACGTGCGCGCTAACCAGGGTAATGTGTTTCCATTGAGTCGGCAGGCTCCAGAGACTTAATAAACGAACACACGACACGATTCAGTGTAAGCAGCTTATTCCGCACATTTACAGGTGCCTGCGACATCTGCAGAGGGGCATTATCGAGCCATCCTTTAATTCCCTGTCTCCTGCCACAGTTTAAATCTCTCTGGCTTTTTTCAAGTCTTGCTTCGAACTCCTAACTTCATTTTCTTGGGATTAATGGCTCTAAAAACTCCAGCTCGTATTTCAGTGAGGAGCCGGGCGATTTATCCTGACTTTCTTTCAGTTTTGAAAATTCCCTTTATGAAGGAAATCTGAGCGTCTTTTAGATGGTAATTCTCACTAAAGACCCTAACGTCTCAGTTGTGAGCAAAATGTGTTTGGCCGTTCTGTTTAAAACGTGCAGTTTTTAATTGATCCCACATAAATATATTTTTGGTAAATACATAAATTAAAGTATTCCTGGTGGAAGTTCCAGTTGACCAGTTGAAATTGTTTTTTAGTTATACCATTTGCTTTATTGGAGACTATTTGCCTAATTTAGATTTTGGCAGCAGTGTACCTGTCAGCGCCAGGTAGAACCTCCTGGCGGGAAGGGGCAATGAAAGCTACAAAATGACCCCTATGCCATGAGAGAAAACTGCCAATGGCAATGGGGTGTCATTGCTTTTGTTTTTATTATCAAAACAAAATCACGCTTTGGGATTTTGTTTTTTAAAGTAAAAAAAAAAAAAACATAAGTTTGCTAGGTGGCTCTGTTATGTTGGAGTCCATCAAACTTGGAAAAAATTGAAAGGAACCTCTGTGAAAACGACTCCTGCCAATCAAGAGATGTGAGCTGAGCTGGCTGACCTCTCTAAATTAGGTGGGTGGAGTACCCTCGGAACTATAAACATGGCTCTGTATATTGTGCTGTCAGTGGCTACGATAAGAGTGGATGAATTTACCTTGCTTGCTAAGCATTCTGGGTATTTGTTTTGCCCTCTGTCAGCGAGGAATTTTTAAAATTGTTTTGATTTCCTCTCAGACAGAGGTTGGGATACATTTGCAAGTGATATGGTCCTGCGTGACACATGAGGGCAGAAGATTCACTCTTGGTGTGTTTGCCCCACACTGACAAATCATGGAATGCTGTATTTAATACTATGTTGTTGAATTTTAGGTATGTGCATACTGTTCTATTAGGGCATGGGTGCTTTATTCATGTGAGCATTAAGGTGCTTTGGAAAACCGTATGTGATTATAAACATTTGGGTTGCAGGTGGGTGGTATGATATAATTGAGATACTTTGGTAGGGTTGAAGTTGTGTGCCAGTAATGAAATAGCAGGAGCCCTGCAGGTGATGTTCAATATATACTTTTTAAGTTACACCAGTACTTGTAGAGCAGTGTGTAGTTCTCAATGCCAGAGCAGCAGAACTGGAGTATACTTTAATAGGTTTGAATTCTACTTATATAGGTGTTTGCATTTTCAGTACTTATTAGCAGGCAGCTATGCCATCAAGATTAGGGTGCACTGGCAGAGAAGGATGCGAAGAGTGCTGAGAAAGTGACAGCTCTGTGCACCGCAGGAGTGAGGCGCTTTGACACAGTTGTACATGGGTCTGCCTCCTGGAATTGGAGAAGAAAGTGTCCTGCCCGCCTTGTGGGGCAGATTCCCCCTTTATTTGTTCGGGGATTAAGGTGTGTGCGCAGGGTTAAGGACAGTGGTTAATTTGTAAAATAAAATAAGTGCCAGGGCTCTTGGCGGGAGGCAGCTTGTACCAGCCACAGCCTCCTTTTCCTGTTCGCACTGCCTAAAACAGAACCAGCTACTAACCATGACAGTGAAGAGAGGAAGTGGCGTAATGGATAAGAGCTGCCGATTTTGGAGCTGGGCAACCAGGTTTGAATCTTGGCGCTAGCTCAACATCCTGTGATTCTGGGCAAATCACGTAATCTCCCTGTGCCTTCCATAAAAGAATGTGTCCTTAACTGGTGTCATGAAAAGCACAGTTGTTGATAATTAAGTGCCGGTGCTGAACACCGGAAAACTCCGGCTCAAATTAAGGACTGATTAAGGATAGTATCATTGATATATACTAACAGAGGTGCGATCTGTCTTTAATATAAGTCACTTTTGTGATACAAGAAGCCCTATTCAGCCTGCATGTTGTGAATCTCAGACACCATAACTCAAGGGGCCATACCTCATATTGGCTCACCAAGCGGCCAGATCAAGCCAATGCTGCGTTACAGGTCCGGACATGCCTTAAGACATACAAACACTGATGTGCACAGGGTACAACACATAAAGAAAATATGTGTGAGAGCAAGGAAAGTACCTCACGGACGTGACACCCGAGGGGGTTCCCGGTCTGTAAATGACCAGTCATTTACAGACCGGGAACACATATTTTCTTTATGTGTTGTACCCTGTGCACATCAGTGTTTGTATGTCTTAAGGCATGTCCGGACCTGTAACGCAGCATTGGCTTGATCTGGCCGCTTGGTGAGCCAATATGAGGTATGGCCCCTTGAGTTATGGTGTCTGAGATTCACAACATGCAGGCTGAATAGGGCTTCTTGTTTCAGATTTGTTGAGTGGGGGACTGCCCTATATAGCCTTTTTTCCCCTTGTATCCCTTTTGACTGATTTACTTTTGTGATACACCCTTATTTAAAACGGAGTACTTTTGGGTAACTCCCTCAAATATCTACAGCTTAGTAGAGAGGCGCACTGTACACTTCTTAGGTTGGTTACCTAGTGGCAGGGATAAGAATGCACACCTTAAAGAAGCACGTCTCACAGCTCTTACACAGAGCTGGCCGTCCCTCCTCACTAATGACACAACCCTTCTATCTCTCTCCTGTTACACCCCCACCCCCACACACTTTAAGAGGAATGGACGGGATGAAGAAGGTCTACCACAAAAGTGGGCTACATATACCAAGCAAAAAAGAAGGGACCTACGCATGTAATCAACTTACATTTCTTTTGAAACACTTTATTGTATGTCCAGAGACCCTTTAATTGCCAGCAGGGCCAATTTGGAAAATGTTCATTTGGAATTTATATCAGGAGACCGAAAATATAAACTGCTTTTTGGAAGTGAGACTGGGGATATAATTAGATAATCAATTAAGTTATGGATGTTTATCTTCTCTTATAATCTCTCTTTTTGGGTTTTTGTTTCTTTTGCATGTGTCTCTTTACTCTCACAGCCTTGATATTCTTCCACCTTGGCCATGTCTTTATAGGTTACTTAAAAGAAAAACTGCTCTGATTTGGTATCATTGCTTTTATAAGTAATTTATTTGTATTAAGAAACTTTCCAAATTTAAAAACAATTCAACATCAATGAATAAAAGAAAACATTCATGTCCTGCCTTTAAAAATATATATGTTAATTATAAAATTCACAGACTGGACGTTAATACATCCACTGCGGTATCTCTTTCCCAGAATGTAAAAGACATTCCGTTCACATGTTTTCAATTTATCCCATCAACATTCATTACATATTGAATTATATGTGGGATAACGTATCCCCTGATGTACATTATAAGGATATTGCAAGGCATCAAGGAGCTCCATGACCATACAGAGGAATCCTGCCGAAGGCAGAGTTCCTTTATAAGGTAATTGAACTCCAAAGTGACTTGAAATATCCTTATGTATGGCAGGTTGTAGGTTATTCCATATAGTGCATGGGCACACCATCACTTTTACCACAAACTAGTTAAATCCTTGGTGCGTAGCTTTTTCACATATAAGAAAGAGCATCTTTGCAAACATGAATATTGAAAATAGAAACTAAACCCATCAAAAAATCTGTTCAATATTTGTTGCAAAAATATATTAGAATCAGCTTAATAAAAGTCATGCTCTTAAAAAAAAGAAAAAATAGGAACAATAGCTCAGGTAGTATAAAAACATGCAGAAAGATGTTAACTTTGCTGTAATTTCCAAAGGAGTGCAAAAAATGAAAATGTTGCCATAAATATCTAATTTCTGCTTTTCATTGTACAGCTAAAAAACAGAGCAGAACAAAGAAAAGCCACGTTTCTTTATCAATCTTTAAGCAGCTGCTTGAATTATGCTTCGTGACCTGACCTGCTTTGTCCCTTGGCTGCTGGCAGGAGGCATTTTAGCGTCATAACTTAACTGTAAGAAGTTACATATGAGCGGCTACATAATTTCTTTCCAAGAGGCAACTGAGTGCGCCACGAGTCGCCTATTATATAGAAAATAGAGACAGTTTTTTTATACAGGGATTGAAGAATCCGTAATATAGAGAGTTAACCTTCAATAACAGAGATATTTTTCAATGAGAGGTTCTGAGTGACATCAAATAGACCAGCACGAAGCGCAAGTTGTCTATAATGTCAATTTGAACCCAAAAAAGCATTCCTGTTTTTTCGCTTTTTATCATTTTGTTATGTACGCAACCCCACAATCATCTGTCACTGCTTTAAAGTTCTAAAATTGGACAGAGGTGTAATATGGAGCCACCTGTCGCATGGCCTCTCTCTAAAGGTAAAAATAAACACCTTGCCCTCTGCCACCCCCCCTCACCAACCTAGCTGACCTGACTTAGTACCCTCTCCATTGGAAACCTTTCCACGCCCCCGCCAAAGCTGTGCTGTCTGCTTTACATTAGAACAGAGTTCTAGCGCTGCTCTGACAAGCTTTCAGAGAGCCCTATCATAGCAGCTAGGAAATTTTTTAATGGCGTATAAACAGTGGGAAACAACTTTTGTTTTTGAGTGGTGCTACATCATAGAAGGGAATAACCTGATTTTGATCCCGACATTCACAATAGTGCCTCTCTTTGAGAGCCAAACATAACATTTTGAATTACTTTAATCCCTTGATTATTCCTATTTGGATTCTTACACTGAAATTTTACCAGTTTGTAAATTACAGTGGTGTTGCCTGCTGAAAGAAAAAAAAAACTGCTTCCGCGGATCTAACTATCCGTGTATTGTTGAGAAAATGATTGCATTGCCCACCTCATGTTCATTCAGTACTTTAACTATTTGGGTTATGTCTAGTGGAGTTTAGAACCGGAATCTCTCAGATTCGTAGCCCAACAGACCACATTTCTCTGTTGACTCTTTAGCAACAAGAAGCAGAAGTAACGCGGTCCATAGGTTACTATGTTTTTATAGAGGGAAATAGCCAATCGAGAACACCAACAAATTTCGAGTTCTTTTGACTGGCAGTAAAGACATTCTAAATAAAAAGTCCTGACCCAGTGAAATGTCTATGACAGAGTGTGAGCATTGGATAATATTGGTTTGTGGTTCTGGTATCGGGAGACCATATGATCAAAGTAACAGTCAAGTTCAAGTTCAAAAGACCTTTATTCAAATTTCATAAAATTCATAAAAGTACCACATAAAAACAGCATTTGCATAACACATTATTACGAGAATATCAAGATTAAAAATATAATACAGTACAATACAATTCTAATGAGGCTAATGTCAAGGATTTTCCATCATTTTACGCACTCGCGTTATCAGTCTCAGTAAAGTGCTAGTGCGAAAAATTAGTTCATCTGAATCCAGGGAGACCAACATCAAATAAGACTTCTCCAGCAAAAGGGGTCTGTAACTCCTAAAATATGGAGTTAAAAACCATTTGATATATCTTACATAAAATTTACAGAAGAATAGGAAGTGCAGATCGTTCTGTGTACTGACGCCATCACACGGGCATGGGTTAAAATCAGTGCTGTGTCGATAACCCAAAGGGAAAGACAACAAAAATTTCACTGAGCCCGCTCTTAAACGAAACAAAAGTGATCTCTCCCAGTTGGTCATAGGTAGAGTAAGGTAGGGCGGGAGTGGATGTCTACACAGTTCATTTCCCATATATTTTACAAGTTGATTTTATTGATTCTCTTCCCATCCTTCAGATTCAAAAAGTGCATACAGTGCATATTTAACCTCGGTTTTGTCCTTGAGCTCAATCTTGGTGGGGTCGGAGAAAAGATCACCTTTATCCACGGCACTTAATGTTTTGGATACTCCTGAGAGCCATGGTATCTCCATGCCACGGTCACAATTCAGACAATCTTTTATAATATTTTGTGTGAGGGTGGCTGAATTGTTCCTCCAAACCTTAACCCAAAATAGTGCTGGTCTGGCTCTGATAAAATCACATACATAGGGGAGGTTTAGTTCGTTATGACAAATAAAGTCAGAAGATGAGATTGGGGCGCCCAGTATTTTTCTGCAAAAGCGGCTTTCTTCCCGCTGAATGCATGCGCTATCTCCCAACCCCCAAACCTCTGCTCCATATGAAGCTACTGGTGAGCACTGTAATCTGAATATTTTTAAAATGGCTCTTGTGGCGCCTATTTTCTTCGGGCGGGGCAAGCTCAAAATAGAATTGGTGGCTTTCGAGAACTTGCTAGTGGCGTGGGCCAAATGCCCACTCCACGAGCAGTTCGCAGCGAAAACCGACCCTAAATAAGGGAACATAGGGACAGATTTGAGTTTATCTGTCCCTATGTGTATAGTGTTGAGCTTCCGTTTCCCAGGGCCACATGGCATGATAAAAGACTTTTTAAAATTTACACGCAGATCCAATCCCTCCATATGTTGGACAAAACTTTGAACAAGTAAGCGGAGGGCATTTGGTGTGCGGGCCATAAGCACTGCATCATCCGCGTATAATAAAACTGAAAGAGGTTTCCCCAAAATTGTCGGTACATCGCTGGTGACTTGTTTGAGAGTTCCAGATAAGCCATTAATGTAGATGATAAACAGCAGGGGTGCTAGAACGCACCCCTGTCTCACCCCCCTACCGATATCAATGGCTCCAGAGACTTCTCCGCCCATCCCAATCCGGACCTGTGCTTTTAGATCAGTGTGTAGATAAGCCAGGAAATTAACGAGGGTCTCATCTAGCCCATAATTCAATAAGATGGTCCAGAGTTTGGATCTATTCACTAGATCGAAAGCGGATGAGAGATCCATAAAAGCAAGGTAAATAGGAGATGATCGAGCAATGTTATACTTATCGATTATCAATTTTAAATTCAAGCATTGCTCTACTGTCCCCACCCCGCTCCTGAATCCCTTCTGACACGGATCTTATAATTCTGTTTTTTCAGTCCATTGAAGCACCCTGTTATAGATTACTCGTCCCAAATTTTTTAGGGTGTTATCCAGAAGGGAGATTGGACGGTAATTGACTGGGTCCGACCTATCTCCCTTTTTGAAAATTGGGACGATGGTGCTAGTTGCCCAGGTGGTAGGCATGGGCACTGTTGGCAGACTGTTAAAACCATTGACAAGAATTGGTGCCCATAAATCTGGACTATGCTTAATAATGTCAATGGGCAAGCCGTCTGGGCCTGGAGCCTTGTTTCCAAGGCTCTCTTTTATGGCTGTTTCTACTTCATGGGCATCAATCTGTAGGCCACACAGCTGTCCTGGGCTGTAAGTCATCGACTCCTCAGGTGGGACGGCCTAGATGTTTGAAAAGTGGGCCTCCCAAACACTACCAGTTATATTACAGCTAATTGGTGTTAGCTTTTTGCCCATTTCTCTTGTTTTCCTAACTGCAGACCAGAATGGCCCACTGCCCCCCAGATTAGCGCT
This sequence comes from Lissotriton helveticus, assembly GCF_964261635.1. Lineage (NCBI taxonomy): Eukaryota > Metazoa > Chordata > Amphibia > Caudata > Salamandridae > Lissotriton > Lissotriton helveticus. Next base: position 1,378,424,348 of record NC_136061.1, read on the forward strand.
GGCGACCAGCGAGTCCCACTGTTCTGAGAGTAGTGCGGCCTTTCTACCAGTTATTGTAAGTTTATACTGTTTCCTGGCTGCTTGGACAGCCGTTGTGCACCTGGGGTTAGTGGAAAGTGCCCTTCGTAAATCCCTGTTTGCCAGTGAACAGGCCGAGTCGAACCATCTTGGTTCTTTCTCTGCCCTTGGTAGAGGAACTGACAATAGAGTTTTTATGGATAAGCACAATTTGCCAAAGTCGGCAATTATCCTATGGTAATTGCCGTCCAAGGATAAGCAGGAGTTAATCAGATGTTTTTTTTTAATTTGTACAGTATTCAAGATTGCCCCACTATCAACCAAGATTGCCCCACTATCAACCCCCCTCCATTTCAATCTCAAACCATCAGCCGAGGGTGTAATATCCCTTGCGCCATTTAGGTTTGAGTAAACAGAACTAGGGGCTAAATCTAGAGTTACTATTAATGGGTTGTGATCCCCAAACGATGTCTCCATCACTCTAGATTTGACTACACAATCTATTAAATGGGGCGTCATAAAGATGTAATCAATAGTGGAACTACTGTGCCTACCTCTAAACGTAGGAGCATGGGAAGCAATAGGCTTGTGTCCTATTTCCATGGCATCACCAAGGTTGAACTCAGATAATATATTCGCTAATTCGGTGCCCCTTCGTTCCGCTTGGTCTGAGTGGGTCCTATCCTTAGTCCCAGAATCTTTTGGTATCTTAGCATTGAAGTCGCCCCCAATCAGGATCCCTGACCCAACATCTGCTTGTAGGGTAAATTCCAGATTGTGTAAAGTCTTTGAAAGAGCCTCAAAGTTTTTATTTGGTACGCAATTAAAATCGTTATTATCAAAATTGATTAAATAAATCCTGGTCTTTAACTTGTATTCCAAAATTTGAATATTCGGGTTCCCTCTTGATAAATCTCTTATTGTGCCGCCAGCCAATATCCTAATCCCTATAAACAAACCACCCACTGCTCGGCCAAGACTAGGTTTGGGCGCTGTTACACTAAAGCATTGATAGCCCTCAATGTGAAGGTTTCCGACAGCCCAAGTCTCCTGGAACATAACAATGTCCATGCCATCAATTGTCTTAGCCCATTGAGAATCTAAAAGCCTTGCTTCTAACCCAGCTACATTCCAGCTGAGGATTTTCAGACCACAATAGCCGGGTTGTCTAGTAGGCTTATTCCCAAGATTCCTCACTGTGTTCACATCCAAATCAGGCGATGTGGGGATTTTATATTCATGCGTGACTGTGGATATGACGATATGCTTTGGTATTCCCGAGGCAGCATTGCCTGGTGTTACTAATGAACATTCCTCGTTAATGTTGCCAACTACTGTGTGACCACTATTGCCATCCATATCACCAAGTAATCTTCCCTGAGTTGCAATTTCCTCACCTATTAATTGACACCCCTTATAGTCATTACTTGCAGCTATACTTCGAATATTGTCACCTACCCTAATATCCAGTCAATCCAGGTCATCTAAGTTTGAAAAGACCTGTTCAAACCGATTATAGGATGGGATGTTAAATAGTGGCCTTGCTTCATTTTGATACCTAAACTGATTGGAAATAGTTGTAGGGTATGATCTTTCCCTATGATCATACTGGGGCATTATGGGAAGATGGGTATGGTGCAGCTGATATGTTGGCATTGGGGCCTGATGGCGCAGTACGGGACCCTTCAGGGGATTAAGATCTTGGTTCTGGTGAAAAAGTGGAGACTTAATCCTAGTACTGAAATTGATAGGGCACCACAGAATTGTTTGCCATATTTGGCTCAGGGGGAATCAAATGTCTATAAAAGTAACCCAGTGGGAGCAGGGTGGTTTTGAATTCCCATGGTGAAGGTAATGGTGCAGTAGCCAAGGTTTTTTCTGCCCATTGGGGGCTCTTAAAATGTACAATAATACAGTCCCCCTCAAACTTTTTCCTCAATGGGCCTACCCATCCCACTCTCTGGGTGTGAATGATCTCCCTTGCCCCTGCCATTGGGAAATTGCAGTTTGCAATTAACCAGTGTAGGGTCTTGTTTTTAAGGGATGTGGGGGTTTCTTGCTGGTCCTTCCTAAGTTTAGAAACATTAACTAGGACCAGCACATACACTCCGCATTCAGCCGGCAGGCTAATGCGTGGAGGAATCTGCCTCACATTAGTTGCCATGTTTTGTGCGGGTTGAGCCCTTGGGGGATTTTGGGCAGAATTATTAATTTGACTAGTTGGGATTTCCTTGCTCTGGGCGATGTTTGGCCCCTTCCCTGGCTGTGTGGCTACCTTAGTCAAATGGGAATTGGCAATGGGATTAGTGGTAGTGGTGGTGTTTGCTGCTGGTTGTTTGGCAGCAGTTCCTTTGCATCGAGCTTGTGGGGTTTTGGGCTTTGCAACCATAATGGTGGCTGTATTATTCTTGGATTTAGGTCCCATACGGGTTGGCGCACAATCACTAAGAGTGTTTTTAGTGGGGGCGCTTAGCTCAACTAATTGTTTTTCAATCCGTATGAGTCTAGATTCTATTGGGGACAAGTAGATGCTAAAAAGTTCACCCATTCTTTCCAACAGATGATTATATGTAGTGTTTGCATCAGGTGTGTTCCCTGTGCCCTGCGGCGCCCCGTGGGACACTTCGCTTACTATCTCTATGGCTGCATTCTTTCCATCTGCATTTGTATGTGGGTTAGCTACTTTCCTGGCCTTTCGCTTTGGAGCGCTATACTTTCTAGCTTTAGACATGCTAAGCTGTGTTGTGTGTTTAATTTGTTTTCGTACTGCGCCCTCCCGCTTGCCCCTTAATTGCCTTGTGCTATCTACAGCTACTTCAACTGGTGTGGAGTCGATAAGCAGGTCCGGGGTCTTTTCCAGATCCATAGTGGATTCTGAGTCAGAGTCAATTAGGGGGTTCGATGCAGATAGATTAACTTCATTTGGTATACTATGAATATCAGCACGAGCAACAGTTATAGGTCCAGTGTTGATATTTCTGGCCTGAACTGGAGTTCTTGCTGATGCGATGAGGCCAAGAGATGATCGTCTGGCTTGGGCTAAATCTTGCGAAACCCTACGCTCCAGAAGTGTGATGCCCTGATTTATGGCATCATTGGCCCTTGTTATGAAGTTATCTATTGGGCCTATCACTGGAACCCCCCCGGCTGCTGTTTTGCTCCTAGAGCCCCTAGTAGTCATAATGTTAGTTTTGGATACGTTTGTATTTATCACAGGTGGAATGTAACTCAATTCCAAAACAAAAGATGTAGTGCTAGACTAGAGCCCTCCCGCTCTCCTAGCTAGATAGCAGTGGTGGTGAAAGAATCCCCTATAGGGGGACTGTTACACGGGGTGGATGGATCTGAGCAAGCCCAGCGCCGCGCTAATCGCAATGTGGGGTACAGTTGCGAATACGATGTAAGCAGTAGTTATAGTCACTCAGATGGCAAAAGAAGCGAAATACAATATGCCATATAGTAAAGTCTGTAAGATCACCAAGTACAAGATGGCATGTGTAGAGCTGCATAAATCCCTTGAATAATGGGTTGAATATGTAATAATCCAAAAGTCAATCCCAATCAGGCAAAGAAATGTGAAGGAGACTTACCTCGAAGAGGCCTACAGAGTCGATATAAGGGGGTGCACCCGGCCCAGCCTCCTCGACCTCAGAGGGCCCGCCCTTTGCCCGGGCTTAGCCAGGCGTCACCCGCGCGCGGTCCTGCGACGCGGGAGGTGCTGCGGTAATTTATGCGCAGCTTGGCGCGATGCTCCCCAGGTGCGGCTCCGGCTGCTAAGGCTGCTGGTAGTTGTAGGCTCCTTGTAGCAGGACTTCCCCCCTCCACTCAGCGGCCACTCGGTGATGTTAGTAGAGTATGGCGGCGGGAGGCGTGCAGCAGGCGTTCTGGGCAGGCTGTAGATATCCAGAGGCTGACAGGGGCTGGCGGACTCAGATACCGGCCACAACGAACAAATGTACAGAAAAGTTCCCCCAAAGTAACAGTCATTGTGCAGAAACCACAGCGCGGTTATTACTTCTGTTAGCCAAAGGAAGGATATGACCCTATATTGCTCCAGGAATAGCCAACTCTGCCACAGTTAATTCTATGTCCAGCTGTATTCCAGGGGAGACCAGATCTTACACAACTCAAGAGTGACAGAGAGTCCATCCAATATATTAGTGTACAGCAGATGGCTGGCAGCCACACTCTTGATCATGTACCATTGGAACATCTGTGTAAAAGGATTTACCCTGTTTACCGTAATAATTTCAAAGTTAACTGATTAACAAGATTGTGTATTTATTATTGGGCTTTAAAGAACTGACTGAATCTTACTCTCTTCTTAAAGATACTTATTTAATTTTACTGTGGAGAGCATCCCTCTAACTCGCACAATAAGCAGTGGAATGCAATATCAGTAGTTATTCGCTGCTACAGTGGTAGTGAATGAGGCAGAATATTGCCTTTTCATTTGTAGCTGGAACAGATGGCTGCAGGGAACCTAATGAGATATTCACTTTCCAAGGTGTAAGAAATTGCCAAGACATTTGCCATCGCCTTTTGTCTGTAAACAGGAATAGGGATCATTTGTCAGCCATCTAGCGCTCCACAGCGGGTGCTCTGCGTTTGTGGCCGGATCCTGGCCACCAATTCGAATTACTCCACAAATGACACGGCACTCCAGATCTGGTTGCTTATGGTATTATTTATTCATACCAAACATATAAAAATAATACCATAAGCAACCAGATCTGGAGTGCCGTGTCATTTGTGGAGTACCGTGTGAAAGCACCTGCCCACGAGTGCCTTGGGATTTTTGGGAGCTGGATATATATATATATATATATATATATATATATATATATATATATATAGATGGATATAGATATATAAATTGAGTGTACATTCTCCACATTAACTCAGTAGTAGTTCTGAAGTGATGTCATCAGATGGTTGTTGGAAATGAACAGTGGGGCACCGGGCAGAGTATTCTAATGTTTTCACACATTTAGTAGCATAATTATGAATTTTAAATTATGTAGAGCTGCCTGGTACAACAATTTCATTTGGATACTATTTTTTTACCACTGTTATTATCATTGTATGTTTTTATTCATATTTACCTTTTAAATTGTGACAGTTGTACTAGTATTCGTTCCTTTTTTCCAGGATTATGAAGAAGGTTGTTGGTAACAGGTCTGGCTGTCCAACCCAGGGTGATAAAGTTGTAGAACTAATATATATTGATATTGTGGGACTCACTCAATTTAAAAAGACCCTTGGCCCATCCTGGGTTCATTACCAGTAAGTATTGTAAATATACTCTATTTGATATTTTTGTATATATATTTTCCCAATTTTTACTCTTTATGCATGCACATGTTTTATGTGGCTTGTTAGTTCTTCTAATAACCAATCACCATGATTTGTAACGGGGCGTTTCTCTACATGCTTGATTATTTTCTCTTTGCTATTTGCCAATTTTTAATATTTTATTTACTGGTTTCTATGAAAGTAGAATTACATAGGCATTTGTTTATGGATCTGGACAGAGGGATATAGGACTCTTATGATGTCGGCTGTACCCATGTGAATTGTGGACAGTGCAGGCTCAACACATTAACAGCGCTTGAATGCTTTGCGGCATGTCCTGGAGCGCTTGGTCACTCACTCCTCGATTAGTGCTGGCAGCTAGGTTACAAAGTCCTTCTGTCTCCTGAACACCTCACACCCTTAAGAAAACATCCACTCCAGCGCCAGTCAAGCTCTTTCTCTTACTAATTACTCCTGGTCAGGCACCTCCTAGTCTACATGTACAAACATTGGTACCGCTTCCTTTACTTCCAGAGCATCAACAGGACTCCTCCAGAATACTAATCCTTGTCTAAATATAAACCACTAAAAGGAGAGTCTTTATGGGAATCATCTCTCTGCACACATATGAGATCAGTTGGACTATGGGCTGGACTGAATCAGTATTTGTTATTTTGGGGGCACTGCCTACATTCCAAGGACAACCAAAGGGCAAATTTTCAAATTCTGAACACTCTTCCAGTCTGCCTACTTCTCGCCAAAACCAGACTCCTCTATGCCACTGTCTCTTTCTGACAAGGCGGTGCCCAGTACAGCTCTAAGGGGCCAAAGAAAATTTGGATACTCTGGGAGGCAGTGATTGGCAAGGATGGATGCAAATGTCTGTTCTCCCACATCTACAGGGTCTCTGGGGGCCCTGAAAAGGTAGAGTGAGCATTGTGGTTTAATTATGATACCTTTCACCACATAATCGCTTCTGTGATTAAGCGGTGCGTTTACTATAGAAAAATGCTGGTTAGCACTGCCTTTTGGTTGGTAGCCTTTGGTAATCTACCATTTCACTGGCAAAACATTTAAGAATTGGGATGAACACCGTTATTTTACCGGCCATTTGTTCCTTGGGGAGAAGCTTGGATGCTGGGGTGAGCCCCAGCATCTAGCACCAGAGTCTATCAGAGTCTTTCTTTTTGTGATTGTCTTGTTTGTATTTGTTTGAATGCTATTCAGAACATACCACCACCACCACCACCACCACCACCACACTTGCTTGGCCCAACATTAAGATGCTTGACAATGAGATGTCTGGTACAAGAAAGGTGTATCAATGTTCAGTTGGCCACATATAGGCAAATTGAATATTAGTATAAACTACACTAGCAATAGTGTCATTCTTGTATTCACAGAAGTTAAAGATTTACAAGAGGCCTCAAGGTTTCCAAATGTTTTCAGTATTGTATTGCATTGCAACCTTTATATAACTCTTACTTACCTCTATGTGTGGCACTGAAACACTTACCTACATAGGCAACATCCTACATCTTGTAGGGTGTGTGGTCTGAAGAGTGTTGCCTTTGTTTTAATCCTCTGTCGGATTCGTTTTCATGTTGTGCTTGAGGACCACCAAGGTGTGGGTATGGTGTTATGGGACGCAATACTTAGCAGTGCGATGGGTGAAGAAGTGTTCCAGAAAGACACATAGTTTACAGTTTTCAATAGGCTGGCGGATCTGAGCTACTCTGTAGGTCCCTTTATTGCATTCCTATTATTATAGTCCATTTTGCTAGTTACTGTGCTGGTTTTTCCATTCTGAGGTATTTTGTTCAAAGTTTATAGTCCTGAGATGACATAGTTTGGACAGACAAATGGTGGAGGGATCTACTGAGATAGACTTTGATATTACGTCAAATCTGATTGTCATTGTGAGATGACAGTAAGCAGTCATACTATGTCACTTACTTGGACCTGCAGGGCCGCACTGAAATTAAAGTCCTTCGCTGACCAGCGGCATGTGGCAGATCTCTTCAGTTATTCCATGCCTATTGAGTCATTGATTGGTGGGTTATTGCTGTGCTCTGGGACAGTTCTAGAAGATAGAAATCATCTGTAGCAGTTTTGTTTTAGATGAGGGTGATTGTCAAGAAGTGTAAGGGGGTTATTGTGCAGCCTATATGAACTGTCCAACCTCTGTTAAGGTATTCATCTTGATTTAGGCCACTTACTACCTATGGCGAGGGTTTAAAGCACTTTATTCCACACATCACGCTACTCCAGAATGCAAGGTTTGTGTTTTTTCCAGTTGTTACTGTCGGTTTTCGGAATTAGTCTTGTACTGTTATTGAAATCTTTATATGCATTTTCTCCAGTTTCTATGGGGTTGATTAAGATAATAATAGTTAGGTGTGATCTTTAGGGGGAGGGAGCTAGATATTGTTCCGGTGCATGGGTATGTCTTTTGAAGGAGGAATTATAATCTTTGGAATGAGATGTCAGCAATTTACAGAGATGCAATAATAGCGACTAAGGCAAACAATATTAATTTGAATTAGAGTAAGCAGTGCTCATAGAGAGGAGGCATTCAGAGGTTGGAAAGTAAGGGGAGGTTGATTTAAAAGGAGAGGCAACAATTGGAAGTTATAAGTCAGTCTGATTTTATATGAATAAAGATGACGCTTTGTGAGATTCTATGCAATCTGACAATGCAAAACTGTGATAAGAAACATTATTTGCATGTGAGATAGTAAAATATCAGGTGTTTTTGATAAGGCGAACAGTCTCTCCCTCTGAAAGGCGACCTCTAGACCAACACTTTAATAAGAAGAGTTCAGCTCAAGGGCTGGAGGCGTAAAGTAATGGCTGGACATATGTATACGGAACTACTGAAATATTTAGGCAGTACTCAGGCAACAGTAATCATGAAAAAGTGAGGGTGCATACGGGGTAAATGACGCAAACACCAAAAAGGTGAGTCTGCAAATGATATCCTGGAGCGGGTGTCTTGTGATGTATACCCTTAAATTTTGGCTCACAATATTCGTTGTAAAAGTGAAGCGGTATGCGTTTCAAATACCCCTGGTTGTGGCACAGTATACGTTGGGGCAGAGGATACCTTCCTCAATCAGTGGCAGTGGATTGCCTACAATTCTGTAGCTGGAAGGTGGAGACCCACACAATGAACTGAAGAAGATGTAGGCAGGACTACTTTTAGCAATTCCATGAACCTTGTCCGCAAGGGTATACTTTTTAGTTTTTCCTGAGCACTACTATTTGGTAACTGATAGTGGTAAAGGGTGAGACTGCAGTTTCTGATATTCAAGGTCAGACTGTTTCTAGGACAGACTCTAATTGCCGGATAGTGTGTCCCTCATTGCTGCTTCAGAAAGTGAATATACTAGAACTACACAAGCACGCTCGTAAACCTCTTATGGAACTGGGGTCAAACAGTATTTGATTTAACACTGTTCCAATGATGTGCAGTTCAAATACCAATTCAAGTAGCCACTTACCCCACAAATCAATGAAGGGAGGAATGGAAGCTTAGAGTCCCATGCAAACAGTCATCCCTCACTAACACTATATCTTAGCGACTCAAACAACAGCAGTGCCTGCACACGAAGAAGTGAACACTCCCTCTGGGACAGCATATTCTCAAGTTCTTGTGCTCCGCACAGACCCAGACAGCACATGGTAAAACAGTAAATGTGCTGCTCCTGTTGCAGGCATGGGTCTGTGCCTGCACTGCAACAGTGCATTAGTAAAAAATTGGCCGCTTTTTTAAGCTGCTTGTTCGCGTTTCACAGGAGGCAGCGACCAGCGACCATTTCAAAGTGAGGGGTGGGGACCAGACATGTCCTTGCAGGCAGGTACAGTGGATATCTGCATTGGCTGGTTAGGGAATTTGTGGAGGACAGTAGGATCCCTAGGAGTGTCTCAAAATGTTTGGACATAAGATCATCCCTGGAGAAATGAAGACATTCCTTCTGCATGTGATGAAGATTGTACTAATTAATATTAGCTAAGCAGTTTACAAGAAACCTTTGGACTCTAGTAAGGCTGATGTCATAAAGTCAGTTCAAGCGATGAGCTCCCTAACTCCTATAGCCTAGAAGTACTCCTGAAAAATATTTTTGCATAGGTCTTAGAGAACACCCATGGTATGATGGTCAAATCACATTTTTGTTCAGTGATGATCCTGTGCTTTAATCAAACAGGCACCTACAGAAATACAGGTCAAATAAAGTTTTGACCTTGCTTAAGGAAAAATGCTTGATGGTTAGTTTGGGTAATTGTTAGTTATGAAATAATTAAAGGTGGACTATTAAGGCATCGAAATTTGAAAAATAGTATTGCAATCCAAGAAGGATTTGGAGGCTTCTAAATGGGAGGTGACGTGGCTTAGCAACTACAGCTGTTGACTTTGGAACCTGGGGACCTATGTCTGAATCTGTCTTGTTGCTTGACCCATCATTGTGCAGTTCTGGTCCAATTGCTTAATCTCCCTGTGCCTTAAAATGTGAAATATAATGTATGAAATGCATTTGTTTAATCTTCACTTGATGTACATGATCTTGTAGTTCATCTTCCAAGACTCCAGTAATCTACAGTGCCACGCTGCATCCTGCCTAGCTTCGCTCTATAGAAATACTAATACATACTAACACACCTGAGGGTGCAGTGAAAACATTGAAGAAATAGTTCTTATAATGTGGCCCCAGGGGTGGGCTTCCCAGGCCTATAATCGAAGATTGTGGCCTCAGCCTCCATTTTTGTTTACTATCCAGCGAGAGTCCCGTGGGATCAAGGCAGAAATTACGGGTTTGTTTGTATTTTGGCCCCATGGGGTCCCTCTGGGTCCCCTCATAAGGCTTGGGGGCACTGGCGTAACAAAAAGTGAGGGGGCCTCCCTGCACGGTACTGAGAGGGGCCCCCTCCGGGCTCAATCAGGAGCTCTCTGGCCAGGAGTGCAGTGCCGAGGTGGCCCCTTGGAGCTATTGGCCCCCCGCACCACGGGGGCAGCGGGGGCCTGTGTTACGGCCCTGCTTGGGTGGGTGTGGGGGGGGGGCAGAGATTTCCTACCTGTCCCCTTATATTACCTTTTTTTCCTTCAGTACAGGAGACTAAGTCCCTGAATCCTGTAATGGCTGCCAGCAGCAATTTCCCGATTTTGCTGATAGCCAATCAGAAATGTTTGCTGGGCCAATCGGAGTGCTTCATTTTTAAATAGACGCTCCAGCGAGTCTCTCGAGCCTCTCACAGACTCAACCTTCTAGATACACAAATATTTTGACCCTTCATTTCTGAAACAAATTAATGAACGGATGTATACCAAATTGCAACAAGCATTTACAATGCAATGGTTTCGCCTTTGTTAAAGTTAGAGCTATTGGCATTGCTCTTGACATTTTTATTTATGTTTTTTTTAACATAAATAAATGGCATTGTCATTTACAATGCCACTAGCTTTATCTCTCGCAAATGACACACACAGAGCCCCCCACACACACACCCACACAGAGCCCCCCACACACACAGCCACACAAAGCCCTCCACACACACAGCCACACAAAGCTCCCCACACACAGCCACACAAAGCTCCCCACACACAGCCACACAAAGCTCCCCACACACACAGCCACACAAAGCTCCCCACACACACAGCCACACAAAGCTCCCCACACACACAGCAACACAAAGCTCCCCACACACAGCCACACAAAGCTCCCCACACACACAGCCACACAGAGCTCTCCACACACACCCACATGGCACAAGCAGGCAACAGGGGCACATGGAGGCACAAGCAAGGCAACAGGGGCACACGGACGCACAAGCAGGCAACAGGGGCACACGGAGGCACAAGCAGGCAACAGGGGCACACGGAGGCACAAGCAGGCAACAGGGGCACACGGAAGCACAAGCAGGCAACAGGGGCACACGGAGGCACAAGCAGGCAACAGGGGCACACGGAGGCACAAGCAGGCAACAGGGGCACAAGCAGGCAACAGGGGCACACGGAGGCACAAGCAGGCAACAGGGGCACACGGAGGCACAAGCAGGCAACAGGGGCACACGGAGGCACAAGCAGGCAACAGGGGCACGAAAACTGAGGCACAAGCAGGCGACAGGGGCACGAAAACTGAGGCACAAGCAGACAACAGGGGCACACGGAGGCACAAGCAGGCAACAGGGGCACACAGAGGCACAAGCAGGCAACAGGGCCACACGGAGGCACAAGCAGGCAACAGGGTCAGGAAAACCAGCACAAGCAGGCAAAAGGGTCACAAGCAGGAATTGTAATTTAGACGGGGCTGAAGTGGAGAACGGTCAGTAGGGAAGTAGTGCGGCTGGTGCAGTGGTACCAAGCCGAAAGGTGAGAGGGGCTGTCTGCACCCCAGTTTGGACAGTTTCCACTACCTAACAGGGATTGGTGGGAGGGGGGCGTACTTCTTGCTTGCTTTAGGGCTGTTACTTCGGGGACGCAGTGCACGCTCCTGCCTGCTGCCGCCGGGACACGACAACAGGCAGGGAGAGGACAGGCTGGAAATTCTGGTGGAAATGCAAGAAGCTGTCACGTCGAGTTGCTCTCACCTTGTCCAATATCAAACAAGTCTCTGCCACAGCAAAGCCAGGTGGAATAAACACGGAGAAGGCGGTCTCAAAGTCGTAGACCCCCACTTCCGGAACCAACCAGAGCTATCCTCGCGAGATCAGCTTAACCACCTGGGGGGTGCAGTGAGCTCCTGCAGGGAGGGCTGTGAGGTGCAGTGAACTCCTGCAGGGAGGGCTGTGGGGTGCAGTGAGCTCCTGCAGGAAGGATTGTGAGGTGCAGTGAGCTCCTGCAGGAAGGATTGTGAGGTGCAGTGAGCTCCTGCAGGGAGGGCTGTGAGGTGGAAGGAGGGCTGTGAGGTGGAAGGAGGGCTGTGAGGTGGAAGGAGGGCTGTGAGGTGGAAGGAGGGCTGTGAGGTGGAAGGAGGGCTGTGAGTTGGAAGGAGGGCTGTGAGTTGGAAGGAGGGCTGTGAGTTGGAAGGAGGGCTGTGAGGTGGAAGGAGGGCTGTGAGTTGGAAGGAGAGCTGTGAGGTGGAAGGAGGGCTGTGAGGTGGAAGGAGGGCTGTGAGGTGGAAGGAGGGCTGTGAGGTGGAAGGAGGGCTGTGAGGTGGAAGGAGGGCTGTGAGGTGGAAGGAGGGCTGTGAGGTGGAAGGAGGGCTGTGAGGTGGAAGGAGGGCTGTGAGGTGGAAGGAGGGCTGTGAGTTGCAGGGAGGGCGGTGAGGTGCATTGAGCTCCTGCAGGGAGGGCTGTGAGGAAGCCTGACGACAGTGGCAGATCCCGCGCTCCTGCCTGTGCGCATATCACCCCCTCAGAAAACTGCGGTATGGAGTGGGTCAGGGGAGCCGTGGGGTGAAGTAACGGGCCTCGAAGAGGTCCCGGTGCCTCGCAGCGCTGAGCTCCTTCAGCAAGACAAAGGATTCCAGCCTCCATCGGGGCCTACGTGTTCATTCCTCAGCAGAGCCGCTCTATGGGCCCCTAGAGGACGGACTACAGCCACCCCTGGCTATCTTTAGCCACAAATGGGTCTCATAATCCCGACGCTTATAGAGGGAAAGAGGAGCGTGACCCACTCACCGCTCTGAGAGTGCAGTCTGACTGCGCGGCCACAGCGCCACCTGCTACTCCCGCGGGGTCACCTGCGCACAGCTCCGTCCCGGCCAGCAACACCCCAGGCTCTTCTTGAGGCAGCGCGGGGCTCTCCACGACACCGGAGCCCCGCCTGCGCCTGAAGCTGCCCTCCTGCTCGCACCGCCAGGCTTCTCCTTGCTGCCGGTACGGATTTGCGGTGGGGGCGGGCACCGACAATGTGCCCTGCGCCCCCTCCGCTCCTCCCTCGTCAGGCTCCTCTCCGGTCTCCCTCCAGGCATGGGAGACCGGCAGCACCGGCAAAGGCTTCCCCCAGGCAGGGGGAAGCGGCAAACACCAAGGCTTCCCTTTCCCTCCCCTGGGCTGTGGGGGCGGGACTTCCGGCGGGCCGCGAAGGGATTTGCCGGCCGGCCAGGTACTTCCGGGTCGCCGCGGGCAGCGCGGCGACCCTCGCTAGGCAGGCAGGCGGGCAGAAATCGCGAGGTGGGCACTCGCTAATTAAATAAATAACTGGGCAAATCCAAGTCGGCAAAATAAGCGGAGTGGGCTCCCGCGCCGATCCGCCGCCGGCCTCCAGCAGCAACGCGCTTCCAAGCGCTATAGAGGCACATAAAGCGCTCCAGCACTAGAAGTGTACGTAAACTTACAAAGTGAAAACACATTTATAAACAAAATGCTCACGGACAGCGGGAGGGGTGGGGGGAGGATCACAGCGCACGCACATTTATAAACAAAATGCTCCTTACCTGATCGCCTCGTGGGAACTCGAATCTTGCAGCCAACTCCAACAACAGACACTTTGAAAAGGAACAAAACAGGCCCACTCGAAAAAAAAAATAACACACACCCACCACCGTGATGACGAACAGAAGTGGGTGGAGAGGGAAAAAATCTCGGAACGCCCCCGAATCTGGTCCAGCCTTGACGGACAGATCTCTGTTCCAATGGCTAGCCTCCATTTATGGAGCTAGCCAGTGGAACAGAGGGCGGGACTAAGAGTACACTGTAGAGACATAAGATTTCTCTGGGGGCGGAGCTAATGCTCCGTGCCCCAGGCGAAACCTAAAAAGCACAATCTGCTGACCCAAGATTTAGCTTTGTGTCAAAATTGGTATAATTCGGTTGAGCAGTTTTTGTTGTTGCCCTTCTTGATGAGGCCAGTAAAAAATGCATGGGGATTTTGCGTTTCGGGACTCCCTTTTTTCTTGGGCACGGCTTGAAGGATCCCTCTGAATTTTTCATTGCACAAAATAGACCAAAAATCACTTTTTTGGAAGGTTTTCTGGAGAGTCGTCAAATGGTGCCGAAGTTATTAGCATCACAAAAAACACTTTTTGTATGGCTTCGCTAACCTAATTATAACTACCCAGTGGCAATCGCCACATATACATATATATATATATATATATTTCCATTGAAAAAAATAATAGGTTAAAGTGACGCTATAGTTAGGTGAATAGGTCAGTTAAAACATAAAGTTTTAAGCTAACAAAACCACTGGAATTCACCGGTCATAGTTATCTCACTTAACTCCAACTCGTGCCCTAAATTAAGTATAACTCGTACCCTCGCCATGGACAGTGGTTATATCAATGATGTTATTTCAGATGTCGTTAGGGATATTATCAGTGCTCTCATGGAGCATCTCATGAATGATGTAATATGAGAGGGATGAGGACTCATTATTATTGAATCCTGTGTTTGCAAATCAGTGGAGTTTTAAACACGTAAATTCGGGCTATACAGAGGTTTTGCAAGGTATGGGTGACTGTATGCATCTGCACTTGCTGCAGGCAATGTTTGTGGCAAATATCCGAGAAATCAGCAGTACAAACCAGCCCAGCAGACCACATACCTGGCCCACAACCAACCCATTCACTGATTTGTCACACCATCCATACGGGTCATGCTAGTTTGCCTCATGGGTCAGTCCGACCCTTGCTAGGTTACCGGTTTACAAGAGATCCCATAGGACTGTATAGAGCTGGGAGGGCAACCATTGCCTTCAATAGAGAAACCGGTTTTGTTTGCTCTGTCTGATCATGTCCTGGCCACGTATCTGGAAATTGTGATACACGCCAACATTTAGTTCACATAACGTAATTGCTATACTATTGTCTGAAATTGACTTCCTTTCCCTCACTGGAAACTAAAACACCAGAAGAAAGAGAATTGCTTTCCTTATTGTAGAGTGCTTGACACCACTTAATGGAATTACACATATTATAATATCATCTCAACTAAGTGTGCAGCTATTTAGTGTCCTCGTTATCCTCTTCTACCATATCAGCTTGCATCTAATAACTGATTGCTGAAGTCCTAAATTGCATCCAAGCTCATTTATTGTATACTGAAGTAATAAATAATTGCATTCAAAGCTTCTAATCATTACATGTAAACTTCATCTTTTAAGTACAGCAACCTTCTAGAAACAAGGACAACAGATACATTAAAATGCCAAACCACCTAACATTAGTCTACCTCCCTAGAACTCCTCTTTCCTTTCTGTGGGACCAGAAAAAACAAACTGAAGAATTGAAGCCCACAAACCTGCTAATAAATCTTCAGATCCTCCAGAAAGTATTTAAAAGTGGTAATGTTCTCATCCGACATAGTACTCTGTCTCAAACTCCTACCAAAATAGTGTTATTATGTCAGGTTGCATATAGAACATTAACTTCCACATGATTCATTAACCAGTATCAGCATATGGAAATGCACAGTAAACTAGGGCAGGCTGTGCCTAAACATGCAAAATATTCGCCACAGACTGTTTCTTCATATTGCGGAGCCCTGAAGCTGTTTCCTACATTTTAATAGCATTTCGCGAAAATTATTGTTTAGAAAGGGCACATTTAAGTTATAAAACAGTCATGATTTTGGTAAATGCTTATGTGTTTGTAGACTTTTTTTGTATTTCTATACTACCACAAATTTATAATAATGCAATACTGCTCTTGGTCTTTTAAGGTGCATGCTGCGAGTTTTGGATTCCTTTGGTACAGAGCCCGAATTCAACCATGCTCATTATGCTCAGACCAAAGGCCATAAAACACCTTGGGGAAAATGGAACCTCAACCCGCAGCAGTTTTACACTATGTTCCGTAAGTATACTATATTTCACGTTTTTTTGCACGTTCATATCTTCGTAGTCTGGCACTAAGTTTAAAGTTCTATGTTATGTTAGTACTTATATTTTAAACATTCCGTTTTTGTGATGTCAAATTTAGCCTTCAAAAGCTCAAAATTCGACACTCAACAAGAAGTATAAAAAAAACTCCTATTATTTATACTCCATTACATCGGATATAGCATCCCAATTGGCATTTCTTATAACCTCATCAATGAATGTATCCATTTCATTTGCATTTGTTTTGAAATGATAGTTAATGTACCCCTCCCTGTAGCAAGAATGAACTTGGACTGTCCTCTTCATGACCATACACCACTGTGCTGAACTGGATCTGTTATTTGTAGCCGCAGCCTTCTTCTTTGACTTTTGTGGGAGAGTTTAACAGCCCATGTTTTTAGGATATACTCTGTAAGCACAATCTGCAGCCTGTGATCTTGATGGGTGTTGAAATTATGTTTAGGGGACTTGTGTGGTAAACGTGGACTGATGACGCGTAGCAGTGCTTATTTGAGGGACCTGCCCCGTGATCATGAGATTCGACAGGCAGTGTATAATAGGCCTGCTAACTAAACATGGACTGCTGCCTGCAGCAGCAACCTGTCCATGCTGGACTTGACTGGTTCAGTATCACTGCTTCGGTAAATCTATTATGCGGTCTGTGGAAAATTCAAGTTTTCCTCAAAGCTCAATGAATGTCAGTGTATTGCGAAATCAAGTTATATTTGAACTAGCTAGCTGAAATATTAATAAGCAAATGAATAAATTAAATTGGCCTTATGAAAGACCCTTTAACAGATTACTGATTGATTTACTTACGAAAAAGTACAGTGTGTTCTAAACTGAGCATATCAAACATTTACTCCCAGAATGCCCATGTACATGAACATCCCAAGGGTTCATATGGAAGCATGGAAGAACCAAAAAAATCATGTCTTTAGATTTAAATGTAATATTGAGGACTGGAGTGTAGTGCCTATTTTATACTTTAATTTCACAATTTGAGGAATGACTCGTGCTTCTGTTCGGGTTTCCAGCCCTTCTGCTGATGACGGAGACTGCACCTAACCTCCAGAGTAGATTTGCATGTGGAGGGTATCTTTTCGACTGCACATTGCAGAAATTGATTTGTCTTTTAACACTTGGCACCAAAATAGAAGGTGCAACAATAGCAATTCAGGCATCCTTTGACCCACAATGATGTCCTAATGATGACCTTTGTCCTGCCTTTAGATCCTCAACAGTCTCATTTGTGCTCCTGAGTTACTATAGTAAGGACAATAAGTGGAAACTACAGATTGTAAAGAGTGTTTCTATGCTTCCTGTTTACTGTCAGCTCCTGCCACTGGTTTTATGACCTCTGATACCTGGAGTAGCAAGGGCAGTGCTATGGGAACCAAAAACCAAGCCAGTTACAGGAGCTGCTACACCGGATTACCCCCATGTGACATCAAGAATGCCAATGTCTAACCAGTCAAGAAGATCGTATTACTTACCCTACACTGAATTTACTATACTTTCTATAACGCTTCCTATTGAGTAAGAGCAATTAGGTAATCCCATTCTGATTTTAAGAGAGTGAATAGTTTTTGCATATAGGAAAAAAAAAAAAAGCGTTGTGATCAATCTGTAGTTGAACCTAAAACAATATTGTTTTCTTCGCATTGACTTTGGCACTGGGGAGAAACAATACGACGAGGGGCGCTTTTTTTTTTCTTTTTGGAATGGCATGAGTGACGGTGCTATTGTGGGCTGTGCTGGAACTGATTTTGTCCTATTAATGTTTTAGCACTTCATTCTTAAAATTAAGGGAATGCGTGTGCAGTGACACTCGACTCAATAGGACATCATGTACCTTCTGCAAAGGCCTTTCTTCTCCGCAAATTAGAATTTTGAGTTGCAAAGAGCGATGTTGACAACATAGCCTTGGCGGTTTTGCGTCTCGTAGAGCATCATATTGGTGCGGGTGCTCGTGCGTGGACACTGTGCTTTGATGCTTTGTCTTTTACTTGGATTTATTCCAACTTTCTTTCTGTGTCACATGAGGTCATTCCGAAGCTGGCTTGTGGTGGCTCGTAGACTTCCAAGTGACTTTTTTCCCAAAATGCAGGCAGTGAACACACCTCCAACCTTTTTGTTAGCCCTTGGCACGTGCCTAGGCAAGTATGACATCAGGTTTTCAATTGTGGAGTTGTCAACAGTGTGTTTGGTTGTTTTGCAATCAAAGTGCTGGAGAATAATTCTGCACTAAGACAAATGTTTAGGTGCACCATCAGCTGCGTAGCTAGGATACCATGGAAACGGATGGATTTGAAGAAATAAAGCCCCCCCCCCACCACATACCACCTAATCCAGGCCCTGCCCGCATTTAATCCCCACAGCAGCCGCCACAACTCTCATGCACGTTTGGGGCCATTGTAGTTCACATTTCCACAAATGCTACTGCAAGTATGGAATGTTTATATGAACGTTTTGTGACCGAATCCTCAACCCTGAGATTTCAAAGTAATCTCAAATGTAAAGACAATAAAAAACATACAAGAACAAAACTTTTTACACAACATGCAGATTAGCATTGAGGTATAGCTGTGCAAGCCCAATTCCAACAACTATCCGTCCACTCCTGCAGGCATGTCAAAAACAGCTACTACCCGATTCGTGCATGGTGTGTTTGCTGGCAGGTCACTGACGGTAATGGCAGTGCCGTAGCACCCATTGGGCACCGGGGACCAGAGGCCTGAGGGGCCTACTGACCCTGATAATGTTGTATTTTATAATTCAAACAGCAGCCAGTGGTCCCATTTCATTCCTTGCACTATGGCCCATGACACACTGGCTACCCTACTGGGTGGTGAAGGTGTAGACACCACCAGATTGATTGGCAAGAGACATCTTAAGAATTTTGGGTACCCTTGGCCAAACTATTTCTGGGTCCCCCTGTTTGGAACCGCTTTGAATTTATGATCCCTTTTCAGCTTTATCATGCTTCTGAGGCCAGGTCACTGACACTGCAGAGGTGTACTGGCCCAAATTCTAATTGTGTTTACAAATAATGTTCAGGGACAGTCGTGTGCTTTCAATATTGTAACACAGAAGCAGCTCAAGAATTTTACTGCAAATAAACTCTGTGAAACCCTTCCATTTCTCATAAAAGGAACTTTTATATGGATGTTGCAAAGTGTTGAAAAACACATCTGAAATAGACTCACATACCTTGCCATACAGGAAAACGGCATTTAAAACAATGTATGTTTGAAAATCATTCAACGTCATCAGGGCAGGAGAATGTGAAGAACGACGCGGGATCTATCAGGTGGCCCTTAGAAAGGCTGGGGCCCTGGGCCAGAGACCACTTTGCCCATGCCGTAAAAGGTTTCTGTGATTGGCACTCTAGTTTAGTGGTAGATGGTAGTTTTTGGCAGATGGAGGCTCCTGCCTGCCTCCCTCTCTTGAGGTGAAAATCTACGCCATACAGTATGAAAGGGGGCAATTGGAAGTCATGAGGAGACAATTTTCCCTTCAGCGGTCTTTAATTCAGTTGCGGCTGCCACATAAGGCATGTGGGGTGTGGAGGCGACAGAGAACGAGGGGAAAAATAATAATTTAAAAAAGTACCTGTTCCTGCTGCCAACGCCGATGACTGCCTCAGTGCGTCTCTCCCGCAGTCAATGGAAAGCACAGGCTCCACACCCAATCCAGAGGTTGCTCTCATGCTGTGAGAGCAGTGCGAGGATTCGTGTGAGCGCCATGGTCTGCCGCTCAGAAAGTACCTAGGAGCCTGCATTTTTTCTCCAACTCTGCAGTGAACAGGTGGGTTCAGTCCTTGGTTCTGCAGGTCATATGACTCCCCCCCCCCCCCCCCCCCCGCCCCCTCAACTGTTGTAGTAGTCGTGGAAGCAAAGCTATCAGCTCCGTCTGATTCCCTCAGATGCAAGAGTCGAACTCCGAGCAGCAGAATCTACTGAAGCACCTACAGGAGCACAACAAAGGCCTCCAAGTCAGTGCACTGAATGGCCGAGCAGCGTGCATGCTCACTTTTTGTAAATGCCGAGTGTGTGCTATTTAGCCGTGGCTGTTTACTGCTTGTAGAGGTTAAAGAAAAAGATATGCCCATGCTGCTCCATAGCTGCTGAAGACAAGGCAGTCACAGTAATCACGGAGTACAACCTGACGGGAGGAAGGCAGCCGATGGTGGTTATTAAAGGAGCACAGACTTATTTTTGACAGAGATGCTGGAAATGGGAAAATGAATATTCTGAGCCCTGTTTGTTAAACAATGTGCAGGTAATTTTAAAGCAACTTCTTGTGGTTTCTAACACACAATTAATTGTTCCTTATTAAAACTGGGAGTCTAAAATGATACCCTGCAGAGACTCATGGAAACCAACCAGAATCTCCGAAAACAAGATGTTGCTTCTCAAAGTGAGATACTGTGAAATGGGGTACTCAAGTAACTGTTATACAAGACACTATTGCAGAGGTAGGTGGGCCATCGAGATAGCAGGTAGACCCAAGCCAAGGGTCTGTCTTGGCTCCAAGAGCCCATTTGGGCTCTAAGAGCACCAGCCACGAGCTGAACTATGGGAACATTTGGTATGGAAATCATACAACATATGATATGTTAAAATATGATTAAGTGTCTTCAACATTCTAAAAAGTATATTTCTATAACAAGTTTTTCACCTTAGTATATTATATTATATCACTGCATTGAGAGGCATTTATTAAAACTGACTATTTTTTAAACATGAATTTATAAACATTCATGCCACCAATCCCCACCCTAATGACAATACCATTAGGGAACTCAGAGGCAAGACAGCTGTCATGTATTTGTGGGTTATATTCTTACTTTACACAGAGAAACGTTATAGTCGGTTAACTCGCACCCTACGGAGATTGTTGTACAGCACACATCATGACATAATTCAAGATTTTCTCATATGGAATAGTGAAAAAAAGGAGGCATGATAAAATAAAATAATTACCTAGGAACACACAATCTGGTAGTCAAGTGGCCATGTCGAGATTGATTGCAGATTTTCTGGTTTCACATTGTGTAATTCATCCACTAGATTGGTATCCCTTTCCTGCTCCTATTTGACATACAATGTATTTCCTTGTTTGTCATACTTTGAGCATGAAGTTAGAGCATGGTTACATGCACGCAGAAACCACGTGCAGGTAGGCTCAGTTTAGGCTCAAGAGAGGACCTTGAGCTGAACCAGAACTTAGCATCAGGCTCGAATCTTCAGTGACTCACCCACCTCTAAACTTTACTCTGGGTATTTTGTGCCTGAAATATGCTTAGATGCTGCAGTCAGTGTAATAACTGTTTTGTATGTGAGGAAATCATAACCT
This sequence comes from Lissotriton helveticus, assembly GCF_964261635.1. Taxonomy (NCBI): domain Eukaryota; kingdom Metazoa; phylum Chordata; class Amphibia; order Caudata; family Salamandridae; genus Lissotriton; species Lissotriton helveticus. The sequence continues at coordinate 1,378,445,781 of NC_136061.1, forward strand.
GCACTGCTGCTGACCATCTTGTAGCTCTGCTGGGTGTGAGACAAACTTACATATGTATGTGGGTGTTTACACACAGGCTTGGACTGCAGATGCTGTCCATGTTCTGTGCATGATCGGGAGTGGTCTACGGGTATAATGGAAGTGTGTACTCCTTCCAGGGGGAGACAGCGTTTACAACACAGTCATTACATCGCAGTTCCTTTACAGCGCGGTTGTTACAACAACCGCATTGTTAGAACGCAATTCCTTTACAACGCAAGTCATTAGATCTACTTGCTGTACGGGGCGCTCTAATCTAAGGAATAGTATAATTTACTATTCCAACACCTTCCCTATTGTTGCGCAGGCTGGAGTTGGAATAGTAAATTATAATATACCTAAGTCCAGCGCGCCCCATACAGCAAGTCGATCTAATGACTTGCGTTGTAAAGATATTGTGTTCCAACAAAGCAGTTGTAACGAACGCGTTGTAAAGTAACACGATGTAATAGCATGTGATGTAACATGCTATAATCCCTCCCGGGTGCCTTACCTGTTTTGTGTGTGTAAATACTGTTAGGTTTGGGAGTCAAACTTGCACTCATACACTCCCGTACTGTTCCTTACACTTGTATTAAATCTGAAATGCTGTTTATTCGTTGTACCTAATGGAGGAAATACAAGGTACTGCCCACTGCACACTGTTCCATGTCTTTTAAGTAAGCTTGCTCTAGCCTTGCAGTACACCATTTGTTCCATGCCTTTGAAGGAACTTGCATTGACTTGCCCTTAGCAGCATCCTTAGTTCATATCTTTGACGGAAACTGGCTCTGCAGTGCCACACTAGTTTCATGCCCTTAAGGGAACTAACACTGATCCTGAAATATCAAACTAGTTTCCTGTCTTTCAAGGAAGATTGTGATGCTCTTGACTAATGCCTCATGTCTTATGCATGTTAGCCAAGGTCCCACTGCTCTCCTGTTCCCTGCTAGTTATCGATTTCTGATTGTTATAGGTTTGACCAAAAGAGTGTTTTAGCTGTCGTACCAGCCTTTTGTTGTCTCACAAATAGTAAATATTCTTGCTTAGAGAAACAGGGATTTGGGCAAGCCCACTTCAGCTATTCATCAGACAGAGTGTAATTCACATCTTGGCTCAGCCCTTTTAAAGAGCATACGTACAGTTGAGCAGTGGATTAGCCATCTTATGCCATTGGCCTTGTTGCAAATATTCTGCTCTGCCTAGTTGACAGCCGCTTGTTTTTAGGATATCAGGTAGTTTAAGCAGGAGTATTTTGCCTGTTTAGTCTGTGTTTCTTATCAGGAGTCCAACCTCAGGAAATATTTACTTTAGTTCATCCCCCAGCAGCCTCATTGTAAATGTGGACTAGTGCTGCTTGAGTAATGAAAGTAACAGCAGCTCCTTTGCCACTGCTACTGGACCACAACTTTCTTGGGAAACGGCATTTACAACAAAGGCTGAACCATGTGTTCTGTTGTCCCGCAAGCATTACCATGCTTTCTTTTCCCACACATATGCATGGTAAAGGCAGTCAGCTCTCTAGATTCATAGCGGATGGGTGGGGTGAGTGTATTGAGGAATAGGAAGGATTGGGATGCCGCTTGGTAGGTATGGCTGGGGCTGAGTTTTAGGGCTCAGGGTGGGGGCACAGGTCGGTTTTTTGTGATGGGGCAGGGTGGTTTCCAGGGCTGGGGGGCCGATTTTTGGGCTCAGGGCAGGTGGTGTCAGGGTAGTTTTTAGGGCTGGGGCTGGTTTTAGGCTCAGGGCAGGGGGCTGGAGTTGGGTCGTTTTTAGGGCTGGGGCAGAGTGGTTTCCTGGGCTGGTGGCCATATTTTAGGGCTCATTTTGATCTTTCCCACGTATATGCCTTTACCAATAATGCCTTTACAACTAAGTTATTTTTAATGGCAGGCTTGGTAAAGACGTAGTTGTAGTCAACACCGCATTTTGAAGGCGCGATATAATCACATGTGTGGTTACATCATATAACCACCTTTTTTATGCAGAGAGCCAGGCGTCACTGCTTAACCGCATGCGTGCGGGCGGAATTCCGCCCGTACGCTGAGTTTTTTAAAATCGCACTTTACGTGACGAGCTGGGCTCGTCATGAGCGTGCGAGGAGGCTACCTCATGACGAGCCCAGCTCGTCATGAGCGTGGAAGGGGTTAAAAATAATACCACCATCTTGAAATAGTATTCTGCATAATTTTTCACTGTCCCAGGGTGGCAGACCAGTGTTCAGTTTTACTTTTTTATCTATTTATGTCCTCTACATTTAGTTGGCACTTAAAAAATGTTTTTTTTTTAACTTAAGTGGGACTTTTTTTTTTAAGCCAAGAGTCTACCACGCAAAGGTCCTCAAAGATCAGACTCAAAAAGTCAACAGCAAAATAATGGGACCCCCTCTAAGACTTACTTTGGGCCAGGGAAAAGAGAGGACAAAATAAGCAAAGTACAGAGAAATTCCCCTGTGGCCTTATATTTTCATATGTGACATAGTTCAGACTATAATTTTTTGTTAATAGAATCCCATTAGACACACAGATAACATAAAAACCTATATTTCGTTAATTTCTTTTATTTCTTTACTTTTTTACACATGAGATACTTTCATTTTTTACTTTTTTGTTGAATATTTTCATTATATAAACATTTAATAAATACTATACATAATTCAAGTATCAAAAAGGATACAAACAATATTTAGAGAAAAACCCTATTATCCACACATACAAAAACAATCGCTCTCTATTCATACATACTTGATACTGTTACCCACACAACCTACAATTCAACCAAACATATTCTGTGTTTGAGGTAGTCCAGATGGTTTAAAGGACTGAGTACGCCAGGTCTACGCGTTTCGGTGGGTTGACACCACCTTCCTCAGGACCAACAGATTTTCTCCCTTTGACTCTCGTGGAGATAGGGTTTCTGCAATAATAAATATAAATAAATCTATCTTGTGGCCAATTATTGGGATTCACAATCACTTGATAATATTTTTGTACACAATTGTCTATGTTTGCACCTACGTGCATTGTCTATCCACCAGGACCCTTCATCAAGAGACAGGCACTGAATATTGATTTCATTTACATTAACATATTGAAAAAGTGTTTGAGATTCGCTAATGATCATATACGCATGATTACAAAATCGAGAGCAGAACATTTAAGGCAAAGGATTTCTGATTGTCATCCATATTAGAAGAACTCTACTAAGCGATCTAGTGAGTCATGAAGATAATACAACATTAAAGGTGTTACCTATAATATCTAAGGAAGGATATTAATCAGGAATACAGGTGTCGCTTGAAGGCTTCAATTCGGTCAATGGGTGGAAGATATTTTATATCCTAGAAAACATATATTATATAGTTTCAAGGAGTTGAATATTATATATTGGATACCCACGCTCTCTTCAATAATCATATTGACCTAAATGGATTACCTGGTATCAAAAAACGTCAGAGATATCACTTTAAGGTCTGCTTCTTTCTATGATTTCTTTATTTTAATAATGTAAGGACGAGATCTTTGTCACCTAAAATAAGATGCAAGCACATGCTTCAGATATAATGTCCTAAATACAAGACCATTTGTGTACTGTCACAATACATTTGCATTCATACTAACCTCATCAGAAGTTCATTAAGGGTCAAGGGGAGGTTGTGAAGGCGTTGTCGTGTTTATAAATTAATATCCTGTGTCCTCACCGCAAGGCCGTAATGTTTAAATAAAGAAGTCAGGCCCCTACGGAGATTATATTTTTGGTTGATTTGTTACACATATGGACTGGTATACGAACCTGTCTCAATGAAGCCGCCTTCCCTTTGTTTTTTTTCCTTTTTTTCCTTCCCTGTCCTATTCCTCTGGTTTGTCAACTAGAAAGTTAAAGTAATACGATAGATTTTAGGATGTGTATATAAGAGATTCACTGACAATATTTCCCTAAATACAATGTCTATGCATTTCAAATGGAGGTGTAGGTCCTATCTCCACTATCCCGACCTCCACGAACTAAAAATTTCGACTATGTCTAATTAGGAACCCATTGTCTGTCATTTAGGGGTGCCCCATCAGATGATTTTTTATATAAATTAGGCCGAGTCTCCAACCCCTGAAACCTCACACACTGATCGCTGATACACTATCCCTTTGGTTAACTGCTCCCCGTTTAATTTTATTGATAAAGAACCAAGTTATCTACCCGTTGGGCTTAAAGCGAGTACTTACTTTAGAGTCCTTTTAATCGTTCTGTCCAGAGTCGTCATGCTCCGCCACGTACCGCAACACCTAGAGTTGTGGTATTGCGGGGAGGCTGCTTTTAAACCTCACTGATTGGTGCGAGTGTAACTCGTGATCCGGAAGTGTTTTACGGGTCACATATTAGATCGGGTCCGTATGTTACATTGCTGTTTCTACAATATAAGGTACACTTGCATAGTTTGTGCATGTCTTCTACAAAACATTACGATATTAATTCAGGTTCCAATCTCATATTAGTTTAACTTGGGTCATCATGCAACCCGGAATTGAAAGTGTAGCACACAGCTAATGTGTTTTTCGCTGCATTATTGGACGCCATTTCTAAATGGAGTTGTAACTCAACTCATTCAGTAATTATAAAGCAGATTCTACATATCATCTTTTAATTAAACTTTCGAGGTCTACAACGATTAAATACTTGTGACACTGCGGTATACAGGTAGTGTTAATTATCCCCGAAAGTAGTGGCACACAAATAATGTGTCTTTTACTACATTATTGGGCGCCATTTCTAAATGGAGTTTTGGATCAACTTGCTCCGTAATTACAAAGCAGCTTCCACATTGTCGTCTTCTAGTTATTCTTACAAGATCTGCAAGGTTTCAATTACTATACGCTGCGATATGCAGGTAAATTTGATTATTCCAGGAAAAGATGCTACTTTTCCCTTCTTATAATAGATAAGTCATACTTGATATCAGCCACACAGCTGTATTTATAGATAGCAAGACAATTCAAATATTTAGTCACATATTAGCAGATAGATAACTGCAGCATAAAATGTGTTTCGATTTGCCGCTGCGATATGTACAAAACTGTATGTTAACTACTGGTGCAACAAATGACAACCTAGGGATGGTTTAATATTAGTAGTTAACCCTTCGAAGTGTAACACTTAGATGGAGTCTATTATTAAATATAACTAAGTTACATAAAAGTGCTAGGATTTTAATACAGATATGATTACTAATGATATATAACCAGGTAAATGTAAGTCACTAACTAACAGAAAAAGGTGCTAATTGTAACTTAGACTGTATTCGTTACAAACCAAGCTATATTCTCATTCAATCCTTTGCGTACACTATCGAATTGAAAGATCCAAAAACATTCCCTTTTTCTCCGTGTATCTGCCATCATTTGTCCCAGTTTCTGGTGTACTTTAAAAGTCTGCAGTGCTCATCCAAGTGTAACTGATGGGAGGTTAGATACGATCAGTGGTCATTTAGGCTTCGGTATAGTTTACCTCAACAGCTCTTAATTGCACTAATGGACTGATGCACCCAGATACTCAACCTGTGCCTCCCATGCAACCATCTGTCCAACTCTGCTCCTTCCTAGTGAGCAGTGTATATAGCTGCCATGTTTTGTGCATTGTGAGGGGTGTGCCTGTATGAATGCAGGATTAACATTATCTTTTGTGAGTGCAAGTTGAAAGGTGAAAACTGTGCCTGTATGAGTGCAGAGGGAGGCAAATTCCTGTGTGAGTGTGTCATGAGGGGTGTGCCAGTGTGAGGGCACCAGTGTGTGTGTGGGCCCCCTGCATGCTATGTTTTCGTGTGCATATAAATTAGAAGCCCAAACCAATTGACTTTGTTAATGCTTTTTAGAGTTATGGATTTGACTTGCAGTGCAAGGAGTTTTAATACAGTAGTGTGTGTATGAGAATGGTGGCGAGTTTTGATATGACTGACGCAGAGTATGTTGAAGGAGGTTGAGGAGTGTTGGGGGCAGCTGACAAACTGAGATGTCACCCTAGTGAGGGGCCTAAGTTATTTTCATACACTAGTTTGAGACCGTTCACAATCACAGCTGACAAGAATTCAGCCTCACCTGCTCAGAGTTTGTATCCGTACCTCTTACACAGCTTTTCCCACTTGCCTCCTGACTGGTGCACACAGAGCCAATCAACAGCCAGGAGCTGGCACTCCATGTAGACCATTGATGGGCATGCCCCTGCATATTCTCTATTGGAGATTATAAATGCACCATTGATTAGACTTGAAATAAAAAGGCTCAGAGAATAAAGGGGTCCATGAAAGAGGAAAGTTGCCTAGAGGTGCTACACAAATGGCCTCTGTACATTTGTGCATGCCTACGTTTCCACATACCACAAAAGAATAGACCTCTTGGCTTTGTCATTGCTTGTTGCCTATGAAAGGCAGTTAGATGCCTACTACACTGAGAGAAAGAGGCACATTTTTGCAAGAACGTCTTACACCTCAGTCTCAGTTTGTACATCTTATGCTCCACCTATATTCCATCTGTGTTGTCGATATTTATAGATTTCCTCGCTTATTATTCTTTAAATCTCATTTTTTTCTTGTCATTAGCTGTCTAATGGCTTCTGGCCATGTGTGATGTCTGGCATTGTAGACAAGCTCACTTTTAGTTTTTGGCTTTTTAGGTCGAGCCTGGGCAGTGCATGCGCTGCTCTGCGAGGCATGTTGTATTGGGAGTATGCAGGGCTCGAGTCGGGGTACCTTGCGGGTTGACAGTGTCCCCCCCACTTATTTTACTGACAAACAGCTGGACTTCACTCTTTGGCCTCACTGGGACGAGGAGCTCGGCACCTTTCGTGACGTCACTTCCTGTTGTGACGTCACTTCCGGTGACAGCGTCCCCCCGCTTCTTTTTTTAGGACTTGTACCCTGGGAGTATGCACTTGAAGCCCCGCCCATATTTCCTTTGGTTATTACACGTTATGTGCTATTTACTCTATAAGCACTATTTTCTTTAATGAGTTTCCCTTACTGCAGACACAACATGCGTTCCTGCAACATTCAGCGCACCATGTGTGCTTTCATACGGTGCTTTTACAAAAAAAAGCTTTTGTTTGTCAACTTGAAAAATGTGTTTTTTGGTAAAAGCACCCCATACCGCACTTTCACAGCGGCCACGGACCTTTCTTTAGACACCGCTCATCTAAAGAAAGGGGCGTAGCCTCTATTAATGTGGAAGCGCAGCATGGGGCGCTTGTAAACAACAAGCATTTGCAATGCAATAGGTCTCGCTTTTTAGAAACTTTGACCTATTGGTATTGTAAATGACAGTGCCTTTTATTATTGCAAATGTTTTTTTTCAACACATAAATAAATGGCATTGTCATTTACAACGCCAATAGGTCAAAGTCTCGCAATTGCGAGACCTATTGCATTGCAAATGCTTGTTTGTTTCTCTTTTCCTATTATATGTACCGGCTCCCTCCAACTCACAGTTGTTAAGAGCATCTCAGTATAGCACTCGAGACATGAAGTTACTAAGCAATTATAGAGGCCCAACCATTAACACCTTTTTTTCTGTCTTAAGCATTTTTTTGGCACCTGTGTCTTTCAATTTACAAGTATCTGTTAATATAACCTACATTTTCCAGTTTCATTTGAAGTTTTTGTTTGTCCTTGCACGATTTTATCCGTTCCACGTGATTCTATTGGGTTGCGTTTAAGCTGCTTCTGCTTGTGTAACTAACGTACACATAAAAAACGGTGTCACCTGTGTGTGGCACGAGGAGGCATTTAATGGCACACAGGCGAGACATTCCATATGCTTGCAGAAGAGTGTGTGCCAAGAGACCAGGCAGTTGGCTGCGCAGTTCAAATACCAAGGAACTCAATGTAAAAGTCAAGAGACACTGCTCCTTGCCAGCAAGACGTTCCAGCAACATTTCCGCGCGTGTCCTCGTGTTATTTTCCCTCCATTTGAAGAACGGGCAGCTGTGGGAGCCTCAATTTGGAAGCCGCTGGTTGACTTGAACACACTGAGTTGGCTTTGATCACAATGCAGCGACGTGTTCACCAGTCTTCAGTAGAAACGGCGACATTCCTCATTCCTTCAGAAGTGTCACCAGAAGACCACCGGGCACAGCGTGTGGCTGTGGGCGTGCATAACGTCACTTTTTTAACTATTTATTCTGGTGGGTTGTTTTTTTTGCAAACCACGTACATGTGTACTGTAGAGGAGTGTTATTGCTTCCACATGGTGAAACTTGTGAATTTTCCCGCGCTTTGAATTTCCAGTCACCAAGGTGGAAGACGTAAAATAAGAATATTGTGAAATATTTCACAAACTATTCCATGTCCACTGATCATCCATATAGTCTCTACATATTTGCGTGGCGGCCCCTGGCAGGGATTTGGCGGCCTCGGGCCCCCTACCTACACTCCCTGCTCAGGGCCTGTGAGCCTAGAGCCGGCCCTGCCTCTTACACGTCATGCTCAAGGCTCGCAGTAGCCATTTGTAAGTGGCCTAAAATATGCAAGCTTGTGTTCATATTGTGGCTGCAAACAGTCCTCAGTAAATTGGGCTGTTTTTGTCCCACGGCATTTCCATATTTTTTGTTAGCCCTTCTGTTCGCTTTTGTCTTTACTGCCCTCGCTCAACTGAGCTGAACTTGCGCTGGCTGCCTGACCTTCGCTGTTTACTTAGCTTCGATGGGCAATTGCTAATAAAAATGATTGCAGTTTCTTTTACATTCATATTTGTTGAACCTTGCCAGTAGCTGCTCAGATGACAGGAGAGATTCCGTGGTGTACACGGTCCTTTGTGCAAGCAGAAACACGGGCACCCTGACTGATATTTGGGCTGTAAAATAAAACAATCATTTGGATTCAGTAGACTGCCCAAGCCTCTGCACCCTGTTTTCTCTGCACCCACTGCTCTATTAAAAGCTAAATACCTCCAAAGATGTTTGGCCCAATTCCTGATGTCTGTTCCTATTTTATTTTTGACAATGATTCTGTAACTTTACTTTGTCCAGTTCACAGACTCAGATATTAAAGACATTACTTTCTGCCACTCAAATCTGCTTATAGATATATGGTTTGCCACATGTTAAAACAAGTGAGCAGAACATTATTTTGGCTGCCAACTAAAACTTAAATCCAGTGTGATTACCAAAGCTGAACCTCTATGTTAAGCATTTGCGTCATAGGAAGTCTTAGCATTTTGTTTTATGGTCAGTGTTGTAGAGTAGTCCACTAAAGTGTTGCCCGCAAGTAGCCTCCATTGTGCGACTTTGTATTAAGCCCTCTTGCTATCTGTGTCCTTGCAGCATTGAGTGTTGTGTAGATGGATGTAGCCTCATGGAGACATACTCTGTGTAATCACATGATCCAGGGGTTTGCACTGTTGATATTTATCTGTCTAGCCCTAGCGTAGAGTTGTTACGTCATAGAGACCTGTGCAGTGGACAGACCCATTCCAAAGGTGGTTGGTCAAACTCCGTTAATGTTTATCGTCCCCCAACAAGACGCATTCTTCTAAGACATCCTTATGAATCATCTTGTTTTAAATGCCTTGCTGAGCTTGTAATAAAGTGGTCTCTCTGAAGGTTTCCTAAACATGTCAATTTTTTGATTTTTTTTTCTTTACTCAGATAACAGACCTCTTGCCTTAGCGTTCAGAAGATGAATCAAGGAGAGGTGGCTTTTTGTATTTGTGTTGATAGAGCTAGATTCAGTCATTTTCCCTACACTTACATCTAAGGTGGATAAATGTTCCCTTGGTCCCAGGGGATATGATAGAACTGCTTGTGTACATTCAAAATCTGTCTGCAAAATTGCGACCCCAATTGTAATGATCTACTTTGAATTTGAGAAGATGCAGGCATCCTTTTATTTTTGAAGGTACAGTGCTTTGCTTTTGAGGGAAAGAATTCAATTTGACTAAGCATCTTAAGAGGATAGCTTATTTTCAGAAGGACAGCACACTGTGTCCTCCTTAGAAGTACAAGGCAGATGGATGCACTTGTCTAAGGACTTCAACCAGAGATCCCCCAGAAAAGAAAGAGGAGGTCGTATTTAGCTAATTTTCTCTGAAAATATGTTACCGAGACGAAGCCTAAGAAATGCATAACTCTTGCTGTTTTTCTGCGTGCTCCAGTAATGTCTCTCTTAAACAAGGCTACCTTGTAACCTCCCGCATGGAGCCATTTGATCATGAAAATTCCAGAAATTTATCTCAAGACCAGTTTTCCCACTCAAACATCAAGCAAAACGACAATGATTCGTGGCAGAGCTCTGTTAAGAATAATATTTTTGTTCTTCATAAGCAGGTGAGCGTTTCAAAATTGGTAATAGAAGTACTGGAAGAAGAGTTTTCCATCACCCTCTTCCAAGAAGCAGCAATGATAGTACTCACTCTAATCTCAAAGTTAAATACATGTGTTGTTTGCTTCAGAGGCCATTGAGGAGGTTTCTGTGGCTGAAAGAAGAAAGGTTCTCCTGCTCTTATTTGATTATGTACAAGCAACACATTTGACATATTGGGGTCTGCACAGATTGCAAAGTAAGTGTAAGTAAGACGTGCTCACGTTAGGGCACATTTTGCATATAGTATCTTCATTAATAGCTTCAATTGAATCAGTGACAGTTTTACATTGAGCAAGATCGTCCTCCAACATTGAGATGCGAGATTCTGCTTCATTAAACCTAGCAACAAAATCCGCCTGTGAATTGGCCAGTCGTCTAACTGAGTTCTGTGGTTTACGACATGAATTCTGAACTCTTTGACTCTCTTGACGGGTTTCTTCCTGATGCGACATAATAGATTGATATATCATAGACAAAGAAATTTCCTCCTCCAGCGCTACTCCTTGATTCCCATGAGGGATCAATACATCTTTGGTAGACTGCAAGTCAAGTTTCCTCACAGTATTAAAAGAGCCAGACTCCTGTCCTTCAAATTCTTCCGGGATCAGATTGCTGTGATCGCTACCATCTGCCACAGATAGCTGAGCCGAGTATTGCATCACTAAATCCTCGCTAGAGGACATAGATTGTTTAGATAGCGAGTAAAAATCGCCTGAGTCTGCCTCCAAACATTGCAGTGCTGACGCACCTTGCACTAGCATCTGACCATTAACGCTGCCATGAGCAGCGATTTCTCCAATTCCCAGAGAATCATTAGAACCGTGTAATGCAAGTTCTACAGAGCTTCCTGGAGTTTCCCTCTGCACAGCACAACCGGCGTTAGTAGTTACTTGAGTGTTCAAAACGGTCACATTAGGCATAGTATCTGTTGTTGCTGGCAGGTCTTCAAGGATACCATTACTTATATTAGTGGTGTTAGCTGCATTAGCTATGTTAACTGTTTTAGCAGGTTCAGCCAGAGTCACTGCAGCTAACAAATGCTGTGTGCCATTATCTACAATTAAAGAGTCCGCCACTTCCACTGCCATTACTGAATTAGCTAACTTGCCCTTACGTTTCTCTTTAGCCGCCAAGAACAAAGCCGGTATCTTTTTACCATTAACCACGTTTCCCTTTGACCTCGTAGCAGTAGCAATGGAATTCATAATCTTATTAAAAATCAGTTCCCCAGGTTGAGCAGTTTTCCCTTTCACCTGTGGGTCTACTGTTATAATCTCTGCCGACTATGCGTTTCCCTCCTCCTCCTCCTCCTCATGTCTCCGTGGCTTGCCCCGATAGTTTTCCGGCGGCATCAGAAATGAATTGTGATTGTTGAAGGCATGGGGAAAACAAGGAGGAAACATTTGTTACAATGAATGTTGCAAGGGGAGAAATCGTTGGCCTTTTATATCACTGTGTAATGTATTCATTTTGTCACGTGCCGCAAAAAGAATTGTTGGTAACTCAGAAAAGACTATCGACCCTGCTGGGATTTGTTCTTTTAGTCTACTTGTCTCTGAGCTGGCACTTAGCCCAGTAACCTAGCTCTCCGATTAAAAACAAGATTAAACTATAAGCAAAATGTAGATTTTATGTGGAAGGACATTTGCAGTTCAATTTCTTAGAGGCCTTCTAATATATTATTGTTCAAAATAATATTTTCACTAGTTTTAAATTTTACAGACATACTCAGTGTGTAGATAGTGCCATGCCACTGAAAAAAAAATTCTGTCCTACTTTTAAATTGTAGGTTTAGGGGTTTCTTGTTTCTTGCAAAAAAATAATTTCTTAGGCAACATTTGAGATCATATGGATCTGTTGATCTGCACTGTTTTCCTTTTCTGTACACAATATCTGCCCAAAAAGCCTACTTTATGTGAGGAGAGCAAGCATTTTCACCAAGGATCTACTTCTGGTTAAGCTTTTGAAAGGCCATTTGTACAAGAGACAAATTGGCTTTTTGCCGAGAGTGATCATTTGTAGTTGTAGTAGATATTCTTGATGCACCCATTCTTGTTGTGCCTTGGATTACACTTAGTAAAGGCTAACCCAGTCATTTGAGAATATCTTTTCTATCTCCATAATATTAAAGTGATATTTATTTTAAAAGTTACAGAAGGTTTCATGATTAAATTATAGTAAAGTTGTAAGACTAAACTTTCTTTTTAATTACCTCATCATTTTTGTGGACATAGTTGGGTTTTCCTGGCACCGTGAAATGAATTAAAATGCATACTGCCAGAATGGCACCTGAAGCATATTTTTCTGTAACCAGAGAGGTTGCTGAGGGAGGAAGGGGACCGCATTGGTCAACATTTTGATGTTGGTCTTAAAAAGTAATTATGTCCACATGTTTTCTTATGTAATCAGACTAAGGATGTGTGAAATTCTCAGAGCCTAGGTCTCTAATTTCATGTTACTGTGCTGTTAATAAGTGCACAACTAGACAAAGGGTTAGTATTGTTTTTTATGTTGACCTGCAATGTGCCATAACGTCCAGACCTTTTGTATCCCTCAAAGCTAGTTTTAAGGTGGTGTCAGCCACCACCAAAATATATTCATTGTGATTTACTCGAAGTTCATGAACATGTTGTTATACAGCTTTTACCCAGAGGTCTTTGCCCCGCAGGACGTTACTACTCATGTCTTTACCACGCAGTTAATGCAGGGCTATTTTGGTCCTTTACCACGTAGGTATGTATACTTTTTTATGACATCATTCTTATGTCATTTAAAAAAAAAGATTTAAAGGTTGTGGGATTGGTAAGGGTTTAAAACTGTTTATTTGGTTAGTGAGGGTTTTAAAGGTGTTTTTAGGGTTCAAGGAAGGACAAGGGTACAGGGTGGTAAGTTTTTTGTTTTTTTAGTTCAGGTAAGAGTACAGGTAGTAAGGGTTTAAAGGTTTTCTCGGGGTTCAGGGATGAGTACATGTACAGGGTAATAACTGCTGTAAAGGGAGTTTTATGGTCCATGGATGGGTAAGGGTATGGGGTAGTAAGTGGTTTAGATTTCTCTTTTTTGTTGTTGTTTTTTTCTAGGTTTAAGGATGGGTAAGCATAAGGGGCAGTAAGGGATACATGTTAAAAGGAATATATATATATATATATATCTATCTCCCCAAGGTTCTTCGATGAGGATGGCCCCCGATCCTAGGGCATAGAAGAAAACAGCATAGCCAGGTCACAGCGGGATATAAGTAGTCCTTTGATTTAATTTTCAACCACTGACAGTGCAACAAAGAGACTGAAGCCTTCAACAGGGTCATAGAGTATGTGTGTGTAGACAAGCTATTTAAAGGGAAAATTCCCTCCAAAACCACCTCCATAATTAATGGAAACACATACTGATATGTTTTTACATTTTACACAGTACACAAGCAAAATGGTTGGAGAGAGGCAATACGTTTTCTAAGTACCCCACAAGTTATTATAGAATATGATATATACACAAAACACAGTTTGTAATACAGTTGTCACTGTAATCTTTGTTTTTATTCTTATTTTCATCTGATTCTCTAATTACGTTAAAGTACCTGTATATCAAGTGGTGGTTATACTGCATTCTATACCCACATTAAATCTTTGTTATCAAAATATTGGTGGGGAACAAATACTTCAGCAATGGTTTGTGCCTCTGTAGGGAGATAACGGTCTATTCTTAGTAAGAGCAAAAATTCCACTACAAAAGGTTATCATATTAATTCCCCAAAGATGATTGGTTAGTATATATTGTGAAAAGAGAAACCGGGGAAATGGGAGTGAAAGAAAATTGAGAGAATTGCAGCATAATACCAGACTATTGCCCATACTAAACCAGTTTGTAACATTCCTGTCATGTCCTGCTTTTACAGTCTGAACTGTGAGGTTACAAAAAGTGCAATTTAGTGCTGCAGAAAGGGCAAAAGGTGTGCATTTCTATGATTTAGTCCAGTATTGGAGAAAACTGGACAAGGGTGGTTACAGTGAGATTAGACACAACATGGTACAAGCAGGGACATATCCTCAAACTGAGTCTAAAATTTCTGACGATTCTGAAAATTCTAAAAACTCTTTTAACCTCGAAATTAACACTCTGTAGGTGTTCTCATGTGGATTTCAGGAGCAATACAAATTAGACTGTAATCTTGCTACTTGCTAGAGGCCCAATAGATAGTTGATGCCAATGAACAGTACTTTGATGTTAAAGTGCTCTGTGCTGTAAACGTTACAAAGATTTAATGGGTGACTCTTAAGTTAATCTCATAAGAAATGCATATCTTAATTTAGAAAAAAATATATATAGGCAAATTAAACCTCGTTTAAATAAAAAATTGCTCTTTTTTGATTTAGCAGTCAGCACAAGTTTTTGTGGATAAATTGAACATCAATGATTTCTTATTACATTTCACCACCAGTATCCGCAAACAGCAAGTACAGTTCTGAGGTCTTATTGTGTATATAGAACAGGGCAAGCTGTTTACCAAGACCTTTAGTAAGCCTCAGAGGTAAACACCATTCTATTTGCTCGCAGTTTCCACCCCAACAAACTTAAATTCAGTATTCTGTATGCAGAGAATGTACAGATGCAGAGAAATTGTAGTAATACGCAACAGTTAAAGCAAGTACAAGATAAACTAGCAAAATGATTCTTGGATAGGAGATACAGCACAGAGGTATTTGAGGGGGCAAGACACAGAGCCAATCTAAAAACCAGGAAACAACTGCTGCTTAAAGAGAAGAAACAGCAAGTGTATGGTGAACGCACGATTCACCTTATTATGAGCTTGAGTATGCAACATCAGGAGATTAGATGGATCCTGAAAACTTACTAGCATTTATTACAGAGTGATCCAGTGATAGGATCTTCCTTGCAAGATATGCCTTTCATTGCTTTTCGTTGAGCTAAATTGATGAAGGAACAGTTAGTTGTGAGCAGTCTGAAATACACAGAATTGTAAGTTGACTAAGTGGCAGTACTGGCTTTAAAAAATATCATAAGTGCAAAGCTTGTAAACATGGGTTCCACATGACCCGGGTGCTCTTTCCATTTTCAAATACTCTTTTGTGCATCAACAAACACCCTCATTGTAAGAGTGAATATGCTGTGTATGTGTTGAGGTGGTCATGTTCTTTAATGTGCATAGGCAGCACAATTCTCAAAGTCCATATGCTTATGCTGTATAACATCAGAGCCATCAGGAATAGAGACCATGTGCATCCCGTAGCGTGCCATTTTGAAGAAGTAAATTTGTCCTAGAAGTGGTGTCTTTCAATATCCGGGGTGGTAACAGAGAGGATTCTTTAGATAATTGGAATCGAGATACATTCTCAAGCAGAACACTAAAACTCCAGCAGGGATGAATAGGGAGGAGGATTTGTTTGTGGACCTGTAAACTGATCACTGAGTTTTAAATAGGAGTAAATCTCAAAGCCAAGTTCAGGATTAGGGCATGTAGACATTTTATGTAGTCATGCCCAATGTGCTTGGCCGGAGGTCCTTGTAGATCAATACTATTTTAGTGCATTTCACATATGTACCGATTTTTAAGTTCACTAGGTGTTCACTTAGCATTTTGGTTAGGTCTTATGTGCAGGTTTTTCATTGTTATGGTCAGTTTAATATTTGGGCACCATAAGATGATATTGGAGTATAGCTATTTGTTGAGCTTCCAGTATGAGGGTACTGATAGCCCACTAGTGCAACAGTCCATTGTAATGCTTATGAGTTGGATTTCAGTTTATAATCATGTAATTCAGTTTTATTTGATATTTTGATTGCATCATTGTGCCTTGAATATTAGCAATTTTGCACAGGCAAAGTGTTAACGAAGTGTATTGGATTATCAGCCCACTGGGGCTCAATTCCAGACTTTTGTCAAAGATTGTGATTAAGGTCAAAAGCTTTGATGCCTATTATATTTATCATATACTAATTTGTGAAACTAATTTTTATGATTTTAGCATCCTTTTGCCATTTTTGCACAGATAATTTAATGGAAGAAGTCTCTGCTGCACAGACTGTGGTGTGTGATAATGATATTAATGAATTTTAGGCACTTAAAGGATGTAAAACAATTCAAGCAAATAAATTGAATTGTATCATTGTGGAAAAGAGGTTTAAATGAATTACATGTGGGATTTTAGTGGGCATTATTGATGGGGTGAGTTATTTGTCACTTTAACCCTTTAAGTGTGCCCGTCGGCCAATGCCCGTCGAGAGCACTGCCCACTTAATGGAACGCCCCGGTTAAGGCATTAAAGAACTATAGATGCTCATATCACTTTAAAAATATTTGAATAAACTTTGTATAAAAAGAGCAAAATAGAGATTGTTCATTGTTGGAATCTCTCTCTCTCTCACTCTCTCTCTCTCTCTCTCTCTCTCTCTCTCTCTCTCTCTCTCTCTCTCTCTCTCTCTCTCTCTCTCTCTCTCTCTCTCTCTCTCTCTCCCTCTCTCCCTCTCTCCCTCTCTCTCTCCCTCTCTCTCTCCCTCTCTCCCTCCCTCCCTCTCCACATTAAAAAAATGTGTGTGTATATAGATTCATATAGAAGTGTGTGTGTGTGAGAGAGACTATCAGTCAATACCGCTTACAATTGTGTGGAAAATCCCTGCTTGGTATTATTACAAGTTGTAAAAGTCAGCGCATTTAACTTCACATATGTTACATATTTAGAACCTTGCTGTTCTAGTATATAGCCTTTGATCCACCAGGAGAGAAACTGTGAAACAAAAAACACAAGTTGTTTTAATTTTGTCGCAGATGTCTGTCATACCTAATAACTGCACACCGCTGTCTCTCAAATCTTTGCATTGGCCCGAGCAAAGCTGGCCTAGTCAAGAAGCATGCCAGTGAGTCCGTTGTCCCTTTCTTGAGGCTTCCACGTCCAGCCTAGGCTGATTTTCTTAAATCTTACTGCTACTAACTGATTTTCTCGGTCACTTGAAAGATACTTTTATTAGTAGTAATGCAATTGGATATCTAAAGTTATTGGAGTAGGATTAAAATTTAGATTGAAATGGTGTCACTACTTGTTTTGTCTAACTTTTAAATCTTTATTGGCCTGGCTTTGGAAGCCTGAGTTACTAAACTGAACTGAGCACCACAAACTCAAATGCGCCTGAATGTTTGACAGCATTCAAAAATTCCTTAAAGATTTTATAGCGAAATCTTTCATTTGCTTTTTTACAGTTTTGCACCATCAAGAAGCACCTATAGAATCTATGGTATAAATCAGAGTACTCTTTTACTGAATTTGGTCACAGTAAGCATAATAATTAAAAATGCATGGAAAAAAACGGTTATGAATGCTCCACCTCGGTGCCCACTTCAGCACAGCAGAGAAATTGTTGTTCTGTATAACCTTGAAAAATATTATTTCCAGCATCCTGCCAAGGTTAATCTCTGACGCACAGCTGTGGTCTGTAAATGAACATGTTTAATGTTTTCACTATTTTTTTTATGTATGAAGATATAAAGTACACTTGGTTCCGCTTGTAAAATAAAATTGTGCCTTGTTTTGCTTCCCGAAAGTACTTATTTTTTCTAGTAGAGGCAAAATGTTTCCCACTTTAACATCAGTTGCTTATGTGCATGCATAAGTAAATATTAGTGCAGCCAACACCGTAATGAGAGAGCACTGTAGTGCTATATAGCAACACTTTAGGAAGGGAGAAGATTTGAGCTAGTTTAACCAAGTTGAGTATTAAATAGTTACAATACAAATTTTAGAATTCGAGAGAAGTCACAGGATTCACACAATTGTTTCTGAGTAGTTTTCCATTTTCCTTGACGCAGATGAGGCTTACTGCTGAATTTACAAGATTAAGGCCTACTCTCATGGGGGGGAAAAGATTTGAGAATCAGGATGGTCATTTACTTTTACATGAGAAGTCTGTCCATTATTATGGATTTCTCACATGATACCTGCCAGAAAAAAATGCACATCGGAATGCCTGCCCTAAATATGGTGGTTTTCTGCCATTCATCAGCTGCCAGCCCCTGTGGTAGATGAGTTCTTTTAGTGGAAACAGCTGAGCCTACGCCATTAGAAACAGGGTTGTTCCTCCACCACTAAAGGGCACTGTGTAATTGCAGGTCTTCTAGAGCAGAGGAACTGCTGATTTACTACAGTGTTCCTACTGTACCAAGCTGTAAGTAACCTGTTGTAGTGGTGACTTGGGTACAAGGAGCTTGTTGTGTAGCGCACAGCTTGTTGTCACGAGAAAAGCATCCCAAAACTGGAATCCATTTTCCAAGAGGTCCATTGGTCAGTGGAAAATCAGATGTCCACGCTGTTGGACGTGTGTTGGTGGGATACACATGTAAACTTGTATAAAGAAAGCTTATTTTTCAACTAAGTAGTGCTGTTGTCATTTGTTTCACTGGGAAATATTGGCAACGTGAGAAATTAGTGTTAAGAAGGTATTATTTACGGATATGCATTACGGAGCCCACCGTGGTAAATCAACTTTGGATTTGTGGATGTTGTGGGGAAGAAAAATGTACGTCAGCGCATGTATTGTTCAGTTGAGGGCTGTTCTCGTTGTTTCATGTACACAGTGGTTGGAAGGAAGCCAGCGTGATTATAGCCATAGCAAAGGATTGCTATCAGCATGTGGACAGTGGTCGAGTGACGTCTGCATTGGAGCAGATCGGCAAGCTCTATTTGACCCAGCCATCTTGGTGGGGGCATAGGCTTGGCAACAGCGTGCCCGACATCAGGGAAGCCATTTTGGGGGAAATTGCATTGTGCTGGAGGACTGTGCAAGTCTTCTGAGACGTTGCGGCATGCTACAACACAGCAGCCATTTTGGACGTTGGTTTTCTCTCCGTGACAAAGGCATTCCAAAAGTGGAATCTGATCTCCAGGAGGACTGTTGGTCGTTGGGAGAACAAATGTCAGCGCTGGTGGACATTTGTTGATGGGCTTCCCTTGTAATCTTGAATAAAGATTACATTTCTCAACTAAGTCTTGCCGGTGTCATTCGTTTCACTGGGACATAACCACCTTAAGGGATTTACTCAGAATTGCATCTTTATAGGTCAAAAACCGAGACAAGAACGATTCGCTATAGGTTCCAAGGTTAGCAACTTAGCCTCTATGCCAAATTTTCTCCACCTGCCTATGAAACATGCCATTCCTTGATTATGGTTGAAAACAGATTTCCTTCTTCCAAGTCTTATCCAGTAGCCTCACTTTTCCATCACGGTCTTCCATTTCCTAAATTGACATTAAACTTCTGAAATCAATATTCAGAATGAATCTTATTACTGTGTCACCTTGACTAGATTTTATGTTTAATGCTACATACAAGTGGTGATGCCCAGGGGTCTAAGCCACCTTAGAATGCCACTGTAGTATGAACCTTAGTCTTAGTACCTGATTCAGATCTTGACAGACAGGTTTTTCTAGAATTTAATTATATTCAAGGGAATTTATATAAGCCATCGTACCAAGAACTAAATCTGACCCTTAATCTGGTTTCACTTTATTCATCGGAACAGGAATGCTGAACCTTGCTATGTCGTTAACCTGACTACAGACTAATGACAAGTGTAATTCCCCTTTTTTTAAATTTCGTTTTGCTTTCACTATTAGACCATAGCATTCCTTAAAAAGCCTATATTTTATTGGTATCTTTTTCTTAAGAATTTAATCTGCATTCTTCCCCATGTTTCAGTTTGCTGGATAAATCATTATTGACACAAATAACTAATGAAGCTTTATATGGGAAGCACGTAAAAAAGTGATTCAGCTGTGCTAAAACTGATATAATAAATCCTTAGCTTTGGTAGGAATGAATTCTATATGTTATTGGTTGAGCAAGAGAGATCTATTAAAAGTCCACATAGACCATACCTATTTCACAGTATCTCCATGTATGAACAGAAATGATAAAATAGCCGACTGGCTTCTTGAAGAGCATCAGAAAGGTGCGGTACAGTGCTTGAAAAATCAGAATACATTTATAAGGGCTACAGGTGTATTCTATCATTTTTATAGGGGTATTGACAGTCACCAATGATTTCTGTGACAATGTAGTGGGGCAAGACTGAAGGCAAAGTTTTTTTGTGAACTACAATATCCTTATTCCATAAATTCCATACATTGTGTGGTATTTAATTTCTTTTTTGATTCATTAGAATACAAGATCACTCCATCACTCTTCTCACACCCTAAACAAATTTGTGGTCTCTTGGTCCTTCCACCACCTAATGAGAGCTTCTGACTGTAGATAATGTATAATATACTGTGAATCTGTACTGTGTAAATAAGTAACTTGTAATTTCATTCCAGCAATACTCACAGGCAGTTTAATAAAAGTCAATGTCAAACTTGTTTGCGCTTTAGAAGATGTGGGTAACAATTGGATATATTCTTCCACCTCTATATTGAAGTTCAACTGTGCATCACATAAATATTTTACCACAATCAGCTGATGATAGTAGAAGGGCTTCCATGCAATTAAGTGTTGTGCCCAGAAAGTTGATTTCACATCTTGCTCCGGCCTTGCATGGTGGTGTTGAAACTCAAGTGTTAAACTATTGCAGTAGAGTGGCTGTGTCATTTTCTGATTACTGGTGACTAGCGATGTCACACTCAGACTGTAATTAGAAAGCTAGAGTCTGTTTGTATGCATGGGATAGCATGCCTACAAGTATCTGTATCTTAAGGATGACTAAACTTGAAAGAATAGAACTATATTACACTTTAGCCAGCCAGATATGAACGTTCCATATGTGTTACCAGTTGTCTTATAGCCACTGTGGCTCCATAGAGCCTAGTCAAGTTTTGATTTAGCACCTTTTTGTCTACTGGTTTATGTTGCAAGGTACAGTGTGCCACAATGATCTAATGGCTGTCCAGGAATCTAAATCCTGTAACAGATGAGCAAAGCAGCATCCAAGACTATAGTCTAGGACTCTGTAGGTACTCAGTTACATTCTACAGATTCCATAGTACAATTCAGCCTTTATATCTCGGGAAGATTTTTAGTATCACATATTACTGGTATGAAACTAGATAGCTGAGCACTTAGTTGACCTATATAGGAAGGACAAAATCAACCATTTTTCCACTGGGCTTCAACCAAATCTTGATCTTCTGGACTATATAGGTAGGTTAACTGAAGATACCAATTGTTCTTTTGTAAAGAAGCACTGGTAAAATATTGCGCCTTTTATTCCAAAATAGACCCCAGAAATTGCTGCGGGAGCAGTGTTGGCATGCACATGTTCCCACCAACTTGTCTTTTGAACTTGAGCTTATTCTCTCTTTTTCCATCTGTGACAAAGAGGACCATCACGCTCTTCCTGATTGTAGGAAGCTGGCTTGTAATGTAGTGTACCAGAAAGAGGTGCACTATTTAGAAAGTCCAGGCTTATAATGCTTAAATTAATTATCACAAATGCTCTCTTTTGTGGTACTCTTTGCAAGCAGTTTAGGCTTATCAGAGGGTAGTGTTAAGCGTTTGTTTTGCACACAGAGTCAATAAATGAGACCTGCTCACGAAGAAACTCTAGTCCAATTTAGAAAAATAACAAGTATTTATGTATTTTAACGCCAAGAGCTTCGTAATTGGGTATGTACTTTTTGAGATATCCGTTTTTACAGCTTAGTAAAATTGTAGCACAAAATGTGTATGTATGTGGTAATGCTTTCCTAAAGAAACATCTACTTTAGATAGGAGTTGAAATAAGGGTGTTGGTTATCAATAGCAGCCATATTGGTCGCAAAAGCACATGAATCACATGACCAGTTGTTGTTGGTAGTCACTCAAGTGCAAACCAATTTCAATGTCCAGCGCACTTTTACCTGAATGTATAATATATATAAGTATGATTTCACATTCTTAAATCGCTGGTGTTGCTAATCATGGTGATGTCTGGGTCTACATTTTCATTTCTACATTCTCAGTAGAGATGCCCACCTGAATGTGTGGATGCTGACTGACATATTATCCATGTATAAAATTGCAGGATAATTTAGAGATTTGCAGATGCTCTTGGTTCAACCAATTTCGCAGAAAGCTCCGGGAAGCTATTCCCTGGTCCAGCATGATGATTACTGAACACCAAATTGACACATTTGATTGGCACATTTTCAACTTAACACATAATCCTTTAGTTGTGACTGAGATGTCAAAGTTAATTCCTGAAGTCTTCAATGTTCATTAAATCCTGTATTTTGATGGAGTATGTGATCACGGAATGGAGGCACTGTACCTTTGCAAGAATGAATCATCATTAGAGGCACAAGCGGAAAATGTAACATATTGGCGGGCTTAGCGCCAAGAATGTTTTATTTATTTAAATATAATATATTTTCATCTTGATTTTCTTCAAACGAAGAGGCAGCACTCGCGAGAGAGGAAAATAACTCAATTTAATTAGACGTGTTACAGGTACAACGGACACGTTTCAGCTTGCACCTTCATCAATATTCAGCTTTCGTGCAACATTTTTGTGTATTATAAACATATGATGGACTACGGCTGTGTCATCACAGAATCATTGACACAGACATGGGACAAGAGTAAAACACATTGCATTACATTTTTTTGAGCACCATATTGGAACATATCTAATTCCCATTGAAGTTCAATCAATCGAGATTAAATATTGTTATATTATCCTTAACAATTAATGTTTTCTTGTTCATGGGGTCCCGCTCACGAAGAGACTGTGTTTGTATCAATGACGGGAGACTGACCCGCTCCTAATCCAGGACTTTCCAAATAATCCCTCAATAACAAAGAGAGGAGCAAGGGAGAGGAGGAATATTTTATCACTTCTTGCAACGAGGAAAAGTAACATTTACTGAGGTATTGCGGCAACATTAACAATGCAGCAATTGATTCACAATTTTGCACCGTGAGAGAAAGCACTTGGCCTGAATGGGTACTTACCGGAATAGTGCATTGTGGGACTGTGAGTATTTTACCAAGCTGCAAAGGAGTGTCTATGATTAAGGCTAACAAAGCTGAAACGCGTCAGACCAGTAATTGAGTGTTACTGCCCACATTTATAATAAATGGCCCTTTTTCATTCATACTACCAGAGCTTCGGCTATTTCTGTTAATAGTGCTGGATATATATATATATGTGTATGTATATATATATATATATATATGTATGTATATATATATATATATATATATATATATATATATATATATATATATATATATATATATATATATATATATATATATATATATATATATATATATATATATATATATATATATATATATATATATATATATATATATATATATATATAGTTTTTGTGCACCGCAAACTTTCAAGACAATTCTTTTAACAATCACTGCTGCCACTCCAGTAAGAAGAGTCATCAACGATTCCTTAACTTCCGGAATATTTCCAGAATAACTGAAAAAGTCCTACTTATGCCCTTTACTGAAGAAAATAAACTTGGACGCGCTGAACCCTGACTACTACAGACCCAGAACAAATGGACCTTTCCTGGACAAATTGATATAAAGATCAGCGTTCGCCCACATGTCACAATTCATTTTAGAAAATGCCATACTTTCAGACTTCCAAACAGGATTCTATCTGGGAAGAGGCACAGAATCTGCCCTCCTTGCCATCTGGGACAACCTAAAGAACACAGTAGACCGCAACGGGATTGCTACACTACTCCTCTTGGACCTCTCGCCTGCCTTTGACACGGTTGACCTTGACACTCTGAGACTAAGACTCTATGAAGCCGGCAGAGATGGGACTGCTCTAGACTGGATTGCATCCTACCTTCGAAACAGAACTAATATCATCCATACCCCACCTTTGTCGTTTAAACCATACTCCACAAAAGCAGGGGTCCCTCAAGGCTCTATCATCTCGCCAATGCTTTTTAACATATACATGGAGTAATTACCGGTACTGATCAATCCGTTTCACCTCACCTGCTATACCTATGCAGATGACACACAAATACTCCTTCAACTGGAATGCCCCAAGGGCATTGGAAACTCTCCAATTTTCAGTTGTCTCAGAGCCTTGGATCAGTGGATGACTTGGAGCCATCTCAAATTGAATGCTTCCAAAACGGAAATAGTCACGTGTGGCGATTGGATACATTATGACCCACTTGCCACCGGGCCTGATGAACTGAGATCACCACACAAAGTATCGAAGGAAGTAAGAAACTTCGGAATGACCATGGACTCCACGCTATCGATGAATGCCCAAGTGAACAAACTAGCAAGATCAAGCTTTGTCACTATAAAAACGATGCAACGAATTTTCCAACATTTGGGATTTTCACACAAGGTCCAAGCTACCATCTCCCTTGTTCTGTCCAAACTCGATTACGCAAATAGCCTCTACCACGGATCACCTTTAATGACCATGAAAAGACTACAACAGATTCAGAACTCGACTGCCAGACTACTCTTGCATATCAAACCGTGAGACCATATCCCACCTACCTTGAAAGCCCTGCATTGGTTACCGGTTGCCAGAAGATCCACGTTCAAACTGCTTTGTATCATCCACAAAGCAATACCTGGAATGGGACTACTCTTCATCAGGAATAAAATCGCCAAACACATTTAACAAAGGAACCTCCGCTCTAAAGTGGCACCTCGCCTCAAAAACCCAAGATACAAGAAAAAAACCATGGGTGACGCATCCTTCTCTGTTCAAGAAGTCAAACTATGGAACTTTTTACCCCCCAACATAAGATCCACAGACAACCACCTTATCTTCAGAAAACTACTCCGGAATTGGCTCTTCCCCACATAAGCACCATACACAAACACATTTACAGCATATCCCTTTGTATATAAGCATTTATTTTTACTATAGATATGTACCTATCTTTGTTTATTGCTTTGTATAAACATGTAGAATAATTGTTGTTAAAAAATAAAAAAAATATATTTTTAAAGTACAATAACACTTGAAAACCAGAGTTTATCTAATGCATCTTTAAACTAGATATACATACCTCCTTTATGCATCTATCTACCTTCCTTGTACTTGGATCTATATATTTATTACTTTTCTTCTAAAAAACATATCCAATGCACTACCTATTTCTCACCCTATACTTCTCTCAATATGTCTTCTATTCAAACTTTCTGACTCATCTCAAACTTCTTCATGCTACTCTTTCCAATGCACTACCCTATTTCTCACCCTATTCCTCTAACAATATATCCTCTACATCCACACACTCATTTATCCAAAACCCCACACCCCTACTATGATCCCCAAAATAACCCTTTCTAGACTCTCCCTCACTCTACCCCTCCTTGCATCATCTGACACTTATTTTACTATACCTATCACCCAAAACAAGCCTTTCTAAACTCTCCCCTCTGTCTCTTCCCCTCCACATCCCATTTTTCCTCATCCCAAGCCTCCTCTAACTGCTATGACCTCCAAAAAAAAACAAAAGTCTAAATCCTTCACTCTTCAATCCCTCCACTATCCTTTTCAATCAAAATAACAGACTAACATGTTCACTTCTCATATTTTACTGTACTAATTCACCACTAATCCTTTATTATAAGTTCCAAAGTAGCCTGCTACTCGCCAAAAGTCGCTTCAACGCCTCATCAGAGGTAGCAAGCACTATATAAATGCAAACTTTTTTCCCTCTTCTATCCCTCCATTACCCTTCTCTATCCAAATAACTGAATAACTCAAATTGCTTTCATATGTCACTATACTAATTTTCAACACTACTCCTTTATGGGTTCCATAGTAGCGTGCTACTCGCCAATAAAGCGTTTCAACACCCCATCAGGGTTAACAAGCGCTATATAAATGCAAACCTTTTTTCCCCTCTTCTATCCCTCCGCTATCCTTCTGACTCCAAATAACTGACTAATATCCACCACTCAAATTACTTTCATAATTCACTATACTAATTCACCACTAATCCTTTATGGGTTTCCGGAGTAGCGTGCTACTCGTCAAAAAAAGCACTTCAACACCCCATCAGGGGTAACAAGCGCTACATAAATAAAAAGCTCTTTCCCTCTTCTATCCTTCCGCTGTCCATCTGAATCCAAATAATTGACCAACCTATCCACCACTTAAATTACTTTCACATTTCACTATACTAATTCAACACTAATCCTTTAATGGTTCTGGAGTAGCCTGCTACTCGCCAAAAAAGCGCTTTGACCCTCGTCAGGGGTAGTAAGCGCTATATAAATGCAATTACATTTTTATATATATATATATATTCGCTTGTTTACACCCATCGCAGCTCCAAATCAGAGGGCACTTCTTCAGTTTCAGACCAACAAAGCCAGGTCTGATTAATATTCAAAGCCACCTCGAAAACAAAACAAGGAATGCCGACGCCGTGTTCTGGCCGCATTCAAAATTTATTGTCGGCTGATCGGGTGCATTTTGCCTACAGGCTTGCTCACCAACAACCTTGTTTTCGAGGTGGTTTTGAATATGAATATACATATATATATTTGTGGCGGAGGTCGGCCTCGCATACTGAAACGCCTCTTAGTTTGGAGCGCCCCATATCGCCGGCAACCCAGTTGGCCCCGTGCAAGGACTGCACAATGCAGCGCCCCCCCAGCCTGGATATTGCTGTAGGCAATGGGCAAAGAGCAACAGATGGACTGTTGATGAGTTGCCTTTCGGCGATGAAATCAGCCATGGATCGCGCAATGCAAAAGGAACAGGTCGCTTGAGGGCTGACTTAGTCAGTGCACAAATGCACGAGTGGGTCACTGCATTTGGCTCGCGACTCTAGTGTTCACTGTCCCTTAAGCGTGATCGGCGCACTGGAGGAACCTTGGACTCAGAGAGGGGAAAAGTACTTACTTATGGAACTTTCCCAGTCCTCTCTCTGTGTCTACATCTATAGTCCAATGGGATTACTCACCTGGCTTTTTAAACGAACTGCCCGCGAAAGTCTTTCATTTCTAAACTTTCCAGCATACAACGGGCATTGAAAAAGGCATCCGCCGATACGCGTCTGCCAGGAGCTGTGAGAGAGGATATCGCGATAATGTAACAGTGCTGTAGGGTGGCATTAAATCCCTGAAGTGCACCCCTAGCTTGTCTCAGACCCGTTTTTAGTCATAAAGCGGGATTGGTGGGGTGTGTGTGTGTGTGTATGTGTATATATGTGTATATATATATATATATATATATATATATATACATATATATACATATATATATTCACTGAAAAAACCATAGGTTATAGACCATATATAGTTAGGAATTAGCATTTAAAAAACCTTATTTTACTCACACAAAACCATTGAAATTACATATATAGTTAGTTGCACTAACTATATATCGCGCACCTGCAATCCACTGCTGATGATGTCACATATTACATCATTCATGACATGGTCAGTGACATCACTGATGACATCACTGATGACATCTCAAATGACATCACTGATGACATCACTGATGACATCTCATTTGACATCAATGACCACATCACTGATGATATCATTCATATGACAATACAATGCATCTCCTCACATTTTAATATAACCTCTGTTTCACCCAGTGTTAAATACAGAATATAATTTTTGAAACCATTGACACACCAATACTAGTTACTACATACGCACTCACTGATTCCTACGTCTACACACACCTTCACTCATTCACCCATACTATCATTCATACATACAATCACTCATCTTTACAACACTATCATATGCACTCATACACCTATACAGACACTCACAGTCTGCCACTCATCCATGGAGTTACTCACACACCTAGTCAGTCCTGTAAAGAATCAATGACACTTCCATTTTCTTGTCTATACAGTTAAACATAGAGCACCTTACATTTTCAAACATATACTAACACATACTTACCTTGTTATACAATCATTGATACAAGTACACATTGATCTGCACAGAGTCACACACCTCCCAGCCAGCCACACACACACTCAGTCTCCCATACAAATACTTGGACAATCAATCAGTAACCCATATAGTTAATTATATAGCTACTGATCAAAACATGCAGCAGTTTACAGAACAACAGACATAATGATGCACAAATTAAGACACTTTAGTCACTAACCCATGCACTCAGTGAGACACATTTAATCACTCACTCATGCATTCAGTCATGCACCTACTAAATCCTTTGTCCAGACACTTATACTTCCACTCATTCTTCAATATGTAAGACACATTTTAACTTTACAGAAACATACAGTCACTGGATGTTGTCATCAGTGATGTCATCAGTGATGTCATTTGAGATGTCATCAGTGATGTCATCAGTGATGTCACTGACCATGTCATGAATGATGTAATATGTGACATCATCAGCAGTGGATTGCAGGTGCGCGATATATAGTTAGTGCAACTAACTATATATGTAATTTCAATGGTTTTGTGTGAGTAAAATAAGGTTTTTTAAATGCTAATTCCTAACTATATATGGTCTATAACCTATGGTTTTTTCAGTGAATTTTCAAGGTTTTGTAAATGCTAATTCCTAACTATATATGGTCTATAACCTATGGTTTTTTCAGTGAATTTCAATGGTTTTTTAATAGCAAATATCATAAGCTGTCGAATGTCAAGTACGTGGTAAGTGAAAACATTTTCGTGTTTATGCACACTGATCTGCTTTGAATGGTGCCCCCCCCCCCTCATTTCTATTAGGAGTACTCTCTCTTTGCAGATAGTGAAAGGTAGTTAACGCAGGCCTTTGCCCCCGTTGTAATCCGTCGTGCCTGCTTCTCTCTCCATTTGATTGATTGTTATCCAAGTATTTACTGTTTTAGAATTAGTTCTCTTTGGTTCATTCTCTATTTACAAACAAACACAGAGTCGCAATACTCTGTTTAGTCTTTGCAGATAACGAAAAATCGTGTAAAAAAAAAGAAAAGGAATCGAGCAAAATCAGTAGGCCACTAATGGGATCTCTTTTTGACCTCGCTAAAATAGAAACATTAGGAACAACCCCTCATGACAAATACAAAACTAGTGAGATGAACTGAACTCCACACAATGATGGCTGCAAAACAGCTCGGCTCCGCCACCCACCCCGCCCAAAATAACGATAAAGAGCGGCTGCCATGATTGGTTGCGGAATGGCCACGACGGAGCTACGAAATGATGCTGCTCTCATGCTAACCCCAGCTTCAGTCTGAAACATCCAGAAACACTGTAGACTACCAATTCGATCAGTTCCGGTAGCGCCCCAATGTAACCCGGTAGAGAAGAACTAGCCCTCCCCTCTTTCACTGATGGTTCTTGTTGCCTGTCCCTTCTGTTCTCATTTAACAGAACTATTTAGCCTGCTGAAAGGGGTTGTGTTCCGACCGCTGGTTGGTGGAGACATTTTGACTATATTCTGGACCTGCGTTGTCGCGTAATGCGTCATATGACGCGCCGCGTTAGCGCATCCGGAAGTCATCCGGGGCGCGCAGCGCGTAACGTAAGCATAACAAGTCATGTGACTTGTTAATAAAACTTTTCATTGGTTCATTTTACTTTTCTTATTGTAATGATGAAAGGCTTGCTCATATGACCTAAAAATTACGCTTTTCATTACTTCCGAACATTATTTTTTCTTAAATATATGTTATAATGTTCCAGGCTAATGTACTTTCCCGGAAATTTTACAACTGTCCTGCAAGTAAAATATATTCTTTTTTCGAGAAAAAGAGCGTTTCTTCGTCCCATGACGGAGCCGTTGAGCAAAAGAGGGTCGACCTGCTGTCTTAGTCGCCGATACGCCTGAATATGAGATTCTTATCGATCACTTTATGTTGCAGGAATAGAAAACACAACAGCCCTTGACCATTTATCTTTACTGCGTTCCTTCGTATTATACCTTTTACCCTTCATGTAATTGGTCTGCTTTATTTCACTTGCCTTTTAATGATTCTAAAACAGTGACTATTATTACAAACTTTACCAATGTATATACTACTACCATGTTTTCTTTTAAAAACCTTTATTGTGAAAATTTCATTATACAAATACGAGCCTATAACCACGTGGGCCGGCCACGGAGCAAACTGTAATCGTATGTGATGAGTAGACATTTACACTGTAGAGGAACGTAACGGGCGGGCCATTAGGTTGCAAGAACTAAGGTGTCTAACAGTTATGGAATCGGTGGACGTACATTTTATAATTAAAATACGACAGGGCCAGTTACAATAAAATTATCTAGATATACATTTGCGGGCAAGTACCATGGGTGACGTTAATTCGAACTTTCAACAGTACAGTAATCAATAACACATCAGAACTTAATATCAATAGGGATGTCGAAATATTCAATCAATTCTCGTCCCCGCCCGCCATGTGCTTCAAAACTGCATACGTATCTCGTGATTTCAAGGTTCTGCAACCAGTACACAACAAGGAGTTACGAGTCCCATTTATTCCGGCGCCATTTTGGGCGAGGACGGGCAGGTCCAGGATATAGTCAAAATGTCTCTACCAACCATCGACTATGATGATGTTCATATGCTGTATTTATTAGAGTAACACTCATCTGCCCACATGAAATTAATTTACCACAATCTAAACATGTCATTTTAATCTTTCCAAAGTTCTTCTAAATATTTGGGACCGTTTCCCTTGCCTCTGAAGCTCTCAGTGCCACTTCTTTGATGAATGTACTAGCAGGTCAGGGGTTCTCCTCCAAATCTCTCTTTTATGCAGCACTATAATTAATTGGTGCCACCTCTCCATATGACGATGCATGGTATAGTTACCACAACTATATATTTTTTCGTTTCCTCTGGAGAGTTCATCGTGGCAGATGAAGCGTGTAACATACCGGGCATTTACCTTTTTTTGCATGTACAGGAAAGGAAAAAAAAATCGAGCGTTCGAGTTCTTAGGTGTCCCAGGGCCATTTTAGTGGACCAGGCCCAAATCCAAAGAACAGCTATCTCACAGGCTAATGGGGCGACCCACGCCGAGTTTCAGCATTGTAGGATGACCACACAAGTACAGCAACTTGCTAGACATCACCTCGGTGCCATCCGGATCTCGGCGCCCCACTGCAGATGAAGTGCCTCTCAACTATGAAACCACCAGAAAACGCTTGAGTCAGCTTTGTGTGAAGCCGCCATTTTGATTCAATCAATAGCGTCCCCCTGCACACATTCAGGGACCTGGTCGTGTCTTCAGGTCAAACGAATTTGGGACAAGATGCAGAAAGGAAAAGGAAAAAAGTTCCGCCGGACCCCGGGAGGTGGCCGCCTATGTCATGGGCGATCTTAGGCCACACCAGGGCAATAGTGAAGCTGCAGCAGGTGCAAATAAGCTTCAGACAGTGTTACAAGCGCTGCTCAGAACTCTCAACTATGACACCACCTCGGTGCCATCCGGATCTTGGCGCCTTGTGCTGGTTCCGGCCTATTCACACATCGGTCCGCTACTGACGCCACCTCACAGGCCAACGGGGCACCCCACGCCGACTTTCGGCGCAGCATTGTAGGATGGCCACACCAGTGCGGCAAATTGCTGGACACCACCTCGGTGCCATCCAGATCTCGGCGCGTTGTGCTGCCTTCGGCCTATTCGCCACAAGTGCGCACGCAACTCAGCTGCATAGCGAGTGAAACACCAAGGGGCGCCCCACTGCAGCCGAGGAACCTCCATCTTGGGGGCGACGCACAGCATCACATTGCTTTCCAATGCAGTCAGATCCTCAAACAGCCCCCACTGACTGACGCGAACTCACAGGCCAACGGGGCGCCCCACGCCGACTTTCGGCGCAGCATTGTAGGATGGCCACACCAGTGCGGCAAGTTGCTGGACACCACCTCGGTGCCATCCGGATCTTGGCGCGTTGTGCTGCCTTCGGCCTATTCGCACATCAGTCCGCTACTGACGCCATCTCACAGGCTAATGGGGCGCCCCACGCCGACTTTCAGCATTGTAGGATGACCACACCAGTACAGCAACTTGCTAGACATCACCTCGGTGCCATCCGGATCTCGGCGCCCCACTGCAGATGAAGTGCCTCTCAACTATGAAACCACCACTGTGACATCCGGATCTTGGCGCGTTGTGCTGCCTTCGGCCTATTCGCACATCGGTCCGCTACTGACGCCATCTCACAGGCTAATGGGGCGACCCACGCCGAGTTTCAGCATTGTAGGATGACCACACCAACTTGCTAGACATCACCTCGGTGCCATCCGAATCTTGGCATCTCAACGCCTAGTGGTATCTTCCATACAGAAAATATTGTTACGCTACCTTTGGCCCCATTCGCACATCAGTCCGCAACTTAGACATCACCTCGGTGCCATCCGGATCTTGGCATCTCAGCGCCTTGTGGTGTCTTCTCGTCAGAAAATATTGTTGCGCTGCCTTTGGCCCCATTCGCACATCAGTCCGCTACTGACACCATCTCACAGGCCAACAGGGCGCCCCACGCCGACTTTCAGCATTGTAGGATGGCCACACCAGTGCGGCAACTTACTAGACACCACCTCGGTGCCATCCGGATCTTGGCGCGTTGTGCTGCCTTCGGCCTATTCGCACATCGGTCCGCTACTGACGCAAACTCACAGGCCAACGGGGCGCCCCACGCCGACTTTCAACATTGTAGGATGGCCACACCAGTGCTGCAACTTGCTGGACACCACCTCGGTGCCATCCGGATCTTGGCGCGTTGTGCTGCCTTCGGCCTATTCGCACATCGGTCCGCTACTGACGCCGCCTCACGTGCCAACGTATTTTCTCCGCATTTTATACCCTATGCCGCATAACAGGTCATGTAACTTGTTTATAAAACTTTTCATTGGTTCATTTTACTTTTGGTTTCCTAATGATGGAAGGCTTGATCATATGACCTAAAAACAACACTTTTCATTGGATGAAAACTTTTTTTTTTTCCAAACGATGAAAGCCCCACCTTGTTTCTGGATGTTTCAGACTGAAGCTGGCGTCAGCATGAGAGCACCACCATCTCGTAGCTCCGTCGTAGTCATTCCGCGAGCAATCATGGCAGCCGCTCCCCACCAGAAGCCTGCAGGAGTCGGGACCCCCAAAACTTTTGATGAATTCTCAAGGCGGAGGGGACGCTTTCGAGAATGGGGTCCAAGACCTAGCAGACAAGCGTCCGATTTCCAAGGTGTCCCAGGGCCATTTCAGTGGACCAGGCCCAAAAAGGAAAGAGCCTGCCGCCATTTTGAGAGTCCTGTGACAGCCGCCTATCGCTGCACCGCAAGAGTGGGCGCAACTCAGCTGAATTGCGGCTTTTGACACAGTGGACCAAAAACGGACGGAATGGCAACTGAAACGGTAAAGGGGCGCCCCACTACAACAGATGACACTCCACCTGGAGAGGCCCGTTCACGCCGCCTCCCCCGGGGCGCCCCACGCCGTTATTCGGAGCAGCATTGTAGGATACCAAAACCAGTGCGGCAACTTACTGGACATCACCTTGGTGCCATCGTTCTGCTGCCTTGGAACTATTCGCACAACAGTTTGCTACTGAAGACCCACCCCCCGCGACGCCCCACGCCGTTATTTGCTGGGTGGCAACTTACTAGACATCACTTTCGTGTCATCTAGATTTCAGCGCGTTCTGCTGCCTTGGAACTATTCGCACAACAGTTTGCTACTGATGACCCGCCCCACGCCGGAAATCTGGACGTTGTGCTGCGTTGGGACTATTCGCACAGCCGACCACTACTTCGTTGTTTTTCCCTAAAAATGTTTATATGTTATTACTATTTTTGTTTTCTTGTATATATTTATAAATTATTAAAGTTTTATAATCTTACTACTTTGTCGGAGTGCTATATATTTTTAATGTGACACATAATTGTAAAAACTTTGATGTACAAAGAGTCATCCCTGGAATCTTCCGCTTCACGCTCGGTCCCCTCCCCAATCACAATACAGGATGGTTTTCAGATAATAGCAACGCTTCTGCTGTGACGGATCTCATCGAGTGTGGGCCTTGATCTACTATAACTCCTTTGAAGAGGGGTGAATCTTTACAGCTGTGGCCATAAACTACATCTGCAGGGCTAGCTGATACCCTAGGACCAGCCTGGACAATCGGACACAGAGGAAAAGGAGTGTCAGAGGGTGCAGTAGTGAATAGGGCGAAAGGGAGGTGTCGGGCGGGCACAGGGTGTGATTCTCAGGAAAGAGCAGCGCAGATGGGGGGAGGTTTATTACCCATGCATAAGACAGAGAGCGGGGGTGACCACTGCCTGGGGGAGATGCTTGCGAGGGTGGGGAGCCATGCTAAGGATCGACAGCGTGCACAGAGTGGGTCTGGTCAAGGCATCTAAAATGGCTGCCGTGCACGACAAAAGTGTGGCATTTGAAAAAAGACAAGATGGCGCAGACAATGTTTTTCAACACTTCCTGATTTCCTTCGAATCGAACGTTAACAGACGTTGGGGCATATTACCAAAGTTAAGCGATATTTATCCCTAACGATGCATTGCAAAGATTTTTTTACCGTCAGAAATTATCGCAGATAAACCTTGCTATTATCAAAGTTTATCGCAAATACGATAAAAACCGACCGCAATGCATTAATATCGCTGAAAACTCAGCGATATTCATGCATTACCGAGCTAATCCTCTTAGCCATGTTATCCACCTCCCATAGGATAACATGGCTAAGAACTGCTCAGGGCAGCTGTTACTTTTTGGAGATATTCGCGCTTATCTCGAATATTTCCAAAAGTTGATAATAGGAGATAGCGATGTTAGCGACTGTTTCCAGTCGCTAACATCTTGGCATGCCCACTTTGCATGTCATTAGTGATAAATATCACTCACATGCAAAGTGGGGCCCAAGATGGTCGCTATCTCCTACTAGCCGTCGCTAACTGGTGTTAGCAACAGCTAGGTAATACAGATATAATTTTATCTCCGCGAAGCGGAGCGCTGTTACAGATATATATCTTGTTTTTGAACGTTAATTTCTCAAAATGCACTGAAGCACATATATTGAGACCTAGCAAAGGCACATCGGGCTACCAGTCCCTAATATTTTACCAAGTTTCGTGCAAATCCATTCAGCCGTTCGATTATTATTATTATTTATTTTTTTTGCCCCGCGGGGCCCTTTTAAAACCTCCACATCAAACCTAGGGGATCAGCGAGGATCTACTATGCCCCCTTATGGTCATTTGCCCCTTCGCTTTGGCCTCCTCTTGTCTCTCGATCCTACCGAGAGACAAGATGGCGGCCGCTACGGACTGTTTGGAATGTTTACAGACACCGGAGAGCCAATCAGCTTCGCTTCGCAAAGCTCCGTAACGCGAAAAGTACGCGAAGCGGTGCGCTGTTACAGATATATATCTTTTTTTGAACGTTAATTTCTCAAAATCCACTGAAGCACATATATTGAGACCTAGCAAAGGCACATCGGGCTACCAGTCCCTACAATTTTGCCAAGTTTCGTGCAAATCCATTCAGCCGTAAGATTATTATTATAATTTTTTTTTTTTGCCCCGCGGGGCCCTTTTAAAACCTCCACATCAAACCTAGGGGGTCAGCGAGGATCTACTATTCCCCCTTATGGTCATTTACCCCTTCGCTTTGGCCTCCTCTTGTCTCTCGATCCTACCGAGAGACAAGATGGCGGCCACTACGGACTGTTTGCGGCCACTACGGACTGTTTGGAATGTTGACAGACGCCGGAGAACCAATCAGCTTCGCTTCACAAAGCTCCGTTGCGCGAAAAGTACGCGTCCTAGGCCGCTGCCCGGTCCGCGCTTACAGATATATATCTTTTTTTAAACGTTAATTTCTCAAAATCCACTGGAGCACATATATTGAGACCTACAAAAGGCACATCGGGCTACCAGTCCCTACAATTTTGCCAAGTTTCGTGCAAATCCATTCAGCCGTTCGGTCTAAAAGTGAGGCCAACCGCCCTATGGAAATTAACATGGGAAAAACGCGTTTTGGGACCCCCCTTTTTTCTCGGCCCCCCCTTGACGAACCCCCCCCAAATTTTCAAAGGCTGCTCAGAAACAAAATGTGCCATTTTCCTGAAAATTTCAGCCAATTCCGTCCACAAACGGCAAAGTTATTAGACATAGAATTTTCAAAAATCCCATAGAGAAAAAATCCTAACTATATATACCTACTGGCGACCGCCAGTAGGTAATATATACATATACATCTCCTGAAGAAAACACGCGCTCCATCTGCCACTTTATCCAGGCCACACCAGCAATACTTGTAAGATTACTCTTTATTAAAAAGATTAACCGGCATAACTCGTTTCGAGTCTGGGACTCTTTCTCAAATACCATTTGCTGCAAGATCAGTGGGTTTATTCAGATTTAAATAACGTAACTTTTAGACATTGAAAAGGGACCAAGTCAATTTCTTTCAGATCATTCTTTGTCTTTTCCGTTTTTATCGCCGTATTTCAATCCATATAGCATAGGTAAGTACCAGTTCTTATTTAAGGTTACCTTTTAACCCCCAAGTGGTGATATCTTCCAGGTTTCCTTTGCTATATTTTCTGATTAGTTTTCCATTTCATCAAACGGGACTCCAATTCCCAAAGTGCTCTATAACTGTCCTGCATTTATTCACTGGATTCCAATGTCGGTAACGGTAAAACCACACTTTTTACACTGTGTACTGAGTGCTATACATGCTTTTTAAAGGGAAAGTTCCGTACCTCGGTCACAATGTGCAGGTAAAGTTTTACTACCACTGTGCAGCTTTCATCTTTCAAGGCCACTGCCTTAAGTAAGCCGTGCTTCGGAAAGTTCCTCTGCAAATCCTGGCTGCTAATAAAGTCCATTCACTTAGTTTGAGGCGGGCCTCACACAGTGGCCCTTCCGTCATATACTTAGTTCCTGTGCCTTTCGCAGCCGGGGGGCACTCCTTAAATAAGCTCCACGCTTCCATTCATCAACCTGACAAAGAGAGTGCCTCTCCCTCGCGGATCGGGACCTGGTTTGAAGTGTGTCAGACACTTCTGTGAAATCCTGAAGAAAACACGCGCTCCATCTGCCACGTTAGCCAGGCCACACCAGCAATGCTTGTAAGATTACTCTTTATTAAAAAGATTAACAGGCATAACACGTTTCGAGTCTGGGACCCTTTCTCAAATACCATTTGCTGCAACATCAGTGGGTTCGTTCAGATTTAAATAACGTAACTTTTAGACATTGAAAAGGGACCAAGTCTATTTCTTTCAGAATAAAGGGACAGTTCATTCTTTGTCTTTTCCGTTTTTATCGCCGTATTTCAATCCATATAGCATAGGTAAGTACCAGTTCTTATTTAAGGTTACCTTTTAACCCCCAAGTGTTGATAACTTCCAGGTTTCCTTTGCTATATTTTCTGATTAGTTTTCCATTTCATCAAACGGGACTCCAATTCCCAAAGTGCTTCATAACTGTCCTGCATTTATTCACTGGATTCCAATGTCGGTAATGGTAAAACCACACTTTTTACACTGTGTACTGATATATATATATATATATATATATATATATATATATATACATATATATATATATATATATATATATATATATATATATATATATTCACTGAAAAAACCATAGGTTATAGACCATATATAGTTAGGAATTAGCATTTAAAAAACCTTATTTTACTCACACAAAACCATTGAAATTCCATATATAGTTAGTTGCACTAACTATATATCGCGCACCCGCAATCCACTGCTGATGATGTCACATATTACATCATTCATGACATGGTCAGTGACATCACTGATGACATCACTGATGACATCTCAAATGACATCACTGATGACATCACTGATAACAACATCCAGTGATTTTATGTTTCTGTAAAGTTTAAATATGTCTTACATATTGAAGAATGAGTGGATGTATAAGTGTCTGGACGAAGGATTTAGTAGGTGCATGACTGACTGTATGAGTGAGTGATTAAATGTGTCTCACTGAGTGCATGGGTTAGTGACTAAACTGTCTTAATTTGTGCATCATTATGTCTGTTGTTCTGTAAACTGTTGCATGTGTTGATCAATAGCTATATGAGTAACTATATGGGTTATTGATTGATTGTCCAAGTATTTGTATGGGAGACTGAGTGTGTGTGTGGCTGGCTGGGAGGTGTGTGACTCTGTGCAGATCAATGTGTACTTATATCAATGATTGTATAACAAGGTAAGTATGTGTTAGTATATGTTTGAAAATATAAGGTGCTCTATGTTTAACTGTATAGACAAGAAAATGGAAGTGTGATTGATTCTTTACAGGACTGACTAGGTGTGTGAGTAACTCCATGGATGAGTGGCAGAGTGTGAGTGTCTGTATAGGTGTATGAGTGCATATGATAGTGTTGTAAAGATGAGTGATTGTATGTATGAATGATTGTATGGGTGAATGAGTGAATGTGTGTGTAGACGTAAGAATCAGTGAGTACATATGTAGTAACTAGTATTGGTGTGTCAATGGTTTCAAAAATTATACTCTGTATTTAACACTGGGTGAAACAGAGGTTATATTAAAATATGAGGAGATGCATTGTATTGTCACATGAATGATATCATCAGTGATGTGGTCATTGATGTCAAATGAGATGTCATCAGTGATGTCATTTGAGATGTCATCAGTGATGTCATCAGTGATGTCACTGACCATGTCATGAATGATGTAATATGTGACATCATCAGCAGTGGATTGCGGGTGCGCGATATATAGTTAGTGCAACTAACTATATATGGAATTTCAATGGTTTTGTGTGAGTAAAATAAGGTTTTTTAAATGCTAATTCCTAACTATATATGGTCTATAACCTATGGTTTTTTCAGTGAATTTTCAAGGTTTTGTAAATGCTAATTCCTAACTATATATGATCTATAACCTATGGTTTTTTCAGTGAATTTCAATGGTTTTTTAATAGCAAATATCATAAGCTGTCGAATGTCAAGTACGTGGTAAGTGAAAACATTTTCGTGTTTATGCACACTGATCTGCTTTGAATGGTGTCCCCCCCCCTCATTTCTATTAGGAGTACTCTCTCTTTGCACATAGTTAAGGGTAGTTAACGCAGGCCTTTGCCCCCGTCGTAATACGTCGTGCCTGCTTCTCTCTCCATTTGATTGATTGTTATCCAAGTATTTACTGTTTTAGGATTGGTTCTCTTTGGTTCATTCTCTATTTACAAACAAACACAGAGTCGCAATACTCTGTTTAGTCTTTGCAGATAACGAAAAATCGTGTAAAAAAAAAAAGAAAAGGAATCGAGCAAAATCAGTAGGCCACTAACGGGATCTCTTTTTGACCTCGCTAAAATAGAAACATTAGGAACAACCCCTCATGACAAATACAAAACTAGTGAAATGAACTGAACTCCACACAATGATGGCTGCAAAACAGCTCGGCTCCGCCACCCACCCCGCCCAAAATAACGATAAAGAGCGGCTGCCATGATTGGTTGCGGAATGGCCACGACGGAGCTACGAAATGGTACTGCTCTCATGCTAACCCCAGCTTCAGTCTGAAACATCCAGAAACACTGTAGACTACCAATTCGATCAGTTCCGGTAGCGCCCCAATGTAACCCGGTAGAGAAGAACTAGCCCTCCCCTCTTTGACTGATGGTTCTTGTTGCCTGTCCCTTCTGTTGTCATTTAACAGAACTATTTAGCCTGCTGAAAGGGGTTGTGTTCCGACCGCTGGTTGGTGGAGACATTTTGACTATATTCTGGACCTGCGTTGTCGCGTAATGCGTCATATGACGCGCCGCGTTAGCGCATCCGGAAGTCATCCGGGGCGCGCAGCGCGTAACGTAAGCATAACAAGTCATGTGACTTGTTAATAAAACTTTTCATTGGTTCATTTTACTTTTCTTATTCTAATGATGAAAGGCTTGGTCATATGACCTAAAAATTACGCTTTTTATTACTTCCGAACATTATTTTTTCTTAAATATATGTTATAATGTTCCAGGCTAATGTACTTTCCCGGAAAATGTACAACTGTCCTGCAAGTAAAATATATTCTTTTTTCGAGAAAAAGAGCGTTTCTTCGTCCCATGACGGAGCCGTTGAGCAAAAGAGGGTCGACCTGCTGTCTTAGTCGCCGATACGCCTGAATATGAGATTCTTATCGATCACTTTATGTTGCAGGAATAGAAAACACAACAGCCCTTGACCATTTATCTTTACTGCGTTCCTTCGTATTATACCTTTTACCCTTCATGTAATTGGTCTGCTTTATTTCACTTGCCTTTTAATGATTCTAAAACAGTGACTATTATTAAAAACTTTACCAATGTATATACTACTACCATGTTTTCTTTTAAAAACCTTTATTGTGAAAATTTCATTATACAAATACGAGCCTATAACCACGTGGGCCGGCCACGGAGCAAACTGTAATCGTATATGATGAGTAGACATTTACACTGTAGAGGAACGTAACGGGCGGGCCATTAGGTTGCAAGAACTAAGGTGTCTAACAGTTACGGAATCGGTGGACGTACATTTTATAATTAAAATACGACAGGGCCAGTTACAATAAAATTATCTAGATATACATTTGCGGGCAAGTACCATGGGTGACGTTAATTCGAACTTTCAATAGTACAGTAATCAATAACACATCAGAACTTAATATCAATAGGGATGTCGAAATATTCAATCAATTCTCGTCCCCGCCCGCCATGTGCTTCAAAACTGCATACGTATCTCGTGATTTCAAGGTTCTGCAACCAGTACACAACAAGGAGTTACGAGTCCCATTTATTCCGGCGCCATTTTGGGCGAGGACGGGCAGGTCCAGGATATAGTCAAAATGTCTCTACCAACCATCGACTATGATGATGTTCATATGCTGTATTTATTAGAGTAACACTCATCTGTCCACATGAAATTAATTTGCCACAATCTAAACATGTCATTTTAATCTTTCCAAAGTTCTTCTAAATATTTGGGACCGTTTCCCTTGCCTCTGATGCTGTCAGTGCCACTTCTTTGATGAATGTACTAGCAGGTCAGGGGTTCTCCTCCAAATCTCTCTTTTATGCAGCACTATAATTAATTGGTGCCACCTCTCCATATGACGATGCATGGTATAGTTACCATAACTATATTTTTTTTCGGTTCCTCTGGAGAGTTCATCGTGGCAGATGAAGCGTGTAACGTACCGGGCATTTACCTTTTTTTGCATGTACAGGAAAGGAAAAAAAAAATTGAGCGTCCGAGTTCTAAGGTGTCCCAGGGCCATTTTAGTGGACCAGGCCCAAATCCAAAGAACAGGCCGCCATTTTGAGAGTCCTGTTGCAGCCGCCTGTCGCTGTAGCATCAAGAGCAGCCGAAACTCAGCTGAATGGCAACTGAAACGGTAAAGGGGCGCCCCACTACAGCAGACGAGCCTCCACCTAGGAAGGCCCGTTCACGCCACCTCCCCCCCCCCCCTTCGGGCACCCCACGCCGTTATTCGGAGCAGTATTGTAGGATGGCCACACCAGTGCGGCAACTTGCTAGACATCACCTCGGTGGTAACCGAATCTCAACGCCTTGTGGTGTCTTCTATTCAGAAAACATTGTTATGCTGCCTTCGACCTATTCGCCGCAAGTGCGCACACAACTCAACTGCATAGCTTGCTAGACACCACCTCGGTGCCATCCGGATCTTGGAATCTCAGCGCCTTTTGGTGTCTTCTCTTCAGAAAATATTGTTGCGCTGCCTTTGGCCCCATTCTCACATCGGTCCGCTACTGACGCCATCTCACAGGCTAATGGGGCGCCCCACGCCGACTTTCAGCATTGTAGGATGACCACACCAGTACAGCAACTTGCTAGACATCACCTCGGTGCCATCCGGATCTCGGCACCCCACTGCAGATGAAGTGCCTCTCAACTATGAAACCACCACGGTGACATCCGGATCTTGGCGCGTTGTGCTGCCTTCGGCCTATTCGCACATCGGTCCGCTACTGACGCCATCTCAAAGGCTAATGGGGCGCCCCACGCCGACTTTCAGCATTGTAGGATGACCACACCAGTACAGCAACTTGCTAGACATCACCTCGGTGCCATCCGGATCTTGGCATCTCAACGCCTAGTGGTATCTTCCATACAGAAAATATTGTTGCGCTGCCTTTGACCCCATTCGCACATCGGTCCGCAACTGACACCATCTCACAGGCCAACAGGGCGCCCCACGCCGACTTTTACCATTGTAGGATGGCCACACCAGTACAGCAACTTGCTAGACATCACCTCGGTGCCATCCGGATCTTGGCATCTCAGCGCCTTGTGGTGTCAGTCAGAAAATATTGTTGCGCTGCCTTTGGCCCCATTCGCACATCAGTCCGCTACTGACACCATCTCACAGGCCAACAGGGCGCCCCACGCCGACTTTTACCATTGTAGGATGGCCACACCAGTGCCACAACTTGCTAGACACCACCTCGGTGCCATCCGGATCTTGGCATCTCAGCGCCTTGTGGTGTCTTCTATTCCGAAAATATTGTTGCGCTGCCTTTGGCCCCATTCGCACATCGGTCCGCTACTGCCGCCATCTCACAGGCCAACGGGGCGCCCCACGCCGACTTTCAACATTGTAGGATGGCCACACCAGTGCGGCAACTTACTAGACACCACCTCGGTGCCATCCGGATCTTGGCGCGTTGTGCTGCCTTCGGCCTATTCGCACATCGGTCCGCTACTGACGCAAACTCACAGGCCAACGGGGCGCCCCACGCCGACTTTCAGCATTGTAGGATGGCCACACCAGTGCTGCAACTTGCTGGACACCACCTCGGTGCCATCCGGATCTTGGCGCGTTGTATTGCCTTCGGCCTATTCGCACATCGGTCCGCTACTGACGCCGCCTCACGTGCCAACGTATTTTCTCCGCATTTTATACCCTATGCCGCATAACAGGTCATGTGACTTGTTTATAAAACTTTTCATTGGTTCATTTTACTTTTGGTTTCCTAATGATGGAAGGCTTGATCATATGACCTAAAAAAAACACTTTTCATTGGATGAAAACTTTTTCCCAAACGATGAAAGCCCCACCTTGTTTCTGGATGTTTCAGACTGAAGCTGGCTTCAGCATGAGAGCACCACCATCTCGTAGCTCCGTCGTGGTCATTCCGCGAGCAATCATGGCAACCGCTCCCCACCAGAAGCCTACAGGAGTCGGGGGGCCCCCAAAACTTTTGATAAATCCTCAAGGCGGAGGGGACGCTTTCGAGAATGGGGTCCAAGACCTAGCAGACAAGCGTCCGATTTCCAAGGTGTCCCAGGGCCATTTCAGTGGACCAGGCCCAAAAAGGAAAGAGCCTGCCGCCATTTTGAGAGTCCTGTGACAGCCGCCTATCGCTGCACCGCAAGAGTGGGCGCAGCGCAACTCAGCTGAATTGCGGCTTTTGACACAGTGGACCAAAAACGGACGAAATGGCAACTGAAACGGTAAAGGGGCGCCCCACTACAACAGATGACACTCCACCTGGAGAGGCCCGTTCACGCCGCCTCCCCCGGGGCGCCCCACGCCGTTATTCGGAGCAGCATTGTAGGATACCAAAACCAGTGCGGCAACTTACTGGACATCACCTTGGTGCCATCGTTCTGCTGCCTTGGAACTATTCGCACAACAGTTTGCTACTGATGACCCACCCCCCGCGACGCCCCACGCCAGAAATCTGGACGTTGTGCTGCGTTGGGACTATTCGCACAGCCGACCGCTACTTCGTTGTTTTTCCCTAAAAATGTTTATATGTTATTACTGTTTTTGTTTTCTTGTATATATTTATACGTTATTAAAGTTTTATAATCTTACTACTTTGTTGGAGTGCTATATATTTTTAATGTGACACATAATTGTAAAAACTTTGATGTACAAAGAGTCATCCCTGGAATCTTCAGCTTCAGG
This sequence comes from Lissotriton helveticus, assembly GCF_964261635.1. Lineage (NCBI taxonomy): Eukaryota > Metazoa > Chordata > Amphibia > Caudata > Salamandridae > Lissotriton > Lissotriton helveticus. The sequence continues at coordinate 1,378,490,019 of NC_136061.1, forward strand.
CTCAGTCCCCTCCCCAATCACAATACAGGATGGTTTTCAGATAATAGGAACGCGTCTGCTGTGACGGATCTCATCGAGTGTGGGCCTTGATCTACTATAACTCCTTTGAAGAGGGGTGATTCTTTACAGCTGGGGCCATAAACTACATCTGCAGGGCTAGCTGATACCCTAGGACCGGCCTGGACAATCGGACACAGAGGAAAAGGAGTGTCAGAGGGTGCGGTAGTGAATAGGGCGAAAGGGAGGTGTCGGGCGGGCACAGGGTGTGATTCTCAGGGAAGATCAGCGCAGATGGGGGGTGGTTTATTACCCATGCATAAGACAGAGAGCGGGGGTGACCACTGCCTGGGGGAGATGCTTGCGAGGGTGGGGAGTCATGCTAAGGATCGACAGCGTGCACAGAGTGGGTCTGGTCAAGGCATCTAAAATGACTGCCGTGCACGACAAAAGTGTGGCATTTGAAAAAAGGCAAGATGGCGCAGACAATGTTTTTCAACACTTCCTGATTTCCTTCGAATCGAACGTTAACAGACGTTGGGGCATATTACCAAAGTTAAGCGATATTTATCCCTAACGATGCTTAGCAACGATTTTTTTACCGCTAAGCATCGTCAGAAATTATCGCAGATAAACCTTGCTATTATCAAGGTTTATCGCAAATACGATAAAAAACGACCGCAATGCATTAATATCGCTGAAAACTCAGCGATATTCATGCATTACCGAGCTAATGCTCTTAGCCATGTTATCCACCTCCCATTGGATAACATGCCTTAGAACTGCTCAGGGCAGGTGCTAGCTTTTGGAGATATTCGCGCTTATCGCGAATATTTCCAAAAGTTGATAATAGGAGATAGCGATGTTAGCGACTGTTTCCAGTCGCTAACATCTTGGCATGCCCACTTTGCATGTCATTAGTGATAAATATCACTCACATGCAAAGTGGGGCCCAAGATGGTCGCTATCTCCTACTAGCCGTCGCTAACTGGTGTTAGCAACAGCTAGATAATACAGATATAATTTTATCTCCGCGAAGCGGAGCGCTGTTACAGATATATATCTTTTTTTGAACGTTAATTTCTCAAAATCCACTGGAGCACATATATTGAGACCTAGCAAAGGCACATCGGACTACCAGTCCCTACAATTTTGCCAAGTTTCGTGCAAATCCATTCAGCCGTTTTATTATTATTATTATTATTTTTTGCCTCGCGGGGCCCTTTTAAAACCTCCACATCAAACCTAAGAGGTCAAGGAGGATCTACTATGCCCCCTTATGGTCATTTGCCCCTTCGCTTTGGCCTCCTCTTGTCTCTCGATCCTACCGAGAGACAAGATGGCGGCCGCTACGGACTGTTTGCAATGTTTACAGACGCCGGAGAACCAATCAGCTTCGCAAACCTCCGTTACGCGAAGCGGAGCGCTGTTACAGATATATATCTTTTTTTGAACGTTAATTTCTCAAAATCCACTGGAGCACATATATTGAGACCTAGCAAAGGCACATCGGGCTACCAGTCCCTAATATTTTACCAAGTTTCGTGCAAATCCATTCAGCCGTTTTATTATTATTATTTTTTTTTTTTGCCCCGCGGGGCCCTTTTAAAACCTCCACATCAAACCTAGGGGGTCAGCGAGGATCTACTATGCCCCCTTATGGTCATTTGCCCCTTCGCTTTGGCCTCCTCTTGTCTCTCGATCCTACCGAGAGACAAGATGGCGGCCGCTACGGACTGTTTGAATGTTTACAGACGCCGGAGAACCAATCAGCTTCGCTTCACAAAGCTCCGTTGCGCGAAAAGTACGCGAACTGGAGCGCTGCCCGGTCCGCTGTTACAGATATATATCTTTTTTTGAACGTTAATTTCTCAAAATCCACTGAAGCACATATATTGAGACCTACAAAAGGCACATCGGGCTACCAGTCCCTACAATTTTGCCAAGTTTCGTGCAAATCCATTCAGCCGTTCGGGCTAAAAGTGAGGCCAACCGCCCTATGGAAAACTCAATGTTAAAAACACGTTTTGGGACCCCCCTTTTTTCTCGGCCCCCCCTTGACAAACCCCCCCCAAATTTTCAAGGGCTGCTCAGAAACAAAATGTGCCATTTTCCTGAAAATTTCAGCCAATTCCGTCCACAAACGCCAAAGTTATTAGACATAGAATTTTCAAAAATCCCATAGAGAAAAAATCCTAACTATATATACCTACTGGCGACCGCCAGTAGGTAATATATATATATATATAAGAAAGAAGTGACTCAAACAGATAGATTCACCAAAGAACAAAAATATATTTCCACTACAACGTTTCAGCTTCCGCCTTCCTCAGGTAGTTTCTAGATGGTAAGCTCAATTTTCAAAAAGCATCATGAGTGAAGATTCCATTTGGAATGTGGAATCCATGCAGCCCTGAGAGTTCTTGAGATATGCATTAATCAGGTTGTATTGTCGGTAATGTTCAGTCCATCTGAAATAATGCATGTTGATACATGCATTATTTATGTGATTCATTGCCAACGGCAAAGCTGTAAAAAACAATATGTAGGCCAAACAGTGAATGACCTCCGCACACGATTCAGGAACCACAAATCAGCAATAATTAATAAGAAAATTGATCAGCCTGTAGCCAATCATTTTAACCTTGTGGATCATTCACTATCAGATTTGAAGATTTTCCCCGTAGAACATGTCTCAAAGGAAGAACTACTGGACTCCAGGGAAAACTTCTGGATGTACCGTTTAAAATCATTGCATCCAGATGGACTGAACATTACTGACAATACAACCTGATTAATGCATATCTCAAGAACTCTCAGGGCTGCATGGATTCCACATTCCAAATGGAATCTTCACTCATGATGCTTTTTCAAAATTCAGCTGTGTCATCTGTGCAGCCACTGAGCTTACCATCTTGAAACTACCTGAGGAAGGCGGAAGCTGAAACGTTGTAGTGGAAATATATTTTTGTTCTTTGGTGAATCTATCTGTTTGAGTCACTTCTTTCTTATATATTTTATTTCTTTGTGACTCATTGTATCCTTTGGGATCCAGATTTTTGCCCTGGCTGGCTGTTGTTTTCTTGTGATCCTTCATCTTCAAATATATATATATATGCTTGCTGCCTCCATATTGCCAGTGAACAAGGGCTCCGAGGAGCCCGAAACGCGTTTGGCTTTTTGACTGTGTGAGGTCGGCTGACCTGTTTGCCGCCTGTGAAGTGCTGTGCGGAATCCTGCTGTGAGTGGCATCCCACTGGGACAACCTTTTCGTGTATACTAAGCGGCTAGTCCGGCCGCGGGATGCCCTGACTCCTTAATGTGGTTCCATTGTGTTCGTAAACACGAGCACAACGTATGGGCAGTGGGAGCCTCATTCGCAGAGACATTGGCAGCGGGTAACAGCGTCATCGCACGTTCAACCGTACACGGATGTTTAATTTTATTCTGGGGCAGAAGCAGAATCCACTGGGTGAAAGAACGAACTTTGAGTCTGCAAGTGGTGATATTAAGGACTATTAGTACCAGCATGCCACGGGCCCACTGGGGCGGGACTCTCTACTTAAATAAAGTCAGCTGTTCTTAACTCTGCTTGCTGCCTCCATATTGCCAGTGAACAAGGGCTCCGAGGAGCCCGAAACGCGTTTGGCTTTTTGACTGTGTGAGGTCGGCTGACCTGTTTGCCGCCTGTGAAGTGCTGTGCGGAATCCTGCTGTGAGTGGCATCCCACTGGAACAACCTTTTCGTGTATATATATATATATATATACATATATATATATATATATATATTAGAAACCTTATATCAAAGCAGTTTGATAAGGAACGTGCAATCCAAATAATCTAGCTCTATATGAGCCTGTGTTACTCTTAAAGCAACACAGTCTCATATAGAGCTAGATTATAATTGTACGTGGTTCTTCGTAAAAAAAATCAAAAAAACTGTCCAATTAATAATTTTTTAGAACCAGCAATGGATGTAATCTATTTATGGAGTGAATTGCTTCACAAAAGGCTCATCCTGAGCATTATTTTGTTTGAACTTGCTCAATCAAAATGCTTTGATATATATGATTTTCTATAATTATTAATCGATAGTATATATTCATGAAATGCAAAAATTGACACTGATACTTTTGATATTAACAAGAAAACATAAATTGGGAAGCATAATACAGCAATATTTAATCTCACATGAAAACCCAGTGCAGCCCGAGTTTACGTTCACCATAATGGGGCGCACTGTCATTGTTTGCCTTCTTAAAGGTGCGCGGGCGCAAACCATGACAATACATAATACGCCCCAGGACTATCTTGAATGTTCAGTGATTGAGGATTGGTGTTGGGTAAGAGTTGTGGTTAAGCTAAAGGGGCAGTTGCACCGTTTATTGATTTTGTTCTCTTGTTGTGTGTTTTCCCACTGTTGAGAACAGGCCTTGGATAGGTTTGAAACACGCAGGTCTTCAGGTGGTGCTAGGTACTAGGTAAATTTCATCCGCATTTTACTTATATAGATTAACATATGCATCTACTGCTCACAGCATTGCATTGTGAATTAAGAATGGAAAAAAGTATTTCAAGACAATTTAATTCGATTTAACCATAGAAAACTTTTGCTTCAGTTTACAAGATTTCACAAAGTCATGGGATAAACAACAGATTTGTGTCTTAGAATGGCACATGTACAGCCTTTGTACAGAATATAAAACAAGAAAGAAAAAAAGATGGATGTGTGTTAAAAGTGAAAAATTTGATAGCGATTGCAGCCATCCACACAACACAGTTGATGTGCTCGGCCAATCCAATAAACGGTGCCGATCTTTAGGAGGACAATTGATTTACAATTGTACCTACAAAAACCCTATCCATAAACATATCAGTTGTATACAAATTAGAACTGCAAATCACCAATTCAACTTGGTAAGCAAAAGAGTCCTGATTTAGTTTTATCAGGTAAAAAAACTATTCTAAGAGGTCCTAACCAGGTAATAAGTTCAATTAATAAGTAATATAACCCAATACTAAAAAGAAATGCAGCAACATCTTTAAGGAGCTGCCTACAATGATCAACAAAATTACATAAAAAGTATATATGAATTGTAGTACTTAAGAAACCCATGCTGAATGTGTACTTAAAAGTCTTACTAAAGTAATTCACAGAAGAAGACTGCATATTCTCAAAGATGTACGAAAAAGCCATTAAACACTTAAAAAATGTTTACTGGAATCAGACGTAAGAAGAAAAGAAAATCAGCTTTTCAAAATTCATGGTGTGTTACTAGCACTTTGTACTCTCCTCGTATATATTTCTACAGTTAAGGATGATCTCAGAAACAGACTGAGTTTCTTCCTATGTCTGGTTACAGTTTCATTGGCTTTTACATATTGTGTGAATATTTTGAAAACAAATGTGTTCGTTGGAATCCTTTATTTTATTGTTACTGAATAATAACCCAGCACCAGATAACTGAATGTCTATTGTATTATGGCAGTGGTAAGGTGTTCCAGATCTATAATTGGCATGATGTAACCTGACACCAGTTAATGTCACTCTGTGAATTATTGCATCAGTTCAGGATTATATTAGCATTGTATGCTAGGTAAAGGCTGTGTTTAACCTTTCAATTAAAGCTGAACCTGCAGGAAAACCTTTATAAAATACTTGCATTGTTGCTAACGGCAATAATCATCTCATGATCAGATTTAAAATGTTCAGCTACTAGATTCTCTAGTTTTATGTTTATTCCCCCTGGAGTAAATTCAAGTGTGTTTATTCTTATATATTTGAGTAGTGGATCATCTAACATGTAGTTCTTTTTAAAAATGCATCAGCATACCCCATTTGGCTCAAAATGAGGCCGGACCCTTTTTTGCGTAAAACTAATTTTCCAATGGTAGGGTCACTTGGGACTCTGTGTTCCATCAATTATTTATTGAAGCCTTACCCATGTGTAAATGTACTTGCTAAAGACCTATTAATGGCCAGTGAAACGAATGCTTCATAAATTGTATGCCAAAAGTACCTTCTTACATGCTGGATTGAGTGCAACATTATAATCTCATCAAGAAGGTCATTAGACCTTCCGTTGCAAAGCCAATAATTGGATTGATTCTCGGATATTAATGATGACTGAGACCACCAATGTGATTGCTGTACCTTTTCACAGTAAAGCCCGGCAGATAAAAAGGTTCTTATACCAGAACGGTGTTTAGAAAATCTCACAGAGCACCACTCTATTTTGTTATGTTAGTAGCAGTAGAAAATATGTAGGCATAAAACAAAGGGGTGTTTTTTTTTACTTCTAATTGCTGTGATCCTGAAAGATGTTTATTTCATCTTATGTTATTTGACGGATATGCAATGTTGCATATCCTGCCTGAGGCCATTTGACTAATTTTTCAGTTACTTCCAGGGGCAGCTCCTCCATTATGGCGGAGGAGCGTCGCCCCACTGCTTTTAAGCAGGGAGAAGCAGTAACATAAAATGATAATATCCTTTGTGTTATTATCATTTTAGGCTTCTTCCTGCGGCTTTGTGTGCGGGTGAGTGGGTGGGGCTGCTCTGCTCTTGGAGCAGGGCAAAGGAGAAGTCGTTTGCCCACTCCAAAGTAGTGCCCTCTCGGGCCGCCCAAACCAGTCATGCACATTTTCTCCGTTCTCCATGCAGGTTCCATTACAGCCTGCATGGAGAACATGCCCAGGCCCTTATTCCTTGGTTAAGCGTCGAACATGGACGCTCAAAAGCAATCGCAATGCTGCTTTGCAGCGTTGATTGGTCAGGGGAGCCTGCGTGCCTACCAATCACAATGCTGCATTGCACCATTGTGATTGGTCAGTGGGGCCTGCTTCCTGTGCCTTGATGAATGCAAAAACAACAGGTGATGGACATAATGCAGAACAATGTCATACATTCACCCTGGGCCTAAATCCATCGTTTCTTTGCTCACCGTGCCATTCCAGTTTGAACCCAGCCAAATGCAAATCAGTCGTGCCCCATGGGAACAGTCCAGCCCGAACTGCCAAGCCAGGTCCTCCCTGGACTGGAAACCAGCATCCAAGGACTGGTTTCGGGCTTTCAGCCCTCATCAGCCTGGATAGCTTGATTCCAGTGGCATGGAGAGCACGGGACTCAAGTCTGAGCATTGGCAGGGTATGCTCAGACGTGAGTCCCTTGCTCACTTTGCCACTGGATTCAAGCAAGCCTGGCTGAAGACGGCTGAAATGCCAGAAACTGGTCCTAGGAAGCTTGTTTTCGGTCCAGGGAAGGCATGGCTTGGCAGTTCGCGTTGGACTGTTCCCATGAGGCACAGGGTCAGACTGATTTGCATATGGCCATGTCTCAACTGTGGTGGCAGAGTGGGCTAAAGAACGGTGATGGATTAAACCCAGATCTGTTGACTGGGTGTGAGTGTTTGATTGTTTCAGATGTTCCGTCCATCACCACCCCCTTTTGTACCGCTTTGTTCGCCATAAGTTGGCAGGGTATGCTCAGACGTGAGTCCCTTGCTCACTTTGCCACTGGATTCAAGCAAGCCTGGCTGAAAACGGCTGAAATACCCGAAACCTGTCCTAGGAAGCTTGTTTTCGGTCCAGGGAAGGCATGGCTTTGTCAGTTCGGGCTAGACTGTTCCCATTAGGCACATGATCAGACTGATTTGCATATGGCCATGTCTGAACTGGGGTGGCAGAGTGGGCTAAAGAACGTTAATGGATTAAACCCAGATCTGTTGACTGGGTGTGAGTGTTTGATTGGTTCAGATGCTCTGTCCATCACCACCCCCTTTTGTACCGTCCTGTGCCTTGATGGGTACGAGGAGAGCAGGAGCAGAGGCGCAGGACCCGGCCAGCGGCAAGGTAAGTTTATTTTTAATTTTTTTTAAGAATTGTGCAATGCGCGACCCTGTGCAACCCCACTACATGTGTGATCACCCCGCACCCGCCTCGCCACCTGCGAGCCATGCCAGCTGCCCCTGGTTACTTCTGCTCTTCATCTTCTTTGCAGTTCACTTACCATTTAAGCAGTTGTGAGTATATTGGCATTGTTACAACTTGGTTCCATCACATCTGTGCCATACTATGGTTTCACCTGGCCTTTCAGCAATGGATGAGCTATCCTTAGGTTGATAAGTAGGAACAAGTAGATCTGTGGATGCTGATGCAAGGAAAAGAGGAAAGGGCTTCGTGCAAGATCAAAGGCTGTTAGTTGTTCTACCTTTTTCATCCTCTATTTATTGGTAAACCATTGTGGATATTTTTACAAAGTTCAGTTGCTGTGGCAGTGTTTGACATGATAGCTCCTTCTGAGAGTTTCCCAATATTTTTTTTAAAACTTGATTTGATTATTAAATGCTGCTTTAGAATGTGTAGAAGGTACAATGTGATCTAATGCTTGCCAATCGTTAAAAGCAGAAAGTTTAGGCAGTAGGCTCTATATCAGTGTGGTTGCACTAGATAGATAAAATGCAGACTTTGGCCAGAACATTATTTTACTGTGAAAATTACAATACTGAAGAAACACTAATAAAGGTCACGGAATATCTATTTAAACCCCTTTTACTCTCTGGGGTTAGGGAACACTGGGGTAGGACAATGATAAAGCTATTTAAACTGTAGTAATAGTTCCTTGGATGTTGCACTTATACAAGTCAAATTAGAGGTGGCATCTGAAAAAGTGAAATTATATAATGACAAATAAGACAATGAGATAATCATGTCACGAATCTGGAGCAGGAAACGATGTAGTCTAAGCCTTTTTATTCGATGTTTCATTCATGCACAACAGATTAACAACCATAGATGAATTCATGTTCCTAAAGGCTTCACCACTGACGTTTTACTGAATTCTGAAATTTTAAGAGCACATTTCTTGTAAGATGTTGAATTCAGGTGATCTTTTTGGTTTCATTGGTATCCCTCCTTTAATTATTGCTTTTATATATTTACTCTCTATTTTTTAGCAAGTGGAATTTGGAGTGGCAACAGTGTCCCATACCTTACTACATTTTTTTGGACATCCCATAGTCTGTTGTTGCCTGTGCCGATTCCATTTTATGGACCAGAGTATTGCACCATTCCTCCACTGTTGGCGTCACTGTGATACTCCAGCTTTGTTTGGTTTAGCTAGCCATAGAGCACAGTCAACAAATAGTTTGATATGCTTTGTAATTTCATGATAATACCATACCCCCATTGTTATCAGTCAGGATGACAGCATTCTTTGTGTATCTTTGACCATTTGTACCACCTGCTAGAAGGCCTGTATCTCGGGTCATATCTATAGAATGCCCCTTAAGCATAAGGAGATGGTATATCCAAACACCTTCATCAGGGTTCTTGAATAATTGGTTTTATGCAGAATGTTCAGTTGTTTATTGGAACATTACCTTTATTGCAAAGTTCCTGTTGTGCCTTAAGCTTTCTCTCCGGTCTCATAGTTCACCCACATCAATTCATCTAGAGAGGGTAATTCATTATTAGTCAAATCTTGCATGTAATTAATATTTCCTTTGATTTCCTAGTTTCTGTGAGAAGCTGGTTGTCCAATGGTGATTGATCAGTCCCTGTTTCATATATTTGTCAAGTCTGTATCTACATTGAAAATATGTAAAATATTAGTTTTAGATAGTTTTGATTCCTGTTGCAATTCAGTAAAAGGTAGTGTCAAACCATCCCTTATATCTCCTTGCAATACTTATCAGGTCAAATTTCTTAAATCTTTGTAACCCTCTAACATCCATGTTACTCAGCCACTGGGGTTCTTTTTTGGTATCATAATCCATCTCTCGGTTTGCCACTTTCCTTACATAGATCACCACAAATGTAGGGTTGGTTCAGTGGTTCCCCACCTTATACTTATCCATTCTCAAAGAAGGTGCATCGACAGCTTAAACCCTATTTATTTATTTATTTATGTCATACGTGCTGGTAGGTAATATCTATATGCATTTGGGAATGTAATACCACTTTTGTATACACCTCTATGTATGGTGTCCTATGATATCCTGTTCCCTCCCTCCTCTGTTTATGTGGACTATGAACTTAACAGGGCTTTATTTATCTCAGATCTTTTAATATTCACATGCTTTGAATATATGTTGGCTTTTGAAGCACAAAAGAACAGGAATAAACAGAACAACAACGCTCATCTGGTAAGGAAATAGAGGGGAGGTTGGGGTAGCAGGGGGCAAATGGGAGAAGGAAGGAACAGAAGAAGGAAGGAGGGAGGACGAAGGGGATACACGGTTACACATCAGCCCTTGGTGTAATAAGATTGATAAGGCGTATCTCAACCACAATGTTTACAGAGCACAAGGACCAGCAAAGTGTGCTCAACCCCAGTACAGCAGTGTCAACAGACATGTTGCTCGGGGAGCAACAACATCAGGAGAGTAGGCGCGGGTGTCAACGTGTGCAGGCTCTTAACATTCAGCGGACACCACATAAGAAGTGGTGGGGTGATGACGTCCAGCAGGCATGGGGCTGCTCCGAAACACTTCCATCTGTGGAGGACACAGAGGCGTCTCACCATCTCATGAAAGATGAGAAGGGCTCCCAAGTATCATTGGGTCGAGAGCACACTGGCCACTGTTCCCAAAATATGTATAGTTGTTCCTGGCCATTTGCAATGTTCTGTAGGCAGGCTACATTGGTGGTAATTGGTTGCCCACCCCAATGATTGGCTACTCTAGTTTTGGACACAAGTAAGAGCATAGCGTTAAATTGACGATCTGGGGCCGATATGTCCTTAATGTAGCTCAAAAGACACACCGCGGAAGTTAGCACCGGGGCATGCCCAGTAAGTTATCTATAGTGGAGAATACCCCCCTCTCAAAATCGTAGCACCCGGGGCACTTACATGCGAGATGTAGAAATGTGGCCTGTGGAGACCCGTTCCAGCACAACGGGCCCCCACCACGAGTTCCATCCTAAGGAGCTGCTGCGGGTTATGATATAGGCGATGCAGAAACTTGAAGTGCATCATCCTCAATCTGTAGTTGGGTGAAAGGGGTTTGATCTGGCCACAGCAATAGGACCATTGGGCATCAGTAATGGGGTAGACGATGTCCATATCCAAGGCTGCACAAGCGATCTGAGTCAGTCAGCATAGTGGACTGCATAGTGTTATAATGAGCTTTTGCGGCGAGGGGTTAGTGATTATATGTTCAAGCACCTGGAGTGTCAAAGGCAGAGCCGGGAAAGTGTCATGCCATACACGGCAGCGAATGTCCTGGGATTTTGATTATACCACATGTTTATTTAAACAGGGCTTAGGATACATCATTGCTCTTTCTTACTTTAGTTTCTGGTGACGCATCTTGTGAAATGCTCTGAAGAATTTATTTTTAAGAAATAAACGTCTGGCTTAGTGCATGGAGTAAATGTAAATTGATACTTGTATAGCGCACTGCTCACCCACAAGTGTCTCAAGGCGCTTGTACGAATACCGCTGTGGAACCCATCCTGGCTTTCCCTGTGAGGCGTCCACTCCTGGGCACCCCAAAGGTGGAGGCCAGGCATCCTTAGCGGTGTGGGGGTCGTTTTGGAGATTAAGCAAGCTATTGCCCAGAGTTGCAGAGTGGGACTCCATGATTGGAATAGGCACCGAGGCGAGAATTATCAGGTCTGTGGAATTTTGAGCCCAAGACCCGACGAGGCGGGGAATTGAACCCTGGTCCCGGGCTAGACCTCTGCATCAGGGTCTGCCGCTCTAACCATTGAGCCACACTTCTCCACTTACCCACTTACCCACTGATGATCAAGGAGATAGCTTCCAGTCTGATATTTTCCACTTGAAATCATTGTGAACTTCTTGGGCAGATCACTTCATCGCATTGTTCCACCCTACTAAGTCCCGTCTCATTCCATGAATATTGACATTCTAGAACTAGATAAATGCAGTGTCTTGTCAGATCCAAAATGTGTTCAATCTATGCATGCAAGTCTGGCTTACACACAAACGCTCGGTTTTCACTCTTAAAACGATGTATTTAAAGTGGTCACTGACTGGAAAGCACTGTGAGTTTGAGCACACCCACAAACTTACCAGTTTGGTTATAGTTATTCACTAAGTCCTCTTCCACCACCCTCGACTCTGGAAAAGGTCAGAAATGTACTCCCGAAAGGAGAATGAGTAAAACGGTTTTCATGGAAAAAGTGGGTTTCTCTTTGACTTCTTCTTTCTCTCCTCTTTTTTCCCTCACTCTTCGTTTTTAGGTCTCGCCCTGCGATTGCAGGCCAAAGGCCTGCTGTCGCAGAGCGAGACTATTGTCATCATTCCGGCTTTCAAGGACTCAAGGGGAGCCGGAGAGGACAACAGACTGTCACGCGCACGCAGCAGCAGCAGCAGCCTGCCGGGATCAGGTCGCGCGCATCAACAGGCTCTTCACAACACATGCACAACACACATACAGCCCCCCCACGCATACACACACACATACATACATACATACAGAACCCCCCCGCATACACACACGCACGCACACACATACACAGAGAACCCCCGGCGCTTACACACACATCCCTTACCTCGTCTCGGCGTCTTCGCGCTCCCTTGCCCCCGCTCCTCTGGTGCGCGCGCACCACTAGTTTCGATTCCCGCGTCGGCTCCTCTGTGGTGCGCGCGCACCACAGGTTTCTATTCAAACAGCCAATCAGGAGGCAGAACTCCTTTCAGAAATGCTCCCTCTCTGGTCCGCTATACATTTCCCTTCTCACCGCTCGAGTCCAGTCTGTCTTTTATTTTTGTGGCATTTCACTCGCACGTCATTTCAAACCGGCGTCTTCCGGGTTTCTCCATACTCGTATAATACGGGAATTTTGGGATCCGTCTTTTATGTCAATACTAGCATCAGGACACGCATTGAGCACGCATGCGGCTGCGCACGTAACTCCTAATCCCGAGGTCGCCTCTTTCCTTGGAAGAGGCACTCGTACGATAAACACCAAGCTGGCGAGTAATACGGCAGCTCTCCTTATTGCAATTTGTGAAGTCCTAGAAGACCCAGAACGTTGATATTTCGACAAAAGTCAGATACTTTCAAAAAGGAAAATCTATTCAGCTTGAAACAATATGTGTTTACAATATCTCAAGTGTTCTATCAGTTTCCTGAGTAATATTTAATCACGTGAATAATTCTTCTACTATCAAGCTGTAAATTAAAAACGATTATTAAATTATAAAGTAGGCAAGTTTCACCTAAAAGTTTACAAAAGTTTTGCTTTCCGTTCCACCAAACTTTGTTGTAAATAAATAAAATGCCTTTCTATTATGGCTGCCGAGAATCCTGTTACTACAGAAATGGCGTGTGGACATCCAGAGTACTAGTCCTCCTTTTATGTCGCCACACGTTGTCCTGTATTGCTTTGGCGAGGCTTTGACAGTCTTGCCGGTTGCCACCCATGTCAGCTCTGACTCCTCCTGCCTCTCCCGGGACGGCGGAAAAGTAGGAGTTCAGCTCCTGGTGTCCTGGGAGTGGAGGACAAACCGGAGTCATGAAGCGCGACGTGCGGATCCTGCTGCTGGGAGAAGGTGAGGGGATGTACTAGAGGGCAGGCTCACCTCTCTGAAATCTTATATACTTCCACCTGTAGGAGGCACCTGGTTCCGTCTCGTTCCCTGTGTCAGGAAGTCACGGTCGCTGCTGGTTCACCGTGCGTTGTAGTAGAGACCAGCGCTACTTCCATAGCATGGCATTAGAATTGAAATAGCATGATTCGTGCACAGAGCTCATATATTGCGAGGAACAACTTTAGACCACCCATAATGGCAAGCGTACTTTGCCTGTACCAGTCCCAGAATGCTAAGTGTTCCTGGCAGAGAGGCTAGGACTGGGGGAGTTTTTGGCAAATTTACTAGTTCTGATGGAGACAATTTGAGAGAGGTGCTTCTCAGTCACAAGCGTCAATATGTGCCAAGACAAGGAGCAGTCTGCCCTTGATTTTGAAGAGCTCTCAATTTTCCCAGACTCGAGTAGCGCATCCAATCCAATTTGTGTCTTTGCTTTTTTTGGGTCTTGCTGTCCAAATTACATATTGAGATAATAGGATTATAAATCCCAGAATGCACAGGAAAAACCTATACTTTATGAGTTACGCATGGAACTGAGAAATCTGAAAGCTCTAATTTTCGGCAGGAGGTTTTTATGACAGCGCCAGGAGGAGAGCACCTTTGGTAATGCAGTGCCTAAATATATCATGAAGCCTGACTGCCGGAACAAATAGTCCATGTCAAGTATTTGGGTAGCAGAACTTACCCAAGGGCTGAATTATTCATGGATTACCCTATCATGAAGCCCCATTAAATGCCCAAATAACTAACTGAGACAAACCCCTCTATTTCAGTTTTATTAAGAGCTGGCCTGGCTCCAGGATTCTCAACCTGGGAGGGCAATAAAAACACATGAGTGGGCATGAAGATACACAGGAAAGCAGGCACAAATCATCATTGCTGCGCCTGCTATATAAAACAGCACAGACCCAACTACTAACTGATGGGACTGGTGATGCTGAAGTTATTTCATGAACTAGAAACTTGGATTGCACACCAAAATATTTTGTCATCATTTAAACATGCTCCTTTGAATGGTACATCACACAGAATGTTAGTAATGTCTATGGTTGCTAATTTTTTAATGTTGGAAATCTACTGTATGCTTGCTTTAGGGAGTTCAAAACAACATTTGTTGGAGTTGATAGGAACTTAAATATAATGAATAGATGGGGAATTTCATATTGTTAGGAGCTAGCCAGCAGCTATACAGTAGAACCTTTGTTCAAATAAAGCGTAGCAGCGCCTCTGCTTTATCCCTGACAATCTATATTGATAAGAGATGTGTCTGCTCACACTTCTTATTCTGCGTCTATGTAGTAGATGTAAGGAATGCTTTGGGAATTATAGATCTTAATCCCCAAAACTGGAGTGGAACTTGTCCTCCAATATTACAGTAGCAGGTGACACAATCATATTGATCAGAATTAGTATCGCCTTGCAGCATCAATTAAGTGTCTTTCATAGTTACAGCAAGTTCAACAAGACAGAAGTGTAATCAACAAAAACAAATGTGGCAGAAAGTTGGTGTATGAATAGTCAAGCGTTTGCCAATATACCAGCCTACAGATACATTTGTCTGGTTCAACGAAAAGGACATTTATCATCATCAACGAGCATCAGTAAACCTTAAAGCTGCTTTTTAAATATACGTTTTGGACATGTTATTTAGCCGCCTTGCAGGCCCAAAAGCAAATCTCATTCTAGATGCAGCAAGGGTCACATTTCTGTACACTTTGGCTTGTGCTTTAGAGGCTTATCCAGCTAAACTGTCGAAGAGGTTAGGCACTGAGCCATTAAGGTTGCTCAGATTATTCAGGTTACCTAACTCCACCTCACAAAAGCAAATTAGACTAGCGTTTAGTCTAGCTGAAAACACACTGGCAATGAAGCTTGCTTTGTTCTAATTTGGCACCAAAGCTGACATTAAGGGAGAGTCAATTAAAATCTCAGTTTTTTGTTCTATTTACTTGATTTAAGGGGTTACCCTATATTCCCAGTGTTTACATTCATCCTTACATCCTAACATTATTGAATATTCAGAAGGTATTGCAAATTGGATTGGCAAATGGTGTATTTAAAAGGATAATGACAAAAAATCTAAATGACAAATCATACTGTCTAGAACTAACTAGTTTGCCGAAAGAAAACATGCTGTGCTAGGACTAACCACATATTTCTGCAATAAGATGAAGAGGTATCTGTTAGACCTGCTTCCTATCTTTCGCTTTGAGAATTAAGGTTTGGGCTTTTCTCATTGGAGGAACCAGGCCAAGTTTGCATAAACCCACACCTCGTAGGTTGCTGTAGATTCTGCAATAACATCATAGTGTTCTATGCATATCATTTATTGTTTCCCCAAGCTGCAGAACAAATGAAGAAGGTATTTAAAATCTCCGTCACAGAACTGGCCATGCAGTAATGTCTTGCTTAGGTGGGCAAGTGGTTTTGTGAAATGTACTGGTGCCATATTGAAATTCAGGATGGAAATGAAAACTCATTGAGTTGAAGAATATTGCTTTGTAATATGTACTGCAGAGTACTCTTTTTTTTAGGTCTCGCTGGAGTTAGCATCCGAAGGATGCGTCCAGCTAGAGACGTATAGCTGCCCGTCTCGGGGGAATTAGGGACAGGAGGGTGTTATGAGCTTTTCGTGTGGATTTGGGTGCGCGAACGCGCACGTCCAGCACGGCGCCGTGCACACTGTCTTAAACACGGGCACCCGCAGGGAGGGAAAGCACACGGGGGGGGGGGCTGCGGCAACCGGCAATGTGCCCCGACGCCCCCCTCTGCTACCACAACACCGGCCCCACTTACCGGTAGGCTGCCAGTCTGCTCTGGAGCTCCCGTTCTTAGGGGCTCCTGCGGCGGCATCTCCTCATGTAGCGCGGGGCTTGCTCCATCATACAGGAGCCCCGCGCAGCTCCACCGGCTTCCCCTTCACCCGGCAGCTCCACCGGCTTCCCCTTCACCCGGGCCCCCTCCTGGGACCCGGGGCTTTCTGCAGCAACTCCGGTCTCCCTCCACCGCATGGGAGACCGGCAACGACAGCTAAAGTTTCCCCCAGGCAGGGGGAAGCGGAAACCTCGATCAGGCCCCGCCCACGTCTCCTCCGTGTTTGCCTGACTTCCTGCCTCGGCGGCAGCCAATGACAGCGCGGCCCGAGCAGGGTGGCGGGCACAGCGTCTCCCGTCCACAATACAGCGAGGTAGGATCTCACTTAGAGAAATCCATTGTTTGGAAGGCATTGCACCCGGGGATCTTGTTCCATAACAAAGCGCTGCATTTCAGCTGCTCTCCTGGCAGGGGTCACATGAGACAGCCAAGCTTCTTCCCGCCTTGGCACCAACACACCTGGGGAAGATGATCACATTAGCATATCGATAGAATCTGGGGAGCAACCCCGCCCCTCATCGAGTCTCCCCTCCCATTCTCCCCCAAGAGACAAACTTTAAGAAGCTGAGAGGGCTTGGGGGTCACAATCCTACAATCCTGAGCGAAAGCAGAGCAAGATGGCGAGCCTTCTGACTCTGGCAGGTGGAACCAGCGAGGAGAGGGGGGTCCGCAGGGACCCCGGCGCCAGCGCAGAGCCAGAGGTATGGCAGATCTTCATTCTGGTGCTCTCCCTCTCGCCCACCGTGCTGGGCCTCCAGAGACACTAGGGTGCACCGGGGCCAAGGAGCGCACCCAAGAGCCGGCCTTTAGGAGCCAGAGGATGGCACAGAGGTGAGAACCGATGACTGTACACTAGAGGGCAGCCCCGTTCACCACTGACGTCTGGGCAAGTGGACAGGCCAAGAGGTGCACACTCAGTGCCACATAATTATATGCCACACAATTACACTCTACTGAATACAACATACACTCGCACAATACCACTCAGTGCCACGTAATTATATGCTACATAATTACACTGCGCTCAACGCAACATACACTCCAAATACCACTCAATGCCACATCATTACACACCACATAATTACACTCTACTGAATGCAGCACACACTCCACACAATACCACTCAATGCCACATAATGATATGCTACATAATTACAATGCAACATACACTCCAAACAATACCACTCAGTGCCACATAATTACACGCCACACAATTACTTTACTGAATACAACATACACTCCTCATAATACCACGCAGTGCCACATAATTACACGCCACATAATTACACTGCTCTCAATGCAACATACACTCCAAATACCACTCAATGCCACATAATTACACTGCACTCAATGCAACATACACTCCAAATACCACTCAGTGCCATATAATTACAAGCCACATAATTACACTGTACTCAATGCAACACACTCCACACAATACCACTCAGTGCCACATAATTATATGTTACATAATTACACTGCACTCAATGCAACATACACTCCAAATACCACTCAGTGCCACATAATTACACACCACATAATTACACTGCTCTCAATGCAACATACACTCCAAATACCACTCAATGCCACATAATTACACTGCACTCAATGCAACATACACTCCAAATACCACTCAGTGCCATATAATTACAAGCCACATAATTACACTGTACTCAATGCAACACACACTCCACACAATACCACTCAGTGCCACATAATTATATGCTACATAATTACACTGCGCTCAATGCAACATACACTCCAAATACTACTCAGTGCACATAATTACACAACACATAATTACACTGCACTCAATGCAACATACACTCCAAATACCACTCAGTGCCACATAATTACACGCCGCATAATTACACTGCACTCAATGCAACATACACTCCAAATACCACTCAGTGGCACATAATTACACGCCACATAATTACACTGCACGCAATGCAACATACACTCCAAATATCACTCAGTGCTACATAATAACACACCACATAATTACACTGCACTCAATGCAACAATACACTCCAAATACCACTCAGTGCCACACAGTTACACACCACATAATTACACTGCACTCAATGCAACATACACTCCAAATACAACTCAGTGCCACATAATTACATGCCACATAATTACACTGCACTCAATGCACCATACACTCCAAATACAACTCAGTGCCACATAATTACACGCCGCATAATTACACTGCACTCAATGCTACATACACTCCAAATACCACTCAGTGCCACATAATTACACGCCACATAATTACACTGCACTCAATGCAACATACACTCCAAATACCACTCAGTGCCACATAATTACACGGCACATAATTACACTGCACACAATGCAACATACACTCCAAATATCACTCAGTGCCACATAATTACACTGCACTCGATGCAACAATACACTCCAAATACCACTCAGTGCCACATAGTTACACACCACATAATTACACTGCACTCAATGCAACATACACTCCAACTACAACTCAGTGCCACATAATTACACGCCACATAATTACACTGCACTCAATGCAACATACACTCCAAATACCACTCAGTGCTACATAATTACACGCCCCATAATTACACTCTACTGAATGCAACACACACACTCCACACGATACCACTCAGTGCCACATAATTATATCTATCTATCGCCCTCTATCTATCTATCTATCTATCTATCTATCTATCTATCTATCTATCTATCACCCTCACTCTATTTATCTATCGCCCCCACTTTATCCATCGCCCCCACTCTATCGCCCTTTCTCTATCTATCTATCGCCCTCACTCTACATATCACATCACCACAACATCACTCAGCACCACCACAGCATCACTCAGGGGCACCACAAAATCACTCAGCGCCACCACAGCATCAATATGTGCAACCATTCAACAACAACTAGTTCAAATATGTTCTCTCAATGTTTCAAGCTTTATTATAAATGTCACAAAAAAGATGTTAATATTTCACATCTATTCTTGGATTTTCGTCACAATAAAATACACTGAACATAATCTTCACAAAAGTTATTTACAAAACTTTAAGCTATTGCCATTATAAATTACAATAACTTTTATTTAAGTATTAATTATTAAAAAATAAATAAAAGCCATTTATTTGTAATATCAATACATGTAAGTCACGTAAATAAAACACATATTGCATTACAAATGCTATAGGTGTCACATTTGCGAAAGCTATACCTATTAGCATTGTAAATGACAAAGCTATTAATTTCGCTATTTTCAAAACCAACACATAAATACAAAATTTGTCATTTACAATACCAATAGCTCAAACTTTCCTAATGCGAGACCTATTGCATTGTAAATGCTTGTTTGACGATCCTGCTGATTTTGATGGTTATATTGTTTTTATTTGAATTGTATTGTCAATAAACAGATTTGAAACAAAAAGTGGGTTTCTCAATTGGGGAAACTATTTTCCATCTATTTATTAAAATAAAAATGAAAAAAGAGATAAAGGTTTTAATAAGTTAGTTTGCACTTGCTCGACAGATTTTGGCATCAGCCATAATATCAAAAGTGCCTTTTCTTCTCTATAAACTCTGAACTCTTAAAAGTTATAAATGTTCACCAAAGTAAGGCCCTAGAATTGAGGGTTCACATTTGTGACTCTCATAAGGAATGGGGCCCATAATGGCTTCAAATGGGTTCTCCATTATTATTGTTTAAATATTGGCAGGCATCAAAGAAATGTAATGACATGATGCTTTAGAGAAATGGCATTGAAAGTGGTCCACAAAACAGTTTGTAACTTTTTTTTTTTTTACAATTTGCAAATATGTTGAGGTACTTTTTATGAGGCTCAAAATGACAGACCGGTGAGGAGCTCTGGCTGGGAGCTCTCGGCTAGGGATTGAATTTTCTGGCTTTATTCCCCATGAAATCTACCCCATCCGTGGACCTGTACACTTACCTGGGAGCATTCTTGTCTGCGGTCCTTTTCCTTCAACCTCCTACATTTGGTCTCGAGATCTTCGGAGCAATCGTGATTGTTGTTTATGGCCGCGGAGACCGAACAATCATGGCGGATGCCCAGTGGAGCTGCTAGACAGCTATAAAGGAGATTGGCTCCGGGACACCCCCTCGGCCATCACCCAACCAGCCTGACATTGGGCACAGTTCTCCTCGGTTCTCTGTGGCATCTCCTTCCTCCCCCGCCTTTTCCAACGAAACTCAGACGATCTGTAGCACCATTCGGGACTTCCTGCTACAACCTCCGGGTTTACTGCTGGAATGCATAGCTGTTGTGCCACAGACAGAGCAGCTGCAAGAGTGCTGCGACGACGATGTTGCACCGTTCCCCATAGCCTGTTTTTCCACTGCGAGATCCAGGTGAGCGCGCCCTCCGGACCCCGTGGCTGCCTCTCCTCTTCCGGGGCTGCTGCATGAGCCCCTGATTTGATTTCCCCCGTCTCTTCAACAGGTGGGGTCGGAATACTCCTGCCAGAGTTTCTGTGTCAACCCGAGAGATATCGGCAATTGCCAGCAGCCTTCCTTCCTCCCTATTCTTTGCCAGCCGGCCCCAGCCAGTCCTTGCTCCTTGAGGCTGGATTTCTCTGAGGTCTTTGACTTGGACTTTCTGGTATCTGTGGGTCCACCATTTTATGCCGAGTCCGTTGATTACCGTGACTCTGGGTCCGCCATCTGGACTGCTGCGACCGAGTCCTTGATCGCTGCTTGCCGCTGGTCCACGCCTTGTGGCTCCTGCCTGTCCATTAATTTCCAATGACCCTCTTTGAGACGCCTTTCACCCCTCCAGTTATTAATGTTTGCTGCGAGGCGCACTTGTTTCGCCCCCTCCTTGTTGTCCCACCACACTCCCGGGGTGACCCAACGCAATGAGTGTATTGTGGCACTGGATACTGTGACTTCGTGACCCCAGCCGATTTGTGGGCTTGTTTACTCTATCTTTTTTGGGCCCTTTATGTAATTTCTTCCATTGCCGTCCTGCCTGATCTAATATGCCTCCTAACCCCCTGTATCTACCCCCTCCCCTTTACCTTCTTGGCTTGTCTTTTATGTTATACAAAACTACTGTAACCTTGTAAACTGTCACTCATGTAAAGCGCTCTGATACCTCCAGGTCCAGCCAGCGCTATATAAAACTTTGTAAATAAATATATTGAAATAAATAAATTGCACTGTAGTTTAGCAAAACTGTACTTGTTTGCTTTCAAAATAAAATCATCTGTTTTAGTTCCGTTGTTCTGCATGCATGTGCCTAGGATATAGACCACTTTCTCGAAGCAGCACAAATAACCCCGAATTGCTAAATGTTGCAAACAAGTGCGCATTTTATATAAAGGCCTCTGTTATTTTTGCAAGTTGAATCTATGAGACGGTGGCTGGACAGCCAGACTCCTAATCAGGCCCTTATTGGTTTGAAAGATGAGAATCTAGCCTTCCAGAAAAAGTTATAACTTATGTTATTGCTTCTTTCCGGATTCCTTTAAAGCATGTGCTATTTCAGCAGGAAAAACTTGAGACATCCTCTGACTTCTGCTGCAGAAGAAAGATGTTGATCAACAGCTGCTCAAAACATGTATTTAACTGTGCAGTATTATCCATTATTATGTATAGCACAATCTCTGTTTCTTTCCTCTTTCATTACTTTTGTTAATCTTGTGGAAGCCGACCCTCAGCCAATTAACTTCTGTTATCAAAGAGTTGTTTTTTTGTGTAAGTGCCTATTCTGAAGCCAGTACTGCCTGAAGCACATCTTTGAGCAAGGTTCTGATATTTTCCAACTCAGGGTGTTTCTCTTGGCATCCTTTGTCATGGTCCCCATTTTCATGTCACACGTTTGTATTATGAATGTGTATTTTACACATTTTAGGACCACCCTAGGCAGCTCACATGCGCCGTCTACAAGATCTGTTGCATTTAATAAAGGACTTTGCTCCCGCCTGCACTTCCATTTTTCGCAAAGGAGCACCACCCAACCACAGTTTCCTTCCGCTTGCATGCTTCATCTGTTGTTTTTGTAATTGTTGCAGTGCGGCATCCGATTCCTGGCCCACGTGCTTCAGTGTATGCCAGACGATTATTAATTGTGTGTGTTATATTGGAGAAATGCTTTATTTTCCTTCACATCGTGCTCACACACAGAACCCTGTGCCGCCACAGACTTCCCTTTGTGTGTGCACGGCTCCAGGTAACCGCCGCTGCTTCTTCAAAGAGTTTATTACTTTTATTACTGTGTAAGTAAAATATTATGTACTTTACTCATTTGAAGCCAACCCTGAAATAAACACGACTTTGTTCTGCCCTCTTCCTTCACACTACTGTTGGTGTTTTGACTTGCTACGTGCTTATTGCAAGTGAGATGTTATTGTTTTTCACTCATGTTTCTGTGTTTTTACTGCTGATGTGTACATTTTTTTTCCAGGTTATTATTTTGTTGAATTTTGCTTTGTTTTGTGTTTAATCATATATATATAATTAAGTGGGGTAAAGTTATCCCCGAGGACTTCTCACGCAACCTTTTCCACACTAGAGGCGAGGAGATTCGCATCTGTTTGGATAAGGAAGCAGGGGACAAAGAAGTAGCAGCTGCATATCAAACGGTCTGCCTCCAGATCATGACTGACTTAACAAATAGCAGTAAAGTGAAAGACTCAGGATCTACTGGGTGGTTCGACCGTAATTGCTCGACATGCAACCGCAAATTAAAGGAGGCCCTGAAATGTAAGCCCATTGATAGGAAGCAAGTAGCTTTATTAAGGAAAGCTTATAAAGGGGCAGTAACACAGAGGAGGCGGGAAATTAGGGAGGATGCCTGGGAAGAACTGACCTCCATAGACGTTATAAAAAACAGTGCAAAATTCTGGAAAGTGATTAACAAACCATACTTCTCAGATTCAAGCAATAATGTCTTCGATTGCGCCATCCAAGAGGACAAGTGGTTTTCTCATTTTAAACTAGTTTATGAACACATGTCCGTAGGAGGCGACAATAGTAGTAGGGGGTCTACTTCCTCCTATTTGCTAGAAGTGAACGAGGCAGAGGGGGTCGAAGCTATCAATAAAATGACCAGTAATAAGGCCCCTGGCCCTGATGGTGTGCCAGCTGACCTTTTTAAATCTGATATAGAGACATGGTCCAAAGTTTTAACTAATATTTTTAATAGAATTCCAACAACAGGGATCCCCAAGACCTGGTCACAGTCGGTAATTGTCCCCATTTTCAAAAAAGGTAACAGAGGAGAGCCAAGTAATTACCGCCCAATCTCCCTTATAAACTCTGCAGTAAAGGTACTTGGTAGGGTGGTATTATCTAAACTATGAGATTGGCTCGAGGAGACAAACACCCTCGCTCCCGTACAGTACGGGTTTAGAAAGGGACATAGTACCATTGACCAGAGTCTTAACCTTCAATTGTTAATCGGAAAGTATACCTTAGCAAAACCAGGATGCCTGTATATAGCCTTTATGGACCTGTCCTCGGCTTTTGATCGAGTAAACAGGTCCAAGCTTTGGGAATTACTTCTCAAAATGGGCATTGATGAGAACATAGTATACTTTCTTGCTGATCTCCATCGGGATCTCACTGCCACAGTGAGATACGATCGGAAGGGGAATAGGACAGGTGAGATTGGAATATCTAATGGGGTGAGGCAAGGTTGTATACTAGCCCCAATATTATTTACTTTATATATTAATGAACTAGCAAGTGTTTTGGGTAATGCCTGTAAAGATATTCCAAAGGCAGGCAAGTTTTTATTGCCTGCTTTGTTATATGCGGATGATGCCGCTCTTATATCGCGCACACCAGTGGGTTTACAAAGTCTCTTAAACTCATTTTATGAGTTTATGTCCACTTTGGACCTTGGTGTCAACTATTCTAAATCCCATGTTATGGCCCTGGGCACGAGGGGCAGGCATAGGAAGCTGATGACCTTACATTGCAATGGAAATAGGCTATCCAGGGTATCTAAATTCCCATATTTAGGGGTAGTCTTCGATGAAAAATCCACCTGGCTCCCCCAATTAGTGGAGAAGAGAAATGCATTCGTAAGATCAATCTTGGCTGTTTTGAGCTTTTCTCGTAAATTGGGAGTAAAACCACTGGAAGCAGTATTAAAAGTTTACGACGCCAAATGTGTCTCCATCGCAATGTATGGTGCAGATCTATGGGGATTCAAGAATGTCAAACAGCTACAAGTGGCAGAGGACACATTTTTAAAATCTATCCTCTCAGTCCCTCAATCAACACCATGTTTTATTGTCCACCAAGAGTGTGGAGTGGGCTATTTAGAAGATCGAATTGCTATTGCCCCCCTTTTGAAGTGGATTTCGGTTTGGTTAAACCAAGAGGTTGAGGTAAATCATGAGATCTTGAAGGATTGCCTCAGATTAGCACACTGGGACTCCATTCCATGGTTAAGCTATGTGAAAAAAATTGCAGTCTCATTAGGTCGCCTGGAACTTTTTGAGGAACCATCTAAACTAGTTAAAGCAGATATAAAATGGGTTAAGACCAACTTTAAAATGCACAGAGAGATGAATAGAGAGGGTCTGGAGTTGATCAAGCCATCTGTGAGATCCCATCAGTTGGTTGTTACATCGGATGACGATTTAGAATTATATCTGAAAGTTGTCAACAATGCCAACCATAGATATCTTTTAACTAAGTTCAGAATAAATAAGATTCATCTACTCATTTCTGGGAGGACATGTTGGACTAAGGAGATAGACTTGAAAGTGTGCACCTGCGACGGTTTCTCAATAATGGATACGGCCCACTTTATGTTCTTTTGTGGGCACCTCAGGGAGATACGGAAAAAATGCATTGTACCATTGTTAAAGGATAAGGGGTTTAAACAAGTGAAACCCGCGCTTTTATATCTCCAATTGTTGTCCAACACATGGGAAATTTTTAATGTCGCCACTTTTTTGAATACAGCCATGCGAATGAGGGAATTAATTAAATAGCTGGAGACGACACTAAGGATATTGTTAAATAACTGATCTATGGGCTCTTAAATTAGACAAATCGCTGTAGTTTTCAAATTTTTATTTTTCGTAATGTATCTCTTTTTAGTTGATAATGTACTGTCTCTGAAAATTAATTCATATTGTACTTTGAATGTCTCTTTTTTTTTTTTTTAATGATATGCTTACTTTTATGGTTTTTTGTATAAACCGAATCAAGTATTTTGGAATTGGATATATATATATATACCATGATACACAGTGCTTTAATAAAATGTTTGTGGGCTGGCTATGTTAGATTTACTTTCATGCATTGTTTTAAGATGTTGTTAACCTAAAGCCACCCGGTGAGCCAACACGGCGTTATATTGAGTCTTCCTCAGTTGCATGCAAAATCAGAGGGTTTGGTACAAATACTGGTAGTCCTCATTCGTAGAAGGTATTAGACCGCTTTACATCAACACCAGTTACATTGCCCTAGGACATACTCATTTGAGTAAGGCAAGGAGAGATAAGGGATTTGTCCAGAATCACAAGTGGTTCAGTCCACGCTGGGAATCAAACCTATTCCCCAGCTCCACAGTCTGGCTGCTTTTTCCTTTATACAACATCCTCTTTAAATGTCACTAAATGACGCAACAGTTATTTGCTGACAATAGCAGTACACATTTAAAACACGTATTCTATCAGATAGAAGCATATGTAGACATCATATCTACCTGCCACATGATATATGCTTCATAATTTTACCGTCTCATTACCATCGATATTACTACAAACACTTAGCTATACATTGAAGTGCAATATTCTAACAACGGATGTGTTCATATAATGGCTGGAATAATTCCAAAGGAGTAGTTTAAAAAAGAAAAAGGCATAATATGTGCATCTTTTAAGAAATTTCCAACCCACTTGGCGGTTCATATGTATAGATATAGGACCAATTACTCAAAGTCTCCTGCCAACAACATCCACATATGCTTGTTAGATCAAAGATTGTGATCTTTAGAGCTATGCTAATTCTGGCTTTACTGAAGCAGAGTGGTACCTTTTGTTAACACTGCTACAAACTATTCAACCTTGTCTCACCACTCCAGACTCTAAATTTTGTAGTTTAGGGGGGAAAAAAGTTGAAGCAGATGGCTTCAAAGGTTAAATGTGTAATTTAAATTCTTCAGGCTATCTTTACACAAACCGATTGAAATGTGTTTACTCCTCTTTTTGACATTGAGAAACATCAGGCAAGGAGTCTGGAATGGTGTAAAAAGTTAAAATAGTTTGTAGTTGTGTTTTTAAAGGTGCTACCTTTTATTTCAAAGCGGAAATCTGCATAACGGAAAAGCTCTTTGTTGGTGCTCCAATCTGCATACTTGTATTTTGTTGAAATATAAACTTCCTGGCAATTGCTCTACATCACCTGATGTGAAGCTTCCTGTTGAGTCTGGAACTTAGTTCCAAATCAGCAATCTTATTTGTTGTACACACTATCTGTAATCCAAAATGAAATTGGCAGTGATTCGAAGTCCTCTAGAAAGTGCTGTATTTACAACACCAATAGCTCAAACTTTCATAAATGCGAGACCTATTGCATTGCAAATGCTTGTTGTTGCTTGTTTGGTAGGTCTATCTTTTCTCATGTTGTCATAGGGTTTCTACAGTCCAGGATTTCTAGCTTGTACGTGTGCCAACCAATGTATCCATAGTGCCAGCTGACTGTGTCACTGGGACAGGGGTCACAGTTAACTCCTTGTAATAAGAAATGTGACTGCTCTTCTCAGTCAAATCAAATCAAATGAAAAAGGCTTTATTTGTTGTAAATAAAACAAACACCATAAAAGCATACTAGTACATCAATAAAAGAAGAACATAGACCTATTACATCATAAATCATACGAGGTTAAAATCAGATTTACACATTCAGCTTTCCACAAGGTTTTTAAATCAGTATAAAATTGATGAGATATTAATAAATAAATATATCACAAAGCGAAGGTACAAATTGTTGCTAAATATACAATAAAGTGCTAGTGCTTAAAAAACCTAAAAGTTTATGGAACATATACGAACAAATGTATAATTACAATTATTAATCTTGTCTTTCATTTAACAGTACATCCAAATGTGCATATTCTTTTCTCTTCCTGATAGCGAGTTGTACGAAACGAATGACAGAACTTATTTTCACATTATCCAAGCCACAAATATAATTAAAAGCATTCTTATAATTAAAAAGTCTATTTCTTAAGAAAAGGGGTTTTAAGACTGATTTGCGGATACCCATATGAAAAGGACAAAAAAGTATCAAATGCAAAGTTGATTGTAAGATTTTACCGTCACATGGGCAGGGTGGTAATGTGTGGCACAATTTTTCAGTTTTTGGAAAGGCAATTAAATAGTGTAGGGTGCCAATCCTTTGCCTCGTCAGATAAAATATATGCTGTGTTGTCTTTACCAATAACTGAGTGCCCCTCATGAGTGGGCGTTCACAGTAACTCGCTATACTCTTTTTTTGGCTGGCAGTCCTTTCCCGTTCCTGCTCCATTGAGGTTATATATCTCAGTTTTAAATCACTTTTACTATATTCTCCCTCCCTTGGATCAGTTTACTACTACTGTTACCAGTCTTTGTCCTCGCTATTTGGATGAGCAATCCCTTATAGGTCATCTTCTGGTCACCCCATATTGCGCCATACCTCCAATATATTTCCATTCTATTTGTTAAGTCCTTTTTAGGTTTCGCTGGAGGGCGGAGCTCTTAGCTCCGCCTCCAGAGAAATCTCTTGATTTCCAGTAAGGAGAATGGAATACGCCCCCCTGTCCCATTGGCTAGCTCCATAAATGGAGGCTAGCCATTGGAACAGAGATCTGTCCGTCAAGGCCGGACCAGATTCGGGGGCGTTCCCGAGATTTTTTCCCAGGGCGGAGTTACGTTTTTTCCCGTTCCCTCCCCTTTCACTGATGCGATGTCCATTTCCGCCCCCCCCTCGCTGTCCTGTGCACGTTTCCCGCCGTCCGTGTCCGCTCCCGCCCCCTCCCGCCGTCCGTGTCCTCTCCCGCCCCCTCCCGCCGTCCGTGTCCTCTCCCGCCCCCTCCCGCCGTCCGTGTCCACTCCCGCCCCCTCCCGCCGTCCGTGTCCACTCCCGCCCCGATTGATGGTTATCTAGAGCCGGTGCCCACCCGGCATTTGCCCGTAAAAATCAGCCCCCGCCTGCCTACCTAAGGAGAAGGGCCGCTGCGCTGCCCGCAGCGACCCGGAAGTGGTTGGCCGGCCGGCCAATCCCAGCGCGGCCGGCCGGAAGTGCCCGCCCCCGCAGCCCGGGGGGAAGAAAGAAGAAGCATGGCGGCCGGTTTGCAGGGCTCCCGTGATGCGAGGGAGCCCTGCTGCATCTAGGAGAGCCCAGGAGGAGAGGAACCCCGCCCGCGGCCCCAAAGCGACCGCCGGAGGAGTGCTGCAGGGAGCAAGGCTCCCGTGTGAGGAGGAGAGCCCCGCCAGAAGACAGTCGGTGAGTGCGGGTGCGTTTTCATTGAAGAAGGAAAGAGAAGAATTTTCAGAATAAGTAACTCTATAACAGGTTGGAACGGGAACCAGAACCAAGATTGCATCATAATTATGGGAAATAGGTCCATGTCAATGATCAGACTGGCACATCTCAATCCAGTTTTTAACTATTTTGTAGAATACGATGTAATGTGGGGAAGGAATTCGCTTCTTATGGATTTGAATGTAAAGGGATCGCAGTGGCAGTTTATGTTCCACATGTCTCTAGGAGAACTGGTATATTTTTGATATCAGATTCAATCTGTGTCACAGGAATCTTAGTGGATATTGAGATACTTGCATATAAACACCCTTGCACAAATTATTTCTTGTTTGGCTTCCATTTACATTGTAATATCGAGAGTTTATGAACTTTTACCAGAACACTTTTCTTAATTTCTTACAGCAGAATAAAACCAATGTATTGACAGTAAGGTTTGAAAATGTATTATTTGGGAAATCATATTGCGAAAGGCGACTGAGTAATACAAAATAAGATCAGATAATACCAGCAAGCATCATAATAGTAATTTAAATGCATGGTATGTCTAATTTACTTCCCATTAAAACAGTGATCAATGTTTTATTTTCTTAAACAAGTATGCAAGTATACGACCCAGTGTAGACAGACAGCAATAAAAAAACAGAAACGATCTCTATTTTAACCCAATCAACCCAGAAAATTAACATCCAAGAGAGTCTTTCACATCCCTTAAAGTACCACCTCCTGTTTTCTATTTTAAGATCAACTGTCCAGAGGCTACATTTCAGTATCGAGTTGTAGAATTTGACCTGTACCTGAATATTTCAAGAATTCTTTAGCCTTTTGTTCTTTTGCTACTAAAGCAAACAATGCTTCGTTTGTGTAATAAAATGGTTTTATGCCTGCTGGACCTATTTAATAGTTATATCTAATAGTCCATTACTACGGCCGTGAAAAAAATTCCAGGAAACAGGAGGAAGCCCAAATAGGTGTGTCTAGATGACAAGAGGGTATCCCACAAAAGGAGCAGCTCAATGAACCAACCTGTAGTTGGGACCAATGCAGTTGGAAAAAAAAATGCTAAAAGTGGTATCGTTTGTGTCCAGTGAAGCAAGTGGGTCACCAAAGGTTGCTGTCCAAAAACATATGAAATATAATATGAAGCTGATGTGTGGCTTTCTTGGTAAAACACAATTCTCTTACAAACATTTTAAAAACTCCCTCAAATAGTTGAAAAACAATCAAATATACACCCCTAAAAGCAAATGTAACTCAAAATGTTTAGATTATGGACAGAACACTAAGGGGCGAATACGAGCCCGTCAGTCCTGCGGAACTTGCAGTAGGGTGGCCGGTACTGCCACATTATAAGTGCAGCGGTCCCATTGCCACAGGACCACTGCACCTATAATCCGGTGGCACAGAGGTGTGGGGCAGCAATATGATGGTGGTGCTGTTGTGAACCTCCAAGAATGTTACGACTTTCCAAACCTCCACACTTTTCATGGCGGTGAGCCGGCCATGAAAAGTGTGGCACTGTCAGGAAAGTAAGGGTGCCCCCCAGTTTCTGCATGGCATGGATTGCACAGCGCATGCCGTGAAGGAACAGTCTTTGGCGCTCCCTCGGTGCTGAAGTTCCAAGGCTCACACATGAGCCTTAGAACTGTACCGCAGCAGGACCACCAAAGCACTGTTGACCAGACCACAAGGAAACTCATAATCTGGCAGGTGGTGTGTGGACGCCTTCGGCAGTGTGGGAGCGGGATGCTGGCGTGGCAGCCCACTCCTACACCACCAAAATCGTAATTGGGCCCTAAATTTGATGTCTCATCAATGGCAATTAGGAGATGGCTTGCACTTCCCAACATATGTTCTCCAGAAATGCCTCAACACGAATATGTAGTTGCTTTAGATGATCTATATGCCTCTGTTTCCAATGGATGAAGGCTAATATCTCTTGGAGCTGTTAGGCATTATCAAATTGCTTCAGCAATTTAACATTTGATAGAGAAGTTAGGTCAAACATGGCTCAATGACTAGCCTGAAAATGAACTACTGCCTCTAAGCATTAAGTAGGGGACAAGTGTGATGTATCCGTACGATGCCTGAAACGTGCTTTAGAATTAGGAATATGGCAGCAAACTAGAACAAGCATTTACAATGCAACGGTTTCGCCTTTGGAAAAGTTAGAGCTATTAGCAATGTAAAAGACAATGCCATTTATTTATCTGTTTTCAAAACCAACACATAAATACAAATTTTGTCATTTACAATGCCAATAGCTCAAACTTTTCCAAAGGCGAAACCTTTGCATTGTAAATGCTTGTTTTTTTAGTTTCCCGATTCAAGCTGTATCCTACTGAGAAGGGGGGCTGCTTGTGTATATTTCTTTCCCTCTTTACTTTGCCTACCCATTTTCACTTCAGTCATATATCCCCTTTTACGCCCTTCTGCCTACCCCACCTCTAGCAAGGGTTCACTGTCTGTTGTCTCCTTTAATCTGGCTCGCCAATCCACATCCAGTCTCTAAATGCTTTGCTGTAACTATTCCTTGTGTTTCACAACTTTTGGCTCCATCCCTGGTGTCATTGCTAGGTCCAACTGCCATGCCTTTAATCTCCTGGGTTGGTTCGCCACTCCACTTCTCAATATATATTCCCCTGGCCCTTAAACGTAGATGTCTGCACCGTGTAAATAATCAACATTTTGTAAAGCGCAAACTTATCACACCCCAAGGGAATCCAGGTGCTGGGGGGCCGTAGGGGAGATTAAGTGAGCTATTATCCAAAGTCACATGATGCTCAGCTAAGCTACTGTCGCAGATCGAACCGTGAGCCCTGGCTCCAGAGTCAGCCGCTTTGGCCACTGCGCCATACCTCTCCCTTGTAAGACACTTCCTTTCTTTCGATTATCTCCCCCTTTCATCCCTGTAGCAACCTGTGAGGGATTCCACACCCATGGACAGCTTCTCCCCAGAGTCAACCAGTATTCTTACCTAGTCAGTAGGGCCCACATCTGCAGCCCAATCTCTGAGGCGTGGAGTGAATGTGGGCCTCCATTCTTTGCATTGGCTGCAGGCTCTGTAAACTTTATCTGTGATCTGCCTTTTGGCAAGATAAATCACCTGTTTTAGCGAATGATGTGTTCCTTTATTCTCCTTGCATGCTGTAGCAAAACCTTCACTCTAGTAATGGCTCAAAGCTGTAGAAGTACGCTACTTCTAACTTAACTCATGTATCCAAGACTGCCTACAGGGTCAGGTGTACTTCCTTTTAGTAACTTTATTTCTACTTTAACCAACTAGTACTCTTTTGTATGTTTGGTATTCTACGACACCTATAGAAACAATAATCATAACAACTAAGAATTATGCATTTCCTAATTAAGCAATTTCTATTCACTCACACTTTCACTCATTCAGTACCTGTAAAACTCAGAGGATTAGCTTCTCTCTATATGGCTGCATCAAATAAATACTAATTAAAATAGTATAATGTATCTTAAGTCCTTCTTGTTTCTTCTTAGAAAGTCTCTGAATTTGTTACCTTTGAAGTCTATCAACAAGGATAAAGAGTCATGAACCAAAAAAGCTTAATGTCTTTTAAAATGTTAGAAGGTGCAGAATACACTATAAAACTTAAAATATACACACTTTATCCACAAAGAGATTCGTTAGGCTAGTTTATTGTTACTGGAATCTGCTGATAAACCTATTTACACAGAAACTCCAACAAGGACTTCCTTCAGAATAAACAACTTGCAATGGAACACTAAACTCACCAAAAAAATGGAACAACTTGCAGTGTGCACACTAGAAAATAGGCGGGTATGGACTAAAAATTAGAAATTGTAGTAAAAAAAAAAATTCTGACAGGAGCACTGAAGAAACACTACTCTCTTCATGTAGCAACAGTTGAAGGGCACTTTGTCAGAGGCTCGCTGGAGGGAAGAGGAGATCAGCGTGAGGGGAGTCCTGAAAGTCTAGAGTGCTAACTGCTGAAAGCGGGGTGGGGCGCCAAACCCAACGAGTCGGACAGCATCATGAGCAGTGTTCCAGATAATGAGAACAAGAGGTCCTCACTCCGTTTCCAAGGTGTTTTGGTGTAGATTGCAATGGCATACAGTGGGGTGGTTCAGGGTGGAGTGGCGCAGAATGGAGTAAAGTGCATTGGCGTAGAATGCAGTAGAGTGGCGCAGAGTAGCAAAGAGTTTAGTAGTGGAGAGTGCAGTCTTGCAGAGTAGAATGTTGTAGAATGCAGTCACATAGAGTGCAGTTATGTAGAGTGCATTGGTCTAGAGTGGAGTGCTGAAGAAAGCAGTGGCATACAGTACAGTGGTGCAGAGTAGAATAGAGTGCTGTAGAGTGCTGTGATGTAGAGCGCAATGTGTAGAGTGTAGTGGTGCAGAGTAGTTGACGTAGAATGCAGTGGTGCATAGTAGAGTGCATTGGCATAGAGTAGAGTGATGTAGAGGAGAGAAGCGTAGAGTAAATCGGCGTAGGGTAAAATGGTGCAAAGTGGAGTGGGGTAAAGTGGAGTATGCATGGTATGATAGAGCACTACCACTACAGACAATACACCTTCAACTGAAATGATCATTGCATTTCCACAGACAGTTTTACTGATGCAAGTATACAGCGCACAAAGGATAATGAGTGGAAATGTCATCACCTAGTGCATTGACTTGTTTTCATCGTAATAAAATATGTGTTTCCACCACACTTAAGAATTACCATAATTACCATCCTTAGCCAGCATGATTGTCACATAAATCCTCTCACTTTGAAGTCCGAGAAAGAAAAGTAGTCACCAAGCTCCATCGGAAGAAAGAGCCAGACATATGACCTCTGTCCAATGTGACAAGAACAATATTTAAAGTCCTGTTTACAGAAAGGCAACATTCCTAAGGGTACAGTAAATAAGGTATGGGACGCGAAAGACACCAACCCCAAGATGGACAGCCAAAAACAAATAGCAAATGGAAAGCAAAAATACGTGAGTTACAAACCAAAAAGCCAATGATTAGCAATGGGCGGAATGCATTCCCAGGGAAGCTTTCTGAATGTGCCCAAAATATTCTTAGCAAACCACACAGCTGCACTGCCTGGCAGGCTTCGTGTTAAAAAGGATTGAAGTGAAGCAGACCGAGGACTAACAATTAAACAGCCAGTACCCTAAGCTTTTCCGAACATTTGTGAAGACTGGACGCCTGCCTTACACTCAAAAGGAGCGAATTGCACTATTTTGCTGTTAAGACTCGAAAGGATCTACCACGACCCCAGCTTTCATGATTAAATGTCTGATATCTTAAAAGGCAGGTTTTTGGGAGAAAGTGTGTGACAGCGAATATTTAACAATCTTTGATGTCAAGCGAGTCTTGGTAGAGTATACGATGCATGATGGGACAAGATTTGAGTTGATTTGTACTCCCAGATTCTTTAAGCCTGCAGATGGAAGCAATATTGTTATGTCAGATGTGGTAGCGAAATTCCCGTTAAGGTGGCTATCGGACTTATACGAATTCAGTTTGAGGCAATAGGTGTTCATCCAATGGCAAAAACCCCGAAACCTGAGTATATGTAATTACTGTATGCATTTTAAAAACCTATTATTGAGCATAGATGTTACAGATTTATTGCAGAAATTTTCAATATGAAATCTGTATAGTTATGGATAACATTTAAAATATATATATATTTTTTTAATTAAGTTTGTGATTATTGTGTTTGTTCTATAACTCAGTAATTATTCGACCGTCATTAAGTGAAATTACGAAATGGGCATATGGCCATTGCTTTACATGTCAATCATGGAAAATCAAACATTGCCTTTTTCTAGCAAGGAAAAAAAGAGTATGATCCTATTTTTGCCACAAAAAAAAGGGGATGTGTACTTTAATTCTTCAAAAAGTGTTTTCCCTTCACACGAAAATGAGTATATTTAATATTTGTGCGAAACAGCGTTTCCAAAGAATATATTGTATGTTTGTCCTTTTACTGTACCCGCATACAGACATTTTCATCTAGAATGTGTTTTTCCATGTGTTTCCTTGTGGGAGTAAGATTGTAAAGCGTGGTAGCTGCCAACAGTGTTGGAGTCTTTCTTGTTTTTTTTTTCTTTCAATAGAGGCCTAATTTTAAAAAGCGTATTCCTCTGTTCTGTGCTAGAATTCACTGGGAGGAAAGTGCAATTTTTTGCAAGCTCTAATTCACAAAGAGATTACTCGTGTGCAAAATGAGATACCCGTGAACAGATCAACTATCCCCCATGCATCTGTTACAATGCAAGATCTGCTCTTTGGGGAGCTCCTATTCATGTAGCCGTGAAAAATGGTAGCGCATCTTATTCTCACGAGCACTGAAATTTGCACAGCCTGGTCTGTCTTTCCTATGTAGAAAACTGTGTACTTAAGTGGTTAGGAAGGTGCATAAAGTTATGTTTCTACCCAGAAGGAACCTATATGAAAATTGCTCCATTTTTTACACCTGTGGAAACCAAACTTTACATAGTTAAGCCAAAAGTAGATCCTCGTCCTCGCCTTGTTTCAGAAGATAAGTACAGAGGTGTCGATCCTACAGTTTCTCAAAGTAAATATGACTTTTAGAAGCTGCAACGTTTTCCCTCAAATTTTGCAGATGTCTGTGCTTTGTAATGTAAAGTCAAATATCACAGAAATATGCCATATGAGGTAAAAGCCTTAAGGGGTGCAACTCCTTATGTAAGACAGGTACTTGTGGTAGGCTTGTAGGTGTTAGTCTAAAGTTGCAGGATTGAGTTTATGTCTTCAGACTCGTAGATTCCTGACTAGAGATAGAGAATAGTATTTTACAGAACTTGCCTGAGAAACTAAGCCTGGAAATGGTAGTCCACATCTAAATGCGAGCCTTATCGACCTGGATTGTATATTGCAGTAAGATCATAAAGCAGATAGCTTGGGGCCTTAGAAGTGTAGACGTTGAGCCACAATCAAACATATGCCAAATACAAAAAGGAGTTTACATGGAGGGGCAAACTGTAAAGCAAGCATTGTTTAACAGTTCCTTGCCTGTATGATATATGAACTTGGCACCTCACTAGATTGCCAAAATGGAAAGGTCTCTTGTTAAAACCCATTTTTTGCAGACGCAGAAGCCATCTTGAGGAGCCACATTCGCCCCTTCACCCTCAACTCTTTCTGACCCTATACATTTGTGATAACTGCATAATTTACCCCTAAACTAAACTGTATCTACACAGAAGCCTTTGCCATACTCAATTTGGATAAACTGATCACTCGCCACAGCTTTTGCGGGACAATCTGCTTGACCACTACTGTGGGTTTCTCTTGTCCTGCTTCCTTTCCTTTAATATGTCTGGGAGGCTTGAAACCTACATCTTCCATTACCTGATTTCTACTATAATTTCAAGGTGGACAGAACACCGCCTCCTACCTCAACAGCACTTCAGAGCAGATGGCTCAAGGTTACTACCAAAACAGTGAAGAGCTTAGTGGATGGAAACTCAACAGTCACTCAAGGAGGAACATGTCAGACTTGAGCAGCATCCAAAGCTCACAGTCCCTTCATCTGAGGGCAGAGACCGGTGGGTACTGTTTGTCAGAGATTGCTGGCTACTTAGAAGACACGGGGATTTACACTGGTGCCGTAGACAGGCTTACCCTTTAGGCTCTAGGGTTTTTGTATGGCCCAGACGTGCATTCATTCTTATCCCATTTGTAGCTAAGCTACTACAAACACATAATATTTTGTAAATTGCCTTCCCTGTCCATCTTCCCTGTAAGGCTTTTAGTCACTCCTCTCCACATGCCCACAAAACGTTACATTTTGGAACGAGCAAGGATATCAAGGCCCGTTAAGCAAGAATAGACATGGTGGCAACCAAAAAGTGGCGGAGAAAAGCGCACATACTAGCCGGCCGACAGTTCAGAGATCACAGTAGCAGCTGAAGGGCAGAGAAATGGCTGGTCTGTTGAAGGTCGGTGTATGAAGGACATAAAGATGCCATCAATGTGGCAGACCTGAGCACTTTTTGTAGAATGGATATGTTTTGTTCGCTGTCATGTAAACCAGCATTCTGCAAGGAATAGGATCATATCAGTTGATCATTAAAACAATGCGTGCATCTCGTTTGCTGATATATTGTCCTGGCGTTGGATTATCAGCAATTTGCCAGGTGGCTAGCATCCCGCGGAAAGCACATTTATTTCTCAGTTTTGTATTCCAGAGCTACAGCTCCTGCTGTAAAAGTCAATGAAATATGAAAACTGTTGTAATGTAATATAATGGGAGCATCTTATCTCTGCTGTGCACAGACATATCACTGGCAGATGCTCAGTGCCCCCTTCCAGCCCATTGCAGGCTGCATCTTTCTGAGCTGTACTTTCAGGTTTGGGGTTTTTGTTTGGGAAGCGGGGTATTCATGGAGCTTTTGTCAACATTGAAGAGCAGGTGAAATGGATGATCCAAGCTGAGACTTGAAGCATTGCCGGGTGCTGTGCTGATAAAGCATGATGCCTACATTCAGCCTATTGTTGTATTACACAATGATGGGGACTCGGGAATAACGAATCTAGGTTTCAGATATATGGATATTTGTGATCATACCAGCAATATCATGTAATTGAAATCAACTACCTTGCATAGCCTTGTTGATAAATGTATGTATCCTTGTGTTGCCCACTTAACCGTTGTTCTCTGAATCCAACAGCTCACACTCCAGATAACAGCTTCCTTGGATTTGTGGTCGAGCAACATCTTAATTCGAGTGACATCAAGCACATCAATGAGATCAAAAGGCAGAACCAGTCTCTTGTCTACGGCAAGGTTGACAACTTCTGGAAAGTAAGCTTTTTCTTTGTATATAGTGTCGGTGTACTCATAAAAGCATACGATATTAAAGGAATGACATTGTTTATGATATTGATTATTGCAACTCTTACCTGCAAAAAACATAATTTGAAGCACCTCAGTTCATACAGTATCCTTATACCTTTTGTGTTTGTATACATGATATGTGCTTGCCTTGCTAGAGAAAGCACACATTGTGCAAATGTGAAACTACCCGAAGTATCCTCGTAGGTGAACAGACCTGTGCTTCCTAACATGTTTTGCTACTTCAGATTAGTTCCACAAATAAGCCCTAATAAAGTTCTTAGATTGCAACTGATTATGTTTGCTTTTGATTGAGATAAAGCTTTATACGTGATACCCGAAAATTACCATGTGGAGTAGATAGCATCTTAATATTTATATTCAGATCTGAACGCTAGAAATGTGTCATATTTGGAAAATAATGAAACTAAATTAAGACCATACTTTAGCCACTTCATAGAACCTGCATTTTCCAGTTTTTCATGACCTTTAAACTTTAAAAGGCAGTTTAACGGTGTTATTAGCAGGAAGGCACCTACCAGTAGATGTAATGAAAATCATGCTGTCTCTCTGTGTTATGAGATTATCTTCCCTCCCCCAGTCCTATGCACTGAGGCACAGAGTGATTCCTGCATTCAGAGGCTACAATGCATAATTCAAATTCTGCAATCCTGGCCATAGCCCCAGCCCAAGGCCTTTTCAGAGTAAATATAATCTTTACAGGGGCTTAGAAAACAGAATAAAGTGCGAGAGTGCGCTATGTATTAAGACTCTCCTCTTCTCTGTATGTTAGAGAGCGTCTGGGTTTTCTGTGGATTCTTGTTGCTTGCACTATCTGTCTGCATCTGCAGCTTTTAAAAAAAACGTAATACATCACTTCTTAGAGCAGAATCTTAAAGGACCAAACAGGCAAATCCTGACAAGCACCGTACCCATATACCAGGCCTCTTTTCCTGCCTTCACTATGTCAGTGAACGTTTTTGTAGGTGTGGCTGGTTTTTGAGGACATGAGAGGGTGTACAGGCTCAGGATCAATATCTTTGGGATGTCCCGGGAAGCTGTCATTACCAGATACCGTTTTCCCCTGATGTGATGGTGGACATAGTTGCTGTTTCGGAGCGGGAGGTGGATTCACTTACCACTCGCTCCCAGGATGTGTAAGCCTATGTGAGAATAGTGGCTACGTTCCATTTCACGCCCACTGGATTTTTCAAGAGGGCCTCCTCTCACAACATTGGCATCTCACAGGTACGCTGGCCTAGATGCTTACATCAGGCACTGAGATACATCACAGAAATGTGGACCAGTTTATCGGCATGCAACAGTCACTGGCTCGAAAGGCAAAGTGTGCATAGAAATGTTATGCCTTTCCTATTGCACTAGGTGCCATTGACTGCGCCCACATGCACTTTAGCAACCTCATCATACAGCACATCACATCTTTATCACATCAGACACAACTGGCACTCCATCAATGTGCAGGCTCTCTTTGTTGGAAAATGTAGCTGTCATAGGTGCTTTGAGGAAAGACAACATCCACAAAGCTACCCCTGGCATCAGTCTCCTCTTGCACCTCATTTGGTTACTGGGTATTTTGGTGATGTATTTTATTAGTAAGAAAGACAACTCACAAGGGGCCAGTATTTTTATCTGCAGGGGGAATCTCAAACATAATCACTACACTTGAGTATGCACACATTACCGTGACATACATTA
Source organism: Lissotriton helveticus (assembly GCF_964261635.1). Lineage (NCBI taxonomy): Eukaryota > Metazoa > Chordata > Amphibia > Caudata > Salamandridae > Lissotriton > Lissotriton helveticus. The sequence goes on from NC_136061.1 coordinate 1,378,529,550, forward strand.
CATTACATGTAAATAGGCATGATGTAGTACAAATAGAATAGAGGCCCCTTAGTTAAAAAAGCCCATTCCTTTTTTGCAGATGCTGGGTTTGCTTCCACTCTCAATCTCCTTATCCTACAGACATTCAACTACTGTATCTCATCAGAGATACAATAGGGCACACATAGGTACACGATTCATTATTAAATGCACTTTTGGGGTCCCTGAGTCGTGGTTCCGATGTCTTGACTGCACATGAACTGTGGGGTTACTGGTGTACTCCCAGAAGTTGTATGTGATATTGTTTTAGCCTGTTAAGTGTTGTTCAGCATCACCACATCACTTGGCTTCCATATAGATCTTGACATTTATCTACGCCCACATCCAGGTAACCGGGATGGGGTACTGAACAGAGGTCAGGATATGCAGGTGTGGGAGTCAGCTTATCAACTCTTTTTTTTTTTTCTTGAATAGATAGATTGGTTACTGATTCATGTGATTGGACAGTCTATTGTTGGTGATGAATGGTGGGCAAGTAACACCCTGTCCTTAGATACCATCCTGAGACAACTCTGTTTACTTCACATAATGTCGCCAACTAACATGGTATGCTCAATTTGAAAAAAAGGTTTTCAATTTCACAAACACTGTGACCATTATCAATACCAACACGCAACCACAATATGTCACATACTACACGCATATTTTAGGGCAAACACTCATATTCTAACTTGGTGCTCATACTTTAGGTACACCAACCACCTTTGCTTTGATTTTGTCATTGTATCATATGTTGAGTTCTTGTAGTACATGTTGGGTATTTCCCTCCTGCATGCGGAGCCTTCGCCCATAAGTGGAGGCTATCCTCCACATGTGGAGTGGTGACTTCTTAACGTAAGAAAGAGAAAAAGACATACAGTAAGAGGAAGTTGCATATTTTTGAGTCATTATGCGCCATTCTCTCCTTCAAGCACCATCCTCTTCCATCCTGCTTCTTCTTTGAAAAATCTTGACCCCAGTATGGCTGAGGAGCATGACAGTAAGGGTTCCCATTTCCTGGGAAGGAGTTGAACATCATCATTGACGGTGGTCATTGATCAGTACCGTCCGCTTTATAGGGTCCAAATACACAGTTGAAAAATGCGGCTCAGGCCCAATTCTGGTGAGACATCATAATACGCTGCAGTGCAATGAGTGTCCTGACCTGGCTGGGGAAACTGTTTAGCATGCGCTGAGAGGACCTTTGTCGCTAGGCTACAATTCAGGCACGGCACATTTTTGAGCTTATCCTCCCAGCCACTTACGCAGCCCCCCCATACATGAACCTATATTATGGGCAGTATTTATGTGGTTATAAAGGAGCGAGTCAGGTCGGTCACATTTCTTTCAGGTGTGTACGTAAGTTACATGTAGCAACTATATGAACTTAATACTGATTATTTTGACTCCACTCCTAAACTGAGTGCGTGGAGACATGTAAGTCTACAATTTTGTGTAGCTTAACACTCGGAGTTGATGAGTAGCCAAAAGTAGTAAAGTGGAAGAGTAAATTACACATGTACATTTAATCATAGGTGTAAGTTACCTGTGTGAATAGCTCCAATAGCATTCACAATAAAAGGTATTCAAATGCCAAAGTACTTCAATGCATCCAAAGTCCAAGAAGAAGAAACTAAAAAGAGATCAAAAATAAATTTGCATCTTCTTTTGAAGAGGCTGCCTTTTAGGAGCATTAGTAATGGAATATACCTTCAGATGTGGGTTGAGTCGTCTTCAATGTATTACTGTAGACGGCTGAAAACATTCTTCCTTGTCTTCCAACACGCCCCCTTTGTCAAACTTGAAAGCCTGAGTCTCCTGTGGAAAGTTTGCTTGCATGCTGCGGAGCATGACTCTTAGAAAGCATGGACTTGCATGGAGTAAAATTACCTGCAACTAGAGAGAGCTCCTGGTCAGTGAAGCATTCCGAATTAACTGTGATTCTTGGAAATGTGGAGTAGACATTTACACAATTTGTGGGGACAATTGGTCACCTTGAACTGTTGTGTTCTGCTGTGCGCTGTTCTGTCTAATATCTGAACGTGCATACAATTGTAGAACATTATAGTTTGAGGAATCGTGTGGACGTATGAAGCATTCACAATTAACTGATACAATTAGAAGACTGTGAGTTTTCTGCTTCCAGTGCTCACTTTCGCACAGAGGCCTCGGTACCTGGAGACCTGTACTGAAGCTTTCTTGATTTGCAAGGAAGGTGTTCCAGCACATTAAATTAAGAGATTTCAGCTTTGAGCACACAATAAAACAATTCTGGTGACAGGTCTTTCTTGTTACTATTTACGTATGCTTGAACAGATGCTTTAATTGCGTCGTTAAAGCATGCTGAGCCCTCATACTCTGTTGACCCAGGGTAAGATTTTTTGCAACAGTGCAATAGTTTATAGTTTAGTAACGCCTTTCTTTCAAGTATCTCCATTTGCCAACTCTGATAGCTACTTTAGTAGTGACAAAACCCCTTTGTTCTTGTACAAACCACAACTTTTAATTTTCCTTCCCAGTCTCGCCATCTGCTTAAAAAAAAAAAAGTGGTTTTAAACGGTCACTTACCGATGCCTAGTTCATGTGAATGTTTTTCATTCTCTAATATCTACTTGCAGGAAACATCGAGTGAGTTTTAGGCTTTAGATGCACTTGTCGCTAGTTCCATTTATGCATAGCTCTGAAATCGTCAAACGGGCTTGGAGCACTCCCATTACTTATCATTGTTTGGGTTTTTATTTTATTTTTATTTATTTAGTTTGTATAGCGCAAACAGCTACCCAACAAAGGGTTTCCCGGCGCTGTGATTCAGTTATGGCTGACCGGACAACTGACTTAGATGTTGAATAGCCATGTTCCACATCACTCTAGTTTCTTGGCTTCTAATTGGTCAGCTCTCCCCTGCTTGCATCATGCCACCTCCATGCGCTTCCAGTGTTTGTCCCTGCCTCGGATCATGGTTTCCTGTCTGCGACCAGAGTCCTCCCACTGGCTGCACACTCCTGCATGTACTTTTTCCCATGCTCTCTATTAGAGTGCATGTGTCTGCTGTCCATCCTGCTCCTTTCCCCCATCAAAGCTCTTGCCCCAACCTCCCTCCTCCCCTTGTCCATTGTGTTGCTGCTCCGTCCCTCCTCCCCTGCACTTCCCTCGTGTTGCTTACTCCGTTCTTCTACTATCTATTCTGTTGCTGCTCTCGCCCTCCTCGTCATAGTGCTTTCTTTTCTTGACTTTAAGCCATGTTGCAAAGCAGCCTACGCTGCTGTGCAACAAGCTTTAAAACAAATTGACAAAGCCAAAAGATCTCCCATAGGCGAAATCGGTTGGCTTTTCCAATGCTTGTTCTGTGTGTACAAATGCCTCAAATAAATGAGCTTACACTGTTTTACTTAGAAATTTTGTTGGATTGGTATTTGGAACCTCGTGGCTCAACTGGCTGCCCATGTAGTTTCCAAATGTAAAAATACAGTTGACTATATGTGTATAACAATTTTTTCTCACGTAGATATTTTATTATAAATGCCCATGGCACCGAGTCCCACTAGATATTGTTGCATACTGCCATGGTCTGCCTGTGCTTCCAGCTGTATCATTTTGTTTACTGTTTTTATCTTCCCTCTGCCAGATAATTGCTAGTTGAGCAGTATTCTCTTAGGACTGTGGGTTATAAACACCCCAGTAGTCGTCATTGGAAAACAGAATACAGTCTTTTGGGACACTGTTTCTAGTATTTCTTGAATGGTAATCAATTAGTATGCCGATCATGTCTGTGCGCGTTGTAACATCGTTTAGCGCTATATAGTGCCTGTCCCAAAGTCTTACCACCTATCACTAGCTCTTATAAACATTAACAGCCTTTTAATCATGACTTGAAGAAGGCTAGGTGCTCAGCGGTATCGATGATTTTTTTTGTTGCCAGAAATATTTTAATTAGTTGAATTATGAGGGTCTTGTGCTCTACTTGCGCCAAGAAACCGTCCCGGTGTATGTGCGCGGTATAAAAATTTTAACATAACATTTAACATACTTGCACACATGGCTTTTCACTCTCCTTGGAACATGTTGATGTAAAGAACTGCGTCTTTTGTCAACCTTGCTCCATTTTGATATCCGGGTATCTTCACTGCACCAAACCTTACCTTATGTCACTTTTCTGTGTTTGTGCCACTAAGAACCCACAAGCTCATGACACACTCAGTCATAGCAGTTATAAGATATCTTCCCCTGGGGGACTTAGTTACTGTGTCTAGGCAGCTTCCATTAGGATCCACGGTGCCTAGCATGACGCTCACCTCAACTGCCATTACAATAACACCTGGAAATGCCAGCAATGTTGTTTATCTAATAGATTGCTGTATAGGACTACTTTCTTGGATAGGGCAACCCCTCCTTATTTTCAAATGTTAAATGATTTTGATCTCCCAGTTAATTTTAGAAGATATAAAAAAATCTGCTAGACATTTTTTAAATCTATAGCAAGTCTCCACATTTTCGAAAGAAATATGAAAGTTAAGTCATTTGCACTATTGGCAGAACAGTCTATGCTGCAGATTTTGGCTGTCATAACCATGACTGACTTCTATATGGCATTGTGTGGTCCAGTTCAACTACAGCCTTCCATGCACAGTTGTATGCCTGTTAATCTTGTTGTGTAGCATAGCAGGGAAATAGGGGATCAATTCAACATATGAAACTCTGAGGGACACTATCTGTTCCAGTGGCAATACTTGAAATCATTGCTTGCGTGATGAAATGCCCCTACTAGCATGGTATCGCCACACTCCGAAGAAGGTGAAAAGATACTTTTAGTGTAGCCTTATAGCCTGGCATAGTGTCCTATATCGGCCCTTAAAGATCTACTTCAACATTAAAGGCCTGAACCGAAAGCTACAACCTATAACAAGGGAGCGGTAGTTCTTCATTTTGAAAGAAATAAGTGCCAGGCCCTCATCAGAGGCCGCGGCAGCTGCACCACCCTTTGCCCCTGCCAGTATGGCCATTGACAGTATCAACACAACTTCCACCAATCAGACTCTCACAAGTGTGAAAATTCAGACTATTTCAGGCCCCCAGAGTAATAAGAATGATTGGGCAGCAGGTATTAGTCATTTTTAATGTTTATTTAATTTGTAAAAACTGTTGTGCTCATCTCTAACTTAGACAAACAGTGCCACCAGTTGGCAGATTGTCGTAAGTGCTGGTTTTAAGTACAGGTGTCCAGCGCCAGAAACCACTGGCTCAAATTAAGAACTGGGGAGCGGGCCTTAAATGGTTGATTTAGACTGCTTCGGCCGGCTATAATTCTGCTAGAGCATTTCACTCTTTGAGGGTGGAATGTCTTAATTAGAAAACAAAGGCCTCACAGGAAACGGGGGAGCTTGAATCCTCCACGGCTCCCAAGCCTTTGTTTCACAACTCTTTCTGTGATTGTTCAACAATTACAGCCTCGAGCAGAGCCACAGCTGTTAACTGTTGAACATACACAGCAACACACATGCAAGGAGTCTGATGTCAGCCCTTTGTTCTCCTTGGGCTCGGCTAAACTGCTTTTTTTCATTCCGCTGGGATAGAGACCCAGGAGCCGCCCATAATTCTCCCCGCCCTTCTTCTCAGGCTTCAATGACCCGTTGAGCTGCCGGAGGAGGAGCGATGTCTTGCATGCCCTGGTCCACATCCTGTACCTCTCTCTATCCCTGTCCAATCCACATATCCTGGAAAGGTAGGGGGAGGGGGTTAGGACATTTTAATGGTTAGAGCATCAGTCGTATACCAGCTTTTATAGGCTTTTGCTGCACATTCTCTTCAATGGAGCTTTCAGCATTCCAGTGTTGAACTATCAGATAGGGTTTTACGTGAAGGTGTAAAATGAGCCCCTACACAAATGTTTATATAATCCTGGCATATCCCCTCTCAACCATAGCGAAACCTCCAGGTGTGCAATGAAAAAGCCTTGACGTTTTTAAAAGTGATTTGATTTTCTGTATTTTATTTAAATCCTTTTTCAAAATACTAAGGTAACACAAATGTTAACGATCCACAGAAATGTATGAAATGATGTCACAGAATTTTAAATATTTAGGATGGGTCTCTACACCAGGATCTTGGTGCACTATCTAACAAGCTGAAACCTCCATTCATTCTGGGGTATTAGGTCTCTTTATTGGCAAACATGTAAAACCTATACGTGGAAATCTAAAGCAAAGATCAAAATAGAAGGCATGATCCAAAGCATACCTGGCAAGATCCCTGTCAGCTGACACACCTGTAAGGACTGACTGTCAAACAACAGCACTCCACTTACTAGAACTGATAGGCCTGCCTTTGACGAAAGAAGCGGAAATGTAAGGAACCGAATGAAAAGTGCTACTTCCTCATATGTTAGGACTCACTCACGCTGTCCTCATGGCCTGGGACACCAAACGTCTCCCATTAATGGGGTGAAAATTCCGTTTGTGCTCCCTACTCGCGATTAAAGCAACATCATTTGAACACAACCAAGGAGAAGGGGAAGTGTGATAATACATCTTAGTGTTTTTTTGCTTTATTTCATTTCCGTCATATGTATAATATCTAATTTTTAGTAACTTAAACTAAACGGGTAATGCCTCTTTCCTTTATAAAAAAAACAATATTATTAGCGGCTTGGACAAAACCGTATTATCCCTACTTGCCTGAAGCGAGGCTTCTACCTCACATTATAATTAAGGCGTTTAACCGGGATCTGCACGTCTCGTTGGAATTTATCGTGATGCTAGTGTGTGCCGAGCCTTCAGTAGATTCTCTTCACAACAGTTTTTGGCATGCCAGAATTTCTATTATTTTAGTTAAATTCTTGGCATTGAATTTTCACCTGTATCGTATTATATAGTCACACAAACACACAACACATTCCAGTCATTCTTTCATTGGTATCAGAGTGCTACTACATTTAGGGTTAACTTCTGTTCAATAGTTCCTGAGACATTAGTGTAGAAATTAACTTAACCTCCACACCCAACTACCATATAAAGGGGCCTGTGTGAGTGTCGATAGTGCCCTCCCCTAGCTACACAAGTCACAGGAGCCCCTGGGTGTCATTCTCTCTAGGAATGACTGGCCCTTGAAATATAGTGCTATGTTCAAGTTTGGGAACTAGTGTACAGAATAAATGGAGAGTTTTTGAAATTGGGGTGCCATAGTGTGATGATCAAAATTAGGCCGGTGTGCCTGACCCTATTGGTGGAGAATATTGCAAAAGATGTGATAAAATGACTGGTCAGAGTTCCGGGGGGGGAGGTGGGACGTTGTGTTTGTTACTGGATTATTATATATTATATAGGGCAGCATGATCCACATGTAATGGCACATAGGCACTGTGGGGGCTAGAATAACACCTAATAGTCTAGCCTTGAAGTTTAGCGGTGGCCGCCTGTAGCATAATGTTGACAGTGGCATATCATTGATGTTCTTGGCTTAGTGTCTTGTGGTGACACCCACTAGCAAACTCTTGCAGAAGGGTGTCATTTCAGACAGTACCGACAGTCCTAGGCCAAATGATAGATGGTCACCAGTAACGTCTGATTGAAATGGATGCAAAAACAACAGTTGATGGACAGAATGCAGAACAATGTCATAAATTCACCCCAGTACAGAGATCTGGCCCTAAATCCATCGTTTTTTTGCACTCCACACCACCCCAGTTCAGACATGGCCATATGCAAATCAGCCTTGACCCTGTGCCTCATTGGAACAGTCCAGCCCGAACTGCCAAGCCATGTCTTCCCTGGACTGGAATCAAGCATCCTAGGACCGGTTTCTGGCTATCAGCCATATTCAGCCAGGATAGCTTGACTCCGGTGGCGTAGCCAGAAGCCGGTCCTAGGATGCTTGATTCCAAGACCGATTTGCATATGGCCATGTCTGAACTGGGGTGGTGTGGTGAGCAAAATAACAATTGATTAAACCCAGATCTGTGACTGGGGGTGAATGTTTTGCCATTGTGCAACTTCCGTCCATCAATTGTTGTTTTTGCATTTGTCACCTCGATTGGGACGGGTATGCTCAGACGTGAGGCCCGTGCTCTCCATGCCACTGGAATCAAGCTATCCTGGCTGATAGCCAGAAACCGGTCCTAGGATGCTTGATTCCGGTCCAGGGAAGACATGGTTTGGCAGTTTGGGCTGGACTGTTCACATGAGGCACAGGGTCAAGACTGATTTGCATATGGCCATGTCTGAACCGGGGTGGCTTAGTGAGCAAAATAACAATGGATTAAACCCAGATCTGTGACCGGGGGTGAATGTTTCGCCATTGTGCAATATTCCGTCCATCATCTTGTTTGTTTTGCTGTTTTCCCTATGGGGTAAGGGTATGCCCAGACGTGGGTCCCTTGCTCACTAGCCCACTGGAGTCAAGCTATCCTGGCAGAAGACGGCTGATAGCCAGAAACCGGTCCTAGGATGCTTGATTCCTGTCCAGGGAAGACATGGCTTGGCAGTTCAGGCTGGACTGTTCCCATGAGGCACAGGGTCAAGACTGATTGGCATATGGCCATGTCTGAACAGGGGTGGCTTGGTGAGTAAAATAACAATGGATTAAACCCAGATCTGTGACTGGGGGTGAATTTTTTGCCATTGTGCAACATTCCGTCCATCATCTTGTGTGTTTTGATTGAAATGGATGGCACAAGGTGGGTACCCTAAAATCTGATTGATACTCCTACCTCACGGTGGGTATTCCTGACATGTGAACGCGATGCAAAGGCACGTGAGGAAGAATCTGTCCATGTGGGGCACTAGTTTTTTAATGAAAATCAGAAGTTGATATTGGGTTACAAAACTGTTACTTAATAAAAATTTAAACTGATATTTTTGTGGATGCGAATGGTTACTTAGATTTAATGTCAAGTTTGTCTTTGCATTAGTATGTTTTATTGAGTAATACGCTTCCTTCACCCCCTGTCCAAACAGGGGCAGTGTACAGTGACATGTAACTCATTAAACACATTTTATATCTCATTTTTAGGTGGAGGGCTACCCGACCCATTGCCTATACTGTGACACCTTTGTATATATATGTATACCTAGGAGCCTACAGTCTTTCTGTATATGGTTCAGCTGCTTCCCTCTGTAAAGCTATAGCCACTTTTCCATTGAAGGAAAGCCATAATCCTGACATTGTAAGACCCATGCCCCCGCTTTCATACACGGTTACACCCTCTAGTCTCCTTTCTTCAGGTAAGTTGGCACCCAATCTGTATACACAACGAAATCCTTGCAAAATGTGTGCATGGGCAAACCTAGCAAAAAGACAGAGTCCCGAAGAGGGTCAAAGGTAAAGATCTAATCAATGAGTGATTGGAGGGGAAGTTGTGTTCTGAAAGTAGAGGTTGTCACTTCATTTATGTGTAGATTTTTTTTAAAGAGTGGTGTGTTCAGCACTTTCTTAAATTAGAGCAGGTTTGGAGCAATCCTGGTGGACAAATGGAAGTTTGTTACTTTTCTTTTTGCACTTCTTTGTTTCCATTATGATCATTCTGATGGTGTCCTGTCTGAAGGTGTGCTGAGTTCTGCCAGAAGTGGGGAGCTAGGAGCAAGATAGGTGGGGTGCTTTTGATGGAAAATATGGTAGCAAAGTGACATACATTGATTTATTTCTTTTTTTAGGATTAGCATTGACAGCCTCTCTGTATACACATTGACACTCTTTATACACAGAACCATCAACTGCTCCTCAATACCGTTGTTATAATGTAGATTAAATAAACTTGAAGACAAGGTTACTTTCCTAATATTGCTTGTGGGTGATGTTTCTTAATGCAAACTCATCGCTTTAGGAATGTCCCAGAGTAGCCAGACTGGATCTGGAAAACCTTTTAATCTAGAAACAGTTCTTTGGCACTGCTAGGTAGTGCCATGTTACTGCAACCATGGCTTAGTTCACCCTTGATGTCACTACCTAAGGTTACATATTGCGCTGGCAAACACGATGGCAGGACTCTTCTGTGCAGGTCCAGAGCACTTCTTTTGTCTTTACTGGTTAAATGACTCGGTGGATTCAACAGCGATTAAGTCAGATTTCCTCCTCAAGTCTTCTTCCTAAAATTTAGGTATTTGAGGCCACATGTATGACAAGTTTTAGTGGTCATAAATGGAGAATCGGGCCCTTTGTGACTGCTAAAGAGCCTTTTGGCATATACCAACCCTATTTTGTGAGTCTGTAATCTATTACCGAATCGCAAAATGGGGTTTACGAGTCTGTATTCGGAAAGGAAATCACTTCCTAATAGCGAATCTCAGGGGGATTTATGGATGTTTTGCAACCAGAATGCAGTCGCAAAGCATTTGCAGTTTAACGTGTACTTCAATTAGATGGTAAGCCAGTCACAAACATGAAGAGATCCCCAAGGGACACCTTCCCCTTTGTGAATGGTAGTGAAAATGTTTAAGAGAAGACACTGGTCCCACGTACTACTGCCTACTCTTAAAAATTAAACGTTTAATTTTTCTTTTTCAAACGCACATCGTTTTTCTTTAAGGAAAACAGCTGCATTTAAAAAACAAAAACAATTTTGAAAAAATTGAAAAGCAGACACAGAAATGGTGATTTGCTGTCCCCAGCAGGCCTCCTTCCCGGTGTTTGTAGCGATTCTCAATGGGTTGCAAATTGCGAACTACCTCATGAATTCTGATGAGATAGGTCAATTGCAACACCATTGCGAATCGCTAAATGTGTTTGAAACACATTAGTACATCAGATATTGCGATTTCTTAATTGTGACTCGCAAAATACTTCAGTCATACATTATGCCGGCCGGCCAGATTGCAGTGAGAGGTTCTTATTGGATCTAATTACCACTTGTATGTAGTCAGTGACTGGGAGCCATGCGTGATCCCACTGCCTGCGACTGTATTTCATTCATGTACTTGATTGCCATCAGAGAAAGGAAGCCAAATTATTCCTGACAAGGCCGCTTCAAGCTGTCATTCTGCCCTCCTTCTGGGAAGTACAATGACTGAATGATTTCCCCAAGGTATCCTTCTGCATAAATCACAGAATATACCAAAGGAAGGATGTTGGAACCTGAGATGACAGGTCACCTAGGGTAGCCTGGCCTAGGGTAAGACACAATCACTAGAGGCTTAAGCGTAAAGGTTGCAAACCACCCAGCAGTAAATAAACGCAAAAACACCCAAAAATGACACTACACCAATGTTGGAAAAATACGAGCTTGTTTATAAAAATATTCTTTGCTCTTATGTCTTTAGAAATCACAGCTTAGTACATACAGTTGTCATGAAGTTAAAAATAATACTTTCAGAAGTGCTAACTTACATCACTATCAGCATCAATAGTACATTACATTAGATTCCAGAATTGGTTAGATTTGATTTCTATGAGACTGTAAAACTTTTCCCCCTCAACACCACTACCCACCAAAAAGGTACACATCCAATGAGAGGTTTCAGTTATACAAGACGTTTACATCAGTGCCAGCAGGCTCTATGAGGAACTTTTACCCCTACTTAATCAGCAGGTACTCTCAGCACAGCATTGGCAGTGGTGCTACTCCCAGATTCTGGTCTAGTAGATGTCTTTCCTCAGACCAGTTAACAACATGGTTCTTATCATCCAATTTCACCCCCACCTCCAAGGACACAGTAGGGGTAAAACGACTGGTGAAACTAGATCACTTTATCATGCACTAGTGTTAACTCTCCTTCCCTCAGGAAATGATCTAGTGTTAGTTCTCCTTCCCTCAGGAAATGATCTAGGACACAGTCCTCCCCCTTCACCCCACACTCTCCTTACTGTGCCAAACTTCCGCCCTGTCACGCGGTTCAACCGAGGTCCCAGCCGGTAACTGTTGAGGCGGTTTCCACCCGTCCCGCGAGCTAAACTCAAGGCAGATGCGGGGAGGTCCGGGGAATGTCTCGCCGGTGAGCCGGAGTCACCGCTGGTCTCCTCCGCTACCGGCCACACAACCCCAGGGCTGGCGCGAGTAGGTCCGACGGGCGCTAACGAGCGCCGCTTCCAAACCCCTTCGCTCGCTGGCTCTGCCTTCCAGAGCCGGGCGGCTCAACGGGGCATGCGCGAGGGGAAAGTGTCTTCCCGCTGGAGCCCGCGCTCCTCCGCCGACGCCTCCCTGCTACTCCGCCCACTCGGAAATCCACAAGGACTCCTCCAGGACCGCTCCTCACCTCAGGACTGGCAACCACAGCTCCAAATCGGCGCCGCTCACCACGCCAATTCAGGAGCAGTTCAGCTCGACTTCTCTCTGCCTCCGCTCCCTCAGCACTCGTCACGACAGGTAGGAAGAGGGACACTGTGGGATTTTGTCATCAGGGGGAGATGCCAGCAACCGGGGCAGAATTCAATTAAAGAGCGGAGAAAGGGGGCCACAAAGATTAACCCCTCTCCATTTGAGATTCTCTTAGCAACAGTCTCACTAAAGTCTTTTCACTGGGCAGAGGACTGCACTCCACAGTGCTGCAGTCTCCTTCTCCTCTTCACATCCCCATTCTTCCAGTCTGGGGATTGGTCAGGCGCCCAGGGTCTCCAGTAACCCTAAACAGCGGGGACAAGACAAGTAACCCAAGGGGGGTAGAGTGGTGGATCAATAGGGCAGCGTCCCAGTCCAGGAGGTCAACCCTTAGTCTAACCTCCCCCCACCTTCTGCTACAGCCTGTCCTCCAGCTGACTCTCTCTGGTAAGACAAAATGGCTGTCCAGCATTCCGCCTTTTATAGGCTGACCCTCAGGGGTCCAGAAGGGACCAGAAGGTTCTGGGATGCCCTATTCTACTCTATGGGACAGGTTCTAGGTTTGTCAGTTGGGACAGTTGGTAGCCACCATTTTGTGACTCCAACTATATTCCTATCAGAAAAGGCCTCTAGGCCTGAGGTGAAAAACTATGAGGGGGAAAGAACACCTATCCCCTTGACCAACACCTTGTAAAAAAAATCTAGTGGACGCAAAAATTAATAAAAGTATGAGGGGCAAAAAGGAGACAAAATAAATAATAAATTGGAGGGACTACGCAAAAAGCCAGACAGGTCTAACACGCGTCCCCCCCAGCTGAAAGTGGGGAGAACTACTCAACCCCTTGGGAGTCCTCATCACTAAGGCGGAAATACCTAGAGAGACCGTCTGTGTTGGCGTGGTCAACTCCAGGTCGATGTTCCACCCGGAAGTCCATTCCCTGTAGGGAGATGGACCACCTCAACAGCTTGGGATTCTCCCCCTTCATCTGCATTAGCCAACGAAGAGGTCGGTGGTCAGTCTGAACCAGGAAGTGCGAGCCAAATAGGTATGGCCGCAGCTTCTTCAGAGCCCACACCACCGCAAAAGCATCCCTCTCAATTGCACTCCACTTCTGTTCCCGGGGAAGCAGTCTCCTGGATAGGAAGACCACAGGTTGATCCAGGCCCTCTTCATTTAGTTGCGATAACACTGCCCCAATGCCATGTTCTGATGCATCTGTCTGGACAATGGACTCCTTGGAGAAGTCTGGGGCCCTCAGGACCGGTGCTGCACACATTGCCTGCTTCAGTTTCTCAAAAGCTTGCTGACAAGCTTTCGTCCAAACTACCCGTCGAGGTTGTTTCTTTGAGGTGAGCTCTGTGAGGGGCGCTACAATTGTGCCATACCCCTTCACAAAGCGACTGTAGTAGCCTGTGAGGCCCAGGAAAGCTCGGACCTCAGTCTGTGTCTTGGGGGGTTCCCAGGCCATGATTGCCTCAATCTTTGCCTGCAGGGGTTGCACTGTCCCCCTACCCACCAAGTGTCCAAGGTACACAACCGACCCCTGCCCAATCTGGCATTTGCTGGCCTTGATTGTCAATCCAGCTTGTTTCAGGGCCTGGAGAACTGCTTGCAAATGTTGCAAATGGTCCTCCCAACTGCTACTGAAGACAGCAATGTCATCCAGGTAAGCAGCAGAGAAACTCTCCATTCCAGAGAGGACCTGGTTCACCAGCCGCTGAAATGTGGCAGGGGCATTTTTGAGCCCAAAGGGCATTACACAACATTGGAAGTGTCCCTCAGGCGTGGAGAAGGCTGACCTTTCCTTTGCTCCATCTGTCAAGGAGATCTGCCAGTACCCTGAAGTGAGGTCAAAGGTACTTAGGTATTGGGCAGCTCCTAGCCGGTCAATTAATTCATCCGCCCTAGGGATCGGATGAGCATCAGTCTTTGTAACTGAGTTCAGTCCCCGGTAATCCACACAGAACCTCAGTTCTGGTGTGGTGCCTGGTGGAGCGGCTTTTGGCACTAGCACCACCGGACTGGACCAAGGGCTGTTGGAAGGTTCTATAACTCCCAGCTCTAGCATCTTGGCAACCTCTCCATGGATGCTAGCCTTCACCTTGTCGGACAGCCGGTAGGTCTTCGACTTCACTGGTGGGCTGTCCCCTGTGTCCACATCATGGGTACACAGGTGAGTCCTTCCCGGGACAAGGGAGAACAGCATAGAGTACTGCTCCAGTATCTGGTGGCAGTCCTCCCGCTGCTCAGGATTTGGAGTGGGAGAGAGAATCACTCCCTCCACTGACCCATCCTTCTCTTGAGACGAGAACAAGTCTGGGAGAGGTTCGCTTTCCGCTTCCTCTTCCCCATCAGTCACCATCATTAAAATGACCTTGGGCCTCTCATGGTGGGGTTTGAGTCGGTTGGCATGCAGCACCCGTAGGGGCTGTCGAGGGGTCTTAAGGTCCACCAGGTATGTGGTCTTACCCTTCTTTTCCAACACTTCAAATGGGCCTGTCCAGCGATCCTGGAGGGCACTAAGCTCCCCAGGTTCCATCACCCACACTTTCTGGGCAGGCTCCAATTCCACCTGGTGAGCATTGTGGTCATACCACTCTTTCATGACTGCCTGGCTGGCCTCCAAGTTGTCAGAAGCTTGCTTCCACAACTTCGCCATTTGGCTCCTGAAGGCCAGCATGTAGCTCACCACATCCTGGGGGGGGTTTCCTAGGAGACTTCTCCCAACCATCCTTCACCAGGCTGAGAGGACCGCGTACAGGGTGCCATACAGAAGTTCAAAGGGGCTGAAGCCCACTCCCTTCTGTGACACTTCCCTGTAAGAGAATAGCAAACAGGGTAGGAGGACGTCCCATTTCCTCCGCAGGCTTTCGGGCAGACTTCTGATCATGCCCTTCAAGGTTTTATTAAACCTCTCAACCAGTCCATTTGACTGGGGGTGATAAGGAGTGGTGAACCGGTAGGTCACTCCACACTCCTTCCACATTGCCCGCATGTAAGCTGACATAAAGTTGGTCCCCCTGTCAGACACAACTTCCTTGGGGAATCCCACTCGGGTAAAGATCCCCATTAGGGCTCTAGCCACCACAGGTGCAGTGACTGTCCTCAGAGGAATTGCCTCTGGGTACCGTGTGGCATGATCCACCAGAACCAGGATGAACCTTTGACCCGCTGTTGTTGGTGGATCTAAAGGCCCTACAATGTCGATGCCCACCCTTTCAAAGGGGGTGCTAACGACTGGAAGTGGTTCCAGGGGAGCCTTCAGCTTTACCCCTGTTTTCCCACTGGCCTGGCAGGATACACATGTCCGACAGTAAGTGTTGGACGCCACTTTCATCTGAGGCCAGTAAAAGTGGAGGACAAGCCGAGCAAAGGTCTTGTCCTGACCTAAGTGTCCTGCCAAGGGTATAGCATGAGCCAATTCCAGCAGAAAGGCTCGGTATTGTTGCCGGACTACCAAGGCCCTTGATGAGCCAGGTAAGGGTACCTTGGGTTCACTGTAGAGGAGTCCATCCTCCCAGTAAATATGGTAGTGTCCCGTAACATCACCTGCTGCCTGGGCTTCAGCCTGACGCCTCAGTCCCTCAAGGGTAGGGCACTCCCTCTGCCCCTTACAGAATTCCTCTCTGGTAGGCCCTCCCTCCACATGCCACTCAGCAGGGATGGGTAAATCCTCCAGAGAGTCTACTTCCCCCTCCACGGACTCCTGGTCCACCACCGCAGGTGGCCGATCTGTCACATGGGGTGTGGAAGCCAAAGCAGGCTCCTCCTGACTTCGGGTCTGTCCCTTTTTGGCAGCGGGTTGGGCCATTGTTCCAGGCTCCAACCCAGGCGAACTCCCTCTCCGGGCAGTCGCAGACCGTGTGCTCGCACAGGCCCAGTCAGGTGTACCCAGCATCGCAGAGTGCGTCCGGTATTCCACCTCTCTCCAAGTGTTGTGCTCCATGTCATTCCCCAGCAGACAATCAACTGGCACGGCAGGGCTTACTGCAACTCGAAGTGAACCTGCAACCCCTTCCCACTCAAAGGGAACCTCAGCCACTGGATAGTGGCCCATTCTGCCGTCAGCCATCGCGGCGGGGTGGAGTACATGGGGAACCACCTGCTCTGGAGATACCAGTTGACTTCTCACCATAGTCATACTGGCTCCTGTATCTCTCAGAGCCTCCCCTCTCTGGCCGTTGATGGTGACCCATTGCCCATACTTTGCAGTATTTGGGGGCACCTGGATCTTAGGAACCATCTCCCGTTCTCCCAGGGACACTAAGGTGACACCCGCCCACTCACCCCCCTTATCTAAGGGCAACTCCTCCCCGAGCGCTACACTAGCTACTCCCGGTGGATTTCCTCCGGTGGGAGGGGGTGGTCTCTTTGGGCATCTGACATCTCCCTTATAATGTCCAACACCACCACACTCAAAACAGTGGAGAACCCTTGGCTGCTGGCTTTGGCCAGGATTAGGGTTTCTGGGCGGGTTTGCCTTAGGAGTGAAACCTGTTCCCTTTCCTTGGAAATTGTTTTGGGGACCTTTAGTGAACTCCCTCTTTTTATCTCCCCCTTCCTTCTTCTGGGGGACGCCCTGTCCGGCCTTTTGGGAATCCCCTCCAGTCCCCTTTGAGGACACCCGGGTACTTTATTTATTTATTTATTTTGCATCTTATACCGCGCAGACTAAACCCGAAGGTATCAAGGCACCTAACAAAAAGATCAAAATGCAGGGCACAACTACTCATATGCTTGTACAATGAGAAGTGTTTTAAGGGCAGATCTAAAAGTCTGTAGGGAGGGGAGGGACCTTAATTCTATCGGAAGATCATTCCACCATTTAGGAGCCAGATGGGAGAAAGCCCTACCACCCCATCTGGTTTTCCGAATACGCGGGACACGGAGAAGAAGTTGATTTGAGGAGCGGAGGTTCCGACCAGGGTTATAGTAAGACAGGATAGATCCAATACCCGTAGGGCTACTTTTCGCCAAAGCCTTGTAGACCATACACATGGACTTAAAGACTATCCGCTCCTTGATCGGAAGCCAATGAAGCTGCTTCCTGGCCAGCGTGGCCGAGGAACGACGGGGTAGATCAAGGACAAATCTGGCTGCCGCATTCTGGACTACCTGCAGGCGCTGCAGCTGACTCTTATTCAGTCCAGCATACAGCGCATTGCAGTAGTCCAAGCGGGAGCCCAGAAGGGCGACAGCAAGTTGCCTTCTTGCCTGCAAGGAAAGGTAGTGCCTAATTTTCCTTAGTATGTGGATGATACCCCAACAGGTAGATACAGTCCTATTGACCTGCTGGCACATACCAAGGATGGAATCGATCATGACCCCGAGATTTTTAGCCAAGGATGTAGGTTTAGGGCAGGCACCCAATGAGTCAGGCCACCACTCCCTAGACCAGATCTCTTCCTTTCCGCCAAACACCATCACCTCGGTCTTCTCCCCATTTAATTTCAGTGAATTGTATATCAACCACTGGCTGACAGCCTCCATACAAGATCTAAAATTGGAGGCTGTCAGCTCGGTTGACTGGGAGAGAGACACGAGGATCTGGGTGTCGTCCGCATAGGAAACTACCTCCATCCCAAAAGATCTGATAAGTCTGGCAAGGGGGGTCACATAGATGTTAAAAAGGGTGGGACTGAGCGCCGACCCCTGAGGGACCCCACATTGCACAGACAGGGATGGAGATAGAAATCTTCCCAGCATTACCCTCTGCTCTCTATAATCGAGAAAAGAGGAAAGGAGCCCCAGGGCTGCCCCCCGAACCCCAATCTCACCCAATCGAGATGTTAGAACACGGGGAGAGAGGGTATCGAAGGCAGCCGTGAGGTCCAGAAGGATCAGGAGGGAGGTCCGACCCCCATCCACGCTCGTATGGATGGAATCGAGCACCAGGGTGAGGGCAGACTCGGTGCTATGTTCCCTCCTAAACCCATGCTGGGAGGAATCCAGGCAGCCCGAACTCTCCACAAAGACAGCAAGATGCTTATTTAGATGGGCCTCTAACATCTTCGCGGGCGCCGGGAGCAGTGAGATGGGGCGAAAGTTCTTTAATCCCTGGATCGAGGTACTTGCCCAGATGTCTGCCTCCTCTGCAAGCTTCCGGGGATTGGTCAGCTTGCTGTCCACCAGGTGTTGGCGCAGCTCGGGAAAACATTTCTCGAGGAGGTGCTCTTTCAAAAATAGATCATACAACCCCTCATAATCCTTCACCTCACTGCCCTTGACCCAGCCCTCTAATGCCTTTCTTGCGTAATCAAGGAAGTCCACCCAGTTCTGGGTGCTCAACTTGTGGCTCCCCCTGAACTTCTGACGGTACCTTTCTGGGGTAAGCCCAAACTTCCTTACCAATGCTAGCTTCATGATGGGGTAGTTGGTTTGCTCCTCTGGTTCCAGGGCCAGCAAGGTGTCCCGACCAGCGGGAGGCATGTACCTATACAAACCACCCCCCCAGTGCTTCTCCTGCACCCCATAGGCTCTTAAGGAGACCTCATAGGCAGCCAACCATTTGGCTATGTCGTCCCCCTGACTAAAGCTAGCTATAAGGTCTTTTGGTAAATAGGGTCTGGACTCCCTGGCTGTCTCTTTAAATTCGCTGCCACTATTTATTACAGGAGAGGGCCCCCGTTGTAGGGCCTGGAGTTCCAACTCTTTCAACCTGAACTCGTGAGCCATCATCCTCTCTTCCTTCTCCTGCTCCAGCTTAGCCAACTCCCATTTTAATTGCCTCTTTTCCCTCCTGTCAGCGAGCTCTGCTTCAGTTAAGCTTCCCCCAGAGGCGCCACTGCCCTTCCTGGAGTAGGACACTGGTCCTGGGAGTAGGTTTTCCCCCTCAGAGTGGAATAATCCTTCTATCTCCACAACCGTGTCCCGGTCTGTCCCTTCATCCTCCTCCTTCCCTTCTTTGTGTGCCTCCACCCAAGCCCTTAGACTGGTCTGGAGTTCCCCCTTCTTGGCACCATGCTTAAAAAATACCCCCATTTTCTGGCAGAAATCTTTCAACTGAGCCACAGAATAGGTGTCTAGGTTTTCTAGTGCAAACTCCATTTTACAACAGGAAATACCAAGTTATACACACAAGGAAATTTGAGTTGCAAGGGCAACCTGAAGCTACCTCCACCCCACCACCAGGAACAAATTTGGAAAAACAAAAGCACAAATTAGGAGGGCCGCTAGGAGAAAACTCCTGGTGTAGTCTAGTGAATTACGCTCAATTACTACTGAGTAGTTGCAACCATAGTCAGGATCCCACCGCTAGACACCAACTTGTTGGAACCTGAGATGACAGGTCACCTAGGGTAGCCTGGCCTAGGGTAAAACACAATCACTAGAGGCTTAAGCGTAAAGGTTGCAAACCATCCAGCAGTAAATCAACGCAAAAACACCCAAAAATGACACTACACCAATGTTGGAAAAATACGAGCTTGTTTATAAAAATATTCTTTGCTCTTATGTCTTTAGAAATCACAGCTTAGTACATACAGTTGTCATGAAGTTAATAATAATACTTTCAGAAGTGCTAACTTACATCACTATCAGCATCAATAGTACATTACATTAGATTCCAGAATTGGTTAGATTTGATTTCTATGAGACTCTAAAACGTTTCCCCCTCAACACCACTACCCACCAAAAAGGTACACATCCAATGAGAAGTTTTAGTTATACAAGACGTTTACATCAGTGCCAGCAGGCTCTATGAGGAACTTTTACCCCTACTTAATCAGCAGGTACTCTCAGCACAGCATTGGCAGTGGTGCTACTCCCAGATTCTGTTCTAGTAGATGTCTTTCCTCAGACCAGTTAGCAACATGGTTCTTATCATCCAATTTCACCCCCACCTCCAAGGACACAGTAGGGGGAAAACGACTGGTGAAACTAGATCACTTTATCATGCACTAGTGTTAACTCTCCTTCCCTCAGGAAATGATCTAGTGTTAGTTCTCCTTCCCTCAGGAAATGATCTAGGACACAGTCCTCCCCCTTCACCCCACACTCTCCTTACTGTGCCAAACTTCCGCCCTGTCACGCGGTTCAACCGAGGTCCCAGCCGGTAACTGTTGAGGCGGTTTCCACCCGTCCCGCGAGCTAAACTCAAGGCAGATGCGGGGAGGTCCGGGGAATGTCTCGCCGGTGAGCCGGAGTCACCGCTGGTCTCCTCCGCTACCGGCCACACAACCCCAGGGCTGGCGCGAGTAGGTCCGACGGGCGCTAACGAGCGCCGCTTCCAAACCCCTTCGCTCGCTGGCTCCGCCTTCCAGAGCCGGGCGGCTTAACGGGGCATGCGCGAAGGGAAAGTGTCTTCCCGCTGGAGCCCGCGCTCCTCCGCCGACGCCTCCTTGCTACTACTCCGCCCACTCGGAAATCCACAAGGACTCCTCCAGGACCGCTCCTCACCTCAGGACTGGCAACCACAGCTCCAAATCGGCGCCGCTCACCACGCCAATTCAGGAGCAGTTCAGCTCGACTTCTCTCTGCCTCCGCTCCCTCAGCACTCGTCACGACAGGTAGGAAGAGGGACACTGTGGGATTTTGTCATTAGGGGGAGATGCCAGCCACCGGGGCAGAATTCAATTAAAGAGCGGAGAAAGGGGGCCACAAAGATTAACCCCTCTCCATTTGAGATTCTCTTAGCAACAGTCTCACTAAAGTCTTTTAACTGGGCAGAGGACTGCACTCCACAGAGCTGCAGTCTCCTTCTCCTCTTCACATCCCCATTCTTCCAGTCTGGGGATTGGTCAGGCGCCCAGGGTCTCCAGTAACCCTAAACAGCGGGGACAAGACAAGTAACCCAAGGGGGGTAGAGTGGTGGATCAATAGGGCAGCGTCCCAGTCCAGGAGGTCAACCCTTAGTCTAACCTCCCCCCACCTTCTGCTACAGCCTGTCCTCCAGCTGACTCTCTCTGGTAAGACAAAATGGCTGTCCAGCATTCCGCCTTTTATAGGCTGACCCTCAGGGGTCCAGAAGGGACCAGAAGGTTCTGGAATGCCCTATTCTACTCTATGGGACAGGTTCTAGGTTTGTCAGTTGGGACAGTTGGTAGCCACCATTTTGTGACTCCAACTATATTCCTATCAGAAAAGGCCTCTAGGCCTGAGGTGAAAAACTATGAGGGGGAAAGAACACCTATCCCCCTGACCAACACCTTGTAAAAAAAAAACTAGTGGACGCAAAAATTAATAAAAGTATGAGGGGCAAAAAGGAGACAAAATAAATAATAAATTGGAGGGACTACGCAAAAAGCCAGACAGGTCTAACAAAGGAGAAGTCCTCTTCTTCCTCATGGAAGCGGCCCCATGACTGACGATACAGACATTCACCAGTGCTGCTGCTCTCAGACCGCATTGTCTTTCTCTTCATCTGAACCATTTCCAGTTCTGAAAAAGTTGAAGCTGGAGCTTCCCACCCATTCTGTGGACACTTCCCAGGTCGAGTCCTTTCTAGAGACCATGTTAGCCATTTTCATGGTGGTCCCACATTTCTCTCAACTACTCTCCTATGGTGGATTTGTGCTGCAGGTTTGGTGACTCTAGTGACTCCAACTTCAGTGCCACCAGAGTTAGTACCACCACAGGCTCTATCAGGCCTTGATGTTCGTTTCAAGGAAGCCCTTGCCTACTAAAGCGCCTGTAATCTTGCCTGTGGTGCTGCCTGTGGCACCATGGTCAATGTTAATTTGAAGGAACGCTTATATTATATTATTACACTTATTATGTCTCAGAATTTCCTGATAACTTTAGTGCATGTATCGAAGTATGTAATCCGATTAAATATACATTTTTGTTGTTGTATTTTTCTTTAAATTAAATTACACACACATGCTGCTGTAGTAAGCCATTTATGATTTTACTTAGGTATGAGCTAAGCACTGAATTGTCTCATCTCTCTTCAACATTTATAAAACATACACAATACAGTTCAAGCATAAACAATTACATGGCATCTTTAATGGAGAAACCTAGAAACGGAAACCCATGATTTCACTTTATTCCATGTTTACAATCCATAGGAAATTAAAAGTACATTTTATGTTGGGTTCAGATTGTTGCCTGTTTTTGTGATTAGGTTTTAAGGAAAAAACAGAACTTCGAGCCTTCATTGTTCCCTGGCCTGGATACAAAATGAGGCTGTTTATTAGGTGGTAAAGAATAATTTCATTAATTGAATCTTGACAAAAGACAGAGAAAAGCTGTTGCTTCACAAAGTGCAATACGTATTTAGTCATATCATTTAATGTGCTCGGTCATCAGGCTCCTTTGATGATGTTTCAAGAAAGCCATAATATCAATATCTTCATTGAATTTTAATATTCATTCAAGGGCTTGGTGAAGGATAGACCTGCATACAGCAAGACCGTGAAAGAAGGAGAGAAGGGCATGGTAGAATGAATGAGATATACGCCTAAAGGTTTGCAAATTAATGTTTGCAATGTGATACATTTTTAAACCTGAAGTTATGGATACAACGAAAACATTTGGAGGACGGTGATGTTAGGAATTATACTATCAACCTGTGAAAATTCCATTGAATGTTTTGGAAAAAATTGAACAATGAGATGTAGCGAGTTAACATTACCGTGTAGTGACAACTACGACAGGGGAATAGGTCAGCCCACACATAACCATCGTTTTGAGTCCATTGTTGTTTCTTGTGCCCCTTTAGATGGCACTCAAAGCAAGCAAACGAGAAAATTATTTGAATGAAAAGCACTCACTGTCTGTGATATGTTGACTAAAGCAAAAGTAATATCTAAGCATTACAATCTCAGTAAGTTGGGAATATCATGCATCCCCCAATTCTCAGTTGTCTGCTATTCATTGATGAAAGTGATAAATGGACGTGGTGTTGGTTGAGTGTATAATAGAACATTGGAACGTTTGAAGCTCTATTAAAAACAATAGAGTGCTCCAGGCTACTTATGGCTGTTAGATGCCCGTAGCTCCAACATTCCAATGTTGTCCTTCACAGCTGTTACTGTGAACCAAAACTTCACAGAGCCTGAGGGGATTTCAGTCTCCTCAGGCTCTTTGAGGCCTTTGTTTTATGTGTTGGAACATTCTGCCCTCTAGTGGTGGAATTTTCTAATAGCCTTATAGCCCTCTGTAGTTGGGCTATATCAGCATTATAGTTCCGCTTCCTTGTTAAAGGCCCTCACCTTCGGCTCACGCCTGTAACTCTGGAGCCGGTCTTTAATGGCCGGTATAGCCCGCTACGGCGGTCTATAAAGCTATAATAAAAGCCTACAGAATGGAGTAGAAATAAGAAAAATTGATGTACAGTGACTACAGTGAACAGAGTTTCATTTAGGGCACAATTATGCTTGATGGAAAGTCTTGAGATAAGGTTATCGAATTTGACGACCTGGGAATTAAATTAACTAGGGCTATGGCATGGTCTTCCCAACTCAAAAAGCAGCCTGAATCTAATCCATCAAGCCTCAGCCATCATAAGACTCTACAAGTCCTCGCAATTGAATAATTTAATGTATTTTTATTCTGCTTGTCTGTACTGTATCGTTTTTATTTATGTACGTTTATAGTCCAAAGCACCGAAGAAAGTATTGTGATGATGAGTTATATGGAGGATACTTCTCTTGTTGCCATCCTCTTGGATTTTGTTCACTGAAAAATTATTTACTATCTATGGGGCTATTCGCACCTTCTTAGAGGTCAAACCTGTTTTTCCTTGTCCCATTAGTAGGCTTCAGTTTCAAAGAAAAGGGCCATCAATCAATCCACATTAGACACCTTCGCCCGCTAAAATATGCGGTTAAAATAAGACACTTTTAAAGCCAAAATTATAACCTGGGTTTCTTTTGCTGTTGGCATTTTAAGAAGTGATACTAATAACATATTAAATGTAGTTCTAATAATATACATTGCTTATTGGTTATGAATATTTTTGTAGAGCAAACTATTTCAGTCTGTCAAATCTGGATCCGTTACTTTGATTGGTTTAAATTGAAGCTTTCATTAGATCGATTTCACTGCAGCACACAGGAAAACATTGCAACACTGAACAGTTGTTTTTTACTTTGATTGTGCAGACGCAGTAAGAGCTATCTCTCCTGCAGACATTTTTTTTTCTATTTGCAGTGATTCCATTGATTATCAATTAAAAGGCACCACATACAATGTCATTCCACAGTTTTGTTTCCACCCCTTAGCAAAGTTCAATGCTCTTAGGGTGGTTGTTGCATACTATCGCAAGGAGTGTCGTGTGTTGAAGTTATTAAGCATTAACTTGAACGGTTGCATGGGAATCTGAGGATAGTGCCACCTCTTTGTTTATTTCAATGTCATAAACTTTATTGCCCACCAATTAGTGACGTAAAACTGATAAAGTGCACATTCTTACAGGATGGTGTCACCTGACCATGAAGCTAATGTCCTTGGCAATGCTTGAGCTAGTTAGGGTTCACTTCTCTTTTCATTTTTATTGTCTAGCATTTTTTCCTCCAGTCAGTTACTCATTGTGCTCCACTTTATACTCTCCAGTGCTCTGATTGCAGGGAAACAGCCTAACTTGTACCCCTAAAATGGCGTCCCAGGCACAGGAGGTTTTCACGGGAGCATGCAAGTAGAATACCTCCTGGCTATTGACAGTTACAGGTTGCTCCAGCCTCCAAACTATAGATGCTTGACTTACTCCTCTGTTGGGCATGTGTAGTTCATGGCCATGCATTCACTGTAGACAACACCTCTGAAGGATATTCGCAGGAACAACCTGCTACTGCAGGAACTTTAAAAAAAAATCTCTCTTGATATAGTCAGTCCTTCATTTAAGATCTAACATATCCTACAGAAATATAGGAATATTTTAGATCTTGGAGGAGACACCTAACCCGTAAATTGGCGCTATGCTTCATCATATGAGTCTCCCCTCATTCGGGTAGGTAAATCCCACCTGAATGAGGTCAACCAAAAAATGAGAGCCCGCAATAAGATAATGTTCTGGGCATGTCCAGGGTTCCAGTCGTATAAAAATGACTGTGGGTAAATCCAGATTTCTGTTTTTATTCATCGGGTACTCATGTCACTTTTAAAAACTAAGACTGGATGTTTGGTGAAACACAGTAGTTCGTTCATACATCGAAAAGACACACGTCCATACATCCAAAAGATATGTCACCTACATTTTTCAGCTGAAAACAAATTTCTCAAAATGGCTCACTCAGTTTTATCAGTACTTAGAACCGCCCTTCCCACTTACCCTAACTGTGAAGGAGCTCATTTAAAAATACTGCCCCAATTTGCAGAACACTGGACACTTTTTTTCGCCAGCTGATTCACTAATGGGGGCCACTTCTATTTTAGTGCGCAAGCCTATTTTCTGGCCCAATCAGACCATGGCTGGTGATTAGTTGGCTCCGGTTCACTTGGAGGTTGCAGGTAGTGTCTAAGTCAATACGTTTTGGTTCAATTAGGGTAACTAACACAGGAAAAGCCTATTTACTCCTTTTCTTTTCCTCATAATGTAAAGAATTACGGTCAGAGCTGCTGATTTTGGAAGCAGGTTCGGGTCTCAGTGTGGTCTAAACATCCAGTGATTTATTTATTTCTTAATGTATTTATGCATTTTTATGTAGAGCGAATATTACCCAAATGTGTTAGAGTGCTTTACAATAGACAAAGATCTTACATAAGGTCCAAAATTGCAAAGTGGTCATTAAATAAGGTGTGGAATGACGTGTACACTTTCCAGCTTTACAACGGTTTGCTTAACAATAAA
This sequence comes from Lissotriton helveticus, assembly GCF_964261635.1. Lineage (NCBI taxonomy): Eukaryota > Metazoa > Chordata > Amphibia > Caudata > Salamandridae > Lissotriton > Lissotriton helveticus. The sequence continues at coordinate 1,378,555,542 of NC_136061.1, forward strand.
CAAAGATCATCCTACAAAGCGCAAAATTAAAATGGCAAATTATTACATAACTTTGAATTGTGGCCTAACACCACATGGGCTGCTAGGACTGCAGTGCGCACTACTTAAATCAAAATTCAAAATATTCAAACAACTTATCCAAATAACCAGATTGTAAACAATGTAATAACATTTATTTAGATCATCATTGAGTCATAATCATAAACGCTTTTCGTGAAGTTATTTCATATATCAATATACATTATTATTTGCAAATTTTCTGAACCACCACCCAATGCATTTCGGGACTTCCTTGTCCCTTCGTCAGGGGTTCCAGTTGTCAACTAAAAAAGCAACAAGGAAACAATGTAAAACAATGCCAAATCACATGATATAGAAAACATCTTTTTTAATGTTGATATTTAATGTTGATGTATATCTGCAATTCAATTTATAATATGTGATTTGGCATCGTTTTACATTGTTTCCTTGTTGCTTTTTTAGTTGACATCTGGAACCCCTGACGAAGAGACAAGGAAGTCCCGAAATGCATTGGGTGGTGGTTCAGAAAATTTGCAAATAATAATGTATATTTATATATGAAATAACTTCACGAAAAGCGTTTATGATTATGACTCAATGATGATCTAAATAAATGTTATTACATTGTTTACAATCTGGTTATTTGGATAAGTTGTTTGAATATTTTGAATTTTGATTTAAGTAGTGCGCACTGCAGTCCTAGCAGCCCATGTGGTGTTAGGCCACAATTCAAAGTCAATTCAATAATGCTTAGCAGGCATTAATGCAGAGCAGCACACATACCGTTGAATATTGAATAATTTAATGAGAGTGTGCGACATTCATCCACATTTAAATTATTACATAAGGCACAGAGTTGCACTGTTCGAAGAAGTACGTATGTTAAGTTTAGGCCATGGTCCATGAAAGGGATGAAAGGGAGGTAGTGCAGTAAATCTCAATGTTCAGAGACTGAGCCATATAGGCGAAAGAGCATGTTCCCTGAGAGGAGAAGCTAGGATGACTTAAGCTGAAACTTTTTGGAAGGATAAGGGCTTTCAGCTCTGTTTTGAAGATCACCAGTGTTCTGGTGGTGCATAGTATCGGGGGTAAGAACTTCCATATTCGGGTTGCATTTCCTGAGAAGGCTTGTGCCATGTGTTGTTGCTTTTTAAAGGCTGGATGTTCAAGCATCAGAGCATCGGCATCGAGTGTAAGACCTTGTGAGTAATACAATCCATCTTGAACATGGACCTGACCTCAGTGGGCAACCAGCGGAGAGTGACCAGCTTGTGTGAGTTGTGGTTATTAATTTTAGCCCCATAGGTGTAGCATGCGGCCGAATGAAGAACTGATTTCAGAGAGGTGAGATGGGTCTTGGGGAGACCAGCCAGGAGAGAGTTACAATAATCAGTCCTGGTGAACACCAGTGACTGCACAAGAGATTTCAGGTCCTAATCTGGAATGTAGGGTGGATTCCCCAGTGAAGACACGGTTGGCATTGCGTATTTCTTTCCATTATGCTGATTTGTAAATGAAATCTGTGTCTTTTATCTAGAATGACACCTAAGGATGTGGCACTGTCAACAATGCTGGGTTTGCTAGTAAGGATGTTGAGTGAGTTTATCTAGGATTGTACCATTGTACTAGAAGTGTTTATTTCGAAGAGGACATGAGGAAGAAATCAGTTTTGGCTGAGTACTGTTTTAGATTATGTGCAGTCATCCAGTCCAGAATGGAATTTAGAGCAATGGTGAGACGAGAGATGTCTTGGGGAGAGGCGAAAGGGTAAAAACACCAGCTTGTGAGATGTTTGGTGGGAATCTCTTGGAGCAGGGCAGGTGATTACACCCTTGCATTGAGCACCAAGCTTAATGTACCCGGGCAAAGACCACTGTGGCAACAGGTTTGGGATGTTGTGGTTTGGGACAGAAGCAGGTGCATAACACAGGCCCCTGAATCACTAATGCAGGCATCTGAGGCGTGGGGGTGGAGGGGGGCATCAAAGGATCCAAACTGTTCAGGAGGTGCCCCCATTCACCCCAAGGCTAAAAAATATCTACGATATGGGAGAGTCAGGGGCCTGTGTTAAGCGCACAGTCTGGGGGGGTTATCTTTTTTATGCGTGCCATCGCTGCACAGGTATTGAAGGACAACCCAATAATAGGTAGGGAGAGCCTGCTGCTGGCAGTGCTGCCTCTATTGTGTCTATGTCGGGGTGCCTGCACTGTTGCTGTCCTTGCAGCGTCTGTGCTGTGTGTAATAATGAACCTTGCTATAACTGTTTCATTGTGAAAAACCAAACATATTACCTTGGTAATACGTGTTTCTTTTTATTTCATGGCTGACTGTCTAAATGTGGCAATTTTGTTTGCAAAGGTGGCACCCTGATTATAAAAGACAGCGAATATTTCCACATCATTTGGCCGATGGCTGTGTCTCTTTTCAGAAACTCAGTTGCAAATGATGGATTATGTAATGTATTTTTGTGTTTTGCTTTACGATTATGTACATGGCGCAAAGAAAAAATCCTGAAAGCCAGTGTCAAACAGGATTAAAACAGACTGGTGCATGCGATCGGCCATAAATTATACATTAACTGCAAAATATAGCATTCAGATCGCATTGAATCATATTTGAAAAGGCAAAATGTGTTCTTCAAATGCATGTTCTCTCCACTTTAAACACTTCTTTTCAAACTAAAAAGTGTTTGTGCATTAAATCGTAAGAACTCTGCACGTTAACTGGGCGTTGTTCCCTTCTCGAGAGCAACAGGTCTCCCTCCACCTTGCTCAGAGAAAAATTCTGACCAATTGTTTAGTTTTTGAGAAGGGAAGGAGCAGGTAAATGAATACGATTTTGGGTAAAGTCCCCAGTATTCTTTTTAGCATTGCAATTCCGCCTCTGGTTACATTAATAATCGTGTAGGACTAGTTTGGACAGCTCTAAAATAGCCTAAAGTGATGTATGCGCTTGTAGATTTAATATCACATTACAAGCGAAAAATACTCTAGGCTGGTTATGGCACGATTCTGGCTTGCTAGTGAGCCACACGACCGGCCCATGGGTGTGATGGCGGTAATTTCTACTCACGAGCAGGCTAGAGATGGTACAAAATTATAACGACCAGCAAGAGGAATCGGCTGGGGCGGATTTGGGAACCCTTTCGGGGCTGGTTGGCCGAGATGGCAGTCTCCCAGGGTTGGTCTACCTCTACTTCTTCTAGGCATTAACCTATAGATTCATCAAGCATCCGTTTTGCGATTCCTTATTAGCGAAAAATAAGGATTCGCTAATAAGGAATAGCAAAAGGCTATGCATAAAGAACTCGCTAAAAAAAAAGCGATTTCTTAAAATTCCTTAATTGCGACCCACAAATTGCGAGTCGTAATTAAGGAATACCTCCCCATTCATTCCTATGGGCCTAGAAGCCCATAGGAATGAATGGGAAGACTTTCTCAATTTGTGATTCTCAATTAGAGAATCGCAAATTGAGATTGCAATTTCAAGGGTGCCCGGGTGTCAATAGGACAACACCCTGTTGCACCCCTGAAATCTGCATATGCCTCAGGGATCGGCAATTAGCCCTATTCTTTTTAACATTTATTTAAAACCTCTGCGATCATAAAATCTTACGACATAGACACGGAGAATTACGCCGATGGTACTCAGATGATCCTCTCCTTTGAGGGAGAGGGTTCAACGTCTGTAGAGGTCTTCCATGACTGCCTGCAGGATACGGCTCGATGGCTTCAGGCCAACTCCCTTCAATTCAACGCAGGCAAGACGGAGGTGATTGTGTGTACTGCGAATAATATCCCCCGCCCTCTTCCCGACAACTTTTGGCCTCCAGGTTTTTCTAACACTGTGCAGCCAACAAAAAATGCTCGTAACCTGGGTATTATGTTTGACTGAAAGTTTCCCTGGAAGCCCAGGTTACAAAAACTACAGCCACCTGCTTCACTATTATTAGGTCCCTTCGTAAAATCTTTCTTCTTCTGCCTTGTCAGGCGCGTGCCACAGTGGCAAGGTGCACAGTTCTCAGTAGGCTTGACTACTGTAATGCCCTCCTCCTAGACTCCTCTAATTTTCTCCTGGATAGGCTGCAAAGAATCCAATCAGCGGCTGCAAAACTAGTGTTAGGTCTGTCTAGAAGGTCCTCTGCCTATGCGGCCCTAGCCAAACTCCATTGGCTCCCCGTGAGACAGAGAGTGCACTTTAAATCGCTCTGTCTGGTTTCCAAAGCCCGTCATGGGGGCGGACCACTGATCCTGAGAAAAAAATTTGAATGGTACACTCCATCGAGACTGCTTCGTTTGTCTTCGGCCAGACTGGTGAAGGTGCCAAATTTTAAGAAAGTCAGGTCAGGAGGTAGATGCTTTGGAGTGGCAGCAGCCAGATTGTGGAACAAACTTCCTTGGGAAATCAGACAAATTAGAGAACTCCTCCCGTTTAGAAGACGTGTTAAAACCTGGCTGTTCCCCTAAGATCTAGATAGCACCCCCGGCCCGTTTTCACCCTGCTCTTTCAGCCGCTCAGCGCCAGGATACCTGCAAGATGACAGTTGCGCTTAACAAGTTGAATAAATAAATAAAAATAAAATATGGGTACATCTTGCACACACACCTGCCCTAAGGGCATGTTTGTGTGTAAAATGGAACTTTGAAAAATGCACTTTAGTGCATTTTTCAAAGTTTTTGCAAATTACCATGAAGTTCAACTTCACGGTAATTTGCTCCCCCTATTAGCGAAATCGCTAATTTTTTTACTTTCATGCATTGCATTTAAGGAATCTAAATTTGAGATTCCTTAAATGCAATCGCAATTTAAGTATTCGCAATTTTGCGATTTCTTAAATTGCGATTTTTGCATTTTGGATGATGCATCCCGTATGCAAAAATACTGGTTGCAAAGGGGCAGATTCTGAGAATCTGCCCGTTTGCGACCGGTTTTTAGCTTGATTCATCTATGCCTAAGTCACATATTTATTTTCTTGTTATCATGTCAGTTATTTGTCCATTTGCTTATACTGAATGTGTTATGTGCTCGACCCCAGCGCTTAAGAATTGGTTTCTCCTTGTTATTTAAAATTGAAAAATCCATCAAAATATATATATATTTTTTAAATACACGCGAAAAATACCGAATTTCGTAGGTTTTCACAACTGTTTTACCTTCCGACCGTGGCAAAAAAACTGGCTATGCTTGTGACATGTTAGGTGGGTGGCAAAGTATCAAACTTACCACAAATTAGATGCAACGGATGCATTAGCAAAAAAGATAGGTGTTTTCTTTATGCTGTGAGAAATGCTAAGGAGCCACAGCAATGTGAAACTGTTCATACCTTTTCATATGGGTTTCTTCCGCTTGCTGAAATTTACTTACCAAAACACAAAGGGATCTGTTATGCAGATTTAGTGTCTTTATTATATTTGAGAAAATTAATAAGGATGGTGATCACCTGGTAGCATAGTCCCAACAAAAACTGTAGAACTTTTTTTGATCTATACTACTTCGTGTAGTAGAGTATTTGACAAAAAGTTGTAGGGCTTCACCCTAAAAAGTACCTGCAATCTCACACATTTGTTCCGCTGCATCCAGGGTCTGTCTGTGGAGAATGTTGTACTTCTTGTTCATCCATTTCCAATGGGGTATCTGGTATAATCAAGCTTTACGCCAGTGAGAACCAGAGGCGCAACTAGAGCCAAATTTCGGGGGAGCTAAGAAAAAATTTCCCGGGGGGTTCATTCTTCCAGCAATATGCATAGTGGCGATGCAAGGGCTCTAAGAAGGGGTGAAAACACAACAAAGCCTCGTTAACAAGCAAACAGTCTTTTAAAGACCTGTGAAGTACTCTCCGCCCGGGCTGCCACACACGACGCGGGGGGCTAAAGCCCTTTGAGCCCAATGGGCATTGCGCCTACTGAGAACTTCCCATGGCACCCTATACAAGATCCTAAAACTTTTCTACCTGAGAAACTTTATGTGAAAAATGACCCGGTTGTATTGAATGTGAGATGGGGAACGGTTGGCGAAAAATATAAAACTGAGATTAACACTGTGGTGGGTGAAGAACGTAATTTTTGGGGGAAGTAATAAAAGTATCCTAGATTTATGCTCCATTCAAAGATTTAATCTAAAAGTAAAGGTACACCTGCTGGGTTCCAAACAAGACATGCACCAAACAGAGACCATCTACCTAGGAGCTTGTTCTTGCTGTGTTTTCCAAGAGATTGCATGACTAAAGCAGAACTTTCATCCCAGGCCATTCTGTCACTTAATGTCCAGTCAACTTGTCTGTACACCCTCAAACCTAAAGCAACTAGGCAAAATAGGTCACACAGTTACTAGTGTAGAGTGTGCTCATTACATCCATAATTAACAATCAGAAGAAAATGTGTAATAAAAAGAGCTCTTAACACTAAACCGGCAGCAATGTTAATGAGCAGTGTATATGAAACATAACATTTACACCACAAAGGGACCGATTCCGATATCGCTCGGAAGGTCCTGTAACGCGATCCGGTCATAAAAGGTACGAGCCGTACACTTGTTCTCCGCCCGACTTGTACAGCTGTACGAGCGAGCAAGTACGATGCGAGAAACGCCAAATCTCCGACCGAATCGTTTCCGTGTCCGAACCGCTCCGTACGCCTTGTCCGTAAGCAAACCCTGCCGTGCAATGGTGGCGAATTCCGACCGAGCCAGTATGATGCATGCGTCGGACAGCCGGATTGAGCTGCAGTTTCTGGCTCGCAAAACGCCTGGGAAGCTGCCTCTGGGGGTCTGCATCGGACCCCTGTCACCCGCAGCCTTACGACTCGGACACAGGGTGAGATCTAGGGTCTCCCCAACACAGGCAGGTGAGGATGGCTCTGATGTGAACCCACTGTAGGGGGCGCCCTTGTGCGAGACATACCAATTCAGTCAATAGGAGTCCATGTACGCGTTGTACGACCGGTTCCCATTAACTACTATGGGAGTCCGGCCGAACCGAGTCCGGCAGCACGCGACCGCATCGTACTCGCTCGGTCGGACTGCAGGAGTCCGGCTCGGTCGGAAAAAACTCCGGCTTCGGCTCGGTCGGAGAGCTTTCTGACCCAGATCAGAATCGGCCCCATAGTAGTGTGTAAAGAAAATTAAGTGTAGGGAAAGGTCGACAGGGTTGGCAATAAATCAATGCCTGACCATGGTTTCGTACCCTCAGTGCTAAAGTCCTCAGTTTTTTACCAAGAAGGTGATGCAGCTCAAAAATCATTGTCCGCCATCAATCTCTGATGCTTTTACCTGTTCCCTTACCTCATATAGATTATGCAGAAGTATGTAGCCTTATATAATCTTTAAAGTTTGCTGCACAATAGGTTCTACGTCAGCATTGCATGCTTTACGCTTATGAGTAGTGCTCATTTGATATGCATTAGCTATTTTTTCACCTACTGCCTTATGCAGTAGGTGATATTGGAACAAGTGTGGAGACACTGGAAAGGGGCAGCCATTTGCTGGATATTCTACCAGCAGTGTAACTAAAACATCTATAGTGCGTCACAAGATTGGAGAAACCGGTACCTGAACCCCAGGCTCTCCCTGGCCATTGTGTGTAACCACAAAAGAGGCCCGAGAAGGTTTACTGACCATCAGTGCGTGGCTCCCCAACAATGAACTAATAACACACAAAGGCCACCCTGGGTCAAGACAAAGAAAGAAAAAGTGGAAGGAGTGGAGGGGGGAATGCCCTTTTATAGGACGCATTCCCCAACTCACCTGTGGGTGACATGCTTCATCATAGGGAACCTCCTCGCACAGCGAGCCTGGCCACAGTGCGGGCTACAACACCCTCACTGAGAGGGAGGAGCTCAGGGATGTTTTGATTGTATGTGACAAGAGGTATACTAAGACCTGGGATGAGCCAGGTGTGGAGGGAGAGTGTAAGAAAGTGTTGGTGAGGAGAAAACTAACTCCCTGGTGTGTTGATAAACAATATTACTGGTACACCCAGGGGTCACTCATCTGTGGAAGACACCTATACAATCGTTTATGTATAATCCATATCCTCATTAACTAATTTTATCACATTGGTCCATTGCTTACCAAATATTTCAATATAAATTCTTCAAATTAATTCACGTTCATGGGAAATCTGTTTTCAATCCTGTCCAAAATCCATAATTTGTAATTTATATATGGGTTAGAAGTACCCAGTTAAAAATTACATAATTAAATCCAATTAGCATTTACATTATTATAAATTCTGACTGCTGATAATACCAGTGTATTGTATACTTTAAATTAACACTGGCATTATGGTAATACCAGCAGTAACCGTTTACACATACCCTCATTGTCCATATTTTGTATTAAGTGCAAGTTGAGGACAAGAATGACGATTTTGTAAGTAACCCTTTAATATATGTCCTGAGACAAATATTCAAACATTCATATCAGTTTATATCACTCTCTCCTTACCAATATGTGTCATCTATACACATGATTAAAATAAAGCAATTTAACAAGTAGTCCAGTTTGAAATGACGTTTGCTATTCAACTTTATTAGCGATTGTCATTTTAATTCTGTAGTAGGGGATCTCTGTGTATAGTCATAATCTAGTGAATAGCCCCGCCCATGTTCGTGGACCCCGGAGCAATCAAAAATAATTTCTAAAGCGGTCTTCATTGCAGTCCTGCATAGACACGTAAGAGAAAATTAAAGACAATAATGCAGCCTGTACCTACAAGCCTACACTGTCCAGTACTTCAACTAGAAATGCCAAGGATATAGCACCAATAACACATTTAACACAGTCTGTCAAGCTTCACCCATAGAGAAAATTTCCTCCTCTCACCAAATTCTTGGAATGATAGAGAGGAAGGTAAGGACAGACAAGCCTCCATAGGCTGCCATTATGTGTCTGGAAAAGGGATACCGTGCCTTTAAGGAACTCTCTGGAGACCCTCGGTATCCCAGCATGCACAGCCCCTTCCTTTTACTTTCAGTTATTTTTTCCTGCTCCTGCTAGCAGGACCCTGGAACATTGAGCTCTCCCTTTTTGGGTGTTTTGTTAACTTTTCTGGCACTTTTAAAGTGTTAGTGTGTTCACTCGACGTATTTTTGCTTCTTCACTTTTCTGGTGTTTTTGGCCACTCTTTTTATTAAATATGCCTGCCTTATTTGAGAAATGTCCAGAGTGTGCCAGGAAGAAGGCAAGATCTGATCCACACAGGGTGTGTATCCTGTGTCTCCCTTCTTCTCATGTTCCTGGGACTTGTGAGATCTGTCTGCAGTTTTCCAGTGGGACCCTGAAGGACCGAGAGAAGATCAGGCTCCAAGGACTGGAGCAAAGAAAACAGCAAGGTCAAGGTGGGTCTGGGCAGGAAGGGGCTTCTTCCTCTGCCCATGCTGAGGCCTCCCCAGTAAGAAGAAGGCCAGAAAGCGCCACCTGGCTCCGTCGACGTCGATAGACTCGGCGTCGAGAGGAATGACCACGGTCTGCTCCCCGTCTCCCCAGGGCTCTGGGTTGAAGCGCCATCGAGGGGATTGACGTCAAGACCGCCGACTAGGTCGACGTCGAGAACTGCTTCGTCGTCGAGTCATCATCGATGTCGAGAGGGTTCGAGAAGACGCAGGCGGTCGACGTTGAGGCGTCACCGTCGTTCATCATCGACGTCGACTCGACGTTCGGCATCGAAAAGGAGATCATCGACGTCAAGAAGGAAATCACCGACGTCGAGAAGGAGATCATCTTCGACGTCGAGGAGGCGTTCGACGTCGAGACGGCGTTCATCAACGTCGAAACGACGTTCATCGAGACGGCGTTCATCGACGTCGAGACGGCGATCATCGACGTGGAAAAGGCGCTCATCGTCGAAGAGGAGAACATTGTCCTCCAGGAGGCGTTCCAAAGCCAGGACTGTGTCTTCGGTCACCACAAGTCCACGGCCGCGGCAGCGCCGTCATTCGGCTCCCAGGGGTACAGCCTCTAGGTCCCCCCCCTTCTGGTCCGGCGAAGATAAGAAAGAGAGGCAAAGAGGCTCCGGGCTCGGAGCACTCACAAGTTTATTCACCCCCCAAGCCGAGGTCACCTACACCTCCTCTGTTACCCAAGGACCCTCCTCCACGTAACCCGATGCCTCCTCCGCCACCGGTTCCTCCTCATCGTCCTCCTCCTCCTCCTACGCCACCACCTCCGCTGAGGTCTGCCTCGTTACCACATCTCCCGACGCCGCCTACGGGGCCACCGCAACCTAGGCTCCTGTTTAGGCCTCCGCAGCGCCCTCCGCTGCGGCCCGCGGACCGTCTGAGGCCGCGGAGGTAGAGATCTTGCTCCAGACAGAGGGATAGATCCAGGAGTCGCCGTCGCTCTTCGACAAGATCCAGACGGCGCCACAGATTCATCTAGTGCCAGGGACTATTCACCTACCCTGACGGACTCCCCTCGGACAAGGGTGTCTCCAGTAGACGACATAGTGTCCTTCCAGGACGTGTTGCTACGAGGGGCGACTAAGCTGGGCATCACGCTCACTGTGCCCGCACCATTGACTTCCGTCATCTTCGAAACGCTGTACAAGAAGCCGTTGTCTTGCCCTCTGCTGCCCTTGGTGCCTGGGCTGGTAGAACCGGCCATGGAGCTGTTCCTCACGCCTGCGGCCACAAGATCGGCACCTTCAAGGCTGCAGAAGAAATATAAGGCTCCTGACTCAGTCCCAGCATTTCTTCGGGTGGATCCCACGCCTGACTCGGTGATTGTGACGGCAGCAAGAAAACAGCACGCCACCACCCCATCATCAACAGTGCCTCCTGACAAGGAGAGCCGCTGGATGGATTCGGCAGGCAGGAAGGTTTGCGGGACGGCCTCCACATCAATGAAGGCCGCGAGTGCCTCAGCCCTGTTGGGACGTTACGATCAGGCTCTGTGGGAGTCCCAACAGTTTTCGGAACACCTTCCCCGGGAAAAGAGGGAAGATTTCCAAGAGATCCTCGCTGAAGGTCTGCTGGTTTCCAACCAGGTGATAAGTTCGGCTGCGGATTCCTCCCTCTTGGCAGCCCACGGGTACTGCCATGGGGTCAACCAGAGGCGCCACGCCTGGCTGCGTCTTACATCCTTGAAGCCCGAGGCGCAGCAGAGAGTTGCTAACCTACCCTTTTCGGGCGAGACCCTCTTCGGGAAACATGCGGACGACGAGATGGCCCCCATGAAGGCGAAGGTTGAAACCCTGACGGCTGTCGGGTTGGAAAAGCCTAAGGACCAGAAAAAGACCTTCCACCCGTTCCAGAGGCGGTACGGGGCGCAAGGCAGAGGGCAAGGTCGGCAGGCTGGACAGCAACAACAACAGCAGCAGTTCCTACGAAAACCATTCCAAAAGCGCCAGAGGAGTGAAGGGGGTCAACAGTCTTCCTCAGCGATCAAAGGCCCGGCTGGGTCTAGGCCCTGAGGTGCTTCATCCCCCTCATCCGTTACCCGCTCCGGTGGGAGGAAGGATTCAACATTACCTGGCAGAGTGGAGAAATATTACGCAGGACAAGTGGGTGCTGAATATTGTTTGCAATGGATACAGTCTTTGTTTCACTAGCCCACCTCCAGCAATTTCACCGGTCGGCTCGCAATTCCAACTATGCGAGCTCCAGGCGGAGGCCGGTACCCTGTTAAGAAAAAGGGCGATAGAAGACGTCCCACTGTCTCAAAGGGGAAAGGGTCTTTACTCATGCTTCTTCCTAGTACAGAAGAAGGACAAGAACGAGTTCAAGCCCATTCTGGATTTGCGACAAACAAACAAGTGGATCCTCAGGGAAAAGTTTTGCATGCTGTCTTTGCACCAGATTTATCCTCAGCTGCAGAGAGGAGACTGGCTGTGCGCGATAGATCTGTAAGATGCGTACTTTCATGTGCCCATTGCACGGAAACATCGGAAGTTCCCGCGCTTCCTCGTCGGCACCAACCACTATCAGTACACCGTACTACCGTTTGGACTGAAGTCTGCACCCAGGACTTTTTCGAAATGCATGGCTGTGGTAGCAGCGCACCTGAGAAAGAACAAGGTGTTTGTCTACCCGTACCTGGACGACTGGTTGATCAAAGCCTCCACCTTCCAGGAAAGGCATTTGCACTTCAACAGGACGGCTGTCCTGTTGAACCGTCTGGGGTTGCACATAAATCTGTCCAAGTCTGTCCCGATTCCTGTGCAGTGCCTGCAGTATTTGGGAGCCTCCATCAATACGCTGTCGGCAAGCAGGTCTCCTTCGGAGGAGAGACGCTTATCCATCCTTCGGAAGGCTCAGGCTCTCATAGCTGCTCCATCTACAACAGTGAGGACGGTGTCTTCTCTACTGGAATCGATGGCCTCTTGTATCTTCCTCACTCTGAACGCATGCCTACAAATGAGGCCGCTACAGGAATGTTTGGAGGACCAGTGGGACCAGAGGAAAGGGTTTTGGAACGACTGGATTCAGTGGTCTCTTCACGCCCAACAGTCCCTGAGATGTGGTGCTCAGCAGAGAATCTCCTCAGAGGGGTTCCAGGGGTGTGGAATTTTCAAAATATTCTACTTGTCCAAAGGACAAAATGCCACTGAGATCTACATGTCCCGTAAAATCCACTTGTCCCACCTACTCCCGTCCATACATCAAACATAAGGGCTGACAGAGAAACACGTGTATGCATCACCATAAATGCATGCACCTATGGAATGAGGGCTAAATGTTTTGAAAATATTTTTTTCCTATTTAAAAATGAACACCCTTTGGCTTGCCTACAGACAGACAGAAGCATGTTTCATGCCCTGCCAAGGATCTAGAATCTCACTAAACCATGCATCTGTAGAAGGAGAAAACGGAACCCTCATGATCGGTTTGCCCGCGCCATCAGTCTTGACATTCTTGAAGAATGGACGATGTACCGCACTGATGACAGTGCCATTAGTGAACCGAGAGGCACGGCAGAAGTGAACATTGTATGTGACCAGAATGTAGAGCAACATTTTAGTCTATATTAATTCAAAGACGGGTTTTTGGACAGCTCATATTCTGAACACATGCATTTGAAAGTGTTTCTCTTGATTATTTAGACAAAGTTAGTTTTGATTAATTAAAATATTTGCCTAAGATCACACCATTTAAGCATGGAAGCCAACTTTCAACTAGCCATGTTCATTGGCAGAGCTCTGCATATGTATAAACTAGCACATAACAACTGAACAAACCACCAGGTTTTTGTACTGCTGCCAAGTGAAATCAGCATTTTCTCTTCTTTAATGGCACCCTTCATATCTTTCTCACCACCATTTCACTAGTCAAGTCATTTTAAGACTTAACTAGTATACTGGACGGGGATACGTTATTCTGATGAATAGAGCAGTTTTAATGATTATTTTTAATCAAACACAAGTCAAAGATGTCTGAACAATGAGAATGCCTCAGGCAGCAAGTCAGGTCTCGGCTAGAGTGAGAAGTTGCAAACAGGTAGCAGTGAGTTCCTGCTCCACTATGTAGTTCTGGTCTACCCTTAGAAGCTAACTTGCCCCCCCCCCCCTAACATTTCAGTTATTTGGGGCACACAAGCAACACTTATTACAGTGCTACACTTCACGCACTGTAAAATTCATTGCTCTTTATTTTGAGGATGACAGGCTGAGTGGGGCCCAGTAGCAGCCCTCGCTCCCTCTTCCAGCTGACAGAGCGAGGGGGAGGCGGAGGTGGGAGGTTCACCACACCACTGAGTAACAGATAAGAAGGTGAGGAAAAAACAGCTTCAACCTTTTGAAATGGAAATAGAGCCATTGCGCTGCCTGTTCTCGCCCGGGTGAAGCTTCGCCTTTTCTGCTGCTGTGTGCAGGATATTGAGGAAATACCCGTGGGCGGTGAGGCTTGCAGAAATGTCCCTCATGCAGACCCCCTGTGCGGTTGTCTCACCTTGGGGCACAATAAAGGAGGGAAAGAATGTCTTGCTTCTCAAGGGGGATCCAGGCTCCGATCAGATGGCCTGTGCCCACAGCCACTTGCCCTGTAGGTAGTGCGCACGCACTTTAAAGTGGTGTTTGGTGCTTTTTTTAAAAAAAATGAAGCTGGACATTCTTTTTCTTCACCGTATGGATCGATGTGAATTTTAATGTGGCATGAATACGCTAGCATAAGACTTTCAGTGCTAATAAAAGTATGGCTTTTTTTTAGGGTTTTATATACCGCGAACTCGACCTGAAGGTATTGGAGCGCTTTACAGGAGCGCCAGTTACATTTACAGAAGGACATATTCATTTTTTTCGCTGCACTATTAAATTGGCACAGCTGCACAGGAAATCAAATGTGTTATGCAGAGGGGACATTTAGGTTGTAGAGTCCCAAAATGCGCCTCTAATTCAAGCTCATGTCCTCACTTTACCAACGTGGTGTAATCTGGACAACCTCTTTACCTAATTATCCAGTGTCCTTTAGTTAGCAGTTAAGCAAGCCTGGCAGCTCAAGAAAGAAACTGTAGCGCCGTGGCAGCTTAAAAGAAATGCACACAACGGGCTGAATTATGGGAAAGATATCCCCCATTTGTGAAGGAAATTGCCCTATATGGCAATTCTGTGTCACACATCTAGTGTGAAATGGAGTTCTAATCTGCTCTCTGCACAGCAATGGAAACGTGCTCTGTTTGCACGATTTATAGCACGGCTCCTATAGTAGCGTTTGGGCACATCTGTTGGAACTTTAGGTGTGGAGTTAACTGAATTCTGGGGCTCCCGGAGCTAGAGCACTTACGCCGAACATCATGGGAAACAAAGACACTCGTTCCTGATCTGTTGTCAACAGCACAAAACGGGGGGAGGGGGTGGCACTGGGGTGGCAGGGGCACAGTGAATTTGAAATGCAAGGCCGAAAGTGATATATGTGAATATTCAAAAAACCACAAACAGGCAGCGTAGTTCTGGGAGGATTTGGTAAAAGGTCAAAAGCCGTACTAGTAAACAGGCAGTGACTGGGCCCCAATAATAGGGACTCAGTGGGTTCTTGATCAGGCCAGGCTTGAAACCTGATAATCTTTTAATCTTTGAAGAGCAATATCCACCCTGCTTCCTCGCCCCCTCCCTTACATTAACCAAATACATCAGATTAATTTAGCTTAGGGTATACACACTCCCGCTCCCCCCCCCGCTTGCTTTTGGTTGTTTCTCTATTTCAGTGACTTGCTCTTTAGAAAATAGGTGACGGTCGCCCCACTTCACCCCCTGGCGTGCACACAACCATGGAGGCGTTAGCTAGCTGCAGTCTACAGGTAGCTTTTGGACATGCTCGTGCACCTCATCATCATCTTACAGGTCGGCAGTAACGGGAAGGTAGGTGGAAGGTGTTTGGGGGGACAGGAGGTAGGGCTGCTGCCTCAAAGCACACAAATGGAACCGTCCTACCCGAACCAAGACCGAGGCAGCAGCGTGAAGAGCTGATGGCTCGTAAGGCAGATCAGACTCCCCACCTTACTGTGTTTGATGCAAATGCAGCGGTACCTGGATCCTTTGGCGGGCTTCTCTGGAAGTGGAAACCAGTGATCATGTTTATAGTAGTCTGCTAGCGCCTCGCCCACTCTCCCTTCAAAACCCCGCAGTCTGCTCTCGCTCACTCAACCCCGAAGCAACGAGGATAGGAAGCCGGCGGCAGCACTGATCTCTGGGTGCCCATGGGACAGTAGGACTAGTTAGTGGCGGCGGCAGGGTCCTGCGTCTTTCGGGGCCTCGTGTAAAGAAGGGGGGGGCAGAATGTCATCTGATTTTCGGAACCCTTGGATGGTTAGGGACGCTTGATAGTGCCACAGTGTGTGGAGTAAGTTGAAGTTAGCGTTGCTGTGGTAAAGGGACAGTGACTGTTCTCTTGGGATACGGCTCCCAGCTAATTCGGCTTGCAGCTTGTTTTCAATACTCTGTTGTCTCCGGCCCTATCGATCGGCAGTCTCTCCGAGGCCCACAGACAGGTCCTTAATCGGGCCGGGTCAAGTTACCTCTTATTTCGGATTCCCCGTACTGCAACGCTGCTTTACTGGGCCCTCTGCTTCAGCGCCCCCACGTTTTATGCTGTCTCACGCGCCAATAGCAGCGATGAGAGCCCGCGCTTTCTGGAACCATAAGGACACGCATTATACACGGTCTCTCACAGCAGGCGTGCGCACCAGTTCTATTGTAATTACAGAGCGATCTGCAAGCTGAGCAAAATCTAAACCTTTTGAACACTCTACAAGTGCTAAGGCGGGCATTATGGCAGTGCCTATTTTACCTTAATGTATTGCCTCGCGGCGGCCACAAACTCCTGCTTGCTGAGTCTGAGTGACGTTTTCACTCCCTAAGCCAATCACTGTCTAGAGCCCAGTTATGGGCTGCTAGCCAATCAGAAGCCTCCAAAGGCTTCCGGCACGCTTATCTGATTGGCTGTGAGCCCCAGAGTGCTCACAGCCTGTCTTATTCATGTGATTTAATGTCTACTTGTCCGTCGGACGAAATAGACATTAAATCTTCTTGCCCACCGATAAAAACAACTTGGTTCGGGCGTCGGGCGATATGATTCCCCCACCCCTGGGTTCCTTTCCACAAGGACATCCCAACTCAGACTATCGTTACGGATGCGTATCTCCTGGGCTGGGGAGCACATTCAGACCATCTACAGATCCAGGGAACGTGGTCTCCGTCAGAGTCCACGTATCCCATCAATTTCCTGGAACTCAGAGCTGTTCACTTGGCACTGAAGGCCTTTCATCCGTCCTTCCAGACCAACTCCTTGCTTGTGCAGACGGACAGTACAACCACGATGTATTACCTCAACAAGCAGGGGGACTCGAGATCGCGCACACTGTCACAGGAAGCGCAGTCGATCTGGCACTGACTCTTAGCCAGAGGACTGACGATAACGACAACTCATCTGCCAGGTGTGCAGAATGTTCAGGCGGACGCCCTCAGCAGGTTGCTTCACGAAAACCACGAGTGGGTCATAAACGACGAGGTGCTCGACGACATCTTCGCCATGTGGGGCACTCCAGAAGTGGTAGGTAGATTTTTATTTGTTGATTAATTAAAATCATTACAAACAAGAAAACAAGAAAAGAAGAGAAAAAAAAAAGCAAAAACACACACACAAGCATATATGCACAAAACTATTGACATCCTAGGGACGATCCACCAATTATGTGTAGATAAATTACATTTTTTTTACAGAATATTAAAAACTTTGTAAAAACAATGAATAATGCATTAAGCTTACTTAAAGCGCCTTATGCTAGCAGCAAATAACATTATAGCAGCATCTAATTAAAGTGACTTGTTAGCAGCAACTAATATGATTGCAAATATCTTGCATTTATCCATTCATAGATGACAATAAAGTGCATTATTCTTAATAAGATCACTGGAACATTTATTAAAACTTATACAAACAATTACACTGACAATGCCTTATTATAATGTCCACTTTTCTGGGGCAATATTAAGTACCATTTAAAATAAATAATATGATCTCCTTTTCTTTAAAAAATTGCCTAGGAATTCATATGCTTTGCCCATCAGTTATATGGGAAAAAAATCGGCAATATTGATGAACTTAACAAAGATATTAGTAAATTTGATGTTGTCACCACTTAAACAGGTGATAATTGCATTCCTGCATGTTCTCACTCCCAATTCATTAAAAATCGGTTTAAGGATACACTTCCGAACGTCTGCCAGAGCAGGGCACAAGGTTATAATATGCATTAACGTTTCTACACTAAGCCCACAAAGCCTGCAGATACTTGATGACCATTTATTCTCCCATTTCGGTAATCCATCTTTTGTCGGATATCTTCCCAACCTTAAGTGCATAAATTTGTTCTTAATCAAAGGTCTTAAATGATATGACAGATAGGGTTGGGGTGACAACCTACCAAAAGAGTTGGCTATTGTCCAAAAATGATTTTTTTTCCTCAAGTCCTCCTTATCCGCTATAATTGTTAGTAATGCAGCCATTTGATTCAGTTCTTTCTTAAAAACCATTTTACTCCTTATTTCATCTTCTATTTTTGAACAATCCTACTTACATAAGCATTCATTTAAATATAACCGCCAATTCATTGAATAATTACCTTCTGAGATTTCATACCAACAAAGCCTTGCTAATGTTCCGTCCTCTGACCGAGCTAAGGATAATAAGGACTTTAAAAAAGTAGAGTGACGTGCCAGTACTTGGTTCTTCAACCCAAATTCTAATCTTATATTGGCACTACTAATATATTTAGGAATCTTAAAAACCGCTTTATATGTCCTAATTTCTATGTCCTCTAGTTTTTTGCATCTTTGCCCCTAAAGATGATCGAGCAATAGTCCAAAGATGGAATCAACTTTGCTCTCATCATCCTCAATAGGTGTTCGTAATTAGGGCATGATAATTTGTCTCTCACTTTTCTAAAGACAAAGGCAAGAGAGGAACCCCTGGCTTCAAGATTATTAAAATGCTGCTTAAACATCAATCTATCATCAAAGGTAATGCCCAGGTATTTATATGGTTTAACATTTTCAATTACCAGGCCATTGATATTCCATTCTTTTAATCTCGATTTGCCTTTTCCCATAGTCATTATCTTTTTTTTTTGCATTAATTGTTAACCCATTTTGTGTAACATAAGAGTTAAATGAGACAATTAACCATTTCAACCCTATAACTGTTTGGCTCATTAAAATGGTATCATCTGCATATTGCAGATACTTAATCACTTTACCAGAAATCGAAGGCGAATGCGAGTTAACATCTTTAAAATGAGCTGAGAGATCGGCCATAAAAATATTAAAACACAGCCTTGTTTCAATCCGACATTTGTAGCCAAACGACGGGTCGTATGTTTACCTTCGCCAATTTTGATCTGGACCCAAGTGTCAGAATATAATAATATAATCATTTTTGATAATGTTTCTGAAATTCCCCAGTTCCTTAACTTAGACCGAAGAATATTTCGCAGCACAGTATCAAAGGCGGCTTTTAAATCTATAAAACACACATTCAGTCTTCGATTCCTAGTTTTAGCTCTTTCGTCTAATAGTGTTAATAATATCAAGTTGGTATGTGTTGATTCTCCCTTTCTAAAACCTGTTTGGAATGTGGGAATCAGCTCCTTTTTTATGGCCCATGCCTCTAAGTCATCCAGCAGGCAACTAGCAAAGATCTTTGCATCCACATCTGAAAGTGTGATTAAGCGATAATTGGCCGGATTGTCCTGGGGGCCACATTTATATATTGGTTGAATGGTACTACCGTGCCATGATACAGGAATACGGCCTGATCGAAGAACCTCATTAAATAGAAGCGTTAAAAGCTCCGGCCAATTCCTTAATTTAGCTTTAAATACGGCATTCGGAATACCATTTGGTCCGGGCGCTTCATTGGATCTAATCTTTTTTTATCGCTTTTTTTACTTTATCGAGCGACCAGGGCTCAATATCCACATTACCTTGATGTTTAGTATTATCCTGTCTCTCTCCATTTACTGTATTATAACTACTAGTAGAACCATTAATATTAGTATTACCCTTGTCACTCCAGAAGTGGATCTATTCACCACCGCAGAAAACAGCAAATGGCGCAACTTCTCCTCGAGGTATTACCAGCCGGGGACTCTGGGGAACGCGTTGTGGATCAGCTGGTCGAACAGCTTTTGTACACTTTTGCACTCATTCCCCTGATTCCAGCGGTGCTCATCAAGCTGGCCCGATCCCGGGCGCGGATGATCCTCATTGCGCCGGAATGGCCTAGACCGGGTGGTTCACGGACCTGCGTCACTGGTCGATCCTACCTCATCGGCGACTGCCGTGTCGGCCGGACCTTCTCACGAAGTTTGGGGGGCAGATGGTGCACCCCAACCTCTCATCGTTGAGTTTGGCGGCATAGCTCCTGAGATAGTGCAATATGGTCACTTGAATCTTCCTGAGGATTGCATGGACATATTGAAGGAGGCTAAGAGGCCATCTACTAGGACCTCTTATGCTTACAAATGGAAGAGATTCTGCATCTGGTGCATGTCTAAGAACTATGATCCGACGACCTACAAGGAGGATGTTATCCTTCCATAACTTCTGCATCTAGCTCAGTCTGGACTTAATTTCCATTCCATTAAGGTTCATCTGGCTGCATTGACTGCTTACAGAAAATGCCCTTCTCAGACATCCTTCTTCCAGATTCCTGTGATTAAGGATTTTTTGGAAAGGTTGAAGAAGGTGTTCCCTCCTGTTCGGCTTCCTTCGCCTTCATGGGAACTGAATGTGGTGCTGTCCAGGCTGATGAAGGAACCTTTCAAGCCTATTCATAAGGCTTCACTGCAGCACCTGTCTTGGAAGGCGGCGTTCCTCGTGGCCATTACATCGGCCCGCAGGGTGAGTAAAATTCAGGCATTGTGTTGCCAGGAACCTTATACTGTATTTCATGCTGCTAAGGTTGTGATGCGTACTCACCCTAAGTTCCTTCCCAAGGTGATTTCTGATTTTCATGTTAATCAGACTATAACTTTACCAACATTTTCCAGAACCCTTCCACTCCAGCAGAACGGTCTCTTCATTCCCTGGATGTCAGAAGGGTGTTGAAATTCTATCTGGATAAGACCAAGGATATTCGTAGATCCGACCAGCTGTTTGTCAACTATGGGTCGGTTAGGACTGGTCTGGCTACTTCGAAATAGTCCATCTCTAGGTGGATTGTGTCATGTGTCCAGCTCTGTTATCAGAAAGCGAATAAGACCTTAGGGGGTAAGCCTAAGGCTCATTCTACCAGAGGCAAAGCAGCTACAACAGCTTTGCTTCGGTATGTTCCCATTGCAGAGATCTGCAAGGCGGCCACTTGGAAGTCGGTTGCCACCTTTGCTAAGCATTACTGTCTGGACTCTGATGCCAGAGCAGATGCTCAGGTTGGGCAGGCTTCGCTGCGGAATCTGTTTGCACAATAGTGGTGTTGTCTTTATTTCTCAACCGCCGGTTTGTTTTTGGATGGGCTTGCCATTCTATTCACTAGATTATGACTATACACAGAGATCCCCTACTACAGAAGGAGTAGTTTCTTACCTGTAACTCCAGTTCTGTAGTAGGGGTATCTCTGTTATAGTCATAAGCGCCCGCCCTCCTCCCCGGTGGAGAAAATGGTACTGTGATGTATGCTACAGGCCTTGCTTTATGCACCTTCAAAAAGAACCGAAAGTAAAAGGAAGGGGCTGTGCATGCTAGGATACCGAGGGTCTCCAGAGACTTCCTTAAAGGCACGGTATCCCTTTTCCAGACACATAATGGCAGCCTATGGAGGCTTGTCTGTCCTTACCTTCCTCTCTATCATTTCAAGGATTTGGTGAGGGGAGGAAAGTTTCTCTATGGGTGAAACTTGACAGACTGTGTTAAATATGTTATTGGTGCTTGGCATTTCTAGTTGAAGTACTGGACAGTGTAGCCTTGTAGGTACAGGCTGCATTATTGTCTTTAATTTTCTCTTAAGTGTCTATGCAGGACTGCAATGAAGACAGTTTAAGAGATTATTTTTGATTGCTCCGAGGTCCACGCACATAGGCGGGACTATTCACTAGATTATGACTATAACAGAGATACCCCTACTACAGAACTGGAGTTACAGGTAAGAAACTACTCCTACTTTCTCCTTGTTAAATTATATCACATATGTTCAGTATAGAGATTCACCAGAATAGCCATTGAAATGTTATAGTTCATAATTATCGAATCTTGTGATGTGATTCAGATCATCATATGTATCCCAAAACAGTGTAGGCTATCTTATTACCTCTACCCTCTCAAGTAAACTTTATACTTTCTTATATGATCCATCAGATCCTCCCTTACAGTCCACTTGCCCGTTAAACATTTTTAATAACAAAGATATCCTTTAAATCAATTCCTTTTTCTATTGATAATATCCATAATTTTCTAACTCGTCAAGCTTCAACGTGCATGGCTTCTCACCTCATCAGATGTTTGATCTGGCAATAAGCACCTCCATTATTTTCTCTCTATATATGCCTAAAACACCTGATCACATGATGTGCTGAAACAGCGTAACAGCCTAGGACACACTGGGCGCCTCTTTTACATTTCTTCCCACCAGAACAGCCTTAAGGTTTTTTATGACCCGTCTATAGATTCTTTGTATTTCACTTCTGTAATTTTCACCGATTTAAAATATGAGACCTTCAATAACACATATCTGGAGGATAACGCAATTTGTTTCCTCTTTTGGTGAACTAAAGACACTCCATTAAATACTATGCTTGCACACTAACACCTTGGCCCAAAAAATACAATGTCCGCCATCTGTAAAGTATAATTCTAAACATTGAATATTACTTTTCCTCTTTAGTGTTTGAGCAATATCATTTTTCCTATTTGATGCTAACCTCTAATTCCATAGCATGAATTTCCCCAATTCAAAGTGTATTGCTTTTCACACTTCTAACATCTGTACAAAATGAACATTGGTATTTGTTTTCTCTTATATCCAACTAAAGACACCCTATCACATGATGTACTTCCAAACTAGTGCATTGGCCCTAAAATAATGGCTGCCATCTCTAAAGAACTCTCCTAAACACTGAATATTCTTGTTTTCTCTTTAAGGGTAAACAATACCATTTTCATCCTTGTAACGGAATCCTTTAACCTACACACTTATTCTATGATAATACATTATTCCATCACAAGAAATAATGTAGTTTATCATATGTATTGTGGTCCCAGGTAATTGTACGCACACTGCAAATCCATTTGTCCTCCAACTGCTACAACGTAACTCAGTTTCCCCCTCTCGTGTTAATTTTAACATGATCAATCCAATGAAACCAGATTTCCTGGGTGTCTGCTTAAAATTCCTGATGAGCGGTCATGGGATATCTGTGGTTACTGTTTCTGAAGGGCATTGCATGTTCCTGTATTCACAACTTAAAAATCCTCACTGTGCTGTCCACAGAGATCATATTACAATCACACCCCAGTACGTGAAGAACATAAGTTGTATCACAATTTATAAAATGATTGATATTCCCTTTTAGAGTTGTAGTGGCAATGTTTGATCTTATTGCAGCGTTATTGACAGGCATTACAGTTGGTGCAAGTGAAAAAATTGAATTACTGGGTGAAATACTTGTCATAGTGAATGACTTCATTGGACTCAAGTAGCTTGTGCAACATAGTTCCCTCATTGTTTTAATCCTCTGGTATGCTATGTTAGGTCTAGGACTTATTTCCTCTTTCAGGTCTTTACAACTCAGCAGTAAGTGCCAATTTTTTCTGAGTATATTCACAACCCTCTAGCTGTACATGTTGTATTCAGTGATGACACTTATGGCTACATCTTTCTATTCCATGTTAGATTTTAATAAGATTTGCTTTCTTTGTACATTGCAAACTCTCTTCTCTGCTGCCCTCTTGCACAAAAGCTCCCTTCAATACCTTTAAACGTATCATCAAAGATCTTATCCTCAATTCATAATTTCCTTACTCTATCTCCCCATAAAGGATACTATTGATGATGCCTGGTTGATGAGCACTTGTTGCATGTAATACACTTTTGCAAGAGGCGGTTTTCCTATATAATTGACTTTGGATTTTGTCACGCATAATGTATAATTCCAAATCCAGAAATGAAATCTTCTCCCCTCTGTGGATCATGATCATCGTCACATTAAAGCCATTATCATTCAGGTATTCATCATATCTCATAGGCTGTTCCTCTGTTCCTGTCCATATAAGAATAATGTTTTCAATAATAAATACAATCAATCAATTCTGATGCCAATGGGCCCCTGGCATGCTCACTCTCATACCATCCCATTGAGATAATTGCATACGATTGAGCTAAGCTGGAACCCATTGCAGCCCCCTGTAACTGATGGTACCACATTCCATTTGCTGAAAATAATTGTCCATCAGGAGGTTCTCCACCATTTCTATTGACATTTCTGTGTGTCCATAGAAGTTAGCCTTTCTACTTAATAAGAAATGGTGTAATGCCATAATCCCGAATTCCTTCTGGATATATGTATACAGGCTAGTCGCATCCCAAGTTACTAACAACATTTGATGCTGTATCTATTGTACATCCTCAAGTTTGCTTGGAACATCCCCACTATCCTGGATGTATGCAGGCAAAATCTGCACAAAACTGGGTAAAAAATCATCCACATATTCAGACAAATGTTCTGTTGGTGACTCATTCCCAGAAAAATTAGGCCTCCCTGGAGGGAGTTGCAAGCCGTATGTATTGTTAGTAGGATATATATGCGAGGATACCTTGGATATGTCATCATAAGTTATCTTGCTTCCTCCTCTGAGAGATAACCTCTTTCATTCCAGTCAAATATCTTTGAATTGATGAGCTGTTTGACAATATTCGCTGGATTCTCCTGAATTTTCTCATTACATTTCCAATCATCTAGCTGGCTCATTATTTCTTGATCATAATCCGTTCTATTTATTTGGACTACTTGTCATCCCTCATCAGCTTCTTTTATAGCTATGGACTTCTCTGATCGAAAATTTTTAAGAGCCTCTTTTTGTGATTTTAATAAATTCTCTCTAGTGACTGTTTTAATTGTAGCCCTTTGTTTTCTTGTACATGGAGATCCTTAGTTACTCTTTTGACTAAAATGTAGATATTTGTATCTGATATACTTGGTTGTAAAGATTTAGATTTTACCTTAAGGCCACTTTCTAAACTATAGTCTTCCTGTATGTCAAGATCTTCCTAAATATTCTCTCCAGTATTCTCTGATCCTTCATTTAGTGACAATAATGCTTGAATGTCCCTAATAGCAGAGACCGATTCATCTGTATGGTAGGCCCAGAAAAACATTAATTTGAATGTTTCAAGAGTACTCGAAACATATTTTTACATTTAATTTATAAATAGGTCTAAACAAATGAATATGTACATCTGTGATATATATATACATATACCCAAGACCTAAATGTAATACTTCCATTTCATCTTTAGCTAATGCCTGCCCTTTATGTGTAACGGAAAGCATAGAATTATTCTGTTGATGGTAAGCCTCTTCATGAAAGTGTGGTTCAGTACACAACAGATGTCTCCAATTTCTATGGAAAATGCTGCAGAAGTTTTGTTGGTTCTTTTTTCTGTCGTTTTTGTATTTTATAGGTAGAAATTAAATGGTCTAGAGTTTTCTTGCAGTTCATGTTGAAAATAAAGTGCTTCCTTTTCACATGAAATGCCTTTTAAACAATGTGGTGAGCATACTGTTTCTGTGTGAGTTTATCAGTCTTTTTCCGTATGATAGTACATAATAAAATGTACCTGTTTAGTGCTGAAATATGTAGAGAATAAGGTATTTTTGTAATCTCTTTCAAGAAGACATACAGATATTATTTTCCAACATTCAGCAAAGTGGCTATGGTTGAAACTGTTCTTTAGTAGTATTGGACTGTATTCATAACCCAGTTACTGTTGGAAACCTATGAGATTTAACTTGAGCTCTTCATGGTATAACTTATGTACTTTTCTCTTTGTTTTCATTAGTATGTGACCAGAAATATATGTGTTGTAGAATGAGGCTGTGTTTACAGTCTACTTTCTATTAACAACTCATCACATAATACTTTATTTTTTTAATTATATTTGTTATCTGTTTGTCTATTGGTTTTAATTGTCATATGATCAGAAATGGGTGTCTGAGATGCCTTTGTACTATGTCTGAAACTTCATAGGGGTAGATTACTTTATTTGGTGACATTGTTCTGTCATTTGTAGCCCAAAATGAATGTAAACAAATCATTGTCCTTCTTTTAAAATGTGTCAATGTTAAGTGCTTTCTGACTGGTCACTCTACTAACGTTGTTTATGTTTGTTTCTCTGGCTGACTTCCTCTTTTTTGTATCTCAGTGTAGGGGCAAGAAGGTTTCTCTTTGGCTCTTTGGGCATGGTCTTATTGTTTGGGCTGGCGAACATGCCAAGAAAACCGATTTGGAAGCTAATTTTGATTTTAAAGGAGTAGACTTTACATGGATTGGAGGAAGAGGTTTGAGATGGCATCCGTTACTCCCACTGCTTTTCTAGTTAGTCCATATGACCATCCACACTTAGAGTATCCACTTTGGAGAGTGCTGGCACGCCTCAGCCAAGCCAGCTGAGTGCTTTACAAATGACTGATTGACTGTGGTGGGACTGTTACTTGTCCCTTAACAAGAGTTAGGCTAGAAATATAGATGAAGGAGATCATTTCCAACTTAATGCCCCTATTTCCAAAATCACATTTCATCTTCTCTAATATTTGTCAGAGACTAGGGTGGAAGTGGTCTACTTTAAATGCTGCAAAAATGGGGGGAAAACTTGAAGACATGTTAACAAGTGTTAGCATTTCTTGGAGATCATAGAATGTCTTCAGTTTTTCATTTGGATATCAAATATTCGAATGCAGTACTGTATCGCCCAAATAGTGTCCATTTCGCTACCTATGGACAAGATGCTTTCTTTTTAAACCTCTGAGAGGCGCTTATCCTACATATTTAAGTCTGTTTACGTTGGAAAACAACCAAAGGCTCTTTTAAGAGCTGCCCTGTATTATTTGTATTTTTTAATCTGAATGATCGTTTTGGAAATATTAAAGTTCCACATTACTTCCTAGATGCTATTGTGGCAATACCATGGTACTCCACAATTTATTTTATTTAAACTATAATTCTCTAAGACTAACTTTTCCTACCACTGCAGAATTGGATACAGTGGCTCATTCATTCCTATAATGTAAACACCGCTGTTTCAGATTAAAACACAGAACACTGCAGATGTGTGATCAAATCAGCATGGCTGCCTTTTAATTTTAGAAGCGCTTCCATTAGCTAATCAGATTGTTTTAACAATGCTGTGCACCCCTGTTTTACCGCAATATACCACAGATATCACTACATTGTTGTGCCTTATCACTTAACAAGTACTGGGACCCACTCACTTCAAACACCCAAAAAGGATAATTATTTTATTTTGGATTTATAATGCGCATGGCTGCCACAGCAACGAGGCGTCCCAGCGCAACCAGAAACCACGGGACAGAAGAACCAAGGGGAGCAGGGTAACCAATTAGACCATAATCTATATTCCTGCCAGGTTTCTTTTAAATCCATCTATTCGTTTTTGCGCTACATGTGGCACAAAAGTCTATCGGAAAATGCATTGGTGGAAAAACCTGTTGTGGTAACCCTGCTTTTTTTTGTGCACCCATAACTAATCACCAATGTAGATACAGCTATAGGTCTGGGAAGTTTTGTGGTGATTTGCCATCCGGGCCATAGTTATTAGCAGGCAAAAATCTGAAGAATTCCTATCAATCGTAACTAGACGTACAGAGTGACTAACGCCACTCTGTGTATAATATACATATATTGTCTGTTGCAGTTTTTTTAATCTATTTTGTGAGAAACCTAGTCAGTAATGGTCCTTTCATAGCATGATGATAGCAATGCTGACGCAACCAGTGTGCAAACGTTAGTCTTCATTGTCAGGAATCTGGCTTGGAGGGTCCCAGGTCAGAGAGAGAGTGTACTAGACTCCAGCTTTAAAACTGTGGTCTTTCACTACTAGTGCCCTAGGGGCAATGGACTGTGGATCCCTTATCTGGGAAACTATACCCCTTTTAGCACTTGGCTCTCAGAGTAATGAGACAAAACATTTCAAGGCTTACTCAGGGGAGGTCCTCTGGGCCAAAGATACAGCTCTCAGCAATACAACAACAGGACTTAATTTATTGCTTTTCAGTCAGTGCTTTCTTATGAAAAGGAAAGGTACCTTATTATGCAGTACTAAATTCTATGCGCACAATTACAAATATGTACAAAATGGTCGGAGGAAATGCCTATGGTGGCACCCTCTCAAAGAGCCTCACAACAGCTGTGCCCACCAGGAATTTTCTTTTTAGGCCAATATTAATCTTCCGATATTTTGTTGCTCGTTTTCCCATGCTTTCCCTCAGATGAGTGAGAGGGGAGGGCGTGCGCTTGTGCGCCTCACATCCAGGACTGGGTCTTCTGTTTGGGCACCTGGCACTTCTCCTTAGCCCTGAGGAGCACCCCTTGACCCTTGAGGCAGATTGCCATGCCTGCTTGCACTCCCCAGGTCCTACGGTCTCCTGCCAACTTGCAGGGTGCCTGTGTATCCACCAGGAGTCAAGGGGCCCCACTTTGCATTCGCCTACAGAACCAGTCCACAGACGTTCCCGGTAGAACACGCTCCTCCCTGGTTCCCCAGCTTACCACCAGCCCACAGCCCCCCAGAAGGGGTAGGGAGGCCAGTGCCACTGAGCCTGGAGAGATTTATCAGAACAAAGACCAACTCGATAAGCCAACCAGAAACTGGGTATACATCATAGAAAGAACTGTTTCAACAAAGTGACTGTATGTGACTGGTATCCAAATCAAATTTAAGCATTTACATATCAATGATAGCTAAATATAGCATCAATTGTCTTTAGTTGCTTATTAATTTCTGTTCATCATATTTACATAGGTGCAAAACAGAACAATAGTTCAGATGACGCAGTGTGTGGAGATAGATGGACATAGTACATACAAATGACAAAAGCACTGTACAAAATCCCTTGTTTTCCTAATAGTTACAGTCTAATAAGGCCTGTTAATTAGTTTACAGGTTATCGTTGCATGAGGTAATTATTGTGAACCAAGGGACTTATTGTTGATGTTTTAAACCGATAAATAAACTGACTAGCAATTGCAGTGATGCTGATAGGTACAGTGTGACACATGCCTCAAAAATAAAGTGAGAACAGGAACCGGAGGCCTGTAGTATTTACAAATCTACCGATAAGGGATCCACAAACTCCAAACCGACTATATTATTATATGCCGTGTGGACTGCTACGTCTCTTCCAAGTAATGATGGAATATTTCTACCAATCATTGAATGATCGGCAAATGGTTGAATTTGAATTGATTACCATTTATTTACTGCCATGCAGTTACTTTATTAACCCCTTAAGTGCTCCCGTCGGCCAACGGCCGTCGCGAGCACTAACTCTGCAGTGCTGCGCACGTCCGTTGGCCGGCACAGCCCCGCCCACTCATTAAAACCGCCGCACCACAGCGGAATTCATGCCGCGGTTAAGCGGTTAAAAGAATCCCATGGGACCACTGCTCTTTCTGTTACTGACCCATGAGAGACAGACCTGCAAATTCCAAGTCCGTATATGTCAAGTGTTCTAACATTCCAGTCAGAGGTCCGCCCATGAGGGGTCGACCCTTCCTTGGGGTCATGCAGAATCCAGTCCTTCTCAGAGTCCATCCCTTGTGCAGGGGTTTTTACATGTGGGTGGAATGCTCCAGACAGTTGACACATCACTCCACTCAAACCTTTTGTAATGGGAAGACATTGATGTACTTGCTGGTCATCAGAGTTCAACTTGTTCAGCATGATAATTCAAATCTAACTGAACCTAACTAAGGGTTGACTCAGAAATATGACCAAACGTTAAATACATGAAGGTGTGCATATATGAACACAATTTTATATTTGCATTCAGGGTCTTTATTTACCCATATATAGGGATGATAAACTCTTCACTATACCTAGGAAATGCAAAGTTATACTTTGGTGTACCTTTCTTCTACAGTGTAAATATAGTTAAACATGCTGGACTTGCACAGTAGTCAAAAACAAATATGAATATTTCTGTTTGAATACCAAATTAAATTGTAAGGCCTTAACAGGACTTAAACAATATACTAAAGCTCCCACCTGCATCAGGATACTTGTGCACAGATATTGGGCTCAGTTAGACATGAGCCCCTCCCACTCAGCCCACACATGTGCACATTCATTTGCATCCATTCCTTTTTCAGAGCCACAGCTGCACAGCAGAAGACCTTATTTTGAAGGGTGAGCACTGGTGGTTAACTCTCAGATACGTTATATATTAAAGCCTACTCTGAGTAAGACTCAGGACTTGATTTAGATTTAAGCAGATGGGTTCTCTATCACATTGGTGACGGTTATCCCATAAGCTCATATATAAATCCTATACCTTCCTATGGGATTTATATTTCGGCGGACGGGATACCCGTCACTGTTGTGACTGAGTAACTCATCCACCGAGTTCTAAATCAGACCCTCAGTCAGGGAGATGTACAGAGGAGATCCAAAACTGTATGGTGCCAAAAATCAAGGGATGCTAAAGAGGCCGGAACCCATTCATTCATTTGGGACTGGTTTAGTTACTGTTCAAACTCCATGACTAGGATATTTTGCAGAAAGCTCTTTACAGAGCTGTGAAAAACTTGACACGCCATGTTCCCTCGTTTTTTCTTATTTTTGGAAAAAGTAGCCCTCACCTGACCGATCTCTAGGCATGAACAGAAAAACATTATTGAAAAATAAGAGCACCAAATCCCTTGTGTCCGAATTGTTATTTCCTATAGTCTAATGGCCCTCTCAGTAAAACGTAAGAAATGAGTGTAGACACTTTTACATTGAATAGTAACAAGTTACAGTGTATAGCAGTACTTGCAGGCAAACCCGTACCATGCCGAAGCCATGCCAGTCTGATAAACATAAGAAACTGGTCCACAACACTTCACAGTGTAGAATAAACCACAGTTGCCTTTCACAAAAGAAAGAAAACATGTAATTAGTGTTTAATTATAGTTTCACAAAGATACTTAAGTAAATAAGAGAAGTAAGAATAATGCCAACCTAATATGCCAAAGTGCCTAGAAAACGTAATTATGGTTAACTTGATGTATGTGCTTCATTATTAGAGGGTGTGCTCTTTTACACCAAAATTGATTACATGCTTACCAGGTAAATACACTTTTAATAGCGTCCACAATGTATAAACAAGACCTACACATCTGGGCCCGCTGCCCACATGAAATTCTATTGCAGTTCAGCCTTTTGAACATTTTTAAATTTCAGCCAGCCAGGGCTGTGTTATCAAAAGTACACTCTGAGCTCAACAGGCATGTCCACCAGCTGTTTGTGCTCCTGGGGACCCGTTGGCAGCACAGGAGGGGCTCCAGACTTCTCCTTCTGTTCCACCAATCATGCCAACACGAAGTCAAAGTTGCAAATGATAAAACACTTCGCCGCTGCACCCATGCCATAGAGTTAGTTCACTTAGAGGCAAAAACAATTCAGTGAAACTCCCGGTCTTCTTGCCACGGGGGTAAGTGCAGTCCTATGGGCCCCCAGGGTGTGATTGCTCTTAAATTTATTACGGATGTGGGAAGTAGTTTTCTTTCTGTCTACTGGTGCTATGTGAGTTGTGTACACAACTGTTGACTTGAATCTTGTAGCCCTGGATTCATTCTTTCAGTGCATTGAACTATAGAGTGCCTTTTACGAGATCCCCTTACAGACCCGATTCAATTGCTATACACGCCTGTAAGAGGATCTCGTCCTCCTTTCAAAGGCAGACATAGTTTACCCCATGCCCAGTGAAACGGTCGGATCTGCCTTAGGCACACTGACCTTACCTGGTCTGTGATCAGCACACCCAGTTAAAGGTGTGCCGCAGAGCACGACAGTGTGCCCTGTCTGTGATATGGGTCTTGGTTTTTGCTCACATCGGGGGGTCACCAGTTGCTTTCACAGATATACAGTTTCCCTGGTATATCGGACTTATTATCCTCCCATGTCTCAAGTCTTTGCGTATCTTCTTTCTCTCTTCATGCCAGACTGATTGCTCACTCTGTTCTTGCCCTCCCCCCCCCCCCCCCCCCCCCCCCATTCTTTCCCAACTGTTTCATCTCCTGGTATTTCATTGTCATTCTGAGTGCCTGAATTCTACTCTTGCTTGTGCCTGAGTGTCTGTTCACCTCCCATCTCTGTGTGTCTTGCTGATTTTATCCATTCTTTTGGGTGATTGCGTTCCCAAGTCCTTCAATCTCCGTGACTCATCTGAATGTGTTCTCTCATCTACCAATACACATTTGAGTCTTCCCTCACTTGTCTGGCTGTGCATGCTCGTCTTCTGTTTAATCTCCCCTTGTCACTTTTCATCACTTGTCTGCGTGTATAATCTTTCCCAATCTTAGTCTGTACTCTTGCATGCTGTCTTCTCCTCAAGCTCATTAAGCCGTTTCCCACCACTCCATATCTGCCGTGCTCCATTTGTTGAAGAACAGGCTTGTCTTCTTTCTGATATTTCCCATTGCTTGTCTTCTCTTACTCACCCTCCTCTCGACTTCTTTTTCAACCCATCTGACTGTCTCATTTCCCCTCATCGGCGTCACTAAATCATTGCATTCTGCATGTCCATATCTGTTTTTTCTGTCTTGCCCACCTCACTGCGTCTTGTATCCCAAAGGGGTCCTCCAAGAATACATTCAACTATCTTCTCACATCTGAATACTAGTTTGACTCACATGCATGTTGTCATTACGCTTTAATTTTTTTAATAGAATTTTATAAAGCGCAAACTAGACCCGAGACATTGGGTATCAGAGCGCTTTACATGAGCACCAGTTATGTTACAGACGGACACATTCATAATATTTGTTAGGCACGCGAAGATTAAGTTATTTGCCCAGAATCCCACTATGCTGAGCGTTGTTGCCGAGACTCTAAGCCGGTTCCCCAGCTTCTAGGTCGACCGCTCTAGCCGTAAGGCTACATCCTCTCCACAAGAGGAGAGTCTTAACTCTTATTTTCCTATCTACCTAAAACATTCTAGTTATTGCGTTATCGCCAATTTGGACCAACAGTTTCATTTGGGCCACCAAAACACTATGTTGGGAAGTTCTTCATTGCTTATTTCTGCATCGAAAAAACACAACACAGAACTGCATACTTGAAATCACAGTATAAAGTGATAAGGTCATACCATACTATAGTACGACCTCAGTTTTTACAATGAAGTCAGTCAGTCTAAATGAGCACAATGCAGTAGATTTTTCAATCCATTACCTTTGCAATGAACCAACAGCAGCAGTGGTCTTTATTATGCCTGTGTATAAGCAGGATGGGTGTGAAGTGCTAGTTTTGAAATGAGACTGCCTCCATGGTTCTGGTGTCCCCTCGCCATATGTGATTGTAACGTGGACTTTTCCCCTCAGCATTCTATAAATTTGGTGCTCTAGCTCACTGAGGCTGACCTACAGAAAGGCCCTATTTATCCACTTGTGAAGAACAGAGATTGCATTTGAATATTGTTTGCTGCCTAACCCATCCTCTATTTTGGGGACCAAATACAGATGTCCGAGCTGGTCGGTATTCCTGAGGCTTCAATTTTTTTGCTGAGTCACTCCTTGGGTCATTTGGACAGAATGTGGGACCAATGCAGCTCTAGCCAGTGTTCTGATGCATTTCATGGACTGAAATCTCGGTCATTGTTATACTGTGCCCTGAAGGGAATTTTAACGTTGTTTTGTTATTGCACCTTGCATGGATTGTGGGCCTATTGTCCAACGGATCACCTAATTCCTGTACAACTTGAACAGCACAATTGCATGGGTTATCAAATACCGTCCATGGAGGAAATCTCTGTGTGCCATAGCGATATTACTATGTCCCCTTGAATGATATGTATACGTGAAGATGCTGGGAGGTAACACCCAGTCCCATGATTTGTAGCGCATGTAGTATGTTAATCCTCACAGACATGTTAAGAGCTTCTTTTCTTTGTCTGGGAAATGGTGCTTTGTGATTGAAATGGAAGTGGTTTGGATGTAAACTTGATGTAGTAAAAGTAATGATTTTTCTATTTCAGACCAAGATGTGATTGCACTTCAAGTTGAGGGTTTCATTGGACAATGTACACTTTTTCCTTCAGGCCAGTGATTGTTCCTCATATCTTATATTAGATCTTCAGTGGTGGCTCATGAATGGAATCAGATGTCCGATATGGAGGGGGCACCAATCCAGATCAAGGCAATCAGTGTCACAGAAAGGCAAAACCGCTATAAACGTTACCTGATGCCACGTTTCTGTGAAAATACAAGGAAATTAATTAATTCAAAACGTTTGAATCTTCATTCTCGCAAATAAAGTAGTATGATCACATTCATACTGCTATACTGAGCATTTTGAGAACACCGAATAAATTGGAGTGGCTCAAGGTCTGTAATGGGTTAAATAGACATCCTTCTCCATTATTTCAAAGTTTGTCTTTCTGTTTACAACCTATTATTAATTTAGAACGTTCTGCCCCCAGCAGATAGAATTTTCCAATAGCCCCTCTGCCTCGGGCTTTTCCAGTTGTTAAGGTCCCTCACCCTCGGTATGAAGTTTACAGCCCTGGTGTTAAAGGAAGTGAAGATATATTATAGAAATAAGTACTGAAAACTGTCAACATTTCATGCTCTATCTTTCCAGTATGTCTTCCTGTGAAGCTCCATGCCCATATTTCAACTCTGCAGGAAATGTGAGCAGAATGGCTTTCGTTTAACAGTGACACATCCATATGCCCTGATGCCTTTCTTTTCATTTGTGCAGCAGTTCTCAATATGATCTTGTTTATGCCAATATGACAAATTGAAAATGGTATAAGTAGGAACGCTAAATAATTACTCTGCATATATTAAAAATGTCCCATCATTTGCTCTTGCGAGAATGTTTCTTCTCCTCCTGAGCCCGCTTGTTCTAAAGAGCACCAGCATTTTTAGACAGCTTTGTTTTCTTTTCAATTTTTATCTGTAGGATACATGATCTGGAAATGTTTCAAATCCTGACAGGACTTGCTTCTAGAATAACAGCTATTTGCACTTCTTCTTGGCAAAGCTGACTTGCTGTTTGTGCTTATTAGAAGAGAAAAAATACCCCTGCCAATGAAATAAACCGACATAGTTCTCCACAACATTACCTAAAACCCATATTTTAGACTCGTTTTACATACCGAAAACACTCCAATAGTTCACGGCACTAATATGGAAAGACATAGAATGTTACAACAGCTAAATACCCGCAGGCCCATCCTTATGGCCCCTATCACGCATGCAGACACTTCTTTCATCCATGTTCTTGATCAGTAGATTGTGATGGTACATGCGAGCTGGAAACAGAAAAACAATCTTGTAGATGTAAGCTTTCGTCTAACCGTAAGTAAAGTAAGTGTCTATATAGTCCGTCATAGTGTACTAGACCGAAGTGATATGGCTGTTCATGTTCATCGGTGTTGAACCGGCCTTTTGGGCTGTCCGGCACTGCCAAATGGTCTAGTTTGACCGGGCAAGTGCGTGGGGAGCTTTTTTTTTGTCTTATGGGCCCTGATGCGACCAAAGGAAACTGCCCACATGTTGACCCTTTCCAGCTGGTCCATCTGATAGTGCCAGGCTGCCTGAAAGCCCAGTCCTACAATGATGTTCATCAGTTAGTGTAGTCTAGGAAGACCGCAGGCCAGTGCCAAAGTAAGGCGTGCAACTGGTTAGAAAATATGTATCACTATCCTATTCCCATTTGTGGCTTAGACAGCCACTGGTGAGTTACACAAATGACTGCTTACTTGGCTGAAGATTCTGCCCAGTGCTCTAGCAGAAATGTAGCTATGCTGGGCCCAGTGATGCTTCAGCTCAGTACAATGCAGGCGCCACTGTAAGCACCTGCATTATGGCTGTATCTCTAACCCAATTTAACCCAATGTATAGTGAAGAAATGAAATCTTCATTCTCAGGGAATACTTACTAATAAAAAAAGAACTTGGCACAGAAGCTGAAAATATGAAAAGACATCTTTATTAAATTTAATAAGTGAGGCCACGTCACACAGAAGCCGTAGCAACTGAATGAGGTAGTCTGAGGAGTACAGAGAACAGAGGCCTTATATATGCTCGGGGTTACAAAACTCAGCATAAAAGTAAGGGGCAGTCCTTGCTTTTGCAAGCATGCAAAAAATGCCTAACATGGACATGCAAGGTCTGCCAAACGACAAACCCATTTTACAGTTGTCCGGCTCATAATCAATCATTGAACAAACCCAACATTCTTCTTTAGACAAGCCGGACAAACCCATAATAAAAGGACCACAACCCATATCATAAACAGACCATAAAAAAAGAAACAGAAAACAGATAAGAAGCAGGATAAGTGGTGTGTGTGTGCATACCAAACTCTACAATGTCCTGTGCTTTGATCCTCAATCTTGATCAGCTAAAGGGCAGGAACTGGTTTAACAAGGTCAGCTTCAGGCAACAGGGTCAGTTCACTCAGGTCAAACAGGAGTCAGCATGAACTCGAGCTAAGGTGTGCATGTCCTTATAAGACTAGTTCAGCCACAGTCATCGGCCTATGTGAGGGCAACCACAAAATGGCTGACATACACAAAATGGAACCCACGGGTTCAGAATTCACAGAACCTCAGACCCTCCTTTTGCCCTTACATAGGCAATCACTCAATCTGTGTCTGAATCGATGTCAATATTATCCGTTATTCCCTTCATCAAGGCATTATTACTCGAGTTATCTTTCATGGAACGCAAGGGATAGACTTCGTTGGCATAAATAAACATCATTTGATATGCCCATACAGACCCATTGTAACTAAATGACAGAACCAAATAGGGAATACCTCTATCTGTAGTATGTGGCATAAGACCACACACCCAACAATTAGTGGTGTTCATTACTAACTGGTGTTGATGCAGAAGCTGTACAAAGGAATTATTAGTAAACTCTGACCTCCTAACCAGTTCTTGTTCAGGTAAAGTATGGAAAGAATGTGAGGAAGTAGTAGTAGGAAGAGACATAGGTTGGGAGGTGGGTACAGATGCCAATTGGGTAGCAAAAACAATCCAACCCACAAAAGACAACGTCATGCTTAAAAATACTAGAAAACATGTTATTAAGAACATATGGACAACAGGAGAAAGTAATGACCACTATTACAAACAAAATTATCATTTTCACAACACTAAGCAAAAGCAAATCCTAAAATTATCTAATAACATTTTAGGGCTCCTATGCATTTCAGAAACTTATTATATATTTAGGTGAAATAGTGGCGATCCTTATTAATGCTCTCAGATGAAAAGGGATACTCTTCCACAGAGAATGGACTTTATTCCACTTTTACTAAACAGAATACTACTTTAAAACAATGCCAGCAAAACAGCAAAAATCAGTCTCCTAACACCCATTTTATGCAATCGCACGGGAAATACCCAGAGTCCGTCCAAGCCTCTCCGGCAGGCTTCTATTGTTCATCAAATCCTTTTCTGTTGTTTTCTTCCGCATGGGCCTTTTCGTTCAGGCCTTTCATGAAAATGGTCCTTCTCAGTATCCGTTGGAGTGCCCTCCTGGCAAACACTTGCAGCTTATTTGAAAGTCTCAATGTCTCAAGGCAGTGCACCAATATCTCTCCTCTGCGGCAGGCACTACAGATAGTGTGCTCTTCATTGATCAAGGGCACAGATCATCTTATGCAGATCCGGGTCTACATTCTCAGGCTCCAACCCTCATTACTCAGTGTCAGAGAACGCTCAGGCTGCTCTTTCATAGGCACCATAATGTAATGCCTTTTGCTAATTTTGGATCCTCCGGTGCACTGCCTTTCCGTTGGAGCAAAGGAAAGGGGGGGGGGGGGTGG
The DNA here is from genome assembly GCF_964261635.1 of Lissotriton helveticus. Taxonomy (NCBI): domain Eukaryota; kingdom Metazoa; phylum Chordata; class Amphibia; order Caudata; family Salamandridae; genus Lissotriton; species Lissotriton helveticus. The sequence continues at coordinate 1,378,593,041 of NC_136061.1, forward strand.
CCAAAACTCAGGCCAAGGGGCTCAATGGACGCCTACTGTCAGAGGTTACCAGCAAATGACAGGTGAAAAACTAAAGCCTCGAAGCAACAAGGATCCTTCTCTTTTGCACTGAAAACTGGTTCTGTGATGTCCAATGCCGTCTGATGGAGCAAGTACGATGCTTTGGAGATATCATTGATGGCGCGCTGGCAATCGCTGTCCAGCCTTGCTGCTTTTCTGGGTGCTGGGACTGTCACTGATGGGAATTAACTTTTCATCAAAGGTCCGCAGGTTATTATGACTTAATCCCGCAGAACCTAGTGACGTAGGAAATGGGACACATTTGTTATTTTCCTTCAATTTAGTACAAAAACAGTTTGTTTTTAACAAGAGGATTGCAAGCAGGTGGTCTGCAATCTGCGAGGGAGTGGCCATACGCCATGAGACAATTCTGGTCTAGAACACAGTCATTCTCATAGAGTACAAAGACAAAGGCAATAAGCACAACAGTGCCTCTAATTTCTTCAATTGGGTTTCCATGTGAGAGCATATCCTCTACCATCGAAGGGTAGATAACTATATGAGAATTTTATCTAAATGGATGTCCTCACACATAGTGACATCGTCTAATGGGGTAAACACATTTTATCTCTCAATGATTAAGTCTAGGTGTTCCTAAATTCCTTATCTAGAACATCTCAAAAGAGAAATCACATGATACAGATTATCAGGGACATGTAGATACCTCCCTTTTAATAACTGTGCATCAAGTGCACTATGCAATACATAGGCTAATGATCAAAATGTGGAAACTTGTCTTATAATAGCATTGAGTCAGTTAACCAGTCCATCACTACCATGACGGTCAGACTGGAAAACATCGAGGTAGGCCTAAAGAAAATTCTTAAAAACCAGTCTAGTTATACAAAAGGGATTTATACATAATATGGGGTTCCTAGTACATTACTGCAATCTGGAAGTGTGAACCTAATACAATAATAATAATAATAGAAGGCTAACTGGTGAAAGGAATATGGAAAAGGGAAAATGGGACTAGGACACAGCTAAAATCCCCAATTACTAGGCACGATGCAACATCAATCAGGGAGAAGTGACAAAAGAAAAATCTATAGGAAGAACAAGAAATTACTTGGGTGATAGTCAGGCATGTGACACAACACCAAGAGTGGGGGTGATACATAAAAATCAAAATAGTTCACGAACGTTAGCTCTACCGCTGGCCGCTACACCATATACGGTAATCTCAGCTAATGTTCCAGTTCCTTTTTCAGGGAAAAAAATTAAACCTTGTTTCCTTTATGGTACAAGGCCATACACTATTCAGGAAGCAGAACAAAACTGACTAATGTAATATAAAAATTAGGTCACCATGCACAAAAGTCACAGATCTATAATTTATCCTTACGTCCAATCAGGATACATAAATGTAGGGCTGCGTGTTCCTTAGGGGGAGGGGCAGTACGTGCCTAACAGCATGTGACACACTTTGATTCTGTATATCTCTTTTTTTATTTTCCTTCAAATACCATTAAAGCCAAATTTGACATACACTGATGAAGTGTTGTCTGTCTTTCTGTGAAATTTAGTGTCAAAGCAAATCTACCCAACTGTTTGCAGGATACACATCGTCATGTATATCCCTTCACAACACAGGTAAACTTGTAATAGTATCATAAGCAGCAACATAAAACAAAAAACATGCAAAAAAAACGCACAAAACGGACATTTCAAGCCATCAGATATACTTGCTGTATATCAAGCACAAAAAGCATAGACAAAACAATAGCATATATAAATGAGCGGTGACGCATAACACTGTCAGGTTTAAAATCCTTACCCTCCTTTTTAACAGTAGATCACCAGTTAGTGGATATCTGCTGTCAAATACAACTTTCAGACACACAGAACCAGCAAGAACAATTCATGATAGAACCAAATACACAAACATGAAAAACGCATGGACATTTCTTTCCTAAGGAGTTACGCAAAAACACATCTCATTTCAACCAACCAAACTCGCGTGTCTTGTCAGCCTTAAAATCCATGAATGATCTGTGGGCAGAAGCAAAAAAAAAATACACAACAGACAAAAGAGAAAACATTTCTCATAACAAACAAATATTCTGTATAACTTGTAATCAGAAGACCAAACATGATACAAATTAACAGACACAAAAATAAATTTCCATTACTTAACTGTTACCATCTTGTCAGTCAGCTTGCAACATTAAGCCATTTTAACTTTCCAAAAGTAAAATTCTTTCACTGACACTCCATGTTATCTTTGGGCCACAATTCGTTCTCACTTAGGCATGTAGCCTTCAAAATTTTAGTAAAGGGCTTCATCTTATTTTTCTGTCTAAGACTTAATGCAATGCTTCATTTTCGGTCAAATAAAAGCAACTAGCAGACATTATTTTTTTAGAGGCAGAGATACAAATTTATCATTTCTGCAGAGCATTTAGCATGTGTTGGGACTTTGAAAGAAAACTTTTTTCCATATTTTCCCTTTGGTATTAAGTTCTTTAATTTTATTGATGTTCTTATGGAGAAATCAGAAACCCCCCTCTTTTAGAGGCCCGTCTAGCAAGGTCATTCTGCATTCCACAGAGACAAGGCCCTAATTTAAAAGGTCACAAATGTCAACATGACAGCCTCCTTCCATTGTTTACAGGGAAACTAAAGATAACACCTCAGCGGGACTTGAGCAAGCCTCTGCAGCTCTACTAGCCCCCACCCTCTGCTCATTCTGAGGCTGACAAAGGCAAAAGGCCTTCCTAATTCCTCCTAACCTGCAATAATTCACTCTATTTTAAAAAATAATGTCTCCTTTTTAGGCGCTAAATATTATCTCTGTTTCCAGATTATTAAACAACATTTACTGTGAATAATTCACAGAACCTAATAACACACATACCAGTTTTAGAACAAATGCTTGTTGCAATGGTACTTATTTCATCAACCTTAAATGAATCTCACTGGGCCATTTAAAAGCAAACCCCAAATGAGGACAGCCTGCAAATTTGTATTATACCTAAATGTATGCATTTACTGAAGCCTAAAGCACTTTAAAGCTATTATAAATGGCAAAAATACCCAAATTCGACTTTGATATTTGGGGCACTTAAAAATAAATATCCTATAAGTATGTTACATATCAATCATCCTCAGAATGTTCTTTACACATTACAGATATTAGACATTAGACATATCTCATGTAAATCCTTAGAAACATGAGTTTTTTACGCCTGCGCTAAGTGAGATGTCATATGCTAATGTCCTCATTAAGCAGTGCAACACAACTCAAATTCAATTTTAATGCTAGGGGTTCATAGTATGAGTATTAAGCTTCATGAATAGTAAAAAACGAATTTTGTAGCACTTATTTTTAATAATTATTTTTCATAATTTAATAATTATTTTTAATAAACCCAATCATTTTTGATAATACCACATATAAAAGCAAGCTGCATCCCTTATTTCATACATAAACAGAAAGGGGTAAAACACTCAGGACACACAATACGGCGCGCTTTAGCCATGCATTTCGTGAATAGCACCAACGCTATTCACTTACAGAAATTGCACTAATGGGAAAACCACATAGACATTTAAACACACATTTAACCCACAAACCAATACTCAGAACAAAAACAAAGGACAGCCCACAGACTGTACTTAAACCAAACCATTTGTAAATACTAGTTGTAAGTCATATTTACAAGAAACGTTTCTCAATTGTGTTTCAAAAGACTGCAAAAACAGCCCAACAGACTGATGTATGTCCAAGAAGCGAAAATACACTCAATTCACTAGCTTTGGCTAGCAGAACACCAAAAAATCGCTCTGCATATCTTCCTTCATAACATTGCGCAGAACAAAGGATCCTTGTTTTGTATTATGTCATATTTTAATTCCCTGGGGATACAAAATCACCAAGGAAGAAATATGTTTGTATACTTAAACCTATTTAAGTATTCCTTCTAGGAGAGCCGGCTAATTAATTTCACATCACACTATGGTACCTTCCAAATAAAGCCACACATTCTTCTTATGTGAGCTTTTAAACAGGCATGCCAAAAATAGTGCAAAATATACAATATTATAATCAATGTAGTGCTTAATGTACTTTTCGTACGTGCACCGTTCAACTAAACCAAATAGAGAAAATGCTCCTCATTACCTGTTCTACACAAATTGCAATTACAAATCCAAAGTTGGCCAACACAAATTCCAAAGTTACAGTCCTAAATTTGCTAAGACCAGGCATCTTATAGCTCACTAATCTAGCTTCAAACTTCAAGGGGTTATCAAAAACGATATACTCGCAAATATACGAGCCCCTCGGCTTTGGTAATTGCAATAACCAAATCAAAACCAAGAAACCAAACAAAGTCGTGTGAGCGACCCACTTGTACTTCTTATTTTTACTAATCAAAAGGTTATCCAAATTCTAACTGTCAAGTTCTACATGACCTAACGGTCTTTTTTTAGAATACTCACGCCAAAAAGGTTCTCAGTCAGGAGTGACATCATGTGGAGGATCAAAATCAGGAAGAGCAGAAATATACTGGGCTGCAAAGACGAAGAATCTCCAGAATTCCTGTGCACAGAGTAGTAGAGTCCCGTCCTGTCCTCCTCAGTAGATTTCAGTCTTCTGACAAGATCACTCCCACAGAAAGTCACTTCTCTGATGAAGCCCACGTTGGCCGCGCCATTTGAAGAAATGAAATCTTCATTCTCAAGGAATACTTACTAATAAAAAAAAAATTGCCACAGAAGCTGAAAATATGAAAAGACATCTATATTAAATTTAATAAGTAAGGCCACGTCACACAGAAGCCGTAGCAACTGAATGAGGTAGTCTGAGGAGTACAGAGAACAGAGGCCTTATATATGCTCAGGGTTACAAAACTCAGCATAAAAGTAAGGGGCAGTCCTTGCTTTTGCAAGCATGCAAAAAATGCCCAACATGGACATGCAAGGTCTGCCAAACGACAAACCCATTTTACAGTTGTCTGGCCCATAATCAATCATTGAACAAACCCAACATTCTTCTTTAGACAAGTCGGACAAACCCATAATAAAAGGACCACAACCCATATCATAAACAGACCATAAAAGAAGGAACA